>NW_027142353.1:49076928-50276928 GCF_026170545.1 Melanerpes formicivorus | reverse complement strand
TTTTTCACTGTGGGGGTGATGGAACACTGGAACAGGCTGCCCAGGGGAGTTGTGGAGTCTCATTCTCTGGAGATACTCAAAACCTCTCTGGATGCGTTCCTGTGTGATCTCATATAGGTGATCCTGCTCTGGTAGGGGGGTTGGACTAGGTGATCTTTCAAGGTCCCTTCCAACCCCTAACATTCTGTGATTCTGTGAAAGGTGTTTGATTATTCTATATTTGACAGATGTAACCAAATTCTGTTGCTGTAACTTTTGTTTGAAGTAATCCTTTATCAACAATAAGTTGCTGTTTTATGGAAATTTATCATTAATGTAATATTCCATTGGTAGAGGATTCCTATCATAAATACTTCTATAAAACTGGTCACTGAATGTCTGTATTGCTTCCAGCTGAGGCATGAGGTTGAGCTCCCTGTTAAATGTGGGTTTTTATAATCTCATGTTCTTTACTATAGCTGTCCTTGCCCTCTCTCTAGACTAAGTCACTTTGTATTAGACAAAGCATACACTGTTACAGTATCCATCTGCATACTTTTGGGGTCAGTATAGCTGGAGTTTTTAGGTCTTTAGAGGTTTCAATGCATCCTCTCACCTTCTAGCCTTTCTTGATTCAGTCATATCTGAAAGGAGAAGCTGAGATGCAGACTATCTAAGTTGTAGCTGCTGGTCTTGGATGTTCACCATTTCAAAAAGACATATTCCTCTTCATTTAGAAAATTGTTATGCAAAGCAGAAAATCTTTACAAGGAGTGGGATAGATTCATTTTAGACAACTCTGAGTTTCACTAAGTCTGTTATAGCTTCTGTGATGGTTCTGAAACATTGAGAGTTACCTTTCACAGTGTTTATCTTGTCAAGTGTTTATCTTGTCCAGTAGCTGGTCTTTGCATGCTATAATTTCAACCTTTTTTCTAGTAAATTCTTCATCACTACCCTTTTGCTTAAATTACACATTACCTTCTAAAGTTGATAGGAATTTACTTTCAAAGTATTTACAGCAGTACTGCATCTTGTAGAACTCTTAAAGTTAGACCAGTTTATCTACATTATTAAAGAGACTAAGTGCAACAATATATTTAATTTCTCTTGAGTGCCATTAAGAGCAATAATTGTCAAAACAACAGTGTTGGTGAAAAAGTGGCATATTTCCAGGCTGCTTCTTGGAAAAAAGTAATCTATGGGCATCTGATGAAAGTAAGTCAGAGAAACATCTGTTTCCCTGGACATGTGAGCTGGCAGAACTTCAGGAGTGAGTAGAGGATGCAAGACCCTAGCTAAATTATAACAAATGTTCATTCTGTAGTCTGTTTTGAAAAGTGCTGTTTGGGAATGATTTGGGGTTTTTAGTTTATCTCAAATGAAAGAGAGATTGGGTAGCATAAACACAATTGTTTTATCTAGCAGTGTAACAGCTATAAGCTCTCTCTGGGTGAGGTTATTACTAGGAAGAACTGACTACAGGATAGCAAGTTTAGAATAGTTAGTGAGGTGCAAACTTTCATCCTTCCCTCCTGATAGGTGTACCAATAACCTGTCCCAATCCACATCTAAGTGCATTGAAAACATTTTATGGTTTTTACATGGCTTGAAGACAGTTTGGGTATAGTCTTATCACTGCCTCTATTTCAAAACAATAAAAATGTTCTTTAAAAGCTTTTAAATTCTTCCAGGTTCTGGCATTTTACCTGAATGACTTCCTGGAATGTGGAACTCCACAATCCAGCCTTTTAAACCTCAGCGTCTGAAAAACAGGGGATTCTGACTGATTACATACTTTTTAACATCTTCCTTTAACCTGTAAGCACTTTAGACTTCACAAGTAACCTTGCTGAGGACAGAATGCAGGAAAGCAAGCCACATGGATTTAAAATGACTTCTTATCTTCTCCTAAACATTTTGAAATAACTCATATTTGTGAACTGCCATGTTCTGTGATGTACTTTTGCCCAGTCTGCAGTCATTTAAGTCATGACTTTGTTGGTGAATTCCTTAGTGAAAGATTTTTTGGTTCAGTCTAAAACCAAATCAAACCCATTTCCTAGTGAGGGACCTTCAACTGTGGTTCATTAATTTGCGGCCATCAATAGAAATCAAGCTTGTCTTGGTAAAGAGAAACCATAAGGTAGCAAGTCAGTGTTTAATTTCTACCTTATGCATCAAAACTTGCCACTCAGAAAGGATATCATTTTTGCTGGTCATCAGTTCCTGGTTGATATTAGCTGATCTGGGGAAAGACACAGCAGCACGCTTGTCTTCAATTCTGGTAGGAGATTCAGTGATACAACTGAAGAAGTGGATGCGCAGGACAAAGCCAAACGTTATTTCAGATCAGTGTCTTTTTTGTCTTTATATATCATGAATTATGGGGAAATGGTATAAAAAATAGAGCAAGCCTGTGGTGACACTTTTCATACAACTCTTCAGCCCTTTGGGAGGACTACTTGTCTAGAGATTGATGAGTATGACTAGAAGGTCTGATTGATCACTGTCTTAACATCAATCCATTTACTAGTCTTTTGAGGGTGGTGCTTTCTGAGGCAGGATGAGGATTTACAAGGATGAAAAAGACAGTGGGTATAATTCTGTCACTGCTAATGTTCAGTTGTCAGTGATAAGATCTCACTCAAGAACATGTTTACAAAGGACCATAAAAATAGTACTTTTCTCAGGTTTCAAATCTTCCCTCTGTACATACTCATTTTGTACCTCAATCTCCTTCTTACTTGGCCACTCCAATATAGGATGATGGTTCAGTAAAGATGCACAGAACAGATTTTTTTCCCCCCAAAGGGAAAACCTGTGGATGAGAAACATACTTGAGCAGATGACTGAAATATCAGTCAGGATATATTGAGTGGGTTTCAAATCTGCAGTAATACAAAGATTATACATTATAATAAGTTACATAAATACTTTATAATATAACTGTACATGAAGTTAATGTTCTTAGGAGTATATGTTAGAGACTGTTGGTGCATCTTTTCAAAAAGGCTGAGGAGGTAAAAGACCAGTCTGTCACTGACATGTTTTTAAGCAAAATTACAGGCTATGGGGCTAAGAAAAAGGAAAACACAAATCTAAAATTGTATCAGAAAAAGTATTTCCATTGAATAAGATGGCATCAATGTTTTTATGTAAGCAGTGATCAAAACTTGTCTAGAATGCTGCTGAGAGTTTTGGCCATGCACTTGCAGAAAAGGTAAAATCAGTATAGGAAATTAGAAAAACAAACAAACAAAACCCCAACCAACCAACCAAAACCCAACAACAGCTAAAAAGAAAAGGCAATCTCTTTTGCTAACTGTTTTACTTAGCCCAGTAAGACAAGGATAAATGGAATATCAGAAGGTCAGCAGAAAATAGGATTCTGTAAACCTAAGGGCAAAATTTGCATAAAATGAAACACTAAAGACTGCTGAAGAATACATTTGGATTGGAGAGTGAAAGGGTTTTAACCATCAGAGGACCTTCTAAGGTTGTGCTGTAGGCAAGCAACTCAATCACATTTCCCTTAACTGAAGACACTTTTTGTGAATTAGAGTTCATGAAAATACTAAAGATAGTTTATGAAAAATATTTCCTTGAGCTCTACTTCTAAATCTAAAGATAGTGTATAAAAGAGTTTGTGTGACTTAGCTGTGTGTTGCAGTGAAAGAGTGAATTTGCTGACCCAGATGTCCTTGTTCCTTTCAGTTATTTGCAGTGCAAGGGAGATTTTTTGATGCATTGGCAGCCTTTGATGCCACTTAGTGTGAGATTTTACCTAGTTTGGCATCCTTTCTGAATAATTTATATATTTTTTTTCTATGAGAATTGAAATGATAGTTACAACCATTTTATCTCATGCCAAAAAAAATATTATTTTTAAATAGTGGTTTATGTTTCAAAAAGTAACAAATTTCCTTGAACATAAGCAAGTTCCTTTGCCAAAACCTTTCTAAGGCATTGCTTCCACGACCTTGTAGTAGACCTTGCCTTTTCTTTTAAAGCTGACACATGTAACTGCTTTTACTTATTATACTTCTGTTTTCTGCTTTACTTTCTTGCACTTGCAAATCAAAACATCCAGGCCAAGGCTTCTGGAGGTATGCAAGATTTCTAAATTATGGCCTTGATTTTAACTCTTTTTCAAAAGTTTGGCTTTCTAGCAAATTAAGACTAATGTAATTCTTAATGGTCTTCTAGATGCAAAAGCATAGTCTACCTAGTCTTTGAAGTTTTGTCTTAGGTGCATAGACATACCTAAGGTAAACGAATCACCATAACTATTATTAGCACACATTGATACAATATTATTTAATGATTACATAGTGTTGATAGGCTGTGGTCTCACTTTTGTCCTAATCCAAATGTATTGGCCACCATGCAAACAACTTTTTGTCTTTTTCTTGAATAAATCACAAGCAGTGGTAGAGATGTGAGAGTGCATGAAACAGCAGGCTAGACACAGTTGAAATAATATTGAGATATTCCATAGATAACATAACAAACAATAAAGGAAGAGAGCAGGTGCGTCTGTAGTTCAAGTAGCCCAGACTGGCCTATGCTCATACTGCTTAAGGTTAGCACCTCCTAGAGCAGAATGTCCTCATTCATCCTACGTAGCACTTAGTCCAGGTCTTCCCTGAAGCCTGTGCAGTTCCTGTTTCATCTTAAGAGATCATTATGATTTTGTCTGTTTAGTTCAGACTAACTGAATAATGTGAGGACTACCCACTATAATGGTGTGTTCTATGTATGCTGGCATATGGCACGAGAGCACCTGCAGAAATTTCTTGGGTAACATTGGAGAGAGTTCAAGTTGATCCAGACTCATTGATGTACCTTCAGTTAACTGTACCTCAGACCATGCCTGTACATTTGCTGCATGGCAGTTAGAGTGAGCCAAAAAATTACTGGTAGCCAAGCTAAGGATTTGAGTGCTGTAGACAGTCAAGCCCCAGTGTTCAGGCATGTTCCCTGGTCACTTCTTATTTGACATCTTGATTTTGGACCCTGAAGACCTGCAGCATTGCCAGGTTATCTGAAATTTGGATCATTTTGCATAATGTGCCATCCAAAAGATACAGCAAGTCTGATGTTGTTCCCAACGGCATCAATTCTCTCAGTCTTTGGAGTAGAAAGGTCCATTAGAGGGGTGGGAAGTACATCTGGGGTCACCAGCAGTTTCAGCCAGATGATTTGAATCATCTGCTGCATGTCTTTCAAAGTTTCCATTTTCTGTAAAGCAACCAGAGACTTGTGTTGAGTTCTTTAATATCTTTTCTCTGTGTATTTGCAAGATATTTGTTTATAGCTTGAATTAGCACTCTCTGGGAATCCATTTGAAGCCCCTTGTAGGTGGTTTTAGTGTGTAAATGGGCACAGAGAATGGGAATGCTTCTTACTACAGACAAATATAACTAAGATGAAGATAGCATGCATTTACCATCACTCATGAACAGAGGAAGTTTAGTTTTTGTTTTGGCTTTGGGTTTTTTTTGAGGTATAAAAACTATGTCCAGCTGTCCCAAATAATAAACCCAGTGGATAGAAGTTAGTCTCAATCTTTTCTCACCAAAATCTTGGTGGCAAGGAGTGCCTGAGAAACCTATTGATTTCACCTCAAGCCGTTTGGAATTAGAAATCCTGCCTGGCCCACAAATGGCTCAAAGATACTGAATTTGTACTGTGCTCCATTTATTCAGTAGTTTATTCATTCAAAAAGCTATCTACAGCTAGTAAACACTTGAAATCTCTGTGTTCGGTTTTTAAATCCTAGCTAATTTCTTCCAGGTAGTTAATATAAGACAGAAAGGTTCAGGAAGACCTGTGATGCCAAATTTGATTTCAGATGTTAAACACTTCTAGTATTTTCTCATTTTAAAGGAGCTTGTTAAAATCATGAATGTTCACTCCTAATCCATATCTGAGGGAAGCTCTACACTTACATCTAAACAATAGAAATCTGAACACTTATCAGTAATAAAATACTAAAGTATATCTTTCATCAGAGTGGATTTTAATGTAAAGATCAATTTTAAAGAGTACAATAGGGGCAACTTAATGTCTTTCAGATGATAGTTTGCCAAAACATTTTTTGCTTTCAAGAATACAAAGTAGCTTATTAAAGTATGAATACCCACTGTGAAGCCTTGATCCAAACTTGTTTGTCTTTATCTCTAAACAGAGGCCCCAGTATTTTTGTCTTCCCACGCCACACACCCATATTAAACAGTAGCTCAGGGTAAGTTATTTCCTTCTTTCACAAATGGTAGAACACACCAAAGGAGGTGAGAACAGAATTCAGATCTTATAGGTGTAAGGTTTAATAATCACTGTTTTCACCTCTAATAGTCACGACTTCCATTGCAGTGCTTTAAGGCGCCAGACACTAACCTGAGGGTGAAATGTCTAGAAATGTCACATTCCTAATATAAGAATCTCTGAAATTGTTTCCCTGGTGTTGCAAGAAAGAGAATCCCAGATTGTGTGCCAGTCTGACACAAAGAGAAACAGTTCTTCCTGATTCTAAACAGACCTGTCAGGTCTTTGCATCCTGACATATATTTCCTTCATTCTGATAAAAAGACCAAAGCGATTTTTAATGAAGCAGGCAACCTTCAGTGTGGACTGCAGGGACAAGAAGGAGTTGCTTCTATTCATCCTGCCCAATAGGATATCAGCAATATTTAAAACCGTGTTATTTAAGCTGCAATTTCATTATACATTTCATGGTATTTGGTGATCTTAATCTAGGTATCTGATTGACATCTTCAGTCTCAGTCCAGTCTTAATCTATTTTTCCTTCCTATTCAGTAAGACTTGTCTAAGTTCTGATGTCGTGAAGACTTGGAAACATGATGCACTTTTCATTCCAGTGTTTGAAAAACATATAAAGGATATTAATATTCTTTTGGAATTTTAATAGAATTTCAAATCTTTGGTAATCTCCTTATTTTTCTAAGGCTTTGAAATATCTGTATTTAATGATAGAATGGGATCAATCTGAGTTTAAATCTAGACTTTTTAGTGATAGTCTAGTGTCCGTATTGAGATGGCTGTTAAAATCATGCCTGAAATACACTTCTATAAAGAACTTTTCCCTTCAATAATAAATAGCAAGCTTTTTACATATAATTTGTTCACACTTTCACGAATGCAGTAAAGTTTGGATAAAATTGTATTTTCTGTGCCAACTCATTTGGCAATTGCATGAAAATAGTTTCATTACATTTTTTAACCATTTTAACTAAATCTGCTTAAGTACATCAGACACAAAGGTTGATTTTTATTTTTCTTATTTTAGATTATTATGTCATGCAATGAAAGACCATATAGTGCGTGTTGCAAATGAAGCAGAGTTTATTTTAAACAGACAAAGAGCTGAAGATGTGCACAAGCACGCCGAGTTTGAGGTAAGCCTGAGAGTCGCTGCATTTCTGCTTCTCTGTTTTCACTCAGTTGTCACCTAGAAAGAAATTTACATTGCAGGCATTTCAAAACTAGTTTTTAAAAGCTTTGGTAAATGTCAAGCACAAGAAATGGGTTTAATTTCTCATCTCCTCATTGAAATTAATGAAAACATTTACAGCTTGAAGAGATCCCTTAATCAGAATGTCTAAAAACATTTCCTCACAAAGAACTTTTTTGATTTATTGTAAATAGTAAGGAAAATCACATTAGTAATTATCTTTCTTGGATTTTATCAGCAATATATGCGATTTCAATAAGAAGGAAAAGCAATTGATATGCCTGAGACACTTCATGAAAAAAAAGAAAAAAGAGTAAATAGAAATGTTTATTAGAGTTAGTATTTTAAGGTAATTTTGTTAGAACATTTTGGGCCACCTTAGAACTTTATTTGCTACAATGTATGTGTTGAAATATAATATTACATATCTTTCTTGCTAGTTAGGGATCATTAACTATTGACAATAAGATAGCATTTGAAATCTCTATTCTCCTTAAGCATGGGAAGAAGGATGTCTCTTTAATGTCTGTATTTCTCACTCCTAAGAGGAGTCAACATTTATTAGCTTTTTTCATCAAGAAGCATTGGCATATACAATTTAAATTATATTACTTGAAAATGATACAAATACACAAAAAAGCTATTTTTAAAAAACTTGTTCAGTTTAACAGGTTTTTGATTATTTCTTCAGCTTTATTTTGCTCCTATTCAAAAAAGTCTTATGCAAAAGGGATGGAGCAAAGTCATCATTTCATTTTTGATATGACTTTATCAGATATGGCTTTGCATTTTTATGATGTTTCATACAACATCTCAGCATGGTTTGTTATTTCCAAACCTGTCTGTGCTTGCATTCATTTGTGTATGTGTGAGTATATATTCCCAAACACACATTTCCACATTTTAATGTTCAAGTGATCTAAAATTAGAATTAACTTAGAATTGATAATAATTAAAAAGCTATATCAAGTTACTCATCTGTCGGAAAATGTCAACAAGCACCTGGTGGCTAGAAACTGGATCCAGTTTTGATGAGGTTTTTATCTCCTTGAAACAGCTTTCTTAAATGTGCACTTTGATGTGCTATTTCTTGTGCTCCTTGTCCTAGATGAGAAGTGTGACACAGAGATATCTGTTGTCATTTTGTATACACGTAACCTTTACTTCATTTTGTCAGAGCAGCCAGAAGACACTTGTCATATGGGATTGCAACAACTTTATTACCAAGCATATACTGGATATTTTGAACTTAGATAAAATCACATTTACAATTAAGTGTGTGGCAGAGTGAAGTTTTATATTGCCTCAACAATAAATAACATTTGATATTTATCAGGGCATCATGCAGTAACCTAAGATGACAATAGAAGATTGAGTTATCTGCTCTTTGAAGAATACATTGAGGTATAAGATCTGTCAGAACTCTAGACAAAATGAGAATATTCAATTAACTTCCAGCTTCTGTTAGCAAATAGGATTTAGAATAATAACTAAATTCCCTAAAGGAATAACCTTAAGTCAGTCTTATTGTCTGGTAAGGAAACCAACACATTTTTCATATATGAAAATTTTCATTATATTTGTCATATAAAAAACCTCAGCTACACATTTTAGATGAGTAAGATAAAATCTGCAAGTCATAAAAGAAAATTATGAAATGTAGCCTGTGTTAAATATGAAACTCAGGTGTACTTAAATAAGGTGATGGTTAAAGCCTGAAAGATTGTTTTATATATTGTCTTTAATAATGGTGGGTATATAACTGAACATTTTATTATTTGTCATCCTACTTGAAAGTAGTAGGGACAAAGAGATTTCTGGTAGTTCTCTGTTGCATAATTGTAAATCTGTCATTTTGTTTTAATAAGCTGTATTGGTATATGTTCTGGAGTTTAGTACATGTTAATCATTGCTCTCAGCCAGAGAAGTGAGTGGCTATTTTATTTCTACCTTTTAAACTTTAATTGAATCATTATGGGTGAAATTTTTTGGCCCAAGCTGCACAAAGTTACTGTGTTACCTGTGTAGCAAGGAGGCCCTAGACCAGCATCTGAATTTTATCCTGTGGCTCCAGTTGCAGTCAGGACCAGGGAAGTTCCTCCCAGAATGGGTACTTCACAGTTAACTTCCATTTTGTTAACCTTTGCAATTGTTCAGGAAGAAAAA
This sequence comes from Melanerpes formicivorus, assembly GCF_026170545.1. Classification (NCBI taxonomy): domain Eukaryota; kingdom Metazoa; phylum Chordata; class Aves; order Piciformes; family Picidae; genus Melanerpes; species Melanerpes formicivorus. The sequence goes on along the minus strand of NW_027142353.1, from coordinate 50,267,306 downwards.
TGAAAATTTAATTTTACTGTCCAATGAGCTGGTGAAGTATTAACCTCATTACTAAGGCAGATCATTGTACTAATTGGTGCTTCCCTGTACAAGAAGATAAATTGAAAGATGAATTAACCCTTTATGAATTAGTGTAACAATTGTTCTTTCCTAGGTGGATTACTTGAAAAAATAGCTGTAACACAAAGGAGAGGCCACTGTTAAAATTTTACTGGATGCTAATGGGATCTATACTAAAATGGCAATGTGCAGAAATATGAATAATGAAGTACAATTTAGTATTTTAATTACTCTTGAATACTAAAAAACAGGATTCTATTCAGCATTGTGTCACAGCACTGAATGTTGGTTAAATGCTCCAAAATAGTGCACAATAATTGTGCATGAAAAAATGTCTCTAAACAGATGATTTTAAAATTAGTTATTTTGGAAATAATCTTGCCTTTTCAATTTATACCTAGAAAATTATGCTCCAGTTGGATTTATTTTAAGCACTATGGCTACACGTGCTTTCTTCAAACATTTTGAAAGTATATTTACTAGGAGTTAAAACTGAATTTGAACTTCACATCAATGGAAATGGAAATTTGTACACCGCTTACTATATATAATGAAAGGCTTTATCAGAATTAAAATACACTTTTAGCAATTACTTTGCATGAATGTCAATAGCCATGGCATTACTTTAGAGAAAATTTGATGAAAATACTAAATTCTTTCAAGTTTAGGGGATGAGCCATGTCTTTTTAACCATTAGTGTTTTTTAGAAGTGGCAGCATATCATGAAAAGTTTTCATGTTGTGATATGAAATAGAAAATATCCTTAATTTCATAGTTAAAAGAGTTTCTCTTCAGCATTCATAATAACCAAATTAACAAATGTTTTTTTTAATTGAGGGTTTGTTGCCATTAAAAAATAAGAATAAACAAAAACAAACAAAAACCGCAAAAGAAATCCCAACAAACCATTTTCCCCCCCCCCCCCCCCCGATCTTTTTTCTGTATATTATGCTGTATGCTATACCTGTATTTTATACCAGACAGCACAGGAAGCTTAATAAATAATGAGCAACTTTTAAGGCATATCCATGGACATACATATGCACACAGAGATGTATAGCTAAATGGTTTTAATTACATTTCTATGGCTTTTGATCCCAAGTTTTCAATTTCTGCATGTTCTGACAGTGATTTTTCAGGGATAACACATAGTACTAGAACCATTTCATTGGTGTGTCCTTTTTCTCTTTAAAGTACTTTAATTAATTATCATCATATTTAAAGGGTGTTAATTATCACTCTAAGATGATTCTAGATAGCCTGTCTTTTGTGAAGTTGATGTACTTTCATTCCTAGTCACAGTGTGCTCAGTATGCTGCTGACAGAAGAGAGGAGGAGAAGATGTGTGATCATCTTATCAGTGCTGCAAAGCATCGTGATCACGTTACAGCCAATCAATTGAAACAGAAGATACTCAACATACTGACAAATAAGCATGGTGCCTGGGGAGCTGTTTCACACAGGTAAGCTGCAAACCTAAAATGTGTAGTTTTTAAATGTTTCTTTCAACATCTAAGAGGAGCTAGTAATGATAAAACAAACTTTCTCTAAGTCTTTTCATGGAAGGTTGGAAGGGACCTTAAAGGTCAACTAGTTTCAGACTGGTAAGATTCACTAGTAAGATTAGTCTTCACTTGCCTACAACAAAACAGTAGTCAGTGCCAGCCAGGCACAAACTATTTATGCCTAAAGCAAAACTTATATTTTACTTAACTGTAGCAAAACTGAACCAAACCAAAGTGCAGCTCAATTCTGCCAATACTCTTTTTCAAAAAAAAAAATTAATAAAGAAACCATCATGAAAATATGTCATCTCTACAGTATCTAAGTGATTTCATAGTATTTGAGGTTTTAATCAAAGCTATATTGAGTACTGGTTTTGAAAGTTTGTTCTATTAAACACAGAGGTGAAATTAAACATTTTTCTTGCTCTTCTGAATCACAAAAATAGCCAGTGGCTAAGGTGCTGACCCTCATGTGGAAGAAGTGAGCTGAAATTGCTCTCTTCCTTCATTCAGAGCAAGGTCTTGAACCTGGATATGCCACGTGAGTGCCTTGCCTAGACACTGCCAAATCTCTCTTGTTTTGCATTCTAGCCACTAATATTTTATTATTTTTTGAGGGTAGATCAGCTCAAACAAGAAATCAAGGAAGGTCTGCTTCCAAATACCCAGATTTTTACAGTTTGATTATCTACCTAAAACAGACAGAGCAGAACAGAAAGTTCCATTTTAGCTCTAAAAAACCCTTCCAGTAAAATGTAATTGAGCCTGACAGACTAAGACAAACACAAACACTTTGCTCTAGATATTTTCTTTCAAAAAAATCTATTGTGATTTGGCTTGAACAGATACGTAGTGCTTAAACCTGTCAGAAAAGTTGCCAAGTAATAAATTTGTCATAACAACAATGTTTAATAAATAGTAATAATGTTTAATAAATTATGCATATACTGTTCCCTTTTTTTTTTTGACAATTCTGTATAGTTGGTTGCTACAGTTATATGGTGTTTTAAAACCATAAATTTTTGTGTGTTCCTCATCTTTATACCTTCCAAAGAAATCACTATTTTCTGGATGATGATAGAAGTCTATTTACTTTTTAAGATGGTAGTAACTGTGGAAATTGTTACAGAACCTCTGTAGTCTAATTCCACAGATGTGCTGGTGGAAACTACAAAAATGACAAATGAAGATTGAGATGTGTTTAATTCGAAATAGCCTTAGTCCATAACGGACACTTGTGTTATCTCTAGTTGAGGCTTAAAGCTGTGTATCCAGAGATTTGAACTTAAGGAAAATAAGTGCAATTTTCAGTCCTTTCATTGTCTTTGAATTTTTGAATAATGTTGTAAACTTATGCAACAAGTGAACGACAGTGGATAGTTTGCAAGCTTAAGTCTGTTCTTGGTCATTAACATTTTCAGAAGACCATCTCTTCTTTGGGCCCAATAACTTTCTGCTACTGGATTGTTGATGGCATCCTAAATAGGAACAGACCTCTGTTGCATCTCTTTTTGCTCTTCAGTCCATGATAGTTTTTGATGGGCCATGAAGCAGCTTGACACCTGTGACAAACCTATCCTATTTTCTACATCAAGCAAAAGAAACTTTCCTTTTATTCCTGTCATGCCACTTTCCAGTGTGTCTGCTTCTCAGTTATTTGCAGTACTGCTTTCACATTTAGGCACTTGCTGTGTTAGGTACAGCTGTTGGCTTGGTTGTATTTTAGCTGTTGGCTTGGTTGTATTTTAGCTGTAGGCTACTACTTAACCTGAAGAATGAAGGACATTATGACAGCACAGGTGTCCAAGTGGAGTTCTCCATTTGCTGAAGCCAATTGGGTAGCAAGTGGCCTTGTACTGCAGGTTTCACCATGTAGCTGAGTAATTCACCATATAAGTGCACCTTCTGTTATAAGACCTAATGGACTGTCAATGGAAAAGCCTAGGGTGGCAGCAGGTAGGGGGACATGCCCTCTAGGACAGCCTCCAAGCCTTGTTAAGGAGCAAGGTCACTGGTTATCAGTGGGCAGATTTAAAAGGCTTCAAGCATAGAAAGTAGAGAGTAGTGTAATTAAACTGCTTAGGCGCAGAAGGCAAAACCTGTTGTTAATTAGGTAGCTCCTCCAACACTTGTGAAATGATGGAAAGGAAAATGGGTTCTAAAATTATATATACCTCTGATCTTGGCTGGCAGAACACACAACAGGCCTCAAGTTTCTATTTTTAATTCCTGACAAATAGTTACCACTTTAGCAGTCTCTTTATAAACTGATGCTTCTCTGTGCTACAGAAGATACAGCCTGAATGGAATACAGAGTTACTTAAAAAGAAATGTAATACTAAAAGGTTGACACTCCAGACCTGTAGACCTTTGTAGTGACTCCACCATTTCTGTTGGAAAGAGTGTTCACAGTTTTGAAGGCACATTGCTTGTCTGCTGTCCACCTCATGAGCTGGAGACCATTCATTGAAACTGTGAATTAGAGAGATCATTCTCTGACCATTCTGCCTCTGTACTCAGCACTGGTTAGGCCACGCCTTGAGTACTGTGCCCAGTTCTGGGCTACTCAATTGAAGAAGGACAGTGAGATACCTGAACGTGTCCAAAGACGGGCAACAAAGCTGGTGAGAAGTCTCAAGCACAAGCCCTATGAGGAGAGGCTGAGGGAGATGGGGTTCTTTAGCCTGGAGAAGAGGAAGCTCAGAGAAGACCTTATTGCTCTCTACAACTGCCTGAAAGGAGGTTGTAGACAGGTGGGAGTTGGTCTCTTCTCCCAGGCAACCAGCACCAGAACAAGAGGACACAGTCTCAAGCTGCGCCAGGGGAAGTTTAGGCTCAAGGTGAGGAGAAAGTTATTCCCAGAAAGAGTAATTGGCCATTGCTGCCCAGGGAGGTGGTGGAGTCACTGTCCCTGGAGGTGTTCAAAAGAAAATTGGATGTGGCACTTGGAGCCATGGGGAGCCAAGTTAGTCATGAGGTATTAGGTAATAGGTTGGACTTGATAATCTCTGAGGTCATTTCCAATCTGGTTGATTCTGTGAGACCAAGTGTTATGATTGTATGGAGGTTATTAATATTTAATAGGTGTCACTAATTCTGGTACCGTGCAGCACATGTGGGGATTTAAAAAAAAAAAAGATGGCATCAACCACATGAAAGCTGCAGGAACACAGTTTCACTTTCTGTTGGCTTCTGCAGCTTGTTGCTGTAGCACATACAGGGTTTATCACTGAAGGCTTTGTAGCTGAAAGCTTTGCAGAAAAGAGGTTGCTGCCGAGGCTTGCAGGGCTTGGTGGCTTTGTAGCTTTACCTATTTGGAGAGGTTCTTCAGCTGCAGTCTTCACAGCGGTGCTTGTTGCTTCTTCCAGTAAAACAAAACTGTCTCGGGGACTCTCGGCCCAGCAAGACACTGTCTGCTTCCGGGCTTTATAATGCTTACAGCGAGGGGTCTTGCAGTCTCTCTGGGTAAACTGAAGCACATCTGGGATTCCAAGCAAGTCTTGTGACTTCTCCCAGAGTTTGGACAATTGCAAGGCAAGGCACTGGCTCTTTGGGCTGTTATTTATAGATTTCCTAAGACAATCATGGCCAATGATAACAAAGATTTAGAGATAAAAACCTGACACCTTAACCTATAGAATGAGTTTTCTCCAAACTTGGCCAAAGGCACACACAGCTGGCCCGCTTGGACTCCAGAGCGTGTTCAGACAAGCCTGGGCAACGTGGGCAATTTCCTGAAAAACCACACCTGCTGACTCCTGCTCCATTGTCTGATTCAGGGCATTTTTGAGGCTTTTTATCCCTTCAGGACACCAAGAAAGGGCAGGGGAAGAAATGAGCAACCTCTTCTGTGTGATAAATACTTGGGCAATAGCAGTGCCTTTTCTTGTCCAGAATGGACAAAATAAGTAAAAAACTATTTGGGAGAGAATGAGTGCAGTTGTTAAAAGTGTCAGTTCTCTATCCACATACACAATCTGCAGCTACTGGTTTACTAATAATTGTAGCATGTAGTACATATATATGCATTTTTGTTTATCTTTCTTCAAGGTAAATAACAATTTTTAAGTTCTTTAACATAGGTGCTATGTTCTTTAACATAGCTGTAGAGAAAATTTTCCCTTGCACTTCTATTTCAACACAATGAGCATGTAAGCCTCTCCAGCATGTGTGACTGTATGTATTGCTTCTGCAGAAAGCAGCAACCAGCATTTACTGTGTTTAATCTGTAAGTGTCACAAAGTTTTTGTTCTCACGAAGAGACTGTTAGTAAATATCAAAATTTAGCCCTGGGGGTTAAAAGAAAAGGTCAAATGTAGAAACTCTGTATTATTGGGAAATGATGAATTTTAAATATGTCATCATAAACTCTTCTCAAAATGTCTGCAGAAACAAGAATGAAGTTAAATATTGTGAGTCAACAAAACACCATATAAAACTTTCAAAGTTAGATTATAGTTACATAAAGATAGTTAAATTGAAAGTAACATAAAATCGTAGGTGACTTGCATTTAAATTACCTTCTTAAGTAGCTATTAATGTATGAAGAAGAAATTAATTATTTGCAAGTGCTTCATCACATGAATAAATGCCTACAAACACAGTAGCACTGTACAGCCTATCACTGTCTATACATTAATCAATCAGTACAGCTTGAGTCGGTCTGAGAACCTATTTACTCTTACATCTGCTTCTCTCTAAAAAAAGGCAAATAACAATTTTAAAGCAAAACAAAACATTATTTTGTGTTGCTTCTCCCTGTTAACTTCTTTCCCACTTCACCTATTAAAGCGAAAACCTAAGTTCTTTTGTGTGATTTCTTGCAGATGTGAGCATGAACTTTTCTACAACAAAAGGAAATTATTTTATTTTCTGCTACATATCACAGATAAAGAATAATGGATTTCAAAATCTTGTTTCTTTGTGATAGGTCATGTTTGTGCCTTTAAAGCAAACTACTTCTGTTTTCCTCATTTAGACAATTTGACACTTTCAGATATCTTCATAGTATCTTACCCTAAATATACTCTTTTCCCCCTTTTTTTTTTAATTTCAGCATTTACCAAAATTAGAATTCTGCATGTTTTCCCCGTTCAGATGAGAAGTCAAGTAGTTGGTTCTTTCTTTGATGCACTGCCACTTATTCATAGTGAATATTCAACATCCTATTTCCTTGAACTCAGGAAGAATCAAGGGTGTTTCATAGCTTAGCATTCAAAGCTCCTTTAAGCCAACACTTACCCTTAACATTTTTTGAGGGTTATAGTCTTCATGTCACAGCATATGCTTCCTTCTGTCTTCTCTGTCAGCTTCATATGGTGCTTCTCTTCCTCCCCATCTGCTTCTCTCGCCATACATATCTTTCTTTAAAAGTTTAGCAAAACCTGTCTGTACCACTGTTTGAATTCCTGATAAACTATTTGCATGCCTGTGTTTTAGGCCATCATCCACAACCATGCTTATTTGGAGTATTTTATTATTTCAGCTTCTTGGTTTGATCAGATAGCTCAACTTTTCAAAAACTTGTATTCGATAATACTGTATGTATGTGTCTGCCTTACAGTTTCTGTAGGTTAAAGCTAATCTAGGACAATACAAAGAGTTCTGAGTTCCAGTTTTCTAAATCTAATTATGAAATATTTGTTGTAGATATTTTCACATGATCAGTTTCGATATACACAGAAGGTTTGCTATAATAAGAAAAATGGCATTTTAAAATGAGACTTTGCTCAGTGAAGGAGATTCCACCTGCATTAAAGCAGCTTTACCAAAAAAGCAAGTATACAAGGGCTTTTTCTGTTCAAATCCATCTCAGGTTAAACTAGACACCCATAACAAATTAATCATTCATGGTGGAGGGCAGAGCTGTCAAACTCATTCTGTGGTGAAGACCAAATTCGTCTGGGAAACAGGCTGGAAATAAAAAGTTTCTTGCTAGACAGCTAGTTTTGCCTCTCATGGCAGCATGTGCTTCTACAGGGAGTGAGTTCTGCTGGGGGCCAGGGGAAGAGAGTGGAAAGAGAACTCCGCTATTTTTAGCCTGTGGGGTTAGGCAGTTAAGTTGATGGTAGGATGCTGTAGTTTATAGTGAGGAAGACCACAATGCAGGAATATAGTAGGGAGGAGTTTCCATTACAACCAGCCTTTGTGATACCCTGACTCTATTGCTATACTAACTGCTGCCTTAGGAAGTTCAGAGAGATACAGAACCTATCCTGTCCCTCACTGCAAATGAGCTTCATCTGTTTTAGTTATTCATTCATTTCTGACTGATTTTAACTGCTAGTCAAAAATTAAAAAGGGAGCTTTAGAACAGTGGAAAAGAGTAGGACCAGACCCTGTCTACTAGATTCAGAAGTGTGCTTGACATGTGTGCTGTTAGAGGGTCTATTGTACCTACTCTGCAAAAATTGTGATTTTTCTCTATTTCTGGAATTGGCAGAATCAGTTTTTCTTTGCTGAATAAATCCCCACAGATGGATCTGGTGGAAATTTTCAGCTAATTCATTAGCTACCCTGATTACAAGTTCCAAATGTTGTTATGACAAAACATTAAGAAAATGTTTTTCTTTTATTGTCCAAATTTGCAGTGTTTAACTGTACTACTTAAGATACCTTGAGATCAGCAAATGTGTCAGCATTATTCACTTTTTAGGTCCAATGTTAGTCACCCTTGTGTAGAGGCAATTAAACATGAATGTGAGTTTGTCAATTTTTCTAACCTTATTGATCTTTTATAGTAGTTTATTATTTCAATCACCTGCTTACTTGTCTTGCTTTGCTTTCAGCTTTTGTACTGCACCTGCTGCTCTGCACCTATTCTGTTACATCCTCTGCCCATTAGGTACCCTCTTCCTTCCTTACTGCTTGATTGCTTACGGCTGTGGTGAAAGGCAGAGACTATTCAAAGGAGTTGTTGCTAGTGGTGCCTTGGCACTTGATGAGCACAATGGGAAAAAGAGGGTAGAAGAATTCTATATGCTTTTCTGATAACAGGATGTTAGATCTAGGATGCTATTTGCAGCACAGAGATACCTGCCAAGAAAGGAGCATTGTGTAACCAGAGATGGGCATGGTTTGCTTATGTGAGGTGCATTCAGTTCACTACTTGAGCAAGATTATTCTGTTGTTTTAAACGATGATGTTGTTCATGATGGATTTTTTTCCCCCCCACAATAAGAGCTATTTATTTAGAGGAAGGATAATTTTAACAAACTGAGAGGGACTTCTACTCCTTAAGTCGATCCATACAGCAAGCATGTGCACATGCAGACATTCAGCTTCCAGGACACTGGTCACAGCAAGAACCATAATGGTTCAGAGGAGCCCTGTAACCTATCTTCAATTGTAAATGAACACTTACAAAACAGGAAGATAGGATAAGTAGACACAATAGATCTAATATTCAGACTCCTTGAATTTTCAGCTCAGGATTTTCTGAGGAATCTCAAACAATATCAGTTAGGAAGTTTCAACACCTCAGCAGGGCTCAAAGTCCAACTGCCTTTCTTAATGTTTTCCTCCTAGTTCCTGCAGTGGAAATAGCCTCTGAAGTCTGTATCAGTAAAATGGACTGGCAGTTGCTGTATTGGACAATATTCCTAGCACCTATGCTCTTTCTTTCCCTGCCACCCATTTCAATAGAGGTATGACACTAGGTAGAAACCATGAAGAAAGAATTTCTCATTAGGCAGGTAACACTTCCCTCACATGATTCTCAGTTTTCGTCCTGTGTCTATCTACTAATACCTGTGCAATATAGCAGTGGGTTTCCCATCTTCCCCATATGTAAGAACAGAAAATAAAGAATTAAAAAGGAATAAAGGCCACAGATTAGAAGTTTTCTTTCTTTATGAAGGTCTTTTCTTTTTTTAATCAAGAATTAAATTTCTTTCAATTTTTCCTCTATTTGGTGACACAAATGGCTGCGAAACATTGTATTTTTAAGTCATAGTAAGCTGTCGTAGTACCTATACAGTCCAGGATTCTTTCCCATGTGATGATTCAAGTATATTACAAGAAATCAGTGCAAAGCTGGAGAAAATGTTATGTGGTTGTGTTGGTTTTTTTTTCTAAGTGAAATGTCTGTACTATTTTGACATACCTTTCAAATGTTTTTGTGGGAAATACCATAAATGCAAAATTTAACCAGAAGTGAAAAACCCATGCAGCCATTTTGATTCCTCTCTTCTCAAAACCTTGATATGTCTTGTCTTTTTTTATTTAATACATATTTATGCCCAGTCATATGTTCATAGATGATTTAAGGTATTCAGAAATCTGTAAAGGAACTGCATATGAAGGAACAGGCTGCCCAATGAAATTGTGGAGTCTTCTCTGGAGACATTCAAAGCCCACCTGGATACGTTCCCGTATGACCTATTCGAGGTGATCCTTCTCTGGCAGGGTGGTTGGACTTAGATGATCTTTCAAGGTCCTTTCCAAACCCCAACATTCTGTGGTTCTGTGGTTAAATCAGCCTCAGACACTGAGGCAGGCATATTCTAGTACATCCCTATCACATGCTTTGCACAGAATTAATTTTTTTAAGATCTATTATTTTAATAAATTATCCTTCTATCACCTGAATTTGGCCTTTTTTCCTTTTAGTTGTTTAAAAAATATGAAATTAAATATCTCATGGCTCCCTCCTTTTTCAGAGGGTGTGATAAAGATTTTTCTGTTACATATCAAAGCACAGTACTACCTTTTTTTTTCCGTTTAACATTGCCCAGACTTTCAATAAATGTTTCATGCCTGTTTCTGAACTTCAGAGGAAGTAAACTATTATGTGCTAAACAAAAAGTACTTCTTTCTTGTTTTTCACAGAAACAATCACTGATTTGTCTTGGCAAGCTTTTGTGATGCCAGACTAAGTTTCATCTTTAGGATATTAAGACTTTTTAGTTCTGTATTGCTCATTTTCCTTATTCCAATGTGTAAGCAGCTAAGATATGTAATAAGATGATTATTTTTTTCTTGTCTTCTTGGTTTTTTAACTCTTCATCCTCTTCCCCCAGGGAGGGGAACAAACTGTTAGAACTTGGAGATTTTGATTTTTATTTTTCACTATTTTTGCTACTCTATGGTACATCATCCTGCTTCAAACTAGTTTAGAGCTTTCCTAAATCAATTTGTCAATTATACAGGTCATCTGATGGTAAAAAGAAAACATTTTATCTCTGCATGACAGGGTTTTCTTTCAGTTCATAGTTCAATGTTTGAGGAAATCAAAAATCTCCTCTCAGCAGTATCTATTCTGTCATTATTTTCAGCTTTCATCTATCCATACCCTTACCATCAAGAAGAAATACTTCATGCTTGTGCCTATTTCACTTTATCTCCTCTCACTCTGCAGTAATTTCTAATCTTCTTGAGGTCTTATCTTGCTGTATTGCTACAGGGGAGTGATAGGCAAGTGTGTGTGCAACTGCTGCTCCCAAGCACTGCACAGATATATTCCTTGTACCCTTTACAGACATAAAATATCTGACAATAACAGATTGCAGGCTTCTCCCAATATTTGTGCTCCTCAGTATATTGATATCTGTTGTCAATAGTACAGGCTTTTGGTTTGCTTGTAAACTCCATTGCTCAAGAGTGTTATATTTTGAAGTCATCTGTCATGACTGTGTTGTAGAGATAGGAGACTATTTATGTTTATGGCATTTTAAGTAACTCAGTAAGACACTTTAGAATATACAGAAAAGGCTTGTTTACTGTCATCATTGCTCACTTAATCCTGTGACCTTGACATGATAGTATGTCCATAAAGCTCCCTGTGGGTAGTTCAATAAAATAGATGAACATCAGAGTCTAATGATTGTTTCAGCTTCAGGAATATACTGCCTTATGCCATAAGTATGTGTGAAGCATTCAATAGCACTGAACCATTTGAAGCTCAATAATATAGCAAAATATCCAATTGTTGAGATTATTAGAAAAGCCACCAAAAAATGTTTAAGGTACATACACTTCTACTGTTCAATTTGAGAATGCTAACCGTTGTTTTGAATAACATTCTGTATACACAATGCAAACAGACTACAATTTAAAATTACTTCTTATAATTTAAGTGTACTTATTTTTCAGATTCACATTATTTTTTCCCTTCTCTCCTGATAGGAAATATTCATTGGGTAGGAGTGTTTTTTAGTTTCTTCACAGTCACAATCCAAAATCTAGGAAAGATTCATGTGTAAGAAATTTCTTTTGATGATATATTAGAAGTTACATTTGCACTTATGGTAGGAAGCAATAAAAATGTACATAAAGAGGAAGCTAAATTTCATGTCTCTTAGGCCCAATTTAGAAATAGTACTGGGGCCTTTGGGATACTTTGCTATAAGAGGGCTCTATTTTATTTTTTTGCATAATATATCTTGTTCTATGTGAAAACATGGGGAAAAGTAAAGCATGATGTATTTGCCTCATGGTGAGTGGAATTGTTGGTTTGGAACTATTAAAAAATTATTCTTTTTTCCCAATGTATAGGTATCCCAGTTTCCAATTCCTGTTAGCTAACAATGCATTATTTTCAGGTAGATGATCTTTTACACTCTTTAATACTCCAGCCTCTTGTGTTTTCCTGAATAAAAAGCAATGTTTTCAAAGTTGATGACAGCTTAATAGTAGAGGAAATTTATTTAGTGACCAGTATTTTCAGTGGTAGAGTTTCATACTGAACTGTTGAGCTAAAAATCTATGAAAATTAATTGGGTGAAACCTGCCAGCCAAAAAGAGCAGCCATGAGAAAGGTGTTGTAGGTTTCCACTAGAACAAAATGGGATCTGCTGTCCTTTTTGATTTAATCTCAGCTGAGTATCACTGAGAAGCATGATAGGCAATAAAAAAGACACCCTACATTATTTGGCTAAAAGCCAGACGAGGTTGAATATGGAAAAAAAAAGTTTCACCATGCTGTTCTTTTGTAATAGAGATTTGAGATCATCATGAAGAGCTAATGAAACTCTGTATACTTTTAGAGGACCCAGACAGACAAACTATAAATTTTTTTCCCTTTTAATTTTTAACAGGCTTGGCCTTAAAAAACTGTGATTGGAAACTTGTGGGAATGGCCACCAATTTTTCTCATAATGGCCTCAATGAAAATTACATTGTCGGTTAAATTTTGACAAAAAGGTGGAATAAAACCAAAGTACTAAAATTAGTATAAAAGATGGATTGGAATTTATGTACACTTCAGTAGTGTCAGAAGAGCATTACCAATTGTCTTGAAAAACAAGGATATAACTTTTTACATATAAATTATGTTTTTTCCGTAAGAAAAATGTTCCTTTAGTGTACCAGATATACTGGGGCTTAGCCTTCAACTTCTTTTTGGACTGAGGATACTGCATATGTTGCTGCTTTCATTTTATGATGAATATATTCTCTTCCAGTGGAGGCCAGGTACATAAATTTTTCTAATGTGTGTTGCAGAAGCAGAATCCACAGGACATATGTTGGGTTCTGGCTAGGCTGTCCCTTGTATATCTGGATCATTGATAATTTTAGCTGAGCTCTGAAGGGGTGTTATTGCCAACCCCACAGGAAGTTCAAAAAGTTCTGCTGGACACCACTACATTTTAAACAAAGACCTTTTCTTGGCAATGTCCTGTTCTGAAAGCACAAGAATAGCTCCTTTATTATGCAGTGACACAGTGACAAATTGCCAAGGGCAGCTCTCTCGGTGCAATATTTATTTAGACAATTCCACTTCTTTAAAAGTAATCAACAAATTCTCAATTTGTGTATGCTAAAACAAACCAAAAAAAATAAAGAATGTACTTCTAAATGCTTGTTCTTTAGTAGTAGGATCTAGAAAATACATTTACCTTTTCCCTTCTTGTGTTGAATTTCTCCTTTCACAGTCCCCACAGTAAAGTTGTGATGCTGGTGTTTTCTGAAGACATACATTCCATAGGAAAAATCCCTGCTGTTAAAATGATAAGGCCAAAATGCATATTCTCTTACAGGACAACTTCTACCAATTCCTATTGTTATTCATAATTTCCAAAACATATATGATAGGTTGAATCACAAGCAAGTTCTGTGGTAGTTTTTAGTTAATAAATGGTTTCTATGTGCTGGTTTCTCAGAGTCTCCATTAATTCTATCACTCAAATACTTTTCTCCCCATACCCGCTGGTGTTATCAGTTGTAAAGGCAGAGCTTCTGCTGGTACTATTTCAACCCTATTAGAAATTCATAGCTGATATAATTACAGACAATAGAGAAGCATAAAGGTCAGTGAATGGTATAATTAGCATACATATAACAGAATGATTATGATTTTGGTTGCAGAAATTGCAGTTGGATACCAAGAGCAGATGAATTAACTTACAGAGAGGAAAATAGTCATACTACCTGACGAATACTATCTGACTGAGAAAGAGCTATAGGTGTGACTGAAGAGTCATTTTATAAAACCTTTGAGTTGAGACTTGACAGACAACCAAATCTGGAAGGATTGGGAACCAATGATCCTTACTACCCAGTTTTTATTCTTATGTCTGGCATCAACAGTGAAACTACAAAGCATCAGTCAAGCATTTGTGTTTCTTTTTGAGCAGCATGAATTTCAAATCAGTAGCACCTTTTTGATTATTTGAGAGCAGGGGAGGGAAACAACAAGGGTGAATCTTCTCCTTTTCCATAACCCATAACCATGCTCACTGTTCCTCCCTTTATTCTGCTTCTGATGGTAAAGAAAAAAGGCAATTAGCAACAAAATGAAGAAGTTTGAGTAGTCCAACATCTGTGCAGAAAGACTAAAATTTGAAGTCCTTTATGAGTTGGAATATTTTTCAAGAATTCCAGGAGGTACTATTTTTCTTAATGAAAACTCTAAATTCTGATATGTCTTCCCATTTTACAGTTTGCATCAAGAAGGAGCAAGACTCATGGGGTTGTTACCTGAATTTATGAAGGAGAGAAAGATTGCTGGTATATACCAGCATTTACTCATAACAATTTCCTTTCTTTTTGTTTTCTAAACCAGACAGCAATAATGAAGGTGGAACATGATTTACAGGATTTATTGTCATGGGGTCTGTGGCCCCTTCCTCAGATTTCTCCCTAAATACAATTGTCATTGCAATTCAATTTCAAACCAATTAGATGCCTTCATTTACAGTATCTTGGTGTTACCTACCTTCCATAACTTTCCTGTAGACTGAGATCAATTAAATGTTTTTAAATGACACTATACTGAAGTGCACTCAGTGGTTTTTACTCTCTAGTATATGGGAAACAAGAGAATTTAGCATGCATAATTTATCTGGATGTTTCCTGTACTGAGATCAGGAATTAAGAGGTACTATAAAAATGCTGGTTTGTTTGTGTAGTGCATTAAATGATTTTGCTCATGCATGCTTTTGTACCCTAGAATGAGTTAAGTCACAGAGTATAGTTTTTGAGATTTTCTCCAGCTCTGTTGATTAATTATTTTGAGTTTTGAGATTTAATTATTTAATTGTTTTACAAATTATATACCTGGCCATATTTCTTGAGATACAGAGTAGCATAGCGATAATTTTGCATGTGAGTTCAGGGGTGAATGAGAGTTGTTTTTCCTGTGGGTCAAGAAAGCTATAGGAGTGAAAAAATTATGTGTTATTTCCATGATCTAAATGTTCTGCAGCAGCAGCTGAGCAACTCACTGTTATTCAATGCTACATTAACTTTTCCATTAATGCTGGTGCTGTAAAATATGAAGCCCTTAAGCACTGTGAAGTTGCTGCCTGATTTTGTTCCTTTACATGGCTGCTGTATATTTGCATGCTACAACCATTATATGGATAATGGCCATCATTACATTTTACAAGGTCACTCTCTTCTTGTTCATAACATAGTTAGATACAGAAAAGCCTTAATAGGAGAAAGGATCTTAAAAATATTTGCTACAAATGCTGTCTTTTTCAGTTATTTACTGCTATGTTTATATCATAGCAGCTCAAGTGTCAACAAGATATGTTGCCTTTGTGTTTTTCTTTCTTCATTAAATAAAAAGCAAAGCTAAAAATAACCCAATAAAATAGAGACCATGAAAGACTTGTTCTTTTCACTAAAAAAAATGAAAGGAGAGAAAAGATTTTTCAGAAATTAATTAGCATTATTGTTCACCAGGATAATTTTTTTGTTATGTTATGCAATAAACATATATTTTTAAATTTTTTTTAAACTGAATTGTGTAGAGAGATTTTAAGATATTTATTAAAATTTCCTGCAGTTTTAGACTCTATCTTGAAAATATTTAGGAATGTTTATGGGATTAGTGGATTTAATAAGTGCCATTAACAAATCAGAGCAGCAATTCATCGTAATTCCAAGGAAGACATACCAACCATTCCATTTGCTCTCCCCTACAGAATTTGCAGCACAGTTTGTATGGGAAAGCAAGATTTTTTTTATTCAGCTATGAAAGCAGGCACTTCATGCCCTAAATAATGAAGTTATAGTCTTGATGGTGCCAGTGAGGTGACACCTCAACACTGAATAAATCATTTCAATCTTTATCTATCCTCCTGCTTTTCCCCATCTTTAATATGTGAATTATGGCACATAGTTAACAGAGTGATTTGAGATCTGCTGATGTAAAAAAAAGTCCTAAAAATAGTGTTTAATTAATATCTTATCTTAATATCTTATTTTAAGAGAAAATGTTTAAATATTTAGTGCTGCCTTGCTTTAGTTGTAAACATGCTTTAGTCATGGCTCTGGCCAGCCTGATCTAGTGTGGGGTGTCCCTGCCCATGGCAGGGGGGTTGGAACTAGATGATCCTTGTGGTCCCTTCCAACCCTGAATGATACTATGATACTATGAACTTCATTAATGAGGTTTTGCTGTGCTTCAGACTCAGTTTGGTGATTTGATGGTTAAAATCATCAGCATCTGAATAATAAAAGGGTGAGTTGTGTGATGGCTTATATAGCTGCATGGAGCCATTGCCACTGCACTTAAGGTCTGTTTCTGCAATTTTTGTAACAGGATAAAAAGGCACATCTGATTTGACTATAAAGTCTTTATTCTTATCTTCAGGCCAGTTGTGTTTCTTGTCCATGTTTTCTTTCCCACCTCTCTATCTTACAGAATGTTTGCAACACAAATATCCTAAATACTTTTCAAATTCAAGTACTTTGATTTGATTATTTGATATCAGGTAAACATAGGAAGATTAACTTAGCATACAAATGCTAGAAATAACATTGTGTGTGTTCTATAAATAGAATGTCCATATTGAGCCCTAAGTCTACAAAGAAATTGTGTGAGAAAGTTCAGAATTTATTATATTCTCTCCACTGTGAAACCAGTGCTTTTATTTCAGGAATTTCTCTTATTTAGCAATTATTTAGGATTTTTCACAGTCCTGTTCAGTTATCACTAATCTGGATGCACTGTGTTACCAGCACATGGTCTGAGTGAGTGTTTACTAATCTAAACCCTCTTGGGTGTTGCTTGAATCTCGTCTCTAGCCTACGTCCTGCCAACATAGGATTATGATTTTACTCATTTATTTCCCTTAAGCTGCTGAGAAAACTCTTCTACATTTTTATACAGGGTGTATTTCCTCCTAAAACCTGTTCAGTGTCTATCTGTATTGATGCCCTGGCTGGATAATCTGTCTGTACATACCAGCAGCAACGTGACACTCAGAAATGTTTGTGGTCCTGTTTAGACAGCTCATAAAAGGGCTTTTGGGGAATAGGAAATAAAATAATTGGTTCAAACTTGTAAATTACTTTTAAGTTTTATATAGGCTGAATAAGATACTTGGGGTTGATGAAATTATTCCAAACAAGAAAAAATACATAATTAAAGTTGTCTTACAAAATCACACAGTTTTATAATGAACTTAGTATTGATATCAATTTGAATGGGTTTGATAACTACAAAAGAAGAATATATGAGCAAAGGAACTTCTAAAAATGTAGTGTGCTTTGAATGTTGAGGAACAACAGAGCTCTTGGATGTCACCAAAATCAGGCTAGAAAAGCCTAAGGTGCATAAACCCCAATGTGCTTGTCTAAATAATATTGTCATGTAAATGTAGGACAAAGGTTATTGTTTCATAAAATAGCTGTTTCTACTTTAAAAATATGCTTTTCCTTTGATACATGGCAAAAAATTCTCCTTCTTGAAGCATTAACTGATTCAATGTTTGTGAAGCAAACATAAGTCTCTCAGTCTGAGAACTTAACATTCACCGTAACTGACTATTTTAACTTGAAGTTCCAGTTTATACTCCTATTTAGTAAAACCAGAAAATAATCTCAAGATCCTTAATGGGAAAAAAAGCAAAGAAAACTTTTATGATCTTCCTTGGCATGAATGCAGTTACAGGATTAACAGTCTAAGTCAGACTCAGAAATGAAAAGGCAAAGTCACTCTAACACTGATTAGCTGTTATCTGGAAAAACAGATTTCGCTTTACTCAGTAGAACACTATATTTTGTTACGAATCAAATTTTACAAAATAAATTTCAATATTTTTTAGCATGGCAGGTGATGAATGTTCTCCCACAGAGGTTATATCAGAAAATCAATATTTGTAAAATTGAAACAGTATAAGTTTGTATTGATCCATGTGGCTAAATCAAAATGAAAGGCTTTGTAACAGCTTTCTTAGACAGCCTGCTACCCAGTAATGGCAAACTATCAATTTTAGCTTTCCACTGATAAATCAGCTTGAAAATTGGATGTCAATTTTTTTTTTTTTTTATACTGAAGTAGTGATTTTTTTCTGCCCTCTAACCTTTCTTGATGTGTTAGATTGGTTTATAAGACTAAGCTCTGCCTTTTTGAAAGCAGTTGTCAAAATTGACATTTAGATATATTTTGAAACAAAACTGAAATGCTCAAAGCCTAATTTTGTCTGTCTTGCTGGTAATTCTGTGTGTGCACATCTGTGTAAACAAGCAGGAATATATGTACAATACTGAAAATTACATTGATTTAATACTTAATGTATATATGTTTCTCTCTTTGCTAATCTCTGGAGTTCACAAAGGTCAGGTCTTCAACTGAAGGTTTTAGAAAGTAATGCTCCAGAACCTACTTTAGCTTTCAGTAGTTAGGAAGATTGATTTTTCTTTAATTGACTGATTTTCTTTTTTATTTTGTGTTAAGTGAGACCTTATGAAATTATAACAAGAACATCAGTTTCAGCTGCAGGTTGCAACATGTCCTAAAAACCTGCGTGGTTACTCGTTGCTTTTAATGATAGAAAAAAAAGAGAATGCGTGTACCAGAAAATAAATAGCAAAGTCCTTTATTAAGGTGGGGGGAAGCCCTTTAATCTGGGTCAAATGTGGTTTTCAGTGACAACTGACAGTGCCATACCTTCATGTCTGTACAGCAGAATATAAGTTAGCTGGAGAGAGTATTGATTGTGAAGTTTGCTCTTCTATAATTACTTTTGACTGTAGAAAAATGTGGTGTGTATTGATCTAGATGGAAGCATTTGACTAGCAGTTTCCCTTGGCTAACAGTGAGTGTCATCTTTCAGGCATGATAAATGGTAACACCCTGGGTCAGCATAATTACTTGGTGGTGAAATGAACCTCCTGTATCTTTCTCCCTCTCATGCCAAAGAAACACCATCATCATCTTTATCTGAAAGCCATGATTTACTGAACTAACCAGCCCCTTAATAAAGTCCTTTTTCCCCCTTCCCATAGTCTGCACCCACTTTAATTGTGGCTCTGTACTATTATTTTGAAAACGAAACGCTTCTGTTCTGAGTCCAAAAGTATGATTTTTTAGAATTATTTTCTCCCCAATTCCCTGTCAGTGGACTTAGATCACCAGGAGGGAAGTTTATGTTTAATGTTTATGTGGAAAAAGTGGAAAGATAAAGGTGTTTGTCGTTTTGACGCGCTGCTTTTTAAATCTTGGAATCAAATGTTATTAACACACCGGTAAATTATTAGTGTACTGCAAGGAAAACTGCCACAGGAATTTATTGTCAGCAGCCCTTTAATTTTATAAGAGCAATACACACAGTGGATGGGCTGTCTTTTGAGAACAGATGAGGATATCTTTTCACAATATGCTGCTAGAACAGCTTCATTTATAATAATTTTGACACCTCATTTAATAACAGGTTTAAATGTAAGATTTTTTTTGTTACGAGTCTTAGCCATTTTTCTGTTCACATGTATGTCTAACAGGTGACAAATATGTTATCAGAAATAAGGAAATTGTATTTACTGCTAGAATAGAAAATGATGATGATGATTTGTATTGTTTGGCACCTTTTTAATGGCGAGTTTTCAATTTGTTACTGATATTTCATTAAAACTTCGTAGCATGTTGTTGAAAATGGATTTGTGTTTACTTGCCAGTAGTATAATATGGCCCCGGGGTAATGACTTTCTGTTAAGTAATGCTAGTTAAAGAAAATCTGGCAATAGTTTTAGATCATTTTAAGACAGCTGTGAAGGGTTTGGATAAAGGTCATTTTCAATGATTGTGCTTAGTTAAATAAATGTGAAGGGTTTCACAATGGGAATCTTGCTTTTCAGTATGCTGTCATAAATTTCCCTTTAACACATCTGGGAATATGAAGTAAAATGTAGTTGTTTCTGCCTTGAAGGCAATGTATTTTATATTTTCCTTGCTTTGTTTGTTTTCCCCTTATAATACTGTTTATTCACATAACTAGAGTTCAAAGGTTTTACTTTGCCATAAATTAAATCTTCTATTCTCTGACAGTCTGTGGGACCCACTGGATATAATTTTCAAATGGTTGTAACTTGAAGATTTTTTGCCGAGATTTAGTCATTAAAAGTGTTAAATTTTCTGACAGCTCAGCCTCTATTGTGACCCTGGTTCATTGCTTGCTCTCTCCCTTGGCCACAGCTGGCCTCTTGCTGTTCACAGCTGAAAAGTGAAATCAATGCTGGGTCTAACGAAATGCAGATGAAAGCCATTCTGATCATATATAGTCATTTCCCGTAATTTTATCAGCCTTCAGTTTCTTAAATGATCTCTGGAAATCATTGTTTGTTCATGTGAATACAATATCGAATTTTGTGATAAAATGTCCTGTCTTTCTGAAAAGTAATACTTTCCTAAATGCTAGTAGTGATATATAGCTCACATTGCCATAGCAGGACTTTTTAAAATACCAGTCTGCTCTTTCCCCCGTTCCCTCCTGAAGGGAAGCGCGATGTATCAAAGCCCGTCAAAGAGCTGCTGGCTGAATCCTGCCAGCTTTGAGTCTTTGGAATCTTGCAAATTGAGGTTTTTATGTTCTACAAGGCTCAGAGCTGGAAAGTAAGAACTCTTAACATGTGCCAATCCACATTGCCATTGATCTCTCATGCTTTTTCTTTTTATTTGAGCAAGATTGGTAGGAAAGCCATGTTGCAGTTAGAGGTGGCAGCATATGATGTAGCTTAATGCCCCAAAGGTCACGGAACTACAATGAGTTTGATGGAAAACAGCCTTTCTCCTTACTTTAAATGGTTCCTGCTTTGATTACAGGCATTTATTATAATTATCAAGAGATTAGTCTGTTGTTATAGAATCCTTGTAATGGAACCATTTAAAAGGAATATAATGGCAGTTTATTGGATTTTGCAAAGGAAAAGAGAACAGATAAAGTGGTGTTTTTAAATGGATCAACTGCTGCTCTAAGCATACTGATTTGTGTTTTTTTTTCTTTTGTTTAACTTCATGTTTCTTTTGGTTCACAGTTTTCAGTTCAAGTCTGAAAAAAGTCACTTTGTTTCACATTTTGAAAATATTTCGTTTATAATAGTTTCATCACACTCTAACCCTATGCAATTCAGTTGTTAAAGACATTCTTTCTGTAACCATACTGTCTTACACGGATGCTTTTTGATTTTATTAATCTCTTCAATTTAAAATGGCAACAAAAATACATTGTTGATCAAATATCTAAAAGAAATTGTGAAAGCTCTATTTCATCAGTGCAACCAGGATGCTTTCTCATTTATATTGTCAAAATACCATAATATTGGTGAGGCTCTCTTACTCCAAAAGAATGGAAGTTAAGATTATAACTTAATCATCTTATTCAGATGTTGCAGAATACTATTTGTGACCCAGAAGTGAATGTAAGCTCATGTTTTATATTAGAAACTAGTTGGTATTTCAGGACCACTGAATTTCACAGCATATGTAAGTGTGTCTTAGTCTTTGTGTGAACACCTTCAAAGGTTTGGGCCAAATCTGCATTCTTCAAAAGAGTACTTAGAGAGCTTTAGTCCTCCTGCTGGGAACATGCTGCTCTGTGCTCATTAGCTGAGCAATGGCATGAGTTACTTAGTACTGCTGTTAACCTAGGGAATAAAGTTAATTGACTGCAACTTAGTTGACATGGGACTATTTTGATGGCATTGGGGAATCAAACCAAAATAACAGTGGAAAACGATATAACAGAGACCTACAAGAATCAGGTTACAAGTCTGCTACTCCAATATCTGTTGGCTGCCAGCTGAGGAGGCCTAGGGAAGAGGGTAGTATTTCCCTAGGTGACTTTAGCATGATACTCCCCCAGCATATCCTCCCAGCTTTCAGCAAATTGTAGCTCAGGGACTTCCTGAGCTAGAGGTGATATCCTTGAGTTTAATAAATTGTGGGGTGGGTTTTTTCCCCTCTATGGAAGGAAATGTCTAATCCCTTTAAGAATTTGTGTAAATTTGTGCTGTCAACAATATGGCAGAGCATTGAGCTCCATGCCTTGAGCTTGTTATGTGAGAAATTCACACAAAGTGCACTTTCATTTGTCTTGAGCTTGTTCCTTGAGATCTGTGTTCTCCCTAGGTCTTTTCTCAGGAGAAATAGTGAGTCCTTGTTGCCATTTCACCATCCTGATGCCATCCAGAATATGAAAGATTGTTATCACACCCCTCTCAGTTATGGCTCTGTTCTTTCGCTGAGGAGGTCTGAAATGGTCTTGTCCACCTTTTTGGCGTCTCCCTTAGCAAGCTGTAGCTTATTCTGGAGCACGTCTCTGTTAATCCTTCCAGCTGGAGCTATTTTACTTTGTGTAATAGCCAGAGAGAGAAGAATGACATACATATGTACTTACATCTCTCTCATTCCCTATCCACCCTCCCCCATCTACAGTATGCCAGGTTGTAGCTTTATTGCCATTAGGAAGCTAACTAGGAATGATTTAAGATTCCTCAACTAGATCCCCTGAATCAGTACTTTCAAAAGGGAAAAAATAGTAGCAATTTGGATTCTGAATTAGAGCAATGTGGTAAGAGATGATCCATATGATTCTAATGCTTTAATTCCCCACTCCAATCAGTGTTCTGCTAGTGTAAAATGAGACAGTGTTCCATTCCACAAAACTCTGATGATTCATGAGGGAAGCGTGCTGTGTCCACTATAGCATTTCTTATGTAATTGTATTTACTTTCAGATAGAATCAGCTGTAAAAGTCTAGGCACAAATTATTTGTTGGTGTGTATGTTTGTGACAGAATTACTTCACTGGCAAAGATTGGGGGGGGGGGGGGGGAGAAAAGAAAAGTTTAGGCTATCTGAGCATCTCTGGAAGATTGCAGGCATGATACTATATAGTGAATTGCATTCTGGTTGCCTTTGGATGTTGGTGAAGTTAGAACATATGTGTATTTCACAGTTCTGGATAGCAATTTCTCTGGGGTTTGATATGCAATGTACAAATGTAAACCACTTTGCTTGCAGATTTAACTTTAAAATGATAGCAAGAGTAAGTACGTACACCTTGAGTACTGCATGATCAGGCTCAGTCAGCATGGGTTAATGACTAATCTGATCTTCTATGATAAGGCGACCCACCTAATGTGTAAGGAAAGGGCCATGGATGTTGTCTACCTGGACTGTAGTAAAGCTGTCTCCCATAGCATCTCCTTCAGAAATTCATGGCACAAGGCTTGGAAAAGTGCACTCTGCACTGGATAAAAACCTGTCTGGATGGCCAGCTCCAAAAAATGGTGGTGAATGGAGTTAAATCTGACTGGCGCCCAGTCACTAGTGTCCCCCAGGGTTCTGCCTGTCCTCTTTAATATCTTTATTAACGATCTGTATGAGGGGATTGAGTGTACTCTCAGTAGATTTGCAGATGACAACAAGCTGAGTGGGTGTGTCAATCTGCTAGAGGATAGGGAAGCTTTACAATGGGATCTGGACAGATTAGACTGGTTGTATGAAGTCCAACAAGGCCAAGTGCCAGGTCCTGCACCTGGGTCACAACAACACCATGGTAAGCTACAGACTTGAGGATGTGTGGTTGGAAAGCTGCAACTTGGAGAAGGACCTGGGGGTATTGATTAATGTTCTACTGAATATGAGTCAGCAGTGTACCCAGGTGGCCCAGAAAGCTGCTGGCATCCTGGTTTGTATTAGAAACACTGTGGGCAGCAGGAACAGGGAGATGATCATCCCCCTGTACTCGGCACTGGTGAGTCCACACCTTGAGTTATATTCAGTTCTGGGCCCCTCACTATAGGAAGAGTATTGAGGTGCTGTAGTGTATCCAGAGAAGGGCAACGAGGCTTATGAAGGGCTTGGAGCACATGACCTACAAGGAGAGTCTGAGGGAGCTAGGGCTGTTCAGTCTAGAGAAGAGGATGCTGAGGTGAGATCATATTTCTCTCTGCAATAACCTGAAGGGAGGTTGGAGCGAGGAGGGGGCCAGCCTCTTCTCCTCGATGACAAGTGACAGGACTAGAACAAATGGTTACAAGCTGCACCAGGGAAGGTTTAGGAAATACTTCTTCACTGAAACACAAGTGGACCTGGTACTTAGGTACGTGGTTTAGTGTTGACCCTTCAGGGTCAAGGGTTGGACTGGATGATCTTCGAAGTCTCTTCCAGCCAAATATATTCTGTGATTCTGTATTAGGCTCATTTTATTTTGTTCTTTTGGTATGCCACAAATGGCCTAGGGAACAGAAATAGAACAAATACTACTAGGGAGTAAGTTCCAAACCATACTGCCTTGTCAGTGGTCACCAAATCACTACAATCATAAACACACTGCAAGTGTCATTAATGATGGTTTGGTTGGTTGTGGTTTTTGTTTGGTTGGTTTGGTGTTGGTGTTTGGTTTGGGTTGGGTTTTGGTTGGTTGGTTTTCTTATTAATCCATTGATTTATACTGCCTGTTTGGAAGATAATGTTGCTGGTACTGGGAATCAGTTCTTAACACAATATTGTGAGTGTGGTGGAGCAAAGATATTTTCTTAGCATGGTGTGTAGGTATTATGATATAGTATCATTTTCCCAAGTTCTTCCTGAAGCTAAATAATGGAAATATTACATTTTTTTTTAGGTGATAAGACAAACTGAAGCAGATATTTATATTTATTGAGCAAGAACAAAATTTTCTGAGAAATTTTTTTCCCAAAACCACACAATAAACTTTCATAAGATTCAGTGATAAACTAGTCCATAATTTAGCTTTTCTACTCTATGGCAGGATAATGCTATTGAAAAATAGTACAATTGTTATATATTGTGCTTGGTTTGTACCTGCAGTTTAGAACCACCTCACTAGCTGCAGAGATTACAGAACATCTGCAGAAGGATAAGGATGCTTTGGGTCAATGATAATATGCCTACAGCAACTTGATTTAGATAAGTTTGGGAAAAGAAAGTCTCATGGAACATTTTAGTCTCTCTTATCCATCAGTAAAGCAATACTGAGGAAAGAACTTAACTACTGGTGATAGGACAAGGAGCCTTATACTTGTTCAGTAAAACATCAGAAAAAAATAACACAGCTGTTGAGCAATACAGAGTACAGACCTGTTGTGTATAATCTAGTCCCATGTTGCTTTTGTTGCTTAAATAAAGCATGAGATAGTAGACAAAAGCTATTTTAGAAATGTATTGGAGTTATATTTTGTGAAAAATCCTATAAGCCATGAAATAAATACAGAATCTACTTAAATTTTCCATATAAAAGATTAATGCTCTTTCAGAGTGACTTAGCTTTTCACTCTGGTGTCAATTTAACCCATTTCTTACTAGGCATGTTGGAAACTTCACAAGTTTGCCTTTTTTGTTTGGTTGTTTGCTCCTTAAAATCAGAGCTGTTTGAGAAAGCAGGGAAAATGTTAACAAAATAACCTCAACAGAATTCTTATCTGTACATTATAAAGTCTAAGGTATCTTTGCCTACCAATATTCAATCTGTAGTATGGAAAAATACATTGATATTCTACCAGTAGCTTAAGGCATTTTCTCAAATATTGGTGGTATTAAGCCCCTAACATATGTCCAGAACCATGTCTCATTTTAAATACATTGTTGACCTTAATGGGAGTTCTGAAAGGCTTATATTTAAACTCATATTTATTTTAACAATCTGGCCTAAATTATATTTTCTCTTGAAAACTATGTATATGCTACACCACAGATTGAGACTCTCCAAAATAGTGCTGCTGCTTTCTTACCACTGTATTGTGCATAATAAAGAGTATTCTGGTTTTAAGTATTTAATTATTAAGCTTTCTCGATTCCTTTAGTAACATAGTCAGATTTTTGAGAGTGTAGGCTTTTTTTTTTCCCATTGCTTGAATTTCTATAGGTTTGACTTCCTGAATGTATATATTTTTATGTCCAGTATTTTGTATTAGTTCAAAAGAGTTTTGTTTCCAAGTAAGGCATTTACAGTCTGAGGATTTTGAATGCTGACCCTCTGATTCTCTGTTGATTTTTATCAATAAAATCATAAGCCCATTCTTTAAGAGAGGAATTTAGACTTTTTAATTTTTATTTCAATAGAGGAGATGTTTTCTGTGATACTTATCTATTATTTATTTAGCATTTGCTTTAGAAGGTCAATCAGGTGACACCTCTGTGTAACTTTTACTTATAACAATATAAACCCAGGACAAGTCAATCGGCCACTTTCTCCAATTCTCTCATTTAACGGGATCCATATAGCCTATAATTCTCATTTTCTCTATCCTGCCTCTTGGATTTCACTTACTTATGTGATTTCTCTGACCTGATCCTTCCCTTGACGATTCAACACAAGTCTTAGATGCCAGATTCTTTTGTGAGAAACCTGTGTTTTTACTTTCTTTACTGTTGAGACCTTTGTTACTTGAGACAAGAGCAGTAGGTTTCCTATTGCCCAACTTTTCCCAAGGTGCAACTAGTTCTTTCCATCACCTATGAAATGGATGTGGGTTGATTAGTAAATGTCAATAGTGTTGAGATCTTAAGTGAGATAAAAGAAACTCAACTGAGCTATCATTTGGCATAATTTGACAACCTTAATCTTCCAGTAAATTACTGTTGGTGAAGAAGGGAGAGAGCAAACTGTATTTCCCCCAAGCTGATAATTAGAAACTGGAGAACCTCTAAGGCTGGCATGACCTTCTCCATGGCTCCTAAGCCACATGTGGTTTTTCAGCACTTCAAGATCAATTCTTTCCCAGTGCATGTACCACAAAAAGATTCTTCAGAAAATATCCTGCATGGTCCAGATTCACAGCTTAAAGTAAACAGAAAAGACACCATCACCAAATTGCCTTTAAACTCAGGTGCAGACTGAGTCCAGCTCCATTTTGTCTCACTGTCTTCCTCTTTTGAACTTCTTCTACAATGATGATGACTTCTAAACTCATAGCTTGTATTTCAGAGACCTGAAAGTTTTGATTTTTCTTTCTCAGATCAGGAAATTTAGCTACCCATGGTCTGAAGGGAGAACAACAGATGCTTCTGTACCTAGATGTACCAATCTTTCCCTCATCAGTTCCCTACCTCAGTACTGATCAGTCAGTAAGCTTTCCTTTCTGGTGTAATAATAGGTGGGTTTCACATAATCATAAACTGATACGGCTTGGAGGGGACATCTGGAGATCATGGAGTCCAACTTCCTGCCAAAGCAGGATCACCTAGGGCAGGCCACATAGGAACAAATCCAGATAGGCCTTGAAAGTCACTAGAAAAGAGCCGGAAGGTTTAAACTCCTCATTTCTCATCTTCCATGCAGACTGTGGCAAGAAAACCTTAAGAAAAACAACAATCAGCAATGAACATGTAAAGGTCGAAATCAGCTTAATTGGCAAAGTTGAGGATTGCGGTTCTTCATGGTGATTTTAACAGTTATTAAACTGCTCCTACTGATTTTTCTTTAACTGTAGTATTCATAGAATATAGAATAAACCAGGTTGGAAGAGACCTTCAAGATCATCATGTCCAACCCTTCAACCAATCCAACCCACCTAAACAACTAACCCATAAGGACCTCAAGGATCATCTAGTCCAACCTCTCAGGATATAGTTTAAATGAGATGGCCCGGCACCCTTCCAAGCTGGGCCTTGAAACTGTCTAAGGTAGGGGAATCCACTGCCTCTCTTGGGAGTTTATTCCAATGTCTAGTAGTTTGAGTGGTAAAAAAAAAGATTTCTGTTATCCAGTCTGAATCTCCCCAGTAGCAACTTGCCCCCATTACCCCTTTTCTTTACCATGTGACTGTGTAAAAAGGGAGTCTCCCTCCTCATGAGAGCCACCCTTTGTGTACTTGCACATGGTTATGAGGTCTCCCCTAAGCCTTCTCTTCTATAGGCTGAGCAAACCCAGTGCTCTTAGCCTCCCTTCATATGACAGGTCTTCCAGTCCTCTGATCATTCTTGTGGGCCTTCTCTGGACACTTTCCACCCTGTCTGCATCCTTCTTGTATAGCAAGGACCAAAACGGTACACAGTGCTCAAGGTGCAGCCTGACCAGCACTGAGTAGAGTGGGAGCATGACATCTTTATCCCTGCTTGTGATACTATTAATGCAGCTCAGCATCCTGTTAGCTTTCTTTGCCACTGCAGCACAATGTTCACTAATGTTGAGCCTTCTGTCCACCAAGGCTCCCTGGTCCCTCTCCACAGTGATGCTCTCAAGCCAGTTGTTCATTTAAGTTAAGAACATACAGCCAAATATAGGCAAATATACATGATATATTAGTAAAGCACATCCCTATAGGAAATCATACTATGCAATATCAATGTTAGCTGAACTATCAAAGTACATGGAAAGTGCAGAAGAAATATGTGATCATGTCACAGATTTGTGGGTCAAACATGGGAAAAATCAGCTGTGTCCCATAACTGTCACACAAAATTGCCTAACAGATTGAGCAGCTGAAAGGAAGGAAAATGTTAAAAAGTATATCCGGAATAATGGATTGTCAAATACTTTGTATTCAAAATATTATTTAAAGCTTATCCTGACTGCTTTTCAAAATCAAGAAAATATGGGGTTGGTTTTTTTTGAGAGAGAGAAAAAAACCCTGTGTCTCTTTCTTCCTTTTTTCCTATCTGCCTTTCTTTCTGTCTTTTATGGCATTTCTGCTTCTTCTCCCATGACTTTTGCAGAGCCAAAAATAAATCATTAGGTCATGCTGATATATTTTGGGATATTTTATAGAAGACTGTTTCTATACTTCTAAAGAACCTGACTGTCAGAAATAAACTATAAATAGAACAGTTTTGATTCACTTGCCAAGCTGATTTCTTAGCTCTTACCAAAAACATTCCCAGGAACAAAAAAGATCAAAGTTAAGATTACTTCAGCATTTATTTGATTGTAAACATAGTCTCTATTTAAAATTCTATAGCACTCCTGGCTATTCCACTTGGCAAATGTTTATTTCATCAATACAAGTTGCACTTGTGGGTAGGGATAACTGTTTATATACCACTCAAGACATATCCACTAAGTGGGCCAGCATGTCTTTTTCTCAATTCTTAAGAACAATATTAGGTTTAAAGTTAGATATGTGTTTTGTCTTAACTTATGCTGTACTTGCAGGTGACACTTAAGAGAAAAATAAATCTGTCCCTAAAGTCTTGCAAAAAAAGTGTAAAATTTCAGACCTGTATAAATTTTTAATTTAAAGATTTCCAATTCCCAAGCTTGAAACAGCATTTTGCAAAAGTCTCATTCTGTTAAAATAGTGAATTATTAGACTTGCATTTTAATAAACAGCTCTGCATGATAGAAATAAAAAAAAATTGCCTAGGTAAAACTTAATTATTTGTTTATTGGATTTTGATTACTGTTGCTGGAGCATCTCTCCTATGAGGACAGACTGAGGGATTTGGGGCTATTCAGTTTGGAGAAGAGAAGGCTCCGAAAAGACCTTATTGTGGCCTACCAGTATCTTAAGGAGGCCTACGAGAAAGCAGGGGAGGGACTTTTTAGGGTTTAAGGTAGTGATAGATCTAGGGGGAATAGAAAAACATTAGAAATGGGTAGATTCAGATTGGATGTTAGGAAGAAGTTCTCTACCATGAGGGTGGTGAGACACTGGAACAGGTTGCCCAGGGAGGTGGTGGAGGCCCCATCCCTGAAGGTTTTTAAGGCCAGGCTGGATGTGACTCTGAGCAACCTGCTGTAGTGTGAGGTGTCCCTGCCCATGGCAGGGGGGTTGGAACTAGATGATCCTTGAGGTCCCTTCCAACCCTAACAATTCTGTGATTCTATGATAGGCCTCCAGAAAGCTAATTATTTCATCTCAATGGTAGGTTTATAAGCTAGCTCTCTTTCAACAGTTGCAACTCGAATAATGTATAAAGGTTTGAAACAGTAATTCATTAGGGGTTTTTTAGAAACAGTATTTTAAAAAATAATAAAAAGCAGTGGGTCTTGATTTTAGAGTAACACTTCAAAAATATTTAGATAAAACTTTCTTTTTTTTTTTTTTTTAATTCAAGGCTTTGAGATAAAAATTTTCTGTTCCTGCCTTTGACAAACAGGAGTCACTAACATGGTGATGACTCTTTGTGGGTTTCCCTTGAAATGGGACTGTAATTTGTGTGCTCAGTAGCTTCTTCAAATGTTCTTTCACGAGAAATCCATCTGGAATGGAGTAAACAGTTGGGGCAGCATCTTCATCAGCAATCACGCATATACTATCCCTACTTAAAGGTTTGAGTTTGATATTTAAATAAGCCAGTGAGGCACCAAGGTTTTCAAGAGCTTCCACAAGTGTTCTTACTTTGGATACCCACTTTGAAAACCTGGGACTATTTTTTCAGTTGTTGAAGCATATTAACTCTAACTATAGCAACTTTTAGCTGGTGCTTAACTCTTCGGTGATTGCACATAAGTCACGAAAGACCATTTTTTTCCTAGAAACTATGTCCCTAATTATATGTTTATTATGATGGGTAACATTCTTGAAATATAGACTAAATTGTCTTTCCTGTTAAAAGCACCTGCTTCATCAGAACACCTGCAAAACCTTGTAACTTCTGCATTGTGCTGATGTGGACAGTATGGGAGTGATGTGGGCAGTGACTGGCTGGAAAGTAGCCCTGAAGAGAGAGACTTGGGGGTGCTGGTGGACAAAAAGCTCAACATGAGCTCTCAATGTGCACTTGCAGCCCGCAAAGCCAATCAGATCCTGGGCTGCATCAGGAGAAGTGTGGCTAGCAGGTCGAGGGAGGTGATCCTCCCCCTCTACTCAGCCCTGGTGAGACCCCACCTGGAGTACTGTGTCCAGTTCTGGAGCCCCTATTACAAGAGGGATGTGGAGGTGCTGGAACGTGTCCAGAGAAGGGCCACAAGGATGATCAGAGGGCTGGAGCACCTCTCCTATGAGGGCAGACTGAAGGAGTTGGGGCTGTTCAGTCTGCAGAAGAGAAGGCTCCGAGGTGACCTAATTGTGGCCTTCCAGTATCTGAAAGGGGCCTACAGGAAGGCTGGGGAAGGACTTCTCAGGATATCAGGTAGTGATAGGACTAGGGGGAATGGAATGAAGCTGGAGGTGGGGAGATTCAGGCTAGATGTGAGGAGGAGGTTCTTCACCATGAGAGTGGTGAAACCCTGGAATGTGTTGTCCAGGGAGGTGGTCGAGGCCCTGTCCCTGGGGGTGTTTAAGAGCAGGCTGGATGAGGCTCTGTCCAGCCTGATCTAGTGTGGGGTGTCCCAGCCCATGGCAGGGGGGTTGGAACTAGATGATCCTTGTGGTCCCTTCCAACCCTGAATGAAACTATGAAACTATGAAACAATAAGCTGCGATGGGACCCCAACCTCCAGCTTTTCTTACTGAAGTTTCTTAATGCAGTGGAATTATTGCTATTCAGAATTGAAGGGAAAATAGTTTTGATTTTTTTTCCCCAATAAAGGTAGAAAAAGCTATCTAAAGAATCTGGCTGTGTTCATTTTATTCAGAAGCATAATATCATATCATTTAAATAAATAGAGAAAATAACCCTCATGCAGGAGGCAAAGGAGGAGAGTGCCTCTGTGAGATTTGAATAAATTGCTCTTACTGTCTTCCTTTTTCAGTACAACATCTGAGCCAAGCAAATAATACTGAAAGAAAACCCCAGAACAGTTAGATGGACAAGGGTTTTGGGGTTTAAGTGGATTTCTGTGGGAAAAGGAAGTCAGACAATAAGATGATATGCTAGAGGCAAAGAATAGCTACAAGAGTTTAGCCTGGAGAAGAGGAGGCTCAGGGGAGACCTCATTGCTCTCTACAACTACCTGAAAGGTGGTTGTAGCCAGGAAGGGGTCAGTCTCTTCTCTCTAGCAACCAGCACCAGAACAAGGGGACACAGTCTCAAGCTGCACCAGGGGAAGCTTAGGCTCGAAGTGAGGAGAAAGTTTTTCACTGAGAGAGTTGTTCATCATTGAAATGGGCTGCCCAGGGAGGTGGTGGAGTCACCATCACTGGAGGTGTCTAAGAGGGTATTGGATGTGGCACTTGGTGCCATGGTCTAGTCATGAGGTCTGTGGTGACAGGTTGGACTTGATGATCTTTGAGGTCTCTTCCAACCTTGGTGATACTGTGATACTGTGAAGAGGGAGTTCTCTTACTTCCCAGTGGTCATAACACCAGTTTATTTGGGGTTTCTGCAACAACCTGTTCACCTTCCACAGACAGAATTGAGTCACTGTGCTTCTGACTCAAATGTTCTTGTCTGAAAAACTGAACAGAAGTTTGACCTTGCTCAAAAACCAGAATCTTTATGGCAAAGCTAATTACTTATCCTAGGACATTTTCAATTTAGTTTAAATCAGCATTCAACATTTTAAAAATCAAGACAAACAAGTTATTTTCTGAGATGTTTTTCTGATTCCTTACGGGTTATAGCTGTAAAGTGGCACAAGGCACAGTCCTTGCTGATTTTGACAAAAAGTTGTGTGAGGACTCCTGTTCGTTGTGTTCAGAGGTCACCCACTTTTGTTCTTTTAATCTGACAAATAAGATGCTTCAGAAGCAAAATAATATTGCTACCAGCAGGTGGTATACTTGTATAAACTGAAGAAGAGTTGAATGGAAATTTTGTTTTCAAACCTTTTTTAATCAAAAACCAGTATTTTGGTTAAGTCTTTGGGTGAAAAAATATAATGGCATAAGCTGCTATGAAAGTATCTGATTTTTTTTCCCTTTCATTTTCTAAAATAATAGAAGCCTTCAAAAAAATTTACTTCAAAATTTTACTTTATTCTGTTTTCATATTCTATTTCTTCACACCAGGACTATGTAAGTCGATATCATAATAAATATAATACTTAAAATGTCAAATAAGTAATATTTTTTTCAGAAAATGGAAGATCATATGCTAGAACAGTTTTGTGTCACTTGAACTTTGAGATATTTCTACATTTTGAATAAGAAAACCTGCACACTTAGCATGGAATAGTTTTTGCTTAACTTTAGCCATCTACAGTTCTGCTTCTTGTCTAAGCCATTCTCTCTGACTCTTTTTGCTGTCAAGAGAGAGGCAACCTCAATGCAGCTTTTATTCCGTCTTGGAGTTCGTTACAGTGGGACATCATGGCAGTAAAAAAGCATTCAAAATGTCCTAAACTACTGTATATTCTTTCAACATGTTTTCCAAAATTAATTTTACCTAAAGTTTCTTTTATCTGAAGCTTTTAAAAGGAGGTTCGAATCCTTTGGAGGCTTAGGGGGAATTGTTTCTTCTTCGTTTGGAGGGATGACAACATATTCTGAAATAGAGATTCCAAACTAGAAATCTTAGTTAAACCACAGACTAGTGTTCCAACCACTTTCTTTTCCTTTTTTTTTAAGTATAAGATAAACAGATGTCTTCATTTTAGTAACCTTAAAAAATTAGTGCATTTTAGTGTTTGTAGGGATACAGTTTATTATTTCTAGAATTGGGTTCACTTGCATTCTGTTATTATTGATATTTTGTTACTAAATAGACCCATTATGATTCTGATGAGTCAAACGTTGATGGCTTTTTATTTTGCTTCAGTTTTTCATTTAGTGTTGTTGGATTAACTAAAAGGAACTGGGTATGAAACTTCAGGAAATTGTGTTGCTTTATTTAGCTGTACTACATGTAGTGTTATACTGTCACACATAGTAGGTGGCATTCAACATTGTGTTCAACAAGGCCAAGTGTGGGGTCCCACGCCTCGGTCACAAAAACTCCATGCAATGCTACAGGCTTGAGAAGAGTGGCTTGAATGTTGCTTGGCAGAGAGGGATCTGGCGGTACTGGTTGACAGCCAACTGAATACAAGCCACGAGTATGCTCAGGTGGCCAACAAGGTCAGCGGCATCCTGACTTGTGTCAAGGATAGTGTGGCCAACAGGACCAAGGAAGTGCCCCTCACCTTGGCACAGATGATGCTGCACCTCATGAGTACTGTGTTCAGTTTTGGGCCGCTCACTACAGGAAGGACATGGAGGTACTGGACCATGTCCTGAGAACAGCAACAAGGCTAGTGAGGGGTGTTGGTTGCTCAGCCTGGAGAAGAGGAGGCTGAGGGGACACCTTATTATTCTCTACAACATTCCTGAAAGGAGGTTGGGGTGAGGTGGGTGCCAGCCTCTTCTCCCAGGTAACAAGTGATATGACAAGAGGAAGTGGCCTGAAGTTGCACCAGGGAAGATTTAGATTGGATATTAGGAATATTTTTTTCACTGAGAGGGTTGTCAAACATTGGAACAGTCTGTCAAGGGAAGTGATAGAATCACCATCCCTGGAGGTGTTTAAAAGACATGTGGATGAGGAGCTTAGGGACATCATTTTACAGTTGCGTACAGGTTATGATTGGACTCTGATGTTAAGTTCTTTTTCAGCCAGGTGATTCTGATTCTGTCATAGTATCTGGACAGATTTGCCAAAGCAATGTTACATTAGTTTATGTTTAATGTTAAATCAATCAAATGACTTTAAAAATTCCATTTACCTTTGGTTTTACTTTATAGACATTTGAGTTATCTTTTTCTTCTTTTTTACCTTTTTCTCTTTTTTTCCAAGAGTTACATGGCCTTTTTCTTATGCTTTTTCCTCATGTAGTTTTATGCAGACAGTTTTATTTCCCTCAAACTGCTGCTTCTTGGTATATGTTTACTACTTTTTAGTACTATGGCAGCCATCCCAGAATGAACATCTCATTCTGGAAAGCTGAGCTTCATTTTAAAAAATCTAGATGGTCAGGACAATTAGTTGTTCTTTGTGTGTTCATTATCAGTTTGTTCCTTCAGACCCTATGCAATACATTAGAATCCTCAATCCTTATACAAATTGCCTGCCTTCTATAAAAATTTTCTCAGACTATACAATAAATTCTGGCACTTAACTGCCACAGAATTTTGTATTTCAGGTACTGCTATAGCTAAAAGGAACATCTCTATTGGCACAGCCTCTCTTTCACTTCTACTGACATTACTCTTCTCTCTGATGTCTCATCTAACTGAAGATTAATACCTCTGGAGAGATTTCTGTTTTCAGCTTCCCTTTTCTATTTTTCATCTTTCAAACTTCAATGTCCTCAATTTTTTCACCAAAATTAAGTCATAAAAGTTTCAGTACTTGGAGGGTTTCCTTGAGACGATTTATTAAATATACCTTTATCTAGTACCTTAAGAAGAGGATAAAAGCCACATAAATCACTCCCCCATTTCTGACAAGGATGCTGCACTTTAACACAGGTATTAGAAAATTCTTCTCCAGGAGTTTGGTGGCTATTTAATCACAGGATTTTTGCTCTCTCTTCATTTGTAACCAATTCTCTGTTCCTCTCAGCTTGTCCTTCATTATTAATGCAAGACCATTAGTAACATGATAATAGGGGAGAAACTGAGTTGGCAGTTTTCGTTTTGCTTTCCAGAGGTGACACCTCTGCTCTAGTTCTGCTGATTAGTGATAGTATCATCAGTTATTTTGAGTTCCTTCATGCTCTTATTTCACCCTTATTTCCAAGTCCACATGAAAACCCTTCCCTTCCACCCAGACCTTGCAAAGCTACAACACACAAGTACTGATCTCTGCAGAAGTTTGCAAGTTTATGAATTGTATTCATCCTTCACAAGTGCAAATTACCTCAAAACTTTTCCTTTCATATTTTAAAAACTGTTACCATTTTCCCATCTCCACAGGGAAAACTAGTCTGCTGCTAACTTGTGCTGCATATATTGTCATGTTAAAGTGAACCATTCTCCCCCTTTTTCTCTTCATACAGTAATCGAAGAACACAAAGATTGGCCCTAAACTTCACAGGTTTTTGGAGTTCACTGCATTAAATAAAAGTAGCTCAAATTAATGCCTCAAAATGTAATAGATATCTAACATATGTTCTTGATAACCCAGTATTCATCCATTTATGCATCTATGGGTTTTCACATGGATTTTGTTCTCCTCCCATTCTCTTTCGCAGTTAATTCTCTTCCACTGGTTTCCATAATCATTCATTTATTCTCACATCTTTTTCTAACAAACTTGCCACTTCTCCATTTTTTACAGCTCAGTGTTCCTTTTTGTTCACCAATCAATAATTATATTTCAAACCTTTCAACTATGCTTTTCAATTTCTTTTCCTCCCTACCTGTTGTCTTAGTAGTTTCTCATTTCACAGTATTATGGAATATATTGCTAGAAGAAGTATTTTAATCAGTCCTTCACCCCTGTTCCAGTAAAATTATTCTAATGAATATTATCTGTTGGTTAGATCCTATTACTTTTCTATCAAGTCCATTTTGATTTTTAAGGCTCTGACTTTATCTGCATTTCTCCTGAAATTTCACCAATCATTCCTGTCTCATGTCTCTTCTCACTTTAATTTTTTACACTTTGGCAGCCCTTCATAGCAGGTACAAAAGTACTTCTCATCTCTTGTGACACTGTGCTGTCTAGCTGTGCCGCTGGAATGTAAGTCATCTAGCTGGACTAATGTGCTTGCCACACCATTTCCTCCAGCTGTCAGTGTTCAGAACTCTAAATGCTTAACCAAATTCACAGGGAGCTCTCTCATTTCTGCCCATGGTAGTTTGCTGCACTAGTTAGAAATACAAGATAAATGTAGAGCCATGCCTTAGGAAATGCTACCTCTAACCAGCAGCCTAGGTATCCCTTGTTTGCTCTCTGGTGTAATCACCATCCACCAGTTTATAGTCTTCTTCATGGCTTCTCTTCCTGCTCTTGTCTTCCTGCTTCACTAGTTTGTGGGCATAATAACTGCTGTGTGTTGTACTGATACCCTACATCTTGTAGCCCCATTTCCAGTAATCTGTATTCATCCCCGTGACTTCCCTAG
The DNA here is from genome assembly GCF_026170545.1 of Melanerpes formicivorus. Lineage (NCBI taxonomy): Eukaryota > Metazoa > Chordata > Aves > Piciformes > Picidae > Melanerpes > Melanerpes formicivorus. The sequence continues at coordinate 50,230,235 of NW_027142353.1, read as the reverse complement.
GGCATGTCCACCCAGCTTCTTTCAAAAGTAGGGAACTTCTCACACAAAGATTTAATCACTCAATATCACATTCTTAAAATAAAAAAAAGAAAAAAAGAAAACTTTAAAAATATGAAATATTACCTATATTTCTCTTTTAGCATCTATTTAAATTACAATCTCTGAGACTTCTTTCTATGCTGAGACTGACAAATACTCTGATGTTTAAAACAGTAATAATTATGCATAATTAAGAGAAAATAAAAAAGTCTCTAAGAATGCTTAAAGATTTTTTTTAACTATCAATTTTCAATGTATTAGATGTCTCTCAGGTTCATCAACATGTTTATTCTCGGTCTTACTAGTTCCAGTATTTATTATTATTGGTATTTCTTGCTTAGCATTTTTCTTAATCTTCAATATTCCTAGTTTTATTTCTGGGATTCCCTAGTGTTGTCTTTGGAAAAATATAATGGAGATTAGCAATTTTTGTCACAAAAAAAAATCCTTTCTTTATTGTGTGGGATAACTGTAGCAGTTACATTAGCTAAGGCTTCTGATATTTGTTTCTGTTTGTAGTGGTTTGAGCCTTAACTGGGAGTTAAAAGCCCAAATGGGAAAAGGCTGACAATCTCTTCCCCACTCCCCCCCCCACCTCCTCCCTCCAAACAGAGAGGGAAAGAAAAAAAAGGGGTAAGGAGCATATCCACTAAACAGCAATCTGGAGTCGGCTTGGAAGTAGAGAGGCAAATAATTTTTTCTTTAAACTATATATATATATATGACAATAACAGGAAAAGTTCACAGGGGCAAGGAACAAGAGTGGATGGGAATGGGACAGAAAAGAACAATACAAAACCAGTCTTTCTCTGAGGAGGCACGGAGGCAGCAGGGAAAAGGATCATGTCTGGCCACGTGGCTGAGGAGCAGGAGGGCAGCTGCAGTAGCTCTCATCCAGCAGAGGCAGGAGCCAAAAGGAGATCCAACAGCTATGATGTCCTGCTTTTTATACCCTGGCTGGGCAGGGAGTGGGGAGTGGAACAGACTCAGCTTTCCCAGGGGGAAACACCCTGCAGGGAGGGTAAAGTATCCTCAAGCCCTCCACCCTGCTTTGTTTTTTTTGTTTTCAGAAAAGGGCGTTAACCCACCACACTGTTCATGTACAACAAAGCTTTGTTGTCTTTTCATCAGTGAGGAGAAACTTGTTAGCCATTGGAATGGGCTGCCCAGGGAGGTGGTGGAGTCACCATCCCTGGAGGTGTTCAAGAGGGGATTGGACGTGGCACTTGGTGCCATGGTTTAGTAGTCATGAGGTCTTGGGTGACAGGTTGGACTTGATGATCTTTGAGGTCTTTTCCAGCCTTATTGATTCTATGAGGGAAGTGATTTTTACCTACCTGTCTCATCATCTTCACTGAACCAGCTGTTTCTGTTTCAAGAACGGTCAGAAAAACTTTAATACAGGTGTTGTCTCTGTTGCTATACCATTTCTGAATAATGTTTGCTCCTTTGTTGCTACAGAAGGCATTTACTACTTAGATCTTCTAGCATATAGGTTTATATCTTGGCTTGTATTTTTTAACTGTAAAAAATACTGCAAAAGTAATAATTTGTAATTATTTGTAAGTTTTCTTAGTGGTTTGGGTTTTTTTTAGTGCTACAATTTTTTTCTTCTTCATATTACTTTATGGAAATACTTAACACTTTTCCAATAAACTTTTTTTCTTATTCTTCAAAACGGAGTAATAATTTCACATTGTGGAATTGTTTGTCCTTTTTAAAATATGTTATGCAAAAATGACCAGAACTAATTCTTGAAATTATAGACCATATTTTCCTTGTCTTTTCTATGCAGTTTCCCAGTATTACAAAAAAATATGGATTCTCTGACATCCTTCCAGTCCTTTGACCAACCTCTTTTTTTCCAAACAACTTTTTCCCCTTCCCCCATGCCTGCAGGCTTGTTCCTCTTCATTAACATATTCAAACTTAATCTCTTCCATCTGGCAGCCCATCCTTTGGTCTGCAGTCTGAGGATCTTTTATGGACATGTGTACTGCTACTTGCCACTGTTTGTATTTGCATCTAGTTGCTGTATCTGTAGGTGACACAGAACAAACTGCATTTGTACATGAACACAGACTGGTTTTCACAGCCATGGAGCTGCTGTCTCCGATGCCGACTGCCCACAAGATGGACAAAGGCTTGCTGTTTAGGACAGCTAATATTCATAAATAAAAGAAAAAATATGTTCCCATACACTTAGAATCAAAAGTTGTCTTTAAAAAATGCCAAGCTCTATAGGCGTTGTGAAAAGGCAGAGAGAACTTCACTGTGCAAGCTGGCTTGATATGAAAAGGCAGAGAGAACATCGCTGTGCAAGCTGGCTTGATATTGATCTAATTGTTTTAGTGACAGAGTGCTACACAATTTCACCTCTGAGAGGGTAATAGTTTGGACTATCCTTTAGTCCCCAACAATATTTGTCCCCAAATATATGGAAGGGTGGTGTGTGGTATGGTAACAGATTCATATACAGAATTCTGGGCAGTTCAAACTTTTGCTCTTGGGAGATTGCAAAGGTGTTTTCTCTAAGTCTCCCCTGGCTGTCTGGAGTAGCATAACACCATTTTGCCTTTCCATCCAATGCTGGCCTTTAAGAAGATAAAATGCTGTTTGAAGTAGGAGGGTGTACACAGCAAGCTCCTAAGTGGACACCAGTGATGACAGTGGTAGTGAAACAGATTTTGTAACCCTTTAATAATTGAAGTAAAGTAGGACTTAAGCATTTAGTATTAACTATATGAAATACAGCACATCTGAAGTCAAGGATGAATTTTGGAACATATGCACCACTCCAAAGAGAGTTTTTCATCATTATTAGTCTTGTGATATCACTGGTTTCATGCTGGCCTTTATTATAAGAAAGAGAAATGTTTATATTAGATTATATTACTGTTTGTATAGAAATTATCTTGACAATTAAACTCACAGTGCAGACTTCTTTGGGTCATGTGTTTTAAGGTGCATTTTAAATAACTGTTCAGTTAAAGAGAAGTATTTCTCTTTTTTAAGTCTGTAGAAGTAGCTCATGAATGATGCTATAAACTTTTAGTTATTAAAAAAAAAATCATTATAGCATGTTTAATATGCACTTACTCAAACAACCTTGATTCAAAAATGTCACTTAACTAGTATAACATATGGGGGAATGAGAAATTACATACAATCTAGTTGGCTGTGGAAATAAGGATTATTAATAATTTACATGATTACAAAAAGTAGAGCTTTTTGAGATATACTTCTCACAGAAATAAATTACAGGTGTGACTCAATTTAACCAAGTCGCTTCTAGGAAAAGTGGGCTGTAGCAGAAATAGATATGGACAATTTGCAGACATGCTGTTTTCTAGGACTGACTTGTGGAAGCAATAGGAAGTGTAGTTCTGTTTGATATGCAGCTATCATTTGGAACTACCTAACAGCTGTCTGAGTTCCTAGACAAAAGTAAAGACTGAATAATATGCACAGGATTATAATATAAGTATTTCTAAAGTAATCTAATCTAAGAGCTAGACAATTTAATACTGATTCTGTCCACAGTTCTGGGCTTTTAAAGCAGGTTAAACTTAATTTCAGGCTTGAGCTTGTGGCCACAGACTACTATGTGCTACTATTTTTAATCTAATCCAAAGATGCAGTAATACAACTGTTTAGGAAAATCCCACTCATTTTTCTGTCTATAATGCAAGTGATGAAACTCAACCATTCAAAACTCTAAATACAGCCATCAGCTTTTCAAGTGTCTATTTTCTTGCTAAGAGTAGCGTAGGAGAAAGTATCTAGTCTTTTTGTTAAAGATGTCGCTTGAACTGTCAAGGGTAAATATGAGAATAACTGACTAAGATTTAGAAAGCCTTTTTTTTATGGTTCAGATACCATCTCCCAGTATCCAGAAGTATGCACTAACATGATGGGATAGACTCCTGTAGAAAAGTCTAGGAAGAAGTTTCAGTTGTGTCTTCAAAAGCTATATAATTTGTGGTTAGGAATAAGGTTCGCAGTCTATTATTTCAATTTTTGTATTTTGCACCATTAGTATGCATTTCAGACTTTGATCCCTGGTGAACTCATGACCTCTTTTGAATCCCCAAAACAGACTTTATCCTCTGACAATTTCATCACATCTTTACTTAGCACTTCATTAAAATAGTGACTTTAAAACCCATTTTATTTTCTGTTAAGAATATACAGTATTCTTCAGACTGAGGAATGAAATTATTGAATTTCTAGATGAAACACATAAATTAGAAATGTAATTTTTAAAGTCTCTGAGTTTTTCTTGATTTCCTTAAAAGTTTTTAATTCTTACATGGTTGTGTCATTCTTACCAATCTAACAGTACTGTTATTATTGTTGTTATTGAGCCAAATACCATTTCAGAGAACTCCTGTCTTTAAATGAGTTTTCATTGAGTATCTTTGCTTCTGTCCCATCATGACCTAAAAATTTCCTTAGAAGTTTTTATTTCTTACATGGTTGTGTCATTCTTACCAATCTAACAGTACTATTATTATTACTGTTGTTATTGAGACAAATACCATGTCAGAGAACTCCTGTCTTTAAATGAGTTTTCAATGAGTATCTTTGCTCCTGTCCCATCATGACCTACTCTTAGATGAAAAGGAAAAATTTCTTGCCTTTAAAACAAAACAAAACAAAAAAAAACACTGTGACAGAAAACCTTTAGGATTATCTTTGATATTTTCAGTTCAAAAGATAAACTTGGAGTGCACAAGGAGTCTTTAAACTTTGTCTTTTAAACCATGGGACAGTGGTCGGCCCATTTTGCATTCGTTTCATATAAGGGTCGAGGCGATTTAGCAGTTGCAATAAAATTATTCAGTGCTCACTGTAGGAGGATAAATGACGGACTGATACTTCAGGCTAACACGACATCTGTGATCTAAAAACTGTATCAGAATACAAACCTAAAGTAAGCTCTTTTACTTATCAAAAGATAATTGGCACTCACAGTAGCAAAATACTTCTGTCTCATAGCATGTAGGCCAGGCCATTACTGCTGCGTTTTCCCACCATCAAGCTCAGAGTCACTGTCTCAGCTTTACACAAGATGCTCTGAATTGCTCCCAGTGAAGAAGCAGCTCCCACTAAACTCCTAAGATGATTTCTCACTACTTGTACATAAGTAAAATGCCTGTACTGCAAGACAGCAATGAAGTAGCACCTCCACACAGACTCAAGAAACATATAGTGAAAATGTCATTCAGGATGAACAAAAAAATAAATGCAACACTAAAAATGATGGTGGGCTGCTTCTGAAAATGTGTAAGTGGCTAGAAGGTATGCCGCTGCATCCACTGCCCTTGGTGCTGTACCCTGCAGAACTGATTCAGGTCTCATGACAGCCAGTAGTAAAGTTGGATAAGAACTCATGCAATCTTTAAAAAGTGAAAAAAAAAAAAAGTGGTTAAGTGTAAAAACTGTAAAGGTCAGTTCAATGTTAGCATATTCTTGCACTTCCTCTGGAAATGGCTACAGGCATATAGCTTGGCAAAATGAAGGCACTATAGAAAACAGTAGCTTAAGTAACCCCTAGAAAAATCCAGCAAAGATGTAGTCCATACTTGTGAGTGGAAAACTTTTCTCTTTTATTTCATCTGCCTTTTGACCCTACACAGCCAGGGTTCTGCAGATAAATTGAAAATGACTGGCTGAAGGCAGTAATTCCCTAGTTCTAGTCTGCAAGGTCATGATCTGCAGAATCACTTTAAGTGCATAATGTGTTCATGAGTTGGATGATAATAGGCATCCACAAACATTTTGGGTATTTGTTATTTTTCCATTTGGATAGTGAACCAAACATTTTTTTTAAATGTTGGCTTAAAATACAGCTTTGGCAAAATGTCTTGCAGCAGACTTGTAAAATTGATGTGGGAGATGTTTGTATTGATCAGGTCAAGAAGTTGTCTGAAAGTGGACCTAGTTATTTCTTGTAGAACTGATATTGAGTACCAGATTATTACATGTGTGTATGTTTTGACTTGAAAACAGATTAACAATGGTTTGTATCATTCTACAGAACTTTAATATTGCTTTGGAATGTCAAAAGGCAATGTAATGCAGAGATGGACATGGTTGTTAATGGCTTGTATTAGCTGGAAGCTATAAAATCATCCTAGTACTCTGTTAGTGCTGGAATAATAATTTACCAAGACAATTACCACATGGTGGAATTTTTTTGCAGCTCTAATTCAGTGTTATTAATAATGAATAAAATTGCAATTTTCTCAGGTTGCTAGGGGCAGTGGGGAATTATTTCAATGAATATTTCAGCACATTAGTTTAATCATAGTTCCACAAAATTCAAGTGGGCAATATTTTATACTTCTAAGTTCAGTCTGCTAAGGGACCATAGTCATTAAATTGCAAACTATTTGCACTGAGGTCCATTCTATGATTTACAAGCCTTGTTAAAAACACTGTAAAAGAAAGCAAGCTGTGCCATTAATACTTGTAATTTGATGCTGCATTTGTTAATGGGCTCAGTGTGATTAATGTTTTTAGCAGCAGGCAGAACATTTTGAGACAGGCAGTGCTGAGGCTTACAATATATAAATACATGTTAAGAAACATTAGAATATTGTGAGTTTTAGTAATATATGTTTTTACAAGGCCATGCCTGAAATAAAAGAAAAAAGGATCAGTGAAATTATACTATAATGTTTGTAAATACAGTTCAAGCTGTGGTAGGTGCTGATGTGTGTGTTCTTTATTTCATAGCCAACTGCATGACTTCTGGCGCTTGGATTACTGGGAGGACGACTTGCGCCGACGGAGGCGATTTGTTCGCAATGCTTTTGGGTCTACTCATTCTGATGCTCTTCTAAAAGCTGCTGTGGAATATGGTCAGTACTAACTCCTACTTTAAAATATACCTTATGCTGTTTTCTTGATGTCCATGAATCCGTGAGGATTGTGTCCCTTTTTTTCTAAGGACAGCATTAAGAATTCCTAGCAAGATATATTTTTAGGAACTTTTTCAATTCTCACACTTCAGTAAACCAGAAGATTTGAGCTTGTGGGCTGTTATTTTTTCTCATTCCCAAGGGATTCACATTGTACCTCTTTAGCATTCCCAAACACTAATTTTGAGTCACTGGTAAAAGAAACTAAACTTGTCTTTCCAGAGTGACAGAATGAAACTGCTAGGCCATCAAACTAATCTGTTGTAATAGTTCTATTGGAGACTTGCCATGAATGAGGAATTAACTGGTTTTGAAAATCTTTAACTCTGGCATCCATAATCTAAGCCAATTTTTTTTTTTTCTGCAAATCATTACATGCATAAGAACTTGTTTGTAGTAATTTAAGCAAAAGCATGGGTTATACCAGCATAAGAACCCTTTAAAATTCTTATTGATGAGTATTTTATACTTTTTTTATATTGAACTAGCATTAAAGCAGGAAGAAATCTGATTTATAAACTATTACAAAGTTTGTGATTTGAGTGGTTAACTGACTATGTAGGAGCTTCAGTCTAGGAACGGAAGGATTAGATGAAGTATGATTTTCTTGGAGAGGTAGATAGCATATAAAAGAGAAAGGAGGAACAGGCTTAAAAATTCCCTTATATCATCTAAAATTTGTATATGTTTAATGACTTCTAGTACTAAACATATACAACATGAACCTGAGCACTCCAAAGGACTAAAGTAAATTTATTTCTCATATTTAAAGTGGGGTATGTCTCTCATTTATTAGACAAGACTCTTTAAAAGAATACTAAGATGTTTTTTCTGTCCTTTTGTTGTTAAAAAAAAAAAAAAAGGCAACCTGCAACATTGGAAACAAATCCTAAAGAAGTTAAAAATGGAAGTAACTATACACAAAGGGAGTTGAACCTTTCAGCTGATGTGTAGCCAAAGGCTAATGTTGCCAGAAGTTCTCAATATGATAAATACAAAACTAACATTGCATGACCTATGCATTTCATGAACTTCACAAGTTGTTGGGGCAGATAGAAGGGATTCAAGTGTTAGACATATAAATTAAAATCTGTGTGTGCAGTTATACCAGCTAGTATATGTTAATACTTACTTAATCATGAAAGCTATTATATGAAGGACTTAAGGTCAGAAACTGTTCCTAATTGGGTTAAGGAAGACATTTTCCCCAGTAGTGTATAATACTGCATATTTGACAAAGGGTTATTTTCTCCACATTCTTCCAAACCATCAAAATAGAGATAAAAGGCAGGGCAAAACCATGCTGATTAAACTATTGCATCTGTAAAGGAGATGGTCTTCGAAACCATGGGCTTTATGTGTTATAAAGGTATAAAAACCCTTTTGAATGTTCTAATTTATAGTTTTCATTTGGGATCTTGAACTAGCATTAAAACAGGAAGACCTATTACAAAGCCATGGGTTAGTCATGAGGTCTGGGGTGACGGGTTGGACTTGATGATCTTTGAGGTCTCTTCCAACCTTGGTGATTCTGTGAAAGTTTTAAGCCTTGATGTTACCCTATTTTGGTTTTGGGGGTTTTTTAATAGCAGGAGCTTTCTGTTTACTTGGGCTTTGCTTCATGCCTTTATAGCAGAAATGTTGTATCTTTGGGAGAAGACTGTACTGGGAGAATTCTGGAAATAGTTTTGTTTGGGATTTTTTAAGGAGAAATATGATACAAGTTGCACTTAAACTGATTCAGCATATGTAACTGTTCCATTTATGTAGTTTCGGTGTTTAGTGCAGGTGACAGGTGCTAGGTAGTAAAGCTACCCTGCAAGATAAAGCTACAACCAAAAGAGACAGAAAGACATGAATAGTTATAGTTTCATACTGGATAATTTCTGTATAATTTCAGGTGTGGTTAGAGGAGGTACACATCAAACTTGATGGCTGCATAAAAATTACAACAGACTGAAGTTGTCTTGTTTGCAGAATTCAAATAAATTATACTAATTTTGCAGACATAGTGAATTAACATATGGATTTTTAAAGCAGTGTGCATTAAAGTTATAATTCATGGTCTTATCTACATGTACTTTTCAGAGCCTTTGGATTTTAATACTAAAACTTTTAGCTGACCTTTCTCTGTAAGAAAACATCCTTAACACTGATGCTATTTTTATGCCTTTTGGTGTTACTAATGAGTTGAATAATTTATGAGGTTGTCATGTGAAAAGGATTTGGTGCAGTTTGATGTACTTTTAGCCTCTGGTGTTGGAATGTGATTAATAGAGATTAATAAAGAGCTGAAGTCAGATTTTTTTTTTTCATAGGGCTTAACTTTCATTGTGTTGTTGTTTGGAGTTGTTTTGGTAGGTTTTGGGTGTGGTGTTTTTTTTTTTTAATTAGCTTTATTTGGATAATTTTGTTTGAAACAGTTTGATACTACAATGCCCCTAGCTTCCAAAACTAAGTATGATATCACACTTCAGAAAGAATTCAAAGCATTTTTTAGAAAATCATATTGCATAGCTTTCCAGTAACAGATTTTTTTTTTCCCCCTGACCTCAGATACTTTGTTTGTGAGAAATAAACTATTCATCAAAGGAAAATTTGTTGGGCTTTTGTCATATTAATAGAGAGTTTTCATCTTGACTGATACCTCTAGTACAAGTAAAGCTATTCTGAGCATCAATAAAATAGTGGAAATATCTTACAAGTTTTTGTTATCTACATTGACTGTCAGTTATCATTTAGGATTTTGTTCATGAATATTGCAGCGGAGGAATGTTTAGTCAAAGCCTAAGTCAGCAAGCTCCTCAGTGTCTACGATCAAAGGCATCAACTTAAATAGGTCTGATCAGGCATTGCAGAAGAGGGCAGGCAGTTTCAGCTGAGCAAAAATTGCAGAGCAAAGATGACAAAATTAATCAGTCATTTCTTTGGCAGTAAATAATAAGATACGCTGAGGATTGCAGATGAGAGAATTTCCAGATTCCTTGGAGATGTGCCTGCTTAACAGCTGATTTATCTAAGCTTTTGCAGCCATCAAGATATGACCTTGATAAATAAAAAAGTGCTCTACAGCTACTCTAGTATTGAATCAGGGTTGATGTTGGATACTGTAATTATATAATGCAGTCATCAAGGAGTAGAAGTGTCTTGGAAGTGAAAGCTGTGTCTGTGATCTATATTTTTTTTAGAGAAATAACAACAAATGTTAAATTCTACCTCGAAAAGCTAAAAAAAAAATACAGTAAGAAATTACAATTTATTTCTATGACTATATACAACTGTGTGAAAAATTATAGTTTATTTCTGTGACTATACACTTAGCTGTCCTTTGAGACTGAGTATGTTGGGGTCACAACAGCATTTACAGGAGGTGGATTGGAGAATTTTTCACTTTGGCTTAGTCTCCATTTCTAAGATTTAGGTATTAGGCATAGGATTTGTTTGTCATCTCTTAAAATTATTTTCATACCTAGATTTAAAATTCAAGCATAATTAGTTCATCATTGACTCTGCTGTGCTCTTTTGTTTTAAATTCTTACTTGAATAGAAATAAAGATTTATTTTTTCCTTTTGTAAAGCTGAAGGGACGCTTACTGCAGTATCAAAGAGCAAGCTAGAATGGAATTTTGAAGTACCTGGAAACTTCTAGTAGAGTTTTAATTTTATAATGTCAACAGATTTTAAACAGTTCCTAAGTTTAGACTGAGTTTCAATCTAAACGACTAAATTGTAGACCAAAAAGAAAGTAAGAAAGAAAAAGAAGGTTGTATAAACTATTATAAACTCTTCTTCCCTTTTCCAAATTTTTCTACCAGTAAATGCATGAAATATGCAGATATGACCCAATTCACAGTGATTCTGTACATGTGGTGAAAGAGCTGTCTCTTCTGGTTAATCACCTTAACAGTTTACAGTCATTGGAGATTAGTATAGATGAGACACTACTGTACCACCCTGTGAATGAGACAGAATGCAGGTCCACAAAGGTCATGTTAAGAGCAAAACAGATAGCTTTGCTCCTTCAGTCTTTCAAGATTGTGGTCCACAAACCATTTGCATAGAGGGGGGCCGAGAAAGGACACACTTTCTAGTCTGCACTGGAAGAAACTGTCATGAATAATTTTGTGTCCATGTTCTAAACATATATATATAAGCTGGTCAAATACTTCTAGGGTCTGTGCTCAAGAATATTTGGCCTGTTAAGGTGATTGTCATGACAGATCCTGAATGCTTAGAATAAAAATTAAAATGAAAAAAAAAAATTACTATGCAATACTTTGGGGTTTGAAAAAAAAAGCTACAGATGTGATTTATATGTGCAGTATGAAAACTGCTTTTGAATTTTCCTACTTGAAGTGACTCATTCCGTTAGGCATTTGGACATTTGATTAGCAACCTTCTTTCAAGAGTGGTTGTAGTTGAGGCAGACTGTATATGGCTGCTTCTGGGACTTGTTAGTCCTCTAAGTTTCAGTAAATGCTCTGTGTGCTCTTCATCAGAAATATGGTTTCCTTATATAAACAATTGAAAAAGCATCAGGTTTTGAAATCTGAAGTGTTTGAATATGAAATCTGCTTTCATGAAAGCAGATGGATTTTGATAGACTTTCAACTAATTGTGGTCAGGATTCCTTCAGCCTGCTGAAGGAACTGCATTCCCAGAACATTTAGCTTCAAGCAAGTGCTGCCTTAAAAGAAAGACTGTGGAGTCTTGCTATAAAATTGTGTCTGAAATCCATGGGAACTTGTACTAAAACCAGGAACTGTCTTCAGAACAGGGATTCTATGTGTTCTATGGACCCTAAAGAGAAATACTGATTTGTGAAGGTCCTTAATGTTAAAGAAAAATGTACCAAGATGAAATTTCAGTAACTGTACCTCTAGAGAAACCCATTAGTGCTGAGAAGTCCGGAGCAGTTGATTCCCTCACCTTCAGACTTTCATCTTTGGAACTGCTGGACTCCCTGCCTTCTGCAGTCAGTGTTAGAACAAGATAGATGGAGGAGACTTCAAACAAACACTTGTCATGTGCCAAATGTTGTTCTAGAAAGCTAAGTCAGTGTTTTACAAACAAGCTTACTTTGACATTTTCAGGTGATAAGACATCAAAATGTCCCAAGAACTTTAGATGCTTCAGTCCCTTAATCATCTTTGTGGCCCTTCATTAGACTGTCTGCAGGATGTCCATCCCTCTTGTAATAATGGGGAGATGAGAACTGGTCATAGCACTCCAGGTGTGGCCCACCAATGCTGAGTAGAGGGGAAGGATCACTTCTCTCCACCTGCTGACAGTACTTAGCCTAATACAGCCCAGGAAAACATTGACTTTTGCAACAGGGGCACATTGCAGCAATAGGTTCCTCAGGCATGCGGTTGTATCCCCACCCTTGGAGGTGTTTAAAAGATGCGTAGAAGTGGTGCTAAGACATATGGTTTAGCAGTTTTAATGTTCATTGGTGAGCATAAGTCATTAATCCCTAACAATGCTTACATGTGTCATCAAGTAAGTCCTCTTTGTTCTTTAGTCTAAATGTGATTATGCTGAAATGTGAGACAAGCGTGTGAATCATTCTGCTTCACTTGGAACACCTGAAATAATACTCCTATTACACAGCTTTCAGTACATGAACTAACTTCCACATTGTGAAATTTTCCATGTACTCTGAGTGAGTCGACATCTGACTTGTGTGCCTGAAGGACTTGCAAAAATCTGTCATTTTTTTTTTAAGATTTAGGATTTGCATCTACAGCCTTATAATTGTAGCCCAACAGTGCCATCCACTGCTTCTCCAAATAAACTTCCTAATATTTAATCCTCACAGGGTTTCCACTGACTATTTTGCATGGTAATAGTCAGATACAGATTAAAATTAAATTTGTTTAAAGTAAATCCCGGAATAAGAGCTTATATTAGGTATTGCTGGAAAGATCTGTAAAGTAAAATCCTAATTGTAAGAATCATTGAATCCAAAATACTAGATTTAACTTGCTCTCCTTTCTCTTCTTTCTGATACTTCTTCCCCCCTTCCCATCATACGTATATTATCATTAAATATATCTACTATTATGTTGATACTTATTCCTATACCCACTGCAATGTAATAAAAGATGCCTTCAAGGTGTATACTGTAATGGAGTTTGCTTAGATAGACTGCTGCACACTGTTACACAGACTTGAACTGAGCTTCTCCTGCCTGACTGTAGGTGATAGAAGAGAGTTGCAATTGCATCCTAACAGGTCTTTGCAGTCTCTAAATATCTGTTCTCTGTTATATGCTATTTGTAGCACAGGAATTTTTGTAGCAGCTTTATAATGTTTTAAATATATTTTTATCAAACAGCCTTTTTTATATTTTTTTTTCCTAATTATTTCCTCAAGCCTGGAATATCAGAATCTCTGTCTGGATTCTTACTCAAAGTTTTGGATGTGAAAACTTTGGGTGTCATCCCTCCCCTCCCAAAAATTTCTGTGTTGGGTTTCAAATGCCTTCACTCTGAAATTTTCATGTTATCTGGCATGAGTTGGATTTTAATGACTTGGATTTTAGCTGCTCTTAACTTTCTGGCTTTTTACCAGCAGTTAACATAAGTAGTTGTGTTTCTCACTTCTTCATCTGAAAGCTTATGACTCCGGAATGTTCTCGAAGTGATCAAATTGCCCTGCAAAACCATTCCTAAGACCTAAACCTCGCAATCATTGCCATTCTTAGAATTCTAACTACATTTTTCTCTGTTCAACCATTATATCTTCGTGTGAAAAGAATACACTGTCTGTTCTGAAAAATGAGAGTCACTTACTTACCAAAACAGTAAATTACTATGATATGAAAAGTTTTTAAAACCATGTCAAGGATGTATTGCTTCCATTGCTAACTGATGAAGAAATAGAAATTGTTGACCCATTTATATGCAGTGCATCTCACAGAAATATTTTGGGAGAACATTCTGTCAGTGGAAGTCTAATAATAGTTCTTCAGGACAGCTTTTACAGTTGAGTGAATGTATCTCTTGGGACTCAGGTTTTACCTTGTGCTTTTCTTACCTCCTATTTTCTATGCTTCTAGACTCCATATTAAGGAGTCTTCTCCTTAGTATCGCTATACTTCTTTGGCTCAAAATATTCCAGTTTTAATTGTTCTCTACTCTTTCTTATTCTTGATGTCTTTTTTTGACTGCAGAATTATGTTCTCCGCTTTGTATATGAGTAAGTGGAAACATATGTCATTTGTAAAAGGAAAATGTTGTTTAATATCACCAATAACTGAGTAAAGAAGCCAAATCTAGACCAAACAGGTCTAAACGTGCAAGATGAAGTTCCATTTCTGCCTGTACCAAGAAAGGTGTTTTCTGAAGATCTGGCTAGGACAGCCTGCCAAACTCATGGTTGGAATGGAGGGCTATTATTTCAGCAGTGCTGCAACCATTGCAACCTACAATTAAGAGACTATAGTGCAGATTTTAAGATTTTACTCTCCCACTCTTTCTCACAGTCAGTAGGAGGCATGACAGGCATTCAGGCAAGGAGTTCAGCTTTAAGCAAGCTTCTGAGTTACTGTAAAGTAAAGATAGGTTAAATGGACAGAGGCAGATTGCAGGAATCTGTTCAATATAAATGATTTATTGTCTTTCACAAAGCAAAAGGAATGAGCATGTGCAAAGGAAATAAATGAAGGAATTAATTTTCAAAGAGAGTATATATTTTAATATACCTAAATATAAATATTTTTACTTTTTCTTAACGTGACACTAAATTTATCACAGAAAATCTATTGTATCATATTAAAATTCTTGTAAGAATTTTACATAAATAGTAAGATTTTTACGCATGAAACAAAGAATTATTGTGTACATGCACTGGCTACTCCCTATCCCTACAAGTATAGTTTGTTCTTCAATACCACTTACTTTGTGTTTCTCATTTCATAGTGCTAGCTTTGAAATATACACAGAAAGTACCAGTGTAGTGATAAACCTGGAAGATTTTATAAGTTTCAGTATTGTGCAAAGTATAGGCAGGGATGAAGAAACTTCTAGTGAAAGCCCTGTATTAAAAGTCAAATACATTTCATGGATAAATTCTCAAATATGCACTAACCAGCATGACAAGGAAGACACCTTGTTAAGAACTCTGTCAGCCAGTATATTATGCATGTTTCCAGTGATGTATTTAATTTGGTTTTCATATCATGTATGCTACATCATGAGATGACTTTTTTCTTAACCTTATTGCATGCCTAAAGAATGTATCTCACAGCATATTTATTTGCAATAGTTATACTTTCCCAGCTGAAAGAACTATGCATAATGCTTGAAGAGTGTTTTATTGGTGTCACTTTTGCCATATAGCACAAGTCATACAATCCTCAGCCCTTAAAATAGCTGATCATGCTGTCTAAATAGCATCTCAGCTCCAGTCTGGATGGAAAATAGTGTTCTAGTGGTTGAAAAATTAACATAAACCTAGAAATTGTGCAAGTTGTGTTGAAGGTTTGCACTCTCTTGCAATCCTTGCAAAGCAGAATGAAAGACATTCCAGACCACATGTGACAGCTTAATGGAAAGTGAAAGAAAATACTGCTGACTGCTGCGAAGATTTTTGTGAGTTAGCTCTCCTTAATCCCCCCACCCTGTTCACCTGTTTCAGAAGCAAAGTAATGAAAACCTTGTTGGTTATCTTACTGAGCTGTTGTAATAACTGACTCTCCGAATCTGCTTTCTCAATGATACTGTGCGTACCCTTACTGTTTTGCTTTTCATCTGCTACGCTGCGTAAAACACAGACATTTTCTAAATGCAGCTATTTTTGTTAAAACAAAACAACAAACAAACAAAAACCCCAGAAACCAACAAACCACAAAAAACAGTGTAGAATTCTACCCCAAATGAAGCAAATTGAAAGGCTTTGATTTGATAGATAATTGCTATTTAGAAGGAAATTGTATATTTACAGCAACCTGGACCAAACGGAATTGCTGTCTGTTGCTACTAGAGCTTGGTCTCTTAGTAGCACTTCAAGTTAAAAACAAATATTCCAATGTTAGTACCACACTGCTGCCTCACAAATGTGTATATCCTGTGGGTATTCTGTATATCCTTTGTCTGGAATTGCTACAGGCATTGATTTATACAGAAACAGAAATGGTTCCTCCCACCAGTAGGTTGGTGGGTTGCTGCTGAAGTGAGAATTATGTATGCCAGGTCTAGAGCTGTGGTAGTCTATGTGAGGATGATATGAAATCTGTACAGAAAAAAGAAAATAGCATCGTGCAGCACACTGAACCATTTGGAATTGCACATAGACAATGCAATGGAAAGTAAATCAAGATGTTCCTGTAACATTATTATATTGACAATTTTATTTATATATGACGGGGACAATCTTTGTAAGAAACAGGACTTTGTCATGTATAAGGGCAGCAAAGCTGATGAGGGGTTTGGAGCACAAGCCCTATGAGGAGAGGCTGAGGGAGCTAGGGTTGCTTAGCCTGGAAAAGAGGAGGCTCAGGGGAGACCTTATTGCTCCCTACAACTACCTGAAGGGAGGTTGTAGCCAGGTGGAGGTTGGTCTCTTGTCCCAGGTGGCCAGCACCAGAACAAGAGGACACAGTCTCAAGCTGTGCCAGGGGAGGTTTAGGATGGATGTTAGGAAGAAGTTCTTCATAGAAAGAGTGATTGGCCATTGGAATGGGCTGGGGGGAGGTGGTGGAGTCACCATCACTGGAGGTGTTTAGGAAGAGACTGGATGGGGCGCTTGGTGCCATGGTTTAGTTGATTAGATAGTGTTGGATGATAGGTTTGACTCGATGATCTCAAAGGTCTTTTCCAACCTGGCTGATTCTGTTCTGTTCTATTCTATTCTATTCTATTCTATTCTATTCTATTCTATTCTATTCTATTCTATTCTATTCTATTCTATTCTATTCTATTCTATTCTCATAGAGGTTTTCCCTGTGTAAAGACTGCATGAGATGTTCCTTCTGAATATGTCTCAAAAGAGCAGAATTTAGTTTGAAAACATTACCATTCCAGAAAGAAGAAACATTTCAGACTTACTAACAAATAGGTTGTTTGAAGCACTGATCATGACCTGTTGAGTCTTTCTTCTGCAAGTGAGTAATCATGGTAGAAATTAAAATAGTTAACTACTGAAATTAGGATAGCTACTATAAAATAATTTAAAACTTACTTCATATACCTTCATTCTCTGCACTACAGAATGATTTTTGTTTGGGTTTTTTGCCATCCTATTATATCTGTTTCCAAAGAGCTGGTCTTGTTTGTACCTGATAGCAGAAGCTTAAGAGCTGAGGGGCAGAGTTGCCTTCTAGTCCATGTGTTGTCCACAGAGAGAGAGAATTCAATAATTAAAAGACAAACAATAATACCACAGATATATCTTTCTTTTAAAAGTATTGGGGTTTGGACCAGTCTCATGGAGTGAAGGCTCTAAGTTAAGGGTTAAATATGTTGATGTATGATACCCCAGTACAGGAAGTAGGATCACATTTCTCACCTGCCGCTGTATTACCATGGGGCTCCTAGTGCTAGCATACATCAAGTTTTTGTATTTCTAAAGAGCATTTCATTTCTTCCTAAGACTTTATCATGATTAGCCTTTTCAATTAGATTTTTTTGTGAGCAGGAAGCAAAACTGAAGCTAGCATATGTGGATGCAATTCCTCAATATCCCTCTTCAGAAGTCCAAATACTTTGATCTTTCACAAGAAGATAGAGTCAGAACATGGCTTTTCCTGCAGAATATGCACTTGGGTTAGAACTAGTCTAAAACTTTCCAGACATAAATGTTAAGATGTGTTTCACTTACCTGTTATCTTAAATACATCTTATCAGATGCTATTTCAAACGCATAGAATGCCTTGTTTAGCAGATTCATTTTATTGCTTCATTATCATGTCTTACATATTTAAATTCAATCAGCTTTTTCTTCTTACGTTATTAATTACATTTTTCTGTTGAAATAGTTTGATTACCCTCTTCAGTGGCCTGTCTTGAGAAACCTTTGCTTACATGTGAATATTTTGAATTAAGGATAAATGAAATTCCTTTTTGCTGTCAAAACCAAATTGTGAAAATGCATTGCATGGCTTTGAAAATCAGTACACTCTATTAGCAGACCTGTCAATATAAAAAGTGCATTCTATTTCCACCTCTTGCTCTAATAACCTTTTCTGTGTTACTCAGAGGCAGTTCACATAATCAGAGTATATTGTCAGCTTACTGGAGTTGGGGAAGCATGAAATGAAAATCACGTTAATATTGATCCAATTCTCTTACTTGCAAGTGTCCTTGATGTCCTTTCCACTGAGCAATAACTGTTGGTGTGATGTAGTTATTTTCCTCTCAGCTATTACTGTACTTCTGTAAAATGGCTGGAAACACAGTTAGGAAAATTTTATTGTTCTTCATTATTTCTCTTGTGTATCATCTTTGTCTGTTTAAGTGATCCACAGCATATCAGAGAATTTGGTTTCTTTCTGCAATTTATCAAAGTACAGTATATACCAAGTGGTTGCATTTCAAACCGACAGGGCTTTGTAAAGGTCATCAGTCATGAAATATGAACCTATTCTTGTGTGTGCAAGTTATGGTGGCAAACTACATCTTAATCAAAATACAAACATTTAATTCTTTTAAGTTCCTGTCAGAAGGACTTCTGGTTGCACTAAGAATGAAGACTGCCCTTCAGGAGCCTGAATGCCTTGGAACATTTGCTGGACTTGGGCATATCCAAATCTCTCTCACTCAGTGGCTGTTTATGGTCAGTGCTGAATCAGTGCACGACCCTTTCTTGTATACTCAGAACACTTGAAATCTCAATTATTATATAAATTAGTAATATCGATAAGTTCTAAAGATTTGCTTCATAATCTCTATCAATCTTAGTTTTCCTATCTGTAAACTAAAAACTAACAAGTACCCAACATGGTAACTTCATCTGTATTTTTATGTAGGACCTCTTATATTAACATATAATATTCTGACTTTAACTACAAGTGCTTATTATTATACAAGCCTTTAATCTCATCTGAGAAGAATACTCATTTTGGTCTTGCCTATATTCTTGGAGTTCACATTAGCACATTGGCACACTCCAGTTTGTGTCAGTCTCATTTAAGCAGTGTAAAACATCTGAAGATTTTAAAGAAGAAAGCATATGCAACGGTAAAATATTTATTTACAAATGACTCAAATAAGATAATTTGGTCAGGTGTTAGGGATAAAAATGAGAAGAAAAAAATATATGGAAGGTTTATGTTTAAATTTTCATATATTTATCTTCCACAGAAAACAAAAATGTGATTTGGTTTGACTTTTGGTGGAAGTAACTTCCAATACAACTATATGCAATTTTTAATTTCTATGCAATATTCATACTTTTTCTCCCTTGTGTTTTCAGAGATCCTTAAAATTCAAATATGATTTAGATATATCTGGTGTTTATTAAATCTATTAAAACCAGCCTTCCTTTAATAACAGTCACTTCTCTGATTTTCTGGGGGGAAACTAAATTATATGCCAGTCAAAGCCACCAGTTCCAGAAACACATTGTAATTTAAATAACAACTCTAGCAGACACAGGTGGGGACAGTTCATCATGATATGCCAGCACTGGTTTGCTACTCAAAGTCAGAAGGCCAGTCTCTTGAGCAGATCCAGGGATACCTGGTGCACATTTCTCGTGGAGTGAAAGCAGTCCTAGGAGGGCTGGCTCTGTAGCCACACAGAAAGATATTACGCTGGGATGGAGTGGTCACAGTATCAATGATTTAATCTTAGTAGCTTTTGTAGAGGTCAGTTTGCAGACTCCCTAGCAGCTGCTCTCCATAGCTGGGACTGCTGCAAGGGTCCCAGTGCCTTATCAAGTTAGCAAAGGTTACAATGAAAGCAAGGCTTTAAACTGCTAGAATATATAAAGCAGGAAGAATATATAAAGCAAAACCTTTTCAATTACTAAGTATTTTCAATACTTAGAATGTTGAATGGACAGAAAAGGTAGATAATAGTGTTGCTTTTCAGTTCTGTGTACGCATAAGCTTGACTCTTCCTGTAAAATTTAGTTTGTAAAATAAACAATCTCTCCCAAAATAAAGCTTAGTTCCTTCAAACCTTATTAATGAATTATATTTCACCCGTGATATAATTTCATAGTTCACATCATGACCTGTAAGGAGTTCCTTTTTTAAGGAACTGATTCTGAATTCCTGTATTTAATACAATATTAAAAGCTACCCTACGCATCTGAAATTTGGCAACAAAAGCAGTGTTCTGCAGAGCAGTACATACCGGTGATCTGGAAGGAGGAAAAAGCAGCTTTATCCTTGAAAGTTTCTGAGGAGACCTAAGCTTCAGAAAAACTGTACTTAGCTGCTATAAAAGAGAGGTTTTAATTAAATGCAGCATTTTACTGTAAAGAGAACAGACTTTACTTATGTCAAAAGCTCCTTTAGAAGCCACATAAAACTGTAAAAGACAATATATGAAAAAGGTTCTTATAGAAAAGAAGAACACCGTCCCATGAAGCAGATTTCCAGATGTTTGGAAACATTAGAATTTCCTGTCAGTATATTTAGGTAACATTAAAATGAGGTTAACTTTCCATTCTGCCATCTCTCTTCAAAGATCAAAGAGCACTCACTGCATAAATTGCCTTATCGGTAATTCGTTGAAGTAAACTATGGAAACAACTTTATAAGAAGCAGTAGTCTCCTTTTGTTGGTTACAGTATTACCAAGCAGACTTTTCTTTAAATTAACCTTATTTTTAACCCCATTTTGTACTAAGCAGAGCAAGAAAAAAAATTAAAACACTGCATTTTAAAATACAATTAATTGTTAAAATCTCCTTTCCTGTGTTCAGTTACAGTAATTAGTGTAATGTCTTAATAGTGTATGTAAAAGTGTATGTAAATGTATGTAAAAGTGTATGTAAGCATAAATATAATCAACAATATGTTATCTTTGTACTGCTAATTTTAAAATACTGTGTGGGAACCATTTTTCTGAATCTGGACACCTACAATGTCTTTGAAACTTAGATTGTATCCATGGAACCTGTTGTGACCTACAAAACGCAACAGGGAATTTATTGATTTAATTGAAAAGAGAGGGGCAGAAATACAGATGTTGTAACAACAATAGCCTTCCCCCTCAATTGTTTAAATATTGCCTATCTTAAGTACTTCTTGAGGCTGTAGCTGCAAAATAACATGGAATTCTTCTGTTCTTAGGAAATCACTAGGATTTTGTGAGGCTTTGGTGTGGGCTTTTTCTGTCTGCTTAATTTCTGTTTAAAGAAATGTAATGCTACTGGAAGAAAGATTAGTAAATTCTTGGCAATACTGTACAAGTTTACTGTGCAGCCCACATAACCTTTCAGACATGTAAAATACACTCCCTTGTTCATGGAAGCTGAGGATATGTGGAGGAGCAGTAGTTGGTTTCTTTAATTTCTTTCAAAGATGAGCTCTCTTTCGGTTATTCGGAAGCGACTGTAGGAAGACAGTTTTTATCATACACAGTAGAAAAACTGCCAGCATAATAGCAGGTGTCCCAAAAGATGGATTATTTATTTTTTTTTATACCTTATCTCATCTTGTATGTGTGTTGTCTTGAAATATCTTTAAGACAGAGACCTCAAGGTTCAGAAATTAAGGCACTAACTTCAGATGGACTTCAGTGAGAACTGAGTGACTTATTTCCTTGAACTTTTATGCAAAATGTAGTCTAAAGAAATATTGAGATGCTTATTTCAAGGCTTCTTTCCAAATCCCAGTCTATAAAAATATCCCTTAAGAGGGAGCTTTGATAAGGGCAAGGACTGATAGCATCTGCCAGTTCAAGTTCTGTGCACCCCAATGGCAAAATGTTGCTCTCTTGAAATGATATCTAGTTTTCAGATTTATGTTTTCCCCTGTTTTAATGCATTTGAAACATTTCCTAATTAGACTTCGGAACTTACATTAATACGATTCTGTATTGTGTCTTTAAAATACAAACTCTTCGTGTCCTAATAAGAGTTTTAAGGGAAATATCTGGAAATTCATTTCATAGTAATTTTGCTGGGCCTTTGAAAAAGAATTTGAGGTTTGATTTTTTTTTCTTCAAACATGCTGAAATATCAAGCATTCATTTATTCCTCTCTCCTTTTTATATCACTGTTAACAATACTCGACATAGTTTTGTGTCATATAATTTTTTATTCAGTTTGTTGTCTGATTTTAAAGAGACAAGTTGTTTTGCTTTTTACTCTTATTTGGAGAGGTCCTCATATTTTAAAACCTTTTTGAAGTCATCTTGAAATATAAAAATAGAACATCTGTGACAGATCTGTTTTGAACGTATTTCACATTTCAGGATCCAAGGAGATCTGGTGGTCTGTGGTATTCGCTTGTTAATTTCTTGATGAATGGGTAGAAAGGCCATGAAGTGCACTCAGTACAGCACGTCTTCTGAAGATAGATGATCTCAAATAAATTCTATTCCAAATCAGTTTTTGATTTGTTAGGTGTTAAACCATTTCTTTGTAAGGACAGTGTTTACAAGCCTTGTAATGAGACAGCCCTGTGAGACCTTACTCTTCTTGCTGTAATTTTGATAAATGGAACTCTAATTCATAAAGGATATAGTGATTGAAGGGCAGCTCTGGGTCTTGTACACTCTCATTTAGATAAATGTTTGGTACAGTACAGCAAAACTGAGGTGCACTCAACAAAGTGATAAATTTAAACAACAGTCAAACCAGAGATTTTTTTTCTATCAAGCCAAAGAAGCACCATTTACTATAATTCTATTAGATAAATGTATGTTTAATATTATCAACCAGAATGGATTTTAGAAACATTTGTCTTGTTGCTAAGCTCCAAATTTGCCAAACTACTCTAATGCCTTCTACTCTACCACATTTCATACACTGGTGTCTGGCAATATTTCTGTAATCTTGTAACTGGAACTCCTATCACAAAGGATTTAATATACTCTAAAATTCCAGTTGTTCTGATTTAAGTGTTAGTAATAATTTAGGGCTTGGAACTATTTACCTCTTTATTTTAATAGTGTTATCTTCATTGACTCTATGAATACTTCAGATTAGTACATTTGGAGTAATTAATTTGAAGATTTTCACTTTTGTAACATTCACTAGAACTACAAAAAGGAGAACAGTATTCTCATGCTTCCTTTTCCACTGCATTAGCTCAATTCAGGCCTGGGCTCCTTTAGTATCAAATGCTTCACAGCAGGAGCTATTACTTGCATCAAATGATGCTAAACTCCCTTGCAGTAAACAGAAGTGTAATAAGTTCCTGATCCAGCAATTAAATACTCAGAACAATCCTGATGTAGTAAATTGAAGGTCTGTTACAGCACATTACTCCTTTGTGTGTTTCTAAGCTGCTACAATTCTTGCTCCTTTTTTGTGAAAAAAACAACAACAAATACACAAACCAAAATCAAACAGAAGTCCAAACAAACAAAAACACAAACCAAAACAACCACAATAATACTGAAAAAAATGGACATAAAACTGGACTGAAAACTTTTCCAAGCATTGTTTACTTTATTCAGTTTTTAATTGGGTGAATCATTATAGTTAGTTATACTAAGTTGTAACATATGAAGGTGAGGTAATGATCACTGCCTAATAGCTGAAGACAGCACAACTTAGTTCATTAGTGTACATTGGCATCAGTATTGTCTAAATCGCTGTCAGTATCAGTATGGTCCTGACAAAGAGAGCAACAAACAGGGAGACTAGAGATGCTGTGTTTTGTTTGAGGCTTGCTGAAAAAGTTGGGGGTTTGCCTTCTTGTTTGTGTTTACCTGATCTGTAGTTTCAGATTTCTGGATAATGGCAGTAGTGTAGAAAAGTATCAAATCAAGCAATGTAAAATGTGAGGTTGTCTCAGCCTGTGGTGGAGTCCAATATCAAGTGGTGTGCTAACAGTGATCTTTAAACAGGATAAACACTGCCACAGAAAAATATGCTTCCAGCATCTTCTGTTTTTATGGTGTTACTCTCCTGTGCACAAACTAATTAAATGACTCATATTGGAGTAGGAGATAAAATCATAACACCTCCCCCACTGTTTGTAATAACAAAACTGCCACGCATCTTGTTCCATTCCATGCTTCTTCACTAACCTATCTACTTACTATATCCCTCTTCATTAACATGAGGCCCTGAGTCTTACTGGGCTTTGTCTCTCCATTTTACATCTGCTTTAATAGTATTCTTCATGTTAAAGTTCGTGAAAGACAAAATCCACACATGCCTGGTGTCTCTCAGATTTCACCCATCATTCTGTACCTTAGGTAGGAAGCAAATTTCCAAATTACACAGAAAGGGAGGATTATGTTTGAGTTTTATTTCTTGGTTGGCAAAAAGGGAGATGCCCAGATCTTGTGTGGTCCAAGGTGAATATGCAAGGGTTTCAGCTGTGGGCAAAAAGAAAGGGTAAGACTTACTTGTGAAGCTCTTTGTGGCAACTGGCACACTTCCATACACCATCATTTTTATTATGCTCCTCAAAAACACATACACAGATGCACACCAAAGTTCTCTCACCATGCTTGTCTTGTTTACTGACCCTCTGCATAGCTTACCTTGTGGTTGCTGTATATTGAGATAACCCATCTCCACCATAACGTCCCTCTCAATTCTAAGATGAAAGTCATCATACATTTTGAATTCATGAAAGCAACTTCTTTCTTTAAAGATTTGAGCTCTGAAAGGCCGGTCAGAGTCAGGACACCAGGAACCTAAGAGAAACTCCTGTTGAATTTCTTCAAGGTGGAAAACTAATGAGACCATCAAACATAAAGTAAATAGGAATTATTAAAAGCAGGAGAGTCTTTGTGAAACAGTCTGTATTTTGTTCAAGGTATATTTTGAAAGGAAAAATAAGACTGCTCGATAAAGTCTTAGAAAAGGTTCCTTCCCTTTTTCAATAAACGTTATTTAGACTGTATTTTTTTACTACTTGACTGTGGTTGTTTTATATTTAAGATATTATTCTTCTAAATTCCCAACATTTGTAACTTTTTTAGGCACTGAAGAGGATGTAGTGAAGTCAAAGAAAACTTTCCGAAGTCAAGCTGTGGTAAATCAGAATGCAGAAACAGAGCTTATGCTGGAAGGAGATGATGATGCTGTTAGCCTGCTCCAAGAGAAAGAGATTGACAACCTTGCAGGTAATTATAACTTTTCATTATAACTAAGATATGAGCCAAAAGCCTCTTTTAAATGTATTAATTCTTAACCCTTATGGTTAGTGTCTTAATATTGACAGCTAAGCACACAATTACAGTACAAATACATGATGTTCACCTTCCATGAACCAGGAGAACTGATTACAAAGCACAGGGCCTTTCAGCAGAGATGTGGGAAATAGCAATACCTCAAATGTTTTTATTGCTGCCTGCGACTTCTTACTGAAAATTTTGTAAAATCACTGTGAAACGTATTTTTTTCTTTTTGGTTAAAATGGAAATGCAGACTAATTCCACAACTCAGGGTTTTGTAAGTCAGAGTGCAGTTGTGTATATACATGAACTGATCCCTAGTGCCGTGTATCTTGTGAGTAGACACCTGCACTCCTACTGGTACCCACTTCTTTCAGTGATGGAATAAGAGGGATCTTCAGTATGTCAACCCATATGTCACAGGGAGGGAAAAAGTTGTCTGTTGTAACCAGTGACTAAGAAGGAATGAAACTGTTACCAAGCAGTGAACTTTGTTAGCATATGAGCTGGGAATGAATCCTCTGTAAAGATATACATGAGAGAGCCTTCTGGTCCTTTCTCCCTGGGTGGAGGTATGCAGTGAGGTTTCAGTTTTATCCAACCTCTAGTCGTTTTTTGTTACAGCTCTGTCTCGAGGCAATACTACATTTCCTGGGGAAGTAGTCTGGAAAGAAGGGCATGTTGAAAGTTGAAAAGGCACTCTCGTCTCAGATGAGATAAAAATGTGAGAACTGTGAAATGCAGTGTGATTTTATTTTTTTTTTTAGGTTAATTCACTTTGGAATACCTTTATTAAACTGTTCCACTAAGGGAAAGTTTTGTGATGTCTCCAGATTTTCTCTGCATATTGAATTTCTAAAATAGCTATCTTTGCTCCTAATGCAATAAGGGAAAGTTATAGCAAAGGCAGTATCATAAATGGATGATCAAACAAACAAACAAAAAACATTAAGATGAAAAAAAAAATCCTACATAGAAGTTAGTCTCAGACTTTGAAACTAGAACAGAGCAGAGGGCAAAAATAAATGCTTTTATTTGGGAGCAACATTCAGTATATGATTACCACAGTTAATATGTCAAACTGCTTGCTTTCTCAATCTGCAGCTAACCATTATTGAGACACTGTCATTTTGGGTCAATAAAATAGTCTGTCTAGTGGGACCATTAGTGGGATAATTTTAACAATATCCCCTTCTCCTTTAGAAGTAAAACTCAGTACTGTTTTTGCTAAATGCTAGTTTCTCGTATCTGTGAACAGGGATTCCAACTAAATATGCATATAGCACCTATCGTTTAAAGGCTTTAATATGCATTTACATTGAAATATTGATTAGAACTGCAAAGTGGACATGAAAAATTCTTTCCCAGTCTGGAAGATCTCACAGTCATCTATGAAGTTCTTATATAGACCCCAATACTGCCATGTTGTTCAAACACACAGATGCAATAAAATCCCTAGTTACATCCCTCTGGGGAAAAAGAAGAAAAAGAAGAAAAAAGAAAAGGCATTTCAATGTGTCCATAAGTATTAATGTGCAAAGCACCCTTTTACCGGAGGTAACTACATGTATTACATTCTCTGCTCCTTCAGGATATGGCATGGTAATTCTAGTCCTTTGCTTTTACAGTTTGTAGAAGCTGGGAGGTATTGTCAGTATTAAAAAAAATAATAATAGAAATTGAAACAAATTAACTTTCAAATATTGACAGGACATCTGTCCTACCACTGGCAGAAATTAGTCTTTTTTTGTTCCCTTTCAACACTAACAGGGCAAGCAAGGCAGATCCAAATGTGGTGAGGTAATGTGATAATGGCTATTTGTGTACCAAAAGCTGTGAAGATCTCAAAAGGAACCCACATTCCATTACCACGTTTTTCCTATTAGATTAACTGCAACCTTTGATACTCAATTCTTGCTCATTTTTTGAGCTGAAATGCTTTTGAGAGTTAATGGCCACACATGATATCATATGTGTCTTCTGCAAATTTTACCCATCAGAGAAAAACACTGAATCCCTCCATATCCGCTGTTTCACTGCATGACTTTGCATCTAATCATGTCAGTGGTTTCCACAGTTCTCAGTATATACAATGTGACTTGAGTCCAGCAATTGAAATCAAGAAAAGCAGTAGGCAAGGAAGGTGGAGTTTATGCCTAAGAAGCAGACAGCTCCAAAGAACAGGTCTCAATAAAGCCACACTGTCTGTTCCTGTCTAATTCTGAAGAGTTATGTAGATTTGCTGTATGTGATCTGGAAATCTTTAAGATATATCAGGTTACAGTATGTCATGGCATCATTTATACCTTGTTACTGTTCAGAGTGGAATGACACATAGGAATTTCTATCTTCAGATACGCCTCCAATTTGACTTTAAAGCTTAAATCTATTTAAACCTAGTTTACAGCTATTTGGATTGTCTCAGTAAGGGATAGGAATTAAACTAAATCATTATAAACCAGGTTTAAATTGATTTAAGATTGTCCACTTTTAACTAAAACAATTTAACATTGCTTATTCCATTAAACAAAAGCACCTTTTTAAAAGAAGAGACTTTGGGGTTTAGAAAACTTTTAACTAAAAGAACATAAGTAAAAGAATATAAATATTACAATATTTTGATTTGTGAAGTTAGACTTAAAAGAAAAAAAAAAAAAAAAGGAAAGTTTGAAACAGATTGAGACTGTTTGTACAAAGTTATCTGTACATACCTTTTGTTCCAGAGACTCTTTATAGTTTTTCATCAACCATGTGGCACAAATCAGTGTAAAGTTAACTTTGATAAATTACATATGGGATGGGGAATTTTTAAATAATTATCATCTGAATATTTTTATTATATAATCTTAGCATTCCACATGTTGCAATGGCAGTTAGTCAGATTTCATTATATTAAGTAGCGTTTTGATAAAATATAACAATCAAATTCCCTGTTACTATGGCCTTTGAATCATGACTTCTAAGTTTGTGTGGAGATTTTTAACTAAAGCAGTACTTCAACTGTCTTACAGTATGAGTTATAAAAAAAAGTTGTTCTCGTGTTAGAATTTCCATATTAAAATATTTTACATTTTTCTGTTTCAGTTTTAGCTCCTTTTCTTCCCAGACTGTTCACTTCAAGAGGCAAGTCACATCTCTGTTAGAACTAATGACTGAGATAGTCCAGTCAATTTTAACAGTTTTCTAATACATTGTACATCTGTGGGCAATACAATCAAATCTACTGTAGTGAGTTGATATTACTAACTCATCTCTTTGTCTTTTCCTTCTTCTAATGCTTTTCCTCGTCTAATGCTGAAAATAGGACTCTTAAATACCTTTTTTTGTTAAAACTGAGAATGCAAATTTGCTAACAGTTTGTCTTCTGCTTAGTTGCTGATTTTTTTTCAAAATGAAAAATATGTTGATATTGTAAACTGGCATTCTCAAAGGGGCATATGTTTTAGTAGATAAATAATATTCTTTCCCAAAAGATTTTTTTTTTAAGCACTGCTCTTGCACTGTTAGGTCGTTAAGAAAAATTTGAATAAATGTTGAACCGCACAGATTTTTATGAATTCTACCTTTTAGAAATAAATTCTCTTCTCTTTGTAATGAAGTTGCAGTTGACTTGCTGAGAATTGTTTGTGTGCATCCAAAAGCAGAATGTATTCTTAATCGCGTTCTTGAAAGATGCAAGTTCTGCAACTGGAGCATATTTCATCTGTTTTGTTATATGGCTAGTGGCAACAGCAAATAGCCAAACTATCCCTGACAAGATCTTCTGCTGCTCTCTAAAGAATAGTTTCTAGAAAGGGAAAAGAAAAGGAAATAAAGATAGGAGGATATGAGGCTTTAGGTTATTTTAGGAAGACAAAAGGCTTATGCAGGCATCTGTCTGGTTAGTTGCATGGGCTAAATCAATTCAGACTCTGAACCATGGTGAATTACAGCCTCACAAGTCATCTTGCGAGAATAAATACATATTATTTGTTCCATTATATGAGGTTGAGCAACTCATCCAAATAAACCCAAGGAAAGACACTAACAGCCTTTAAAGCATCTTAGTCTTAATGTATTTTAACCTTCATTACAGAATCTTCCATTCTCCTTAGACATCTGTCTCTAGGTGGAAGTAAACCCCCATCCCCCACCCCATTTGCAAATGTGCCAGGAAGGTTTGAGTAAGACACAGCATCCCAGCACTGCCCTAACTTTTAGCAACTCTGAGCTTCAGTGTAGAAATATTTATAGAAAACCGTATGACTACTGCTAAACAAGAACTGATCTTCCATCTAAGCCAGCCTGAGTCTATACTGGCTTAAGGACTAAATGTGATAAGCTCTCTGTCCAGACTTCTTGGCAGTGTGCTGTGTATTTACTTACTGGCCAGTGCTAAGGAACACACCAGGTCATAAGGATTTGACAGCTTGTATTATTATTAATGAGATATAAGACCTTTCACTTCCAGGTCATGTGTTTGAAGTCCAGACAAGTCTGGTTGTAACCAAACATTATCAACATCTGTTTTGTGGCCTATGCAAAATAAGTCTTTTGTCTCGTTTCAGCCACACTAATAGAAAGCGTCATGATTTTGAGCAGTTTCCAACTAAAGAAATATTTGGTGCTGTCATTAGAGGAAATTGGAATAGCTCCAAAAGTTCTACTACACAGTTACAGTCAAAATTGCATAGCAGTATGTTAAAAAAAGGGGAAAAAAGGAAATAAATAGCGTAGCCATTAATGAAATCTTCTATTCCACGTTTTAACAAAGGACTCATTTGCATTTATGAAATTATTTTGAAGCCTTGCGTAGATGAAGTAACAGAAAACACTGACACACCGAGGAACTGCATCTAAAGCCACAAAAAGCTCACAAAAGTTTTTGGGATGGAAAGCTGACATAAGATTGACTCAGCTTTAGACATACAATATAAAAGATTTACACATATATTAATATAGATTATAGATTTACATATTTTTACATCTACATATTTAGTTTTAATAACATTTCTTATGGCCAAAATATGACACCAAATTTTCTTCAGAAGAGTTGACTGGTGTTGACAATCTCTGGTAAGCAAAGCTGTTTGCCGCTTTTTCTTACCTGTTCTGAAGAAGTGGTAGAGGGGCATATTTTCTTTGTTTGGTTGGTTTCTTTCTTCTGTTGCCATCTGAAAATGATTTTAAGGTATGTAAGAGAAACAGTAGATCTCCTAAATTAAAGCAAAGAACAATAACTTGAGCCTTTGCTGAGAAGGCAGGTTTTCAAGGTATTAGATGATGCAGGCAAAAAAAACAAAAAGCATCATTTGTTTGTGACCAACCAAGGAAAGTTTTGTTGCATTATGTAGTGTCAGAGTAATAAATTGAAAGAAAGGATGAAATAGCAGTGACCACAGCCTAACCAGGAAGTTTTAGAAGACAGGAATGATTATCCCTCTCAAATCCTGGAGAGCAAAGTATGACAGTGGTTCCAAAAGTATTCTCATCTTCCCTCGCCAACCCTTCTCCTTCCTCCCTGGCATGTCCTGTCCTTCAAGGTTGGAAGAGCCCTGCACTGCCCATCATGTGCTCACTTTCTACTGCTGCAGTTGCCATCCGTACATCAGATAGGGGTCCCAGGGGGCAGAAAGCAGAAGCCACAGGGGAAGCCTGGGAAGGACAGTAACAAGTAGACAATGATACCACCTCTAAGTCTTCCAGAGTCAGAGGTAGTAGTTACTCTCTTTCTTTTTCATGTTTTGTTTGTTTGTTTGTTTTTCACTTTAAGAGAGTATGTTTGTATATGTGCACGAGCAAACATATCAGTTAAATAACAAAGCTTCATTAGAAAACACCCAAGTTTTTCAAAAACTCCTAGTTTTTCAAGTTTATCAATAGAAAGTATTCAGCATGCACAACTTGAGTAGTTTTCTCCCCTTCAATTCCATTTTCTTGCAACTTAGCATTACAAATAGGAATTTCATTTAGGGCAGAGGGAGTGGCTTGTTTGGGGAAAGGACAGGAATGTGGAAGGAGAGTGATTCTTTTTCCCTTTTTATGGTAGACATGTAACCACACAAGTCTCATACTTCCAAACATGGAAATTTAATTCAGACACATTTCCATAGTTTATGCTCATTATATATTCAGATTTTGATCCTCAAGTCTAAGTATAAAAAAGAAAAACATATTTGTATGAGTTTAATTTGGAGTATAGATCCAGGCATAAACTGAAAGCAGTTACATTTTTGATACATAGTTGGCTTTCACATTGGAAAGAAAAATAACCCCCTCTCAGTTTCCTACTATTTCACAGTAACATGCTATTTTTAGACATCTCAGTGTTTATTGTAATCATTATTCCACGTAACTATCCAAAATACCTTAATATTTAATAAGGTGGTTGTCAGTTACATATGATAGTGCTTCTAAGCACAGCTTTGAAGAGTTCTTCTGTTTGTACCTTATTAAACTCCACTCTAAGCCTGAGCATCTTCAACTTCTAAAATGGCAGACAGATTTCCTACCTTCCAAGCTTCAAAATTAAGTACATTCCAACTTTGTTGTTTTGTAGTTCTGAATGCTCTGAGAGTGCTTTATGTGCTCTTATTGTCCACTCGTACCATTCTAATTATTTTATTTTTCCTATAGCTTTCAAAATGTTTTTTATCTGAAATTTCTAAAGATGCAAAATTAAACTATGGCAAAGCTAAAGACTACAGACATACTTAGTGCATGTTTGTAGCTTCTTCCTTGCCCTGAGGTAAAATGTCCTACGTCAGCTACCTGATACATAGAAAAGAGATTGCAGAAGTATAGTCCTAGACATAAGGAACCAGACACCACCATTCTGTACCTCATTTCGTCATCACTATACATTTAGTTCCAATGTAAAAATCCCTGTAATTTCCTAAGAACACCCAGTGACAGACCCACATAGATTAGTAGTAGAGGTGTATCCAGAACTGTATTAATAGTACCTATATTTACCATTTACCTAAGCACTTTCATTGACCTATGGATAGGACTTCTGATTTTTCTGCCCTTCCCTCCCCCCCCCCCCCCCCTTTCTTTTTTTGGTTGTTTTTTGTTATTGGCTTTGTTTTGGTTTGGGTTTTGAATTTTTTTTTTCCTTCCTAGTGTTATAGAAGCAAGTTTAAAAATCAATCAAGAAGACAGTTTGTTTAGTCTTGGTTTCATTAGCCAGAAATTGTACAAGAGGCAGCCTCATCCAGTGCGCTTGGGCAGTCCTTGCCAGTAGCCTGTATACAACTGCTTTTAACTTGGTTTCTAAAGAAACAAGGTTTACATGAGCATCCTCTGTCAGTCTCTATCTTTGTAATTTCTGAACCTGGAAGCTGTTTTGAACAAACTTTAGCACAGGAGCAAGGATTTCAGAAGCAATAAACTTCCTGCAGTGAAATCAGGTTGTTAAGGAAAAAAGCCTAAACCTGGATGACAAAGCTTGCCACACTGGTTCTCCTTTTATCAGGTACCAGAGAATCTCTTGAGTGAGAATCATCAGAAGTTCCCTGACTGTGAGAAAGTGAAACATGCAATCAACCAGTAGACACAGTTAGACTAGAAGACTTTATCTGCTGTTTCTGGTGGTGTTTGGAGATACTCATATTTTCAGAAAATTTTGAAGTTACTACTATTGCATCTTAGATGATTCTTCCAGCAAGCTATGTGCTGATTCAGCAACATACTTCTTTCTTCCTACACACATACAGGATTAGCTAACCAAATAAGTGACTTTTCAGTATCACAAGCTATGTGAACATAATACATCACTATGGTCTCAAGGAGTACAAGGCTTACAGTTATCCTGAAGAGCTTTTCCAGAGTAGAAACTGAAAGAAATGAAAGCAGAGGGCTTGCATCTTTCATTTCATTTCTAATCAACTGAGCTTTATTGGCATGACAAGGTACACAGGCTGGACTGTATAATATACCTGTCAAGTCTGGTTCATGCAGACTGGCAAGTGGGATTTGATCCCTTGCGTTCCTAATCATTACAATGAGCTCCTGTTTTGGTGGTGTACCGCTACAGCAGGGTGTTCTCTCTGCTTTCTCCTTTCTTTTTCCAGTATTAAATATGCTTTTCTAAGGTGTGTTTTTCTGTTACCTTTTGATTAAATACAGATATAGTCACTCCTTCAGAGACAAAAACTCATTTATGTGGGCATGTTCATCATCACTTAAGGTTGCCTAGCTTGAAAAGGACTACCTTAAATTTTACCTGAAAATGGGGAAGGAGCTAGTGCAGGTCATAGTGCATTAGTGTAGTATACTCACATCTGGATGTACTGCTTAATAATCAACTTGTTAGTTTCTAAACCATCTTAAATTACGCAGTCCTTCCAAGGTATAGCTTCAGGCAGAGCTCACTGTATGAATCTAATTGTGAAGAGGCAAATGTATGCATTGCAGTAGTGAGGTCCCTATCCCAAACATTTAATTTTATGGCCATCTGTGAACCATTAAGGGGAGTCTTGATTATTATTAATACTTGGTCTGGCAGGTTGGAGCTTGAACACGTCCTGGAACAACACTAAACTCACATAAGCCACTCAAAACTTGAGCACAGCTCCAAGGTTTTCTTGTATGCCACAGAGAAAATCAGATTTTACCTGTGAAAGGGGGGAAGAGTTGATTTTCTGATTTTCTTTAGGCCATTAGACACACAGCTAATTGTTACATCAGGTCCTCAGTGAGAAGACACCTAATAAGATTGACTTTGGTATGGTATTGAGCTTGCCTCTGCATATTCTGTAACCATTGTATTGAGTGGTTGCTTTGTAGCACACTTTGAATGACATAAAGAGATTCTTATTCTGTATTCTGAAACACATTTTCCTTCAGGAATAAGCACTGTTTTATATTTTTCTTTCAATGTGACCAGAAAGGTATGAAATCCAAGTAAGAATTTACCTGTGGAGGTGCATATGTCACTTAATTTGAATGTATAGAAAGTATGTATATATTTGAGAGAAAATTCCATTTTTATTTTCCCTTATGCAATGCTACCTTTAACTATTTTCAGTCTCACCAGAAAATATGTATTTATTTCTTATTATTTTATTCACAGATGTAATATATAATATTATTTTTATTTACATTTGCTTTTTAATCAACCACATTTGTTTGCCGTTATGGCACCACTTAAGGGAATCGAGTTGCTGTAATTGTTTAGTTATTGTTGTTGGAAAAAGACCATTGAAGTTGATCTTTGATGTTAGTAGTAATGTTACATGCTTTACGCAGGAAAGGGGGGAAAAGTGGGGAAAATTTGGGATAGTAAGGCCTATCCACACTGCACTGACATATATAAAAAAAAAAAAGAAAAAGAGGAAAACCCAAAACAATAAAAATCAATCCCTCCCTTCACAATATGAAACATATGATTGTGCAAGAGTAAAAAGCCGACAAAGTAAGCTTGGATACCTCTGACAACAGGGGGAAGGAACTGAGGTTGTTATTTCGTGGTGGACAGTAAAAACAGGATAATAGCCCTGTTTAGGCTTTGATTCTGGGTTTTGCAACCAAAAAGTTGTGCAAATCATTATCTTTATTGAAATTGTTGAGAGTGATATGTAAAGGGACCTGTATATATCCGCTCCTATAAAAGCCTTGGCTTGCATAGAGGAGTTACTCCTTGTATCAGCTGTAGTAGAGAACAAATTGGGGGCAACCATCCTCATGTAAGTTCAATATATTTACTGCAGAAATCTTTCTAAAGGGTGGCTTGGATCAGATTTATGACAATAGGAACACAAAAAAAAGACTAAATTCTGCACAATTTTTAAAGATTCTTACATTACTTTTTGTTCTAATACATGGCAGTGCATGCATTCTATTAATGATGTTAATTGCATGAAATATTTTCTGGCTGCAGAGCTTTTCCCAAAGGCTTCTGGTGCCTATACTTATTTCTGCTTATATGCTATGTGATTTATGTTACAAGAAACTGAAGTTTGTGTGTGTGTGTGTGTGTGTGTTACATATAAATTGTTTCAAGTATAGGGATTTGTAGTAATTTTGAATGTAAGTTGGTGTGAGATACACTGGACTTTACAGTTAGAGTGCTGAAGGAATTTCAGTTGCCTTCTGAGTGATTTTTAATAATTATTCTTAGTGTGCAAAATTCCTGTTCCAGAATCATATCAAATTACGAATTGTAGCTCATGCGAATTTTTTTACATATTAAAGTTATTATTTTCAGCTAATCAATTTTGTATTTCCCGTGTTAAACAATATCTGAACAAATATGTATTTTTTTTCTTTAAAAAACAATGTCAGCTAAAAATTAAACATGACAATATTCACTACTGTTTTTTTTCCTTTTTATTTTTTTCAGAGTAGCTACCATTAGACTGTAAATTTGAATTGGTATAATTGATTGGATATGTTTTCAAAGTATTTTTTTTCCAGACAATATTTTTTTTCATCTACAAGTAATCACCAAAATATCAAATTTTGAAGCTCTTGACTTTTAAGGCTATAGCAGGTAAATTGCTTGTTTTCGTAATTCAGCATATAAAAGCTATCCTACTTAGGAGTAATTACTCCAAATCATCTTAGCAAATACACCTTCAGGCTCATAAATGCAACACACCTTTAGCTCTTAGAGTGAAAAATGACAGTTTATGAAACTGAAAATGTTTTAAATAAGTCCAAAATACCTTTCCTTAAGAAATGTAATTTTACTTGTACTGCTGTAGCAGATAGCAAAGTCTTTCAACTGACAGACCTTCTCCCTTGCATTGAGTTTCTCCACTTGAACTTGAAAGATACAAGAGCTGAGATACAGCAACTAAATGCAGGGATTGAAGCCTCAGTTTAACAAAAATTCATGGAGAGGAGGAGGGCTTTTATTCACTGGGACCATCCAACCCCGTAATCATTTACTTTTGGAAAGAAAATATTATTTTTAAATGTATATTTGCAGTAGCGTTTATTTTAGAAATGTAAATCACATGTGCGAACCACAGGGATCAGGCAAAGGGGAAAATGCTCCATTTAAACAGATCACGACCTTGGATCTGAAGTGATTTCTGGTCTGGTTTTAAAGCCAGAACTTCTTTGTTAGGTCGCTGCCTCTCTGCCGTGCGTCACCCCGACCGCTTCAGAAAGGTTGGGAAGGGGCAATGAAACGATTCTTAAAAAGAGATACTCAGGCTTAGAGCCCCAACAAGTGACAAGCGTTCTGGGCGCGTGTCCTCCCCAAGAACCACAGGCTGTTTGGCGAAGTAGAGCAGCCACAGGTTGGCATTACCTGGGAGATAGGAAGGGCGGGCCCCATTGCCGCCGGCGGCTGCTAAATCTGGGCTGGGAACGCCCGGCAGTATCACCCGGTGCCGATGTCGGGCAGGGACCACTGCGCTTCGCTTTTCGGCGGCTGCAGCCAGGCTAAGGATGAATATTTACAGCCCCTGCAAAAGCGCATCTCGCCACCGCCGCGCAGGGGCCGGGGTGAGGCTGGTAGCCGGAGCTTGTTATCTTTGCCGCATGCGAATGAGCCCGTCCCGCGGCTCTTGGCTCAGGTGTGCCCGGCTTTTGTTGCACTGGATTATCAATTGTGTTTGGAAAGGGGACCCAGAGCTTCCCGGTAGCTCGGTGCCATACGGAAAATCTGCAGTATTTTGATTGTGCTCTATGTAAACATTTTAATATCGGATCCTTAAAAATCCAGAGACTATCCCAAAGGGGATTAAAATATAATCCTCTATATATATAGCTGTAGTGGATTAATTTCGTATTCTCTCAGCGGCTGGCTTGCTCCCTGAAGGCTACAACAAAAAGACTCAGTGCTCTTTAAACATGCTATGGAATTGGAAGTTGTAATTGGAGATTTCCAAAGGACAAGTGTAAAAATCACACACTGTTAATACCTTTTTTTTTTTCTTTTTTGGGGTATCATTCTGTGCTTTCAGAAGGAAAAAAATTAAAAGAAAAAAAGAACAGAATCCAACCTCTGAATTTTTTTAACTTAGTTTGAACAACCTGTCCCCCGAAAGCCTGTAATTTGAGCACTGTTTATTAAGCTTTCTGCTTCTTTTCTACCAAAAGAATACTTTAAAAAAAAAAAAAAAAAAAAAAAAAAAAAAGTTTTCTTATCTGGAGAGTATAATAACGCTTATTCCTTGTCTCACTTTAATACCTCTGACATGTTTACATTGCAACAAATCGAGGGTGTCATTTGAGCAGAACACAGGGCAGATGCCAAGGTACCGGTTTGGGAGCTCGGAGCTTTTTCTCAGGAGGAGAAAGAGGAAGCCAGAAATCCTGTATTTCCCCTGCATTCAGTAACGAGCTAAGAAATGAATGTCCCTTTTTCCTCTATATCTACCCCTGCTTTTGCAGCTCAGCCCCCTCCTCCAGTACAGGAGTGCATTTCGCCAGCAGACCCGCTAGCCGTGGTGCACCTATTGTCTTCTCCTGGATGTCATATTAAAGGTTTTGGCCTTTTGACCATTAAAATTGGAGTGGCTTTATTTTTATTTTAGCCACATAACACTAGGGAAAGGAGGTAATTGGATTAAATTGATGGTTTTCCTTCTGGGATTCAGCAAAGCCCACAAACGCCTCCTTAAAATGATAGAATATCAAGTCGTTTCCAGGACGTATCTTCCTAAAGCGCTTTTCTTCCCGCACAAAGGCCCGTGAGCCCATTACCGTGCGCCGGGCCAGGCGGTGACTGCCGGCCGCGCTGACGGGAAGGGCAAAGGGAGGGCTGGGACGCTTTGCTTGAGAGGGCAAGTGGTTCTGCAGGGCAGGGAGCCGCTGTCTGCCCAGGCCCCCCTTCTGTAAACACAAAGAAAGGGGGCCTGGGGAATAGAAACCCAAATCCACTTGTAATCGTACAAGAGAATCGGGCGTAATTACTTGAGCAACCTAGATGAAGATTGATGAGGCTTTAAAGCGGCGTTTCGGATCGATCTCCCTGCCCTTTGGAGCCTGCAGCCGGGCTTCCCTGGCTCGGCTCGGCTCTGCTCGGCTCTTTTCTCACCGCGAATAGAGGAAGGGAAGATGGAGGCGAGACAAGGAGAGCAGCAAAGCAAACCCAGCGCATGTGATTCCGATCAGCTGACTAGGGTCAAGAGGCTACCCCGGTTTATTAGGAGATGGAAAACAATAAAATGAAAGAAAATAGAGTTTGTATCAATATTATCCAGCCTGCCACGCTGGGCTGCTGAAAGCTGTCACTGAAACTGTGCGGTTTAGCTTCCCCTTGTGCACACAGCAATCCATGCCTTCCTCTTTATTTATTTTGCAGAGCGAATGACAAAACATTGTGCAACACAGTCTCAAATTGGGTGTTACAGTGAAGTAAAACATTAACAACATGACAGTTAGATGCACCGATACAGGGCTAATTCGGGCTAAGTGAATAATTTGAAGTGTTTCTTTCAAGATCTGGTAGTAAAGTGTGTATGTAGTACTGAGAGAGGAGAGGAGAGGAGAGTCTGCATCCATGCGTATAAGCCTTGCTGCAAACTGCAGCCCAGGGCTCTCCCTGGCCGCTCCAAGGCCCTGCTGTTCCCTGTGCTGCTGTCTTGGTCCCCAGAGAGATGAATGCCCAGGGACGGCAGCTGGAAGCGCAAGCAGACGCTCTGCCATCTGAGTAGGATTTTCCTTATTGCAGGGGAGATTTTAGCTATATGAAACAACCAACCTCCTTTTTAAGCGTTTGCTGAGATGATCAGTTTGCCAGTTTCAGAGAGGGGCACTGGATGGATGCTGCACCTGGTTTCTCAGTACTGATGCTTTATTATTGTATGCCAGATGTGTATTTGTGCACGCATGTGGATGTGTGTGTTTACACGTATGTATAGAAATTACGTTATGCACTTCAGCAGCTGAATCTATAAGATTTTTTTTTTATTTAATATTTTCATTTAATTACAGCAAGTGAGCTTCCTACACACACATACTGTCAGCTTTAGCGGTAGACTGCATTCACAGTGAAGATAAGATGGTGAAAAAGTGATCCCCTGTTGTCTTTGGCATTACAGAAGTTTGGGGTTTTCCTCCTTGAATTAAACACTAACGATTTGTGCGGAGAAGGCTGCCTTTTACAGTAGGTTTTCTCCATCCCATCTTTTCAGTGCCCGTGCAAGCATCTCGATAAGGAATATACTTAAGCGAAACATTGTTACAGTAATTATAAAAGGATTAAGTGATAGCAAGGTGAAATAAAAACTGTCTTGCTGTAAATATATTTAACAATGCTAGCCTTTGTGTGCGTGTGATATAGAAGTAGGGGGAATAGGGGGTGGGAAAACAACAAAACCAAAACCGAAAACAATCTCTAATCTTTCACGATACTTTTGGAGCTGAGGTCTGGACCCAGAGTTAAAAATTGTGTCCCCAGGCTTCTCAGGGTCGGTGTGGCGGGCGGAGGCTGCGAGCTGCTCTGCCGGCCCAGAGACCCTCCGCTGCCAGGTCGAAGCTGTGTGTAAATGAGTCGCCGCTATCGCACATAAACAGCGATAGTGTTAACGAGGATCAAAAGGGCATGAAAAGAGAAGGGACCTACTTCTAAGAGGCAGCTATTTTTCACTCTAACCGCTCTTCATTTCGCTGATGGCTGATTTATCTCGCAACCCCGGAGCTCACAAACTCGCTTCTGTCCTGACTGCGGAGTTCAAAGCGCTGACCGCGGGCAGCAGGGGAATAAACACGGCAGTTTACAAACAGAGTTTATTAGGGGGCTCGCCGGGCGCTCGCTCGGCTGAGGGAAGGGGAAGGGCCACCGGGGATAGGCCGGCCTGGAGCTTCCAACCTGACTCCGTTGCCCTTGCCTTGCAGGCCCCGTGGTCCTCAGCACGCCGGCACAGCTCATCGCCCCCGTGGTGGTGGCCAAGGGGACGCTCTCCATCACCACCACAGAAATCTACTTCGAAGTGGACGAAGATGACCCGGCTTTCAAGAAGATTGACCCCAAGGTGAGTGCGGCGGGCGTCTCTGGCACACTTGCGCTGGGGCCGCCCCCTCCCTCCAAACTCCGCGCCCGTCAGTCTCCTCTCGCTGCGTTTTATTAAACAAACAAACAAACAAACAAACAAACAAACAAACAAACCCCGACACACACACACATCACAATGTATTAACGATGTTAAACCCTCCTTTCTTACGGCGGCGTGAGCGTTTTCCGGCAGCCTTTCGCTCAGTGCCTTTGTATGAACGTCGTCAGATTTAGTAGTTAAGCCAATTGCTCTGAAATCCCAGGGGGGGAGCAGCAGTCCCAGCCCGCTGCCTTCCCGAGACACAGCAGAGAGGGTTTCCCTTTACGAGGATAACGGAGAATCCCGTTATTTCGCAAACGTCCGTTTCTTTGGAAGAAAACACGGTGCATTTGAGTAAACACTGCGGAAATGCAAGTTAATGCTTATTTTCCTGGAGAAAATAATAATAATAAATTAAAAGAAAGGGGAAATAGGCATGCACCCAAGAGCTGATTCCTGGGAAAGCTCTGGGGTTTTTTCTGAAGTCATTTACTACTACCAATTCCCCAGCGCCGCCCCCCTTCCTCCCCTCCCCTCCGCTAAATCCTCCAGCCCAGCCGCAACAGAGCACGGGTGCGTGACTCGAGCAGAAACCTTTGCGTGGCTTCCTCCCCGCAGGAACGGAGCAGGGGGCTGCTACGGGGGGAGGAGGGGATGTACGGAAGGGACGTATGTCACCGGGCATCGCTTTTTTCACTGTTGCTTTATTTATTTATTTATTTTGTTATTGCGATGGAAAACGTTGGAAGACGGAAAATAGGGGAGGTATTTTTCTAAGTCATTGGGACTTTTTCTTTTTTATTCCGAAAAAAATATCATAAATAATTTCCAAGAAAATGCTAGCAACCTCGTTTGAATGTGTTTTTAGTAAGGTGATTTCTCTTTGATGAATAATTTCTCCAACTTCACAGTGCTGGGAAAAAAAAAAAAATTAAGAAAAAGAATAAAAAGATCGTATGTCAGAATCGCTGGGTATAACGGTTTCGTTAAAGTGCACCCACTGGCAAGAGTTGCTAGTGAGTGTTGCAAGGGCAATCGACCTCTTTCAGCACTTGTTGATTGTTAGGGTTCTAAGCAAAATCTGCGTCGTTGTTACACATTTGGATTTTAAAGCTGCTTTAAAGAACTGCACGTTGAAATGGGCCAGGAGTTGCAGCACCAGTAAACAATTTTGGATCACTTGCAGTTTTGTAGGCGCGCACATGTTATTCCCTCCGAATGCCCTGGGAGCACAGGGGCTTGATTTCTGGGAGTGCAACTGGCAATCTTATCACATTCAAAACGGATTTGTAGGTCAGAAGTAATATTGTTGTTCACTTTATTGGTGCTGGCATGAACTTTTCACCTATCAATTTTCTTTTCTGTTTTTTTTTTTTGTTGTTGTTGTTGTTGATTTTTTTTTTTTACTGCTTTCACCAAAATGATAGTTTTATCAGTACACTGACCGTTTCAGAGATGTGTTGTGTTTCCTCATCTTTGTCCAAACCCAAGCAGAAACACATCAGTGCCATGTAGTAACCCTTTTGAAAGTGGACTGCTTTTCTGATAGCTGAAAATGTGTTCCTGGCAGTTGTTGATGGTCATCTGGAGCTCAATTCTAACGGATTTGTACCACTAATATTTCCCTGTTGTTCAAAACTATTCAAAATACAAAATCAGGCTGCTGCCCTTAACTTTTATGCTTTACAGGGCTCAAGCAGCTATCCACAGAAATGCAAAATTCACAAACCATATCTGCCTCTGTTATTTCAAGTAGAAAACTTGATCTGATATTGAAACACTTACCCATATGCATTTTACTTCATTTATTAGCTTGTAATTAAATAAATCAGCAACAGGAATTAAAATCTAAATCACAAAAGGTAATTATCCAGTGTATTTCAAGTGCATTTTCAAATATATAATTCCAATATTCAAGCGTTATTATATAAGCAGAATCCAAATTTCTTTTGAATATATTTAAATAACATTTCAAGTATATTTATGGAATGTTAGAAATAGAACAAGCAATATATATGAAACGAAAAATGTAAACTTGTTAAGTTTAGACACTTCAAACAACAATTAGCAAAAGTACCGTGATAAAATCTACCTTTTTTTAATGGTATCTTCTCTTTAGCAGAAAATGTCCTTGAAGTATCCAAAATGGAAATTCAACTTCTGTTCACCAAATCACAAAACACCAACATCCACAATTTCAAAGACAATGTGAGCTCACAATATTTGATACAAATTAAAAGGTACATTAGGATTTGTTCAGGTGGCATATCCAAACAGCTTTTACTCACAGAGGGCTTACGTAAAAATACCGGGTTTGTTATAATCCATTGGTAGCATTTCTAGGCAGAATGGTCACAATCGTGTTAAATTACGGCAAATTTTCCTTCTTGTTTCTTTCTCTCTCTCTCTCTTTTTTTTTTTTTCTTCCAAGGGGAAGAACAAAACTGTGGCAAACGATATTCTTTTTTCTTCTTTGCCTTTGTTTTTTTTTCGTGAAGAACCTCAGCTATATTCCTTTAAAAAGAAAAAGAAAAAAAAAAAGAAAAAAAA
Organism: Melanerpes formicivorus; assembly: GCF_026170545.1. Taxonomy (NCBI): domain Eukaryota; kingdom Metazoa; phylum Chordata; class Aves; order Piciformes; family Picidae; genus Melanerpes; species Melanerpes formicivorus. The sequence goes on along the minus strand of NW_027142353.1, from coordinate 50,187,483 downwards.
AGGGAAAAAAAAAGAGAGAGAGGGAGATATAATATTATTTGCATTGTCGAGTGGAAATATTTGACTTTTCGAACAGGCTTCTTAAACTTTATCGGGAAATAAGCAGACTTCGGTCAGGCTGTTGTTATAGTTACCCTCTAAAGTTTCTCCAAACTTTTCGGGTTGGTAAGTATTTCCCTAGCCAGTCGCCACGTTTGTTTGGCCGCGTTTTCCAGAGCCGAGTGAGGTTTGCCCTGAAAGAGGTCTAAGTTGGGCAAGAAATAGTGCGGGCACCTCCTGCACTGGAGGCAGGAGATGAGCTGGAGTAAAATCCCGTTGAGCCGGTCCCCCAGGCACGACTCGTCCCAGTCCGACTCGCGGGGGTGCTTTTCGCATTCGTATGAAACCAGAGTCTTCATGTGATAATTATTCAGGGGCTGGCCCGGCAGCTCCAGGTGCCGGTCCCGCAAGGTTTTGAGGATAGAGAGGCATTTCTTCCTGCAGCCGCCCATCTGCAGTCTATTCTCGGCTTCTGCGAACTGCAGCACCCAGGCATCGCTCTCGGCCGAGCTCTGCTTGCCGGCCAGAGAGTGGCACTCCTTGGATAAGAGGTTGAAGCCTTCCGCCTTGACCTCCGCTACCCTGTTGGGTCCTGGCCAGGGGATGTGGGGAAGCGGCCAGTGGGCAGCACTCCGCGGCCAGATCCCGGTGCATTTGAACGCCGGAGTGATCTGCACGACATATCTATCCCTGATTCTCAGCTTCACTTCGCTAGTGTCCGCCACCATCTTTACCACGTCTCTGTAACTGCACTTATCCACGGCTTGAGCCACCAGAGTCTGAAATCTGGACCGGATTTTGCGAGCGGAGAGGTAGCCAGACGCCGTGATGAACTCCACCCAGAGGGACATACTCCTCTTGCGCCCGTCGCTTAACTTTAACACAGCACAGCCCGGCAAGGAGCCGTCGTCCACGAAGTTGAAAACCCCCATCTGGTTCAGATACAGCACGACTTCAAACTCCGTGGGGGAGATGACTTCCAACCCCTCGTAGCGATTGTCCATCTCATTCAAGGAACTGATGAAGCGAGGCTCCTGCACCTCCACCTCCTTCAGCACGTCCGACACCACTTTGCAGACTTCTCGGATTGTTTTGGCGATGGCAGCTTTCCTGGCTTGACATTTCTCGTTGTAGTATTTATTCAGATGATACACCAGCTTGGCCTGGGCCGCGATCATGTTGGGGCAGAGATCCGGATTGTATACCGGAGTCTCGCAATAGGCTGTGGGATCCAATGCGGCTGCTAAGGCTGGAGCCAACTTCAGAGGAGAAACAGGCTGCCGCACTCTGAAATGTAACAAATGTTTTTCAAAATGTGCTGGGGCTGCTGCTCCTCAGATGCTCTCTTCCTGCTTTTTTAGATCAGCCGTCTTGAAGTGTGTGTGGCGAGAGGAGGGGGGGGGGGGGGCGGGGGGGGGTGAGCGGGTGGGGGACTGGAGGGGGCGATATTTTTCCTCCCCCTTTTTTTAAAGGGTCCGTGAGTGAGAGGAAAGCATTGAGAGCTGCACCTTCCCCAGAAGCAAGAAAAACAAAAGTTGCACTGAGACACAGTGAGGCTTCCAGTAGTCAAAATAATAAAACCTCTTCGTATTTATTTATGTTTTCCCGTAGTAATCACTGTGTGTATGCTGGGTGGTTAATCAGATGGTGGAAAAAAGTGCCGTGTGTGTGTGTGTATGTCAGAAGAAGCTGGCTGTTGGTTTGTATAAGAGCCCAGATGCACTCGTGTGGAAATTATAAAGGCAGGGCCAGGCAGGCGGGCGGCCAATCGCCACTGGGCTCGTCACTGCAGCCTCTTTCAGCTCAAACCCGGTTAATTAATCCCTCTCTAGGAGATAGATATGTATACACAGACACACACACACACACGCAGGCACATACAGAAAGGTAGAAGGTTCCTGGCAGAAAAACCGCCTCGGTCATCGGTACGCTCGGAAATCCAGAAAAATCGCTCTCCTTTGGGTGTGACTTGAAGGGTATTGACGTTTGGAAAGGACTTGGCAAAACTGTGCTGCGCCGCACTGAACCCCTGCGTGCCTACCCACGGCCGAGACGTGAATGCAGGTGTATTAATGGGCATCCATCAACTAGGGAGATACAGACCGGGCTCGCTCCTCCAGGAGCAGAGGCGTAAATTCATTAACTCACACTTGGCGTCACATCCCGCTGTCCTTTCCTCCCGATAGTTGTCTGTAACTGCAAGCAAGAAGTTGTTGCTTGGGGGTTTTTTGTTTGGTTTTGTTGGTTTGTTTTTTTTTCCTTCTCTCATGAACCGGCCAGTGAACAAGGCAGCTCATTCACGGCAAATTTACTGTCCTATGGAATAAAATATTACGCAGAACTCCGCGATTTGTATTGTTTTAAAAGGTCCTCTGACGGGCTCTAATCGATTTTGAGCTTTAATACTTTTCGGCATTGTCTCTGCCTTGCTTTTTGGGTTTGTACCTTATGAAGGGAGAATCAATCGCTAAACGTACCTGTCAGGTCTTTTACACGTTCCCTCCAGAAATCAAGTCGTTCATATCCATGAACGGTAAATCTCAGCTGCCAATACTTAGCTTCGGTTTTTTATTCCGCCTAGCGCACCAATATGTCGTGAAGAGTGGATATTCGGCTGCTTTTTGAGATGCGCTAGAAGTATCTGTTAATTTCAAACCTGGACGATTTATCGTATAGCGAGCTCTGCTAGCAAGCTGTGTTTAGTAAATGTGCGCACTGGAGGGATGATATCGACTGCAAACATGCTGGCATCTGACAGTTCGGGGTTTCATGTGTGTGATATGTAATTAGCAAATTTCTCCTTCAGTACTTTAAGTGTTAGTAATCGGGACCTTCATTTGCAAATAAGATGGAGTGGCAGACTCCTCTGCTTTGTAGCACTTACTGTGCTTCACTTAAGGAGAACCCATTTTTTATCTCCCCCCCCCCGAAAAAAACCCAACCTACATCAGCAAATCTTTTAATCGCTTGGAATCTTTTCTGCCCGATTACTAATTCTTAAAAGTTGCTGCCACAGGCATATCCATCGATAAGGAGAAACCGTCCCGCAAGGAACGTCAGGACATTTATTCAGCGTGTTAATGCGACCAACTTTATTGCACACAGCGTTTATACGGGCGCTCCCCGTCGGAGGAAGCTGATGTGGGAATCATTTTCTGCCTACTAGTACAGCAGCACTAGGGCTGTCTCGGGGCGCTTCGCTGAAAAAAACACAGGTGACAGCTCGTCCCGAAAAAGCTTTTCCGCCTCTAGGCCGCAGCCCCCTGGCCGGCGGCGGAGGGGCGGCCGCTTTCTGGCTGTTTCAACCGAAGAGGAACGAGTTTCCTCCCAGCCTTTTTTCCTTCCTTCGGCTAATTTGTCGGTTAGGCGGCGGGCGCCGGGCGGGACACGCTTGGCTCCCCCCGGCCGCAGCGGGTGCCACAGCGGCACAGCGCGTCTGGTCCCGGCGCCTCCCGCGATGAGCAGCTGCCGACCGCTGCCGCCGTCCCCACACAGGGTCCGAGACTGCTGCCTCCCTTGTTCCCCGGGGCGGTGGCGTGCACGACTGTTCGGCAGTAGGCTGCTGGAGGCCGGCTGCCCCCGCTTCCCCCAAGAAGGCACTTACAGGGGTCTTGGCTAGGTCCGAGGGGGCAGGCGAGCGCCTCCACGCCGCCGTGCCCCGCTGCTATTACCGACGGCTTCCTCGGAGTGCGTGAAGAACCTTCGGCGGCGAGGGCTGTCCCTCTACCCTTTTTCGCGGGCTGCAGGCGTACCGAGCAGCCGGCTTGGAGACACCGCCGCGGGCCCCGTCAGCGGGCGGGGAGGGGGAGGCATTTCTCCGGCCCAGTACATCCCACCCCTTTGCCCCCGTGGATGGGACCCGGGACGACCCCCACCGCCCCCGTCCTGTCCGCCCCTCGGGCCCTGGGGCGATGCTGGTCGCGCCCTGCCCTCAGACACGGGACGCGGTGTTGGCCAGAGCAGGCACGGCTGTATGCAGGAAAGCAAAGCGGTGAAGTTGCGTCCAGCTCCGGCGGGCGGGTCCCGGGACCGCCTGGGGCGGGGGAAAGCCCGCGGCCCTGCTGGCCCGGGCTCTGGTCTCCGCCCCGGCGCGGTCGCGACGTGCCCACCGGCGGTTGCTCAGTCCTGGAGCCGGCCGGCACGAAACCCACGGCCCTGCCTAGTCGGGAGCGGCTTCTTTGGGATTTAAATAAGAAAGAGCTCTTTCCCCGCGAGGTTACATTCCAGCGCCGTGTCAAAACGAAAGTTGGGGCGGGCGGACAAAAGGTTGTCCCTTTCTGCAATCTCTGCCTGAGGGACAGCCCTTTCCTGCGGTGGGGGGCACACCGACCCCGCTCAACTTCTCATCGCTGCAGCAGCAGCAGAGCTAACGATGGAAGAGTTTCGGACGAGGCTTTGGTTATTTTTGCCCCATGGCTTTTAGCTTAATAAATGCAGTTGCTGATGGAAAAGGTTGTACCTCGAAGCTGTCAGAAGTCTTAATTTTCACAATGTGGCAAAATGAAGTGAAGTAAACCCCACATCTTACATCCTAAATCAGAGCTTTCAATATAAAATGCTGAGATTAACCTATGATATAATGTAATCCAGGTTATACGTATTTATTGTCTCATGATGGGTGTGGGAAGTACTAGCCTTAGCCTTGGCTGGGTGATGTTCAGCAATAAAGGTTACTATTAGCTTCACTACAGAATTTCGTTCCATGCATAGACAATGAACGTTTGATAGTTTGACCATTTCTGGTTTTAGGCATTGTTGACATGAGTCAACTACTGGAATGTAACTGGTAAACGGACCGGATTCTTTAACATGAAAAAAAAAATCAACGGTTTGATTTAGATTCCAAAAATTATTATCTGACTACATATTATAGAAAATATTAATATTTTTGAGGCTTCTGAGCACTTACTGCAGTTAGGTTTTCTCTGTAGTTATTAATATGCCCTTCATAAATTACAAAAGAAAAGAACACCTTTTCATCACTGAGTTTTATTTCTATATGTATTGAGTTGTTCTGGAAAATTGAGATTAAAACCACCTCATTAAAATGATGATTGATCATTTGTCATGATAATGGTACCATATGGTATTTGTGGCTTTTACCAAATTACTGTTTTCTAGGTATTTTCCCCTAATTAGGGGGTACTATAGCAGCATTTGTTGAACTCTTACTTATTTCAAATCTTTCAAAGTACGGTGCCCTGTCACATATTGCCCATGTTATCCAAAAAGCCAAATGATGTTGAAAGTCCTTGACTGGTGGTACTTGACCACACTCCCAAAAAAGGTAATTTGGAAAAAAAAATAAATTCCTTATACATAAATTTCACAAAGAATTCTTGTTCATATGGTGAAAAGTGTGAGTGAGTAAGTGTGCATTTGCACATGCAGATGCATACACACAAGAAGAGCTTGTGTTGGTATTACTTTATATCTCTTATTGTATAGTGATAGTTCTAACACACACATAACTGCTCATGAATTTTAAAGTTTTATTTTTTAATATCTGCCTATTGCACTGGGGAGATAGGAAGAAAAGAGTGAAGCTGAGTTGATTAAATTATTTATCCCTATTGCTGAAGTGAGTTTGAAGGCTCATTGAATGTATCTGATTTCTTCTTCTCTGACTTCTCTTTTTCCCCTCCCCCCTCAATTCATCCTTGCATCAACAATAAATTTGCTTCCTTTCTTTTCCTCCCCCGAAGTAGGAAAACTAAAGAAAGATATTTTGCCACGTTTGCTCTAAGTGTCAGATCATATAAAATAGGCAGACTTCTTTTTTTTGTCTTTTTTTTTTTTTTTTTCCCCCTGATAGTAGTTGATGGTATCTGCAATCTCTGTATTGTTATTTGTAGTTTACCTTTGGACTGCATTTACAAACTCTGGAACACTCAAAAAGTTGAGTTTACACGTAAGTTGCCATAGCATTCGCAAAAGCTTTGTTTTAGTGACGTACATTTCATTGCTTAGATTTTTGTATGTAAGATTCTGGATTATTAGGATTGCAAACATTTTTATTCCATTAGCTACAGGTTTCTATATTTTTTTAACCTTTTAATTTTTTTTTAAAGTGATATAGCTCCTTTTCGCAGCACATAGTTTGAATTTCTTAGTGGTAAACTCATCACATGTGTGTATTCCCCCCCTATTCAAAATAAAAACCTGAGAAGAGTTTGCATTAGACTTCCTCATCCTAGGTCTTAGGGATGAACTGTTAATGCCTTAAATTCCTTTAATCTGCAGTCTGTTAAAGGAAAAAACCCAACAAACACAATAATTGAGTTGTTTTCTTTAAAATGTTACATTTCAAAAGTCAACACAGAGCTTGCACAACTGTAACTTTAGTTAGAACTGCAGAAACATTCAAGCAGGGAAAAATGCATTGAATTATTCATTTGGTTCACTTCTCCATCAGCCAGACATTCCTTGAAGCACAGCATTTTATTTAAGCAATCCAACACTGTTTTGTTTTGTTGGTTTTGGTGTTTTGTTTTAGAAAAAAAAAAAAAAAGATCTCCTGCTTGGAGAATGCTCTTTTCTGCTGAACTGAAAAAGGAGTGTGGAATCAGTGGGGATTAGCATCTTTTAATCTGCTACATCTGTAGTGGGTCATCCAACACTGCAGAGCTCTCATTACTCTCTCATGCTGTATATGATTAAATGACTGAAAATATTCAACGCTGACCTTGGAAATAAGGCTGTATGAGTTGGATGAACAGCTTCCAAAGACTCCATGTCCAAACTAACCTTTCCCCTTGGTAGCTTCTAGCCCATGTCTGATAGAGGTCTAGAGCATTAGAAAGTGGAAGTCAAAAATGAAGCATGGGAACATTTCAAATGCATCATTATATAAATTATGACATCACTCAGCTTGTTCATGCTGTGTTTTATGAGTAATACAACATCTTACTAGCCCAGTTGAGATGGAAGGATGGTATGTCTTGAGCACACTTATTTTTATGACTGGTGCTTTTTTGTAAAATGGTTTCATACCAATTAATACACTAAACTACATCCTCTTGTAGGTAGCAACTAAAACTCTTGACATCAGCAGAAAGCAGGTTGCTTAATGTCTTTGAACACCAGCTAGAAGTAAGCTAGAAGTAAGCTAGAAGTAAAGCTTAGTAAGTGCCACCTTTTCACTACATTTTGTCATATTGTGTTTATTGTTTATTTTCATGCTGCCAATACTTAAGGCATGTCAAATCCCCCTCAATCAAAATGAAGCTTGTCCCCTCCCCTTACAATAGCATGGGTATGGTAAATTACCTGTGTAACTCACTTTATCTATAAAAAGACATGCCTAGCATATTTCAATGCAGACCTCTATTTTTTAATGTAGTATATAGCTCTCTGATATTTTCTTTCCAAATAATGGTGAAGGCAGGAGTTGAGTGAGTTCGTTGTGAGTGATTAATATGTTTCATTGAACCCTATGAAGGCCCTGGTTAGTGAAACATTCAGCTGGTTCTGGTGAGGTCACAGGCTTCTTTAGGCTCACACTTACGCACAAGGGTGGTTATATGCAGGATCAGCACCAAAGCGAGAAAACTCTCGGAGGTTTACATTTGAATAGGATGAAATATGGTATGCCTTTACAATATCTAATGCATCAAATGCATGCATTGGTGAGGAGATATGATTTTGGCCATAGAGTTTACTCTTCTGTCATATAGAACTTTCCTGTTAATTCTACTGGTTTAGCGCTAATGTTGAATTAGCTCCTTGAGAAAGGACGGTTCTGTTCTGTCTGTATTTTAACAAGATGTTCCCACAGAAATGCTTTCCCTAGCCTGCTTTAAAGCTTTACAAGGAGGGTGGAGTTATTCAGAGGACTGAGTGAAGTGTTATGTTTTTAAATTCCCTATTAAAATTATGCTTTTTTATGCACTTACACATATTGAGGACTATTTCTATAAGTCCTGAAAGGTACAGAATCTTTTAACAATCTTAAATATAAGCAACCAACTTGCTAAAATAATTTATTCATTGTTCCTGAAAATTTCCTAACTATCACTATAATATAAATAGGTCAAACAACTTATTATTTAAGGAAGAAGGGGAGAGATCTGTTCAGGAAAAACTTGGCACTTAGATCTTTTGGCCTCTTAAATGTATTGATTTTCCCACCGCCACTCTGATCTTTTTTACTTCTGACTGGTGGAACATTATCATTGTGGAGAGTAATATATTATCTAGGGGAGAGCTGAGTCTCTTATTAAGAGGAGCAAATCACTAGTTCTCCTCTTACTTAGGCTTGAAAATTCAACCTAGATTACCTACTATCCTTCTTATACAGAATATACAGCACTGGCTCCTTTGCAGCATAGTGCCAGTGTCATTGAAATGAGAAAGAATACAGAAATAACATGTTTGCTTGTAACTTCCTAAATCTCCAATACAACTGTTGAAAGAGAAATACTAACTAACTTTCTGTTATAGAAATATCTGGTTATCATATTGATTTTTCTTAATAGCAGAAATATATCTTACTTTTGTAGTAAGTTAATGACAGTAGAAAGAAGAAAAAAAAATTAGGTTAGGTGGTATCTGTTAGGGTAGTGACAATGTTTCCACTTAAGTATCCTTTGTTTTAGATGAGGCAAAGGAGATACATTTGTTATTTTGCGTTTTTTATTCTTCTTTATTTATAGTTTCAGTTGATCCCCAATTCTGAGCATTTATTTTCTAAAGTTAAAGGAAACCTTCAGAATTTTTTTTTTGGTCAACATTGGTTTTAATGGGGTGGATTTACTTGGTCAAAATTGGACCATAAATATATTCTTTATGACTTTTTTCTTTGTTCACTACTGAGAGAGAGGTTGCTGTGATCGACATCATTCTGTCTTATTTCCACCAAATGTTCTACCGTTTCTATTTCTTGCTTTCTTCCTCAAATTGCTTCCAGGAATGAACTGGCAGATTTTGGGTTCAATTTTTAAAATAACCTTATCAAAAGGAACAATTAACAAGTGCAGACAGCTTAGTAGCCCTCTGTAGCATAGAAGAATATATGACATATGCTACGTTGTACCATAAGGATGGAAATTTTCAGCTATACTTCAAGCGGTTGCTTCTTTTAGTAGGTAAAAAATGACAGCAAGTATGTTGGACAACAGTTTTCTCATTATAATCTGTGAGTACATTCATTATGTATTATTAGTCCTTAATTGTAAAGATGAAATAATATAACCATTTATCTTGGCAAGCCCATTATTTATAATCCGTGCCTTACAAAATTGTGTGGATCTGTGTCAGTGTTTTCCTCTACACACGCTCTTCAGAGTTTTGACATGGAAGATGAGGAAAAACTTTTAAGGCTGAATTTACAACTAACCTAATCCACTCATGGTCCTCTCTCCCTCACTGCCCCCAAAACTGAGTTCTTCATTTGTTTTGTTCACCATGCTGCATTAACACGGTTTTCCCTTGTGTGCATCTGCCAGTGTACAATTTAGCCACGGGCATCTGTAGACCTTGTGGTGATCAGTATTGCAGGCAAAAGCCATATGTGTTTAAATAAAAAAAAAATCTCTTTATTTCATTTGCTGTTTTAACTGGATGGATAACTTTTGTGCCTCAAGACAGAGGAAGAGAAAATACAGAAATAATTAATTGCCTCTATTCTTGAGGCAGTTTCATTTTCCCTCTCCAATATGGAATGCTTGTCAGCTTCCCTGATAAATGACTGCATGTATTTGCATAGATTTTACATTAACACAAAAATTAGTTTTATTTGTGAAAAACTAGTTTACATAATAATGCAAAATATAGCATTATGGATTATATTTCCAAAAGTGAGAGACTGGATAAATGAGGTGGTTTGGGTTGGTTGGTTGGTGGTGTGCGTGTGCGGGTTTTTGTTTTGTTTTGTTTTGTTTTGTTTTAATACTTTCTGTTTGTTATTGGGTTTTGGTGGTGGGTGTTTTTTAATTTGATTTTTATAACGTTCTTAGCTTTGTATTTTATTTCTATAATCAAATCAGGGTCTTTTAATGTTTGTAAAACCCTTTCTTCAGTCTTTCGTAGATTAAATAATTGATGGTATGACTTCCTTCATAGATTTTTACACACTCCATTTATTAAACTCAGTCTTAAATATGAATACATTTGCAAAATTTCATGGAACTGGTTTGAAAAAAATAATGCAGCAAACTTATCTGATAAATACACTATAAGTGTGTATATATATATATATATATATATATATAAGGGTATTCTTTAGGTTTCTAATGCTACTATGAAAATAGTGTTCCATCAGCTATTCTTTCAAAATATTAATGTACTGCATTACTTTGTATGCCATTGTAGAACTTTTTTTTTTCCTCCCATCTAATAACCTGTCTGGTTTAAATAATTAGGCATTCCTTGCTTGAAGTGACAGTACTATACCTCTGTTTAAAACTGTGTTTTATTCACAATTTATCATGTCCATAAATAAAATTTACAAATTAATCAATCTGAAATATCCTTGAAGGAAAATATACTGCTCTAATTTTGAACCAATTGTAGCTATTTTCAAGTGACACGACTTGGCTGTTTGCTCATATAATAAACCTGGTGTCTTGTAGTCTAAAGGCGACTGCTAATTATGTATCAGCCTGTTCCCTATGCTGAAGAAAATACAGATGCATTTACTGCTGTTATTTCATAGTGTATAACAAAAAAGAAAATATTGCTCCTTATGAAGCATGCTATACTTGATGGCAACTTAAAGTAAGAGTGCCTTTGCTACTCCTTGAATCTGGGACACCCTAGGTGCCAGCTGTCACTGCTCAGCTAATGATGACAAATGCCCCTCTCTATGCAGATTGCAGAGCTTGCAGGCTGCTATGAAAGGCAGCCAGATTACCTTTCTTCAGATAGTAACTTAACCTTTTAAACTCATGTGTCAGAATGAAATTATTAGCTGGAATACTTTCAATATCTGTTTCTTTAAAAAGGAAAGAAAAAGAAAATAAAAGAAAGAAGGCACCAGCAACTTCAAATACCATAGCAGCTCATATTCACAAAATGTTTATGCTTTTCTGATGTTTTAAAAATAGGAAATTGCTGCCACTGTGCCTGTGAGCACTGTGTGGAGTTTGCTGGCGCTGAATGCATGAATACTGAAGCTGACCTCTCGATTGCACTACACGGAAATGAGGCCAAGTGGGCCAAACTCTGTCCTTGCTTACATCCATGCAGTGTTACTGATGCACAGATCTGACAGATCACAGGTTAACTGATGCTATTTATAATAGACCTTAATTGATCTTACATATTGTGGGTATACTCAGCTCGCTCCATGACAGGTCATGTTACCACTCAAAGTCTAAGAAACTCAGTTAGAATCCACTGTACCAAAATAACAGGGTTGTTATTTCATGGGTATGAGTGGCTTTACAGAACTCAGTGTCATGTGGTTAATGTAAACTTACTAATTTCAATATGTTTTTCAATCAGAGTTTTGGAGTTATTTTCTAGGTTTTCTTGGAAGGAGCTAACAGATGAGAGGATATTGCATAGTTTCCTAACAGCACATCAGAAACAATACAATGTAAGCATTGTATGTGCCACCTAAAGGTGTAGGGTGATTTTTAAACATGTACACGTGTACCTGCATATTTATGTGTGTTTAAACAGTTGAATATAGAAGTAAATAGACACATGGATGTTCATATTAGTACATGTATACATGCTTTGGCCTGCACATGCATCATCCAAACAACATACATTTCTGTATTTGTATTAAAATACTGACATATATGAGCATGTTTAACTTGAACATTATATTTGCCATTAAATCAGCCTGTACAGTGGATGGTATGTGAATATTAGTTTCCTTCTGGGCAAGGTGTAGTTTTATTACAGTAAACAAGTGCTTGCCTCCGATATTTTCAGATGATCCATAGCAGTGGGCAATAATAGAAAACTACAGAAAAGATGTGGAAGGGTGCTTGAAGAGAAGACTATGATTACTATGGTGCATGGGTGCAAAGAAATAAATTAACAAGAATAAGAGGGGGTTAAAAATGAGACTGGAATGTCCCAAACCGAAAATAGTTATGACTGGCAGGAAGTACAGGAGATAGAAAAAAAAAAAAGAGCAAGTTTGCAGAACAAAGTTAAGATGAGATCAGTGTTGCAATAATTGCAACGTGCTTGGATTTGTAGTAATCACTAAAGGAAAGGAAATGTGATCCATGAACTTAATGCTAATTAATATTATTTTCTCCAGTAAATAATAGATCTAATTGCTGGAACGTGCATTCTCAACAAGCTTCAGTCAGTACTTGCCACTTTTGGCAATACTTTTAAAAGAGAGATGGTAGTTAATAATATTTTAGAAATGTTTCCTTTTAAAGTTTGGGGAAGTGGGAAGAGTGTCTGTGTTTGTCTGTGCATAAGTTTAATTTAACATCACATTTTGCTTTCTGTAGTTTTTTGCTTGTTTGTTTTGGGTTTTGTTTGGTTTTTCTTTCTTTAAGTCATTATGTTCAAAGTATTTAAAACTATACATGTTTCTTTATTTTGAGCAAGTGTAGCACAATCTGGGAAATAAAAAAGACAAAGATCTAGTGTTTCATACTCAGCTTTCTCAGCTTGTTGGTTGAATAGGCATCAAATGAAGTCCAATGCCTATACAAAAGAAATGTTCCTTGTTTGGATTTGCCCCATCTGTGTCATCTGGTGGCTTATGCAATAGGAGGTGTTATCACATGAATCCAAATGCACAGGCCAGTTGTTTTATGGACTCTTTCTGTGCTTGGAGGAGTTTATAAGTTGCCCACTCTATTGTGTGTCACTCCCAGATGACACGTGTGCATTCTGCTGAGCATATTTTGGGGGTAATTATAACTAATGAAGCCTGGTACACAGCTTGTTCGCAGAGTGATTTATTCTGCTCCTGTCTGATTCCTGAGAGTTCTGTAAAATGGTTATATTGTGCCTTCCACTGTGGATGTGTATGGGAGCATGTGGTATTGAGTCCATCTGAGAAAATTTGCCATTCAGTGTACCACAGACTAATTACAAAGATATTGGCTGCGTACATTTGTTTAAAACTGTAGGGATGAGCTGATATTATAAATGGTATCTGTAACTTTAGGGATATTGACTTCAATCCAGATCTTGTTTAGTCATTTACTCTTCCCAGACTTGCAGTAACTGACTGACTTAGATGTAGTGCTGTTAAATGGCTCAGAGCTCCTCTGAACCTCGTAAATTGAAATTAGGTTCCCTTTATACCTTTAAGCAAAGCAGACTTTATTATGCAGTTTGATTTCTGATAACTGATGATATATTGTGGAAAAAGGGATTTAAAAGTTGGGAAGGAAATACCTTGTATCTTTGCAGGTTTCAGAAAGCAGCAATGACAAAAAAAAAAACCACAACCCACTACTGAAGCCTGGTTGTCAACCTTTATTTAACCTTAGATATACCATTCTCACCCTAATTTATCTTGACTTACCAGTCTCTCAGGCAAGTAAATCCACTGATGTTAGTGAGACTCATCCTTTGTACAAGAAGTACTCATGCATTTGTTTGTCAGGGTGGTTTCTAAAATTTTTTTTCCCCCAAGATGCTAACATACCTCTGAAGTCATGAAGCAATGGGGTGTACAGAAGCTGCAGGGCTTGGCTCTTCATCTACCAGTTTCTCAAATGTCCAAGCTGGCTGGATGTTTTTACAAGTATCTCAGCATCAGTGTTCAGTAATAACAGCCTTCAATTATATCTGTCTTCAGTTATATTACCTTCTCCCATCTTCACACTCTCTAATTCTGTATCCAGATTTGAATGACTTCTGCATCTTCTTTTTTTTTTTTAAGTGTTTAAACAAAATTTTCCTTCACAGGAAAAAAAAAGAAGTTAAAAATTATAATAGTGCATGTAGAAATTGAGCACATTTCATAAAAAGCATTTTATAAGGCTAGGAAACAAGTGTGCTGGGCGGTAGGTTGGACTCGATGAGCTCAAAGGTCTTTTCCAACCTGGTTAATTCTGTAATTTTGTAGTATCCTTCCTATTAGCTGTGTGAGTTGAACAGCAGCTTTACTGAGAATGAATTATTGTTTTTCATCTGGTTTTGTGCAAACAACCTGGGATTGGTTTAAGACAACATTACCAGCATGATGAGTGAGAAGATAGCACTAGTTCTCAGAAGTGAATTGTATAAAATGGCGTTCCTTAGCTAGTACATTAAGCAAGAAAATGTGGTCACCAGCAGACTTGAAATTTACCTGTTTCCTAACCTGTCCCCGTGAAGAAGTTTATAGTATCAAAAGCATTTTTCAAAATCAGTACTTCCACTGGGAAAGAAAAGGAGATAAACCAAAATCTCAACATAATTTTTATCTTCAGAATCATGAAAGTCTGTCAGTTGATTTCATTCTTGCTCTTGTATTTGCATGGAGCATGTTCTCCTAGTAGGGGTCTGCAGTGTTGCATACCACAGATGATAACCATCAGTAAGAGTGTTAGAGCCAATTTTTTGTGTATATACAGAGTATGAATATACCTGTGTATAATGTGTGTGTGCAAACTGACTTGTTCACTGAGGACAATTTTATCACAATGTAGCAGTTATTCTTAAATTGTTTCAAATAAACAGAATTTGAGCTTGAACTCGGGTAGTAAGGATGTTTAGCTTCATGCTGTGTTCTGTGTTTCCTCCATATATAAACACGTGTTCTGAGGACAGTGTTTGCACAATGATTTAGGGCAATATGCCATCTGACTTGGGTATGGGTTCACTGACAATGCAATTGTGATAGGTTTTGACTTTTGGGAAAATTCATGTATTAACCATTTTACCAAACCACATTATTGCAAGAAGTTTGCTAAATTGAGAAAACATAACTGAAACCCTTAGATAGCATACAGCTCACAGATGGAAACCAGAATTTGGCACATTTTGTGATGTTTTTCTGGGTTTTTGTTTGTTTTGTGTTAAAGAACCATGACAAACTGCAATAAGTGGTATATTGGAAAACGCCAGAAAACGAGAATTTGTTTTCCTTGGAGAAAGACTGTCACGCATTTGAAGCATAGTTATCTGGAATTATGTTCTTGTGCTATTAAAATACTGTAGTTGTCAGGTGTAGTTTTCTTTGCTGAGTAATCATGTTTAGTCAGAGTACATCTGTTGTATATAATTTTAAACATATCCTAAAATATTTAAGACTAATGGTCTAAATCAAGCACTAGCCAGAACGATGACACTAATTGTGTCAGATGTAGTCAGGTCAGTGAAGCTTACATGTCACTCTTCTGCGCTGACCAAACTTTTGTTGCATGAACAACATCTCATTTTAGTTGGCTTCTACAAGAGGCATCATTGCATCGGAGTAGAATGTGACCTTCTTAAATCTGGGAACTGCAGCTGTAGTTTCATCCTCTGCTCTACTTTCTTTTCTTCTGCAAGCTGTATTAATTTTTATTAATTTCCATTCCTTTGCTACTTTACAGGAATGTGGTGACAGAAGTGGCTGTTTATGTCACCTTGAACCTAGAAATTTATGCTGTGTGGTGATAAGGGTAGTACATATGATATGCTTATCAGTTATGCGTAGGTGAAGATAATTTTTCATATTAATATTTAGAAAATGGTAGTACAGTAGTGCTTATTAGTGCTTACAATGATTACCATTTAGCAGAAACTGAACCAAGAATCAGAGTTGCTTTTTGGATGGTAATTTCTTACTTGCAAAGCTCACTGGTGTTAGCAGGCGACTTTCCTCCCTGCTGGTAAGCCACGCCCTTGCATTTTTCCTGGTAGCCTCCCAGATTGGTGGGGCCAAGCTGCCTATTTGGACCGTCTGTTTTCTAGAAATTGTGAAAAAAGATTGATGGAAGAGTGCTTGCCATATTTCATATGTGCTGATCAGTCACACAGTGGATGATTAGGGGTCTTGAGCATCTCCCCTATGAACAGAGACTGAGAGACATGAGGCTGTTTAGTCTTGAGAAGACTGAGAGGGTATCTCATCAATGTCTATAAATATCTGAGGGGTGGGTGTCAAGTGGAGGGGGGCAATCTCTTTTTGGTGGTGCACAGTAATAAGACAAGGAACAGTGGGTACAAACTTGAACATAGAAGGTTTCACTTCAACATGAGGAGAAACTTTACAGTGAGGGTGATGAAGCACTGGAACAGGACTGTCCAGGGTGGTTGTGAAGTCTCCTTCTCTGGAGACTTTCAAGACCCAGCTGGATGCATTCCTGTGCAGACTACCCCAGGTGATCCTGGTTTTGGCAAGTGGTTTGGACTCAATATCTGGAGGTCCCTTCCAACCTCTAGCATTCTGTGATTCTGTGATATGTTGGACTGCTTGTAAAGCAAGTGCTGGCATGTTTGAGTTTAGTGAGTGCAGAAGGAATTTGAACTCCAACCTCACAGTGACCCTGTGTTCCTGTTTGCACTATCAGTTATGCAGGCAAAATGATAGTGATTCAATTTTTGTATCCATTGAGTTGTGTTTATATGGTTTCACAGAATGGGAGAATTAAATCACAAACAAGAAGACAACCAAAAAATATGTTGTGTTTAGGTTAGGAAAAAAAAAACCCAACAAACTATAAACTGGATAGGCTGATGATCACAGGAAAAAGATCTAGGAGGATGAATTAGAAATGGAAGACATGAAAACTTTCCAGGAAAAAATAATTTGAAAACTTCTAGTAATATTTGTTTATTTGAAATGATGGGACTCAAAAAAATAAAAATAAAAAAAAAGATAAAAAGAACCAAAAGGGGAAATCAGAGGGCAAATAACGAAGGAAGAGTAATTATTTGCTTAAAGAAGTTTGAATTAAAGTAGACTCACATAGAGTTTTTTCCATATAAAGATAAGTGTGATACTAAACAGAAATCAGTTTGAAGGAATCTCTACCAGTGCACCTAAGCACAGTTGGCTCACATGGTGAGTCTGATGTGAATCGTGATGGAAAGTATCAGCATTTCCAGGCATACTCTTGGCTGTGCTTTAACAGATCTAAACTCAATGTAGTTGCTGCTTTTCTGGGAAGAAGTCATTGCTTTGTAAAGCAGGCTGGATGTGAGGAGGAGGTTCTTCACCATGAGAGTGGTGAAACCCTGGAATGGGTTGTCCAGGGAGGTGGTCGAGGCCCCATCCCTGGAGGTGTTTAAGACCAGGCTGGATGAGGCTCTGTCCAGCCTGATCTAGTGTGGGGTGTCCCTGCCCATGGCAGGGGGGTTGGAACTAGATGATCCTTGTGGTCCCTTCCAACCCTGAATGATACTATGATACAAATAAAGTAGTTCTTCAGGAGCTGTTCTCCAAAGCTCTAGACGGTGACAACAGCACCTTTTCATCATCTTCCACTGCTCTAGAGGTTAACCTGTCCACAGGCTTATGCAATCTGTACTGTAAAGGAAAGCTTTATTAGAATGGGAAACAGAATATGTTTGAGAAGAGGGAAACAACAGAGAGGTTGAAGAAGTTGAGAGGGAATGCATATAATGAAGGTCATGGAACATCTTTAAAAGCCAAGATAGTTATATTGACACCTTGGCTGGTACTTTTTTTACCTTGTAGGTTAAGACTTAATGAGTAGGACAGAATGAGACCTTCTTGGATGCACAAACTGCTGAACTTGCTTATATTGCATGGCACTGCATTTTCTTACATTAGTGTTGCTAGAAACAGGACTTATGAGAACTTCATTCACAACCCTATGTTATTTGTTATTGGTCTTGTTTAATCTTTCTAAGGTAACAAACATTTCCATGTTGCCTTAGGGAATAAATAAAAATGGTGTGACTCTGGCCTCATTTTACAGTTTAATTTTGTCAGATGCAAGAAATTGTGAGACCAAAAAAAATTAAAAAAAGGAGGAAGAGGTAATGGTAAGGATTAAAAGATTGTATTAAAAATGGTTGCTTCTGTATTATGTAGGAATCTTGTATTTATCTTTGTTTTTAAGCCAGTATGAAATGGAATATCCGAAAGGACAATGATGTAGAGAAGAAGTCCTGTTTAAGGGTTAGGGCTGGGATAAACAACAGTTGAAAGGCAAAGGCAGATGATGATTTTGATGTGAGTTTGTTAATTCAGAGATGTTTGAACAAGATGCAATGGCTAGAGCAGGTGGGAATATTTTACTGTCCCTCCTCCCAGGTGGATGAGTTGAAGACCAAATGGTAGGCAAGCTTCCTGTTCCTGCCTGAGCCAAACACTAGTCTTGTTGGGGTTTCCCAGAAATGCACAGTTCAGTGCATGAACACAAAACATTCAGCTGCTAAGTTTACATGTGCATAGGAGCACAAGCTCAAGTTCCCAAGAAAACCCAACAAAAGATTCTTGGCAGTCTTGGTCAGCAGAACGATGACATTGGTGTAACATGATAATATTTTTCAGACGTGAGACTGTAGTCACCTTGTTGCAATATTGGGCCTGTAATCAGAGAATCACAGGGGTAGGGGTTGAAAGGAATGTCTGGAGATCAACTAGTCCACCCCCACTCTAAAGCAGGTTCAACTAGAGCAGGTTGCATGGGAGTTGAGGCTGGCTGGTAGCTTCCTGAGTCCTCCTTATTGTCCTTTTTGAAGACCGGAGTGACTTTCTTTTTTCTAAAGTCTTCGGGCAGCTTTTGATGTACCCAATACTAATCCGGTTCTTCAGCTTTGAGAAGTGAGATGCTACATATCTGAATCTTCTGTTTCTGTATCTTTCTGGACTCATTTGTAAAACTTTCCATTTTCTCAAAACACCACCACTCTAGTATTGTGTTTCATTGATATTTAGTGATACACCATCAAGTTCACTTGTATTTTGTCGGGCATTGAAGGAAGGAAAGAATGATTCATCTTTTTAGTCACACAGTCTGCAACAGTGTTCAGAGCATTTTATAAACACTAGGCTGATACCCTGTCTAGAATACTTCTGTTACTTAAACATCTTGTATTAGTTAAAAAAAAATGTTCTTAAGTATGAATTTTTGGTTTTAACAGCAAAAAGTATCATCTTTGATAATGATAGGACAAGGGGCAATAGGTGCAAGCTGGAGCAAAGGCGGTTCCATGTGAACATAAGGAAAAACTTTTTCACTGTGAGGGTGACAGAACACTGGAACAGGCTGCCCAGAGAGGTTGTGGAGTCACTTTCTATGGAGACATTCAAAAACCCGCCTAGACTCATTCCTGGGTGACCTACACTAGGTGGTGCTGCTGTGGCAGGGGCGGTTGGCCTAGATAACCTTTTCAGGTCCCTTGCAACCTGCAGAATCAGAGATTATGTGCTAAGAAGTGGAAATAACTCCCTGCAAAAACTCAAGTATAAAATATTTGTACAGGTGGACAAAATCCTGGCATAAGAGCTGACATCTTTTATGGCTTTTGAGTCACTGTTATGGTAATAATATGTCGTGTTTAGGAAGTGGTCAGTTTTGCTTGGGGTCTTCTGCTTAGTTGACTGGTAGCACAAAATATGCAACCTTTTTTTTTTTCTTTTTAAAATAATCTTATTTTTATTTACGAAGCAAATAAGTTGCAGGGACCATAAATCCTGTTACTAAGCCTTGTTCATTTATTAATGTTAATCATTAGGTGGTTATTAATCTGGATAAAAGGACACACAAAGAAAACAGTTTTGTGATAAGGAAGCAGCTTTGTGTGAAATAAGGGACACTGGATGTAATGCTCAGCACAGTACATTTTACAGAAACACATAGGATCTGTTTACCTGGTTGAAATTCAAATTGTTTTATTATGGTGTCAATTCTTTGGTTTTGGCAGCACTTCTAAAGTGTCTATACACAAAAGGACTACCACAGTGAATGAATGCTAGTGTTGACACCACCTAACAAGCAGGGATTATGTGTTTACAGAAGAAGTAATATGATAGGTCAAGTATAAGAGGCACTTCTCAAGAGCACTTCACCACATAATGAGTGACTGACTAGAAAGTGCGGAGCTGCCACTCTTTGGCTTCGTTTTGGTGTTGATGCCTGCCTCTCTTCCTCCAAAGCTCTCTTGATCATGTTCAGCTGCTCTGTTCTCATGTGGTGAATAATAGTAGAGTAAAGCTGCTTTTCTGTCTCATTTTTCTTGCTAATTTACACATTCAAGCCATTTTTTTGTTTGCTATCCTTATTTGCTATTCCCTTTTGTCAAGGCACTGTTCTCTTTTTTGCCTCAGGCCTAGGAACTAATTTGAGCTTCTATAATTACTTCATGTTTTACACCTGTCTGCATATCATGCATCCCTTGTCTCTGTACTTAAGCTGTATATTTCCTTGGAAGGAAAAGGGGGAAAAAAAATAAAAATAGAAAGGCTAGTTTTCATATACAAGGAATCCCCAAATTTCTCCTCTCAGTCTTCCTACAGGAGAAACACAATTAAACTGTTGAGATGTTCTCAGCAATGCAGCTGACCTTTTGGGTTCATGAAGGACAAATGAATGCTGTCTGTTCAGACAGTTTGTGTTAAGACATTGTTGAGCAAAGAGCCCTGAGCTTTGTTCCTCTTGAATGAAGCAATGGTTGTAGTCATTTTAAAATCATTAAGAGCCTGAATGCACGGTATCATTCTACAGTGTTTGCTCTACAGCTGCTCTTCTGCTTTAATAGCAGCTTATTAAATTTGGGTCAAGCGCACTCTGAAGAGTATCACAATGAAGAAACTGTTCAGAAAGTTACCTGTTTAAAAAAAAGGCAATTGATTAGATTTTTAACTTAACAGACAGCTGCAATTCATTGCCTGTTCTTTGTGGTGTCCTGCAGCCAGAGTGGAAGCCTTTTGTAATTTGGTCTTCATTTTGTAAAAGCTTTCTTGAATAATCCAGGGTTGCTTTCCACTCTGAGACCGCCTCAATCCAATTAGGAGTTTAACAAGGGTCAAATTAAGGAGACTTTACACTTCATGTTTGCATCATTAGCCATAAGACTGTTTTGTGTGTGCACGACTGTGTGTCGAGGGAGGAGGGGAGACTGCAAGATGGGCAGACACAAAGCTGTCATCCACCATGTGGTGCATCCCGTCGCTCAATGGAGGCACAGCAGGCTAGGAACAACATTTCTAGTTGTCTTTTGGGGCTGTCGTCATGTGGATTTCAGCTGGTACATAGTTGTTTGGAGGTTACAGGTGCTAGCTAGAGCCAAGGAAGACCATGCTCTGCGCTTAGTCTTTTCTCTCCTGGTAGCCTATTGTTATTGGACAAATGACTGGGAAGAGATGAAGTTAGAAATCTCTTGAGCATTCATTATTTTTGATGAGATGACAACTACCCCAGTTCCTTGTTCTCACTGCTCATGCTGTTTCCTGTTATTTTTTGAAAAGATAATTTTTCTGCATGCTAAGTGTATTGTACAGTGCAAACTTTCTTTTCATACAAGTAGTTTGTTAGCAAGCTTTTGATAATCAGATGCGTGTACGGACAACTACAAGCATGCAGTCTTATTTTCTACAATAACATGCAACGTCGAAGTGATGCTGGCTTTTCTTATGCAGTTTTTTGACTATGACTACATTTTCCTAATGAATTATTTATGGCAATTGTTGAAAATTAAAGAGAAAACCATAAGACCCTCTTTCTGTGTAAGAGTGTTCTTAATGACAAGAAAAATTCTCCTGCTAATCAGTGGTTAGATGTGTGGGATATTGCTGGAGAACTGTTGCAGTGTCTCTTTAGCAAATGCTTTGTGCTCCTACATACAAAGTAACGATTTATCTAAAAATAACACTTTCATTGTTCCTCCCCCCCTAAACCCATTAATAGGTACTTTAGTATCATGTGAGTTTTCATAGTTTAATCCCTTTTCAAAAGCTTTTCAGAATAAAAGCTCTAAATGGTCCTCAGTATTAATTTGATGTGACTTCTGTACAATATGGTTTGAAACTCTCAGAAGCACATTTTTACAGCTTACCCTTTTTCACTAGATCAGTGTGTGGAAAATACCAGCTAAATGTTTCATGGAGTCTCTGCTGTAAGCCTTTTTTGTTGTCTTGCAGATGCTATAGCTTTCTAGTGAGTTTTATTTAGTACCATCATTATTAGATAATACTTAAGCCATATCAAAAACTCTACATATATTATTGTTCATTGAATTTAAATTTTAGGAAATACCACTTAAACCATAGTTAAAAAAAAAAAAAAGGGAAAAAGTTTTGACCTATCTCTTGAATCTCATTTGATGAGAATTAGCTTCAACAGTAAACTGTGCATAATAAATGGTGGCTGAGTTTAATGTAGTCTGTGTCTGTAGTCAGTCAGATCTTTGTTTACATTTAGACAGGAATAGCTGGCTTTAGGGCTTTGGACTCCCATAAATAATAACATGTTTTAAATGCTCAGTTCTCAGTGAAATATTAATATGTTGTGTCTGATGGCAGTAACAAGCAATAATTTAAAAGTTGTTCTGCCAAATTCTTTATCAAAACGGGAATGTATTTTCTGTTTGGTTTGCAGCGTGACTGGTGAAACAAAAGTCTTTACTATCAAGTTCTTTTCATAACATATGTCTCCTGTATTTGGTTTGGTTTTGTTTTGTTTTGTTTTCCTCAAGAACACTTCCTCATACTAACAAATTATGTGGAGGGGTGTATTTTGCTTTGGTTTGGTCTGTTTCCTTACTTACCCCAATTTTAAGGATTTTGCATAAATGAGTATCACAAATTCATTAAATGACAGTAATGTGTATTATATAAGCCTGTTTGAAGATATTCAGTCTGTTCTGAGCTCTAGATATCTAAGAGGATCAGAATACTACAAGATCCTAAATGCCATACATTTTAATTCTGTATTACGGGGTTTCTTTAGACCATTGAGAACCCAGTCACTTGACTATAGAAGCATTTATTCCAGGTACTGTTTGCCATGGTTCTGTAACACAGGGTATCAACAGATACTTTGATACTGAAGAAAGTTTCCACCACTAATTTGGAGTATGCTCTCTTCCTGACCGACCATTACATGTATATATCCAACAAATGCCAGTTTATTTATTTATTTTTTAAGCCATGTACCTTCAGAAAAGGTATTTCTTTTTAGAATGTTCACACCTGCAACCCTGGAGAGATACCCTTCACAAGACTGTAACAAACTGAAATGAAGAATCATAGTCATTATGAAAAAACTTGCCTATCATAAGATATATTTTGTAGTCTGATATTGTGTGATAAGCTGAAAAGTACGTTAGTATTTCTTCAAAATGAAGCTTGTGAACACCTTCCTGTGCTGACTAAAAGTCCCTTTTGCCTTTCTGCTAGATCCTTTTATTATAGGCTTGTTAGGTTTTTTTTCACTTTTTTGGGGGTGTAGGTGGTCTGCAAGAAAAAAAGAATGTATTTTACAGCTGCAATGCCAGAATTCACAGGTTGGAGGAAAAGTGGGCTTGCAGTTGATGAAGTTTACCAGTCATTAGTTCTTATTTATCTACCATGAAATACAGCAATAGAAAAATATTTTCATTTTTTTTTATTTCAGTAGGGTGTTTTACGGATATACATGTAGACATTTGTATGCAAATTAGATAAAAATATTGAGCTCTTGGTAAGTTATCAGAGTGGATCTTAGTGTCACAAAGCTTCTGCCCACTCTACCAGAATTTATATAGCCATAAGAGGAATTATGACAACATGATTTATGCATCCATTTAAGTTTCTGGAAGATCACCCAGTCACCATTTTGTGCCAGTGTCACAGATATCTGAAGTAGTGAATGGTAAACAGGCTGGTCCAGTAAAGCCTGGAAAATCCTGTCTTCTACCAAGGTTGGAATTTTAGATAAACAGACCTTTCATAGCATCAAGAATTAAACATTTCTTCTTAATTGCAGTAAGTCTGTACAACATAAATTCTTCAAAGCAATGAAGCTTTAAAGGCTGCTAATCTAAAAAGGTTGCTAATCTAAACTCTGAAATTTCCTGTATCAGTGCATATATTTTCACTACTGTTAATTTTGTACAGTTTCCCCTATTTCAGAATTTGTATTTTCTTCTCTCTGTGTGTTGATGTAAAACATAATGTTCTATCTGTATTAAAATATGAAGTTATTTGGATTTTTAGTGTAACAAACTTACCATATACCTTATTTGTTTTGTCTTCTTGTTTGTTTGTTTTTTTCTAACGTGCAAAGCCATTTACTAAACCTAGTTTTACTGTCAAAGCAACTTCAGTATAAAATTGATTGCATAGTTATCCAGAGGAGGATCAGGTGCCAGCTTTATTTCTTTTAGAAGGGCTATCTACACTTTTTGTGTATAGTGAATTTAGTTCTCTTGAAAGATGCTAGGCTGACAGCCCTGAAGAGCAAAATCCTTTATTTATGCATGAGCAGCAACAATTCTGCCTTTCCCACACTGCCTTCCTGATATGCTTCACCCATGACCTGAAGGATCCCCCTTAGAGGTGACAGCTCAGTAGCCTTCATACCCATTCACTCCTTCAGTCCTCTGCTGAGAGTGCCAACAAGAATGCCAGGGTGGTGGTGCCTTTTTGCTGTGAATGTTTGATAACTGCCTGTCAGGTCACAGTGGATATCTCATTTTTCCATAGATTATTGAATAGCAGCCTTGAGAGTGATAACTATTCAGCTCTTTGGGATAATGTCAAAGCAGAGGCTTTAAGGTAATTAAAGGCAAGACCAGGATTTGGTTCAATTTTTGTAGATAGTCTGGTAAATTTGAGTCATGTCCTCCAGTCCATTACCAATTCCCTAATTGAGATAGTCCTCTTGAAGTTTTATGGCACTATGAACGTTCCTCAGACACTCTTTTATTCACTGGAAAGAAAGAATGTTTTCTGCAAGCACAAGTCACAAATAGCCCAATTTTCTTTTGGCTTACAAAATGCAAAGCATAACTAATTTGATAGTGGATTGTACCAAGTTTAATTTGATTCAGAGACCATATGGGCTAATTGAGTAGGTTTCTGATCTCATTTGTGGTAAAATAAATTTAAATTCCATTTGAGTTAGGCTAGATACACATGTGAGTATAACCACAGTACGTGACACCCTGTGTGTAACTTATGTTCTAGATGTATATAATTAGTCCTTTATGAAACATAATACAAAGGTACAAGAAGAATTATAATAGATCAAATAGTATACTCCTAACAGAAACTCTAACTTATTCCCTGCAACAGATTTATTTATGGTATTTTGCAGAAGCAATATATTTATATTGGAAATATGTGCTCAGTGCATCTGAGCTGCAATTCAGTTGCCCACTTTCATGTGTATTTCAAGAAAAATGTACCAGGTGTTTGATTTTATATTTTTAGTTATTCCAGAAAGTAACACATACATGTGTTTAAAAAAAAAGACATTAAAAAGAAAGAAGGAGAAGAAGGAACTGTTGTCTTGTGCCAAATGGGCATATTTTCAGTATTCAGTGAAGTATTGAAATATTCCATGCTCTAAATAAGAATACACAAGCCTCTGCATATGAAAAGCTCCCCATGTTAATATACTTTAGAATCCTTAATGGATGATTTAAGTGTTAGAATAGTAAGATAATTCAGTTATGTCTACATTAAAATCATTACATGAAAAACTTGTTTCTGTGTTTCTGAATATGGGAGCTAGAGTGTATACACACAGCTGCATGCAAAGCGCTCATCATGTTGCTAAAGGTTATCCTTGGCTCCTGGGAGAAAAACCCTTTAATTTCAGCCCAATTGATTCATATTTGTCAAAATGATTGTGTTCCTAACAGCCTCTATTGAAACCAAAACAAAGGTTAAAATGAAATGATTTCTAAATAATACAGTTAAAATTTAAAAAATACTTTTGATTCACTTAAGACATTGAAAACTACAGCCAATCGCTTTATGAAAAAGTTATTCATCTAGACAAAATAGACAAAAGAGTCCATCTCAAAACAATTGTCTCCTGAAATATATCCTTAATGTGAGAACACCACTTCATAAAGTTGTTTGTGGCACTGAATTATTTGAGAAAAAGTGTAGGATCTTAACACGATGATGAAATCACTGCAGCTGAGGTGGCCATAAATTATTTTTCTCTCCTTCAGTTGGGGGAAATCTAGAAAAACAAAAAAAATCATCCTCAGTTTCTGGGCTGTGCAATGCAGGAAGGAAATAAATAACAAAAAGGAAAAGAAAAAAAAAGAAAAAGAAAAAGTAGATTTTAATTTTATATCAAAGAAACCCTTGAGGTGGAAAGTTAGGGAAAGCTGCATGGGTTTGTAGCACACAAAATGTCGCTTGAATTTTGCTGCTCAGTAGTTTGATATACTCATTTGCTGATGTGAAATGACGAGGGCTTAGAAAGCAGGGTTTTGTTTTTTAGCTGTCTGTAGACCTAGTGGGGCCTTACAGAACCCAGTCAGCAGGTCATTAACTCTGGAGAAAACAGCTTGCATTAATATGCTCTAATCCGGTATAATTAGTCAAATTACTGCACGCCGACCGGCTTGTCATGTGTTGTCAGATTTGGCATGCAGGCAGGATCGCCAGGGTCCCTCTGGAATGCCACCCTGGATCAGGGAGAAGGACTCGTTTGTAGTACTGTGGGTTTCTTGATGAGGAAAGCAAACAGAATAAGCAGCCATAGCCCTACAGAAAAGAAAAGAAAAGAAAGGAACAAAACAAAACAACCCAAACAAACAACCCAAACTTAATCTGTTATTATTTTGTTGAGAATTAGAGAATTTATGTTGTGGGGACTATTTATGGTTGATACCTGCTGTTAGAAATAGGGGCTGTTCACTTGCCTTTTGCAAATTCTATGTACCTAACAAAACTGGAGATCCGCTGTACTATATAAGATTAGCATTCATAAAAAGATTTAAAATAAATAATTACAAGAGGATCAGCTACAAATTACCTACCACACTGTGACACAGATTATTAAACCACCAGCGTGTGTGGGTGTGTGTGTATGTGTGTGCTCGTGCGTGTGCATGTGCCCCTTTTTCCAGTAGGGGAGGAGGTTATTAAACTATAAAAGGGCCATATTAGCATAAATTTACAAGAGCTCTTGTTCTGGCGGCATGATAAAAACCTGTGTTACCTTTGCATTAACACTGAATTGCTTGTTGTGCTTTTGGCAATGACAGATAAGTCAGTGTAATTCCCCATCACAACGGAAATGATGCTCCAGATTCCAAACGCATCCTGAAGATGTCACTGACAATAATCTTCAAAGAACGGCCAGTGAAAGTGGGCTGTATGTTTGCAGGATGATATACTGCAAATGACAGGAAGAATTATGTGAGTGAAGACGAATCTGTAACATATTATTAAGCAATTTCACGAGAATAACAGGGATAAAAGGATAATGGATGAGGGTGTCATTACTACCTTCATGTAGAGGGAAAGCAAAAGCAAAGGTAGAGAGACAAGATTAATTGAGGAAGGGTGAAGCATTCATTGCTCATCAGCTCTTTTGTACTCTCTGCTCCTGAAATTCCAGACACAAAAAATAAAATAAAAAATTGCTCAGGGCTGCATTTTAATGCAGCTGGCAAGGCAGAGCTGAAAACTGACAGGGCACTTTTTAGTCACCTCCCTGTTTCTATAAACATACAACAGCTATACTCCTGAAGTCTTCCTGTGGTCAGACCAGCAAACTATGGGATGTTTTATTTTTTATTTTTTCTTAAATCACAGCTACTGTTTTTAATTGTGCTTCCAAACCCGGTAGTTTTGTCTCTTGATGGTGTGGAACTGAGCAGGTTGCTCCCTGCGCATTGTTTGCATTGGAGGGCTGCAAATGCAAGCAGACTGTACATAATAGATGTCAGCAGAAGGGCTTCTTCTGAACACAAAGGCAAGCTGGAGTGTCCTGTAACATTAGTAACAACATAAAATTATGTCAAGGTATCAGGGTTTTACTAGGTTTTAATAGACAAGATGAAGAAACAGGAAGTCATTTGGCAATTGTGCAGACCAATCTTGAAGTGTTAACTCAAGTATAATTCCTGTCAAAGTCAAGTTTTGCTTACTCAGAGAGTTATCACAGGGTCAATAATTTCAATTACTATCCTTGTTTTCTCTGTGTTCTCAAAGCAGCAGCTGATTTTACTGCAGAATATAATTTTAAAAGCATTCCATTTTCTTTTAAAAATCTTGGTATGTAAGGCAGTCCTTAAGAATTAATTAAATGTTGCATAGATACAGAGTTTTCAGATAATAATGTTATTTTCTCTTTATACAATTCAATTTCAAAAACAATGCTAAGGGCCTGGATAGTTAAGAACATACTGCTATTCATACACAGAGAATGGATTTGGAATTGTAAACCTTTATAGATTTAGGGGGAAAAAAAGTATTCAACTTCCTTTTCCCCCCTCCCCCCCTATGTTTATTTCATATGAAGAGTGATTTTGATGAACTAGACAGAGGGGATGGGGTTTTTTTGCCTTAATTGATAGAAATTATTCCAAAGTTTTTACACTGAGATTGAGAGAGAAGGAAATTAGTTTCTCAGCTGCTTTGTGTAGGGAATAAAAACCTGTTTTTTTTGGTTATTTTAGTACTGTAGGGGAGAATGAGGAAAATCTGCAGTTTGGTAAGAAAAAAAAATGGAGACTATGCCTCAATTGATTGTTGTTTCTAGTAATGAAAATTTGGGTTGATTTCACTAAGTTGTGTATTTCTTAAATGGAACTGCTCACATATGACAAAGGGCGTATACAGGATTTCAGAAAGAATAGCCAAGGTCAGCAGCACAAACTCACTCACTGGCAGAGTTTGAAACCGAGTCACTGGGGGAGAAGGATTTTTGTTGCCACCTCATGCATAATATCAAGATAAACAGAGAGGAGTACTGGAAGACAGAAGGGAGTTGGAAGCTGGGTTAGGTTGGGAGGGGGCATCAGGTTTATCCATCACTGTGTGAAAAGAATCAAGAGCAATTTTCTTCAGTGTTATGCTTTGATATATTAGCACAAGAATATGGGAGAAGGTTGTTTCAGCAAAGCTATGCTGCCCAGGAGTAAAATGATGTGAGAAGTTTAACAGGACTAGAGGACTCTGTTTAGGTTCATTACAAAGGTCTTTCTTAGTAATCTACAGAATCTCATGCTTAGATTTATATTTCTCACAGTAACCTGCTTGCACAGTGCAACTAAGAAACTGGGTCATCCTACTGTCAGAGTGCATTTCTGTGTTTAATAGTTCAGATCATGCTCCTTTTTGTGGATTTTATTTGTTCATAGTATGTAGTACAATTGTTGTCCTTAGAAATCTAAAATCACTTCCGATCAGTTATCAGTAGATAATGGCAGTGGTTGGATAACCCTTGTGGATTTTGCTTTTTATATTCAAAGCAATTGTTGCTAAGGCAAATTCAGATTGTACAAGATAACAGACTGGTGATTCATATCAGTCCTCTATCATATACTTTAAATTTAAAATTATATTGTGTTGTGGTGATTTGACCAAGCTGTGAGTGATTAGGCTACTTGATACCAGCAAAATCTTCTCCCATAGCACGTGGTAAACTTTTGTCACTATGTGAGGATGGGAAGATTTTTGTTCTAACATCCCATCTCTCTTGTCCTGAGAGAGAGAATTCATTTGGTCCATTCGCCCTACTTTTCTCTTAGATTGACCTATTCTGTTCCAGTGTTCAGTAGTGTAATGTCTTAAAATAAACCCCTGCAGACCTGCCCAATAATCATGGAGAAAGTGGGAATCTTAATTTTATTCCCTTTGTCCCATCACTGCTCAGTCTAATGTTTGTTTGACCTGATTGAGCCTGTGAAAAGGGAAGAAGGTAGAGAAGAAAACATTTTATCTTGAGAGATTTTATTTGACTATGACTTGCAATGCTTAAAACTGCACAGTGGAATTTTTCGTGAGTCTCTCTAACCTAAGCACCAATAAATTTATTTATTTTTGTGGGTAGAATGCAAACAAAAGCAAGTTTGCATTTTCCTCTCTACTGGTTGACCTAGCAGTCTACTGAAAATTCTGTGTGCCTCAATTTTGCAATGTCAACATGTGGCATATGCCTCAGGTGGCTTATAGTTACTGGTGATTATGTTCAACTAGGAAAGAATCCAGCTTGACAATATAATTCTCAGATGAGTTTTCTTGACTCATCATTATAAAAGAAATCTCATTCTGTTACACCCAAACTATTCATACATGGCCTGAATTAAGCAGGGTGGAACACACTGACTGCAAAACTGGCTTTAGAAAAAGTTTTGGACAAGTATCTGAACTGATGTGTTCATATTAAACTGAAGAGTAATTTTCACCCAGGGAACCAGTGGGACATCCTGACAAGACATAGTGACAACTTCGTTGTATGGTATCATCATGTTTCAGGGCATATTTACAGAATGCAGGGATACTGTGAAAGATCAGGATGTTATTGTTGTGCTTTGTCTATCCAATGCCCCCTGTCTTTATCACCTAATAGTTTAAACAAAGCGATGCATTCACTTTCTCTCTGCTTTGTTGTGCTTCCTCCTCCACTTTTTAATGTTTCTCTAATCAGAATTCCTTTTGATCCAAAATTACTGAAATCATTGGAAAGAACTGGAATTATTTCAGTGGGTTTTGAATAAATCCCAGTTCTAAAATCAAGAAGCTCTTCAATTTTGATTAAACCTTTTGCAGTTTAATGTCCATGAAAATCCTTAGGCATTAGTAGGTTCCAGAGGTTTAAAAGTACTGCCATCTTTGTCTGAACCGAATCATTTATCGTGGAGGAAAACTCCATTAATGAATGCAAGTTCTAGCTAACTTTGTGTTCCTGTTATGTTAGTTAATACTATCAGGACTTTAAATGTTTGTTGAAATATGTGGTGTCTCCGTTCCATATTTTAATTTCCACCTCCTTGCCCTCTAGTGGACGAAGAAGCTCATTATTGTTAGAGCCCAAACACATCTGAGGCAGCAATTACTCATAAGTGGTTTTCTTCTTTTGGTGATTCTATGTGAAACAGGTCTTGGGTTGTTTTACTCTTTGGTTGGGATCTATTTAGTTTGTCTGTACCAAGGCAGGAAAATGTTGCTTCCTGGAGTTATTTGGTGTAAGCTTATAAAAAAATGGAATGTTCATAGGAATATTTGGCTTAGATCACAGCAGAATCAGACTGAATCCTCCCATATTCTAATTTTTTAATGAGAAGTTTGAAAAGTCATGTTTGTTGATTGCTTCCAAAATAAAATGACAAAAAGTATTTCAATTGTTTGGGCTTTTTACAGAACTAGTTGAAATTTATGCATTGCAAACTTTTTATCTTCTTTTTTTCATAAATATTCAAAATACCCTAAGTTTTTGTGCTCAGAGAGAGAGCTGCTTCAACAGCAACCAACTGATTTTTAAAAATCTCTTCCAAGAATAATGCTCTCACTGGATCTATTTATTTATTTTTACACATAGCCTGACTACCTCATTCTTCATGGTAAACATGCTCAACTTAATGGTGCAGGAAACTCATGCCAGTATCGGACATTGCATTAGAGGATTGAAATGGTCAATGAAAGGGTCACTGTATTCATTCACTGAGGTTTTCCACAACTTATTATGGCCTTGTTTTTTTTATGTTATTCAATCATTTACATGAATGATGCCATGGGCTCTTAAGAATGAGTGGTTAATACCAGGAAGGGAAAATGTACATACCTAGTCTTCCTCCTGAAGCAAATAGGTTTTTCTTCATATCAGTTCCTTATACACAGGTGAGACACTGTTGTATGGGAAAAGCAAGTAAGGTCACTTTATAGGTTTCTGACAGTGAGCAACAGTATGTAAACCCAGACTGGGACGCTTTAAAGTACTTCCAGTTTCTACATCAAACTTCCAAAAGTAACAGATGTTCAGGGTACTGAACATTTTTTACCAAACAAGTCCAAACTCAGCATTGATATTTATAATAGCTAATGTATCTTATTTAAATGCTGCTTCTAGAGCAATGATGTAAATTTTTCTCTTATTTATTTACTGTGGTGATAAAGATTTAAATTATTTATACTAATTCATATAAAAATGATTCTTCAGTCAGCAACACTGATACATCTCATTCAATTAATTCACTGGGATAGCATCAAAATAAATGTAGGAAAAGTTTTACTCCAGTTCAGGCTTACTCTGCCTAATTTTGCTGTATCTTCATTTTGCTTAATGATTTGTGGCAGAGAAGGCAGGGAAGCAATTATGGTAATTTTGCATTGCTCTGTGTTTTGGAAGTGTTCTACATTCAAAACAGAAACACATCTTCTAGCTAACATTTTAGAGTACAAAAAAAAAGAATAAATGCAAATACTCAAAAATAAATGATGCCTTTTTTTTTAATGCTCAATTGCTACTGCATTCCAAGAGGATGTATAGATTTAAATTTTGTGTGCTTGACAGAGGTAGCTAAAAGTGAATAGAGCATTATCATAAGATAAGGTGATTACCATTAAATTTGGATAAAAGAATGTTGGATGCTTATCATGATAGGAAAAAGGTTAATATTTTAAAGTGAGGCTAAAGGTTGACAGGAGAAAAATTGAGTTAGTTTGCAAAAAAGAAATTTGTTTCTTTAAGTGAAAATTGGGGTCAGGAGGCCAGAGCTCTCTGCTTCAAGAGGAATGAAATAAATTAAATAATGCCACCATAAAGCATCAGTGTATAAGCTAATGATAAAATAGTACATGCTGGTTTTGAGAAAGATGCTGTCTCTAAGAAAAAGAATCTGTAGAAATGCTCTCTCAAAACAGTGATTTTGGGGTTTAAAAATTGTATTTTTATCATTGTTTTAAAAATGTGTGGGGTTTTTGTTTTAGTTTGAGGCTGTTAAATGTATGCAGTACCTTTTTTAATAAAGACACTAATGCTGATGTTCAGGAAAAAAAAATAATTTAATAAAAATTACATTCAGTCTAGCAGAAATTTATGGCATTTCAGATGGGTGCACTATTCTGTACCAGTTCTTGATCCAGCTGATGTGTGATGTGAGCCGATATTTCCCCATCTTAAATCAACAAGAGTTGACTCTCTTTGGTCACTGTGTAGTAATCCTTGTACGTGTGAATAAATTTAAGAGAGTACATCAATCTGTAACTAGTCATATAAAAATACCAAATACAGGAGTTAAGAAATCCATTAGTATCATTGCCCTTCATCATGTCAACCTTTGCCTTTGGCAGGGAGAGCTGGGTAGATAGTTTACTGTCATCATGACGCTATGACATACTTTTGTTTCCCCAATAACATGAATATTTTTCCCCATTATCTTTGTCAAATTAATTAAAATTTTCTAAAAACCCAACCAACCACAAAAAAAACCCAACAACCAAACAAAGCAAAAAAAACACCCCAACCACAAATCAACAAACCCCAACAATGAAACACAACCAATTTTTTAAAATTTCCTGCTCTCTAAAGGTTTTTCATAATCTAGGTGTATCAAAATATTAACATAACAGATTTTGTGGCAGCACTTGCTTCTAGTCTTTCATTTTTCAGATTTCAAAGATGGTTGGGGGTTGAAAATTGAAGTATATTTGTGTATCTAGATTCCTTGTGGAAGTACATTTGTGTGTAGACTGCTCACAGAAGGGATTTCTGTTTGTATGCATGCAATAATCCACTTCCATTTCAATTTTTGCTCTCAGGTCTACAAATAGGTTTTGAGTAATAGTCAGCTCCATTATGTATCTTCTTGCATGAGTTTTTCAGGCTGGGGAGTTTTAGGCTTTTTTTGGAAAGTCAAGGGTCACCACTTCTCACTGGCATTGGCAGTGAGGGCTGCATCCAGTCTCAACTTCCCTTTTATTTTTCACAATTCTAGCTGTAGTCTTTAAATTATGAAAGAGACGATTTCTCATCTCTTCCCAGGAAAGTAAAGTGGTGCCTATTTGCATGCCTAGTATCTAAAAATGGGGGAAATAATTCTGATTGGTCTTGAGTTTAATAAAAAGAATAATGCTTTGGACCATCTCATCCATACAGAAACGTTAGGGTGGCTGTGGCTTTAGTCGGTGTATATCTGGCAGCAGAATCTAGCTATTACCCTTCCATCTGGGGTCATAGTTTGTTTTAAAAGAGTTATGTATGAATCTTCTCTAAATTGTAGCAGAGGGTCATGAATTAGTGTCTAAATGTGGGTTTGACAAGATTATTTTAGTCTCTATTTCATGCCAGAAATAAAGAAGAACAGAGATGGCAAGCTTTTAAACAGACTTTCTGACATCTATAATGTCATCAGAGAGTGAATGAATGGCAGAATGCAATAACAAATCTTCATTTTTCATTATTTTATCAGGATTAGATGGACCTACTCTCATTCATAATTCCTTCCTAAAATAATTACTAAGTACTATGTCAACCAGTCATTTTTCATCCCTGTTACGTTCCAAGTAACACAAATTACTGACTACGATGTACTTGTTAAGAAACATACACTAGAATATACTTTGGTTTACATTTAGGAGTAGATGACAGGATACATTTATTTAGCATTTTGCAATTTCATTTTAACTAAATCTGTATTTTTAAATAATTTTGTTTGTGTATAGACCAAATAATTTTGTTTAATGCTTTTTGGGAGAACCATTTCTTTGGCTTCTTTTAAATAAGAAATTTCAGCCTCCCTTTCTGTGGATTTAATAATATTTGACTTTTGCAGCAGAGATCTGTGTTAGCGATTTCTGATTATTGACTTTATGGAGTCAAAATCTCTGTTGACAATTTTTGAATGAGAAAGACAGTATGCCTACCAGTATACTACTTCCTTTTCATTAAGCTCCTTTGAAGATACTTGCTCAAGAATTTCTTCTTCGATTATTCATAGTCTGTGTATAACTAGGAAAGAAATAAACTATGTTGAGGCTGTGGACTCCAATACTTTTTAAATAAATTATTGTTCCTTACTATGAATATTAATTTCCCTTTAAAGGCAAAACCATCCCCGTTTTGGCAGATTTTCCCCAAATGATAACACAAACCTTAGCATGTGATAGTTACAAAGAGATACAATAATCAGTGACCACAGCTTCTTTGAAAGATTAAAACCACATACCATTAGTGGTAAATTTTTGTAAGTATAGCTCTCCAGATATCTTTATATCTGTACATATTTTGGAAAAGAATGTGTATACATAGTAATAAACACAGGAAAATCATAGCCAGGTACTGCAAATGCTCTCTCATTTTTCCTTCTTCTCTAACTACTGACATTAATGTTTTTATTGGTCTTCTTT
Organism: Melanerpes formicivorus; assembly: GCF_026170545.1. NCBI lineage: Eukaryota > Metazoa > Chordata > Aves > Piciformes > Picidae > Melanerpes > Melanerpes formicivorus. The sequence continues at coordinate 50,152,328 of NW_027142353.1, read as the reverse complement.
TTGCTAAAGAAAAGACACAAACAATTCCACTAATGAAAACCAGCATGAAGTGCTAGTAGCTTTTCAAAATGTGTTTGTTTTCCTCCCCCTTTAAAAAAAAAAGTATATAATTGAAATAAAATAATTGTTTTGATTGTCCTAATATATTATTATTATTATTATTATTATTATTATTATTATTATTATTATTATTATTATTATTATTATTATTATTATTATTATTATATTTTTAAAAATCCTTTTTTCCTTGAGCCCATCCTGTCAGGCTGAAAGCGTGGAAGTTATTTTCTGGTGGTGTGATTAGATTGGGGCTGAACTCTCCAGCTGGCAGGCCTGTCTGTGACTGGCGGCGGCCTGTCCCCAGTGCTTGTCATCTCCTGACATGCCTGACAGGATGGGGACAGCAGCCCCAGACAGGTTCATTAGATGGTGTTTTCTACAGCTGGGCTAAAAATAATAACAACAACAACAAAAAAATAAAGTTAAGGGAAAAGAAAAAAAAAAAAGCCACACTTTGTCAGGGCCCAAGCTGTAGGGGCCCTTCTTGTTGGTTTAAACCAAAGCCTTGTTTTGACAAATTCTGATCTATGTGGTTTTTACATTTTCTGACACATTTTTGTTTTCTTCCCCTTTGGCCTGCACTCTTTGCACTCTGCCTTGTTGCTGCTTCAAAATCCTAACACTGTCTTCCCGAGAGAGCAAGGAGGATGCTTGCAGAGGGCTTAAAAGAAAAATAGAGCACTACAGTGAAACAGCAATAAGTGTTCATTTCCATGGTGATCAGCCCAGTGGCACAAAAAAACAACCTTGGGACTCTCCAGAAGCCAATTACAAGAAAGGTTAAGAGTTTTATAGTGCCAGAAACATGCCATCTACATGAGAAAATAGTATCATTACTAGCAATGTATGCTGTTAAATACACTGGTGTCTGATGCTGCCAGAAATGTAAGCTGTATTTTGTTTTCTTTGGAGACTGCCAGTTTTCTGGTGGTATCATCAAACTCTGGTGCAATACATCAAAAATCTGCATGGTTGTAGATGATAAAACAATCCAAATCAGTAATAAAACAGTTTGAAAGCATTAGGCACATTTAGTGTCACAACACTAAGTAAATTTATTTAGACTCTATGAGTATTTTACAGATTTGTATCAAATCTGTAAAATTTTTATTTTTATTACAAAAACACACAATTTTTACATTGTCTATAATTAAAGAATTGTCCATAAAATATTTTTTACTATTACAAAAAACACTTAATACTTTAATTTTTCTATTGCAGTTGTATGGTACCTACTGACTCCTTTAATGTGCAGACTGGTGACTATAGTTTGAGGTTACCTGCTGTTTTTCTCAGGAGTGTCACTTGATTCCACACATTTTACATAGCTACAATATGCTGGTGTGTAAAACACTTCTCTAGGTACAGGGGAAAAAAGGAAGATGTTTACTATTTTGCTTACTTTGCCCTGCTGCTTAGGAGCATAGAGAGTGTTACAGCATTTTCTTGTTTTCAGCGTTTAGCTGCTTGCAATGTGAGCACTGCAGCTGAAAACCAAGCCCTTCATTCACAGAAATCCTGCCACTTACCTTTCCTTTGTATTGTTAGTTACTGCTGCTTTAGTTCATGGTCTCTATGACAACTGTTTAAATTGGGATGGGCAACTGTCATCTGGAGTATTACTGAAAGAAAAGTGTTAGTGAGCACACAGTTCCATAGATAGAGCATTTCAATATAATCCAATTTTAATTGAGCTCCAGAGACTTTGATGTGCTGCCGAAGGTTGGGAGAGAGCTATTCCAGGGAGAAATTAAAGCAGCCCAGCAAGGCTTCACTACTCCAGACTGTCACCATTTTAAATAAGCATTAGCATCAGACTTAACCTTCCCCTATGAAACATCTCACTTTTTTTCCCCCAGCTTTTTTTTTTTTTTTTCCCTCCCTGTACATATAAAGGCAAAGACACTTTCATCTTTTTATATACATTTCTATATTGCCTTGATTAAGTTTGAAAAGCATGTACTGGACCAGAGACACATCAGGCTGTCTATTGGACCTTGCATTGCAGTTCATAGAAAGAAATAGAAGCAAAGTGAGGATTAATTGGCATGTGTTGGATTTTCTAAGACTGCTCTAAAAGTAGCCTGTCCTTGTGCTAAAAAGTTGAGTGGGAACTGAATTTACCTTGGTTTCACAATTAATTCCCTATTTTATGTAAATGAAAACCAGCAAATAATCTCATTGTAGACTCTTTTAACAAAACTAGGTTCTTTCTATAGCTGCCTGTCTGCTGGCTGCTGGGATAACAAAAAATAGTCACATAACAATTATGGTAACAATTAGCAGACTCTCTGGTTTTATATAGTGACAAGATCAGAAGGTGACTGTAAACTTTTGAACTGTTGAATTAAAATCTCTCATGACTGCTTCATTTAAACTATATGATCCTTTTGTACTATTCCATTTTTCTCTCACAAAAAAAAAAAAAACCCTACTAAAATGAAAAACTTCCATAATAATGAATATAAAACATGAGAATCACTGTGCGTCTTCTAATATTCCAATATACATTGGGCAGCATTGCATTTTAGAGAGCTAACACACATTTTGACATGATTAATTTTCCTGGCCTTTAGTTTCCCTCCCTTCCTTCCTTCTGAGTTCCTTCCTTCCGAGTTCCTTCCTTCTGAGTACCTTCTTTCCTTCCTAGTTCCTTCCTTCCTTACAAATTCCTTTCGAATTCCTTCCTTCCAAATTCCTTCTGAATTCCTTCCTTCCTTCTGAATTCCTTCTGAATCCCTTCCTTCCTTCTGAATTCCATCTGAATTCCTTCCAAATTCCTTCTGAATTCCTTCCTTCCTTCTGAATTCCTTCTGAATTCCTTTCTTCTGAATTCCTTTCTTCTGAATTCCTTCCTCCCTTCCTCCCTCCCTCCCTTCCCTCCCTTCCTTTCCTTCCTTCCTTATTTCATTCTTTCATTCTTCCTTCATATTTTATTATTTCCTCTCTTTATAGCTGACTTTTTTGGCTTTCAGTGAATGAAAAGAAATATGCAAGATGCTGAGCTCTCTTTCTGGATGCTCTGTACTCAGCTTCTTCTCTAAATGGTAGGAGTTGAGATTCTCAGCTGCAAATAAAAGTTTCATCTTGCAAAATTGAGTCTATCAGAGCTCCACTACTACATGGGATGCTTTATTTCTTTAGAAGGAATGTGGTATGCATCAAATCTAACCTTAATTGCATTAGAAATGGAAGCAATCACAGTGTGGGGAATAATCTGTCTATACAAGTTAATAGGGTTTATTGTGTACTAAAGCAATTAGCTTGTACTCTGCATAAAAGAAAGGTAAGATTCTAGATTAATAGGACAATTTTAATAGCTAGCTATTGTAATATATTTGAAAAATGGAAATATCAAATCTCTTTGTAAAGCTTGAGGTATTTTTTTTTTTAATTGAAAAAATGTTAATAATAAATTATTTGAGGAACCCCTTTTTGACTGGGAATGGCAGTTTTTCATAGTTGCACAGTACCCAAATGTCCATAAAATCTAAATACCTTCTATGGTGGAGCAGTTTATACTGGATAAAATCACAGGCACTTTCACACAAAGTATCTCTACATGCTGACAGGTGTTGCAGTAATTTCATACTGGGAACCTAGAGTTCACCACAGGAAAGCCTGCGAGTATGCCCAAATTCAAGACGTTCAGGTTTGCATTCCAGCTGGCTAAGAATCCAAAGAGGAAGGAACTGTATATTAAATCTGCTAGAACACTTCTTCCTCTAGCTCTTACAGACATCACAAGACACTGCGCCAGAAACCATTTCCGATAGTCAAATGAGTAGACTTAATATTCCTTCTAGTTTTCAAGAGCATTGTTTGTACAGGATTAGACCACCCTTTACATTGTTCAAATTAAAAAAAAAAGATGATAGTTTACTAGGTGGAAGTACACCTAGGATAAACAGAATGCACATACTAAAAATATTATGTAAATGTGGCTGCTGTTATTGCAAGAAATACAAAAATAACTTATGAAGTTTCCATATGCTGTTTACCTTTGATACGATTTCTGCAATTTTAATATTTTCTGCAGATTTATTTTTCAGTGCTTCATTACTGCATCTGATTTAAAGAAAAAAAAAATGTTAAAGCACATATACAATGCATAGGTGCATTTTGTTTAATCTTGAAGCAAAATAGCTGTAATGAAATGCAAACTAATTAAATTATTAATTATTAGCAGAAGGCAGTTTGCAGGAACTCCAAGTTAAAATTCTCAGACAAAAATTTTGCTGTTCTTTCCTTGCACACTTAGTAGTATGAGATGTTATATAACACTAAAAAAGTATAGCAGAATTTTGATTTCTGTTGGACCTGTTAAGTTTTCCCCAGTGCTATAATTCCTTGTCTTCTCCAGCAGTTGAAAAGAAACTCTTAAGCTCATCTTAAGTGGCCGTCAGTTGGTATGAAGATGTTTTGATGTGTGTTCACCACAATTCATAAGGAGTATAATTGTTCTTTAGGGATATTAGGAAGTGACACAGTGTAGAGTAGGCTTGAATCTGCTCTAAATTCCAGGAGTCATTAGTACTCTAGACCCAACGCTTTTAGGCGCTGCTGAGTGTATGACAGCTATAGGTTTTTGAATTTCTTGAGGATTATGCTCAATTGCAAACCATAATAAAGAAAGTTTGGGGATGGTGAGGGTTTTGTAGTTGTATAATACTGATCACTTCATAAATGCATATAATTATTTTTTGTTTATAAAAATAGTTTTTTTTGCTAAAATTTTAGCCCTAGATATTACTCCAATTATATTGCCAAATATTGGCAGTATAAAAGAGTTTTTGCATGTGAAGTTAACACCAAAGTATTACTGGTTTATGATCAATATTACATAGGAAGAAATATTAGCAACAGAACTGACAAAAAATATGCTATGTAATAGAAAAAATGTTACATTCTAATTCCTTTTTATGGATCTTGGTTCATATGCATTCTGCTCTGAATAAATCAAATATGAAACTGTTAAAATCCAAGATGCTTGCATATATCTTCTCTGTGACATTGAGTTCACGTCTATAAAAGCAGAGGCATAAACCTATCTTTCTACCTGTCATTTGATAGGGAATGGGTAATGTTTAACAAAACTCAGTATATACACTTTTCTTCAGGCCAATTGTAGTGCCTTCAGTTACTGTAACATTTAGGATTTGCATTATGGTACATTTGAGTCTTCAGACAGCTTTTATTGCACTGCTCTTTTGAATAAGTATATTGGTAGGCAAGTTCTCATATTATAAACAAAAAAAACCAAAAAGACCCTGAGGATTTGATGACTTTCTTCTTGAGAAAGAATACACAGCATACTTGTGGATACCATATGTTCTTTTTTTCCCCCTACATTATGTGCTTTTGCTGTGTCCTAGAGCTTGAGTGCAAGGGAAAACCTTATACATATGAGGACAAATTTAGTACCTGAGGACACAATTTTAGAATGTAGAAGAACATGAATTTCATCTAGTCCTTTCTGATAACTGGGTGGCCAACATGTTCATCTGGAAACCAAGGTGTTTTGTTTCCTATTTGAAGGGAGCAGTTTGCCTTATATGTTGGCAAATTATTATGCTTGCTTTGCAATGCTTTCAGAAACGTGGCAGGAGTCAGGGAGTTTCTTTCAATTGCTTAATCAGTTGAAAGTGTGCAGGAGCTTGCCAGGAGCTGCTTGCTGCTGACTTTCCTCGGGGCAGCACACAGCTGAGGCAGATGATGCAGCTCACTGATGCACTGTCCATCCTGTACCGTTGAGGAGTACTCACCCAGATGTGAGCTGCTCACTGAGAACACAGCAGAGAGGTGGAGCAGACACCACTGTTGGGGAAGGGGTGTTGTTTTGTTTCACATGCCTTTGAGATAGAAGGGAACTACATCCATCTATTCCAACTTCTAGCCTCAGGCAAAAGAGAACTTGTTTGTTTTCATGCTGGTTTTTGACTCCAGTCCCACGGTTTTTCTCAGCTAAAACTCTCACAAATTCTATCAATTTATCAATATTTAATAAAACTGCAGTTTTCTGTCAAGTAACTAATTTAATGAACTAATGTCCAGCTTTAGTTTCACATTACAAGCATTTATCAACACTGTCTTCTCCCTGGATTTCTGAATATTACATGTCCATCCTTTTCATTGCTTTACTTTACTGAGTATAATGAACCAGTTGACAGAAAAACAAGCTCTTAATTTTTAGTCCTGGGGAAAAAAAAAAAAAAAGTCATGTTTTTGCTCAGATCATATCAATTTGTTGTCTTTTTGGGCCCATCCACTAGGAAAAAAAAGCCAAACTAATTTGTGCAGTTCTAAATAAATTATTTAAAAAAAAAATAAAATTAAATTTCACTGAATGTTGTGCTGGGACAGAGCTGCTCAGATCAGTTTGAGGACTGAGATCACCGTGCACATGCACCTTTTTGGATTAATCTCTAAATATGAGATGTTGAGTGAGAATGGAAACTGCAGTTCTGTTAAGATACTCACTAGATTTGAATATGACATCCCATTAGTGCCAAAGTCAACAAAAGATCATTTTAGACCTTGTGAGGTAACAGACACAATCTGTGTCAATTCTGTCACTAACTAGAACTAATTAAGCTTCTCAACTTTGGATTTTGCTCCACTGTTTGTTTCCTTCGTGTCTATGTTATGAGTTGGACTGTGCTCTAATATGGCATTCTGTGGCACTAGAATGTATTTATATTTGGCTTCTCTGCATGCACTTTTGCCCCACTAGACACCATCAGCTTTATTCTCACTTTCAGAATCCTTAAATGAGCTGAAACTTCTGCTTAAAACAGCAATTGTTAGAATTTAGTTTGGAAGTAGAGCCTAGAAAAGGGCTTTTCCAAACTTTTCTAAGATAGTAATATCTAAATCTGCTACCTCTCTTTGATGCTATTCTTCCCAAGAATTTCAATCTATTGCTCATTTCAAGAGTTGCCTACAATGAATCTGTTTGCACATAAATAACACCCATAAAATGGTAATAAAAATAATTCTTACACAGAATTCACTTTTCACAAAGGTGTTATTTTCCAATTTGAGTAGTACTTATCCTATTTAAAATTATGCACTGATAGTTCAGAAAAGCAGAGTTAGAAATAATGCATTTAGAATATGTAAAATATTATCTTTGGTGTTTGTTTTTTTTTAATCTGGATATTAATATTTAGCAGCAATGTTTCCATATCTAGAGGCAGGATATCTTTTTTTCTAATAACTTTACTGCAGCTGCTCCTCAAGAAATCCCCATGCCCTTTCCATTACTTTCCTCAAACAGAAAATCATAACATGCAAAACCATTTTACCAAGGAAAAGAGGAAAATGGCCTGAAAATGGGCCAAATTCAAATAATTTTTCAGATTACTAAAAATGAATGTGGGAATAAGAGTGTCAGTTTCTTGAGTGGGCATTGTTTTAATGGATACTGAAGGGGTATGCTCACCAGAGAAACCAAATTGAGAAAAGGTTGGGGTGAACAGAAACTTATGTTCCATTTCAAGAAAAGGGGCCTCTTGAAAGCTTAAAAAAACATTGGAAGTAGAAGTATAAGCTAAGAAAAATTGGCAAGGAAGTAAAGTCCAAAACCACAAAAATAATATCTGCATTTTTTAGATCCCTGAAGAGGAGAAAAAATGAATCAGGAGTGCCAATATCTATTTTTTAAAAAAGCTCTAAAAAAGTTTTTTAAAACTGATGCAAATTGAGAAGTTATAATGGGACACAATACTCAGCTGAACCTGCAGAGCCTAGGATCACAAGAGCTTTGTGGGGAAAGTGTTTAGGCCTTACATTAAAGAAACATTTTGCACAGAAAAGAAAATAAAATAATAAAAATAAAATAATAAGTCATCAATGAAACACTGGGATATTAAACTAATTTGAACTGTCCTTTCTTTGTATTTACATTCTCAATTTACCATCTCAGAAATGCAAAATACAAGGTGTTTAATTACTTGAACTTACCCAAATTTGAAATTTCTTAATAAATATGTTTTCTTGTTATATTTATATACCCTGACGTGATATATCCCTTGTTACACTGCATACATACTTTTCCTGTTCTAGTGGTTTGGCCCTGGCTGGGGGCCACATGCTTGCCAAAGCCACTCTATCACTATCCTTCTTAGATGGACAAGGGAGAAGAAAATAGAACAAGAGGCCCATGGGTCAGGACATAAGGAGTTTAATGGGGGAAAAGCAAAAGCAAAAGCTGTGCGCAGATACAAGAGTAAACAAAGATGTTATTTGCTACTTCCCATCAGCAGATGATGTCCAGCTGCTCCCTGGGAAGGCAGGGCTTCAATATAGGTAGCAGTTGCTCCGGAAGACAAACACAATCACTGAATGCCCCTAGACTTCCTTCTTTCCCATAGCTTTTATATCTGAGTTGACATCATACAGTGTGGAATAACTGTTTGGTCAGTCTGGGTGAGCTCGCCCAATTGTGTCTCCTCCCCAAGTTCTTACCCACTCCTCAGCCTGCTGTTGAAGGAGGGGAGTGTTGAAAAAGCACAGCCTTGGTGCTGTGCAAACACCGATCAGCAGTAGCCAAAACACTGATGTGTTATCAACACCCTTCCAGCTACCACTACAAAACACAGCACTATAAAAGATGCTATGGGAAGAACTAACTCCATTTCAGCCAAACCTAATACACCTGCTAAATCTGCAAGTTGATCATATCACAATATCACAGTATCACCAAGGTTGGAAGAGACCTTGAGGGTCATTGAGTCCAACCTGTAATCACAGACCTCATGGCTAGACAACAGCACCAAGTGCCACGTCCAATCTCCTCTTGAACACCTCGAGGGATGGTGACTCAACCACCTCCCCCGGCAGCCCATTCCAATGGCTAATGATTCTCTCGGTGAAGAACTTTCTCCTCACCTTGAGCCTAAACTTCCCCTGGCGCAGCTTGAGACTGTGTCCTCTTGTTCTGAATCCAGTACTTCATCAAACATTTTGAAATTATGTAAAGCTTACTCAATACAGTATTTAATAAACTCTCAGGGTGCGGTTCCATGCCATTAATGCCTGTCATTTCAGTCTATATTTAGAATACATAAAGTAATCATGCAATCTGCCATGTACTTGTAGTGAGCTCTGTATTATTAGATGGCTCTGAAGAAGGAAGTTTACTGTATGTGTACAGAAGCCATTTGTTTTCAATCTGTGAAGATCTGTATTCAGAATTTCACATTGTCCTTGAAGCAAATGGCAATACCAGCAAACACTTTTAAAAAGGACATGCAAATCCTTGACAGGAGGGAACGATTTTCAGTAATTGTTTTAATGGTTTTAACCTCTAAAAGCATACAATGATACTAAACTATTTTATCTGTTGGAACTAGATGATCCTTGTGGTCCCTTCCAACCCTGACTGATACTATGATACTATGACACTATGATACTATGACAAGTGCATAAGCACACTTGTGTAGCTGGGTCTACACACCTCTCTGCTTTTGGAAAGTACTTCATGTTCTATTGGCAGGCATTTTCTTTTAGGTGCTGAGGTTGTAAGCTTGGAAACATCCTGTAAGACACTAATATAGGGCATGTACTAGATAAGTTCCATGAATTTTATGGTTCCTGGGTTCTTAGGAAATGGTTAATATGAAATCAGCTGTTGCCTTGTGCCTGAAGCATGCTATACCTTGCTATTTCAAACACAACCATAGAGAGTAGCAGCTTTTCCCACAATTATAATTTCTTTTTTCTTTCCTTCCTTGGCATCTTTGGTTTTTTTTCTTTTATTTTTTTTCTTGCTTCCTTGCTTATTCATGTGCAAAAAAGATAAGGTGACCACAAATTGAGATTTTATCTTTTTTTTTCATTATTGCCCTCTTATCTCACTTTATAAAGAAAGCAAGAGATGCAGTTTTCAGCAGACAATGGGGAGGCCAAAGACCCTTTTGGATAGTCCATGGCTATCACAAATATTTTTCAGGAGGGTAGCATCAGAATAACAAAATTACTTTTTTCTTTTTTTTTTTTTTTTTTAAGTTTACAACCAAATTTCATTGTAAAAAAAACCACTCAGCCTTAGGGAATATTAAATATTCATTTGACAAGGATGGACAAGAGAGCTTCAGAATTTTTCTTCTCTCTTTGGCTACTGCCTTCACAGAAAAGTCTGTCACAAGAAGCTCCTGACCTGGAAATCTGGAACACCAGGGCTGTTTTACTTTTGTTTATTTTGATAATAGTATCCTTTATTAGAATAAACCTTTATTAGAATAAACCAAACCAGGTTGGAAGAGACCTTCAAGATCATCGCGTCCAACCCATCAACCAATCCAACCCACCCAAACAGCTAACCCATGGCACCAAGCACCCCATCAAGTCTCCTCCTGAACACCTTCAATGACGGCGACTCCACCACCTCCCCGGGCAGCCCATTCCATAGTGCAATCACTCTTTCTGTATAGAACCTCTTCCTGACATCCAACCTGAACCTCCCCTGGCGCATCCTGAGACTGTGTCCTCTTGTTCTGGTACTGGCTGCCTGGGAGAAGAGACCATCATCCACCTGTCTACAACCTCCCTTCAGGTAGCTGTAGAGAGTGATAAGGTCACCCCTGAGTCTCCTCTTCTCCAGGCTGAGCAACCCCAGCTCCCTCAGTCTTTCCTCGTAGGGCTTGTGTTCCAAACCCCTCACCAACTTTGTTGCTCTTCTCTGGACTCGTTCCAGCAAGTCAACATCCTTCCTAAACTGAGGGGCCCAGAACTGGACACAGTACTCGAGGTGTGGCCTAACCAGTGTAGGTGTAGGGCCTGCAATGTAACTGAAATGAACCCAGATTTCTTCTTCCTGTCTTCTATTTAAGGTTGTCACGCACAAAATAGATTCGGTTGGCTCTTGCTGGTTATCTGTCTTACCAAAGTTGGTGAAGTTGTATGAAGAACAAAAATTCTATTCAAACTGAAGGACCACTGTATATGGTCATTTTGTAGTGGAAGAAGGACAACTTAGAAAACTTAATTAGAAAAATAATGAAAAAGGTACCGCATGTAGTTAATGCACAAATAAAATACTTGCATCTATAATTGCCAGGGCGGAGAAGGAAATGCTGGACATACAATTCAGAACATTTAAAACACTGGAAAACAGAAAAACTTTTCAAAATTATTAGGGTTATTGAACTGCTGGAGGGACAGATGGTGAGTACACAATACAGTGCTTTTAATCATATGCTTCCAGAACTCTCAATTCAAGTGAAAAGGTTTGTTTTGGGTTGGACTACCCGGACACAACAGCATCCCACTAGACCTTACTCATCAAGACAAACCTGTTCAAATGCAAAACCAATACTTTTGAAATGTGAAATATTAAAGTTGAATAAGTAAGAGGGTTAAACTTAGAAGGAGATAAAAGGGTAAATTCATAGAAGTTTCTTGCATCCCTAGAGGAAAAATAAAATGAAGTAAGTACCACGTGGCAAAGACAATACCCTGTGTTGCTGGGTAACAGAGCTGTCTAACAGATAGATGGAATTTTGATGTCTAAAGTAAGGACATACCAGAGTTCTTTCTTAAATGTTCTAACTAAAATAATGATGTCCAGGTTCAACATAAGCTTAAGCTACACTTAAGCAGTGGATGAAAATGGTTTTGTGGAATGGCAAAATATTTACAGTATCAAAATTACAGTATCCTCAGAAGCCCTTGTGTTCATTGGCAAGAGCAGAAAAAAAAGCATCCAAATATTTACTTTCAAGAAATGCCCATTTGATTCAGAAAACATGACCCTGAAAATGATTTTCAGACTTTGAAAAAAATTATGTATAGGAATTTTGGATTGTATCTGTGGAAATGCAGCAAAACCCAAAGCAGTTCTACTAGACCTAAGCGCAAGGCAACATTGTCCCTTGCTGATCTTGTTTGGCATTGGTAGTACAAAAGATAAAGATGGATGAAGGAAATTAGTGAATAAGTACTTAGAAAATAAAATTTAAAAAACCCCAAACCCACCACAAAACCCAAACAGAAACTTATATTGCATGTTAATGGATATATGCATTTTGCACTACATATAAACAAAGCAGATTGGAATTAAAATACCCTGAACCAGAAATCTCATTCCAAAAGACAAATAATGAATTCCCATTGAAAAACAAAATAGATTAAATTCATATACATAGACATTAATGAATTGTCCCAATGGACTGCTTTAAAAAAAAGGAAATGTTGAGACATAAGCAACAATTCTTTGCAACAGGCTGAAGAAGTGACCATTCTTACTGTAAAGTTAGCAACAGAATTGATGGAACTTCTGCAGGCTGCTTTCCGCCATTTCTTTGTCAGAGGCTCAGGGGAGACCTCGTTGCTCTCTACAACTACCTGAAGGGAGGTTGTAGACAGGCAGAGGCTGGTCTCTTCTCCCAAACAACCAGCACCAGAACAAGAGGACACAGTCTCAAGCTGCACCAGGGGAGGTTTAGACTGGGTGTTTGGAAGAAATTCTTCATAGAGAGAGTGATTGCCCATTGGAATGGGCTGCCCAGGGAGGTCATGGAGTTGCCATCACTGGAGGTGTTTAGGAGGAGACTTGATGGGGTGCTTGGTGCCATGGTTTGGTTGATTAGATAGTGTTGGATGATGGGTCGGACATGATGATCTCGAAGGTCTCTCCTCCCCCTCCCCTCCCCTCCCCTCCCCTCCCCTCCCCTCCCCTCCCCTCTCCTCTCCTCTCCTCTCCTCTCCTCTCCTCTCCTCTCCTCTCCTCTCCTCTCCTCTCCTCTCCTCTCCTCTCCTCTCCCCTCCCCTCCCCTCCCCTTCCCCTCCCCTCCCCTCCCCTCCCCTCCCCTCCCCTCCCCTCTCCTCTCCTCTCCTCTCCTCTCCTCTCCTCTCCTCTCCTCTCCTCTCCTCTCCTCTCCTCTCCTCTCCTCTCCCCTCCCCTCCCCTTCCCCTCCCCTCCCCTCCCCTCCCCTCCCCTCCCCTCCCCTCTCCTCTCCTCTCCTCTCCTCTCCTCTCCTCTCCTCTCCTCTCCTCTCCTCTCCTCGAGTCTCCTCGAGTCTCCTCTCCTCTCCTCTCCTCTCCTCTCCTCTCCTCTCCTCGAGTCTCCTCTCCTCTCCTCTCCTCTCCTCTCCTCTCCTCTCCTCTCCCCTCCCCTCCCCTCCCCTTCCCCTCCCCTCCCCTCCCCTCCCCTCTCCTCTCCTCTCCTCTCCTCTCCTCTCCTCTCCTCTCCTCTCCTCTCCTCTCCTCTCCTCTCCTCTCCTCGAGTCTCCTCGAGTCTCCTCGAGTCTCCTCGAGTCTCCTCTCCTCGAGTCTCCTCGAGTCTCCTCTCCTCTCCTCGAGTCTCCTCTCCTCTCCTCGAGTCTCCTCTCCTCTCCTCTCCTCTCCTCGAGTCTCCTCTCCTCGAGTCTCCTCTCCTCTCCTCTCCTCTCTTCTAAATTTTGAGATTATTTCAATTCCAGAACAATAATCAAAAGGACCAGATTATTGTAGAGGAACCTGGACAGGCTGAATCAGTGGCCTGAGACCAATGTTAAGAGATTCAACAAGGCCAAGTGCCGGGTTCTGCACATTGACCACAGTAACCCCATGCGGTGCTATAGACTGGAGGATGAGTGGCTGGAGAGCAGCCTGTGCAAGAGGGACCTGGGAGTGCTGGTTGACAGCATCTGAACATGAGCCAGCAGTGTGCCCAGCTGGCACAGAAGGCCAATGGCATCTTGGCCTGTATCAGGAATAGTGTGGCCAGCAGGACTAGTGGTGCAATTCTGCCCCTGCAATCAGCGCTGGTGAGCCCTCACCTCAAGTAATGTGTGCAGTTCTGAGGTCCTCACTTCAGGAAGGATATTGAGGAGTGGGTCCAGAGGAGAGCGACAAGATTGTTGAGGGGGCTGGAGGGAAAGTCATATGAAGAAAGGTTGAGAGAGCTCGGGTTCTTCAGCCTGGAGAAGAGGACACTTAGAGGGAACCTTATCACTCTCTACAACTACCTAAAAGGAAGTTTTAGTCAGGTGGGGGTCAGGCTCTTCTCCCAGGCAACTAGTGACAGGCAAGAGGGCATGGTATGAAGCTGTACTAGGGGAGGTTTAGGTTAGATATTAGGAAGCACTTCCTCACAGAAAGGCTGATTAGGCACTGGAATGAACTGCCCAGAGAGGTGGTGGAGTTGCCATCACTGGAGGTCTTTAAAAAAAGGTTGGATGTGGCACTTGGTGGCATGGCTTAGCTGATGCTCTGGTGTTAGGTCATAGGCTGGACTTGATGATCTCCAGAGGTCTTTTCCAGCCTCAATAATTCTATGATTGTTTCCTATGCTGTGTCTTGTGCATGCTGTGAGATACAAATAATGGTATAAAACAGTGAGCATAAACCTCAATACTGAAGTGTTTCTCCAGTGGAAATAATCTATCAGGGATTCTAGGAGAATGGAAATTAGTATTTCTGGTCCTTTGGTTAATGTAATACTTCAAAATTCCAGCCATTAATTAATGATTAATTAATTATCAATAATTGAATAATTACTGATGTAGGTTTATGATTAAAATGGATTGACTCTTCAATGAAGGAAAGAAAAAGAAAATAAGTGGAGCCTTCATATTTGTGCCAGCAGGAAAGCCTTTCAATAATGGCTCTGTTTCTTTTCTGCAGAGCTTTCTGTCTGAGCAACCCAAGCTACTTTACTAATCTAATCTAAGTGTTACCATTAATTGATTTTTCATATTACAGAACTCTGAGATTTAAAGACTTCTTATTCCATTATTAGGGTGACATCTTCATTTTACAGCAATCCTAGCAAATTTTTATTCTTGCTCTATTGTCTGGCTTTGCTGTCATTGCTGTCTTTAAAACATTGCTGTCTTTAAAACATACCTGTATTTTGGGGTAAATGAAAGGGTTTTACAAGGAGAAGTGAGCTTTAAACCAAACGATTTCAGCTGATGTTAAAAAAGTATGCTCAGTTCACATTTAGATATTGTTGCTTGGCTGCTTGGATTTTATTTTATTAAGACCATTTAAGGACATATATATAGTATTCTGTGATTAGTCATGATGTTTCAAACATTAAGACATACATATAACAAGAAGTCTTCACGAGTATTTGTAGGAGAAAAACTCATAAAGCTATCAAAATAATGCACACAGACTAAATAAAAACAACAAAATATGGAATGGAGTACATGGTAATTTTGGCTTCAGATGACTAGGTAACATAATTTCAGTGTGTTTTGGTGAATGGAGTGGTATTTCCATGTTTTCTTTTTAATAATTATATATGCAATTGTCCTGGTTTGAGTTAGAACTAATTCTGGTCAGTGATTTTGCTTTTCAGCTCAGGTTCTTCTAAGTGCACTTGCTGAAATGAGCAGCAGGTTTTTGCAGTGTCTGCTTCTGGTAGCAATAACAGTCAATGTTTCTAGTTATTACCAAGGCTTGGTGTGTAGACCAAGGTCACTGCTAAATCTTGTGTACTGCATTGGGAGTAAAGGCCATAGCTGCGGGGAGAAGTAGAGAGGTCAGGTTACCCTAAACTGGCCAGTGAGGTATTCCATTTCACATATGTAATACTCACTATAAAGGTGAGGGAACATAAGGGTCAAGCTTTTCTCTTTCTAGTCTTCAGTGTTCAGCATCTGAAGAGGATGTCTCTTCATTCATCCTTGAGTTCCTGAACTCAGTTCCAGAATCCAGCTCTTAAATCTGGTTCCTGTGTGCTGCTGAGTCCAGTCTGGGACTTCTGCCACAGCATCAGTCTTGACAATGACTAATTACCGTCGGGGGATTGGGTTTGGTATTAATTTGTGCATGTTTATATACATTTCATTTTACTATTATTATTTTCATTTGAGTAGTTTTAGTTTTCTTTTCCACTTCATAAGCCTGTCTCCCTTATTCCCTTTCGAGAAGGAAGAGAGGCTGGTAGAAAGTGTCCATCAGTCATTTAGAGGCTGGCCCAGCCCATACCCTTGACAATAATACATGAACTCTGTAAAAAAAAATTAAAATAGTCAGTCTTTCATTTATATGATATGAGAAAGTGAAATGTTGAAAGTAATCCTTGAAGTTTAAAAAAAAATTAAATCTTTCAAAGCATTCAAATTCAGAAAAAATGACTTGCTTTGTTTTGGCTCTTGTAGCAACAAGAAGAAAGAATCCTGCAACAATGTCAGTAATTTTTTGTGTGAGCTGTAGATGCCTAATAATGGAGGGTTTAATACATTGCTTGAAAATAGTGTTAGATGAATGTTAAGGAGGATGGCAAACATGGGTAGTACATCTTGGACAGGAAAACAATACAGCAGAAATACTGAAATAATTGAGATGATTTGATATCAACATGATAATCGGATATTTCTAGGACTAATAGACAGTTAAGAAGAGCGTAATTGAGGACAGTAATTGAATTATAGACTCTTTCCTTTCCTCTGATTTCACTGGAGTGCTATTTTAAGTCATTCATTTCATAGTGGGTGAATGTACCTCTATGAAGTTATAATTGCTTTATACTTGATTCAGGAGAGTAGGAAGAAAGTGGCAGCCA
Organism: Melanerpes formicivorus; assembly: GCF_026170545.1. Taxonomy (NCBI): domain Eukaryota; kingdom Metazoa; phylum Chordata; class Aves; order Piciformes; family Picidae; genus Melanerpes; species Melanerpes formicivorus. The sequence continues at coordinate 50,135,767 of NW_027142353.1, read as the reverse complement.
GTGTATAGTTGATATACAATGTGCTTTTAGTGTTGCTCTCTCATAACTGAGCTGTGGTATGTACCAAGACTTCATAAATGTATTATTGTGAATCATCTAAAATGTTAATACATCATATATAGTCACTATTAAACATTTTTCTTTGGAGAAAAAAAAAAAATAGGACAACTAGGAACATTTTTGAAACAAAATGTGAATTCCTGAAACAAAATGTGAGTTCCAGAAACTAATTCTTTGGCTAATGTGCTGTCTGCTGTAGATCTTGTACTATATACATTTCAAAATCCTCTCTCTGGGAGACTGCTCTCATCATTTAGCTTTTTAAACTAGAGGTTTTTTCCCTCCCTGCTTCCTCTCTGTATCTTGAGAACTTGTGTATGTATAAAAATTGTGTATCAGATAGCAGCAAAATACATTCAAAGATGGAGGGTGCTGAAATCTTCAGTTATTGTTCTTATCCATCTGAATTTCACATACGCGATACCAGCTGTATCCTAGCATCTGATCTCAATGAAAGACTGAAGGGAAATTTGGTTTATTTAGCTCATCAAAGAGAAAGCTAAGCAGTAACTGAATCACAGTCTGTAATTACTGACACAAGGAAAAGTTATATGATACTAGAAGACTCTAATCTCACAGACAAAGGTGCCATGAGATCTGGTGGCTAGAAGCTGAAGTCACCAGAGTTCAAAGTAAAAATAAGGTACAGATTTTTAACCATTGCAAGAATTTAGCACATGATATAGTAATTCCACAGCTGGCCTGTGACTGAATAGAGGAAGCATACAGACCCTTCTGTGTGTCTGGGAGGTATCCAAAGAAATCAAACCCCTTCCCTTCTTCAAGGCTGCATTTAGTTAGTGCGGAAAGCTGAGGTGAAGGAAACAGCACCATCAGCAGTGCTGCTCTAAGTTTTCTATTTAACTTCTCATCTAGACATTACACAGGGATCAGTGTGTCCCTGATTCTAGCAAGGACATTTGAATATGGCATTTGAATGCTACAAAGTGTGCTGAAGCATATTTGTATTGTTTCTTATGTAACTTCATCTCTGAAGTAGACTCACCATGGTTATAAAAAAAAGTTATGGAAAACAAACAAACAAACATCCAAGAAGCTCTTTTAACACCTAATATACAAACTTAAATTAGCTTTTTCATATATAAGAATGTGTTACTAACTGCATCAGAGAAAAATAAAGAAGGAATACAATTTCCATTACCTCAAGCATGAAGGATCATTGACAGCAGCAACATATGGTCCCCCTAACATTGCCCTATACAGAAGTTGGGGGAGGTCATGAATACAGAAATCAAAGACCCCAACTGCTGATATGCCAACAGTTTCTATGTACCTAATGGAGAACAGAGAAATTCAGTCTCTGTAGCCTGAAAGCTTCTTTTTGCATTTCCCTTTAGTGAAGGTGTTCATTGTGTTTCTTTGAGGCTGCAACTCTCCAAGGAACTGCAGCCTAGGAGAAGGTACAGTCTACAGAGCCTGGGAAATGCAGTTGGGTATGGCATGGGGATAGTTCCCCATCCCAAACAACTGATCTCTCATAGGATGAATTGTTGGGGTCTCAGCTAAGGGCAGAACCCACCTGAGCAGAGATAGAGGGCTGAAGGCAGCTTTCCAACAGGAAAAAAGGACTGGAAAAGACTTGTTCTACATACTGTTGGAATGATAGTTCACTGATAAGTTAATAAAGCAGATACCTAATTAAACTGTGTCCTTTTCTGTCTGTTTACCTGAACATCCAGAAGAGTGAAAGAAGAGTGAAAAAGATTATTTAGCCATTAACGTATAGTTTTAGATGAACACTGACAGCTGAGAAACTGACAAATTGGGAAAGCAGTACTTGTTTTAAATGGTTGTATTTAAAAATAGTTTTTCATCAATGTTAAAATTACAAATAATTATGTTTTGTTCATGGATTTGAATATTGGGTGTACTTAAGCTTAGGAAAAATACTGTGTTAACATACAGTTCCAACTAATTTCTGGTTTTATTAATGGAGTTGAGTGAGTTCCAATTGGTGACCCTGAAATGGATGTGAATAGAAAGTTATATCATTTTGGTTGTACTTACCCAACTTAACTTCAGAAGTGAATCGGTTGATCTGATGCATAACTGACAATTGTGTAATGCTCACTGTTGGAAGAAAATAAAGCTAAGCATAATTGCAACTATGTCCATTACCTTGTGCTTGCTTGTAGAGTTTTGGGGTTTTTTTTTTTGAGAAAAATAAGTTGACGTGACTCATGAGAAATAGACCTTAGGAGATTCAGGTTGCAGTACTTAATGATCTTCTAACAGCTAAACTTCACTGCATTTTTTAATAAATGATGCAACTTCATGTTTTAACTCATGGGTTTCAAGTTTTAAAGAGATACAATTTACTGTATTTCTATATGGGCATACTGTATTTACTGTATGGGTAAAATTTACTATATTCTCATGCAATATTTTAGTGAAAAATTGGTGACTAATAGGTAACAATTGCCACTTTGACTTTCTTTAAAGGTCCTTGCCTATACAGAAGGCCTTCATGGAAAATGGATGTTCAGTGAGATTCGGGCTGTTTTTTCAAGACGTTACCTTCTCCAGAACACAGCTTTGGAAGTGTTTATGGCAAACAGAAGTATGCCTTTGTTTATTTTGTTGCATAGATGTGTGCTAGTAGTTGTTCTGTGTGTTATTTATTGGCCTTAGAATTTAAACTCTGTGCTTCCTCTGACAAAGTGCTTATGTCTGAATTCAGTACTGCTTATTCTTGCATGTATTTATTTATTTTGTGTTTAAATCAATCACATAAATAAATCTCACTGCTTTCTGTGCAACAGATTTATTTATTGAAAAAAAAAGTCACTGCAATTGGTAAATTCTACAAATGTTTGATAGGAGATTCGCTTTCCCTAAGATCTTACCTCTCTCCTCCATTTTCTGTAAATGTTTTACTGAAGTATCTAAAAGGATATTTCCTTTAATAGCTACAAACTGAGTTCAAGTAAAAAGGATCAGTTCAAGAAATTGGTCCACTCAGTTTTCAGTATGTGTTACTCTGAATCAGAGTTGAATGGTTGGTGAGGTGTGTCAGTAGTCTTTTGCCCTGAGGAGCTCTGATGCAAGTTTTCATTTCGAATGAAGAGGGAATTAAGCAGTTTCTGGTCCTATGTGTCTTAATGCATCAGTTAGAGGACTGAATGCCAAGCCAGCTGCTGAATAGCTTCCTCAGCCTGATAAGCTTTTATGGATTAATGGTAATGATTCTTTTGATGTATACTTCACTTGAGTCTTCTACAAAATTATGTTAATGCAGAATATTAACCAGCTGATGATACATAGATATGCCAGGAGTTTCTGTAGTAACATCCCTAGGATGAAAATGGAAGTGATTTCTCTTCCCAAATAAAAATAAAGAGCATTTTAAAAATATGTGTAGGTGGAGAAACAGGTGTCTGCGTATGGCTTACTAGTTTTCACTTTCTCTTCTTTATTTAGCTTCTGTTATGTTTAATTTTCCTGACCAAGCAACAGTGAAGAAAGTTGTGTACAGCTTACCACGTGTTGGAGTGGGAACCAGCTATGGGTTGCCACAAGCCAGGTAATTAGTTTTGTATATTTTGCGTTTATTGTTTTATTCACATTCCTGTCATGAAACTCTAGATTTTCTCTTTCTTAAGGTTAGTTTGAGAAACAACATGCTTTATCTATTATATGGCTTGTTGTTATGAAATAGAAGTAAAAGTATTGCAAATGAGATTTATTTTTTAAAAAAATCATTACAGGAAATAAGTACCTTCCAGTGAAGGACCAGAGAACCACATATCACTTACATCTTCAAAGTCTGCTTTTCACTCAGGTTATATAACTGTATAGACAAAGGTTCATCCTTGTTATGACTGTTATGCAGAATCACAGAATTGTCAGGGTTGGAAGGGATCCCAAGGATCATCTAGTTCCAACCCCCCTGCCATGGGCACACTAGATCAGGTTGCCTGAAGACAAATCCAGCCTGGCTGTAAAGGCATTCAGGGATGGGGCTCCCACCACCTCCCTGGGCAACCTGTTCCAATGCCTCACCACTTTTAGGGTGAGGAACTTCTTCCTAAAATCTAATCCTCTAGCTTGAATAGATTTCCCCTAGTTGTATCAGTACCTGACACCCTAAAAAGTCCCTCACAAGCTTTCTTGTAGGCCCCCTTCAGATATTGTAAGAGCACAGAACATGGAACCAAACTAGGTTATGTGTTTGCTGAATGGAAATAATTTTTTATACATACCTTCGCACTTGCCTTTTCTATGAACATGTGTGGGTTTAATTAACTTCATTGATCATCAGGGAGTGGCTATTTTGAACTTTCAGCTTTCTTACTTTCATTAATACAATGCATTATTTGTCTTTTGTCTCTAAAATTAAGGACAATATATGTTTTGAAAAAGAAGTTCTAAGTCTAAGGTTCAGTTTAACCTGGATATTAGGAAGTTCTTCACAGAAAGAGTGATTTGCCATTGGAATGGGCTGCCCAGGGAAGTGGTGGAGTCACCATCACTGGAGGTGTTTAGGAAGAGACTGGATGGGGTGCTTGGTGCCATGGTTTAGTTGACTAGATAGTGTTGGGTGATAGGTTGGACTTAATAATCTCAAAGGTCTTGTCCAACCTGGTCTGGTCTATTCTATTCTATTCTATTCTATTCTATTCTATTCTATTCTATTCTATTCTATTCTATTCCATCCCATCCCATCCCATCCCATCCCATCCCATCCCATCCCATCCCATCCCATCCCATCCTATCCTATCCTATCCTATCCTATCCTATCCTATCCTATCCTATCCTATCCTATCCTATCCTATCCTATCCTATCCTATCCTATCCCATCCTATGAACAAGTACAGTTTTTGTTACCTCATCAATGTTAGTATCAGATAGGCCTATGGTCAGAAATAGGGCTGGATTTGTCATATCCTATAGTATAATAGTGTTTATAGTTCAGTGATGAATAAGATGATCTTTATGTATAGTTAGCTGAGTTGGGAGAAAATTTCCTGTCCCCACTGTTTTTTCATTGGTGATTTAGAAAGGTCCATTCAAACCAAAATTGATTTTAAGGTTCTATCATCAGAAGTTTGGTGAAAGATGTTTAGGTTCAGGAATAATTTCTGGTCCAAATTAAATAAATATAATGGAGTGAAGAAACAGCAGAAACTTAACAAAATGTGGTGCTTTGGTTCCTATCTCCATCTGGCTTGACTTGCCAGTGTAATTAAGTGTAATGTCTTGGATGTGCCTTTCTCTAACTAATACAATGCAAACTAAAATTTCAGATTGTTCTAGTTTTATCCCAGTGTAGAATGTGGAAATACTCTGAACTGTCAAAGCGTTTGCTGGATTGGAGAACTATTTTGTTCCCAGCTGAACATCATTCCCTGTCATGAGCTCAAGAGTCTCATGATGCCTAAGGCTTGATCTCTTGAATGTGCTGAAGTTCTTAGGCAAACTGCCAAATTTCTCAAGTTTTCACTGAGATCAAGGGAAAGTTGGGGCATTTCTTTGGAAGGTGCATCTTATTAATATTTGCATTGCTCTTCCAAATACTCAAATTAAAGGAATTGCTGTCTCTAAATGAAAAGTAATATTATTCTTTTCTGAAACAGAAATGGCCACATGGTCTAGAACAAACAAAATGCAAATTTCTCAATCAGAATTTCACATCTGCAGTGACATTTTTTATGTTTGAAATTCATATCCTTTGTGCATTATTCAGTGAATAATTGAAAAAGTTTGTTGATATATAATTATTTAGAAAAAAATCATCTTTAATATGATATGCAGTTATTTCCATACCTTTTTGATTAAAGTTCAATTTGAATCATAAATAGGCTTGCTAGCCTTCAGAATAAATCTGGCACATGGTAGTGAAGTTGTTTTTCTTTTCTTGAGTAATCATGATACGATTTATGTACGATAAAGACTCTGCAGTCATGGCTTTTCTTTTTGTTTTCCTGTCTACATGCCCTTATTGTCTTCAATAGGCTTGCAGCAGAGTGAGGGAAAATCTGTCTCTCTAGCTTTGTAGTTAATATTTTGTTAATGTTAGAATTTCCTCTGAATGTGTTGGCTCAAGAACGCTAATTTTTAAAATCATGCTTAATTGTGTAACTAACATAAGGAGAGATTATGCTGAGTAACCAAAAGAAACTGCTGCACTGAGTAAAATGTTACCCTTTTTAAAGAGCAATTTTCAGGATTAATCTGTACTTTAAAATATTTTAACAAAAGCAAGTATTTCTGGTTGTTTTGCTCAAGTCCTTAGTTTTATTTTTGTTAAGTAATAGTTCCTCTCTGATGCTACTCTGATAAAGGTTTCATGTAAAGTTATTTACGTTACCATGAAGAATTGCATTCAGGAGTATGTTACTTTTAGTACAGTATGTGCACTTTAAATGCATTTCTGTTTTCATGGAGAAATCTTTTCTGGTTTTATGGAGAAATTTATTAAGAGAGATGGAAGAAAATAAAAGAAAAAGCAGTATTTATGGTCTTCTAATAGTACAAAGGATTAGAAACATGCAAACTGATACCTCGTCCCTAGACTGCTACAGACCTGCTGTTCTGAGCATGTCTCATTTAGGTCTTTGCTACTTTTCCCAACAGCCTGTCTAATGCTTTTAAAGCATTGAAGTCTCTGCTTAATGTTACAAAGAAGTAATTACATCATTAAAATTAGTAAAATGTTGAAGAGTTCAGTATAATTTAGTAATCACATTCATCTGGCTTTGATAAATGCATTTTCACTGTTCCTGAAACATGTTGCATTGATTGAAGCTTGCCATATGATACAACTGGACAGACAGTACTGTGCCTTTTAATTAACTCCTTTCTAACATCTCTGTATGATTCTACATAGGTACAGTAATACCCATGTTTTTGCAACACTATTAGCAGATCACTTTTTAGGGTTCTAAAACCTTAGATGTAATTTACTGATGAATTTTTATTGAGGGTAACATCATAGCTTAGAAACCAACTGTGAGCTTCCTGTTTTGTAAGTGTATAGAGATCAAAGAATTGGTAAAAGATATAGAAACATCCCTCAACACTAAACATGTGCTAGCACCTTTTGCAGAAATTCAGTTGTTAAAACAAAGAAATACAAATGATGAAGTTTTTACTGAAAGAAAACATGCATGTGTCAGCTCAGCTCTGCCACAAACTACAATAACTTGATGATCAGTTTCCAGATCTCAGTATATCTGGTTGCGGAGGTCAGACATGCGAAAACTAGAAGGGTGGTAAAACTAAGGTTTGATGTCATCAAAACATAAACCCCCACATAGAGCTTTGATTAAAAGTTGGAAGCCAGTGACTTTCCAAAGCCTTTTGTGTTTTTCTGAACAGGAGCAACACAACACAAAATATTATGCAGGTGCTACATTTTGGACAAGATACTTAAGGATTCCTTGTATGAAAATGGATTGTAGCTAACTTAGTTAAAAGTAATTGTGGAAGGGACTGAGTCATTCTCCATGTATGGGATATCCCTTCCCTCACCAAAATGTCACATTTAAAGCATATAAAACTTTCAAAATTGGACTATCCCTTGTACATTGGAGATTCTTCATGACTTTCCATTTTGAGTAGGTATTTCATGATTCTCCAGAAGCAAAGTAAGCATATTCATTCGTGCATCTTCATATTGGTGGTGGCATATCAAAAGGGAGAAATGATTTTATCAAAGTTGGGTGGATTTAGCAAAATGCAAAACAGTGGGTCTTCCTGTGTTAACTCAAACAGGCAGATGTGGAACCAATTTATTGTGCATAATTTTTTCCAGTCGTTGCTGAAATAACTGTGAATCTTTCAAACACCTTAGATACAAAGAGCTTTTTTAGTATATTTTCATTTTTCTGCAGAATTCTCTTAAACCAGGCATTCAAATACAAAGTGCAGCACTTGACAGTTTATAGATGTGTTGAGACACCCTGGGAGACTGTGAGTAAAGTCTAAAAGCAGCTACTAAGCTGTACTGATTCATAAACATTGTTTTGTCAGGGGAGGAACAGAGAGTCTGTGACAGAAATGCTTTGTAAATGTAATGATCTCTTTAGTGTTTTTCTTTTGTTTTACTAATTTGATTGTAGCAGTAGTCATAGTTTACTGTAAAAGTAATTGTTATCCTGTAAAGTGCAATATAAAGTATGACTACATTCAGATAATTCTTTAGGTAAATTGTTCAGAATTGTAAGAGAAACAACTTTTAAAATCTTTGTAATGTCTTCTATGTATTAGTAAAATGTAGTTACTATGGGTGTCTTAGAGTCTACTGCAAAAGAAAACCTAGCCAAACTGACAAGCTGACATGACCCTATGTGCTGCTATTTTGAGTAAATACAAACATCTTTAGAAAAAAAAACCCAAACAAATAAGGTGCACCTATACTTGGACAGGTTGAGGGAGTTGGGGTTGTTCAGCCTGGAGAAGAGGAGGCTTCAGGGAGACCTAATAGCAGCCACAAATAAGGTGCACCTATATTTGGACAGGTTGAGGGAGTTGGGGTTGTTCAGCCTGGAGAAGAGGAGGCTCCAGGGAGACCTAATAGCAGCCTTCCAGTACCTGAAGGAGATCTACTGGAAGAAAAGAGAGAGACTGTTTATGAAGACCTGCAGCGACAGGACAAGGGGCAACGGCTTCAAACTAGGGAAGGGCAGATTTAGATTGGATATCAGGAACAAGTTCTTTACTGTGAGGTGGAACACTGGAACAGGTTGCCCAGGGAGATGGTTGAGGCCCCTTCCCTGGAGATTTTCAAGGTGCGGCTCAACGAGGCCCCTGGCAGCCTGGTCTAGTTGGGGATGTCCCTGCTGACTGTGGGGTGGTTGGACTGGATGACCTTTGGAGGTCCCTTTGAGCCTGGACCATTTTATGACTATGTTTTTTGTATGCCCTATTTGTAAACCTAAGCATAGCAAACAGTGACAGGCTACACATTGACAATTTTGACCGATAATAGTGATACTATATACTCTAATCACATACTACTCATCCTTTCTCCAGCAACAGAGTTTAGTGCATGTGTAGCAATAGTAAGTACATACATCTTTAGATGTTCTGAATTGTTGTAATCACTGCTGAGTTTGACACTGTGTGTTACTTTATTTTAAGAAAATACTCAGCATTCAAAGTCTAGAAATAGAGTACACTCTAGAGTACACTCACTTAGTGAGTGTACAACAGAAAGCTGAAGCATCAAGTGTCCCTATTTAGTCCAGCTATATAAATACAAAATACATTCTTTAATTTCATTCATAAGCTGCACATTAGAAATACTGTCTTCTTCTCTCTCTCTCTCTTTTTTTTTTTAAAACAGGTGTAAACATTTTCTCTGTTTTGACCTGTTTCTAAGATTTTAATTTGTGGAGGTTTTTTGTTGGGTTGTTTTTTTTTAAAGTGTTTGAGGAAGTAATTTTTTTTTGTCCTTCCAAAGATTTCCCATGTCTTTTTTTCAGTGAGGACTGTTTTCTTTAGAAATGAGTCGTGAGCAGAGTGAGACTACTTCAGTATATTGCAGATTTTTTTCCTCTAATGCATTAGTCTAGACTGAACCTAGTCTCATATGTTTTACCAACTAGGGACAGTATATACTACAGATAATTTAGAACTTTGAGCACTGTATTTGTTATTGTGATGTTGTCAAATTGAATGTAGAAGAGCCAAAGTTTCTGGGTTTCTCTTCCCTGGTACAATAGCTTTGTTCTTTTCCCCTTACCCAGTCATGTAAGTTTCAGACAATGTATGTAAAGTGAGTATCTGGGAAGCTTCTACTCCTCTTCCAAATTCAAATGAAATGCATCTCAGAAGTTATTACAGAGAGACAGGCAGATGTATGTGTGAGCAGCTAACTGAATAAACATTGTGGGGTTTTTTTTTGCAGAAATCAGGCTAAAATAGAAATCTCAAAGCTTACTGGCATATAAGAAGGATAAATGTGGAGGAGATGCACAAATTATGGAATAAATATCTTAAACCCATGTGCTGGAAATGTGTGGCACTTTATCACTCACTCATCTTAATGAACTTATCTCAGTTTATCCTTTTGAAAAAGGGAAATGATATTCCTCTTTTATTCCTGCTGGACAAGCCAGGCACCAGGAGGTCTGCAGTTCCTTTTATTTCCAGTCTTTTAACCAGATTCAGAATAAACTAAAATATATTATTCTGAATTATTACAATGCTGTATTACTGGCAAAATAAAATACAGATCTTAATTTTAGTAATTTCTCAAATAAAGATAATAGTGTCTTCTTGACTTCATTAAAGGAAATAAAAAAGCCTCTGAGAGAATCTGAAATTAATCACACTAATAACATTGTCCTACATCTTAACATTTAATGAGGCTCTTAAAAACCCTCATTTTTAAAATGTATTTCCTAGGAGAATCTCTCTGGCCACTCCCCGACAGCTTTATAAATCCTCCAACATGACTCAGCGCTGGCAGAGACGGGAGATATCAAACTTTGAATACTTGATGTTCCTCAACACTATAGCAGGTAAGGTTCCTGACTCTTTAATCCTTCATAATATGTTTAGGTTTGTCAAAGTCTTAAGCACTATGTCTTGATGTAATACATTTATCCCTCTAGAATTCAGCTGCAGCTTTTTGATAGGTTTTGAAACACACACATTAAATTTTATCAGAAAATGTACAACATATCACTGAGACTTTCAATTCATGTATTGTTTTGGAGCCTGTTTCTTGCTCCCCTTCTGCCATTTCCTCTGCTGACAGCTTTGTCTGAAGCTTTATTAGAGTCAACAAACCATTGCCAGAGAGTGTCTGGAAATAATAATGGAAAATGTAATTTCGCTACTTCATCATTCTCAGCAACAGCAACCAGACAGCAGAATAACAACAGTATTCTGCCTAGTACAGATGTCACCTGGATTATGGTATGATTAGATTACAGCATCTTTTCTCATTTAGTTCTTTGAGCTGAAATATAATATCAGATTAGGTATTTAAAATGAAAAATAACTGCCATAGACATCCATTCGTTATTGGCAAAGGACGAGCTTTTCTGGCAATTGTTGCTAATTAAACATTCAGAGTGGCATTATTCCTTTCACCTTTCCCTTTTCTGTGTGTTAACTCCTGCAGTAATTTTAAGTGTAAAAAGCAGCAGTTTTCTGTGCCATATACAAAGATTTCCAGGGAGTTATCTACTATTATGATTCCTGTCTGCAGCATACATGCTGCTTATGAATCTGCCTGTGGAGAGCCCTCCCCAGACATTTCAGTCCAGTGAGCTTTAATTTGAAACCCAAATTAAACTCCACCAGCTATCACTCTGTACTCTAGTGTTATACCTCTGATCTTTATTTGGTCCTAACTTTTATTCTTAAGGTTATTCTCTGGCCAGATAAAAGACAAATATAATTGTAAGGCTCAAAGGTAGCACCCATTATGCTGACCAGGTGGAGGACAGTCACTGTGTCCTTCTCAGCAGGGCACTGACAGAATTCAGGAGCTGTCAAAATCACTTGCTTTAAATCTTTAGGCTTTTGCCTTTGTGTTTATATATTAGTCATCTTCTGTGCATCCAGTCTTAGGGATGTTAATAAATGTGTCATCAAATTATCCCAGTGTGATACAGAAGTACTACCACTGAACAGCTGGAAATCTGGGGGCATGTTTACCTTGTATATTTGAGCACAAAACAGAGTCCCTGAAGCTCCCAGAGACCTGGGCTGGGATGTCCATATGGTGCAGTCCAGTGCAGGCTCACCAGCTTGGTTCCTGAGCATTATAGCCACAGTCTTGCAGATCTCTGTTGAAGGAAAGAGCCCTGCTGAGCGTTTATTATGTCTGGCACTGTGCCAGAAGAATGCCTCTATCCTGCTTCTGGACACTGGCCTGCCTCCAGCCCTGTTGTGTCTCTTGCACATCCGCTGCCCTTATGGTGATGAGGAAAATGCAGGCAGAGCCTTGCAGGCTCCCTGACCACCTCACTTGAATGTGAAGTGTTTACTGGAGAGCTAGGAATGTAGTCTGGATCCCCTCAGTCCTTGTCCAATACATTATTGACAGACCTGTCCTTCACTTGTAATTTCCATTTTATGTATTCATTTTTTCTGTTAGCTGTGTCTAAACTCTTTAAATGAGAGTAGACAAGAGCAGAGATCATTTTTGAGAAATTAGTTTTCATTTTTAATCAGTTTAAAACTCCAAGGTCATTTATTTTTAGGTACATCATGGAAGCATCCAAACCTGGAAGACATCATTAAGTCTGAAATCAATTAGGAATTGTAGAGACACTTAGACTAAAATATCCATCAGTAAACAAACTTCAGCCTGAAGACATTCCTTCAGAGTATCTCAGAGGTCTCAAGAAAAATGTTTTTTGACTGTTGTTTTATACTAGTATTGATAGGCAGGCTTTACACCAGACACCTGCATGGTTGCATTAGGCATGTTTCTCTTAACATCATCTAGCATCATTCACATGCCCTACAACAGGATGACTTGACATTTACATCTCAGGTATTACCTGTTATATTGAAGGTTTGGAGGATTACTGGCTCTATTTGTGTGTGTGTGTGAGAGAGAGAGAGAGAGAGAGAGCGAGAGCGCTTGTATTCTGTTTGGAAAAGCTTGCAGAAGCTTGGTCAGTACACTAGTAGGGTCTCTCTGACTCAAAGCACTTAATTTCTGGCAGGTTTTTTGGTATAAGTCTCTTACTGGTAAATCTCATTTGTTCATGTAATCTCATTGTTGGTAATTGTATAAGCTCACTTGTTCATTTTCACAGCATTACCTACCATCTTATGAAGTCTTTCAGCAGTGCATGATCAAATTCAAATTTAGGTAAAGATCATATTCCCTGAAAGACAGGGAGGTGAATTTGAGTCTGTGGAAGAAATGTTATTATCTCTACCGGAAATACAGTGCTGGAAGCAAGGTACCTCAGCTTCATGTTGCCCTCATTTTGATAACACCGAACTGGTAACTGTCTAGATACACCAGCGCTAAAACAGAAGCAAATTTTTATATGCACTGTAGACAAGACCCTTAGCAGTCAGAAGGAAATGCAGGTTTTCCTATTTTGCACACAGAGTACTAAATATATTCATGAACACCTTTGTCAAGTACAAACAAGATGTGTATTTTCTTTTCTTTCTTCTTTGGAAATACTTCCTTAAAAGATAAAACTTCTTTGCTAGTAATTGTTCATGTAGACAGTGATGGCCTAATTTTGTACTGTAAGTGTTTATTTATGCAGCATGTTCTTTTTTAGCACTATTATTGGTTGTCGCTGTTGAGAAATATATTCACCAAAGTTTTTTAATTTATTGTGCCATTTACCTCCTACTGGCTTATACAGCATGTCTGAGCTGAATAAGTGGAGGTTTGGAACTTGAGAAATGTAAATTTTGTTCTGATAAGTCAAACATAGGTCTGTTTGTTTGGTTTTTGTTTGTTTTTCTCTTCCATATAAATAGAGGTCCACTAATAAAGTGGTTTAGTACACTTTTTGCATTTCTTTCTAGCTTCCTTTTTTCTTACAATGGTGCTTAATTAGCAGCTGTGGAAGAGAGACCTTCAGAAGTAAGGCTTCAGGCACCAACATGTTTATTTCATTTGTGACATGCAACTGGGTCCTTTCCCACAAGACTCCCTTTACCTGCTTGTTGATACTGTTAATTACATCAACCAGTTGGTTTCTGTAGAACTGAACACTGAAATAAATGTACAAATCTCTCCCTGGTTTGCCAATATGTCTGTCCTGGCAAGCATCTTGAAGTGTCCCCTTGGAAGAAATCCATCTTTCTATGATTGTTTTAAAAAAATATGTTACATCACCCTGTTACCACCTCAGAAACATTGCCTGGCTTCATTTTTAGTTTAGCTGTTTCAGCTGTGATCTGTACTCGTGCCATAGTAACTTTCTACTTCAGCTATCATAGTTCTCTCTTTCTAGATAATTTCCTATCCAATGACGTATGATTGCCATCAGTAGCCCTGGCCTGATGACTCTTCAATTTCAATTCAAAATCACTCTCTGTTTTCAAAACTCTTATGGCTTGTTTCAACCTGTTTCTCTGGCCCTCTAGCCAATATTTTTTTTGCCTCCCTATTCTGTTTCCAAGGTCTTCACCTCTTTCTTGCCCTCTTTTCTGACGAGTATATTCCATCATGTTTACAGCTCTGAGTTTTTCTCCCAAAGGTAAACAGTGCATTCTGCTGCTTATCAATCAGTCTTGGTGTTATAGTCTCTGTGCCCCTGGTTTTTATCCTGGTTGTGTAGACATAAACCTTCCCTCTCCTCCTAACTATTGTTGTCTCAGGGATCCGTTATTTTTGAATGCTTGGAAGTAGCCATGATTGTACTAATTGTCATTTCTTCAAGCACATAGGAAAAGGCCATATTGCATATGAACAGCATGTATGTCAACTGAACCCTCTAGGTGATACAGGGAACAAGTAATTTTTACTATTCTCAGTTACAAGATTATTGAAAGAAGTACTTTAAAGTATTCCCACCACTGCCAAAGGGGCAAGAGTAGTGGGAACAGGACGTTGTTTTGTCATGTGGTTGCATTACTCACTGTTTGGAAATCTATTTCTCATTATTTAACTGATTTCTGATGACATTTCCTTTTCAGATTGCAGTATATTAAATGAGTGTTTGCATTTGTATTTATTGGAATTTAAATTCTTTTAAATCCTACCTGCCACAGCCTTTAAAAGAAGTGGAGAATAATTATATCCATAATTTTTCTAAGTAATTTCTTGTAGTGGAAAGGGATTACTTTTAATGGTTTGTGAAAAAATGACATCTTCAGTCAGTTAATAAATTCAGTAAAACTTCTTTACCTCCCTCCCTCTCCTTTTTTTTTTTTCCTGTTTAGCATTTTCCACTTTTTTTACTCTGTGATGTACAAGCACTCACTGGTTAATTATGTATATATTTAGCTACTGCATGCGTTGGGCTTATTATTGTCATCTAATTAGATGTAACTCGAACTACTTCCTTCTAGAAAAATCATTAAAAATTCTTTCCTAATGACCTAGAGATGACAAAATGTCTGTAAAGTGTGAAGAAGCAGACAAGCACAGGAACATCGCTCTTAAAGAGTGTTAATCCAGATGCTGCAATCATCTAATTAAACAATATTTTGCTGTCATTAACATTTTCACCAAGGAATTGCAGTTATAATTTCTTTGTCAGCTGTCTCTAGCTCACTTTACCTTCAAAACTAAAGTGCCATATAAAAACATTAAATTGGATGGTTTAATTAAAAAGTTTTTTTTAATGAAGAAACATATCCAGTATTCCTGAGATCTCATTTACTATGCCTCAGTTTTATTGTTCAAGTAGATTAGTGTCACAGTCTTGCAATATTTAATATTCAGCCTTTAATATTAATCTCTGTAAGCCTACTTGGGGGAAAAGCTGCAGCTTCTGGAAAGGTATAGGGACTACCAACAGTGGTACAACTTTAATTTTTATATATATTTAGAATAAACCTTTATTATTAGAATAAACCAAACCAGGTTGGAAGAGACCTTCAAGATCATCGTGTCCAACCCATCAACCAATCCAACCCACCCAAACAGCTAACCCATGGCAAATAAATAGCTAAATAAAGAACCAAATAATACTTGCTGGAAGGATCAGACAATTGTTGAGATACCTAAATATATTAATCTCCTGACTTTATTCTGAAACTAACCATTGTGAAGCCAGAACTGATCAAGAAAGCATTGCTAACCAAGTTAAACAACTAATATTTATGCATGTTTAGAAATAGGGATTTATAATCCCATTATAAACTCAGATTACTATCATCCACTCAGATAAGCATAGATGTGGCATCTTATCTCATGGTGTAGGTTTGGCCTCTTCACAGTTTAAATTATGGTTCATCTCCTCAAGTAATTTTATTGTGTTGATACTAAAAAGAAAAAGATTCAATTGAGAAAAAAAATCACTGACTTTTTTATTTACCAAATAATAGTTAATAGTTAATCCCTCAATAAATAAAATTCATTTGATACATATTGGAATAGATAAGTAAATATTTTATTTTTCCACCAGAGTATGGTTACATTTATCAAATACATAATCACAAAGGCTCCGTTGTTTGTAACTTGAAAGCTCAGAGTGAAGCTCCTTCAAATTATTTCTCATTGTGGGGTAGAAAAATGCACTTATTGCAGTGTTCTGACATGGAGCAAATTCAGTGTGATAATTTGTTCGTCTATTCATACTATAAGTATCAAAACCATACAGCAGCTAGGCTCAGGATGTTTTTTTTCGTCTTGTGCTATTTACGTATTTATGACTTTCCTATGTGGAATGAGAACAAAAAGTCAGAATCTTGTTGACTGAGTACTGACACTGAAGTGAAATGAATAAAATTGCTATCAATGTTAAATAAAGATCTGAATATGGAAAACAACAGTTTAAAATAAAAAGTAATTTGGGATGACCCTAAATTTCCTTTCAAAATTTTGCAAAAGGATGTTTTCTCCTTTCCAAATTTTTCTATAATTCAATTTTCAATTGAAGGTCTTTATCACTGTGAACTCTTTTCAGAAAACTTCTGATTCTGATGAATCATCGTTTGCTTATACTTTATAATGGTCCACAGTCATCTCAGTCATTGTCTTCCTGAATCTCATTTTTTTTTCCCCAGTCTGTTGTCTATATAAATACAAATTTCTTTTGTGGAAGCTTTTGCACACTCTTCTGGTAATTTAATTAAGGATTCTGTTGGTAAGAAAAAAAACTATTGTTATATAAAGGTGTAGTTTTATAAGGGCCCTATTTTACATAACCTTAAATTTGGCAGTCTCAAGAAACTTTGCAATTTGTATGTAAGTAATCCTTTGCCAAAGAGGGGAAGAGTATTCTTTTTTGATGGAGGCGGAAAATGTGGCAGAGTTGTTGTACTTCAAGATGTATAGAGCCCCCTCAAAGAAAACCCACCACCAGTTAATGTTCTGCCAGAGGGCATCTTTCCTTTGCTTCCTTCACATGGATAAATTCTGTTGAATTTCTTGGTTTAATTGTTTGATACATACTCATTCTGTCCAAGAATGGTTTTACATTTGTTCCTTGTTAATATTAATGAAGTGGTTATGTTTCTATCCATCTTTGTGTGATGCAAAGAATTGCTTTTTAAACAAAATTGTACTTGCACCTCAATTATTTTTTTTTTATATTCTTGTGAACATCTGTGTGTTCAAAATGTAAAACTGAGGACACAGTTGCTAACAATGTGCACTTTTCCTGTTTTCAGTGAAACTATGTACAAAATAGAAACATGCTTCTTGTTCCTCAATTTATGTTGAAAAAATAAGGTGTTTGTAGAGCAGTGAAAGTTTCACATTTCATTAAAGCAGAACTGATTTTTGTGGAGAACTGCAAATGCTATTCAGAACAAGGAAGCCTGTGTTTTCCTGTGCCGGGTTTTGTACCTCAGGAATCTGTCCAGAATCTGGAAGGAAGCAGTTAGTGAGACAGGGCTGTAAATCTGCCACAGGACTGGGAATTGTTAACCTGGGTTATTTCAGTCTGCTAATTATATTATATAAATACACACACACATATATTTATGACCTGATTTTGTTTTTTAAGACTTATGTTGCATATTGTGTGGTTCTCAGTAAATCAATATGGTGGATGGTTCTGTATTAGGCAACTTCATTTGTCTTATCAATGAAATGTTAGATAATACTAAATACCAGCTGACACAGAAATAATAGCCTTTCCTGAACACACTTTTTTTTTTTTTTTGGTGATGAATTCATAATCTTCAGTTCACTTCAGCTGCAGTTATTCTTCTGAAAATGTACCTAAAGATGGCTTTTGCATATTTGAGCTGCTGGGATGAAATCAATGTTTTTTCATTATGTTTGGAGGGAGTGGCCTGAGCACTCAGTTCTGTTTTTTAGTGGGGAGAAAATGTCTTTTAATTTTCAATGTGGTTACAAAATAGTATTAAAGCAAGCATTACTTTTTCCACTTTGATGCCACTATTGCAGTGAAATATCAGTGCTTCTTTAGTGAAGAAGAGCTATGGGGAATGATGGATTAATATGGTTTATCAAAGATAGACCTAGATTTGCAAACTTCAAATTTAGCTCCTTGCTGTTTGGAGTTTCGTTTAATCTTTGCCAGCTAATGATGCCATGTACAGCTTCAAGGAAGATAATAGTGTAGTGGGTTTAAATTTCAACATTCATGGTATGAACATAGCTTCATGGAAGTATGGTAGCATATGGTGCATTGTAGTTGATCTTGAAAGATCCTGTGATCTTTATATTATGCTGATTTCTGTGCTGCCTTCTGATTCAAGATACGTGCATCAAACAACTACTTTTGTCTGAAAGTTTTATACCTGTCCAGTGGTAGAAATTTGGAACATGATGCAAAAAAAAGTAACCACCAGGTTGTTTTTCAGCGGGAGAAGTGGACATTATTTACTAATTCTTATAACATTTTCTTTCTTAATAGGACGAACATACAATGATCTGAACCAATACCCTGTATTTCCATGGGTACTAACAAACTATGAATCTGAGGAGTTAGACCTGACTCTTCCAGGCAACTTCAGAGATCTTTCAAAGGTATGCTTCAATTCTGTTAAAGAGACTCAGCCAGCCCATTTAAGAAGAGATTTTGTTTTATATGTATAGTCCAGTTACTTAGGTCTTTATTGTAAAGTCAGAAAAGTCTGAAATAGACTTTTCTATTTTACAATCACTTTATACTGAATCTTTACAGTATGCTGCTTCCATGTCACTGACTGATCTGGTTCAAAACCTTCACCTCTTCTGTTCCTTCTTACGAATCACAAGTGCATCAGACCACTTCATCTCACTAATTATCTCAGTTGGTTTGTGAAAGCTGATCCTTTGGAAACAAAAAACTTGGACTAGTTTTTCACTCTGTTTTGCAGTGACTAGATGAGCAGCATTTTGGTTTAATAATTTTTCAGTAAAGAAGCATTTTGTATTTTATACCCTGGAGTATCTAGTCCCTATCATTATTTGTGGATTTTTTTTTTTATCCTCCAACCATTCTCAGGCAGTTAATGCATTGTAATAACACAGTCCCCAGTATTTGTTTCTCTTAATGACATCAGACTGCCATCTATACCCAACTCTGGTACTTGGAAGGTGTCAACAGGCTGGCAAGTGTGTCCCAGCCAAGCATAGCACAAACATATTGAGGGGCTCTACTTTTGGCCAACTGGAATGAAGACAAAAACCAGAGTTTGAAACTTATGGGAAGTATCTTTCCTGGCTCCTATTAACTACGAAAGTGCATCAACTTTCTTACCAGCAAAGGTGGGTAGCCTTGCAACATCTGCAGCATGAGGTTTCTGTTGTCTGGACGTGACAACTTTCTTGCATTTTTGCTGCAGTTCTTCTGCCAGGAGAGAGAATTTACTTGCACTAGTGGTGTGAGGCTCAAAATTACAGGAGGTTGTAATTTGCTGGCTTAAACAATGAGGCTGGAGAGGAGAAAATTATTCCCGAGGCCTTTTCTGCACCCCTTCTGCTGCTGGTCAGGGATGAGAATTCCTGGAATCTCTGAATGCCTGTTATTCTTTCCTCCTCTTCCTTCAAAGTACACATACTGGGTAGCAATGGAGAGATCTCACCCTGGGTATATCACAGTCTCATAACCCTGTTGGAAAAAGTATGCTTGCAGTACCCCCAGATGCATTTTCATCATTCCTGGAAGCCTACTTTTGTGAGACTTCCAAAATAATTTGAGCAGGACTTGATTGCGTAATATCAGATAGAGACACCTATCTTTCCTCTTCCTTTTTTTCCTTAGATAAATAAATATGTAAATGAAAACAAAAGCAAACAAGTTGGTTGAGATTCTGTTTACCTCATGTAAAACTTTCACAATCTAATAGGTATGTTTCACAATGTGTTTTTCAGTTCTGTAACACCACTGTAATCTGTGCCAGGAACAATACAAGAGAATCCACAGACAGTAATTAAATAAAGAACAATGATCATCTTGCCCTGTCTCATTCCATAGCATGTATAAAAATATTTCTGCTTTAGAGTTGTTTATAGTGATAAACCTTTCATTAAGATGCTTACACTTTTCAAAATCTTTTAAACTCATTTATTTCTGGCATTAATAGCACTGCGTGTGGTGAAGTGCAACAAGATTAGGCAGTGTGTCTCGAGTCCTTCATTAGATACTTAGCTTTGGTTGAATCCAAATTTTTATGGTAGCCTATTAAAGTGTGTAATTGCTACAGGAAGTACTGTGATAGTTGAATAGATAGGTTTTCCTCATGAGTTAGTTAAGACTCATTATGGAATTAGCGCTTGTAGAGCTTATTAAGTATCACTGCACTTTGCTCCTAGTAGTGCTCTCCCTTGAAAGGAAATGTAAAATCAAGTCCCTGGTTATTTATGTTTCTTCAAGAATCCATGCAATGTGCACAGCAGTATTTTGTCTGAAGACCTTTTCTTGCCCAATTTGGTAACTTACTCAAAAGCTACCAGCGGTTTCTTCTGGAAAAGCTAGGTTTTTGACCTCTAGTAAAAAAACCTACACAGAACTAGTTAAGGCAAATGGCCTTTCCTTTCTGGCAATATCTGGGATGCGTTTATAAATGGATGTGTGGGAAAACACATCTGGGATCTGTAAAGTGTTGTGGGATCCCTCAGAATAAAAAGGATATAATTGTAAATTTTTTTCCCAATGTTTATTATAATAACATCTGATAGATTTCACAATTATTTTAAAATGAAAAATAGATTTATGATTTTATCTTTTTTTTGTAAAAGGCAGTTAATATGAAATACATTACTTTGTGAATTTGGGCTGTTATGCATTACTTGCATCCTGTTTCAATTTCTACATTACCAGTAAAAGTCTTCAAAATCAGAATGTATCTGAAATATTTCCGTGACAATTCTGTTTTCATTTTTTATATTGTCCTGTATCTGTAAGCCAGCCCCTTCTTTCCTTGTTAGGGAGGTGAATCTTGAGCCTAGTGCTTAAAAGCAGGAGTTAGTGATTTATTGTTCACATTAATGAACCAGGGTGTGCTATCAAGCCTCAGCCAGACCTCTGGGGCAGACACACACTGTATCCTTTCCATGAGGAGCCACTTCCTTCTGTCAGATTTCACCCTGCAATGGAGAAATGTTCCTGCAGATTGGATGGCAAATCAGAACCTCCGGCTAAGCTCTTGATGACTAAAATCTCCCTTGTCACTTCCTGACCCTCTATCTTCCTGCAAGTTTCCCCTTCTTGGGTTTCACAACACCTCTCTCTTTAATATTTAGCAATTAATACCACTCAGTCTTTTGAAACTACTTAGAACTGTAATGGCATTTACATATATGGTAAAAGCCCACAAAAGCAATTAACTGAATAGAGAAGCCATCAATGATTTTAAATAGTTTTGGTAGTTAAATGTAGCTGCTATATGTAAATTCTATTTTTTTTTTTTTTTAAATTACTTTATGCATTATTGCACAAGGTTCATACAAAGCTCTGGAGTCAGTTATGATAATTATGAATTTTTTTTAAACTTTGATTCCTATGCTCAAAAGTGGTACATCACTTTTGCAATATCACAAGTCCTAAGTGCATATACAACAAATGCAATGTGTAAATGAAATTAGATATATTTGGCTTGCTTATGTTGTCAGTCAAAGCATGAAATATATGCTTTTTGCATTTACCTCAGACTTAATTACTTACATTTCTGCAGAGCCATCTTGAACATGTAACTTGCCCTTTCTTTACGTTCCATTTAATTCTGGCTCCATGTAGTGTTCCCTATCGTATTACTTCTACATTCAGTTGTTGGTTGTTCTCTCAGATCAATTATATTTAAATATTAGTCTAAAAATTCTTCTGCCCTTTTTTCTTTGAAGTGTTTGGAAATTCCTCTGTTAAGGCTTTCTTTGTTTTCTTTTACATAAGATTTAAAGCCAGGGCCTATGGGCATGGAAGGTACTGCAACAGTAGGAAATATTGGGTCTCTCATTTGATTAGACAGTGTAGGCTCAAGTTTTATTCATTACATATACGAGGTTAAAGGTTATATTTATTGTTTGACAGGATGAAAAGCTAATGAAAGAGGCTGTCATAGATACGTAGATTATCTTTTCACTATCAAACCACTAGGTGATCTGCTTATTTTCTTCTTTATTGAGATTTCCTTTGGAAGAATGGTATTAAACATTAGTACAGGAAACGTGTATTCAGCCTGTACTGTGCACTGAGGGATTTTGGGTTTCATTACACTTAAAATGTGTTATGGTTTGTTTGTGCCAAATTATATGACTTTTACTCCTAAATTACAGAAAATGCATGTGTTTGACATGCTGCATTGTCCCTGCTCATCAACGTGTAAATGGGAACTTCTCCTCGTTTACTTTCAGTCCTGCATACTGTTAAATAAAATTATTTCTCCACCAGGCAAAGTAATACTAATATTGACATATGTATGAGACATCACACACCCATTCATTGAGTGAAAAAAATTATATTTTGTTAATATAGAAGGTGTTTGACTGATGGGTGGTGATAAGCATAACCACTTTTCCTTATTACTGTGCCATTTCAAGAAAAGGAAGTGATAAAGCCCCAAGGCTTCTAAATGTAATAATGCAAATGAATGCATCAAAGTGTGAATATTTCAAGGCAAACCACACTTAATACTTCCAAAAAATGTGAGTTGTGGAATGGAGTTTATGGGCTTATGAAGAACCAGTTTCACTGGAGAATACCTTAAACTTCTCTGTTTTCCACGCACAACTCTACCATCAGAAGAAAGATTAGTTTGATTCTTGCTTGGTTTAAACTGCACAACTAAATATTTTCTTGCCTCAAATAAGAAGTTCATTTGACTCTGGTACTTTCAGTCTGCCAGAACTGTTATATTTGATAATGTTGATAATGATATACTGCAGAAAACTGTTGAATTTGAATAAAACCAGAGTTTAGTTGAAACCTTAAAGTACCATCCTAAAATGTCCTACTTAAATGTTATTGTTCAGTGGGATTTAAAATAAAAAAGCAAGCAGACAGAATAATCTCAGGCTATATTCACCCAGAGTAAAAAAAAAAACCCACCAAAATAATAAAAAAGGAAAGAAAAAAAGGGGGAAAAAAAAAATAAACAGATAAGGTAGCTGCTGCATCAATTAGAGTCAAGATAAACAGAGTATTTCAGTGGCTGCATAAATAGGATGTTACATTCAGTTTTGCCCTCATGAGAGAATGTAGTTTTATTGAGATAGCTGGCAAACCAGTAAATATTACATGAGCTAACATAACATGTCCAGTGGATATAAACACGAGATGTATTGACAATACACAGGTTCAAAGGCCAGATGTCTAAAGAGATTAGCCAGATAAAGAAGAATGGCATGAATAGCAGTATATTTTCAGTGTGAAAGTAAATACTTACATTATTTTTCAATGGAAAAAGAAGCATAAAATAAATCTAAACAGCAGCTTTTAGTACATCAGCAGTGAAATGTCTGAATAGGCATTGTCATACGGTGAGTTGTTGTGCTTGGTTGGAGTGAAGAATATATTATAAAACCATTTTAAGGAAAGTTAATATTATTTGATATATGTCCTTACAGAGGGCTTTTTTAATAGATAGACAAACTGAGTGTTTGGGAAAAGCATTTTATAAACCATCAACGTAACTTTTTATTTAATGCTCAGAACAATTTGTTTGACTCAAATTCAATTTCTGTACTGCTCTTATGGTTAAGGTACTGGACTGAGACATAGTACATAGATTGAGCTTTTCTTTTTTATTGTTTGCTCAAGTCATTTTAGCTAGTTTACACAGCAGTAGAATTTCACTCAAGTGGAAATAAAGTAATTTTTTTCCATTATGTGAAGATAGAGAGACTGATCTGTAAATAAAATTTATCTCCAGTTTATAGACATGGTCTCAGATTAAAAGCTTAGTAGTTGAATTTCTGGACTGAGAACAGCACTGTAACGCTATAGAAAAGTGACCAAAACTCTATATACTCATACTTCTTGTGAAATACGAGAGAACTTGCTGTCTAACAGAACATATGCCTCATGAGAGTAAAACTAGGTTCATTACTAGCTTGTACAGAAAGGCTTTACAGAAAATGTATGTCTTTACCAAAGGATTCATGTTACCATTTCTTTGGATAACAGCATTCTACCACACAGACATTCAAAAACTACCAAGGAGCTCAGGGCAGAGCTCTCTGAATTTACTCCCTGCTGTTTTATTTACAGAAATTTTCATTTTCAGAAAATGCCTGCTTCTTTGGTACACAAAAGCTTATCTACTTGCAGTTAAACAAGTTTTTTAATTATACAACAACAAAAAAGAGAGATTAGAGTACTTCCTGTGTGCAATTTAATGTGTATGGTTTCCTACATAAGGGGAGACTTAAGTTCTAGCTATTAATGTGAAGAGAAGGGGTTCACATAGGGTTCTCTATTACTGCACAGAAGAGGAGAAAAAAGGGATCAGATATTCCTTGTATTTCTTTGCCACAGGCCAGAGAAAATTGAGTTGACACTGAATCAGAAGCTGCAGAGTTGTATGAGCATGGGCAGCTCCCAGCTCTTCTCTCTGTGAAGTGCTGCATTGAGACAGCTGCACTACTTCTGAGATTCCAGTTGTCATCTCTGCGTAAATGGTGCCATGTTTGCATGCCAACTCCTCTAGAGCTAGCTCAGGGATTTCTAGCCCAGCATTGTGTTGCAAGCTATAGTCATACCTAAGCAGTTTCATAGAATCATTTAGGCTGGAAAAGACATTTAAGATTGAGTCCAGCTGTAAACCTTAGCACTGCCAAGTCCACCACAACCTTATCGCTCAGTGCCATGTCTACGCATTTTGCATACCTCCAGGAATGATGACTCAACCAGCTCCCTGGGCAGCCTTTTCCATTGCTTGACAACCCTTTCAGTGAGGAAATATTTTGTAATATCCAGTCTGAACCTGCCCTGGCACAACTTGAGGCTGTTTTCTCTTGTTCCTTGGATGAAGAGACTGACATCTATCTTTCTATAACCTTCTTATTCAACCAAGCCATACTTAACTAATCAAATTCGATTGTCCTGGCAATGAAAATGAAACATCAGCGGTGTAAGAGATGTGAAGCACATACAAAATTTTCCTTAGTCTGGAGGCCTACCATTCTAACAGCTAGCTGGGTCTGACTCGGTGGTGCCAAAACCTCTGAAAGGCCTGCCACCATAGCAGAGGCACACGTGCTGTAGCATATCTTGCTCCTTATGCATTTAAATCCAAATTCAATCATTCCAGTCCAGTTTACCTGGCAACACTACAAATCTTTGTGGAATGACAGAAATGAACCCATATCTCCTGAATTACAGGCTACCATCCAGATCACTATTTCATCCAATCCAGGATCTGTCCCAAGATATCAGTGTGAGACTTTTTAGCTGAAGACAAGCTCTACCTCACCTCTTCATTTCTGTCATCCCTTTTCTCTGGGGCAAGGAAGGGTAATTCCCAGCAAAGATTCTTCCCAGAGATTTTCATATGATTATTTCCATACTATGGAAGAAGAAAGATGACTCTCATGGTATTTCACTAAGAGTCCATTTTATTCAGCAAATATTTTGTGCATTTCAGCATTTTTCTTCAAATGAATCCTAAAGTAATTGAAAGAAAAATGGATTCTGACTCTGAAAAGAATATTGATGGGGATGAAGTTAATCTTCAGAATCCAGCTTTTTGGGTTTATCATTTAATAAACTGAACATGTGTCTTCTGAAAGTAGATTATTTTAGCTACTTGTGCTGGCATTTTTACATGAAAATGGGGATGTAGCATTTTACAACATTATATCTTTATCTTTTAAATTGAAATAACACTTCTCTCTGAAGAAGCTAGAAAATGATGGTGTGCTTGCATTACTGGTTTATGTGACTTCAGAAAATTTTTGTCAAGTTCTTGAGAGAAAGTACCTTTTTTATTAAATACATACATATATATATAAACGAAAGTTTTTTAGAAGTTATTTAAAAGTATGGGTTAGACTATCATTAATATTTTCTAGTCTATAAAATAAAATGCCTTGTTATTATCTTTGAGCATCACAGTTGTTACTACCATAATCAATTTACAATGAAGAATGGAAACACAAAGCTTATTTGATGAAAGACATCTGAGCAATTTCAAATATATTTTGAAGAGCCTGGAATTCTGTTTTTCAGTCTTGCATTAATCACTGTATCTCTTCTGTACTGTGCCTTCAAACATATATGTGCAATCATATTGTGACAGATGACACCTCTGTCTTTCATAGCCTCCGAATTCACTGTAACATCAGGTAAAACGAACCTTGACAGTGGACAGAAGAGATAATCCTAGGGTGTTTTTCCATTACAAAATACTTTCTCACTGATTTGTCTGCCATTTTGTGTTTCCTTCTCAGAGGGAATTATTGCTTTAGCTTTTGAAATGTGCAGTTGAAGACTGGAATTTACTCTGCCAGAGAAGTAGATGCACAGTACCTTAGTGAGGGCAGTATCAGCAGGTCCCATGCAGTCCTCAAAGCAACCCAGAGTCCTGATATGGTTTAGCAAAGTGAGCATACATCTGCACAGTTTATCAGTCTAATAGAGAAAGAATGTCTTTTAATGAATTACTTTTTCACAGAAGTGGCTGAACAATGATTTTTATATATTGGCAAGTTACAGGGTATAATAATGCCAGCGTGTTTCCTTACAGTGGCAGGATGTGTAATGAAACTGAGTATAACAAAAATGCAAACGCATATTTCTTTCTTTTCTTAGTACTTGAAAAACAAGGCTGGAAAGCTCATACTTCATTTTCAAGAATTTCTTGTGAGGTCTTGCAATGCAGTCTGTACCAGATAACACTGGTCCATGGGGATTACTCACACATTTTACACCTATGAGAAAGCTATAAACATTACCAAGGCACAGCAAAGTATGAAGCATCCATAGTGTTTCATGTGAAAAACTACTGAAATCATAATGTTTTAAAATATGTGTTCATCAAAGACTGCTATGTAAATCAAGTTCTAATATGTAAAAATGGAAAACATATTGTCCTATGTCAGTCTTGTAACAGCCGTCTCAAAAAACGTAGTACTGCTGAAGGAATGAAATACTTGGAGCTTAAAAATGGTTCAGTTACACACACAGTGTTGTGAAATACACTGATTTGACTTTGTGTGGGAATTTCCATAGCAGATGACTTTGGATTTTAACTCAGTAGAAAAGCTATGCAGTGGAATGAAATGCGAGAATACCTGTTAGCGTTTTCAGAAGGGTCAAAGTCCTTAAGAATATGTTTTCCTGTTGTAATTCTCTTAGTAACATCAATTCTAACTCTTAATTTTTGTTTAATACAAATCAAGTAATCATTTAAAATTATAGTCAGTTTGACAGTTATTTGGTGTGGGGAATAAATTGTGCTCTCCTCTAACTATTAAACTATGTGCGTTTGGTTAATTTTACTATGGAAGATAAAATCTGAGGATTCTTTGCAGATAGTTAATAAATACTCTCTACTATCTCAACTAGAAAAGCAGATGTAAGATCATGTATACTTACTACAACATTTTAGTTACTTTATGTTCTATTTTTGTTATCCCAGTGACTTTTGTATGACATGATAACAAACACATTTTACCATAAAAACTCCCATGATAGACTGTGTCAAAAAAAAACCCCAAACACCACAGAAAAGCATGTATACCCTAATTAGATATGTCAAAGCCAACAGTTCCTACTACTGTCTTGAAGTTTCTTTTGTTTTCCACCTAATCTGTATAGATTGTCTGTTAAGTATGCTTAGAATGGACTTTGAATTCATGAATAATTTCCAAATTCTATTGGTTTAAATTACAAAGCTTGTTTGTTTTGTTCAATCACAAGTACATCCAGTCCTCCAGTATTTCTGCTTAGGATCACCAGACACCATCAGCAGTTCCACGTGAAATCTTTTCATCATGAACTGTGCATTATAAAGTATCCTGTGTGAGCAAAAGTCAGTTTTCATTAGCTGTGTGATTATGGTGAATGACAGCAACAGAAATATTAGTTTGGCCTCAATGCATTTTAAATGCAGTTTTAGAAGTCTATTTCCAGAACAATGTTACTGAATTAATAGGGAAACAACTCATACTTCAAGAAGGTCTTGAAAGTTTGCAGATGTGGATCAATTATATTTGTCAGGTAAAATAAGGAGTCTCATAAGACCTTCAGCACACAAAACCTTTGAAAAGAAATTCTAAGATTGCAAAAAATCTGAAGGGATTACTAACAGCCCAGAATGTGTTTGGTTGCAGGCTCTCCTATGTACTTAATGCAGAATTAACCTACGACATGTCCGGCATGCTGCTCTTCAGCTGATGTTGTATTTGACCTCTTATGCCTTTGCAGCCTATTGGTGCTTTGAACCCAAAGAGAGCAGTCTTCTATGCAGAACGGTATGAGACATGGGAAGATGATCAGACTCCACCTTATCATTACAACACCCACTACTCTACATCTACTTCTACACTGGCTTGGCTTGTTCGTATTGTAAGTATTCCTGCATCCTGGTTTTCAGTAGTATATCTATCTACAGAATCTCTTCTGTCACTTACCACCACTTCTTAAAATGAAAATACCTTTCTAACACAATCTCATTGTTCATCCCTGCCGTAAAACCTCAGAAATTCTCTAGGTATGCTGCATATACACATTTGCAGTGATGAGTAGTCCTTTCAACCCAAATAATCTGAGATATATTTAGAAGCAAAATTGTGGTGCTGTGAGAACACATATGATAAAGAAAATCCATCTAAAACTAAATCCATCTTAAAAAAAGTCTCTAGACAGAAAGTTGCTGTTACTTATATATTCATTTGTTATTTTCAGCTAGAGACAGATATATACAATATTAAAGAAAAACCTTTCCAGAAAAAGCAGATGAAACTCTGACAGATTGAGAGGGGAATTACAGGACTAGTTTTATGTTGAAGCAGGATAGAGTAATATTTTATGCAAATGAAATAGGCTTGTCAATGAATTAATAACGTTTCAGAAATCATAGATTCTAATTTCAAAGTGCTATTTCGGTTCTGCAAACCTCTTGCGTAAATCCTAAACTTAAAATCAGATGTAGAGAAGTGGGACAAACTTCAAAGAATAGATGAATCTGAATTTAGTTTACATGTTAACACAATGATTTAAAAAAAAAATGCAGTGATCACAAGAGACTTAAGGTTTCACACAGAAACATGGATTAATGAAAAATAGTCACTATATAATTACTGGCCTTAAACTACACCCTTCCAACAAAAATCTGTCTCTTAAGGTGCATCCTAAGCATGTTTTGCTCATAATGAAGCAAAGCAGAGCTGCAGAAAAGCTTGACATCTGAGTTTTCACTCATCTCAGCTTCTCTTAGATGTGTCCTGTTTTTCTGCTTGGAAGGGAAGAGTTCACGTGTCTATGAGTTCAGGATATAATTCTTGTTAACCAATGGGAAACTAAATGTTGATTACACTCCTATATGGGGTGATCACTGTTCTCCTTTTAAAAGTTGCTAAATTATTCATGTACTGTGACTACATTTTATGGTTCACATGTTCTTCTTCATTGCCTTAAAGTGTATTAAAATCAGTGGGTTTATTTGCATGTTTTTCTATTAATTTTGGCTGCTCTTCAACAATAGATTCTCTCTTGCTAGTTGGCGAATGCCTAGGTCTGAAAGTCTGCTTATAGACTAAATGTACAACACACTAAGGACTGTTCATTTCCTGTATTAAGCTAATTCTGTGTCATTTTTACTACTGTTGTTCATGTAATACTGTAGATGTTCTTGCTCTTTTTCTATTCAGCCCTAAAGTAGTGAGAGGACAAAGGTTCTGCCTTGATGGCCTTGCAGTGTAGATGTGACAAATTATGTTTGTTGGAGCAGAAAATATATATGAGAAGAAGAAGAAGAAGAAAAGGAAGAGCAGTACTTACCAGGGAAGAGATTGCTTATGGCTAGAAGGTGAAAACATGAGGACACACCTAGATAGGCATTAAAAAAAATTCTTTAAATAAGAGTCACCAGTGAAGAAAAGCAATCATTAGCAGAAGGAGACAACAAAAGTAAGAGGGAGACAGACATAGGGGAAGATTAAAGCTCGGAGAAAGGAAAAAGGAGATAAGGTGATGAGACTAAGCTTGCATATGGAAACCCAAAATAAAACTTTGAAAATAAGTGTGTATAGAGACTGGAAAAGATTATAGCTATGGGGATTATAGAGTCATAGTGACTTAGAGAAGTATTTTTGGCTACAAAATAAAGGGTTAAAATCCTAAGGGAGAAGATTATGCCAGTGAAATTAATAAATAAGGCTAAGTTAGATTTCTGGAAGCTAAAGTAGAACTTCTTGCTCATGAAGTTCTTGAGCTAGTGTGTGAGTTTGTGAAGAAGACTGTGTAAGAACATTTTATAAAAGGTAAATTGCAGCCTAGTTCAGGAAGAGAAGGTGCAGTCTGAGATGCAGAGATTCAGGGCAAAAAGCAATATTTTAAGAGTTTGGAGAAGATTCATGCGAAGGGATGTATTACAGCAGAGCTTTTGGTAGTATCACAAAATGAGACTGAAAGAGAAGAATGGAAAGTAAAATCATGGGAGAAGAGTGTGCAGACCATGGTTTAGTCACGAGGTCTGTGGTGACAGGTTTGACTTGATAATCTCTGAGGTCTCTTCCAACCTTGGTGATTCTGTGACCAAAGACTAAGAGAAAAGAGAAAGAAAAAAGAGGGAAATAAAGAGGGAAACAAACAAGCAAGCAAACAAACAAAAAGCTATTACAAAAAACATACTGGGAATGAGATAGCCAACACAGAAGCAGAACAAAAGAGTACAGAGCAAGAGGGGTCCAGGGGAGAACCTCCATGCCTAGACCTTTGTTTTGGAGGAAACAGTACTTGCAGTAGGTAAGGAAATTTCAGCCACCCTGAAGTGGGTATGTATTGAGCTGTGTATATGCCACAAAACCTTAAAATATTTTTGAATTTTTTACTTTGACAGGTGCAGTCTGGTTCCTGTCATTCTCTTCAGAACACTGATTGCAGTATAATATTTCTAAGTCAAAAATAATAATATTATTTTTTTGTTCTTTTGCCTTTCATTGTGCTTCACAGGAGTATAATCTGTAACAAAAGCTCTGAGATGCTAATGTGTTTTCAAAGCTTCAGATAAGATCAGATAACTACTTTACAGAGACATATCTGAAAGTCAACCTTATTTATTGTTCAGTCAGGTTAGTAATGCTGATAAAACTACCAGAGAACATCATGATTTATATAATATTACCTTTCCCTCTTTTGAGGTGTTACTGAAATCAAACCACAGTTAAGCAGTTTTGTACATTACACATCTTTAAATCTGAACCCAAGAAATTCTTCTTGCTCCATAGGAGCCAACATTACCAACAGGTTTGCTCCGGCAAGCAGAATGAAAGGTTTTCTGGAAAGGGATTCACTGTTCTGTTGAGTTAGTTCCATTTTTGCATAAACTAAATTAAATATTCATAGTTTATGGCTAGGTGACCTTATCACCTGGTTCAAGAGTAATCTTTTTTTGCGTGCTTTGTCCGGACCAGTGAATATTTAAGTTGCAGAGGACAGCATATTTTAAACCATGAATGCTACATCAAAATGCCATATATTACAGTGACTTGAATGTCAGCTTGAAATATAGACAGAAGAAAACAGAAAAGGAGAAACAATAATGAATTCTGACTTGAATTCAGATTTTAGGTGAAAGAGGCTACAGTTGTGGTGCAACTGGATGCTCTCAGTAGCTGCTGTTGAAAAAGCTGTGTTTATGTGAATCAGTTACATCTTCATTGAAACAGATACCAGTATTAGGGAGCATAGTTCTCTAATACACCCGCAAAGACTTTGTAGAGAATAATTGGTTTCCAGCCTTTGTTGCAATGACTGAATGCTTGTACAAGGTAGAAGAATTTCTGAATTTATTATGAGTCAGGCATGATTCAGCTGAAATGACTTTTTAGTGTGATTCAAAGGTGAAAATCCTCTTGTAAACGGAAGTGAATCTGAGTCTTCTTTTTCGGTTGGTCTGACCACGACAGTCACAGATATATCAGACAAAAGGTTTACATCAATCTGACAAAACCTGAAATACTCTTTTTCTCCTCTTACAAATGACTGGAAAGACATTTTTGTTTGACATAAGGTGTCTTAGAATGACACATCACTCCCTCCTTTCTCCCCTGCTCCCACCGTAAGTGATTCAAATGGGACTAAGTGATATAGAAGGGAATGGTGGGGGAGAACTGCTGTTGAATGGAAAAAATTTCTTGTTCCCACAGCTCAAGCTTGTATTCATTGTAATCAAGTACCGCACAAATTTCTCATCTTGTTGGCAGCGAATAAGGCATGAATTTTATTCAAAATATTAGGAATGAGTGAGATGGGGTTACAATGAAAACGTTGTGCAGCTTTATAGCTTTCACAGCAACAAAACCTTTACATGAAATGACAGTAATCGGTATCATAGAATAACAGTATTTAAATGAGTATAGTGAATACAGATATGAATTGTATTTATATAACATAAGCACTTGACTTTGCAGAGAATAAAAATTATCTTAAATTTATGTGGGAGGTCTGAGATAAAGCAAGTGAAAGCTCTGAATTTCTGCTAAGGATTAAAAACTCCAAAAAGATAGGCACAACAGGTCATAGCAGGAGAACATAATAGGGCACCCTGTAGTGCTCAGCTATTAAAAGTGTAATCCTTGATTATGAATTTTATTGCTTTTGTATGTTTGTCTCAGATGCTTAAAATAATGTTGTCATGGAATTTTGGATTAATATTTTTACATAATTTAATGTAATTATATCATTTTTCTGGTTTCTTTCTTTTTTTAATCCATCAGCTGCTTCTTATTTCAGAAGTGACCCACAGTCTGCTCCACAATGATATTCATAACAAATTACATGTATCTTATAAAGAAAATAAAAAAAGATAGATAGGGATTGGTAGAAGACAGATTTTTTTTTTGTGCTCAAATCAACAACATGTAAAGTTTTTCAGTCTGAGTAAGCCAGAAAAGCAGCATAATTTGCAAAGATTAATATTGAAAAGGTATTCAGAGATTTGGGGAAAGGAATTCAGTTAAAAATAATTCCAGTGTTAAAAGAATTTATGTAAATCTAATGTTAACAATATAATATTAATATAATTTTCGGATAAATTAATATAATCCAGTTCCTGTGTACATTGTTTTCTGTTTGCAGCCTCTCAGGCTGAATCATACACTTCTTTATTCATATTTTACATTTTCACTATATGGAGCACTGTAAAATCTAGACACATTAAAACTTAATTTCTTTCAATATTTCAGTTCATTGTGATACTTTTATACTGCTCATCACATTGAGCTAATGTTAAATTTTAATATTCTGTTCAAAACATAAACCTCTTCCTCACTTGCCACGCACTCTTCTAATATTAATGAGCGCAAAATTATTGTGCAATGGGAGTTGGGGTCCTCCAACAAGAAACTGTGTTGTGTTGGTTTTGTATTTTAATTGAATTAATTATTGAACACGTATTAGGATTCCTTGATGGGAATAAATGTCGTGGTGAAAGTATATTTCTTAGATTGTTACCTATTGTTTTGAATGTATCTTTTTAAAATAAATCACCAATGTTTTAAGAGGAAAGAAAAAATGAAAAAAAAAAAACCACCATTCTATTAAAAGTAGAATATCCTGCATTCTTATCATGAAATTATTCCATATTTTCACTGACAGAAAACTGAAAGTTAAGATGCTGTCCCTAGAGAGAAAAAAAAATCAAAAAGAATGTAATAATTATTCAAATATAAGCCATCTTCTTGAGCTACTTAAAAAGTTCTGTCACACCTTGATGACAGTAAGAGAGAAATCCCATTCCTTCTCATTTAGAGAGATAAAGTTCGAGATTTTCTCTTCTTTTAAAGAAAATTGCCTCTGTTGGCTGTTGCGTGTGATAGAAAAGATTAATTGGGAAGACAGGTGGAGTAAAGACTGGAGAAACAATGGAAAATCTCTGGAAATCTGAATTTCCTTTTCCATTATCTTCCTCTTTTTGGATTCCTTCACTACCATTGCATCCATGAGTTCCATATATATAAATATATCCCAATTGCACTTAAATGATATAGAAAAGTATTTACTTCATTCCTCTCTAATCTTGGGTAATTAAAACACAGTGTGTATAATGTGATGTAATTTCCTCAAAACTTCCATATTAATAAAGGAATTCCCTGCTTCAGTCAGAAGTTTCAGACAAGGAAATAAGAGGACATGTAGAATAAATTTCAAATAGTGTGTGGGCAATACTGTAATAAGAATTATGATCTGCTGATTACAAAATGCTTACATTAACATTTCCAAATGATCAGGACATTCAAGGAAATAAATTTGGCTGTGAATTTAACTGAAACAACACTTTTTAAAACATTCCCCATCAGACTCGTCACAGAGGAAGAAATAGTTTCCATCCATGTGGACATACTGCCAATTATTAGTTGAATCAGAGAGCTAATGGAATGGTGTTCAATAACCAAGGCGTGGGAAAGATCTGGGTGCATAGGTTCTGCTGTCAAATAAAGGATTTGATCCTGTTAGGTTCTTCACTAAGACTTGATCTCTTTCTGCCCAAGAGTTAATAGCTGTTTCCATTTTATAAGTGGTTTCACATAGAATTATCAAAATTAAAAAACTGTAAATATTTCATCTCTATTTCTGCCCTAAGGTAATGATAAGGTTACATATCCTGTAGCCATAGTCTGCCTTGTAATGACTATAGAGCCATTCTGCCTAACATGAGGCAAAGTGGAACCTACTGAGGTTTTTTAAGTTTAATGAAAACATAAAGAAAATTCAGGAGGAGGATTACTTAAAATTTTACTTTGGAATACCGTCTTACAAGGGATAAACAAAAGAGGGTAATATAAATAACAGTGAAGGTGTTTATGATGGTTGCAATGAGGTGAACAGCCATTGTGAACTGGAGCTGAGCTACATAGGTCTGCCACTGATGGGTAATTAGTTTTATGAAAGAATAAATATACAAAATAACCTTTGCTGCCAAAAGTTGGGATTTGTGTGTGCAAAATGTGTTAGTGCCAATAAAGTACTGAGATACTCTGTATAGGTATAGATATAATTATGAGGTGCCATATTTTTCTTTAATTCTGCATTTATGAAGTATTTTGATCTGCAAAAGTAATTTGGATTTTGTTAGGAGCTGCTGCATGATTCCTTCTGTGGTTTTCTTAATCCATCTTCATTTCATTGATTACAGGAACCCTTTACAACATTCTTTCTAAATGCAAATGATAGCAAGTTTGACCACCCAGATCGAACCTTCTCTTCAGTAGCCAGATCTTGGAGGAACAGCCAAAGAGATACCTCAGATGTGAAGGTAACATAAGCATTAAATAAACTGATAAATGTATGTTTTCATTTAAGGTATTTTGATTTATGTGGGGACAGAGGGATTTATATTTAATATTTTTATATTCTGTATGCTAGGCATAGTTTAAATAAAAGATAGATGTTACTACAGTTTATTTTTCTAACATAAGCAATCAAAGATTCTTTGAAGTTGAGTAGACAAAAGGTGTTTTGTTTTTAGAGAAAAACAGCCTAACTGATCTAATTTAGATCAGATAATCAGGAGATGGAGAAAAGCCCAATAAATTGTTCTTTCCTGCTGTTAACTCAATATTTGGCCCACTCCATAAAACACAGCAGGAATTGGATTTGACCTTAAAGTGTCATATTGTTATAGCTTGCCTAGCTCTGGCTTTGCATTGCCTAGGGCAATTAATAAAGCATTAATGACAAGACCCATTTAAAATGTTGGCTTTTCTGTACAGCTTTAGCTTTTACTTGAGTGTGCCTGGGGATATTATGCAACAATACGCATTAGATTAAAACAACTTCTGCACGATATACAGAAACAGCCGGAGAGCAGGGTGATTTTACTGTTGTTATTCCTTACCTATTGTTAAATACAAAGGGATATTGTTCATATACACGAGACCTTACCAGGAAGAAACCAAAATCTAACTGTGTGGTTGATAATGTGGTCTTTCTTGATTCCAATTTTCTAGTCATTAGGTAGGCAAAGGCTATCTTTGCAGTATACCAATAATGGCACTTTAAAAAAAACACACCTTTATTTTAAAGTGAATATTTCTCTCTTCTGTTTTGATACTGTGACTCATACTAGGAAATAGTAAAGTCAACATCTCATTATCATTATATTTTTTACTTAATTTGTCAAAAGATGTACATTTGTTGATTTATTTTTATTCCAGAGCTCCTGTTTGCTTAAACATTCCATTAGAGCATGAGATTATAGTTATATATTATTATATATTATTATGGCTATATATTATCATATATTATGGTTGGAATAGCTAATCCCAAATTGCATGGCCCTCTTAACATATGGGAGAAAATGCTTTTTAAATAAAAGAATTTAAAACTGTTTACAACCCATTTCATGTTTATTTATGCTTCTCTGGAAGTCAATAGTATTTTAAATACTGTCCCTGTCACCTTTGTAAGGAAATGTCAGAACTTCGAAGGACTTTGAGTTAATACATTTGAAATGCAGCTATTTCTTCAAATTAAAAGTGCTGACATTTTGATTTTTCCCTTTTGCTGAAATACAGTTTTCCTGGAATTCCACCAGAGTATCTGGGGAAATGGCTTCCTAGGAGTGGGGCTGAAACAAAAGATAAGAGCCTTACAGTGAGGAATAAGGGAAGACAGTTGGAAGTGACTGTAATCTTCTTGTCTGGCTTTAGTACACGGGAGGAGGGCAGCTAAGTACATGAAGGCATTTCAGAAGATAAAGGGATATCTGTGGACAGAGGAAGGGATGGTAGTCGACTAGGTTATATAATTAGTGAAAGGATTGCTCCCGAACTAGAGGCTGAATGAGTTAAAACAAAGAACCGAAACGTTTGTATGAAAATACAAGGCATCCTGTGAACTAAGTGGGATAAATTAAAGTGCTGCTGCCAGCTAGTGCAAGGATGCAGGAATTATGGAGGGATAATGCATTATAAAATGTATTTGTATTTAAAAAGCACAAGTTAATAAAATAAAGCGACTATTAAAAAAAAAAAGATACTCAAAATTAGATTCTCACCTTCAGAATAGGAAGCCAAAAGATGAAGATGTGGGGTAGCTATGTACTTGATTGTCATTCAGTTTGGAAAAGTGAGTTTGGGATAACTTGGATAAAATAGTAAGAGTTATACTGGTGGAAACACTGTAAAATACTGTATCCTAGAATACATTTGTGAGTCTCACATAGAGTTCCAAAGACAGATTTAGATATATACACATTTCTGTTATGCCAGTAGAAACAGAAATGCTACTTGGAGCTAAGTCATGACAGAAAATCTAATATGGGAGACACAGATGAGGTATGTTAGCCAATGTTTTCTCCAGATAATCCCTCATCTGTCTGTTCAGGGATACTTTAGGGATTAAAGATGCTATTTAAAATATGGGTTTGTTAATTAATGAAGATGCAGAGAAGGTGGGTTTAGAAATTAACCTTGAATTGATTTATTATAAATTGATACAGCTAAATAGAAAACTATTTTATCTATATAAAAATATTAAAATATAAAATATATCAAATATACATAAATTCAATTTAAATATATATAAAATTATATATAAATATATTTTATATTTTATATGTATTTTTATATTTTATATATAATATACATACTATAAATAAATATTTATATATTGAATATATATTATAGTGATTAATATAAATATATATAGAATTATATTTATGTAGAAATATTAACATATAGAAATATGTTATCTATAAAATTAGATAAGTAGAAGCAGATTAAATAATAAACAGAATCTTAAAAGGGTGTAAAAGGAAATAGAAAATTTCATAGGCTATCTAAATAAAAAGCAACAATTATGAACAAAGTCACAGAAAGGTAGAAATGAGAAGAGATTTTAAAATGTATTTAACACCAGCATTCAAAGTCATCATCATAAATTTATTGCATATTAGTACAAAGCCACTACTGAAATAAGTCTACCGAAATACATTGTGGTAGCCTAAGCACTGTGTGTCACTGCAACAAGGAAACTTAAAGATCAGCAGGATGGCAGAAAGCTTATAGTGAGACTGAAGCTATGTCCTTATGTTAAACAGCAAGAATACCTTATGGCATCTAAATTCCATGTGAAACAGTCTGGTTAGTCAGTCATTTCCCCAAAGCTCTTATTTTCGTTCAGAACACAAGTTTTTGCCTTTTCCTCATTCAGTTTCTACTCATGCTGGATAAAGCAAATTCTTAGTACTTTCTTTTCTAGGCCTAACTAGTGGAAGTAAATATCCAAAAAGATGTATACATCCAAACTAGAGGGAGCCATAGGAAAAGCAGAAAATACACAGAAATAGTTGGATACAGGATGAAAAATGTTTGTATATGTGAGGTAATTAAGTCTAAAAGAGGTAACATAAATGCTATGAAATATGCAGACATATGAAAGGGAAGAGAATTGTCAGGGAACAAGGAGCTGAACTGTAGAGGAAAGGGATCAGATTTGTAAAATGCTTACTTAACCAATAAAGTTTAAGTAAAACTAAGTATTCTCTGAATTGGAATATCCTTAAAAGGAAATGTAGTAAACCCCGTATTTCTCAATCTTCTTAGAAATGTAGACAGACAAAACACTGGAAAAGCATCAGGGACAATCATGAATTGGCAAGAGGATATGCTAGTTGACCCTTCAGGCCTTTTCCATTTGTAGAGTCTGTGTTTTTTAGCGATAAATCAAGAATGAGTAGAGTAGCTAATTGTTGCTCTTGCTTGTTGCTGAAGATCTTAATGAACTGCATTTCTCAATGCCATGACATCAAGGCCAACTTTTCCCTGAGGCCTTGGAGTTCATCCTGC
Organism: Melanerpes formicivorus; assembly: GCF_026170545.1. Taxonomy (NCBI): domain Eukaryota; kingdom Metazoa; phylum Chordata; class Aves; order Piciformes; family Picidae; genus Melanerpes; species Melanerpes formicivorus. The sequence continues at coordinate 50,096,724 of NW_027142353.1, read as the reverse complement.
AAAAGGATGGAAAACTTAACTATTATCAATACTAGAAATACCTCTTTTTTTTTTTTTTTCCCCTTTCTTTCTTCAGATTAGTTGTGCTAGTGTTTGGAACATCTTACAAGCTTTTTATGCATTTTAATTCAAGCATTTTGCCAAAACTGGAAAATCTGTCTGGTTTAGGGAACTACCAAAAAATCCCCTCAAAAATCTCTTCCCATTTTGTCCACTTTCCTAAGAGCAACCACTATCTTGCACTACAAAATGCCTTCAGCTCTACAACTGTGAAACATCCAAAATTCACATTCAGCTGTCTGGCAACTTCTAATATTTATCTAGCAGTCCTGCAACAACATAAATACTGTGCTCAAGAGATGTGTAGAGGTTGTGTGTGAGCACAAAACCCTAAAGCATGTTCTGTGTCAAAGTGTTCTGTATATTTGTATAGTTTTTTCTGGCTGCGCATGCTGTAAATACATGGGAGTCATGTGGATTCCCACATGATGTGCACGCTGTAAATTGTTTTCCCACCCTAAAGATTTTTTTTTGAGTCTTTTTATCAATATTTGGTGCGTGGAATACGTCAAAGAACCAACCTTTGAAAACTGTTACGAATAGCAAGTGTTCGTTATTCATGTACTGCTTATCATGCATTTGAAATTCATCTGAGCTGCTTTAAGTACATTTAATCTCTGATCTTACTAATCTTGTTAATTACTGTGGCACAGGTTGTGAAATAATTTAAAAACAGCCTGTGTAATGAATTAATCTGACACCTTTCAGTCTTGTATGTTGTAACATGGTCACAATTTTTGCGTTCAACTACTGTATTGACTAATAGTATGAGTTGCTGTAGGTCTCTATTAACAACATCCAATGGAAAAAAAATCCTTTTAAAGTTGTTTGGTTTTCTTTAAGGATAACAAAATTATAGTTTCTTTTCTTCAGTTATTGTTTACAAAGAAGGTGTTGGGGGGGGCTTGATTCTTAAGTGTTTGTGAAGTAGGTCAGTGTAAACTAGTAATTTGAGATTTTAAGCAAGGTGGACACGTCCCACGATTGTTCTTTTGCAGCCTCAATGTAGTTTTAGAGGAAACATCCAAACCACTTTTAGGAAATTTTCTGCATTAAACTTTAAAAACCAAATACCTGACATTTGCAAAAGAATGTGTATCTTGTTAGGAAGCTGCAATTCTGTGGGTTAGTTTCCCTTTTTTTCAGGCACGTGTGTCCTCTCTGGCATTTTCCCTCTCTATTTCTCCTTCTCCCATTCCCCTCCCTCCTTTTCTTTTTCTCTGTGTATGTGCTGTCTCCTCCAGAACTAAATGGTTTCATAGTGAGCTAATGAAAATAGAGCTGTGGCAGTAGTTTGATCAATATGAGGGGAAAAAAAAAAAAAGTTTGTAATTGCTACATCCTGAATTGTGTCAAAAGGTAAAGAAACTTTGGAAAATGTAGTGTATGATAGCTTATTGTTCAATGGATGATTAAAGATCTACTTAGACAATTTTGTTCCTTACATTTGGGCTGATTTGGTTCATTTTCAAAGAGACCTGTTTGGCTACAGTGGATGAAACACAATTAATATGGTATGTGCTATGTTAGAGTGGTAGTACACAAGGGACAACCTGGATAACAGAGTTTATTTTATTGTGTCTCCCTTTATCAACATCCACCTTTTCTTGAGATAATCAGTGCAAGCTGGAGGAGGAGTGAGCATTCACAAAGTGACCTTTGAGGAAGCAAGTCACCCAGAAATGACCATAACTTGGCCAGTCAGCTTTCCAATCTTTAACTTTCTACCTCCCCCTCCCTGCTCCAGTTTTTGGTAGCATTGACTTACCCAGAACCTCCTGTTCAGGAACTAATCTTTCCTAATGCCTCTCAAACTTGTTATATTACTTTTTGAGTAGTGTGGTTAGAAGTTAGAAAGGTAGCTCTGACAAAATGTCATTAAGATGTCTTAGTGTGAATTAACGCATTTAATGGAAGTACTCATGGCTGACTCATTGACCCAGTACTATGCTCTCATGGAATTAGTGGATGCCAGGGGATCAACCTTTTGGGAGGAAAAGAAAGAAAAAGAAATGGCAGCTTTAAAACCTTGAAGTGAATTATATTAGGAAAGTGAAAACGTCTGGGTTGGATTTGATTTCACTGGGAGGCCGTAAAATGGTATACCCTTAGCAAAACATATTAAACAGAAACGTCAGATTTGATGCTAGTGGTGTACAGCTATGATAGTGTTAATAGTGGTCCTCTATCACCTCAAGACATATTTTTAAAAGTTTAATTTCTCAGCAGCTTGGATTTGTCACAGGCTTGTAAATTAGAAAACACATTTGGGGATGTTTTCTTATATAAGGACACGAGGCATATAATACTGTTAACTATACCTTGGGGTTTTTGTATAGCTATTAAAATAAACTAGAGATCATGTTTACAGACAAGAAATGTCTGTTATAATATTCATTTCACCTGTTTTTTACACCCCTCAGTAGCTTTAGTGCATTGTTCGTCATCTGAGAAGAGCCAAGTGTCGCAGGCAGTTTGAAAGGTAGCTGGCTATTAAATGATAGAAAGCTAACCTGTCTTATTAGAAGTGTGTAGGAAAGGGGAGCAGAAGAGGTTACCAGTGTGTGAAATGTCAAGGACAACTAGACAGAAATTACTGCAAATAGATTTAGATCACTAGAATACCTATTTTTATTAACTCTTTGAACTCTAGGTATTTATTGTGGTAAGAAATTACCCCTGACAGGATATGTAGTTGGAAAGATTTATTCATAACCTTTGAAATGTTTTGGCAAAAGCAAAGAAACCAATAAAATTTACTGAATCGTATCAGTTAATACAAAATTATATATCAGCTGAATGGCATATAATAGCAATATGCACTTAAAATGCTTAACTTGTCTGTTAATATTTTTAAAGCATCAGGTTTTTAAAATATATTCATCTTCAGTTACTTTTTTTTCCCCCCTTCATTCCTTTATTTTATGCCTATGAACTGATGTAACTCCTGGGGAAGCTTTTTTGTGTTTTATTTTTGATTTGTTCCTTCATGTCTTGGTTTGCACTGACTGACTCAATATTTGTACAGTAGGAAGAAAATATTTTGAGATTTGTCTTTTACGAACATTTGTAGCTTGAAAGACAAACTTCTCAATATCATGGTAGTTTCAAACATTCCTTTGCATAGACTTGGCTTTTCATTGACCTTTTACCACTAGTGCAGGTGCAATACTATTCTATCTGTTAAGTGAAAAGCAGATTGGAAGACAGAAGGTAGTGTCCCATCCCCTTGTGTAAATATCATCCCTGAGATACCTTTTCACCCTGTTGATTTCTGGTTCTCCTTGTCTCTGTCTTCAGGGTGAATTTAACAATGATGCTTCTAAAGCACAAAGCTGGTGATGGCTTGGATGAAGCAAATCACATAAAAATGAATGAAAAATAGCAGATGTCAGAAAATTAGGCATTCTTAATCTCTGATCTAAAGGCCACAGAGGTTGATCAAAACATTTGTTTTGGCTTCTGTGTTTTGAGCATGTGACACACTATAAGAAGGCCAAAGTGTATGTAGGAATAAAGTACGTTATGCACTCTTTAGGAATAATTCTACTAGTTAATTTGGGGAGTTTAAAAGACTGTTTCATACATCTGTAACTAAGACTTAAGCAAGGTGACAATGGAGAAGGTAAAACCATTGCCCTTCATTTGGGCTTTTAGGAGCTGAAAAGCTGTAGGTAGGATAATGCTTTCCAAATGTAAATATGCAAAGAGAAAACAATAATTTGTTTTCTGTATGTGGGATAGATAGCTAGGACAAGAAAAATCAGCTTAGATTGTGTAATGAAAAATTCAGGCCAGGTGTTAGATAAAACTTCCTCAGAAGAAGAGTACTGAAGTCAGATTTTGTAAAGTTGCTGTCATGCAAACTCTAGGACAACGGGAAGACAGTTATCTGGCAGGAAAAGTTAGTACAGCTGAAATGCTTCTGGAATGAAAGAATGGGCAAGGTCACCTTTCCAAATGTGACAATGGAACAGTTAGGTATTTGAGGTATCTATTCTCTGTCCTTACAGGAAATGCACCAAAACAGCTATCTCCCTTTAGCCATAATCTTTATTAAAATATGGACTGGCACAAATCCACTTACAAAATAAACTCTATCTTTGGCTAAGAAAACTACAAATAGGTTTTGGAAGTAACTCTAGCCCTTCCTAATGTTATCCTTCCTTTCATTTGTGTGTTTATTCTTGCAGCTTTCAGTGGCTTCTCAATTAAAACAATTCTCTGGGCCCCAGTTGTCATCTTGCCGTCTCCACTGAGATTCGCTCCTGTCTGCAGCTTCTTTTTCCCAGCAACCTCTCAGGCTCTGTCTTGTCTTTGCTGCCTGCTCTGTCCTTGCTAATTGTTCCTCTCTCTGCTTCTCCCAGCTTGTTACTTCCCCTAGTGAAGTACGCTCAGGGGCTCTGGGTAAGGTAGTACTCACCTTCACATCCTTGCCAGGTGCTTGCCTATGGCATGAGGTAGAAGAGATGGCTTCTTCACTTATTCACGACAGAATAAACAATGAACACCAACCCAAAGCTTTCTACTGTGGTTTTCCAGATTAGTTATGGTTTCTATGCATCTTAGTGGCTAAATATTAATTTTTGAAGATTTTTTCCAAATATTAGCGAATTCATACTCACTGGGTGACAAAAGTTTTCATAGTGAGTCTGTGCTTTAGTATGTATGCATTGTCTAGAAATGAGAAGGGGATGGATTTATCTAAACTGGGTTGAAGTGTTGTGGTTTCTTAGTCTAGTCAATGGTGAAGACAGCAAAATTGGAAAAGGAATATCAAATGCTACCAAAGAAAAATAAATGGTTAATGCAAACTATGGGAAGTATGCAAGTATCTGGGATGGATAGCATGCAACATTATTCATATCTCAAGAAGAGGTTCCATTCATCCTAAATAATTATGTCAAATAAGCAAAGACATTTGTAAGCTGCACTAAAATTAGCATTAAAGATAATGCTGAGACTGTAACACAGTGGGTTTATTAATTTTTATTTATTTACTTTTAAATATTATGTATAGCTTTGTTACTTTGACTAAAAACTAAATAAATACCAGATGTGTAACAGAAATTATTAGGGTTCTAGAGAGAGTGTTATTTGAAGAGGATTTAGAAGTCTGGCACTGGTTATTTTCCAGAGCACAAGAATAAGACAGGTCAAACTAAACATATACAACACAATAAATCTTATGAAGAAAGTTAATCACATGCTTTCTATTTATTCTATATCTGTTTATGCTTTCTGCTATATCAGACAAGGGAGCGTTAAATTACACTGAAAGCAAATAGTAACAAAGATAAAATTACTAAATGGAAATACCATTAAAATATTCAGTGACTTAAATCCTGTTGTTTCAAGGTTGCCCTGAAGCCATAAGATTAGTAGTATTCTTTGTTCTTCTGTCTCTGGATAGCACGTCTCTTTCAGACACGTCAGATGTAAAGGCTCACAACCGAATCTTAGGACATTTAAAGTTGAAAAAGGAAATTTAACAATTAATGTATATTTGACAGAATCAGAAATGTGCTTGCTATTTGATTTTGCAGGTTAGTACACCACCATAGTGCATAAAATGTGATAATTAAAAGCAGTGGTATGTGTTTCAAGACTGCCATATAAAACAGAAATAAACTTTGTGTGATTTTTTCTTTAGTTTCATTTGAATTGTTTCATTTGATTGTTGACTTTTAATTTGATTTAGACTGAGTTCTATTTCAGCATTCTGATATTCTTATGAATTTTTTGGTTTTTAAAGACAATACTCTTAGTTTATCACTGATTTGTACGGTAGCACATACTGAGCTGTGTCCAGCTCTTAGTCCCCAGTTGCTAGTAGTTTCTTGAGATCTAGAAAGATTGATGTCTAGTTTCTTCCAACGGTGATGATCCTTCATTCTTCTTTGGGGTCTGTTAGAGAAAACCAAAATACTTCCTGGGGAACCTGAGAGTGAATCCGGTTTAGGGGACAGGCAGAATTTTGCTTTTAGAAATATTACAGGTAACATCATATAATTTAACATCATATAATTTAAGACTGTCAGTAAAATAATATTTTTTCTTTTAACCTTATAGGATATTCAGCATTGCTTTTAGTTTGGTTTTGCTCCAGCTGCTGTGTTATTATTTACTGCCTGTAATAGTTCTAAATTTTTTTTTGGGGGGTAGGTTTTTATGAAATTACAACTCATTCCATAATGAACTGTTCAAGCTCAGGCATGTCAGACTTGGTTAGTGTTTTGCACTGGTTAGATATTGATTGGCATTGCAGTTTAGTCTAATCTGAGTGCAGACTGTTTATAGTATATTAAATATGATGTAAAGAAGTAAGTAAATTGTCTTCTTAAACATTTAACTTTGTAACATAAATATTATCTTTTCCTTCTTTTTTTTTTTATTCTGCAATGAATACATTTGAAAGCACCTTCTATGCTTTGACTGTTCTACTCTCTATGGAGCTGCACATCAGATTTAATTACATAAGTTTTTGTCTGCAGTGATTTTTTTTTTTTATGCTTCACTTCTCTGCCTTGAAAGAAACTTAGGTTTCAGGTGCTGTGTCATCAGTTTTGATCATGTTACACAACTGAATGCCATAATGCTTTTAACAATTTAGTGAATTTAACCCATATCTAGATATTAGAAAAGAAGTAGAGAGCTTTAAAGCTTTTTCGTTATTGCAGTTCAGTAATTACTGCTAAAATAAAGGACAGCACCGAATGTTGACTTTTATTATGTCAAAATCTATAGCTAAATTCTATTTAGCTAAATTCTATTTAGCTATCCTGGAAATGGAAAATCTTCACAGCCTAACTTCTCTATAAGGTATTAATACACTGTAGATGTTCTTCACTACTCAGTTACTGATCTTTAAGTTTAAACATCATGTATTTTAAGGATTTTTGTTGTACTGTTATTTTTTTCTCCATTTATTTTTACATTTTTCATAGAATAGAATAGAATAGAATAGAATAGAATAGAATAGAATAGAATAGAATAGAATAGAATAGAATAGAGCCAATGTGCAGAACCTGGCACTTGGATGTGTTAAATCTCATGCCATTGGATTCTGCCCATCTGTCCAGCCTGTCAAGGTCCCTCTGCAAAGCCTCTCTACCCTCCAAGTAGTTTACACTGAATTCTTTCCCTCTATATAGGTAACTGAATTCCCACCTTTTCTTGTGCAATCAAAGAAAATAGAGAAAGTAAAATCAGGACAGTGTTATATCACCAACTTCCCCCCCACCTTTAAGTAGTTTATTTGAATAGTGATTAAAATCTAACATATTTATAGTATCAAAGGCTTGGCATACACTTTCTTCTATCACAGAATCTCAAAATCATAAAATATATCTGGTTGGAAGAGACCTCAAAGATCCTGTGGTCCAACCTTCAACCCAGTACTGGAGGGTCAATACTAAACTATGTCCCTAACCTCCACGTCCGCACACCACTTGAACTCCTCCAAGGATGGTGACTCCACCACTGCCCTGGGCAGGCCATTCCAATGTTTGATAACCCTTTCGAGTGAAGTGTTTCCTAATAGCCAGCCTAACCTCCTCTGGCACAGCTTGAAACCATTTCCTCTAGTCTTGTTGCTTCTTATCAAGGAGAAGACACTGGCCCCCTCCTCACTCCAACCTCTCTTCAGGTAGTTATAGAGAACAATGAGGTCGCCCCTCAGTCTCCACCAGACTGAACTGCAGCTCCCTCAGCTGCTCCTTGTAGGTCATGTCCAGACCCTTCATGAGCCTCGTTGCCCTTCTCTAGACACGTTATTACCCGTTACCTGTTATTCTGAAAAAATCTCCTTTATTGATTTGAACTTCTTTCTCAAGTAAGGCTTTTCATTCAAACAGTTATGGGAAAAACAAAGATTGAATATTCCATTATGAAAAATACATTTGACTGCAAGTCCAAGAAAACAGATTGTAAAATTTCTTTTTAAAATGCACAGAAACATAAGCAAAAGCAGGGATGCTTTAATACGTACTACAGCAGAGCCTGATTCTGGCAACACCATTTGTCATCTTTGTATAAATGCCTCATTGTGTCTTTCTTCCTTTCTAGGAATTAATTCCAGAGTTTTACTACCTACCAGAGATGTTTGTCAACAGTAATGGCTATAATCTAGGAATCAGGGAAGATGAAGTTGTTGTGAATGATGTTGACCTGCCACCATGGGCCAAGAAGCCTGAAGACTTTGTCCGTATCAACAGGATGGTAAGCTGCACTGTAATTTTATCACCAGTTTTAACACGCTGGTTTTCATCTCTTTAGAACTAGGTTTGGAGAAAGAAAATAGAAAGTGAAGGAGAATTTGCATTCTGTCCTGCTTGACAGAACCCTTTATTTTACAATGGACTTTCTTTCCATGTGCTGATATTATGGGAAATTAAATTCACTCTCTTATGATAAAGCATCAGATGGACAGAAAGTGGACAATGAAAGATAGCCTGAAAAGTTTTTAAGTCTGCTCCTCCTCACCACTTTCTACATTAAAAAAAAAAAAAAAATTAAAAATGCTGATACCTTGAAAGATGTATTCCTTCCTTGACTGAAGCTATATATTTCCTGTTCATCAGAGATGAACTGGAAGTACAGAAATATGAACATAAGCCAAAAACTACAGTCTCTGAGGAAATTTTGCAAAAGAACTTCTCTGGTGTAAATCACCATGAAGACTTCAGAACTTAAGCCTAGAATACATTGATCTATGTTATATCTTTCTTACTTTAATTTGATTGGTAATGATCCTATTAATAAGAGTTAATACATATATATGGTTCTAGTAATTTTTAGGAGAATCAAGGTATATTCTAATGTTTTGGCCAGCAGTAGTTCAGTTTATGGTTCTGTTCTGGAAACTGATCTTCCTTAAAATGTCCTATAGAATCTTGCTTATAAAGTCAGGACTATACATTCAATAACCTATGGGTTTCCATACAGTTGCAGAACTGTTCAGCTTGTGCATTATTGCCTGTAGTGCTTTGTGGTAGCATTTTAAGTCTAGCACTGTTGGGTATTTTCTGATCAGTTTGGCAATTTGATTTCAAGAACTCTCCATTTAAAGAAAATTGTTCTTTGGGAGCTGATAGTAAAAATAGTTGTAATGAAGTTCAAAAGAATAGGAGAATATTGTAAAAACAAACCTATTCCTGCATGGATATTATTTATAAGTGTCCTCCATTTAGAAAAGTAAATGATTTGACATATGTACAGCAGTCTCCTAAGGAAGCGGTGGACCTCATCACTTGAGACGTATAACATGCACTACACAAATCAGAAGAAATGTGTTCCACAGAGTAGTCCTTTGTTGTCAGGAAGAAGTAGAACATTTTCCTTCCTTTTCTTATCTGATTCCTCTTATAGCTGCATATATTGTAACATTCTTTCTAAAACCAAGTAATTGTCACAGATGGGTGCAATAAATTCAAGCGCGATTTTACTAGTAAAGAAGGAGATGGCCTCAAAGGATCATTACACTCCATTAACATTCTCAAGTGTGAGATGTGCAGTCACAGATACCTGTCTCCAGAGTGTCCATGTCACTGCACAAAGACTTTTTTTTTTTGGATTGTGATTGTGTTGTGGCTAAACCCAAACTGGGCCCAGGAGTAAACGCACTGAAGTTGACCAAGAGATTTAGTTTTGACATCTGTAACAACAGAAACGTGATACCCAGAAAGAGGCTAAAGTGCCACCTATTGGGGAATATATTGTGAGTTGCATATGGATTCCCTTCAGGAAATTTTATAAAGAATGTTTCTTCTTGTATCTTAAACTGTGTTTTCTCCATTTTACCTTTCCACAAAGATGGAATGATAACTAGGAGGATAAATGTCACTGTGTGATAAGAAATCACATAAAGAATGTATCTTTTTTGCTAAATTGCACAATGTCTCTGATGCAATTTCTGCCTTTTTTTGTTGTGTTTTTTTTTTTTAAGAAAATAGCATAGGAAATCTCTGCATAAAAGTTTTGTGCTGTTCAGGAAAACAGCTGCATGCATGAATTTAGAGATAACATTTATAGCCCTTCAGGAAAATGCTTTCAAGAAAGGGTGATGGTGAAAAGCTGCAAATTCCTTTGCAGTATTAGCTGTAGCAGCACTAAGAACTGCTTCCATATGTGTAAGTATGCTCAGGCTACCAGGAGATAGACCAGCCAATGTTAAGTTTAGAGCAGTATTAGTATTACAGGCTTCAAGTAACTGAGTACTTCACAAATTTCTGAAGTCAGGAATGATTTCACTTAGGTATCATACCCTTCCTATACTGCCTTCCCCTCCTCACAGATGTGAGCATCATGCTGCTATTATACAGCTTTGCCTGGAGGCAATTTCTGCATGCCCTTTATTCATCTCAGCATCTACTTTTAGCAAGAGCATGATCAGTAGTTAAAATTCATTTCTACACAGATATGTGCTGTCTTCAAGTGAACAGTCTAAAGTTCACAGAGTTGGGAATTGTGAAGGAAACAGGAGAAAGAGGCATAGATTTATTTGAATTAGATACAGAAAATACACTGAAAATCACCTTGGGAGGAAAGAATTAAAGATATTCAATAGGAAGCTGAAGTCTGGAAACAAAAGTAGTAATAAAATAAAGCAGGATCACGGGAATGGTGACAATGAGCAGTAATTAGATTAGACAAAACTCTGCAATTCTATGTACACCAAAAATAAATGTATTTTGGTGCCATCTATGGAGAATCATTGCATCACAAGGGATGTAAACAGTCATACCTGTCTGTGGTCCTTTTGAGACTGCACCTGGAATATTAGACTCACTTCAGGGTGACTGGATGACAGAAGGAGTATTCACATTTGGATGGAATTCAGAAGGCAGAAACAAAGTGAACAACTGGGGGATGTTTAAAGAGCATGTTATATGTGTAGTTTTTTATAAAGCTTATTCTAAGGTAGCAGGAAGCTAAAGAAGGATAATCCCTTTCTCAAAAATGCACATAATATGCATAGTAAGAAGTAATGGAAATACATTTTGAAAGTGTAGCAACTTGAATATGTGATGATTGTTTTTCAGATAAACTTCCTCATGTAGGGTTTTATTAGCACACACAGTAAACTATCAGTATGCTGTATCATTGGCCACTGAAACTAGACTGGTCAAAGTAAGAAAAAAAAATGTCAAGGGATCAGAAAGTTTTACATTCCCTACCTCATGTCTGACTCCATGTTTTGAACCAGCCAGCAGATGTATTGTTCAGTTAGGTCATCTCTAGGCCAAGCTTTGGCTGTTACACAAGAATCTATCTTGAGAAGGAAAAAAATGACCTGGGTGTGGTGCTGACGTGTAAAACACAGCAAGCTTGTGGGAGCCTGGAATTTCTACAGCAACACAGCAAAGCAAGTAGAGAACATGTTTGCAGGGAAACCACAGAAAACTGATGACTATTTCAAGTAAGTTTTCTCCTGATCCCTTGTCTAATGAAACCAGCAGTAGTAATTTCATTTCAGTGGAAAGGAAAGGATCTTGTGTGGTACTACCTAACATACAGTGGGATCTTGTTTTTTCCTAGATGACAATATTTCCCTCTGTTCATTTTTGTTGTTGTTGTGGCAGGCATATGTGTGATGTGTAATTTTGCACAGGAGTAAATACAAATCCCCATATACAACCTACTTGCACATTTATGAACGTCACCGTTTTCTTTAAATAACAAGCAAGAATTTCAGCATTGCACCCTGAGACTTACCAAAGTAGAGAACATCCTAGAAAACATCACAGTGGTACAATGACATAAATCAATGTAATTTTACCAATTGGTTAACAAGCCTTACTGAAATTCTGTGCAGATTAATAAATGGCAGGCATGATTTTAGTGGTTTTTTATTTGATTATTTGGCTGAGTGTTTTACACTTTCAACTAAACACAGAAATGGAAGTGGAAATGATTTTCCATCAAAGGAGATTCCTTTAAACTTTTGAAAATTAGACCTAATATAAAGACCAGAAAAGACATTCAGTCCAGTTACTTGCAAGACCTATTACAGTAGCTTCTAAGGCACTCAGCGTATTCATCAGGGATTGTTGTAGCAGTTTTATTTATCCATACGAAGCTAGACTGATTACTATGGAGTTACTCATGAAACATTAATAAAGCACTATGTTCTATGCTAACATGATTATGGTCTGACCTCAGCGATGGCACAAAGGACGGAGGCAGAAAGTGTCCCTGATAACATTACCCTAATGCTGGGCTCATCAATCATAATCTCCCAGTTTACCAGGGAAAAAAAACCCTCGCATAAAACCTTCCACAGATGTGCATCTGTAGTCCTACTCAGCCTCTCAGTCCCCACAGACTTAGAGTAGTCCTGAGAGCCAGAAATAGAACAGATTCAGTCAGTAAGTCAAGCATGTTAAATCAAGGCAGGGAACACCACTGTGAAACTCCAAAGCAGAGCTTTTGTAATAAGCATGCTTTAGTTTTGAAACAAAAGATGCAGGATTATGTAATTCAAAGTTAATTATAATGATATTTTCATTATGGCTTATGCATATATTAAATTACAAATTACAGCATTGAGTAAAATGCATTCACTATAAATTGTATTTTTGAGAGACTGAATGGTGTCCTGGTTTTGTTACACATATTTTGTTTCTATTACATCAGTGTTACTAAGATTGAATTTTCTTTCTGTTTGTGAAATGATTCATTTGTGCTCTTCTGCTGCCTGCCAATTACATTTTTATACAGTTCCTTAGCTATTCAGAAGCATCCATAGTATTTCATAATTAAAAAGTGTTTTGAATAGTCATTAGAAACATCTACTATGAAATCCATGTGATATAAGGATCTAGATGATTTATCTTTTCTCTTCATCATTCACCAGTAGTTGACATTCTTTTTTACCAGATAATCTGTAGATAAGATTTGATATTACTTCCTCAGTAGTAACTTTGATTTTATTTTGTATATTGTGAAGGTTTGTTCTCAATGCAATTAAAACTCATGCAGCTAACAGGTTTCAATCTAATTGGAAGTGGCAGTGATTCTTCTAAAATCTGTCTGTATTGCTGAAGAATCTTATTTACACCTTGAAGCTGCTCACATAAAGGATCCATTCTTGTGCAGACATTCCTGAATAACCTAAATCTGATGTATAATGCACTTTCTGTGTCACTTCCATTAAAACAATACTTTTAAACAATGAATATTAGTATTGCCCAATTTATATTTGGCAAGAGACATAAAGATTTTACTCTGATAATCAGCACAGGAAACAGTAAATGAGGCAGAGAAATATTGAGGAGAGAGTGTCTCTATTCAATGGAAGAAGAGCATGAATGTGAGGGGAGAGAAGAAAAAGCCAGCTCATGCTGAAACAATTTCTGAGGAGATCTACAAAACCAAAGTGTCTTGGAATGGTTTTAAGAAAATATTTTAAAATGTACTGAATATAACTTAACAGCAATACACTGTGGTAGGAGTTCTTGGAGAGACAGAACGTGTAACTGCAAAGGGGAGAGAAGCAAGGGAGAAACTGCAGAAACAGGAGGGGCATGTACAGCTGTGGTACAGACAAGGGGCAGCATCAGATCTTTCCTCTTCTCTTGTGACAGAAAACACCCAGGTAACACAAAACATTGAGGTAGAAAGAGATTTGAATAGCATATTTTATGTATCCGCAACTCCGATACTTTACACAGCACATAGTGTGCATTAGAATAAAACCAATGCTTCCTATTAGAATCTCTGTAAAAGATAATTTTGAGATGAGCTGAGAAGGAAGTGTGCAGTGTTCACTACTGCACGAAAGTCTGAAAAGGGCTATAGTGATTGATACCACTAAGCAATACCTTCATTTTGTTTACACATAAACATAAGCTTACTAATAACTGTTTACATTTTACAACAGCTACTGGTCGTATTTTCAGCTTGTGGAATGTGTGCACACACTTGCTGCAAACACACAAAACTCATAGTACTACTACAAAATATGTGTACACTAGATGTATAATAATGCTTGTGATTAACCTCTTAGCAATAGAAGCTACTGCATTGAAAACAGTAGCACAAGTGACTCTCTCCTCAAAAGAAACCACATGAAAAAAACCAACTATTTGGAATGCTGCTATTTGAAAATGAATCCATAATGGCAGTAGTTCAAACAAGATCAGTTCAAGAGTGCCCAAATAAAACTATTTTCTGTACATTTCAATTGTACTCAGAGGCAAGGTGGATATTAAACCATTTATGCTTAACAGTAAGAAACTTAAACCCCATGAATAATATTATATAATTTATTATTATTGGTTTTAAAGTAAAATTGTTGCCTCATATTTCATATTGAAAATATGCTCAGGAAAAATAAACTTCCCTCAAATGTTTTAAAGCCAAAATTTTCTTGACGCATACTGTTCTTTAAGGATAATATTGTTACCTTTTTCTGTATGTTGTTGCTGCTCTACCTACAAATTATTCTTTACACAGAAAATTCTGTCACCTTATTCCCTACTGAGTATTGCATGTTTTGTAAAAAACAAATGATGTACTGTTCACAGTGAACAGCTCATAAATTTTCAGGAGGCACTAGCATGGAGGAGGAGCAGCCTGTGCATTAGAGCAAATCAGGGAGAGGATTCTACAAGTATCACACAAGTAGCATTGCAGAAGTACTTGGGAGAAACACCAGCAAAACACGTCAGACCACCAGAAACTTTCTTCTGACTAAAACAAGTTCATGTTATAAAGCACATGATGGTGAGGACACAAACATCACACAGCAGACACATTGCAGCCCACAGCTGGAGGCTGTGCTGAAGCCCATGCAGAGCCATTCTCTTTCACATCTCTGGCACCTTTATTCACCTTCCACTCTGGCCTCTATTCCAAATCCTCTACCACACTGGCCTTCCATCACACAGTGCCACAGTGATAATCCCCTTGCTACCACCAGCATCCTCACAGTCCCACTGACAGCAGTTCTTCCAACTGCCAATATATTGTGGAGTTCTGAAATTTATAGTTCAAAATAATTACATTTACTCCTTACCAATTTCCCCAAAGTTTCTGCAAGAAACTTTATGGGGTTTTTTGTTGGTTGTTTGTGTTTTTTTTCCCAAGGAACTAAAGACTTCAAGGTTCTTTAAGGAACCACTAGACCTGCAAACATAGCACAATAAAACTACTTAAAGCATTGGAGACAAAGACATGACATGCGGCTGTTAAAAAGTCGCTCATTTATTTAATAATGAATGGCAGCATGGTATTGAATATCAGCAGATTCAACTCGGCCCATGACAGTTATTAAAGAACCATTCATCCATGTGAAATAGTTCTCCAAACCTGCCAGGGTCAGTAAGACCTTCTCTGGAATGACAAGCTGCTGAGTAAGGGATGGTCATGCAAGTAGAAACTGCCTCAGGGAAACATAACCTAGGCATTCAGCTCTCCTAACTCTCCCAACTATGAAGGTCACGGAAAGTGTATTACCCCTGGATGAATACAACGGACAAACTGGTAACAACAGGCAAGGAGAAGGCTGAGGTACTCACCAAAGTTTTGTCACAGTTTTCAGTGTCAGTCTTTCTTCTCACACCTCTCAAGTGGATGGACCACAATGCAGGGTCTGGAGGAGCAAAGCTTCTACCACTGTCAGAGATCAGATTCATGACCACCTGAGGAACATGGATATGCATGCATCCATGGGTCCTGAGGAGATGCATGATGAGAGTCCTGAAGGAACTGGCTAATGTAGTTGCTGAGCCACTGTTCATGATGCCTGAAAAGTCATGGCAGTCAGTGACTTTTTGCTATCAGTGATTACCGGAAAAAGGGAAATATTGCACCCATTTTTAAAAAGAGTAGAAAGGAGGACTCCAGGAACTACCAACCTGTCAGCCTCACCTCTGGGAAGATCATGGAAGCTATGCTAAGGTACACAGAGGACAGGGAGGTGATTTCAGACAAGTCAATATGGTTTCACTGAGGGTTAGTCCTGCCTGAGCTTCTGCAATGGAATGACTACATAGTGGACAACTGCTAAGCAATTATTTTGTTGTTGTTGTTAATTGCATTCTAATAAATAAATAAAATATACAGATGCGAAAGAAACTTATGAATATGCAGAGTTTGGAGGAGGAAGAAAAGAGGCTGCTCACTGTACATTGACCAGGGATAGAAGCTGGAAAGACAATAGGTGTTAAATACTATTTTAAGTTTTATTACATACAAAGTACCATTAAAAACTGAGCATTTAAAAGTCAGGAAATGTTTTATTTATGGTTGCTGTGTCATACTTAATTTTTATCCCTATATGCTAACATCAAGCCTGCTATGGAAAAGATTATATGGGGTGATGTGGTTGCTGACATTATCATGTCACGTGCACGCAATGCAATATAATTAAGGATCTGGCATTTTAGAATTATTTATTAGGAGACATGCTTTGGAACCAAATAGCATTAGTTTAATAGCATTTAGTATTAAGTAGTATTAATGCTATTTAAATTGTATTAATTGCAATTTGCATGTGATGGCCTCTGATTCTGAAAAGAATACAACAGATTTTTATATGGCTCTCTGGGACACATCTATGTAGCTTCTTATGATTTGCAGAAGCCCTTGAAGACTGAGATATATGTCAGCCATTAAACCTGAGCCTTCCCATTCATTTTCCTGCGAAATAACAGTCATGGGTTTTGACAGGTTCACCAAAGCACAAAGAAAACTTTCCACCAAAGCACAAAGAGTTTCTTTTCCACGTGGAGCATTACAGGGAAACATCTGAGGAACAATTGTGAGAGCTCACTAGACTCATGTGGCTTTCCCTATCTGCAGTGATTCCTGCATGTGAGGAGGTGGGCAGGGGGCTGCTGCCATTGGGCAGTGAATGGCATGGTACTTCAGAGTGCAGTGATTATTTCAGAAGGAACCTCCTTTTTTTTGTGTGAATGAATGAAAACACATTTCTTTTTAAAAAAAGTTTATCTGCCTAGATCAGGCTCAGTGGTAATACTATCATCATTTCCTCTAGCTAGAATTATCTTTTTCCATATGCTGAGCAAAGGAATAGCAATCCTTGAACACATGTTTAAACTGTGTTTCCCCTGGTTAACCAAACTAATGTCAAAAATGAGTGTAATAATTTCTTTTCTCCCACGAGAAACTGCTCACAATTTACACATGGAGTTCAAAACCTCATTTAGCCTATACAGCTTTTTAATCTTCAAGTTTCCATTTTAGGTTTAAGGCTTATTAGAACTAGTTGGAAAATGTGTTTTGGAAATGGTTTTCTGATTTTAATCAGAATTATTATATAAAATTACATATCTGATGTCATGGGTTTAGCCAGTTGAGTCTGCTGATGAGTATTCAACACCATGCAGACATCATGTCAACTTTAAAATGGAAGTGCTGGCTAGAGCAAAGTATCATAGGGCTTGTGACTCGGATTGTAACATGAGAGGCATTCTGTTTCTGATTGCTGCTTCTGTTTTCCATTTTGTATTGCTGGTCTTTTCTGCTGGGCTGGCTGTAGGTGTGGGAGGTGAGGGCATCATTTTATTGCTGGCTTCTGATGCTGCTTCTGATTTTGTTGTGCTTTCCTGTGAAATTGGCTAAGGTAATTGTACATCATCTCATCTCCTTAAACTCCTTGCTTCAACCCAGGGCTTTTTGCAGTACTTTACCTCCTGATCTGTGTTGGTGGGAGGCTTGCTTGTGAGAGCAGGCTGTGTTAAACCAGGACATTTGACAAAGCCTCCCCCAATTAATAATTAAACCCCTTGCAGCTAGGGGTAGCCAATAAAAAAATAGGATTGTAAAAAGATGAAGTAAAGAAAAATGTCTTTTTAGTGTTGCTCTCAATACAATTAGTTCTGATTTCTAATTTTTGAAGGATTTCAAATATATCAAATAAGCCTGAACAGTAAACCTAATGATTCTTAGTATGTTTCCTTAGTTAATAGGAAAAAGTAGCATGCAATTTGCAAGACAGAATTTACTTCCTAACTCCGAATTTCACTTGCAGGCACTGGAAAGTGAGTTTGTATCATGTCAACTTCATCAGTGGATTGACCTTATATTTGGCTACAAGCAACGAGGACCAGAAGCAGTGCGTGCACTCAATGTTTTCCACTACTTAACATATGAAGGCTCTGTGAACCTGGACAGTATCACTGATCCTGTCCTCAGGGAGGTAGGTGTTTACTGCCATTTTATTCTAAAACTTGATGTCATCTCACAAGAAATGGCACTTTCCCATCTTTCACTGGTGGCGGAAATTCTTGTGTGTGAACTGATTCTATAATAATATATTTAGTGTCAGTTATAATATGGGAAATTATGTGTAATGTATTGTGTAATAGATATTCTGCTACTTTCTATAATTTACTTTTTACTAAGTTCACTTAGTAGAAATGATGGAAGGAAAAAAAAATCCATCATAGTCATGGGGAAAAAAAATCCAACCTTTTCAGTCAGATAATATTGGTGACACTATGTATATGAATATATTTACTATAATGAGACTAGCAATTATTCCAATTACTTTTGCATTAATCACATAAATTATAATCAAAGCATTACCAAAATGGAAAATGTTTGCTATTTCTTGTGCAAATGTTTATGCTTGTATATATGTATGTGTGAAAAAAATACATTTATGTGCACATATGTACAAGTAAGCTTTTTAAATACGTCAGCAAATTTAAAAGCAATTGTAATGGCTATCTTGATACATTTCCTTTCAGTGACTGTATTTGGTTTGAATGACTATTAATTTGAATGATCATTTTCTAATATCACCCATTTGTTGGATAAAACAATTGAAATTTGGTGAAAAGTGTGAAGAAGCAACAGCTGCTAGATGAGTACCGCTGTGATGAAGCTGTACACACAATCTTCCATTCCCCTAGATAGCTGCCATCTGCTGTATGCAAAACAGTAATAATTTATACATTGCCAGGCAATGGCTGTTTGTTTGTTCATTTGTTTGTTTTCCAATCTTGGAGAAAGAAATCCACAAATTTCAGAAAGAAACAGATCCCTGGAAGCATTCACATTCAGCTACATATGGGGTTTGGCATATTGGTTTTTAGTAGTGCATTGTTGCATCTTGTTACATTTGGTGGTTTTTGAGGAGGAGAACTAGGAAAGATTCAGACCCCTAGCTTCCTAGAGCTGGATTTATACACCATGCATTGCAAAGCTTGTATTTTGTAAACAGTATTTGCTTAGTTTGAAGAATGGCTAGGCCTGTTTTGAACCCACTGCCTCAAACATATAATGTTCACATCTGCATAATGCTTTTCTGGATTTAAAACTTTGAGCACAAGAAGAGTCAGTAGGGTACAAACCTGGAGATATGAAGGAGCAATACTGTTTAAAGCATAAAACGTATGTCAAGCACCATGAATACAAGGGATTTGCATGGCTTAAGGTCCTGATTTGCATGGACAGATTCCTATGTCTTGGCTTTAAGGGTCTACTCCCACAGGGCAGCTTGCAGGATCGAGGTCTATCTGTCTGTCTGTGCGCCTTATTTAACATATTATGACATGATGAGACTCTTCAGCTCTCCTGTGGCTCTACTTACATGCATAACTTGTCATCAGAAATTTCAAGAAATTCATGGAGATCTTTTTGTTCACTCGCTTGTACATCTAGCGCAGGCCCTGTCAATCAATAGCATATAAACCATGTAAACTTCTACAACCCACAACTTTTTATTCATCACCATAAGTTAGATTAACAAATAAGATTCCTTGTAAGAAAGGGAAGGCAGCACCTCTTGAAAAAATGAGTCCAAATTTCCTTTTCATATATATATATATAGCTACATCAAGTTATATGCACGCATTTAAAAATAGCATGCTTTCTTCTCCAAGAGCTCCTACACGTTGGTGATTTGTGGTTTGACATAAGAAGTTTTAAAGTGCTTTTTATTCATTTTTAATCAGAAATTGCAATCCATAGATAAGTATAGACAGATTTAGGGCCTTCACCTGTTTCCTTCAGCTATATTTTTGAAACCAGCAATACTTTCGAAACGTGGCCAATAATAAAACACTTGACATCTTGATGATCCAGTAGATCAGGTGTTTGGATGTCATGTTTCTCTTACAAGTATATGTTCTATATACAGTTTTGTTGGCTCTTTTTTTCTTTGCCTTTTCTTTATTCTGGCTTTTACAAGATATTGCAGAAAATAAATTAAAAGAAAACAAAATCTTTTAAAAGCCTCTGAAGAGCACTTATAAAGACAGAAACACGAGGATAGGAACACTAGCACCTATTAAAATAGTGATAACAGTGGTTTAGTATGTTTTACAGTGGCAGTGTCTGGCAATCTTAGAAGCACTGCAATTCAAAATTAATTGAGATTTACAGTTATCCAGGAAAATTAATCTCTCAGTATCCAAATGCTCTTGATGTCTATTTTCTAAATAAATAGAAATAAATAGATAATAGAAATAAATAAATAAATAATAGAAATAAATAAATAGAATGGTGAATTTTATAAAATAAACAACTGTAAAATAAGCCAACCTTACTGGCAGCAGCCATTAACAGACCAAGGGCCTCAAATATGACAGTAGCCTCCTCAAACTGCAGCCACAACTAAATTCATATTGAGTTGATTCCAAGCAGAACCTGTGCAGTGAAATAAGTCTGCAAATAAGAAACACTTCCATTTAGGTCTGAGCTGATTGAAAGACATAATTTAAAAATGCAGTTTCCCATGACTTGTTGATGCTATACATTGGCCTTTCCACTTTGACCCTTTGCCTGGTTTAGTTGTTTAGGTGGGTTGGACTGGTTGATGGGTTGGATGCAATGATCTTGAAGGTCTTTTCCAACCTGATCTATTCTATTCTATTCTATTCTATTCTATTCTATTCTATTCTATTCTATTCTATTCTACTCTACTCCATTCCATTCCATTCCATTCCATTCCATTCCATTCCATTCCATTCCATGGAACCTCACTTATCCACCACAGTATATGTTGTTAGCTTTCTGTGAAGAACTGCAGAGAGTCACTTCAGCAGCCATCAGGCTGGAGCAAAACTCATGGATAACTCATCCATGCCATTCTTTACATCTCACATGTATAGGGGAGCCCTCTAGGAACTCTCTGTTAACACTGGAAAAATTGCCATGAATATGAGCCAGCAGTGTGCCCAGGTGGCCAAGACGGCCAATGGCATCCTGGCCTGCATTAGGAATAGTGTGGCCAGCAGGAGCAGGGAAGTCATTGTGCCCCTGTACTCTGCTTTGGTTAGGCTGCACCTTGAGTCCTGTGTCCAGTTCTGGGCCCCTCAGTTTAAGAAGGACATTGAAACACTTGAACGTGTCCAGAGAAGGGCAACAAGGCTGGTGAGAGGCCTTGAACACAAGCCCTATGAGGAGAGGTTGAGGGAGCTGGGATTGTTCAGCCTGGAGAAGAGAAGGCTCAGGGGTGACCTCATTGCCCTCTACAACTACCTGAAAGGTGGTTGTAGCAGGAAAGGGGTTGGTCTCTTCTCCCAGGCAAGCAGCACCAGAACAAGAGGATACAGTCTCAAGCTGTGCCAGGGGAGGTTTAGACTGGAGGTGAGGAGAAAGTTCTTCACCATGCGAGTCGTTTGTCATTAGAGTGGGCTGCCCAGGGAGGTGGTGGAGTCATCATCCCTGGAGGTGTTCAAGAGGAGATTGGATGTGGCACTTGGTGCCACGGTCTAGTCATGGGGTCTGTGTTGATAGGTTGGACTCGATGATCCTCGAGGTCTCTTCCAACCTTAGTTATACTGTGTGATACTGTGTGATTCTGTGTGCCATCTTGGGCTTTTGTTCTATTTGACTCTGTTTAGTAGAGGACTCTCCATCTGGCTTCTTTTCTTCATTTTCTATTTCACAAGGAATGAAACAGGAATGCTGGGGTACCATTAAGTTTTATGCTGCTAAAGTGTATGAAATCATATGTGTCTGGCCCTGTAATAAGTCTTTGGCAGCTTTAGATCTGCACTGGATGTGTAAAATATATTGAATTCACTTAAACATTCTGATTGTGATTTTTTCAAACAACTTTGTAATTTTTCTGATACCACAAAAAATATTTGATCACTGTAATTAATTTCAAGTAGTGATGAAGGCAAGATGAAGTTACTGGCTAAAACACTCCACAGAGTGTATGATGAATTTTGTTCTTTATAACATTTATGATTACAAAATGTGGAATTTCTTCAGTTCTATCCTGTCTGTTGTTCTTCCTTAATCTGCACATTGCAAGATCGTTTTCATATTGTAATGAGGAGAAAAAAACCCAAACATTTTGCCCAAATTAGGAGGCCCCAAATAATTATTTTTTTTATTGCAGCCTTTCATATGCTATTTGTAAATTTTTTTTTTTTTTTTTTTAACTGAGAGCAGTGAAGTGAAAGCTAAAACTTGATGAACAGCTTAAGGATATTGATTCATTCTTACTTGACAGGTGAAATCATTGTTGCAGCACTAACCACAGCAATTACGGCATTAAAATGTCAAGAAATTAGAGGTCAGAATAACAGATAGTTTTCTTCCTTTTGTCAGATTAAAAATTGACATTCTTTGACAGCACAGGATCTCTGGTGGAGAAAATTATGACAGCTTAACTCATCTTGTACTTGTAAAGCAGTAATTGATAATGAACTTTACCATGACAGTCTTCTCCTGTGGAGAAACATGACAGAACATCCCAAGTACAAAGCCTGTATCTCTTTTTAATATGTAAACAGTAGTTATGTTGGACATTAGATGTTATTTGGAATTGTCTTTACTGTTAGTTTACATCATAATTCAAATCCTTTCCACTGGACAGCTTTGGCTGACTTGAGGAGGCTGGTGCTGGGAATGCTAATGCATAAAGAGCAATATCTGAAGTGCAGTTTATTTATTGCACTTAGATGTTATTGGCTTACTTCTTTAGGAAAATACAGAAGCGAACCTGATTTCTCCCAGAATGCTTACAGATTTTAAGAGCCTTATTTTCCCCAAAGACCTGGGAGCTTAGTAAGAGTTGTGCTTTTTTTTTCAAGTTAGGAACTTGCTTATGTGTGACACAAAGGCTGAAAGGGAACAGCACAGTTACACTGGTCATTAGAAAATGCAACATAAGAAGTAAAGCTATTTTCGGTACTACCCTGTAGATTAAACATGAAACAATCAAGTGGGCAATTAGTGCATAATAAATTAATCACATGTAGTAATGAAAGCACACCTAGTATGCAGAAAAATACTATTATGGGATTTATGTTTAAAACTACAGCCAGACCTTGATTTCTTTTCTTTTAGAGATTCAGCTTTTTTGTGATTTCAAATGTTTCGAAAAAAATCAGGTGAAATGTTGTGTTACACAGCTATAGGTTTGTGCTAGACTTTAGGCTAACTTTGTGTCATCCCTGTGTTCTGTGAGTTGCAAATACGTCTTAGCAGCACAGTACAGTGACTTTCTTGTGCCTCCTCTGTCTTCACCAAACACTTGCATCCCTGTATCAGACAGGAATTGCAAGCATATAGGAAAGCACAGCAGTGTGAAGTTACTGTGCTCAGATACTTCTTCTGAGCAGCCACCTGTCAAAATACCTGAGCATACTCGCAACTCACACAGCAAATTGAAAAATGATTAAAATTGCTAGTGTTTGACAGGCAGTTGCTGTGCCTGTAAACTAATCCTACTAGGACAGTTTTGCTGCCAGCTAACAGAGCATATGGCCTATGCAATATTTATTTCTTTGCTGGTGACTTGATATTTAGCATATTTAAATAATTTGAAAAGTCATAATGATGTGGTAGTCTTGCGGTGCCTTTCAGTTATCCTCATTTCTGGATTTTATTTTTCCTCTTATATTTTCTTCTGTTATCTCTTTCTTTGATCTGACAGGAATAACAAAGCAGCCCTCTGGATCTGCTATAGTGAAATATGCCCACAGGAAGCAGAGTAGATCACATCAGTTTTCACTTCTTTTTTTTTTCTTTTTTTTCTCTCTTTCCTTTCTCCCAGCCCCCACCCCCACCCCCCCTCTCTCCTTGCTGAAACACTCTTTGCTACTACAGAGGGCTGACATGATAGGGCTGTCAAGACTCAGCAAGATAGATATATCTTTAACAAAGGAAGCTGGAATGCTAGCCTTTCCCTGGTGGCTGAACCTGGCAAATTTATGAAGAAAAAATTAAGACTCTCTTGTAATAGCACTACATAATGCTTTCAAAGTAGCACCAGCCCTTGCAACAAGGTGCTTATTCTTGCTTTGGCTTGATGTTACTCCTATTCATTCTGACTTTGTTTTTAACTTGTTAGATCTTTTTTTTTCTGGTTACCATTTCTTTGATGTGACAAGAATATCAAAACCACCCCTATGGATCTGCTTGATTGAACTGTACCCACAGCATTAGCGATTTACATGTTCAGTTGTGCTTAATTGCCTCCATACAAGGGATAGTCTTTGCTTCCTTTCTAGGAACAGTCCTACTTATGCATGAATATGGATAGTGGTGAAAAAAGTAGGAAGCTGCACATAGTATCAATATCCACTTTTTTCCAAGTTGATTGAAGGAATCTGTGTAGTAAGAGTAGTTATTCAAATAAATCCTGTGATTAAAGTAGAATTGCAGGACTCTGTATAGTGAGAATAGTTATTCAAATAAAACCTATCATTAAAGTAGAATTAATTTTCTTATATGCTAAGGGTACTGTTCTTCCCTAACAAATGTGTAGTTGCATCCTGTTGATTTTTGTTGAGAAGTCTACATCTCCTTTACTCTCAAATACTTTGCTTCCTAGATTATCTTACAGTGGTTTTGCCCTGTGTGTCTGTTTTGCATGCATTAAGATTATGAACAGAGAACTAAATGGATTTTATGTTTCTCTCTGGGAGCATCTATGGATATAATAATTATTATGTCTTTCTAGCGAGTTTCAGATCTCATATCCTCTAAATACTAGAGGAAGAGTTTTTACTTGCTGTCCCTTTTTTATGATAACTCTCTGTAGATCAAGAAGAAAAGCACAGCAATTTTCTGAGGGTAAGATATTTATTTCTGGAGGTAGAGAATCCTGCAGGTGACAATGAATGTGGGTGGAGACATCTTAACGCAGAATATGTAATAAGGAATTAGCATAAATTGCATCAGGCCAGTTACTGCACCGTAATTGCCTAATGTGTAGACTTTTATTTTGCAATTAGTATGTGCTCTGTTACTTGTTTCGCATTCAAGAGAAGGGACTTTCAGAAGGTATTTACTGCAGAATAATGGAAACATTTTAGCTATGCATCCAGTTTTACTGTGAAATAACTTTCAGGGAGCACCTACTTTAAGTAACACAAGCCATTTATGACAAGGAGTCAGAAGTTGTAATCTGATCCATAGGATTCCAAATTAAAGCCATTCTCCTACAATTATCTGCAGTTGGGTTAATGATTGATCGAGCTAGCTCCAGTTAATGAACGTGTTACCAATAATCTAGTAGTCAGTGTTTTTAGTGAATGTGTGCTGATAAGAATTCATGACCTGTTGTTACACTGTTATATGTTTATGTTGGATTATGCTGTTACATGTTTATGGAAATTCAGAATCTTTTCATAGTCAAGAAACAGTTCCAGGAAGTAAAACAAATTGTAGCATACAGATGTTTGTTTGTTTTTTCCATAATGGCATATAAGAAGGTTCGGGATTTGGTTGCTATTGATTGTACTTGTGATAAAAAACTCAGCATCCAGACAGAGGTAAGCACTGCCATTCAATATACATCACCAATCACACATTGAGCATTCAAACTCAAGTACTGCTGGTAACTTACTTAGCTGAGGAGACCTCAAATATTTGATAAATATTTCATTCATTCATTGAAGTAACACTAGGGAGAGTTTCTAAATAACTCATAGCCCAGAAAAAGATCTCAATCTGCTTTGAGTATTATTTGGAATAAATTGTTTGGCCAGTTCTCATCTGCATTAGAAATTTCATATGCATTTTTGTCAAAACATCCTGGAGTCTTACCCAAGCCAAGTTTAATGTTTTGCCAACATAAAAAACCTTAACTGCAGTTGCTCTCCTTTTTTTTTGCAGAAATATACAAAATACAGGTCTGGTACATGAAAATTTTCTTCTGGTTATTTTATTTTTCTGCATATGGATGACATGCACCAATTATTGATTTTTAAAATTAGCAACAAGCATTTTAACATACACTTAAAGTAATATTTTATGTGGGAGAGACAGAGGGAGAAATAGGGTGAAAATTGCTGCAGCTGATTGTAACAGAAATAGCTGGAAGGGGCTTCTTTTTTCCTATTAGCACAGATTTCAGTTATATTATGCTGCCATTACCTCAGCATAAATTAACTATTATTCAAAACATTTCACATGCAGCACTTTATTGAAACAGATATTACTCAGTCTAAGTATCTAGTCATTCACATAGAAATATGCAAAGCTGAGCTTTCTAAATGTTTTAAACATATTGATAATGTGCCTCTTTAATGCTTGTAATGCTTGTAACTGTGTACAGTATATCTATATTATTGTTTTCAATTTATGTCAAGAATAAAGTGAAGTTTTGAAGAATGTGTTCTGGGAAATAATCCAGATAGAATTATGTCTTTATAAGGTAAACCCTGAAAATAACTGAGAACATTTATTTTAAATATAAGAGTTTAACCTGTTTCCCATACTGAACTTCTAATATACACTGAATCTTCTTGAATATTCTATGTGATGCTTTTCAGTATGCATGTTTTGCCTACTTTCCCTGTCAGTCCTTTTTCAGCTGTTAATTTTGAAGGCCTTCCTGTTCTCTGAGATAGTTTCTGTGTCCTGCAGTGGATGAACTGAAGGCTGGCAGATGGTTGGACCTTCATCATAACCACACTTTGTTGTCAAGAGTATGTGATTTGCAAATCTCAGAACACCTTCATAGGGTAAATGATTTGTGATAGAAAGATGAACCAGCACCAGAGCAAGAGGACACAGTCTCAAGCTGCACCAGGGGAGGTTTAGGCTGGAGCTTAGGAAGAAGTTCTACACAGAGAGTGATTGCCCATTGGAATGGGCTGCCCGGGGAGGTGGTGGAGTCACCATCATTGGAGGTGTTCAGGAGGAGACTTGATAGGGTGCTTGGTTGCATGGTTTAGTTGATTAGGTGGTGTTGGATGATAGGTTGGATGTAATGATCTTGAAGGTCTCTTCCAACCTGGTCTGGTCTGGTCTGGTCTGGTCTATTCTATTCTATTCTATTCTATTCTATTCTATTCTATTCTATTCTATTCTATGCTATTCTATGCTATTCTGTTCTATTCTATTCTATTCTATTCTACTAATGAGGATAATCTGAAGAATGCCATCTCCACATGGCATCTATTTGAAAATTAGCTCAACTGCTTCAATTTTTTATAATTAAGCTGAGAGCAAAGAAGTCAGCAAGCATTTACTTTCTATTCAGATAAAAAAGAAAACCCCTCATGTTATATTACCACATTTGATTTTATGAACTAGGAAATGTTTTACTGATGAACTTAGGTGTTTGGTTTTTTTAACAGAGCAGAAATGGAACACGAAGTCACACTTTTAATTTTGTGTAGTCTTATGAGAACAAATCACACGAGCTAGACACTTTGGTTTACTGAGTCTGTTATGCTTTTCCAGCATTAAAAATGTCTTCAGTGATCATGTTTTATTTAAAAAATAAACAAGAAGAAAAAAAGTCACAACTAAAATGCATTCTTTAACGATTAAGTACCACTTCCTCTCTTATTAATGCACGTTTTCAGAAGGCCTGTTCTCTTGTTTGCTTCCCTGTTTTTCTCATTTTCTTCTGCATTTTCCTACAGGGAATGTTCTTAATTGTAAAATAAGTAGAAATAAATAAGATGTCTATATTCTGCATAGTGGATTTCTGAAACCTGTGCAAATTTTCCTTTTGGCAATAAAGATTACCCACTATTTGAGCTATTAATAACATTTATTTTTCATGATGCTGATATTCTCTAGACTTGATCCTATACCTTCAGACCTGACATCAAAAGATGTCAGTCTCCATAGCTCAAAAGACTACCTGCTTATAATCATCTGAATTCTTGTCAACTACTGGCCAAATTGCCATCAGGTACAAACTACCACTAATAGACTCCCTTTTCTCTAATGTTTTGGTTGAAAATCCTCATGAGCATGGTGTGTTACTCTCTATAAAGGTTTACCAGGGTGATTTGAGGAGATCAGTGTATCTTAGTGATGAGAGGATAGACAAATATGCTATATGAGGATTTCAAGGGCTCTACAGAAAATAACAGAGTGAAAAGGATGTGTAGCAAAAGGGCAGGAATTTGGATGGTTGCTCTTGCCAGCTAAGATAGGGATATTACGTAGTCTGATGTCATATTAACTAGCAGTTACAGGATCAAATTCAGACAGGAAAGTTCAGGCTTAATGGCAGAAGTTTCCTAAAGCCTATAAACTGTAATTTGACTACACAAATCTTGTAGGAGAAACTGTGGAAGCATCATTAAGTAGGTAATTTCAAAGTAGAGTGGGCAAGCACTGTAAAAATGCATTGTTAGGAAGGATGTACACTATGAGCAAACAGAAAAATAAGGATTTTTTCATCTATGTCTTTTATTCTGCTGTGTTCTGTTATGATGATAGCTATAGGCATAACTTGAACATAACTACTTTGCCAGTAACTACATTAGTCTGTGTCTGCTTTCCGGGCTAGGCTCCGGAATAAGGACAGAGATGATCAGTCTGCTGCTTTGTCCAAACTAGAGATTGCTCCATGTCTCTTTCCATAGAACTTCATGAACAGTAAAAGTTTATTCTTTTTTCTGCCTCAATGAAGAGGAAAAGTAACAGGCTTTTTCACAAGTACCTTCTCTGATTTGTAGCATTTTTTTCACTGGGACAATATTTGGATTTTTATTATTATAGGAATACAAATATACAATACAATTATAGGAATACATAATGCCACTGTCTTCATTTCCACAGACTAGCTAGCTTCTGCTGTCAGCTCAGCATTCTGGTTAGTATAAATGGTGGTGGATCAGAGACATGTGAATTTGAATATTTTTTTAAATTATTTGTAAATTATGAGGAAACCAAAAATACTTTCAGGTTTTGCCCAGGATAAAGCCCAGTGTGTACTGTAGTGTTTATCTGAACAGGTTAGACTGATAAGCTTCTCTTCATGTCTGAAGCAAATAAATAACAATGAGGGATGAAGGAGAGGAAATAGAATTGCATGGGACAATGGTCATTTACACAACTCCTGTCTTCTTGAGAGAGAGAGAGGAACCAAGGTGCAATGGGAGCATGAGAAGGCAGCTGAACAACAAAGTGGGGAAAAGGACAGAAGGGACATTTGGAGCTCTTGATGCAGAGGAGGAAGGGAAAGGGGTAGCTACAAAGTCCTTGGGAGCTGAAGGAATTACTGTAGATCAGGGAGCTCTTAGTGTGGTTATTAGTGCAGAGAAATGATGTTTGCAACATTCCCAGAGTTTATGAGATTTTTTTAGTCTTGACCTTTGGGACTTCTTTATTCATTAGTGAATTCATTGAGGTATTGTATAATATAATCAAGTTAGGCATTTCTAAACAACAACAACAAAAAAAAAGACTAAGTGCTTTTGACTTGTAAAATTTAGCAGGTTTCTCAATGCAGTTGGTGGTGTTTTGAGAAATACTACTGGCAATTTTTTGCCAGCACAACTGGAATTTCAGTCTTTCTGCCTGTTACTCACTACTTTTCACATGTGGAAACAATTGTAGCCTCCCAGACAGCAGCAATTCTTTTTTAAATGCCTGTAAATTTTAGTGACTCCCAACTCAGGGATGATAATGACAGTTTTCATATTATTTTGTTCATATTATTCTTCACTTCCTTCTTTTTTTTTGTAGACTTTGGAAATCTGTAGTGCCTCCACTCACAAGAGAAGCTACATTTTAAAATTCTAAGGGTTTGTTATGTCATACACAAGGAAATGTAACAAAATTTATCCCTGCTTTAGAAAAGCAGGGTTGTTATTATTATTATTGGAGATAACTATTGGAGATTATTATTGGAGATTATTATTATTATTGGAGATAACACACTTGGGAAAAAAACTGTTTTTGTCATAATTTTACTCTGTTTCAGAAAAAAATAATCTAAAAACAAAATCCCTCTCAAAGATCTGAAAACATAAATTAAGAATTCACCATCCTCGATTGTATTTCACATGCAAAATATAAAAATAAATTTGTTAAATGGTAACATAAGGGAGAGGAAAGGAAACTCTTGGCTTAAAAGCAAAAACACCAGAGCAGGAGTGTCAATAAATAAGAAATATGACAGACCTACAACTTTAATAGTAGATTTTAATTTTTTTATTTTTTAAAGAAAATGGTAAGATGCAGGCAAAGAAAGCTTCAAGAGGAGTTTTAAGAATAGCAATTACATTTCTTGAAACTGGCGGCACAAACTCAGGAAGAAAAGAACGGTTTGGTCACAACAGAAGATGCCGTTCTGAGTAAGATCTTGCTAAGACCGAGGTCTCTCAGTAACAGGAGTTATACAACAGGAGGCATGCAGAGGCAACAGAACTGGTTTGGTTTTCAAATTCTAGATAGGACACATCTGCAGTTCTGCATGTTGTGATGCTTTGATTACCATCACGTAAAGGAGTAATAGAAAGGAGTAATATCAGCAGGGAAATTCTATGCTGCAGGTGTACATTTTAGTAATTTGCATTGCAGAATCAAGATGTCAAAGACAAGCTTGTTCCATAGACCTAAGCACCAGATGGGAAAGATCATCTAGACTGGCCTCTCACCCAACAAATCACACAGAGGTTTTCTCCACGTAGCCTTTTGAATGTAACCATAAGTGTCGGTGTCTGAATAACAAAAAAAGGATACGGAAGCATTTCCTTGTGTTGGTAGACTTCAGGTGATGAGAAAGTATTTCAGTCAGTCACCTTAAGTGTTTGTTATCCAAAAGCAAACCCAAAAAGTCTTCTGTGAAAAAATGAGGAAATGTCTTCAGAAAAGGCAGAACTGCTCGTCACTGTGAGAGGAATCCTTGTTTCTGAGGCTGTCCGTTATGTAACAATAGGAAATTATTTCAGGGAAATCATCAATCATCTGAAAATAAAATGTCCTGATTGCTATTTATGGCATCGAAGTTACATATTTAATGAATTATTGTATCATGCTATTACATTTCTCACAAAACTAACTTAGCAGTATAATCTTTTTTTAATGTGTTGTACTGAGTAACTTAGTGATCAAAGAAAGCAACATCTTGTTTTATAAACTTAATACAGATTTGGGAGAATGATGACAGAGCAATGATTTCATTTGGCATGACATCAATGAACACGCAAGAGTTTCGGTAAATGTTACCAATCTGTATGGGACAGGAATTATTACAAACATGAGCATAAGAAATACAATACTTCAACTGAAGAAAATCATGGCATGAAATAAGAAGAATAAAATGTATGTATGTATGGAGGGCAATCTCATTGCTCTCTATAGCTTCCTGAGCATGGGAAGTGGAGAGGGAGGTGCTGATCTCTTCTTCCTGGTATCCAGTGACAGGACACATGGGAATGGTTCAAAGCTGTCCCAGAGGTGGTTTAAACTGGGTATTAGGAAGCATTTGTTTCCTGAGAGGGTGGTTAAACATTGAAACAGCCTTCCTAGAGAAGTGGTTGATGCCCCATACCTGTCAATGTTTAAGAGGCATCTGGACAATCGCTTTAACAGCAGGATCTAACTTTTGGTCAGCCCTGAACTGGTCAGGCAGTTAGGCTAGATGATTGTTGTACATCCCTTCCAACTGAAATATTCTGTTCTATTCTAGAAAATAAATGTAATGCCATTGTAAACAAAATTATAAATAAACATTTGACTTTCTTCAGTTCCAGACTATGTTTAGAGTTTTGCACAGAGCTGACTCTACAAGTAAGGGGATGTTCCCTCTCTGCCTTGTATACAGACAAACAGCAGGGAAGAAAAGGCAGCAGAATTGTCATGGCCTGGGAGCAAAACCCACAGTTTTAAAAATTATTGCAACTATAAAAAGAAAATGAGGGGGCCTGAGGAGCCCCTATAACATCATTCTAGCCTATATCAGAGGACCTGGAAGTTGAAGAGCGTAATAGAACTTATGCTTTAGAGCACAATAGAATTCGCTGCAGTTTTTAGGGTAATTTCATGAGAGAATTTCATTATACCAGTGGTAAATTCCTTTGTTCCAGGCAGAGTTTGAAGGATACAGGAAAAACTGTAGAAAAGAGGGGGGTTCCCTCTGGTATAGTAAGGAAGGGAGGAGAGCATTTCACCCTTTGGCATCAGCCCTTTTCAGTGTCAGCAAGATTTCTATGATTTTCAGGGGAATGGGCTGCTGGAGAGGAAAAGGAAGTATTTGTGTTCAGGCACATGGGAACCTTGCACATGAGAGTATGCCTGAAAGAGTAGGGTACACTCTCAGCTAAACCTGCCCTGGCTGCAGGGTAGCTGTCTTTATTGAATTTATTTCCCACACTCAGTGTATTAACCATTTTTTTGCTTAAGATGGCAGAGTGTTTAAAATATTTTTAGGTCATAAGAGGCGTGTTGGACTACCAGGAGCAAGAATGGGAGAATTCTAAAGATGAGAAAGGGAAGGACTAGATATCACAATTAGTAGCTTAATGAGGCAAATGTCAAAGCTAAGAGGCAGCACTCCCTGAGACAAATAAGGTCACTGATATGGCTTATGCGTGTGAAGAGAATGAGAGATCTTACCTTTCACATTCTTATTCCTTTTATAGTACTATTTCCTTTCACAGGGGAATAAGGAAGAAGTTCTGAGGTGCACTGGCTCTGGGAGGCTGAAGGTCAGCACTGAGCTATTGGTCTTCTGCTGAGAAGCCATTTAATTGCACACTGGATCCAATGAGATACCTCCTGTGAGGGGAAGGAGCTTAAGCTTGCCCCTTCTCCATTGTTAAATTAATAAAGTAGTGACCTGTGGAGAAAATCCATTTCTGTGCCCATCTTTCAGTCCCTTGAGCATCCTGATTAAATAACCAACTGTACTGAAGCCTCCAGACTAGTTGAGTCATTGCTTGTGTTTAAACCACAGCATTTCTTTCCTCTAAACATACAGTAATAAAATGGAAATCAATACTCTTAACCTAACTTATCAAAATTCCTGAAGACATTGATGCTGCTTAACTGCTATAGATGCAAATAAAAATGCAGTACCTCACACCACTCCTATGAAACAATAACATTTCAAACTGCTTATGTTACCCACCAAAGAGCTGTCAATCATGTTTGCTGTGAAGAAAACAATTCTTGGGGGCTGTTGAGCATGCTGGCTGCATGGGGGGGAGAGCATATAGGGATTCCTGTGTTCACTTATATGCAAAAGGGAAATAAACTTTCTGGATGACTACTGCTACGGTGTGGATTTCTCGAATGTGTACGCATATTTTCTCTTTACTGGAGTCCGCCCCCAAGCACAAGGGAAACTAGATTGTAGAAATACTTGAATGGGATACACAGGAGGAGCAGAACACATCAGGATTATGGGATATTGACTAAAGTTTAAACTAAAAAAAATAAAATAAAAAGATGTAATAAAAAGAGAGGGACTCAGATAATACATATTTTAGAAAGTTTAACATTTTATGGTAGTAATTGGTGAAGATGAATGAAACAGAGCCACATAAGAGTAAACCCATTGTCTTAGTATCTGCAGTGCAGACTGGTTTTAGGAATTTCTTTCTTCCCTCCATGATTCAAAACAAAAGTGTTCATGCTTTTATATTTAGTTTGTTACATAGTCACCAGACATCTCTCTCAGAAAAGGGGGGTTTGCAAATGAGATTGACCACCTTCCTTGGTGCATTTATAAACAACTTTCTTTGGCAAAAAGTACGTTAAAAATAAACTGCTTCATGGCTTACCCATTTCTGTAAAGGTGTGTTAACAAAGCCTTCACTTCTGTGGAAGAGTCAGTTCTAACGTCTTTTAGATTAGGACTGTGCTTGTGAAATGAATCTGCCAATCATCCCTATTTGTTATGCTTTCATTCACACTGCAGAGAAGTTGTGGAGTGTGTGAACTCTGTGTTCCGGGGTTGCAGCTAGCAAAGCTCAGCCACTGTTGGGGGTCTGGAGCCCATGCTGGAACCAGGTGTTGGGGAAAGCCTGCAGTGGGCCTGGCTTCAGCATGGGTTCCTCATGAGGAAGGCGGTGCTGAGCTCTTCTCCCTGGTGTCCAGTGACAAGACACATGGAAATGGTTCAAAGCTGAAGCAGAGGAGGTTTAGACTTGACATTAGGAAGCATTTCTTTACTAATAGGTTGGTCAAGCACTGAGCTAGGCATCCTAGAGACGTGGGGGTTTGCCCCAAGCCTGTCAAGGTTTAAGAGGCAGTTGGACAGTGGCCTTAACAACGTGCTTTATCTTTTGGTCAGCAGTCAAGTGATTGGACTAGGTGATCATTGTAGATCCATTCCAATTGAAAAAAAATTCCCTTTTCTATTCCAAGACCAACTCTTTTGCTCTGCTTCTGATGAATTAAACTTCTTGATGTTAGAGCCACTGCCTTTGAACACTAAAAGCAGATCTTACACCTAAATAAAGAGATTTTTTTTTAAATTATTTAATGGCAATTTGTATTTCTTGCAACTAGAACTATGAGGTAAACACCAACTGTTTCAGTAGGTTGCGTAATAAGCAAACTAAATGGACTGAACTCTTCATTCCACAGGAAGCTGGATCACACTCCTCCAGGTTGCAGAGAGCATCCCAGTGTCTTTGTGAATGTATAGTCTGCCTTGAAGCATAAAAATTGTCACTCAGTAATTCATTTTCTTTGAGCAAAATATATTTTTTTTAAAGCATATAACGTTACTCTCTCTCTCTTATTATTAAATGGCCAATATTAAGTGCTATGAAGTTGTGTTTTGAGGGATTGCATAAATTGGGAAGTGTGGCATAGCTAATTCTAAACTTGGAATTACCAGTAAGTTTGCAGGTATTTCTTTCTTTCCTCATTCTGACCCGTGAATATCAGATAATGGGCTAAGACCCATTTTATCTTTCTGCAATACATGATCATATCCTAACAGATACTCCCTGAAGTGTCTAGAGTACAAATCT
Organism: Melanerpes formicivorus; assembly: GCF_026170545.1. Lineage (NCBI taxonomy): Eukaryota > Metazoa > Chordata > Aves > Piciformes > Picidae > Melanerpes > Melanerpes formicivorus. Next base: position 50,061,544 of record NW_027142353.1, on the reverse strand, counting down.
CATTTTGTGTGTATTAAAAACAGTAGGGAATCTCAAATCAGCTCACTAAATAGCTTTTCTGCAACACCTTATTAAGAAAGTGAAAACGAATATAATTCCCATTTTGCTGTTCCAAAAGCATTAAATCTAGTAGCTGCTGAATTCCAAGCTTTTATTGTTTCTGTGTGAAGGACATTTGAAGGTGAAATGAGAATAAACTTTATTTTATTAACATTTGTATTAAATTCACAAAATGTGTGTCTCAGGAAGTGGTATAGTACTTTGCACACCATACTGAAGATCTGTTGAGGGAGAAAAGGAATTGATTAATTAGAATTAAACGCTTTAGGACATTAAATAAATCTAAAGTTTGAAGAATTACAGTTCAGGGAAAAGTGTGGTGTACACATGCCAGTTTTCAGTTTAATTTCAGATACAGCCAGAGTTCTCTTTTTGTAAACAAATCAATGTAATACATTACTATTCACAGATCTGTTCTGTACCTGCTTTTCATTTTGTGTCAAGTGATCTGATAGGAGGCAGCATTAGAAATACCCATGGGCCAGACACTTTATCTCTGTATGCTTATGTTTATCTTCTGCTTTAAGTTTTGACAAGGTTTTTCTGTCCTTTTAAAGTGTTGTGTGCTTCAGAGAGGAATAATAGTTGTAGCTGTGCACAGCTGTGGTGTTATGCAGACTATAGTCTCAATGCAGTAGTTAAATACTATTTTTTGAGAAACATCTTTCAGGTCTTTTTAATGGTTCTAAGAACTGGCAAGTTTACAAAAGGTGTTTTGAAAGGTGCTTTGAAACATTACTATCCACAAAGTGTGGGGAGAGGTGGTTGTCTTGTAAGTGCAAGCTAGCAAAAATGCTCAATATCCCCTTAATATCTGGGTCTTGGTTATGCATTTGTTCTGGTTGCAGAAGGACTTGACATTAACTTAAATGTTTTAAAATGTAAATTATATAAGAGAGTATTTACCAGGACATCTTCAGCTGTAAAACAACAATTGCTTTTGATGGGCATGTTTAGATTATCCATTCCTCATAATCTGAAAAAATCATGCTGATTTATTATCACATTCTGCTTCTCTTTTCTTCTGTTACTATCATAAATCTACCTGAACTGGGAGGCAAAGCCAACAAAGTTTATGTGTGCAGAATTTACAGCTAAACAATCAGAATTTGCCAAAACTAAACACCATGAAAGTAAATGTATAAATTGGAATTTGGCTGCACTGAAAAAGGATTTGATAGTTCATTTTGATGTGCCTGTGAGAGAACAGAAATGCTATTTAAGTGATCATTATGAGTGTGGGAGAGGAAGATCTGGGCTTTGTTCAGCGTTGCTGCCAAATACAATTCACACTCTTATTTCAACGCAGAATTCTTTCAAACATTAAAATGGAATTAACCTTGATAATTATTTGAAGAAACAAGAATGGAAATTGCTTTTGTGAAAAGGTTATTGACAGATCTGCATAGAAGCATCTATCACGCAGTGCCTTATCGCGTTAATATTAGCCGTTGTGATTTTGAAAACGAAATTCACAAACAAGTATCATTCCCTTCCCTCCACTCCACCAGGCAAATCAGTTCTAGAATGCTAAATGTGATAGATAATACTTGGATTTACCTGAAGTGAAGTTTATGTTCCTGTCCATAAGATGTCTTTACGAGTGAAGGTAGCTACCCGGTGTGTAAAGAGATGTATGGTACACATAGGTAGCTGCTATATATATACATGCATATGGTCACAAAAGTGCATTAGTTTTGTATTAATTTATTCTATGATTTAAAATTAATTCATCATTAAATGATATTACTAAAACCTGAAATGCTCACCAGTTTCCACAAAACACACCTGTGCCTTGGAGACTGAAGTTTGATCTGAATTAGTCAATAAACAAGAAATCATTTCTGTTGGGGTAGTTCAGCATCAAATGGGCTAGGGCTGCAATCCACTGAAAGTCCTTCAGCTGTTTGACTGGACTTTGCCTTAACTTTCCTTTTCATCAGCTGTTTGTTTCTGGTATTCCATTATATGCCTGTCAATCTAGGGCATCAAGAGGGGTAGACATTAGTGACCTGTGAGTAAATCTCTCTCTAACATCTGTGCTTGCATCTATGCTGTGAAGAGGAGGAAAACAGAGATTGGCTTGCAGGCATTACACAGTATGTGGATTCTTCTGCATCATGAAGTGTTTGTTGTGCTTCTTACCATTTTTTGTCTGAAAGAAATAACAGAATTTACCAAGATAGTCATGTATTTGGTGTTCTTTCATGTTTCTTGTGTGGTAGTGAGTGAAAAATTCTTAAAGCTTGCAAGAAAAATATTCAGGGTCAGTAGTGCAAGGTACCGTACCTATATAGCTACATAATGCACAATGTGTTTCAAAATCTGCCCGTTTAGCTTTCCGTGAACACTTTATTCTCAATTTTATGAAGTCAAATAAAATAGTATCAGTCTGAAAAATAAGGAGTGTTCTTTAACAGTATTGCTTTTACAAGCAGCAATCTTTTGCCAAAATCTTTGAGAGTTTATCTTAAATATATTTTAGTTTGAGTAGCGGAAGCATCTCAGCACTCTGATATATTCTACACCCTATTGAATGACTCCAGATTTAGTCTGAAATTAGATTTAAGTCTTGAAAAATACATTGGAAATGCTAAGTTTTAATTTCAAACCTGTGATGTCTGAAAGCCCATGATAAAAAAAGCCCACAATAAAATTAAGCATGAAATCAGGACATGAAATGAATGTACACAGCTTGGAAAGACTCTGTCTGGCAAGATTTATTTTTGATTCTTTTTTTGTGCTTTAATTTCCTAATGTTGTGGAAATAATAATTATTTTGGTTTTATTATATTTTATATATGAATTTTGTTTCTCAGTTTGCTTTTCTTTTCCCTCATTTAAGATTCCAGAAGCTTATTTTATTAGAGATCCTCATTCTTTCCTTCTTACAAAGGATTTTATTAAGGTATATATGTTCTTCTTAGTCTGAAAAAAAACAAAACAAAACACCTCTCTCAAGATCTGAGCTGCATGTCCTCGCAGGTTAACATTTTCACATGTAATGCCAGTTACTGGAAATGAGAATGGTTAGTTGGTTAACTGAAGCATGCTTGAAAGGAGAAGCAAAGCTTGTCTACAAAATACTAACACTTGGATGAGTCTGCAGCCTGGGAGGAGAGCACCGGGTGAATTTTCTGGACTTTTTTCATGGCTGACTTGGGATATGCCTGCATTGTCACACAGTGTGTTGACCTCTCTCCTTGATGCATATTGCTCATGACAGTCCCTCTCCTTTGCCCACAGGCCATGGAGGCGCAGATACAGAACTTTGGACAGACGCCATCGCAGTTGCTCATTGAGCCCCATCCACCTCGGAGCTCTGCCATGCACCTGGTGAGACATAACTGCCGGCTGGGAATGCATTCCCTTTCAACCTGAGGATCCTTTGTAGGTCGTAAAGTATCCATTAGGCAACACTTTTAATGCCCTCCGCTGCCCATACAGCCGCCCTTTCTCCTGGCAGCAGTGGCTCACAGTTCTCTAGCAGAACAAGGTGGAGGTTTGAATAGCTTTAGCTCCCTATAGTCTTGGATTTTCCTGTCTAATGTTGTATAAAAAGGCCCTTTCTTCATAAAATTTACACTGGATAAACAGACATTTGTATTCTTATGTCTGCAAGTAGTGGGAATGACTACAGACTTTTCTTAGAGTGATCACATTGTTTTGTTTGGTTTTAAAAGATGCATTGTTAGGGTCTGATTTCTGAACAATGGCTGCTTGAAAAAAAATGAAGTATTACAGTTCAAATCATGTTGGAATCCTCCTGACTGTTCCCCTGGGAGAATACAATGTATATTTTGAATTTTAATTCAACTCCAAAATTAATTCCTAATGCATTTTTCTCTGTGCTTCTTGCAAAGTGTTACATGAAATAGCTAGACTGAATGAGACAGATCTCTGTGCCCTTCAGTGAATTTGATTAAATGTTTAGAACTAGACAGTTTAAGCTTTGTAAATAGACAGTAATATGTGCAGTGGTTTCAATCATTTTATCTATCTACAAGGAAATCACTCGCTAGTTGTACAAGGTGAAAATGAGAATTGATTTGTAAGTGTTAGCTATGTTACTTTAAGTAATGCATGGATGTCAAATACCCATGATGTTTATTTTATATTCCTAAGGTATGGATAATATATTTTTAATCATAATTTAAAATCATAAGGAGAAAAGATTATTTCAACTACTAGAAATGACACTATTTCTTATAACAGAATTAAATTGTCTGTGTTTAGAAGTGCTGCATTTCATAGAAAGAGTTCATTAAGAAAAATTAAATATCTGTGAGTTTTCGTGTCCCTCCTAGAATTTCTTCTTTCAATTGTTGTAGTTACAGCATTTATATTTGTGATGCATTAATTGATTACCTCGTATATGACTCTATGAATACTAACTGCTGTATAATTTTCTGTTTCACTGTATATTAATATAAGTGCTAATTTTTGGTCATTTTGCACCCCACCATGATAACCCTTACCATACCTACTCTCTGCTTGTCCTCATGTAATGATCCGATAACAGCTTCTGGTTTTGCTTTCTTCCATTACTAGTGTAGATGCACAGGTAGTGTTGTTTTCCCTGTATGTGCACATGCTTGCCTGCTCTTTTTTAACCTCGTTTTTCCCTCAGACCTCCTCACTAATTGTGTTATCCCTTCTGTTTTCTTCTGCTCTCTTCTCCTTTCTACTCAACAGTGTTTCCTTCCACAGAGCCCCCTCATGTTTAAAGATCAGATGCAGCAGGATGTCATCATGGTGCTGAAGTTCCCATCAAATTCCCCCGTCACACACGTGGCAGCCAACACGCTGCCCCATCTGACTATACCCGCCGTGGTGACAGTCACTTGCAGCAGGTTGTTTGCAGTCAATCGGTGGCACAACACAGTAGGTATGTTCTCATGGGCACCGTTCATTCAAATTTAAGACCTTGACACTATACAGCTTTAATTTCAAGTGCCATTTAGCTAGAAGTGGGTTAATCTCACTCACTTTTGCCTGTGCACAAAAAATCTCCTTTTTTACCTGCTTTACATCAAATAATCAAAGCTTGTGTTTTCTCTGATGCCATTCCTAGAAACACTCTCCCCAACAGCAGCACATCACCACGGCAGACAATCGATTTGTGATTACATCAGGATCAGCCTTTGATATAATGCTTTTCAGGAGAGTGCTGCTGTTCTTGACACAGTGGATATTAATATGTCCCAGGTTTCAGGAATACATACTGGCTAGTATGCTAGACAGCACACATCACTGTCTGCTGCCTGAGAGAGATTTCAGGTCTGTTCAGAAGCTTGTCATAAGCCTTCCCCTGGGTCACCATTAGATACTGTGGGACCTTATGTGAGCCTAAGCAGCCAGTGGCTGAACTGTTCTAAAGAGGTTTCCTCAGTCTCTCCCAGACCTCAGAGCCCTGTTTTTCAGAAGATGACAGAGGCCAGCTGTAGACTGTTTTCTTACACCTCCTCCAGTTGTCTGTTGCAGTAGTAGAAGATAGAACTTATTCTCCAAACCTCTGTATCTCCTCTTATGGAGGATATTCATGTGCAATGTGGCAGCTCAGTAGTGACCACTGTGATTTATACAATGGGGAAGGTACTCAGAAGAGCCAAAGCAGTGCTATCTGTGCACAAGAGCAGATAACACTAAGCACACAGCCACTGTTGCACATTTCATCAGCTTAAGGACTGCTTAGGATAGAGCTAATAGGAATAATTGTGGCAAATTTACCGTAGCCTACAATTTTCCAGGTAAAATTTCTAGATAGATCCATGAGAAGGTCTAAGTTACCGTCACTTACAGGTTTACATATGTAAGAAACTCATCACAATGTTTAATCCAATTATTTTTCTTTCTTCTGTTCATCTGTTACACTATTTTAAAGGAGTTATTTAAGGAATGTTCGTGATGGCAGAGGTGGTGATGAAATTAACGCTTTCATGTTTTATAACTACTATTGCATAACTGAAGAATTAACAAATGTGCCTTTGTGTAGCATAGACAAAGGAATCTTAAAAGATTCACAGAGGAAGTAATAGTAAGAAGTTACTTTTTTATATGTATAACAATCAAATAATGCAGTTTTAAAACTGGAAGAACAATATGAACAATTAAACAATGAGGTTCCTATGTGCATTATTCTTCCTTTCGTATGTAGGCTTACGGGGAGCCCCAGGATATTCTTTGGATCAAGCCCATCATCTTCCAATCGAAATGGATCCATTGATTGGTATGTCAAGATGAAAATGTAGCAATATATTTGAAAATGGCATTTTCAATCATTATGGATTAGGCTATATTCGTATATTATGCTTCATTTAACACAGAAGATGGAAAAATATTTATTCTGTAGGCCTAAGAGCGTTAGCTATTGATGCTGAATGAATTACAGGAGTGCTATTTGTTATTAACATCACCAGCAATTGCTTTTTAAGAAACAACCAGTTAAGTGAGTTACATTGTCAGCCCATATCTATAATTCTATCCTAAGATCAGGTCACATTAGTAAAATAAAATGTGAGAACCTGGTAGAGTTCACATATTTTCATTTCATGCAGCCAAGACTGCATCAGTACAGGTGCAGATCCATTCCTTTTTATTCAGTTTAAGATTAGGATTGCTTTAGTCAGCATTACTAAATTAATAAAGGAAAGACTGGATTTAAGATTGGTGCATGACTGCATTTTGTAAATGGGAAAGTGAAGTATTTTGAGAATCAGTGTCTACTAGAACTGTTAGATTATAGGGCTTATATTTCTAATGTTCATTGTTTCTCTTTAATTGCAACTATTTGCTTTGTGGGGATTTGGTATTTTGGTTTGTTTTATTGTTCTGGTTTGGTTTTTTTTTTTTTGCAGTAGGCATATCTCTGAGACAAAAAATAGGGATAGGGAAGGTTCTTAGTGACAACTTTGCAGTATTGGTGAGGAAAAAAAAATGCATTTTTAAACATCTCCAGATGAAAAGTTCCTTTTTTGTCTGTGCCACTGTTTGCAGTTCAAAGATTTATATAAAACTACCTCAGCAGAATTAGCTTTCTCCTTTTGCATGCTTCATTTGCTGATATGACAGCAATGGTTTTCTCTTCAGAATTTCTTCTCAATAGATAGGGTGCAAAACTTGTGTCCACCTGTTCTGGAAATTTGAATAATTTGCTATTCATTGTCATTCAGTGGATGACATAGAAGGTGTGGTAATTTATGTGGACTGGGAATGTATATAAACATAGCATTAACTTCTACAAGCAAATTTAAAATCTGGTCTTTTTCGATTGAGTCTCCTATTTCAACCAATCTTGAACAATTCAAGTAGAATAATGACAAACAAGGACAAAAACGTTTTTCAGAATATTATCTACATTAAATCATATAGAAGAAATGTCTTTCAGAGTGAGTTTTATCTCACATAACTTCTGTTAGCTGAAGTTAGTTGTCAAGATTCCCTCCAATGCTGCTGTATAAAGAGAAACTGGAGTCGTCTAGCACTTGGACAGCTATTAGAACATGAGATGACTTGAATGTGAAGCAATCTCCCTCTCTCTCCAGGGAGTATAGAGGAGTACAGATAATTAACTTAGATATTATACTGAGCTTTTACAAAGTTAATATTAGCTGAGAAGGATCACACCTTTTATCTTATTGCCAAATCCTGTCTATTGTGTCAGGGGAAGTAATGAGCACACAAGCTAGTTACGCTCAGTCACAGAATCACAGAATCACAGAAACATTCAGGTTGGAAAAGACCCTCAGGATCACCAAGTCCAACCAAGAACCCTGCTACTCTTACTAGGTTCACCCCTAAACCATATCCCCAATCACCACATCCAACCACCTCAACCACTTTGTGGGGGCTGGACTTGATGATCTCCTGAGGTCCCTTCCAACCCCTAACGTCCTGTGATCCTGACATCCTGTGACCTCCCTGGGCAGCCCATTTCAATGCCTGACCACTCTTGCCCTGAAAACATGTTTCCTAATGTCCAGTCTAAACCTACCCAGTTGCAGCTTGAGGCCATTCCCTCTTGCTCTATCACTATGAGAAGAGACCAGAACCAGCCTCTGAATAATGTCCTTTTGGGTAGTTGTAGAGAGTAATGGGGTCTCCTAGCAAGTCTGACAGTTGAGGTGCTGGAATTCTGCATGGACCATTCCTTTTCCCTCTGTCCGGGGGAGTTCCCAGGTGGCACTCCCTCTGCCTGTGGCCTGGCTCCGTGTTTGAGGAATAGTGTTGAAAAAGCACATTAGATTTTAACAACTTCATTGGTTGAGTCCTTTTGATTTTGTCCAGTTAAGTGTCTACAGGTATGGGGAATGTCAGGGTCACACAATACAAGATGGAATATCTTTTGTAGGAGAGATAGCAACCAGGAAGAGGTGACTTTCTACAGTATTGTTAGCACTGAGCTGGTGTTTATTACTTCCATCACTTTCCCCTAGCTGAGTTTGGTTTTGGAGAGTACTTCAGCAGAGCAGTTAAAATATTACTACATATTATGCAGCACATCAGACCATTTATAAGAAATTGTCATCTCCTGTAAAATCTTTTGTCTTATTCAAAGGGAAAACAGAAATCTAAGGATAATTTTGTACTTCTGACACCCATATAGACGGCTCTAAATGTTCATATTCAAAATGCTTACTCAACAACAAATTCACAGTTCATTGAAAGTTAAATGTATTCATTTTCTCCTGTAAGGGGATGACAGGAAGGTGTTGGAATGGCTTACTTGTAAAATGTGTTTTGCATTTCGTTACAGCCAATAACTCTGGTGTGAACAAGCGGCAGATCACAGACCTTGTGGATCAGAGCATCCAGATCAATGCACATTGCTTCGTGGTCACAGCAGATAATCGCTACATTCTCATCTGTGGTTTCTGGGACAAGAGCTTTAGGGTTTATTCTACAGAAACAGGTGACCCTAAATACAGCTACTTGTTTCTTCTTAGGTCACAAAGTGTGCAGTTGTCTTAATAATACCATGTATAATGACTGTTCTTGCCCCTCAATAAATAACAAAGGACAAAAATCCTGCATTATTGTTTGATGATAATAGCTTTAGGATGCTTTTTTTTTTTTGAAGATAAAGGATATAAAATTAAATGGAAAGACATTCAATTTTGTTAGTGGCAACTTTTGAAAAGCATAACTGTATTCAAGAAATTAATGCTATCAAAATAATTGTCACCACATTTTCATGGCTGTATTCTTTCTAGCTCTATTTCATGTAATAAGGAAGTTGGTTGCATAGCCTGCGACCAGGAGCAAATATTTTGTTTCCCTGTCTGATTGTATAGCCTAAAATCATTCACCGTATTGCTAAAACCCGATTGCAATGACAGGAAGTAAACCTTAGTTTGACATTAACATAGAAGAAATACTACTTTTTAATTATAATAATGCAGCAGCAATATGGAAAAGTTCATGTGCTGCCTTACTCATATCATTCATGAAATTCACAAATATTTTAACACCATTGCTTAAATACTGATGGAGCAGTAGCTCCACTTAATATTCAGTGACTGCAGCACTGTCTTGATTTTCAGTGATAAGGGTTAGGCTGTGGATTGACACAGAGCAGAGCCCTCAACAGGAACACGAGGGAAAATAAAGAAGTTTTACATTTGTGACTTTTTAATTTTGTTGTAGCATATTGTGAATTCTAATAAAGGGACATGAGGGGGAAATTACATTTGAAGTAATATTTGTTAAAGGTTTAGTTAACAATTTCTAAATGCTGCAAGTAGTTTAAAACTCCTAAATGTCTATCACTTTGTACTCCCATCAGGAAAATTAACTCAGATTGTGTTTGGCCACTGGGATGTCGTGACTTGCCTTGCCAGATCGGAGTCCTATATTGGTGGCGACTGCTACATCGTGTCTGGGTCTCGTGATGCTACATTGCTGCTTTGGTACTGGAGTGGTCGGCATCATATTATAGGTGACAATCCAAACAGCAGTAAGTATCCTTTAAAAAACACCTTCCAGAGAGGTCCTCTGTCATACCTATTAATTTTTAGCATAGCTTCTGTCGGCTTTGGAAGGTACTACCAAATATATCAATTATGGGTTGAAAGTTGGTATAAGAAGAGCACCACACGCTAAGCAGTTCATTGAGTGCTAGCCAAAAAAGTGTTTAAACAGTCTGTGCGTGGTAGCAGATAATAGTAGGGGAGTAATTCTTACATTCATAATTCTCTTTGTACTTACAGCATCATGTCATCATAAACTAGAACAAGATTGTTCTGGCCTTTAAGTGACAGGATGTACATCACTATATTTTGACTTTCCTTTCCCCAGAAATATTTTTTGGCATTTAAACTTACTCCTTTTGTGCTACAGCATGCTATATCAGCTGCTTCCCTTTTCAAAAGGGAATGTCTCACATGCCATGGAATTAAATGAGTCTCTCTGAGTAGGGTCTATAGCAAGCAAACCTTTGGAGAAGCAATGTGACTGACTAAAAATAGGACAAGATGAAATGTCAGGTATAGTTTACATATCATTTCAAGAGGGCTAACTATCAGTGTTGTGTAAAGTGATGGGGACACAATAATAAAAACATTAATTTATGGAAGAAGGCACTTAAAGCACACTGTGAATTTACAAGGTCCCCTCACCCAAGACAGAAATGTGACCATAGCTAAAGACAAGAGGAACTTTATCCATATACTAGTTTTGTACAACAGAATCACAGAATCACCAAGGTTGGAAGAGACCTCAAAGCTCATCAAGTCCAACCTGTCACCACAGACCTCATGACTAAACCATGGCACCATGTGCCACATCCAATCCCCTATTGAACACCTCCAGGGATGGTGACTCCACCACCTCCCTGGGCAGTCCATTCCAATGGCAAATGACTCTCTCAGTGAAGAACTTTCTCCTCACCTTGAGCCTAAACTTCCCCTGGTGCAGCTTAAGACTGTGTCCTCTTGTTTTAGTGCTGGTTGCCTGGGAGAAGAGACCAACCCCCTCCTGGCTACAACAACACTAAATGCATTTCATTCTAAGCAGTTTTTTAATTCTAATGATTACTTTCAGCACAAGGATATTGCTTCTTTAGATAAACATGGAAGAATCTATCTCTATCAATCTTGATCTCCTGTTCAAGTACTGACTGGAGGCAGTTGTAAGACCTATTGAGTACAGTGAAGCAGATGTGAAGTGAAAACATTTCATCAATGGACTGTCTGGTAGAAAAGTTTTTTATTTGTTGCAAAGTAAATATTTTGTTAATTTTGCAGCAGCACTTTTTATTCTAATTTTCTTCTATTTATTTATCTGTATGCAGAGCAAAGGGGAAACCTAAAATATCACAGTATCACAAAGGAAAAGTCTCACTTTCTCACCTGACTTTCTCTTGCTTTTGTAATAGGGAGAGAAAAGGGGGGGGGGGGTGGTGGTGGGGGTGGTGGTGGTAAAATTGTGTTCCTATGATAAATGCATCTAATTTTTGTGGGCATTACAGGGCTTTTAAAGCACATTCCCAGATAGGGAGAAATTCTCTTTGAAAAGGACACTTTAGCTTGACCTCATTTTGCTTCTTTGAATGCCTGTATGATTCCTATCAAGTATTCATAATTTCTGTGCTTTGACTCAGGAAAAACAAAAAGAGCTTGCTCCTTTCATTTAAAGAGAAAAATGTAAGATTTTTCCCTTACTTTATTTGATTATATAGGGCTTGGACAGCATTGCTTCTAGTACGTCCTTACTGACTGATATAATCTTCTTCAATTCTTTTACAGATAGATTTATTTTAGTTCCCATAACTTCTTTGTCATTATGAACATAGTTGAATACAAGAAGAGGTACTTTTTTGGAATCTCAGGTTTAATATCTTAGGTGTGTTACTTTGGAACTGTCTGACTTAGAGATCTTTATTTTTTTATTAAAAAAAAAAAAAGAAGTTCATCTATCATATGGCAGAAATCAGTGAAAAAAAAATAATTCTATGATTTACTCTCTGTCTCTGCCTCTCTATGGATAAGGCATTGTTTTGCTGAAGACAAGCCATTATGATCAGATAAATAGGAGACTGTGTTGGAGGAGATCATGCCCAGAAAAATGTAACTTGCAGGCACAGGTAGCAGGACTCAGCTACCACTGTGGTAGCTTCAAAATATATTGGTCAGATTTCTTAGTATTCATGTGGAAGACATGTTGAAGATTCATGTTGAGAAACAGTGATGTCATCACTCATTATTGCTATCTCTACTCATTGAATTAAAATTATCATGAATTTGCTAATTATGTAATAGCACTGTTCCATAATCAGAACTTCATATGATGTAAACGTATCCTAAATAACAACTGCTCTGACTTTTCATGAACATACACATGAGTGATTAAATGCCTGAAGGACCTTCTGCCTATCGGAACTTCTACTATTGCAAAATCATTCAGCTAAAGGCTACAAGATTCTGTTCCCTACCATGATCAGGCATAACAGTTATTGTATGACTGACTCCCCATACAGTAATTTTCAGGAGTGAAGCATTCTAAACAATCCTTATGAAAATATGAGTGAAGTTTTACATAGGTATAGCCCACCAAAGCAGTATAAAATATTTCCCAATCTGCTCTTCTATTCTTACTAGTAGAAGATTAGTGTTTACCTTGTAGTAAAAATGAAAGTGAGATGTTCACTGTAGGTCAAATCCAATTAGTTAACATCTTTAGAATGAGTTTCCAGAAAGATGTAGATGATATTTCCAGGAGAAAAAAGGGGGGTTAGTTTTTCAAAAGCTGTCATCTGGAGACACAGATAAGGTATGTTATGCCACAGAGTGTAAGAAGGTGAAAATTTCAAAGAAAAATGTCAGATACAGTAATTATCTAGGTTATATGCTTGACTTTATAATGATCTTTTAAGCTGAAAGACAGTTAATTATCAATTTCAGCTTCAATGCACCCAATTACCAAAAGGAACTGTAGTTGTTTCAGAAAGTGTTAAGGAGGGGAAAGCAAGGCCACAGTCCTAAACAGTTTGTGTAATTTAACAGTTGTGTAGAAAAAAGGTAGATAGCATTTCAAAAGAAAACATAGCAACCACAGTCATTTATTGTGAAATACTCTGGGGCAACAGATCATTAGAACAAACTCCTTACCAACTCTACTAAAATTACTTAATTTTTTAATCCATAAGTAAGATAAAATCTGCCAGACAACACATATGCCAATAACCTAACCTTGAGACTTCTGCAGAAATACCTGTGTGAACATGTGCTCAGAGGGTGACCTCAGCTGTGTCTGTGGGGAATACAGAATCAGCGGTGTTTTGAAGAGGAGAATGTAGGAAAATGGTGTCTTGGGTAAAACTCTTGCAGGTGGCTGCTTCAGCTCAGTAAATGAAAACTTGCCTGTGAGAGCATGGCCAGCCTCACTTTTATAGTTTTAAAACAAATTTTCCCATCACTGCATTTTCTAAGTTGTCACTTCTATTCTACACTAAGTATCAAAAAGGAGGTTCTGGTTCAGTTTGCGCATGTCACAATTCCTTGATACTTCTCTCAACTGCTGTGAGAAGGCTGAAGTTTCAGTAGATTTTAAATACAGTGTTTTCCGTGGAGTAGCTTTCAAAAGTAGCTTGTAAAAAACCTTCTGCTTAGAAAATTTGTCCAGGAGGTGAGAAAGGACGCTCCTGGTCTCCACAGACAAAGGCAAACCCACAGTCCCATATTCAGAAGCATATGCTGACTATCAGTCTATAAACTAATGTGGAAGGGGCCCTCTGTGAACCTCCAGCTTTGGTGTAGAGCAAAGTTCTTTCTGTGTGCTGTTGTTTGTGGATCTTATGTGACTTGGCAATCAAATAGAAATAGAGAAATCAATACATTTAAAAAAAAAACCCAATAAATCAGCAACATCAACAGCAATATGTAGGGCAAATCTTCTGCATTGTACTTTCTCCAGTCCAACAAAAATCAGTTTCATCCCTATTCAATGGCTAAGCTCCAATAGCAGTAATAGAACATGTCTTTTTCCAGCCTAGACTAGAGTCTGGTGCCTGGGGATGCCTCTGGAAAGATGGGAGATGCAGCATATATTCCTTTAGGAATTGTGGTTGAATGCAGATGTTTGAGCCTCCCCTTATTTCTTTATTCTTACGTAAGTACTACCTTTGGGAAAAACGCTGAACTGAATGAAGCTTAGTCAGCTTGCAGGGTCAGATACCTACCTTCTAAGCCAAAATTGCCCATCTGAAATAGGTAATCTGAATCTGCACCTTATTAAGTTGATGACCACATCATAATAATCCTCTGTACTTCAGAGAACAGTGAAAAGAATCTGTTTTCTCTTAGAAAGACATGACACATGCAAAGGACAGAGTTTGCTTATTTTAAGTCTTTGAAATGATCTGGCAAATGTTAATCTTTGCAATCCTAATAAATTCAATAAAAAAACTATTGTGGTGGAGTTTTAAAATCCCTGGTTTGATTTTTTTTCTCAGGATCTGTAGGGATTTGTTTTAGCTGAGTGTTAATTTGTATACAAATTTCTTCTCACATGGTGACTGTATCAGTCACCACAAAAAGGAGCAAAGAAAGTAGAGTTCAACATGTATCATTATAGTTGCTTTATTTTTATATTTTATGATTGCTTTATTGACTATCTCCTTCAAACAAATTACTTTGGAAATGAGAATTTTCTCTGAATCTTTGAGCAGATACCAAAGTGGATGATAGAATTGCAGAAAAGTGAGGGACAGATGCTTTCATCTGAAACAGACACAAATTCAGAAACTAATTTGGAAGTGATAAAAATTAATTTGCACACTTTAATTGGAATCAGACTCCTGCATGAAAGAAAGGAAGGGTAGGCAGCTTGTGCTAAAAGCTGATTGAATTTTTTGTCAGGTAAGTATGTTGGACTTGGCCGCTTATCCTCTTGAGCCTCTCTGTGCAATATATTACATTCGCCCTCTGCCTGGTGTTCTTTAAAGGGATCAATGCTATTCCAGCTTTGTCCCCAGAGCCTGAAATTTCATTGATCTTGGGACTTGACATTTCTCATTACCTATTGTGGCTTTCAAGAGGAAGGCCACAAGAGGTGTGAGAGTTAACCCTCCTTTTTCTAACAGGAGCTGTGCTGGTCCTTAGAAAATATTGTGTCTATCATCCCTAAGATGGGTTTGTTTAACATTGTAACGTAATCCTTAGAGGCGCTACCAATTCATCCTATCCCAGTGAGTGTATTCTGTACATACCTGAAAGGCAGTGTAAGTGCTACCATAAAGGATCTTTCTCAAGTTAACCTGTACTTTTTTTTTTCCTGTCATGAAGTATACCTTTATGTGGTCCTTTTACATAGTATATTTTTGTAACAGTTTAAAATTGTGAATATCACTGTTTAGTGAGTTTGTCTCTTGAAAGAATAGGTATTCTGAACTCACTTCTTTTGTATCCCTCCACATTTTAATGCCATATAACATGGCCTAGTTAACCTTGAAAGGGAAGCAGTTAAAAAATAGCCACCTCATCAAGTGGACTGAATGGCCATCTAAAGGTCCTGCACAAGTGCATTGTCACACATGCAGTCTGTTTTGCATGTTTAAAGAGTATCAAGGTACTTGTATGTTTGTACACATTAAATATTAACTTTTAAAATAGGGTGTCTTAGCACTGTTCTGGCAGCTCTGTGAAAACTACTGTGTAATATATACTGGAGCATCTCTGCTCTGGTAGTCAGAGATCTCTCTTCTAAGACTTCTATGCAAAGGTGAATGAGTCAATGATATATCCACAGTAATGCAATTATAACTGGCATTTTATCAAGCAATGTTTGTGCCCATGCTTTGTTGCAATATCCCATGGGAGAGAGAGTCAGCAACTTGCTAAAGTTCCCAGAGCAATTTAATGGAAGAAACAGAAAGAGGAGCTGCAAATCCTTACTCTTCTCCACTGTTTCTCCACTGGATAGGTACAAGGTACCTGAAAGTCCACCCACCTGGGTTGTTTGTAGGTAGCTACAATGCTGCTTACATCCCTCAGCAATTAGACCAGTTCTGACAGAGGTGAGAACATTTTAAATATATTAATATTTTCCTGTTAGCAGTCTTTCTTTAACATCCATTGCATCCTTATGTTGGTGGATATTGTTACTGGCTATTTCCTGATTTGGAATATTCCCATTGAGTGGTCATAGCCTTATCTTTTCATCAAACTCCAGGATGTTATTTTCTGACAATAAAAATCCAAAAAGGTTGTTGCATTTTCATTTCCATGGAGGACATAGTATTTTCTGAGATTTTTTTCTGATGAGTATCCCCTCAAAAGTGTTTATGGTAAAATAAGTTATTTTCAACAAATAATTCAGGTATAGCCTCGGATTTGATTCCATCAAAGTCAGAGGTAAAATAGAAGCTGGAATTTGCTTTGTGCTCTCATGCTTTATACAGAAGACTCCATAGCAGTCTGCATATAACTCCTGGGAAAGGGCAATATGAGAGTAATAGTAACACTGCCTGTTTTGGTTTATTTTATGTTTTGTTTTGTTTTTATCTTACCATGAAAGAACACCATTTGTTCCAGAAGAATCTTACAACAGTATTAAGCATTATATTTTTCAGAGAGAAGGAAAGGTGTATTTTATTTTAACCTTTGTAGAAAAGCTTACTTGTTTGGAAATACAATGCTGATTTCCACACACACACCACCCCCTCCCCCCCTTCTGCCCTGTAGTAATTCAGTTCAAAGGTGCTCCTTTGGGGAAATTACAGGGAGTTTACAGTGATGGTATCTCAGTTCACAGGTAGAATATTTTCACCTGCAATTCCCTCAGAGCTTCAGCCTTTGACCTCTGGCTGCATCTATCCTTGGTGATGCGACAGTGACAGAATATTTTGCTAGATTTTGAATCATTCTTGGAGTTCACAACTTCTGTCCTTCGCAATAAAATGTAAGAAGATTGATGTTCTCTTCCCCATGCCACAGATTGTCCTGTAGAAAGTATTACTAAATATTTTTTTTTCTCTGAGCCCTAATGGGAAAAATCCCATTTTCAATTACCTTCAGACTCTTAGTTTTAATACTGATATTCTGCTGTTAATTTGTATTTACTGAAAAACAGGACTCAGAGATCTATGTTTTGGGGCAATTGTTTCTTAGAAGCATTTTCCTTCATAAATCAAACAGTCAATTAAATGTAGTCATTTTTCATATTCTGATATTTTATAGTTTCATGATATTGTGGTGTTTTCCTAGGAAACACTGAGGAAAATGTCTTTCTGAAAAAATTTATTGTTTCTTTTCCCTTAAAATTCTAACCAGCTAATAATTTCAGACTTTAACCCTTGCAGTCTGATGATGCCACTGTGTACACCTCTCAGTCAGAGCTTAAACAAAGATGATCCATGAGCAAAATTCCTCTTTTTATTTTTTTCTCTCTTTTTTTTCTTTTTTCATAAGGACACACAGAAGAAAAAAAGTGGAAAATTCTGAATTTAGTTGAATTGTATTTTGTTTTTCACTTTTGTGTTATGTACTTGGAGAAAAGAAAATCACAAAAGGAGATAGGTTTCTCAGCAACGACATTGATGGGGAAATTACCAAACTCAAAATCTCAAAATATAGGTAGTTGTGAATGAGAAATGCAAAGCATCTTTGGTTTGTTTGTTTCTTCCAAAATCTATCAAGCATCTTTATTTTTTCCTTTCTTCCAAAATCTATCCTTCCCTAGTAGTAAGCCTTCCCTAATAGTAAGCCCTGTTTTCGTTTCCCATTTTCACTTTCCAGACCAGAAGGATTCTTTTCTTTCAAGTAGATTAAAGAAACTGGATTTTATTGGGGTACCTGAGTCCATTACAGATAAGAAAGTGTTAATGTGTCTGGGCAATGACATGATAAGACTAAGCAGATTGGACTATATGATCTGCAGAGTTCTTTTCCAACCCCTACCATTCTGTGATTCTGAGATTCTGTGATTGACTCACCTCGTATTATTGGGTCCAGAACTGAAGTCCAGAAATCCATGGTTGTTAGATCTCAGCTGGTTCAGAAAGACAGTAAAATGCATGCAATTGCTATTAAAATTCTGATGTCAGGAGATGATAGAATTTGGCAAGTAATACTATAGATTCATGCTAATTTTGTTCTTATATGCAGTTCTGACTAGCCTAATTTTAAGAACTTGGATCTACACAGGCACAGAAATGGGTTGCTACAGTTACTAAAACATGGAAAGCCCATCACTGCGAAGGCTTTTGTAAGAGTTTGATTTTAATAGAGTCTAAAGGAAAGACCAAGGGGGCTGATTTATTGTCTAAGTGAGGAAAACACAAGAGAAGGAGAAAAGCTTAAGCCAGTTCTGGGCTCCTCAGTTTAGGAAAAATATTGACTTGGTGGAACGTGTCCAGAGAAGGGCAACAAAGCTGGTGAGGGGTTTGGAGCACAAGCCCTATGAGGAGAGGCTGAGGGAGATGGGGTTGCTTAGCCTGGAGAAGAGGAGGCTCAGGGGAGACCTTATTGCTCTCTACAACTACCTGAAGGGAGGTTGTAGACAGGTGGGGTTTGGTCTCTTCTCCCAGGCAACCAGCACCAGAACAAGAGGACACAGTCTCAATCTGTGCCAGGGGAGGTTTAGATGGGATGTTTGGAAGAAATTCTTCATAGAGAAAGTGATTGCCCATTGGAATGGGCTGCCTGGGGAGAGGGTGGAGTCGCCATTACTGGAGGTGTTTAGGAGGAGACTGGATGGGGTGCTTGGTGCCATGGTTTAGTTGATTAGATGGTGTTGGATGATGGGTTGGACACAGTGATCTCAAAGGTCTCTTCCAACATGGTCTGGTCTGGTCTGGTCTGGTCTATTCTATTCTATTCTATTCTATTCTACTTCAGACTAAAAACCAGAATACTTCACTCCTTTAGAATAGGAAAGCTAGAACATCCTTCCAAATCACATGCTCAGATAACCTATTCATTAAAGTATTAACAGATTTATTTCATGTGCATGTCCACAATAAAAAAGACTATATTGATTGACCCACAGAATTCTATTCAAACCTCCATTCCTAATGCATATCTTTTAGAAACCCATACAATATTGCATAGCTGTACAATCAGCTCCCTTTTTAATTTCTTTTAGTGTTTAACTGTTTTTTAGTTAGGAAACTGCATTTTATTGCAGGATTGAAATGTGTGTAGCCACTCATTCATTGGAGCTCACTGTTCCATTAGCTCTAAGATAAATTTCTGGGCCACTGGACATCTTTTATTCCTGTGACTCCCAGCTACAGTGATCAAGTCACTGCTTTGCTGCCCATGCATTGAAGATAGAAAATACTTTAAACACTGTGCAACAACCTCCTGTCTTCTTTTTTTCAATCAGTTGTGTGGCTCTCCTTTAAGCTAATTTCTGTAAATATGGGTACAAGACTTTAATCTTTCTGGCCTACAGTGGCAAAATACTTCTCAACTCCTATTTGCTATTCTTGGGTATTGCAGTGAAAGTTAATACTGAGGGGGTTTTCCTTTGTGGCCGCATAAATCCTTCTCTGTCTCACTGTCTTTCAGAAACACAATCTCCTGCCTGGTGAGCAGAACTTGTGCTTGTCTGGGAGAGTCAGTATTCTACCTGGCTGCATTCAAAATAAAGAAATCAATAAAATAAATAAATAAATGCATTTTGCTACCTTTTTATTTAACTAGACAATGTGGAGAATGTTATAACAGTGATTTTTCCTCTCTTCTTTATGCAGTTACCAATGAATCATTGTATCACTTTTGTATACAACTGTATCTTACCAGCAAAGATTTTATTTCACCCTGTAGATAACATTACTGGTTAGCATTCAGTCAAGAATTATTTCCCAGCTCCTAACTGGACACCCTAATTTCCAATACCTCAGTATGTAGCTCATAGTAAATACTTTTCTATGGACAAGAAATATTAAGGTCCATTGCTAAACCAGCTTCTGTGCCATCCACATTGTCCACAGTCAGTTCCATATAAAGGAGATTTACATCAAAATGTTACGCTACTAAAACAAATATTTGGGGGGAAAAAAAAATACATGGAGACCATTTTAACATAGCTGTCTTTATCAGCTATACCTGTCATCCTGTCAAAAACAGATAAGAAGCTTGCTTGACAAGGCTCCCATTCCAGTACAGCATGGTGACTGGCATTACTGAGTCTTCTCCTTCCAATTCCTTGTTGACAGGAACTGTGAATTAACCATTTTGTTATTTTGCGTAGGAGTATTGTTACAGTAACTCATCCGTAGTTCCCTAGGTCATTTCTTTTATCCTTTTAAAGTATTTGTACTACACTGGCAGTACTCTAGCCCTTTGGAATTTCCTGATTTTCTGTATTTCATAATGCACAAAGCAAATGCAACCAGATGAAATCTGTGCTATCTAGCAAGCTGCTAATTTTATGTTACCAATTAACCTTCTTTGCCTGGCAAAGCAGTATCAAATACTGAGCGGCTGCTTACTGCAATCACTGGTAAGATGTTAACATCTGCTATTATTAGAAGGAAAAAAAAAAGCAGAAATATTGCTATTTTTTCATTAAGACTCCATAAATGCCCACTTGTTTGAACCTAAAATAAAGTACATTTCACTCCTGAATATAAAAATCAAATATTCAAGGAGTAATCTATCCTACTCTTTAACAAATTAAATGTGATATAAATGGCATGTGTATCCATAGAGAGACATATAAAGTGATGTATACTCATATCCATTTTTAGGTATAATTTTAATCTATAAGCATTCAATGTGTCTCTGAAACAATGTCTGTGCAACAGTAGTGTCTTTCTTGTACAGTGCTGTTGTTCCTCTCTTTGTACCTCCAGTTTCATGAAACAAATTGTGGTTACTAACATACAAACATACTCAACTCATGCTGCTCTTTAGGTTCTTAGCAGAAGTCTAGAGGCATGTCTTTCCAATACAGACCTTTATATGCTTTGTGGCGCCTGGGGATATAGTTTAGGGGTGAACTTTGTAGAGCAGGGTCAGTGGTTGGACTTGATGATCCATGGGGGTCTTTTCCAACCTGAATGATTCTATGATACAATTCTATGATATTACAGCTGCTTTTAATCCACCACATTCTGTGTTCTTTATTTGACACATATATTATCAGGTCATAAAACAGTGATATATTGTTATGATTTGTGTATTGTAAACAGCACGTAGTCCATCATTTTTAACAAAAGAAGCTTTCATTTTGTTAATGTATGAACTAATTCATCGAGAACCTGTCCTTTGAAACTTTATTGTCTCTGAATGTATTTTGTCCAGAAACTTAAGTGTAAGATCTTTACGCATACTACATCTCTCTTTGATGCCTACTGATTTAAGGGCAATTTACAGCAAAGTTCTTTTGTTGATAGAGCAGGTCTGGTTTGGCATTCCTCTGTTACTTCCTTTTCAAAAAATTTTTCTTCCTGTGTTCTTTTTTCATCAGGTGATTATCCAGCTCCTCGTGCTGTTCTAACTGGTCACGACCATGAAGTTGTCTGTGTGTCGGTCTGTGCAGAGCTGGGACTTGTTATCAGTGGTGCTAAAGGTCAGAACTTATTTTATTAATTAAGTCTTAGCACTTTTAGAGGCTTTTTTAGTGGTACTTCTCAGTCTTTCCTCAAGCCACATATACTTTCATTATCTAAAGTCTGCTTTAGTAAGATGTGCTGTAATTCTGAAGGAATCTGCAGCATCTTATTCTGAACATTAATAATACCTGGATTTAAGAGGTTTAAACACAAATTAAGTTGATCATTCCTTACACCCTTCAGCCTGTGCTACTATTTCTCCCAGATTTGGAAGAGTAGTTGATAAAGATTATACAATTTATGCAATAATTCATAAACAATATCCACTGATTTTGAAGGAAACTGTTGAGAGAGACCTGTACTGGGAGAAGGGCCAGCTCCCAAGTTCTTCACCCTAATCTTAACTATATGGCAGTTTGTAGGCAAGCAAAAAAAGCTCACTTTGCTTGGGTTTGGATCCATGAACAATATTTAATCCAGTATGGGTTTTTTGTAGTGGATTCCAAATAATGAGAAGCTTGCAGATTTCTGTCTTTTGTTAAACATTTTGAACCATCTGTTCACAGTTTCTCCCTGTTACTTATCCATGGATTTGAGTTTTCAACCACTGCTAATATAAATGTTCAAAACACCTTTCCAAACCTGCATCAGCCTCCAGTATAATTGGTAATCAACATAAATAAAGCACTCACCTCACTGAGTGCTTGCTTCATCTTTCCTCATCCTGTTTCTTCATTTGTTCCCTTTTTCTTCTTTTGTCCACTTTCTTTTCCCTGAATTCCATGCATACTTTTCTTCACTCACTGCACTTTCATTCAGCTTCTTTTCTTAATTTGACAAACTATGTTTTTTCTCTTTTCCTTTCCTATTTGCCTCCCCCTCCTTACTTTCTTTTGTGCTACATTATCTCTTCCTCATTTCTTTACATTACCCTTGTAATTCCCTAATGTTCTTCCTTATATATCTTCCTATCTCATTTTCACTCCACTCCTACATCCGTATCCAGCTACTTGCTTTCTGTCTATGGCAAATACTGTTTTATTAATCCCCATGGATATCCTTGTACTCTTTAAAGTTTGCTGCTGAGGAGGGTAAAAAGGATGTGATTCTTGTTCTGCCCACTTTCCCTCACAGTTCCTCCTGTGTTACTGTCTTTTATACTTCCCAAAGCTCAACATTTATTTATTTTAAGATGAGTGTGAAACTTCTGGGTAAAGGCAGGAAATCCTAATGGGTCATTAGCTCTTGTAATGACATACTACATAACAGTCATAGGTGAAGTCAAGACATTGAGGAAAAAAATGTACATTGATGCTGAACCTAAAGGTTTTTTCTTGCAGTACTGCTGTTTCTTAGCTTTTAAGGCAGCTTTATACACTCTTAGTGCTGTAGTGGTGTATGCTTTCCAAGTATCTCTACTGTAAATTTCCTCTTACTAAAATACATGGAATCTATACTCACTTATCTTCTGCTTTGTTAATTATATTATGCTTTGGTAACATATATTTTTAGAGGTAAATTTTGCTGGAGGACCAAAGACTTTTACATCAAATCCAGAAGTTTGTAATTGATCAAGAGAAATGGAAGCTCAGTCTGTCCCTCGAGTTACTCTTTTAATGTTCTTTCTCTTCAATGTATAAATAATCTTTCTCTTTCATATGTAAATTCAAAGAGAAAATCACTTTTTTATTGCTAGTCTCCATCAGATGCCTCTTTTAAAGCTGCTTCCTCAGTTTCTATTCTTGCCAGTCCCCTTGCAGTCTCTTAGCTGCATTTTGTTGGCAGGACTCTATTGCTCTGCTGTCCTGGCTGCACACTGCCCCTGCTCCTTTGTGGGGACCTTGTGCCTCTGAAACTGACTGTGGCACTTCAATAAGGCACACAACTGTTGAGAACCTGCTGAGGCAGGGAGACACCATATTCAGGACTCCTCTTGGAAAAAATCCTGTTTATCAAGTTAATGTTTTCACATTCTTATCTAGTAAACCACCCAAAAAGAGCCATCGGTCTATACACATTTACAGTAGCATCCTAAGTCAGGTTTTAATTCCATTGCATTCATATTCCATGGACCCAGTCAGGCCTGAGGTCTCAGTGCTTAAGGTTTTATGCAAACTCAGATACAAACCTGTAGCAGAGGGTTTGCAGATGAGTGCATTGATGCCATGATTCATTCTGCCTGGGCAAACCCATATGCTGTGTGAACTTTTGGAGAAGTTTGAAGGGCTTAACATGAGGTGGATGGGCCTGCCAATATGAATGTGCTTTCAGAGTCATGAGCCAGTTGTATAAGAAAGAGATTACTGTGCTGTCCAGGAGTATCCTGTGATTCATAAAAGAAAACATTTAGTATTTACTATGACTCATTACGTTTATCACAGAAGAGACATTTTTTCATAGCAGGAGTGCAGATCTCTTTCAAAAGAGCTTTACTCTAGATCATGAAATGGCAATAGCCTAACTTTGCATCTTAAAATGTGCATTGCAGGCTTCATAGCTGGTTTCTTCTTTCATCAGCAGTTATACAAAGACAGTAAAATCTCATTTTAAAGTCTGTCTGGAGCAAACACAGTTAGAGCATGGTCTCCTAAAAGCTCTTATAGTCCAGCTATCATAGTAACTGTAGGTTGTCAGATGACTCCCATCATTAAAACTGTTCAGGACTGAAATCTATGCATTTAACATAATCACAGGGGGAGAGGACCTACAGCAACTGCCATTGTCTATTGGAGAAATATGCAGTGATACAATTATATGCCCTCTGGGAGTTGTTCCTACTAGTCACTGATAGGGCCCCATCTGTTTAATGTGAATGGGCAGGCCAAAGAGAGTTCATGTTGTTGGAGGAAAGCAGTAAGACAGAGTTCTGAATGCTTGGAAAGAGGAAAGAGTATTTTAGAAGATAGATTAGTGGAAACTCCTACCAGTTTAAGTAGATAATAAACTACCACCTTAAGGTATGTTGTATCTATTCTCTCAATATGCTAGCTCTTGTATATTCTTTTCTATTGCATATTTTAAACTGTTCAAGCAAATATTGCACCTTCTTGTAGCTATGCAGAAGTAATGTGATATAAATGTGTGTTATGCATTGCTTCCATGCACAGAGTATATAGTTTGTATAAGAAGCAAATCTATGATGTCTTATGTTTTCATATACAGAAGGTCCTTGTCTGGTACACACAATTACTGGAGATTTGCTGAGAGCCCTGGAAGGAACAGAAAACTGCTTGTATCCTCGCTTAATTTCAGTATCTAGTGAGGGTCACTGCATCATCTACTATGAACGAGGACGGTTCAGCAATTTCAGCATTAATGGCAAACTCTTAGCTCAGATGGAGATCAATGATTCAACCAGGGTAAATCTAAATGCAAACAAACATTTGTTGTGTCTCACCTTTATCTATGAAAATCAGTTTAATGTATTTGCAGCGTGGTTTAAAGGAAATCACAAATGTAAGATTGCCACCTCCTGCTTAAGGCATATTCAAACACAGGTCCTCGGTCTCCAAATTCAAAACTACACTTGAGCTTTTCTGCAATAAATAAGAATTGTCTATGATCCCACATGATTCCTGGAGTATCTGTTTGGAATTAAATTTCAGTGGGAAGCATGTCTTTAAAACAAGATGCTCGGAAAAGAGTCCATTCTCCTTTTATTAGCAAAGACATGAATTCCTGCCTTCAGGGCTCTGCTCTGTCACTAGCACTTGAAGCAGCATTAGGAATGCAGATCACTGCTCTGCTTTAAGTGTTAGTGATGGCACTGAGTATTGTAGGACAAACAGTGAAATGTTATGTGCTGAACTCAAGTTGTGGTAAATTCAGCTAAAGAGCTTTTTGGTTATTCATCATGTTTTAAATCATGCAATTGTTGTATTTAAAATTTGGAGATTCAAAATCTGTTGGTTTATCATTTGATTGGAAAGAAAGAGGAGCAGGAGCCTTTTGCTTCAAATTTAAATGTGTGGAGCAAAATAAAATGCTTGTCTGGTGATTAGTTTTTTGTGCAATTGACCCATTCCCATAAAAACTAACTGTATGCTTGGATTTGTACTTTTTCTCCCAAAGGCCATTCTCCTGAGCAGTGATGGGCAGAACCTGGTGACAGGGGGAGACAATGGTGTAGTGGAAGTATGGCAGGCCTGTGACTTCAAGCAGCTCTATATTTACCCTGGCTGTGACGCTGGCATAAGAGCTATGGATCTGTCTCATGATCAGAGGTGAATTTGTCATCAATATTTGTGTGTAAATGGTAAAACTGCACAAACTATGCATCACCATGGATTCATGGTATGCAGTTGTTAACAGGAGGTCATTCTGCCCCTGTACACTGCACTGGTTAGGCCGCACCTCAAGTACTGTGTCCAGTTCTGGGTCCCTCAGTTTAGGAAGGATGTTGACTTGCTGGAACGAGTCCAGAGAAGGACAACGAAGTTGGTGAGGGGTTTGGAACACAAGCCCTGTGAGGAGAGGCATAGGGAGCTGGGCTTGCTTAGCCTGGAGGAGACTCAGGGGTGACCTTATTGTTCTCTACAACTACCTGAAGGGAGGTTGTAGACAGGCAGATCTTGGTCTCTTCTCCCAGGCAGCCTGTACCAGAACAAGAGGACACAGTCTCAGCCTGTGCCAGGGGAGGTTTAGGCTGGATGTCAGGAAGAAGTTCTATACAGAGAGAGTGATTGCCCATTGGAATGGGCTGCCCGGGGAGGTGGTGGAGTCACCACCATTGGAGGTGTTCAGGAGGAGACTTGATGGAGTGCTTAGTACCATGGTTTAGTTGTTTAGGTGGGTTGGATTGGTTGATGGGTTGGATGCGGTGATCTTGAAGGTCTCTTCCAACCTGGTTTATTCTATTATTCTATAAAATTCTTACCCCAGTAATTCTACAACTACCTGAAAGGCGGTTGTAATGAGGTGGGGGTCAATTTCTTCCGCTAACTAGCAATACGATGACAAGAAACAGCCTCAAATTGCACCAGGGGAGGTTTAGATTAGATATTAGGAAAAAATTCTTTACTGAAAGAGTGGTCAAGCACTGGAACAGGCTGCCTAGGGAGGTAATGGAGTCACCATCACTGCAGGTGTTGAAAAAGACATGTAGACATGGCACTTCATGATTTTGTGGGCATGATGGTGTTGGGTTGGTGGTTGGGCTTGATGATCTTAGAGGTCTTCTCCAACCTTAATGTCTGTGATTGTTACCATGTGGATTTATCTGACTCAGCATTTTTTGCATCCATGAGTCACATAGTGCAAGCACTTAACTTCATGGTGGGTCTTACACCATTGCAGTTAGTAAGACAGAGCCTCAGCCAAATATGAGTAAAATTGCATTAACTTAACACAGGAATAGTCAGCCAGGATCAGAGTGTGGTAGTTCCTATTAACCAATATGACTTAAAACCAATTACAGAAGTTTCTGGTACACTGAGAACTTCCTGGGGCTGCATCTAGACTACAATGTGTGATTTTATCAGTGAACCTATCTACCAAGAGTGACTGTGGTCCTTTCCTGTGACCTTTTTGAGCAGTGGAAATGTACAGACCTAGATTTATGCAGTCCCTTCAATGACACTGAAATGGTTTGACAGAAGTAGTGGCAGATATCTAATTAAGTTTAAAACTCATCTACAAGAGTTAGAGGATATGTGATAACTCAGAAATCACCTCAGCTATTGTCGCTGAAACACTGTAAATATGGGCCTACATTTCAGTATGAAACTTTTTAGAAATACCAAGGTGCTATCAACTTATCACAAGGGATGAGGTCCATTGTCTTCATAGAGGCATCTTAGTCTGTCTAGAAGGCCCTAGGATATCTAGCTAATTCCAGCTGCAGCCCCAAGTGGACTTCATAAGCCCTGTGTCCCAGCTACCAGCCAGCTGTCCCAAACATGTCAACCATCCTGATGCACATCCAGTGTCATGAGGTGACTAAAATTAGTCAGCTGGGTTCTGAAATACCTGGTCAAAGGGGTTTTTTTGGCATAGGCATCTTCACATGAGCTGCCAGAATAAGCTTCTGTAAAAATAATGGTGATTTATATGCCTGTGGAGTCTTGAAGACAATTAAGCTCACCCTAAAGTACATGCCAAGTGACATGTAGAGAGTTGGCCTCAGGCAGCAGAAATGGCACTACTGATTAGGGCCTAATTTGGTTGCCTACACATAACCAGTTAATACTGTTTGATATGCCTCAGAGGTCTGGGGTGGCATATATGACAAAGGACCTAGTGGAGACCCACACACTTCTGGAGAGGCAGCTGAAGGCAAGACAGGATACGCAAGAGCGTATCTCCATCGCAAACTGCCCCCTATGAGCTTAATCTTTAGAAAGTGTTGCAAAAAGAGCCTCATTGTTTGAGCTTTTTTAACTGTTTATGGTAAACCATTGCTTGAGAAGGTAAACCAGGATTAACCTGGCCATCTTTTCTATCTTTTTCAGAACTCTGATTACTGGCATGGCTTCTGGCAGCATCGTAGCTTTTAATATAGATTTTAACCGGTGGCATTATGAACATCAGAACAGATACTGAAACAGAATGAAGAACTGAAAGCCCAGGTAAAGCTGAGAGCACAAGTGCTGCAATGAAAGGTGTAGTCTCTGGTGGAAAACCACGTCTGCATTGACCTCCGTTGTACATTCCATTACACCCAGCAATAGCTGTACATTGTAGTCAGCAACCATTTTACTTTGTGTGTTTTTTCACAACTGAACACCAGCTGCTGAAAAGCAAGCTTGTATCATGTAAATTATATGAATTAGGAGATGTTTTGGTAATTATTTCATATATCTTTGTTTATCGAGAAAAGGTAGTAGGATGTGCCACAAGAGACTTTTGAAAATTCTGGGGAACCTTGTGTCCAGTTATTTCAATGTTTAGGCTTTGAACCTAACATGCATCCCATCTCCAGCCTCTTTTCAAGCTGAGATTTAAGAAAAAAAAATAATAATAATAAATACGTTTGATACTTTGTACATCAAATGCACATCTTAACTTTAAAGGGATACTTTTGTAAAAGTAAAACCTTGTATAAAGAACAAAACTGTTTCTTAATTTTATTGTGGAGCTACAACTTGCATGTACTTTAAACCTGATGTCTTGAAGGAACAGGTGCATTCTCACGAGTCAAACTGGAGATCTCCTAAGGGTACAGCTTGTGTCGAAGGGGTGAATTTGGGCGCAAACAGTAATTTTGACATTTCCACCAACACACGTTTTTCACTTTTTTGAATCTCAACTTTACCCCTCTTATGTGGAGTTCTGCTCATGAAGCATTTGGATTAAAAGCCATCATTTGCCATATTTACACTTTATACAATAGAAATTAAGTCCCTCCCTTTTGAATTCAAAGACTAGAGAGAAAGGGAGCAAAGAGAGAAGTTCAGTTTAATGCTTTGCAATGCTTAATGACTCCCAATACAGACAAAGTGCTATACTTCTGGATTTATCAACATTTGGCGTACAAATCATGGGCAAAAGAGCCCCCAGCGATTTTTTTCCCCCCTTGTTTTTACTCTGAGCAGCTTGGTTTATTTGACAGCCTTAGCTTCATTATCGAGGTGACTGAGGTTATTCTTTTTGGTTCTCCTGAAAATCTCACCTGAAGCCACACAGACCAAGGCACTTCATGTTTTACAATACTGTAATGATAACTATCGGAATAATTTTCTGCACATTGTACTGATCAAATTACACACCCAGGGGTATATACACTTTAATTCATGTTTCTTCTTTGTATATTTGGTGACTGTATTGTCATAGATGTACATATTGTGTCGGTAGGGCTATGAGGCATGTAACAGGAATGTAATTTTTCTCAGAATTTACACTCACTTGCAGTCATTTATTTAAAAAGATAATGGATTCTTTGTATTGGCACTTTGCACCAGGAACATATCATTATTTATTGATGTGATTACTTATTTGTTATCCACCTTGTATTAGTAAGTTTAGCACTGAATTTCCCTCTCCATTGTTGTTTGTATTTATAAGATTTGGAAATCATCGGGGATCAGTGTAATGATTAAGTTATTCATCACCCGTCTGTAAGCAATATCTTGAGTTTGTAGCTTAGAATTGGGAGACTATTGAACATCTGGAAGACAAGTTCATTTCATCTTGAGATCATGGTGAAATATTTTGGATATATAAATTCCTTAAGCTATTGTAACCATGTTTTATTGCAAAGATGTAAAATATGCCAGATGTGTGTGAGTTGGAAATCAAAAAGAAAAATAAAATATGCAAAGAATTCATTGATTGCTTTTAATTTCAATGAACTTTCCACCCAAACATTCACATTATCATTGGGAACTGACAGTTATTTTAAGAAGTTCTCTCTTGTGTCCTATGTATATGCCAAAAATTATGCATGCCTGGGTGGTTTTATTTGCTGGGGTCTCAGGAAATAAAACAGAGGTTGCAGGCTGTGTTTTGCAAGTCTTGAATTCCAGTACATGAAGAAAAGCTGCTAAAGATGCTTTGATCAGAAAAACTGTAAAATCAAAGCCTTTAAGGGATATTTAGGATCCTTGTAAACAGGCAATAATCTTGTTTAATAGACCTCACATAAAGTAAAAGATCTGATGGGAGCCATTTTGGGTATCTCTCAATATCTGATAAGACTGAATTAATTTCATCTTTTTTTGGGGCATTAAAAGTTAGATATCTACACTCCCTCTACAGCAGAACAAAATGCTAATTACTATTGAGTACATGAAGTCTCTCTGCATTATGTGAAGTACAATTTAGTCACAAAATATAGGGTTTTGCACACAGGAAAACTTTTGAATGCAAAATGGGCCACGAGTTACAAGAAGAAAAAAACAATCCTTCTGTATTGCACTCATAGAAAGAGGTACCAAACAAGTCAGACTCATAATAATAATAGTAGTAGTAGTTGTAATAATAATAATGATAATATGCCATCCCCATTACACTTTAAGTTATAAAAACAGAGTTACCAGAATGACACAGGACAAAGAGAATATATTGACAGTCACACAGACCATCTTAAAGGAGTTTTTGTGGTGAAACACCACTGTTGCCTTTTACTCTGTATTTGATTTCTACTTTTTAAGGGAAAAAGCCAAAAGAGAGTTATGATTGCCAGGATATTTAAATTCCTTTGTCACTGTTGTAGCTTTGTTGGTTTGTGTTTTTTACATTACTATAGACCCATCTGAGCAGTCTCTGAAAACTGCCTGTGGAAAATGTAGCAGCTTTGACCAAGCCAGTTAAATGTGATCAATTTCTTAACTAAGGGATATGCAGCACTAATGATACAGCTGTGCAACCAAAATATGCCTACAAGGAAAATAATGCACAGTTATTGGCTGTGTTCCTCCCAGTGAGTCCTAGGTTAAGAAGTGTACTATAAGACAATGCCATATCAGGAGGATGATGCAACAGCTATTAGGAGGATGAGGCAATAGCTATTTCCACTGTTGAGGAGGATGCTGCTTTCTCTACAAGAGCAACAATAAAAGAAAGAGTACAGCATCTTACCTTAAGGAAAATCTAGTTAGGTTCAATTTACTGCATTTAAAAAAAAATGATTGAGTTGATAAAGAATTTCATGGGTTGTGCTTGTAGAGCTAAAAACGCTGCCCGTGAACAACAGTTGTGGTGAATGCTTGTTATAATACAGTACATCAACCCTGCTGACAAGAAAGCAGGATGTTTGAAGCAAGCCTTGTGCTGCCAGGAATAAAAGTGTTTGAAGCAGACACAGGGAGTGAAAGGCTGACTTTTGATAACAGAAAGAGAACCACCTAGCAGATGTCTAGTACATATAAATATTTAATTTGAAGACTCCTAGACGGAGTTTGTACTCACATTTTCCAAAGGTTTAATTGTGGACTGGCTTTATTTAGGCTTTTATGTGTGTGTTACTTGCAAACACTAAAAATGAATGCACTAAAACTTTTGCTGCACCTTAAAGAAGGAAGAAGGTACTGGAAATGTGTGTATCTTTGCAATGCAGTGAAGTTTGTGGACTCTCTAACCTCAGAGATTAGCTTTGCAACTTCTACAGTTAACTTTCAAGATCTGCAACTGACAAGAAATGTCTGAAGATTGCTTTCATGTAAAATTTATAAGCTGTGGCCAGATAATTAGTTTACAGAGGGATTTCTGTAGACCAAAATCTGCCAAACAGCTGACTCAGTTTATGGGGCCCTTTATGGTGACATCATGCCTAAACAGCATTACAGCTTTGCATCATTAGTTGGAAGTTCTCTCTCAATTGCACCCCATTTGCACAAACAAGGACCTGGGTGATGAACAGGGCAACCTATGTGCAAAATTTGGAGCCTGGAGTGCTTCTTTTATTCATGAAAGGATTGACTATGCGTGCTTAAAGGTGCCATAGTGCCAAACTACCTTCATCCTAGAATTCCTAACATGAAGCAGAGAATATGCTTTTATGTATAAAACCAGACAGGGGGAGAAAAAAAAAACCCAACTCCTCTGGTGCCAAAAGATTACAGACAGCTAAAAGCTATCAGCACTAGTGGATTTGGCTTAAAAGTTTCATCTGTTTATACTTTGAAGAGACTTACTCTTGGCAGGATGCTGCAGTGACCAAGCCCTGTGGCAAAGCTAATCCTAGTATCACAGCTGTGCAAATTTAAGAATGATGCACTTAGTGTGTACCAGAACTAGTGATTGCCAGAAAATGAAGCATAATAATTGAAAGTGGTCTTCCGGTCATGCTGTACAGCTATGCATATAAATCCAGTGCCCATGGCTGTTCAGTTAGACTGCACAGAACTATCAAATGCAAAATAAAATAGTGCCTGGTGACCAGTGGCTAGTAACAGAAAAAATAAACTGTTTCAGTAGGAAGGCAGCAGGACTCTGGAAAGGGGCCAGGAGCTTAGGGAAAAGTTACCAGGACTGATTTCCTCTGCAATAAGCCACCTAGCCCACTTCTTCCAAATAGGCCCAAACAGATCATCCCAGGTCCATTTCTGCAGTGTTATTTCCCTCTCTCTTTCCTTTACTAAACCCTTCCAACCCCCTTGTTTTAACATGCCATGAAGAGCAGGCTGTAAGTTGAGTTTTCTCTCTCCTGCAACCATGTCCTTCCTGTTATCTAACACGTGCCCTCATTCCCCCTTATTGCCAAGGAGGACTAAAGCAAATTCAGCATAAAGCACACATGTGAAGCTCCAGAAGGCCCACACAAATCTCTTCAACAGCTCCTTACTGTCCCAGTATGAGTTGCAGGAGGAAAAAATCTGAAAAGAAAAGGGTATCTTATCTTTCAGCTGTCTATTCGAGCAGAACCAGCAGTCATGTGGGAGTATTATTCTCCTAGCAATTAACACAGGTCAGGGCCCTTCTCTGACCTGAGAGCAAGCGACATGACAGCCTCTAGCCATGCTGCCAGACTCCCTGGGACCAGCCTTTAACCTATCCTAGCCCATGCACACTGCAGAGACTTGTTTAGAGGGTGATAAATTACAAGTACGTCAGTTACGCCATACAGATGAGCAAAGCACACTGCCCAAGCCTCCACGTTTTATTGTCCAAGTTGCTGGATGTAGCCAAGGCACCTGTATAGAGTCCCTTCAGCTCCATTATCATTGGCATATCAATCACATTGCACAGTCATGACAGATGGGTCTTAGGACTCAATAACAACTCCAAAGCACAAGTTTAGGCACAAGACTATCCTGTTTGAGCACTACACGGTAAGACTACAGCTTTTGGATCACAGAGTGCACCTATTGTAATGTTAGATGAAAGGCACTCATCTTGTTAAGACTGTAGTGCTTTGTGATGTTCTCAGGCTCATGCTGCCTTATGTATATCTTTACATGAGGGAAAAATCAAAATTGACTGAAAAGAGCTTCTGCTCACCCTATAGCTCTCAAGAGCCTTGTGGTCAGGGTTCCTCCTCGGCCATTACTCCATGAAGCTACCATCACCATTGCTATAGCTTCCTCTGTTGTCAGAGCCTCATTGCAGAGGCCTATGCCCCAACTTGATAAGTCACTCAATAGTAAGAAGTTATCTTGTGGGAGATAAACCTGTCAGCCAGACACCTACTGCAGCATTTAGAAATGTCAAGTGGGAAGGATTAACCTGGAACATAAAACTCTGGACATGTAATGAATTAATATGTGCAGAAGCTGGCATACAGATAGCATACTCATGTGCACCTCATTCTGTGTAGGCTGGATTAGTGTCCCAAGGGGTGCAGATCCTTCTTCATTGATGCATGATCTGGCTGGCACACTAGCCAGGAATACCTTCCAAGTTCCACACCAGTCCATAATGAATGTGATGAGGCTATATGTACACAACTATGAAGACCAAAGTTTACAGTTTTCTGCAAAGTGCAATCTGTAAATTCATAGAGGACTAGAAGGATAAGTTTTGAATTGTACATAAGGATAAAAATCTGGAGGGTGAGAAAAAAAAAAAAAAAAAAAGATTGCTTGCCTGCAGTTTTTTGTTCAAGATGAGTTGCCTACAGGAATATTTTCAACCCACTGCTCAGCCCCTTTCTCTCAAGTCTCTTTCTGTTTCATACCTTTTGTTACCATCGATTTGCCATGGAGAGGGAGAGGAGGAAGCTCTACACAGAGAGAGTGATTGCCCATTGGAATGGGCTGCCCGGGGAGGTGGTGGAGTCACCATCATTGGAGGTGTTCAGGAGGAGACTTGATAGGATGCTTGATGCCATGGTTTAGTTGATTAGGTGGGTTGGATTGGTTGATAGGTTGGACACAATGATCTTGAAGGTCTCTTCCAACCTGGTTTATTCTATTCTATGCAATCAGAGCCCAAGTATGCATGAATGCAGGTATGTGTGCAAGGCAGCTCACTTACGGTTTTGTCTGTTTTCCTGCCTGTTCTTTATGAAATTTGCCTTGTGATTCTTAAGAAGTGACTCTCCCTTTCCAACCTGCCCCTCTTCCTGAAGGCTTCTAGTTCAGAGTTGATAGATAAGTGAATGCATTTTCCAGATATACTTTATTGCTTTTTCCCCCCTCCTTTCCTTCCTTATTTCTGAAAAGAAGCAGTGAGGGGGAAGAAATGGTCTGCCTGTAAATGAGACACAAAAGCAGAGATTTATTGAATGATGAGAGCAGACTCAAGGGGCCTCCAGATAAAACCAGCATAATTAGCATAGTATCATATGACTAAACAGCTCCTGCTCCACCACCACCATTTTTTCACCCATCCCAGACCTAGGGGCAAGACCCTCACCAGCCAAGACACCACACAGAGAAACTCAGCCCCAGTAAGGAGGCTCAGCCAGGACCCATGGATGATATTGGAATAGCCATCAACTCTCTTCCTACCTAACCGGGGGGCCACCAGGCCCCCCGGCCTTTGTTGTCACCACCACCATCACCCAGTGTGCACCACGGGCACTCACCAGTGATGAGAGGAGGATCCCTCAGCCCCAATGGGCTTAGCTTAGAGCTTCTGCCTTTCCTGGGTGGATTAAAAAGGGGAGTGGGTGGGGAGGACCAAGTGGCCACACCTGGGGTGGGAGGAGATTCCAACAGAGCCCAGGTGCTCTGGGATTTGAAGAGAAAAAGGGGGAAAGGGGGGTGGGTGAGGGTCTTTTAGGGTATCAGAAAATGGGGAAAAAAGTAGAAATGGGTAGATTCAGATTGGATGTTAGGAAGAAGTTCTTCACCATGAGGGTGGTGAGACACTGGAACAGGTTGCCCAGGGAGGTGGTAGAAGCCCCATCTCTGGGAGTTTTTTAGGGCAGGCTGGGTGTGGCTCTGGGCAGCCTGATCTAGTGTGAGGTGTCCCTGCCCATGGCAGGGGGGTTGGAACTGGTTGATTCTTGAGGTCCCTTCCAGCCCCAAGAATTCTATGATTCTAAAACAATTTTGCAGTTTAGGCTGGATGTTATGAAGAAATTCCTCACAAAAAGAGTGATTGACCATTGCAATGGGCTGCCCAGGGAGGTGGTGAAGTCACTGTCCCTGGAAGCATTTAAAATAAGACTGGATGAGGCACTCAGTGCCATGGTTTAGTTGATTAGATGATGTTGGGTGACAGGTTGGACTTGATAATTTTGAAGGTCTTTTCCAACCTGGTTAATTCTGTGATTCTGTCTTTTTGCTACTTAAGGAACATTCTAGCAAAAACCACAGCAAAACAAAGAAATCATTAAATCACAAGGTTATATGGTACCAAGGAGAAGAAAGGGAGCAATAAAAATTCTAGTCAGGGCATCTAGTAGGACCTGGGCTCAGGGCAAAATTCGGAGTCAACACTCAAGTAGATTTTTTTATATCTAAGGCAAAAATAAATACAGCATCTTCACTGACAGTCTAGAATAGTCTGCAGACATGCATAGGAATAATACAGCCATTCACAAACCAGGGTCTGAAGGGTAAACACTTATATTTATATTGCCACTACTTAAATTACACTCAAATCTTGTTTTAAGAATCTAATATCTATCTATATCTGATCTGCAGACAATCAAATTACAGGACTGCAACTTCTGGAGATGTCCATTTCTAGGCATTTAATGTGAATGTACTTATAAGTGCATAAAACCTGCAGTCCCTGAAGACTGTTTTCCTTTCCAGACATTAATGTTTTCAGTAATTTCTTTTAAGTAGATTTTCAGTAAAAATCCTCCTTAGTACTGTTTGTTCTCCCCAACACATAAAATTTTTCTCCATAAAAATTAACACTCAAATACAAACTATGCATGTTTCAGAAGATAAAAATCAAAGTGAGCATTTAATGCAACTGTGTAAAAGTCCCATTGCTTCAAGGCTTTTCCAAATGAAAGCACTTGAAACCCCAAATCAATGAGAAATTAATGAACTCAGAAACAAATCCATTTTGGGGATTCTGCCTTGGGAAAATGTGGGACAATCAATGTCCTTTTGCTATATTCTTCATTGGGTTTAGCCTTTTGAAAGAGGTTTCTAATAGAAATCTTTCTCTGCAGAATCCCAGCAGAATCTGGGTTTTGAGACAGTGATGTGGATGTGCCTGTTGTTTCTTCATCAAAATACTATGCAATACTAGTCAAATGCCTTTCATTAAACCATTGTTGTTCCTTTTAACACATATGTAATCTCACCAAAACTGTATCAAGTCTATTCTCCACAATTTATTTTGATATCAAATTACCTCATAACTCAGCACTAAACTCCTTATTAACTCCTGTTTTCCATGAGATCCTGTAAAGATGAAAGGCCTGCCTTAATTTGATTAATTTTTCTTTTTAATACATTGGCAAGAATTTTGTTTTTTAATCAGTTCATAAAGAAAACCCAAAGCAAAATTCAATAATTCAAAAGACACCTCATCCAGACTCTTTAAACTCTTCGAGGTAAGTTGCAGAGTACACTACCTTGAGACATCTTATATTAGCGTAATGTTTAATCTTGTGCAAGTGGAAATCAAATAGTCCTTATTATTTAATTCATAGTTTTCACTGAGAGACAGGTAACTGCTTGTAGTGTCAAAAAGAAAAGTATTATTTTTAAGAAGTCCGAGGACAATTCAGTGCCAGCTGTACAGTCCTGCACGTAACAGAATCATAAAATCATAGAATGGTAAGATGTGGAAGGCACCCCTGAAGATAATAGAGTCTAACCTCCATGCCAAAGCAGGATCACCTAGGGCAGGTCATGCAGAAATTAATCCAGATAGGCCTTGAAAGTGGCTAAAGAAGGAGATTCCACAGCTCTGGACAGACTGTTCCAGTGCTCCCTTATCCTTGCAGTAAAGTTTTTCCTCATGTTGAGGTGCAACTTTCTGTGTTCTAGTTTGTATCCATTGCTTCTTGTCCTATCACAGGACACCACTGAAAAGATACTGGCCTCTTCTTCTTTACACCCATCCTTCAGATATTTATAAACATTAATGATATACCTCTCAGTCTTTTCCAGACTGAACAGCCCCAGGTCTCTCATAAAACAGGTGTCCTAGTCCCTTAATCATGCTCATAGCCCTCCATTGGATGCTCTCTAATATACCCCTGTTCTTCTTGAACTATAGAGCCCAGAACTGGACACAATACTCCAGACATGTTCTCATCAGAACAGAGTAATAGCTGAGAAAGTTTTCTCCCCGATGTGGTTTAAACCTAGCTGGCAACTAAGACCCACATAGCCTAGTTGATCACTCTCCCTCCCCTGGTTGAATAGGAGAAAGAATTTTAAAAGTGAGAAAACTTATGGGCTGAGATAAACATTTTAATAGGTAAAGCAAAAGAAGTGCACACAAGCAAGGCAAACCAAGGAATTATTTCAGCACTTCCCATCAGCTGACAGGTGTTCAGCAATCTCCAGGAAAGCAGTATCAACACTGGTTTTCACATAAATACAAACTCTAGTCACCAAGAAGAAAATTAGCCCTTCCCCCGCCCAAACCATCACACTTCCTTAGAGAAAACTTCATTACAATTAAGCTTTTCACCATGTTTCCTAAACTAAAGTAGGTGGGGTTAGGGAGGGGTTGAAAGAATCTTGGAAAGAAACCTGTTCTTACAAAAAGGGGTGGAGACAACAATCAAGACAATACCAAATGTCTTAATATTTTGGGGGGACAATGTAGCTGCACGGTGCCTTCTCTGTTTTCTGACATCATTTGTTTTGTTTCTCTGGGCTTTATTAATACAACATGGAAAACAAGGGTTGCTAAAAACAAACCAAAGCTCTTTCTCCTCCTCAGAGTTAGTGACTGAATACACCAATTCCTGTCAATCTACAGTGTAGAGACATCCAGAGCAGTTACCTTCTGCTAGCAAACACGACCCAGCTCTCTGAGGTATTCCTCATTTGTGACAGTGAGATGAAGGGGATTTTTAAAAACAATCTGGGGCTGGATTACCTGCAGAGCCAAATGGTTGTTTTATTAAACCAAAGGCAAAAGTACACAAATACTGGGTGAAAGGAGGCAATGATTTATATCAGACAGGCTGGAAGTTGAGAAAACATTGACAAACATCTTACAAGGACTGATTTCACATTTGTGTTCCAGACACAGTTTCCAGGCTGAAGCAAGGAGGATTCTGGTTACTGACTCAGTCTCAAGCTCTGCAACTCATACATCAGGTCAAACCACCTTTCACACTGCCAATAGTGCTGCAGGGCCAAATTAAGTGCTCAGTTACACCTGTGCTCCCCAGGGCTGCAGATTAGAGTGGTGGTGATAGGGGTGTAATCCCCGTGCAGTGATAGGGCTGGGCGCTGTCGCTGCCTGAACTCATTACATGATTATGTTGATGACGTGTGAGAGGCATCAGCTGCTCCCCGATGAGGTGCAGCATCAGCAGCTCTCCTGTGTGGTGACTGCAGCAATAAGGTTTGGAGCCAAAACACCTGAGCTCAAGCAAATTACTTTGCTGACACCTTCTCTGCTCCTTCATTTCCATGTGATTATTAATCCGGAAGCTGTTTCAACTCAACAGCCTGAGAGAGTAGAGGAAGAGGAGCTGGGGCTTTAGAATCCTTGACCAAGGGAGCCTTATGCCCAGTCAAGGCAGGAACAGAACTGTAATTTTGAGCACATGATAAGGAAATTTCATATTAAAAGGTGTGTTCCTTGTGCATCAGGGTTGTCAGGGGTTTGTGTAGAACAACACCTACACTCCCACTTAATTCTTATTTTTGGAGCTGGCTCTCTCTCCCTTGTTGGACTAAAGGAGTTATGGACATTACGGTACAGGCTAGCCTTTCAACCACACATGACAATAAACAGTAAAAGGCAGTTTTCAGGGCTTTACAGGCAGGTCTTAAAAATAAAGGACTCACAGGAACATACTTAGAGGCTGACTGAAAAATAAATGACTGGGTTGAAAACCATGAGGATATAATAGGTAATTTTATAAATGTCACTGCCGATGAATATACAGCAACATTTCAGACAGAACAATCTTTGCTTCAAAAAAAAGAAGACATCTTCCAATTTGACAAGTGTCCTAAGTGCTAGTGATGATGCATACTGATTGGAGATCTTTTGCATATGTTTTGAGATTGTCCTCAGTAACGTATCATTGGTAACCAGCCTATTATAATAAGCAAATGTATATGATCCCTTTGCAGCCTGAAGTACTCATTTACACTGGTTCAGGAAGCACTCTGATATCCCCTGTCTAACACTTTCTTCTCAGTGAATTTGAGAATAGTTCACCTTTAGTTTTTCAGTCTGAATTTGATCTCAGTGTTTTGTGATGTTTGGAGGCAAGAGGCTTTATACAGAACATGGGTTTTGAAGTACACCTAATATGATGTTAAATAGTGAGATCAGCTTATTGTGGCAATAAATGTAGTAAACTTTTTCTGTAAGAAAGTAGGTCTCCTATTAGCATGACATAAAAAATGTAAAATATATTTTTACATAGAAAGTTTCTTCAGAGAAGAGTCTATGGAACTTAAGAGGGATTTTAGAGAAATACTATTCATGTAAAGACAACAGCTAAATAAGGACTGAAGTGAAAACAGAAAAAATACACAGCTTATTAACAACTGATTTTTGCCATTTATCATTTATTCATGGGCTTAGGCCTAGGTATGTTTGTGCAAACTATGTTTAGATGTGCCAAGTATGGCAAACAGAGGATCCTCACTGTTCTGTATTTCCCAATAGCGTTCAAGCAAATTCAAAAGCCAATTTTAGCTCAAATCCATGTTTTTGCTGAAGTGAGTTTTTACCTCAAGCTTATTTAAGTTCTGCCTTTCTTTCTATTCACATTTTGTGCAATCTTATTACATAATACAGCAAAACAGAAACAAAGTTATACCACATCTTGAGGTTATTATTGGTTACAATACCTATTACCAGACAGATTATATCTAATTGTACCTAAGAGGTGTAACTCAAACTCCAGAAACAAAATTATAACCAACTAAAAGCATATTTCTAGTTCAGAAAGTTGTCTAGATTTGACAAGCCACACATACTACTGAGAATATTTCAGGTCATGGTCTCTACTTTTAATATACTCGGTGTAATGATTATTTTTTTGAGCCAAGATCACTCAAATGTTGTAAGATCAGAAAGTCTACCTTCATGATTGGCAGTTGTCCAGAGAATGCAATCTCACTAGTTTTATTGTGAAAGCACAAAGATGATCAAATACTGCAAAATTTTCATAGAGCTTTTTCGCACAAGTGATGGACTGGGCAAGAAAGAGGAGCATCTTTATCAAAAAGCTACTCAGCAAGAACTGTCAGGCAGACAGCAGACAGATAGTTTGTTTAGCTCTGATTTCCAAAAGATATTTCCCTAGAAAGCTAGATTTGTCCAGGGAACCTGGGCGTGAGCAGCTCTAAGTCATATCAGAAAGAAAACAAACACAGGGAACAGGAATCACACAGCTAGGTGTTTCAACAACCCCATTTTCCCGTGAGATAACTCACACAACACACTCCCTGGAACAGCTTTCCAAAGCTTTGCTAAGAGCACCGGAGTATGCTATTTTCAAAGCAGGGTAATCAAGCTGTCCTGTAGGAATCATACAAAACATTCAAGACGTTCACTAAAGTAGAAACATCCAGATGAATGAAACTGGGAGTAGCACCTCCATTATCTGGGTTACACAAGTGCCCCCATCTTCTTAACCAGTAAAGCCATATTGCTGACAAACACCCTATTATCTCTGTCTTTCAAAGCCTTATCCAGGGAGACTGCTGTGGAATCAAGGAAGAAAATAAGAATACAACAGTCATAATGCTGTTCACCTGAGTGAACTCTCTATCTTCAGAAACCAGTCACTGTAAGTGCAAAGTGGAGCTGGAGAGGCCACCTTCATGCTGGTTACAGCTGATAAGTAGAAAGTGACACTTGGTAATGTTAAGCTAAATGCTTCTCAGAAAGTCCATATCTGAATTAAGGAAAGACTAGATGCATTCCTTGATTTCACTAACAAGTTCACTTTTCCTTATCTA
Source organism: Melanerpes formicivorus (assembly GCF_026170545.1). Lineage (NCBI taxonomy): Eukaryota > Metazoa > Chordata > Aves > Piciformes > Picidae > Melanerpes > Melanerpes formicivorus. The sequence goes on along the minus strand of NW_027142353.1, from coordinate 50,020,078 downwards.
GCCACTACAAGAAAAATCAATGTGTAATTGAGAATGTGGAGGCTAAAGGGACTTGAGACACTTACTACACAAGACACTCAAGCTGAGTGCTATTTACAGTAGGAAACTACACTTGTAGACAAGTTGTGAGGAAATGGTTTTTGAAACTTTAAAATTGTTTCACATGTTTCAAAAAATCATAATCACAGAGATCTCACTCAAAAGACGACTGATAGGCATTCAGATACAGAAGGAAAACATTTTTAATTGGCTTTACCAGTACTAAACCTAAGTTACAGTGATACACTGGCTTACAGGTCTGGTTAAATTCCAGAGAAACACACTGCATAGCAACATTTATCTGTATATCACACTTGACACTTAATTTATCATAGTTTTCTCTGTGTCTTCCAGTAGAGACAAGAACTAGTCTGAAGTCTAAATTTCTAACAAAAGTCTGTTGTGATCCCCTGAATTAAATATATGATTCATTTAGCATTTGAAATGTAATATCTTGTAAAAACGTCTCCTGAAGACTGAGACTCGAAGCTTACCAATTCCAGTCTAGTATGTCCCCAAATGAACTGATTCCATAGAGGCAAGTCAGCTAAGGGGCCTGTACATATGTCTGTGTCATTTATCCATTTACCAATACACAGCTGGGTTTCAAGTCCATTGTTTGGGACATGCTGAGCATAGAAATGCACACACTAAACTCAGGATTTGTTTCACCCAGTGCTTCAGCTGTCCAAGATCATGTATCCAAATCCATACATGCAACCCCAGGACACCTGTATTGTCAGTGGAAAAATGCAAATAGGCACTTGTGGAGGGAGAGTCCTTTGAATTAATGGGATACCTGGTTTAGGTATCTAAGATACCTAATGAAAGAAATCTTCCTGTTGTAATACATATTTCTCCCCACTGGAAACAAACACACCTTGATGTCACTCACTCAGATGTAAATACCTCACATCTATACATATTAAGGCATTTCAGACTGGTGCTGGCCACCCAGCCCCTCCTTTCCATTCAGTCCAGACAAACCTGGACCCTCTCTGCTCTGTAGATATGGCTTCTTCTCCCATCTGCGAGCTAAAGTGGGTCATGAAGCAAATTGTATTGGAGATACATTCTTTCTCTTTTTTTTTATTCCCCACTGGCTTCATTCTTGGCTGGATCAGCTCATTGGATGGATTAAAGCTTTGCTATTCTATTCAAGCACCCCTCTCTGAGTCATCTTACAAGTATCTCTGGAATAAGGCTGAAGAAGATAATGTGTAGAGAGGTGGGAGGTGGAAGGGAGGAAGAAGATAAAAGACCTCAGGAGAGGGATGAGCTATAAAACCTGACATGCTCTGCTGAGAGCAGGTTGTCCCTAGGGAGCACAGCCTGAGGCATAGCTTGTGTGTGAAGAAATATAACATGGAAGCATCTACTGCAAATTAGGCAAATACAAGGAGAAGAGCTTACCTGGCTGGATCTTGGTGGTAGTACTTTAAGCATGTGTTTCTTTATAATTGCCTGTAACTGTGATTTCTGTTAGCATGTTGTAAATAAATGGATTTGCAGTTTACTATATCCTGATTTGATGACTTGATGCAACCTGCTTACAACAAAAAGTTCCTTACTGTGGTGGGTTGAAGTTTTCCCCCAACATTAACTTTGCCAGACCAACTCAGTTAGAAGCAAATGAAGCTGTATTTACAAGCAAAATCTACACTCTACAATGGAACACAATGAATATGTACAAAATAATCAGGATTTACAATATTTACAGATATTTACAATTAATAAACAGCACAAGCATCCCCCTGGCCAATGACCAGGGGAAGCTACTAGCTTCTCCCTTCTTACACCCCTTTACCCCCCTGTACAAAAGGGACAAGAGAAAGAAGCAGGGAAGTTAGACTTAGCCAAGGCCAACCAAAAGCACATTATCTCTCCTGAGTGAAGCAAGAACAGCCAGAAATTAGAAGAGAAGAGAGAAGGGAAGAATTGTTACGGTACAGCTTGTCTTATTCTAGATATTTACCCAAATAATTTGTTTAGAATAAGCTTTTGTTTACAGCCAATAGCAATTTATTTATATTTCTCTATTTTTCTGCTTGGAATCTGTAACTAAATTTTAATGGCATAGACTAAAACCACCACACTTACACAGGATACTGCAAATCTAAACCACAAGGTGTAACTGCCACAAGGAGTAAGTGCCAAAATCACCAAAGCCCTGCTTGAAGGTATTCAAAGAATAGCTCAGCACATCTCTACAAGCCAGACTAAGACCTGGGGATTGGGTGAAGAAGAGTCTCCCAGATACCAGTAACAGTCAGAAAAATTCCCCAGTGTTTCTAGTTGCATTGGAGGAACATACTTACACCGAGAGATATGTCCTTAGTTTGTGCCATTTCCTACAATTCAAAACATTCATCTAAGGGAATGTCTTTATCAACAGACTGGGAATTGCTATGTTGCCAGCAGGACTTTGCAGTCAGACTCAGCAACCAGCACCAGAACAAGGGGACACAGTCTCAAGCTGCACCAGGGGAAGTTTAGGCTCGAGGTGAGGAGAAAGTTCTCCACCAAGAGAGTCATTTGTCATTGGAATGGGCTACCCAGGGAGGTGGTGGAGTCACCATCTGTCGAGGTGTTCAAGAGGGGATTGGATGTAGCACTTGGTGCCATGGTCTAGTCATGAGGTCTGTGGTGACAGGTTGGACTCGATGATCTTTGAGGTCTCTTCCAACCTTGGTGATACTGTGATCTTCTGGTCAGGGGAAGGGAAATATAAAGGAGGAGAAAAACATCAGATGCTCCAACAGGTCTCTAATCTAAAGAGGGGAGGCATATCAAAAGACAAAAGTTAAACTTGCAACATCATACCCTCGTGAGAAGTCAGAAAATAGCATCTAGTTTCTGTATTTTGTATTTGCATTTTAAATTTGATTGGCTAACACAACATACAGCTCTAACACTAGCCCATTTTCTGCTCCTCAGCTATGAAACACAGATGCAGCAAATAGAAACAAAGCAGAATTACTCAGTTCAATAATTTCACTAATCAGGATGAGTAATTAAGGTTCCCACAAAGCAAAATTAATTGCAGCAAGAGGGCCTTACATATAACACAAACACCTGCCTGAAATACCTGGAGAAGCTCCACAGAAAAAAAATGCCAAAACCTTCCATGAAACTGTAAAAACTGTCTTGTGTAAAGTTCTGTGTATTTCACCTTGTATTTGTTATACTGAATTTATGTTATTGGGGGGGGGGGGGGGAGGGGGGGAGAAAACTAATTATTAAAACCATTTGATTTTAGTCCAACATTTTCTGTAATTTTATTTTGTTAACAAATGGGGGATACCTACTAAACATATCATGGGAAACATATCATGGGTTTATCACTTCTCAGATGAAACTGCTGCCAAATCTCTAAGGCTAGAGTCTTCTCTCAGCTATAGTATTGCAAAATCCACAATACCTGGATTGAAACTGACAAGATTTTTCACTGATATTTTAAAGCAATCTAAATTCTCTACAGTTAGTATATTTGTGTTATTTTGTAGATGCTGGCTGTTACTTAGAAAGTATTACCATCAACGCAGAATGGTTTGGTGATAATATTCATTGGGAAGTATGATCTCCTGAATGGTTGTCAACCTTTGTTCTGAGCTAATGCTGATACACAAGTGTATAAATGACCAAATGCAATATATCACAATTTCTATGGTTGGTTTGAGTTATGCTACTGACATTTTATTACATACATTGGGCTGGCCAGCCTAAAAATAATTTATATAGTGTTTGTTTTGGAGTGGAGGTCATTTCTGTGGTTATGGATTAGTAGTGTAGCTTGGCTTTACCCACTCCCTGTTACCTCAGGCTACAGCCAGAGAATATTTTTTGTTTGATATTGCCAACTTAGAATTTATAGGTCCACAGCTCACACCACCAGTTGCCAGAGGCACTCATAAACCCTTCTTCCTAGCACAAACTATCAATATATATCCTGATCAGGAGCAGACACTGCAAGTAATGGCTCTTTGTTTCCCTCTGGCTGCAAAGTGCCATTGCTGGCCATGCAGGATTTGGATAAGATGACAGCAGTGATAGTTACTGTGCTCTGAAGTGCCTCAGCAATTTTAACCTGCTGATATACAATACAATGAAACAGCCCTACCTGGAGTCATTCCTCAGAAAAGGTCTGCCCAAGATTCATATTTGGTCTGAATGAGACCCGAAGGACACAGAGCTCTGAAGAGGAGGATGTCAATGTGAAGGTCCTCCTTCTCTTTCTCCTCCTCTTCCTCCTCAGCTTAATCAGAACATTACTGTCAAAGTGGAATGTCTTCTAAAAATCATACTTTTCCAGGAATTTGAGAAGTTTGGAGGAAGCAACTTTTCAAATAGAGATTTTATCAAAGAAAGGAAGCCCATAGCGGTGCCTGTAAGGTGCTGATCTGAGATGTGAGGGAGTCCTTAACTCAAAGTAGTTTTCAAATATCAAGACCGGTGTGAGGAAGACTGAGTAGAGACTGACTCCTTGGTGGATACTGCTCACACACCCCTGCACACATGCAGGCATGGAAAGAGTTCACCCTTTGTCAAAAGCATTCAAAAGAGGCTTTTACTGTGTTTCAGCAGTAATGAAAAATGTCTCCCAAATCACAGGAGTTATTACTAAAAAAATGTGAAAATACCTGTCCTTTATTCAAATCTACCATGGAAAGACTTTTGCAACATCAATGAGAGCTCAAGTAGCTTTCAAAATTTATTCTGTGTGGAGGGGAGGTTTTTAATAAAGACATAAAAGGAGAATGGATGCTAAGCATGACAAACATCTGCTCAAGAACAAACCAGGTGAAAACCATCTTCATCTGCCCAGGCCTACAAATGCTTCCTTTGCTCTTCCTGTCATTGAAACAGGACACTAAAGGCTCAGCTTTTACCATCTCCAAAGACTTGGCCAGAAATGTGGAACAGTTGAAAAATACTTGAGACTATATAATTCAGGAGATAATAAAACCAGTAGCAGAGTTTAAGAATTTTTTGGATTTATGAGCTGATGGAAGTTACTTAGACAACCACAGAGTCAAAATCTCTTCCATGAAGTCAAACCACTCAAAGATCAAAGTATCTGTATCAACATTATCACCAGGCATGAAAGAACAAAAAAAAAAAAACCAAAGTAAAAGAAAAGCTGCAATGTACAACAGATGCCCCCTCTGTCTGCCTTCAAATGGTCAGGAGTTAGCAACTTTCAGAGCATATACAACATACACATCTAACAGAGAAGGGGAGGGAGACCAGGGAGAAAGGACAAAAATGTTGAATGAGCAATTGGATGGAACACTAAAAAATAGGCAAAATTTACCTGCTCTTGCTGAGTTTTGTTCTTTATGTTTATCATTTTCATGCTATTCATATGATTGTACATAGAAAAGCCAAACATTAGGAAGTGTGCACGTTCCCAGCAGTGATGGTGACAAACAAGTTTGTCTAAATTGATGAAGAAAATTAAATCAGCTCCTAATATGCCTTTAAAGAAAGTGTCATCTCCATGAGCTACATCAAGTAATGAAGCTCACACAAATTAAATACTGGAAATGAATGCCTGTAACTTTGTGACTGTCACACAAACACACGTGGCTTTCTTCAGGAAGTAATCTCCACTGTAGCTGTTCATTCTTTCATGCTGTGACTGGATGGTTCATGAAGTAATGATAAACTTAAGGGGAAATTAGTAAACCATAGTAAATCCTTGTACTATTCTACATTTAAATATGAACCAAAAATAACTTGATTTTCCTTTTTTTTAAGCAAGATGACTTCTCTAAAAGTCAGTGGGCTTTAGATTTCTGAATGTTATTGTTTCATGTGAAGGCAAACTTAAATGTGTGAATGTCCCTAACTTCTTAACAAAACCCCAAAACTGTTATGCAGGCAAATTGTGCAGTACAAAAAGTCTGTTGCTCACAGCTGGAAAAGCACAGCATATTGCTATTACTTTCCACAGGCAGTGGAGCTCAAGTGATTCCAGTAGAAAGAAGTGGGGCTTGTACATCAGAAGGCTTGTTCAAAAGCCATTGTATGAGAAGCCATACTTCAAATACGCATAAAAGCAGTTATGAGTAGACTTGGGATCTATGCTGTGGTGCTTATACTACACTTAAAGCAAACCGTGGGTATTTACAGTTGTACACACCACTGCCATTCTCAAACCTCTAGCTACCAGTTCTTGCCTAGTATCTGGGTTTCCACTGCTTGAAACATTCCTGGTGCTTACACTTCTGTGGTTGTACACATGAAAGAGTCCCTCTGCCCTAGCAGCGATAAGGTTCACAACACTTCATTTCATTCTAAATCCTATTTGATGCACAAACTATGCAGAAAAAGGTCTATCTCAATAGCGAGGACAAGTGGATGAAACATATTCATATACACCCCTTGCTTACCAGCCATATGACTGTGACATTATGCCTGGTGCAGGGTCCCAGCCTGTCATGCCTGATTAAGGGACCATATAGGATTGGGAATTCCAGGCAAGGTAGCCAAGGCACATAAAATTTTTACTCCAACAAGTCACAGCTGCCATAATCTTCCTGTTATCATGCAAAGCTGTGTATCTGCAAAAGAGATAAATACAATTGCAAGTTCACCTCCTATGTGAGCTGCTTCCAGCAGAGTGAGGCACTGCTGCTGCTATTAGAAAACATAACGCAGTGAGATTTCATCCTGGTCAACCATTCTCAGGAGAAATCAATTCAAAATACAGTAGGCACAGAGGAGAGCTGCCAAATCTGATAGATTGTAAGCAGACCAGGATGGCAAACACAGAGGAACTATTTTGAACTAAAGGATGATTCTGATATTCCCCATGATGAGCAAAAATGACAAACTGGTAAGAACATACAAGCAGAAGGCTGAAGTTCTCAACAACATTTTTGCCTTGGTGTTCACTGACAGCCTCTTTCCTCACACCTCCCAAGTTGAAGGACCAGAAGATGGGGACCAGGGGAATAAAGTCCCTCCCACTGTAAGTGAAGACAAGGTTCATGACTTGAGAAACCTGAACACACACAAGTCTGTGGGACCTGATGAGATGCATCACAGAATCCTGAGGGGACTGGCTCATGTAGTTGTCAAGCCACTCCCCATGATATTTGAAAAGTCCTGGCAGTCAGGTGAAGTGCCTGGTGACTGGAAAAAGGGAAACATTACACCCATTTCAAAAAGTGTACACCAACCTTTCAGCCTCACCTCTGTGTTTGGGGAGACCATGGAACAGATTCTGCCAGAAGCTCTGATAAGGCACATGGAGGACAGAGAGGTGATTCAAGACAGCCAGCATAGCTTCACCAAGGGCAAGACCTGCCTAACCAACATAGTGGCTTTCTGCAATGGAGTGACATCAGTGGACAAGGGAAAGACAATGGATGTCATCTGCCTGGACTTCCATAAGGCCTCTAACATGGCACCCCACAACATCTATCTCTCTAAGTTGGGGAGAAATTAATTTGATGGGCAGACTGTTTGGTGGATAAGGAATTGGCTGCACCAATGTTCAGATGGAGATGGGTGACAAGTGGCATCTGTCAGGGGTCCATACTGGGATCAATGCTGTTTAATATCTTCATCAGTGATACAGACAATTGGATTGAGGGCACCATCAGCAAGTTTGCAGATGACATCCACATGAGAGATGTAGTCGATATGCTGGAAAAGTGGGCCCAGGTAAACTTTATGAGGTTCAACAAGACCAAATGCAAGATCCTGCGTCTGGGTTAGGACAATCCTTATTATCAATACAGACAGGGGGATGATGTGGTAGAGACTAGCCCTGCAGAACAGGACTTGGGGGTACTGGTGAACAAAATGCTGGACACTGAGTCAGCAATGCGTACTTGCCGTCCATAAGGCCAATTGCATGAACTCAAATGATCCAGGAGGTGGCTTTCTTCATGCATGAAAACCAAAGAGAGAAGAAAAGAGCTGGAGATGCTGGTAAAATATTTTATAAACCCCAAAATGCTGATGTAGAGGATCTGAAGTCCCTTTTCAGTCCAAAGTGACTGTCAAAACTAAAATTACTTTTAAAACAGCTCCTGCGCTTGGAAAGCTCTTGCCAGGAGAAATAATGTTTAGAGTGGACCAGTAATTTTGAATGGAAATGATCCAAACCCTTGACAGTTTGGAGTGGAAACCTAGGTGTGCCCTGCCTTCCTCTCTCTCTGTGTTACCTGCTGTGATGTCTGAAGAAACTCAGAGATGCTTCAGAGCTCCTTGAGTGAAATTCGCAGTTACTTACTTCAACTAGAACGTGACACAGAAGAGGCAAGCCTTGGGGTAAAGGGATTAAGCTACCTGAAATCCTACCAGTTTCTCCAAACTAGAGCAATGGAGGCTAAAATTCAACATTAGGGAAGGTATTGCAGGCTTTGTGTCTGGGAAGCATACCAGAGAACTGCTGTGAGTCTGACACAAAATGGAAGCAAAGACTTAAAAGAAGACAGAGAGGTGTTGCTGTTTATACCACACCCACAAGGATATACCTGATTAAAAAGCCCTAGAGAGGTGTCCAGAGATAGTTACTCCTGTTTTCAAAACTGACATCCACCAAAAAAAAAAAAAAAAGAAGGTATGTGCAGAAGGCATAAAGACAAATTCTACATGAACACATGAAGATCTTGGATTTCCACATGAACACATGAAGATCTCAGATTTCCACATAGGTTTCATACATTTCTTTTGCAGCCCTCATTAGAAAATCCATCTCAAACCCTGCCCCAGGAGTACTTTGACCATTCCCAAGGCTTCAGCTTTCCACTTGGGAGCCTGCCTCCCTAGAATTTTCCTCTTCCTAACCGCTTCTCAACCCGGAGCTGCTATCCCCCAACACTCAGTCCTTCCCCTGTTTTACAGGGCAACCTAATGTGATCAAGATGTTCAGTATGTCTGGGCTGAGGCAGGAGCAAAGTGGAAACCACACTGATCTCAGCTGAAGCAGGGAAAAGGCAGCTATTTGAGATAAGTGTTCAGAAAAAAACAACTCAGCATCTGTAAAAGATCTGCCAGTGGAAGGGGAGTTCCCTTTTCCCTTTGTAAAAGGAATGGGTGCAGGAGGGGCTGCCTTCTCTATAGCAACACATTGCAAATCCTTCCATTCTACTATGGACCTTACTTGATTAAGTACAACTCTAACAGAGAATAGAAGAAAGAATAGAATAGAATAGAATAGAATAGAATAGAATAGAATAGAATAGAATAGAATAGAATAGAATAGGATAGGATAGGATAGGATAGGATAGGATAGGATAGGATAGGATAGGATAGGATAGGATAGAATAGAATAGAATAGAATAGAATAGAATAGAATAGAATAGAATAGAATAGAATAGAATAGAATAGAATAGAATAGAATAGAATAGAAAGGATGCCATTTGGAACATCAAGAACCACACATTTTCCTTCTGAACAACAGAGTCCATCATAATATACAGGAAATTTTCCAAAGTCCCATCCCAGTTGCAGTGGGAACAGGACTGCCTCCCAGCTCACTGCCCAGGGGCTACCCCAGCAAGCTCATTGCCAGTTTGATTGTTGCCAGAGAAGGCAGCTGCTGTGAGAGAAAGGTAAGAGGGGAAAAAAGAGAACAGAAAACTGAGCCCAGAAGTGGCATGTTCACATTAACACATTACTCAGTGGAAAACCTGCTGTAATTGGACCTCTTGGATCTTTTATCAGGGTGACACTTTCACTCTTCATAGACCTAATTGCAAAGATTAAAATGCACATATCGCTGCACCCAAGTGTGGGCTTAGCACTGGGCCACTCAAAACCAGACATAGACTGCTGCTACTTGGTAACAAGTTGTATTGGAATGATTTAAAAGAAATCCACTGAGAACAACTGTCCCATAATACAGATCTTTAAAAAGAGATAATCTTTATATACTAGCAATGGCTGAACTTTAGCCATTGACTTTTCCTCTTTTGTTTCATTTTGTTTGTTTCTGTGGTGGTCTGGGGTGGTTTTTTTTTTTTGTTTGGTTTGGGTTTTTTTTGTGTGTGCTTTGGTTTTGGTTGGTTGATTTATTTTTTTTTACACAGATGCCCTTTCAAAGTGTGGAGGGGGAAAAGCCATTGCCATTTTCCTTGGTGCTCACTCAGCTTTCAGACTGGGGTGGACATGAGGCCAGCCTTACCCAAAACAGTCTATTTGCAGCTAGCTAAAGCATACTTACATGAGCTGCAGCTTTATGACTTCCAGTCAGATATAGCCTCCAAGAGTCATCCTTCACATTACTGTGTCACTTCTCCATGCTGACAATACTACAGGGACACTTTCGATGCAAGGACTGTAAAGCACTCTACACCACCAGAGTGCTTATGGATTTAGCCTTGCTTGCACTGGCAAGCAATTCCTGTAGTGAAATAAATAGTCTTTCCAAGCCCCTAAATAAATTAATCAGACTACAGAAATCATCTCAAAGGATGTGGGGGATCCCTTGCCTTCTCAGCCCTCCTCCTTTCCTCACAGGTGCATGCACTGTTGATTATTGTCTGCATTTAGACAAATTATATTTAATAGAATTGAAGCTACACACATTTTTAAAGCAGACTGGCTCTGTGTGACTGTGTTGAACAAACAGTCCTACTGAGGCAGTAATTCACTACTATTGCTTGGCTCTTTTTTCTTATATATATAAAAATAAATGCTTCCCTGTAAAACTTGGGATGCAATAAAAGTGAAGATGAAGGAAACAAAGGGTTGTGAAACCATTCAGATCCCTGGTTAATGGGAAAAAAAAATCCAATAGAATCAAATTCTTTGATTCTCACATTTCTATGTTAAGAGAGACTTCCCAGGAAGCTCATTCTCACATCAGCAGCCTACCCGATATCCAGAGAGTAAATGAGCAGGAACTCATAGCAGTGCCAGACTTCTATCAGCCATTAGGGTAGGAAAAATTTACAGCATGAGGCTGCATAATAAACCATCCTTATGGTGATAAATTAATTCTAGAAAAGAGAGAGAATGTGCTCCTATGAGCTGCTGGTGGATAAGGTAAAGGAGTGGATGTCAAAAAAGAGCATGCAGAAGGTGGTATATACCATCATGGTGCTGCTGTGTGAGCTGTGACAATTCATGAAACCTTTTCTTGCATTGCCCATTTTTTGAGTGTGATATTTCCCTTTCTTTAGTGTTTATGCCTGTGAAGAATTCTGGCATTCTCAAGTGGGATGTGGTACAGAAGCACTATTTCACAATGCTTTTCTGCATAGGCAAAAAAAAGGGTTTAAAAGGCATCCTACAATTTTACAGGGCTGAAACATGGTTGAAGAGAAATATACATTTCTTGGGGGAAGCATAACAATGAATTTTTAATGAAGAATGGTCAAAAGGTCAAAAGAGCACAATGCAACTCCTTTCAAAGTGATGTGTTAAGCTGGAATCACACATCTGCAAGACTTAACTGGAATAAAAAAAGCATCCTGATAGCTGGAGATAATCAACTGTCATGGCCTCACCAGCATGTACTTGGAAAGGGAAAGAAAAAATAGCATTAAAAAGGAACAACATTTCAGCCCCATATTCCTGAAAGAGAAGCTCTACAACAAACCACAAAATCAGCAAGTTAGTCACTGGTGCAAATGGAGATCTCATTTACCAGACATGCAAGAGACAAATCTGAATAGTGGGAAATCTCTGTTCAACAACTTCAAGCTTCTGTTGCTTTTGGCAACAAATCATTCAAGAATGAGGAGGTGAATGGGAAGAATGTACTGGGACCTACTCGGCATGTACTTGGGAATAGACAGTGGAACAAGAAGGGGAAGGTGCTCAAGTGTGGCTCAGTTTGCACAATTCATATGCACTGCAGACACCCACAGCAGAGCTAATTGTGCACAGTGCCCTTTAATGACAAAGGAGATAAGCAAGAGTTCCAAGAATACAAATCCTCTCACTCTGAAGCAAACACTTAAAAGAGAGATTTAACAAAACCCAATTATTTCTATTTTTTGTCTATGAAGAGGGTTCAGGATGACTAACTCTAACAGAGACAGCTTAAGGAGGTATGAGGAATCCCATTTCAAGGTTCATCCAAGATTAATTTCCTCTTCCAATTGTCCTGCCACAATGATACATGTCTCTGCGATATGGTAATTCCTTACAGAAATCAAGCTGTTGGAAACATTGCTGTCTACCAAAAGAAAGGAAACTTGAGAATGGTGTTTTGCAAACAAAGGTGTTTGGGCCTCAGAATGTTTTTAATCATTTCCATGTGTTATTATTTTCATGTTCCTGTTTCAAGCACTCACCAAAACTGATTGTGAAAGCGGCCTTTAGGGGTTGCTTTTGTGCTGTTATTTGTACACCTGCATATGCAAATTTAACTGTGCATCTGAATTCTAAGTGCATCTGAAATCCTACAGGAGCTCAAATTTGCAAGTGGCTATTGTTTAAGCAAACCCAAATCCCTGGGAAAATTGCAAATCTCATTGAAATGCTAGGTATGAAGCAATGCATGCTTAACAATGGCATAAACAAAGCTTGCTGGTATCTGCTGGCAAACTATAGAATTTTCAGATTTAGAAATGGGAATGAGCATATAGTAACAAGCAAGTTATTGGCATGGAAAGCATACTGCTTTCTGCCATTGATAAAGTGCAGCAGCACCTTAGGAGAAGGATTGCATGAACTAAATATTTTTGCAGAACGTAGCAAGACAGGTCCACAGAGCTTAGTGACACTAAATGCCAGCATAATATAAATATTTAACAACTTCTGCTTCCAAGAAAATTCAGGCCACATGAAACATAGATCAGGATTGTGTGTCATGAGCCCATTCCGGTATTAGCATTAATGAGATCTGAACTGGCCAGTCAACATAACAAAATAGTTGCTAGAAAACAGCAGCTAAGCTATCTGCCATGCTGTCTTCATCTGTCTTATGATGGTCTGACTCCAAGCTGCAGTCAGTGATACTTACCCAAAAGTCAGAGAAGATTAGTAAGTCAGGTGTCCTGCTCCACAGTACTAGGCTGAAAGATGAAGTGGAATTCATTTAATCTGTTAATCAGGATTCTAACATTCAAATGCCCTATCCTGAAGCTTTTCAAACTGACATAGTGTTGAATGATAAAGTTAATATCAGTTGACAGTTTGCCATAAGCCATTAATTTAAGCTCTCAGTGTTGTTTCAGGGCTTGTTGATTTTATTGTGGTCTTGAAAGAGGAGGAATCCGAATAAAGAACCACTATGTTTCTTATTCACTTTGTTTGTTTGTTTTCATTTGCTGTCTTTGTTTGTTATTTTGAGGTTTGTTTGGTCTTGTTTTGTTTTTATGAGAAAGGTAATCTAAAAAATTTTGTCCTCATGCACTTTTTTAAAGAGAAGTAAAAATTAAATCAGACCTGTGTTTATACAACACACTGCACTGGCCCTGGATTTATTTTTGAAAGTTGGTAAACTCTCCTTCCAATTTAAATTGATTAAATAAGTACAGCTGAGTAAATGGATGGAGTTAGACTGTAAGTCATATGTTTTCACTTTACAATTACATACAGATGAATGCAGAGAAAGGAAGCACAGAGGAAAAAATGTACAGAGGAGAGTTCACTGTTATCAAGATTAAGAAAATAAAATTACAAACAAGATTTGATGCCTGCCACATTTTGCTCTCTTGTAGCAGATGCTGTGGTCAGCTATGGCTGGCTATCTCATACCAGTGGCCTGTGATACAAAGCATACATCTTACTAAGTAGCAGTTGCATATCCTTTGAAAATATTCTGTATTTCATTTTGTATCAGCTAGATGGATTTTCACAGTTTGTTGGCTGTAAGTTGCAGGTACCCAAAGAACGCTACCAAAATGCAGCTGTGATGCTTCCAAAATGAAGTACTCTGGTCATAAAAATTTCCTTTCTCTTGAAAATAAAGGATATCTCCAGTCCTATATAGCAAGCAGCATCTGTAAGCCTTCAAAGAAGAAATCTGGTAATTATAGTTAATTCTATTACTTCCCCACCAAAAGCACACATTACACTGTAAGCTAATTCCTTTGTGTTCATGAAATAATTAAGGTACTGCAATGAACTAAATGGTTCCCACAAAAATTGAAATTAAAGGCAATTCTGTGCAGTCAAAAGAGACTTTATGCAGTTTTTGTTAAACTGTGAAGAATAAAGCAGGCATAATTTCTTTAATATTGGCTTCTTCCCCTTGATAATTGGTAATATTGCATATCTATCATTCTTTATACATATGCATTATAAAAGGAAATATTAAAATCCAGTACAATGGTTTTGTGGAACTTGAAAAAAGGCCAGATACCTGCCTTATGTGGAAAAACAATGTATACATTTGTGCTGGAAAGAACCTGCATAGATTAATTTACAAGTAATTTTTGCCATCCCTGAAAGAAGCTTCTGTATTTACTCTGAAAACTGTTTAAGGTACTATGAGAGTAGAAAGACATCTTTCCTTAGTATATACATAAGGCTATTAAACTAAACTACTTTGTTTCTTCTCTATATTTTACTCCTTAGTGTTCTAGCACTTGGGAACTGCTTGTAATAGGAATTTAATCTGCTTCCACCAATGTTTTTCTACAGTATTTACAGTCATCCCTGTTGAATTATTTTCATCCACATTCCACATGACTGCTTTCCCTTTCCAGCTTGTTTGCTCTAGGCAAACACAGAGACCAGACTTAACACTGTGAGATCTAGTTCTCTCTTTTATTTAAGGGTCAAAAATATTTTCCACATTACGTTGTTCTTTATATCTCAATATTTGGTCATAGACCCAGCCACAGACCTAATCACTACATGACAGAAGTAATATAATAGATGTGAACCATTTCCAACACATACAATTAAAAGATCACAGTATCACAGTATAACTAAGGTTGGAAGAGACCTCGAAGATCATCGAGTCCGACTTATAAACACAGACCCCATGACTAGACCATGGCACCAAGTGCCACGTCCAATCTCCTCTTGAACGCCTCCAGGGACGATGACTCCACCACCTCCCTGGGCAGCACATTCCAATGATGAATGACTCGCTGGGTGAAGAACTTTCTCCTCACCTTGAGTCTAAACCTCCCCTGGCGCAGCTTGAGACTGTGTCCCCTTGTTCTGGTGCTGGTTGCCTGGGAGAAGAGACCAACCCCCTCCTGGCTACAACCACATTTCAGGTAGTTGTAGAGGGCAATGAGGTCACCCCTGAGCCTCCTCTTCTCCAGGCTAAACAATCCCAGCTCCCTCAGCCTCTCCTCACAGGGCTTGTGTTCAAGGCCTCTCCCCAGCCTTGTTGCCGTTCTCTGGACACGCTCAAGTGTTTCAATATCCTTCTTAAAGATTGCTAAAAAATATCTTTTTCTGCATAGGGATAAAAAATATCTTTTTCTGCATAGGAAAATTTCTTAAGCAAATGGGGATCCTTTCCATTACATGTAGCAGAAGCCCAGGAAAATCCTCAGACTTACTGTTTTATCATCTGAGGCTTCATGCTTTCAACATACCTAGTTAGAAGACCATCAGTACAACTCTCAAAGCAAATTCTGTACTGCTTCTGATTTGCAAAAGTGAAGTTTCTAACTTACCAAGAGTGAGAGGTGGCAGTTCCATGCCTTGTGATGAGGATGCTGTGGAAACCTCACAGACTACATAGGGAAGTTGCTGTATGAATCTAGAAGCTCCCCAAACAGAAACGATGCCAGACAAGTAGAACAAACAACATTTCTTGAGCCACAAAGCTGGTGAAGGGTCTAAAGAACAAGTTTTATGAAAGAATGTAGTTCTATGGAGAAGGACCTGGGAGTGCTGGTAAACAGGTTCACCATGAACCAGCAATGTGCCCTCACGACCAAGAAAGCCATCAGCATTCTGGGGTGCATTAAGAGTGTGGCCAGGAGGTCAGGGGAGGTTCTTCTCCCCCTCTATCCTGGTGAGGTCCAGTTCTGGGCTCTCCAGTTCAAAAGGGTCAGGGAACTACTGGAGAGAGTGCAATGGAGGGCCACAAATATGATAAGGGGGCTGGAGCATCTCTCTTACAAGGACAAACTAAGACCTGGGGCTCTTTAACCTGTAAAAGAGAAGACCGAGACAGGTTCTCATCAGTGCTTATAAATACCCAAAATAAATATCTAAAGGGGCTGGGCTCTTTTCAGTAGTGCCTAGTGATAGGTCAAAGGGCAATGGGTACATACTAGAACACAGGACGTTTCACTTGAACTTAAGGAAAAACTACTTTACTTCGAGAGTGATAGGGCACTGCAACAAGCTTCCTAGAGACACTGTGGAGTCTCCTCTGGAAACTTTCAAAACTCACTTGGGCTTGTTCCTGTGCAACTTGATCAAGCTGTACCTGCTTTGTCAGGGAGATTAGATTTGGTGATCTCCAGAGGTCCCTTCCAACCCCTGTGGTTCTGTGATTCTGTGAACTTGGGGTTATTTAGCATGGAGAAAAGGAGGCTCTGTAAAGAGGATAAGGAGTGACCTTATCACTGTCTGCAACCACCTGAAAGCAGAGCTTGTAGTAAGGTGGGGGTCAGTCTCTTCCACGTAACAGACAATAGTATGAGAGTAAATGGCATCAAGTTACATCAGTAAGTGTGGTCTAACATTGAAGAGGTTGCCTAGGGAAGTGGTGGAATCACTATCCCAGGAGGTACTTTAAAGAGGTGTTTAGAGGTGGACTTGGCAGCTTTAGGTTTATGGTTGGACTCAATGATCATTTTCCAGCCTAAATGTTTCTGTGATGCGTTATGAACAATCCAGTTTGCTAAGGATATTATATATGGATGGATACAGAACAAAATATGTTCTCCATTGAACAAAAAGCTCTGAAAGCTCTTTTACACTAGATTACTTAGTGAGCTACAGGCACTGGTATATTGATCCTCCATGCATTATCTTTCAGAACATAGTAGGAGTTACATTGATACACCAAGTTTCAGGCAAGATTTCTTCTGAAAATCAGGACCTTTCATCTCTATTTCCCCCTTTGCCATCTACCAGACCTCCAGTGAAACCTTCAAGTATGTTATCAAAACCTAAGATGGTAACTTCCTAAAGCAAAGTCATTTCTCCATTTCTACAAAGACTAAATATGAATTCTTTACCTGGATTTCTGTTGTGACTTAATGCCTTCAAGAAGATGAATATTTAGAGCAGGCAGCCTCTGTTAGGACTACATGTAATCAGATTTCTATAAATACCTGCCTTTCACTGAGATGCTAGTTTCTACTTTAAGAAAATTTAGTTATTCCCAAGTACAGGGTTATGTAAGTGAACAATTGGTCTCTGAATCATCATTATGAACATATACTACTAGAGAAATATGGTTTCATATAAGCTTCCAAGCTTTAACTACATTTTAGGACTTGATGCTATTTGGTAATCAGCAAATTTCACAGTATGTCTGTATACAATGTAGAACATATAGTATTCATGCCTCTGCATATTATAACTGCCTCATATTCATCCTGAAGGACCCTATCATAGCAGAACCACTGTGCAAATGAGAGTGACCAGGCAGGCTTCACCTGGATTTAATTACTTTAGCATTCATTTAGGAAGAGGAGAAAAATAAGGTCTTCATTGTGGATGTCAGAATTTGGTCAGGAATCCCATCCAGACTGAACTTCTCCAGACAGAATTAGTGCAAGTGCTTGCCCATCAGCATTCTCAGAAGATGGGACTGTAGTACAGGCATGGGCTAGGGACATTGCTGTAGTGCAAACAATTTGATAGGTCACAGACCTTCTGTTCACTGATTCTGAAATCTGAAGGCACAAGTGATTTAAGAGTTCATCTCTTTCCTCCTAAAAGATCACTTGTATCACAGGTACATCTCTAATCAGGTAGAGTTGAAGAATATGTTCCCCCTTTTCCTACCTCACATATATTGCTCCCCGCTATGACCAGGCAAAGAGATGAGCTATACCTTTCACTGAGGGAAGAGCATCACTTCAGAATAAAGCCTTCAAGGATCTAATATTTGAAGGACAAAATTGTTCATTACAAATACTGCTAAAGTGGCTCCAGTGATGTGTTATCCTGCACAAACAAGGATAGCTGCTATTAATAGAAACTGTACTTATGAATAAAGCCTCTACCCCCAAAATGCCAGGAGACATGAGTTTGGTTCAAATTGCAGCAACTTTGCTTAGCTGACCCATTCAACACCAGGAATGATGAAACAGTGTAGCAATGATGCAGCATATATACTTTATAACCAGTAATATTGAAGAACCAAGAGTCCAAAACATAGAGCCCAAAATATATTAGCAGAAGATCAGAGCTACATGCAACTGTCAGTCCCAGAGGATGCTGTGCCTTTGGCTCACTCAGCTGCAGCACAAGCTGGAAAACAGCATCTGAATCTATGGCAATGTCATTTTGTTAATAAGAACAAGTACTAAAAGCTGTACAGTTGTTCAGCAGGGAATCAAGCAGCATCAACAAGGTTTTGACAAAATTAGAGTATACTTGTCAGATCAGCCAACATGAGAACCATAACCAGCATCTGTGAGCAGACACTGCGGAGGGCTGGCAGTAGGTGGCTGTCCTTTGGGCCTGAGCTGAGACAGCTCCTGTCTGATTACACTGGCTATAGAAAGCTCATGGAAAATGGGGCTGATTGTTTTCTTGTTGCCACCCTAGAAAAAAAGACAAATCTTTGAGGTGCTACTTAAGTCTTGAAACTGGAGACACATAGAGGCTACTTTAATGTATGCCATCCTCTGAGAACTAAAGTAAGTTAAAATGCCTAAAAGGAACAAGTAGGGGGGGGCATAGGGAATCTGGTGCACAGAATAAGTGGGAACTAATTTGTTGAGGTTTTCCTATAGAAATAAAATGATGACTTACAGCAGCGGTATTGGAGAGAGAAGACAAACATACTTCAGCAAAAACTGTGCCCAGGAGAACCAGTGGGGAGCGCATAGGGTGTGATGAAGGGGATTAAAGGGAAACTGACAAAACTACAGGCTGAACAAATGACAGTTCACATGAACTTCAGACCACACAAACCAACATGCAAGTCCTGTGGCAGTACATTTTTCTCATGTGGTTCTCAGAGGAACCCAGATCTCAAACTGTACCTGAAGAGGTTCTTGACTTCTACTTACAGCACCCACAGGTGCTTCAGGGAGTTCACCAGAAGGATATTTCTTGTGACATCAGTGCATTAGGCCTGATTGTGTCTAGAAGAATGGTATTAAAGCAGTTGTTTCAGTGCATTTCTCAGTGCCGCTTGCTGTGCAGTTGTCACCTGAATTCCAGCTGGAGTTCACTCAGCTGTTACTGCAATAGTGCCAGCCGTCAGCTTCAGGCCAGCTCTGGCTCCAAGGCTTGCAAGCAGCCTGCAGAGCTCAGGCTGTGCATTTACTCCTCTGTGTGTCACTTCAAGGTGTGATACATGGATTCTACCTTCTGCTGCTACTTTAATACAAAAGCCACTGTTTAAATACTTACCTATCACACCTTCTTTAATCCTGTGTCTTAGACTCTAACACATGTCAACTACCTTTCTGTCCTTTTGTTTCACATTACCAATTTACCTTTCCTTGCTAGTCACAGGAAAAGGTCACACAAGATGGAAGTTCACTAGTTTAAAAAGTAGCTGGAAAATACTGAAGATCCTGCTGATGCATAGCTGACAAAATTTTCCAACTTTGTTTTCTGCACATGAAATATTCCTGTGCTGAATTAACACTTTCCTAAAATCAAAATGAAATCAATATTAAAAAGCCCACTCATCCAGATTTTCTATTTAGCAGCAGACCAGGACACTTTTTTGGTAGCGCTCCTTGGGAGAAAGCCCTCAAGGCCCAAGAAACTCACAGCCCTGCATTGTTGTATGCCCACGCTTGGTCAATATTGAACAGCCATATTAAACAACTGAATACACATAGCAGTAGCAAACCCAATCTTTAGCCACTTTCACAGGAAAGCACTTTGAAGTTTCAAACATTGGTCTTCCCAATCTAAAATGTTACTCCAAGATTAATTTTGTGAATTGAAAAGTAAACTAGGCTCACTTCACAAAGAGGGATAAACCGGTAAAGATACTATACCAAAACTTACATTTCCTGTATCTGTTTTACATTATAGAAACATTCTAAGTGAATGAGACTGCAAATATCAACTCCTTATTCCAAGCAGCCACCTCTCCATTCTATTTCACCATGCATTAATTAAGACACTGACAGTCATATATTTTTCTTTGTCATATACTTCAGCCACTGTGCAACTTGGATAACCACAGGCACAAGGGGATGTGAAAAGGGAAGGTAACAGGAGGACAGTCTCACCACAATATAAGTTATAGAAATAATTTGAAGAGTGGCAATGAACCATGAAATATATTATCTCTCTTCACATCTCAAACTCTCTCCACACATGAGATTGTAATAGAGCAATAGATGCAGAGATGAACAGATCGAGCAAAGAGAAGACTATCCTGTGGGATTATGCAGTAGCCTATTCTTCTCCAAAAGAAAACATAAAAGATTGTTAGGTTTATTTGACTCTTCAAATATTCCAACTCTTTCTTACTTTTGTCAATATGTTTTAAATCTAAGTTTTATGGTGATCTATTCTGAAATGGAGCATACTTTGGCAGTGCAGGAATGAAAACAACATTGACCTAGAGACAGAGAGTTTCTTAAGATGGAGAAAAAAATACCATTTAAAAAAAAAAATCACATCCACTGAGAAAAATAAAAAAAACCCTTAAAGTTGTAAAAAAGAAAATAAAATAGAAACCACAGGGTCAATGTGAAGAGTGGCTGATTTGACAAAGTACTTAGGATAAGGCTCTTGCATGTCTGCATGTGAAGATCATATGCATGAAAGGTAAAGCAGAAACTTGGTATTGCAAACAAACCTCTAAACATATTGGTCTGCTCCTGGTGAAGTCAATGGTGACATAGGAAGCTGTGACTGAAAGTGAAAACACAATACAAATTTAAGTAGGTAAAACAGTTCTGGGTGAAGGACACAGCCTTTTAACGTCTGAAAGTGAGGTAAAGCCATCTTATTTTGCATCTCCTCATATAAACAAGAAGTGTGGAGCTATATCCTGCCCTTTAATCAGCCCTATAGAGGCAAGTATTTGATGTCAAGACACCTGACAGTGACTGTCTGGTCAGGCAGTCATTTGCTGGAGTTTCTCCTGGCAATTACATTGCAGACAACTCTCTATTTTACCATCTAATCACTGGCTACTGCGCTGAATTGCTCTCTTTGTTAATCCTAGCTTTCCTAGAGACAAGGTCTCAGATTTTTAGACCAGCCTCATATACCAGCTCTGCCTTTGCTGTAGTATTCACTATTTCATGCTAAAAAGGACTCTGAAAAATCAGTAGTCAGTGGACGAGCCAGTGATATTAGTATCAAAGGTTTCCTTGTTAGGACAGTCCAGCACCTGGGCAGTGTCAGGTGGCAAGGTACAGACTGATCATGTAATTCAAAGTGTGTGGCGTCAGGCCACACTTTCCATATTAATAAATGCTTTCCATATTAATAAATGGGCAACTCATTATATAAACAACATGTCATTGCCTTAGTTTGATGCACTGACAAAGTCTTCTGAAGAGGAAAGCTTGACTAGCTTCTCTTTAAAATAGGAACTCTTCTTTTGCTAAAATCCATTTTCCCCTCCTTTGCCAATTTGTGTTTAGTCACAGACTTCCCAAATCCACTCCTTATTCTTCAGTCAAAAATGTGACTAAGGATTTCCAAAATGGCAGGGCCGGGGGAAGAGGAGAGTTGACAGGAACAAGAAATTATTTTCTCCAGCATTTCATGATCATTTTTTAAGTACTTCTTTTGATTTCTCTTCCTTACACCCATGTAACTTCCTTGTGTAAGCAAGAACAGATGTTGCTACAAGCAGAGTTCACCCTTGACCCTGAGATCTCATTGCTTCTTTTCTCTGGTGCATGTTTGGATTTAGAGCGAAAATCCTACAAAAATGTGTGGGGGTGGGGTGTGATGTGAGGCCGGGAAAGAATCTAATTTTGGCGAGTCTTCCCTAGGAAACCCTCCCCAACTTCCACTTGTCTCACTTTATTTGTGAATGTCTGAGTCCCAGAAGCTGAAGGCATCCAAAATGCACTCAGATACCACACCAAGCACCATTTCATCCAAGTACCCAAATGGATAAATTAGATCTCCTTCTCCAAAATTATTTTCAGAAGACATAACCTATTGCCATTTCTACTGTGCATGACACACTGCAGCAGAAGACACCTCCCTCTCCACATTAGCCCTATCCACAGACTCCTCTGTAGAGAGCTGTATTTTATAGATCTGCAACTCTTGCCTACAAACAGCTAAAACATTTTTACACACAAGCAATTAAAAGACAAACCAAAAATATCTTTTGTAATACTACCACTACTCTTCTTGCCCTGTGTTTTTCTATCAATTTTGCCATTCTTTCTGCACAGACTCTGAACAAGTTGATCCTGGTGCTCCACCAACCACACTCCCGTTTCTGCCCAGCATAGGATATGCCCACTGCTCACAGCCACTCTCTGCCAGCTCCCCATCTTTGTCACACTCTACTGGCTGGAGACAGGTTGGGGAAGGCAGACACAAAACGAGCTGCAACAAACAGCTGGCAAGGGCTGATTTGCTGAGAATGGCTGCTAGCCATGCTGTACTGGGTTGCTGGCAGGGGCTGTAGCTGCCTCTGATACAGATTGAAAACAGAGCCCTGCCACAAGGAAAGCAAGGCTCTGGAACAGCTTGCTTTCCCCACCACCACTCCTTGTGGCTGCCAGGAAACCTCTGGGTACTCCTATCAGGAGCAGGATAGAGGCTTCTCAAATTTTGGCCAGAAAGCATTTAAATGAGCTGCCAACAGGTTCCCAGGACATACCTCTGCAGCTAGCATAGGGTCCTGTGAGTATCCCCACTCCCACAACTTCCTTCTCAATGCTGTTTTTTCATCTGCATTGCTTGCAGGCAGGATCGTGAAGCTCTATCTGGCTGCAGGGAGGAAGAATCCTACCACAGGCCTCCTGTCCTCATGCTGCCTTTGTGCTGCTGAGTAGTACTGACAGTGACATGCAGGTGACAATGCTGAATCCTTGCCTCTGACAGAATCAACTTGTGCTCCCTAGGAAAACACACTCCAAGAGCTGCAAGAAAGAAAAATAAACAAGAAAACCAATGCAATTACAGCCATTATATCTCAGCATATAATTTTGAACTTTTCTAGTCCTTTGTCTGCCTGGGATTTTTTGTTCAGAGGACCATTCCCTGAGGAGATTACTTCTCAGCCAAATACCCTGTCTCAGCTTTTTTCAGCAGGCACAGTTTTCCACTCTGTTCTTTTCCCCTTTATGCTTTTACTGATATACCTAAAGAACACCTCCCTGGTTTTCCTCACATATATATCTTAAGCATTTACAGCTTTGAGAGATTGATTCATCTTAACCACCCAAATACCTTGTTTTCTAACAACGTAGTCTAATGTATGATTGCATTCTAATGTATAATACTTAGTGTTCTGAATCTTTATACTAAATAGAATTTTGTGATGCATTTGAGTTCCTCAGAATTTGGGTTCTTTTTTTACATACGTCTCTTGTAATATAGGCAAAAATATTTAACAGATGTAGAAGGGTACCTTGGAAACTAGTATTCTATAAAGTAAAAAAAGTGCTTTCTGAGAAAGGAGAAAAGATTAGAGATTAAAGCAGGCAGCTCTCCATTGTGTGGCCACTTAGTGTCACAGAATCCAGCAAGCGACAGCTCCTGCCATTTCCTTTTGATTTCTCTCTGTAAATCTGCTCTCACCTAAAGCTTGACCACATGACAGTATATGCTCACATTAAACTGATTATTTCTGTCTGAGCTGGGTGTAAAAGAGGCAGCTTTAACTTTAAAAAAAAAACCAACAAGCCTCTTTTCTGAAAATACCCCCATTCATGGCAGGAGATGTGTTTCACATCCCTAACAGACCACTGCATTTTATCTTAACTTCCTGATGATTACCAGGCTAAAGGCAGCCCAGCCTAATATTTGTTTTCAGAGTTTACAGAATCACAGAAACATTCAGGTTGGAAAAGACCTGCATCACAAGTCCAACTGATAACCCTGCTCTCTACAAGGTTCACCCCTAAACTATATCCCCAAGCGCCATATCCAAATGACCTTTAAACACATCCAGGGTTGGTGACTCAACCACCTCCCTGGGCAGCACATTCCAATGCCTGACCACTCTTTCCATGAAAAAATTTGTGTTAATGTCCAGTCTAAACCTATCCAGTTGCAGCTTGAGGCTGTTCCCTCTTGTTCCATCACTCATTACCTGTGAGAAGAGACCAGCACCAGCCTCTCCACAACATCCTTTCAAGTAGACAGCAATGAGGTCCCCCCTCAGCCTCCTCTTTTTCATTAAAATGTCCAGATAATGGAGAGAGACACACAGATTAATCTAAAAATCTAGATGTTTCAGATATTATAGATCAGATTAAAATTTTACCATTCCTAAAAAAATATCAGCCATTTTCCACAAAATACGTTCAGAAACTTCCTTGACTAATCTGAAAATAGCTTATAGTTAACCAAGGAACCAAGAGATGATTGCCTGTTGGGCTGGTGCTCCCCCACAGGCAGAGCGCAAACACAGAAATTAAGAGCAACTGAGTTTGCACTGGAGAATAAATACCCTGATTGCAGAGGTTTCTCCTAGCAATAACTAGGCCTCTCTTTTCCTGCAGACACAGAATATATATGGAGAACAGTGGTGCACCTTGAGGGTGGGACTACAAGAAAAGTGGATTAGGTAAAGTACTGAGCATTCTGCTCCCTGATTGGGCAAGCTATCTCTACAGTCCCCTTGGAGCAAGAGAAGTATAGCTCTATTTCCTCCTTTCTCTAACCTCACAGCTGTTGGGTCAAAGGATGCTTTAAATCCACTAATCAAGCAAAAATTTATAGCAAAACTCAATCTGATGAAATTTATTAATTTCTTGCAGAAGATGCTGACATCATAGAAATGTGAGTTTATAGCTATTTGGACAATTAAGCTAAAATAGAACAAAACAAATAAATCAGTCAGATCAAGTATGTGAACAGTTATAGAATTTCAAGAAGGAAAGTCTCCATAACATGGACATGACCCAAAATGATTTATAAAGTCTTATTAAAAGAAACAGGATTCAGCATTTCAAATGTTTTACCATCTCTAGTTTTGTGATAAAGGTTTTAAGAACTCACAAAATCAAGCTGTTCACACTGTTGGTTGCACATCATCACTGGAGCCACAAGGAAGTACCTATCATCACTTTGCGTGACTTTCCCTCTCAGATTTGTGGTATGCTGTTGGACTGCACACAAGAACAGAGTCCAGAAATTCCCAGTATAGGATTTTGTTTATGACCTCATGTAAGTCACAAGCATTTCTGGACAGCCCAGAGATTCTCATGCCTAAAAGTCACAGAGCAGCATTTTGCTTCACTGGGTGGCATACAAACAGGACTGCTCTGAAAAGCTCACAGAGTGAAGTAAGAAACTGATCTGGCAAATGCACAGCCAAGGGACCCCACCAAAAAGCAAAACCATTATGGCCAATAGGATATCTAATGGTCTCAAAGGAGTAACCAGCAAAAAACTTCTCAATAAAGCCAGGAGAAAAGTACTCTAGGAGCAAAGAGGAATGGGAAGGCAAACTAAAGGGAACAAAAAGGTCTTGTGACATTTTTGTCTTCTTTGATCAAAAGCAGTGAAGACTGTGGGACCACTGATGGGATGACCACAAAAGTCTTAGTAGCACCCCAAAAAAAAAAAACCCACCCTTTTTGATGATATATTTAACTGACATAATTTTGACTCAAAGTCTGTCCATGATAATTTGTTGTGTTGTTATTATCTATCCTATCGTCATATACTTCAATTTTACATCTGTAATATGCATTCCTCGACAGCTGACCTAGGCAATGTGGCTATTCTAACATGTTTCTCTAACCCCTCCAAAATCATCTTGTACTTGTGAGGCCAGAAGATCTTACTGGACCTTTTTTTCCCCTCTTGCTGAATTTTCATAAATATGTCTATTAAATCCAAGCATGGAGAATATAAAAGTGTCTGCTGACTTTGCTTTTCTGTTTCCAAGGTTAGAGATCTTTCTACCAGCTGTGCTAGCCTGAGTCCCAGAAGTCTAAAATCTGCTTATTTTTAAGGGAGGCCCAGAGAAATATAACATATTTTCCTTTTATGAATTGTTCTGAATGGTCAATGTCACAAAGCATCCCTAAAAATTCAAACTGGATACTGTCTTCATAACTTTGTCAAACTTTCTCTCTGCTGTCCTATCAAACAGGAGGATTCTTCAGAGGATCAATGGAGTTTCCATTTCTTTGCGTAACTTTGCCAACTCAGGTAATAATCTTTCATCTATTTCAGTGAGACTTTGGGAGTACCAGCTGCCTTCATTTGAAGCCTGACCCACAGATTTTCTTTCAGAATACTTACTAGCTTCATATGCATCCACAGCATACCCTTTAGGTTCTTTGCATATATTTTGTGTAGGCCTAACACCTCACAGTAATGAGCTGTCATTTTATTAATAAAACCTTTATTCCCTATGTTCAAGCAAACTTGCTGGCTTTCTCTATTTTTTTTTTGTCTGTCCTCAGATCAATCTGTCTCATCATCTGTCTTGGTGTCACAACTACCTGAACAGTATCTACATTCTTCTTTACACTCCAGTCTCAGACTAGAGAGGCTGTCTTTAGTTCCTGCTCTGCTGTGATTGGTTTCCCTTTTTCCTTTATCATCATTCTTTTGTCTGGTTGTCCCTCTCATTTGCATCTGTTAATTTTATTTCTCTTTGCTAAGCAAGCTGTCTTCTCCTTACAACCATGTTTTGACACATGCAGCTGTCATTCTGTACACTTCTACATCTTCTTGTTTGAAAGTCCACTCTCCTAGCACCTCCTTCATTTACATCTGGAACACCTTTTGCCTAGAAAATGCATATTAGGAGCCGAATTTAAAAGAATGTGATTTCTGATTCCACGCCCCCAGCCTCCAGATCCACTCCACTTTTGTCACAGTAGTCACATCCCTTTCTCTTCTTAGTGCATGTCTGTTCTTAAAGTAGAAAAGAAAACCCCACAAATAATTTCTTAGACTCTTTCAGATACTTAATCTCATTTCCTATTTTCTGGATGGTATCTCATTAAACATATATAATCTTAAGTCAAATACAGAAAATGGCAGCAATACAAGAAGCATTCTGAGACTTTTCACTTCTACAGTTTTCTTGCTTACAGGAAACACCTATATGAATAGCTGTCATAATCATAGAAACATTTGGATTGGAAAAGACCTTCATGATCATCAAATCCAAACACGTTCCAAGTCTGGTGCTAAGCCATGTCCCTCAGCACCACACTTATGGTGCAGCTGGAGACCTTTTCTTCTCATCCTATGACTTGTTACTAAGGAGAAGAGACTGACATCCATCTCACCACAATCTCCTGTCTCCAGACTAAACACCAGTTCCCTCAGCCTCTCCTCATAAAGCCTATCCTCCAGACCGTTCAACAGCTTTGCTGCCCTTCTGTGGGCCTGCTCCGATATCTTAGTGCCCTTTTTGTAGTGAGTAACCCAAAATTGAATACATTGCTCAAGATGTGACCTCACCAGTATTGAGTCCACAGGAACAATCACTTCCCTAGTCCTGATGGTCACACTATTTCTGATAGATGCCAGGATGCTCTTGACCTTCTTGGCCACCTGAGCACACTGCTAGCTCATGTTCAACCAGCTATAGGTCAACACCCCCAGGTCTCTCTCTGCTGGGCATCTTTCCAGACACTCTTCCCCAAGCCTGGAGCATTGCATGAGATTGTTGGGACAGAAGTGTAGGACCCAGCACTTTTTGAATCTCAAATAGTTGGCCTTGGCCCATCTATCCAGCCTGTTTGGGACGCTCTGCAG
The DNA here is from genome assembly GCF_026170545.1 of Melanerpes formicivorus. NCBI lineage: Eukaryota > Metazoa > Chordata > Aves > Piciformes > Picidae > Melanerpes > Melanerpes formicivorus. Next base: position 49,992,118 of record NW_027142353.1, on the reverse strand, counting down.
ATCCTTCGCTCCCAACTTAGCGTGCTGTTCACCTAATGTGTTCCACACAAGAAGTTGCTGCAATTCAAGTTTCTTATCCACAGATACATTTTTTAGTGTTCCTTGACATTTTCCATATTTTCCGGCTCAGAGTATTTTGTGACTTCACCATCTATTGCTCTATAAGGATATGCTATTTTTATTGGATCTATTTCTTAAGCTGTACTTATTTGATTTTACCTTATCTGACATCTTGTTTCTCAGCCCACATATATGTATGCAAATCTGCCTAGCATATTTCCCATTTCTTTACAATTTTTAGTTCCCACAATTACATATCTTCTACAGATTTATTTGACTCCCTACTCACTACTGACATCTTGACACTAGCAAACAACCATTTGCTGAAAATCTTTTCCCATGACTTAACTTGGGAATCAGTTTTTCGCTGTTTCCTTTGTCTGCCTGTAAGTTTAAGCACTGAAGGTTTTCCTCTGAAGTAGCCATACCGGACTAGGCCAAGTGAATTAACCTTCCTCACTTCCTCTCAGCCCAGAGACCACAAGGAAGCCCATCCATGCAGTAGATCTTGGAACAAACCCTCCTCTGCTGAGGAAAAATTAAAAATTAAAATTAATTGCATCAAATTGCTTTGAGGCTCCCAGTAACAATGACTGTACATGGAAGGGCCTCGTTAGTGTCTCTGCTATTTCACAGTTTATTTCTTTCAGACTCCTCAGATTAATACCATCTGCTCCTGGTAATCCACTGCATTTGTCTTTCTTGAGTTGCTTCATAACTTCCTCTTGAGAGACTGAAATGTCTCTTAAGGCCAGCATCTGATTCCCCATAGGAAATGCCCTCTGAATAGCACCTTCTACTGAGAACACAGATGCAGGAAATTTCTAGACTCTGCTCTTAGCCAAGCCTTCTTCCCAGCTGACTCCTCAGTCCTAGTAGTGTACAGTCACCTTAGGTTTCTAAACACAAAAAGGTACACCTGAATTTTTTGTGTTGGAAATATTTTTATATTTTAGGCAAATTTTTCATATACTTACATGACACAAAGTCTCTTTATAGTCTCAAAGTTTCTTTATAGTGTTTATCCCAAACATTTCTGAGGGTAGAGTGTTTTAGACAAAGAATGACTATGAATTCTAAGAAATACTTTCCTCATTTTTACCCATTTTCCTTTGTGTTCACAGCCATCATGTTTCACTGGAAGAATTTTCATTGATTAGAAACAAGTTGAACCTTCTACATTCCTCACATCAATTAACCCCTGCAATTACATGACGAATCTCTTCCTTTTTCAAAGACCCTAAAATGAGTTATCAAACGATTAGTTACTTATGCTCTCAGTAAACTGCTCTAATCTGCCACTCTGCAAAGGACAATGTGGTGATGCACTAATTATGCTGCCAGTTTAGTAAGTGTCTGACAAAACAATGGCTTCCGTTGAGACAATAGTCTGGGTTTGAATGTCATGTATGGGTGCTGCTTGTTCAAACAGAACCAGTGAGGTTATTTAAATCTCACCAACTCAGGAGAATATGAAGAGGGTTGCAAATTATGCTGTCAGGCCAATAAAATAAACAAACTAAGACACAATGGGATTAAAAGATGGGATAAAAGTCTAAGATCAAAGAATCCTTCTCAGAAACTCTTATGCACTAACAGTCACTTCTCATGCAAAATGAGTTACAACTACAGACAGGTAGAAAAACATTCTCCAGAAGAATTAGAACTGTTGGTTTCCAAGGGGCTTACAGCATCAAACACAATTCCTTATAATACTGCTATAAAGAATTTGGGAACGATTAAATGCTACAGAGAACAAGTGTAGAGTACTTCCTGCAAGGAATTCCAACCAATACGCAGCAATATTCTGTACTTGTTTTATAGCTACAGCAGATCCAACAGCAGTGAACTCTTTTCTCTAATCATTATGTACCAAATGGCTTAATCAGTTTGCAATCTTTCCTTTCAAGTAAGTGAAAACAGGATCAAATAAATGGTGTACAAAAGGTACCCTCTGAACAAAATATTTCAGAACTAAGTAATACTCAACTGTCATTGTCTGACAGCAATGTGGAAAGAATCAGAGTACTTTTGTGAGGTTCTGAAAGAACAAACTGTGTAAAGATAATATATAATGAAAACATTTTTGATAACACTACCTAAGATATTTAGAATGTTTTTTTCTACAGTCTCAGATATTATTTATAGTAAATTCTTCCACAGTATGTATAGTACTTAGATTCCTTATGGTCAGCTCATTAGAATCCTAATAAATTCTCTATCACTTGAATCAATTATGTGACTAGGATTGTAACAAATTCTTTAACTCACTGAGATTCCATTGTTTTCTCATGACAGATTGTTCTTATACAGATTATAAGGAAAATAATCTACAGATTTTATCAAGAGTAGGGCTATCCCAGTCAAGAAAGAAAAGAGAAACATTTTGGGAATCAGTCATGGCCTATTTTAGTGGTGATATTTATTTCTACCTACCACTATTTGAAAGCTGGTTCATGCCTTGAAGCATACAGAAATGTTGTGCCTTTAAACCTTTATTAAAATTATTCCCTAGAGAATTTCAGACATTTTTTAATGGATTTGTAAACTCTGTTTACAAAGTTGTTGCAAATTTTCTAATTAGTTCTCACCTTGCAGCTTATACTGCAAAAGGACATACTTTTCCATATCCATTTGATATGTACTATCTTCCAATTTCATTGAACATAGTCTTATTTTTGCATTCTAAGTGTGTAATAATAGGGCTTGTTCACCCTCTGTTTATCAGTTATTTCTCAGTAGATTTTAAACCACTTTCCTTTTTCTGACTGCTTGTCATGAATGCATCCTTTCCTGATGAAATAACTGGAATTAAACATATTATTTTTGTTTTGAAATACCTAATGATTTATGTAGATGATTTATAGTGCCTCCAGCATTATCATTGTCCTTTTTCTAAAATACTGCTGAATTTGGGTTTTTTGGTGTTTTTTTACTGGCTTTGCACATTGAGTAGAAGTTATAATTATATTCCTATAATAGTACCCAGGTGCCTTTTCTGAGTTAATTTAGAATTCACAAGGCATATGACTAATTAAAACTTCATTTAAGAACCAGATACTCTTGAGGGCTGTGCCTAAATGACTTTGTGACATTTTTAAACATATAGGAAAATGATCTGTGGGGTATGTCAGCTGCTCCATGCCTCTATTGTCTGATAAGCAATTAAAAGTTTTAATTGTATATCCTTCTCTATCTTAGACATTTGAGTATGCAGAATGAGCAATAGATAACCTTTTTCTTAATGTTTTTTTAAAAAAGGGGGGGTGGGAGGGAAGAAGAAGCAGCCATAACCCTCAGTCTAATGATCTAATGTTAGTTATTTTAACTGCTGAGGCAAATTTTACCAGGAAAGAGATTATTAAATGTGGTTATGTAAAGCCAGCCTGATCTTGGATACAATCACCTGATTCTTGCTTATAGACTCAGAAGACGACAAACTCTACAGGTAACAAAATGTGGCTCTGGAAGTGGAAAGTAGTATAAAGTTATAAATAGAAATTCTCTGTCAAATATTTCTTCAGCATCAGTGGAGATGAGATGCAGACGGAGAGGAGATTAAATCTACAGGAGACCTGGGGTATATTAATTAAGTGTCTGACATTACAGAACACATGTCTGGGTTGAACATAACCAATCTCATCTTGGCGAATTGATTTTCTGATGCTATCTTGAAGACTAGTGGCCAGTAGTCTTGATAAAAATCTTTACATCTACATTACTTAGTGAAATCAGGAAATATGCATCACATTCTGGGCATTTATTAGATTTAGCTTAAATGCTAAATTCTTGCATGGCAAACAGCCACTTTCTCTAGAGTTACTGAACTTATTCCCTATCAGATGGAAAAGCAAGTGAGAAAATCTTTACAAAAGCCTGTTGGGACTCCATCAAAGCCAGGTGTTTTGGCAAGAGAAAATTCTTCATTCAATTCCCAAGTTTCCTAAAACATGACTGCCTTTTCTGATATTACCTAGAAGAGACTGGAACTGTTGTTTAACTTACTGACTGAAACGGAATACAGAGATAGGCTGGGCACCATAACACTTTGTTTTTATCATGCATTTAAAAAGATTCAAGCTAGATAAAACAAAGTAAAAGCTGTATTAAATTAATCAGAGCAAACTTGCAAAGTCAAGCAGCAAATATAAGGAAAACTGAGGCAGCCTTTGCACAGTCTCTTTTACCAACACCAGAACAAGAGGACACTGTCTCAAGCTGTGCCAGGGGGGGTTTAGGCTGGATGTTAGGAAGAAGCTCTTGATAGAGAGAGTGATTGGCCATTGGAATGGGCTGCCCAGGGAGGTGGTGGAGTTGCCATCACTGGTGGTCTTTAGGAAGAGACTGAATGGGGTGCTTAGTGCCATGGTTTAGTTGATTAGATAGTGTTGGATGATAGGTTGGACACAATGATCTCTGAGGTCTCTTCCAACCTGGTCTATTCTATTCTATTCCTCTATGGCATCACTTCAACATAATATATGTTGCAGTCCCCATAAAAATAATAAAGAAGGTCTTTAAATTTTTTGGGAACAAAAACAAGGTTCAGAAGTAAAAGTTCAAGTACCCATCCCAAAAGGATGACTTGACATGCACACACATAATTTTTCCTTTTGAAAATTGTTTCCCCAGTCCTTATTTACAGCAGGTCTTTTTTCCCCAGCAGCCTAGTGATTTTCCTGTTTTTTTTTTTTTCCATGAACTGCTATATTTTTCCACTCCTTATACACTGATGCAGTGAAGCTTTCTGCTATTTTTACCTTTCCAACCTCACTTAATCTCTACCCATATATATGAAATCAATGACTAACTTAAATATTACTTGTCTTTCTGCCCCCGAAAGAGCACTACATCAGCAAAATGAGACAAAAAGGAAACTATTAAGAGATTCAAGTTCATATCTGCTAAATCTAGAACTCTGTCTTGACAAATGTAAGGATGGGGCAGGAAAAGGATGGGTGGAAGAAGTTGTATGCAAGAAAAAGTGATAAGCAAATAATTGCATAATAAGCTGGTATCACAAGTCCTTCTTAGCTACTGTCTTCTGGTCCAAGACCTCTACTTAAATATACTAGAAAATGTTAATGTTACAGTTATCTTTGACTTTTTCAGAACTCAGGCACGAGTATTTTATTCTCTTATATTATATCTACTACAATGATGTCCTGCTTTGCAGTTGGTGCCTCTGTGCAATAGCAAAAGCTTCTCATTTCAGAAGATATTTGAGCCAACACAGGCAACATTACAGTTTACTATACGATACATGGACGCTACCGCTAAGCTCAATTTTACCTTTTAGTAGGCTCCAGTGTCTTAGTGAAGTGTACATATATATATCATGAGCAGAATAGACCTAATATAAGCTGTCTGAAATCACATACTTCTTGGTACATATCCACTGAAAACCTCCTCTGGGAAAGAGTTCAATTAGAATCAAGAGAGCTAGTTTTCATGAAAAGTCAGCATCAACCCAGAGTCATAACAGTGCAAGGTATATTTGAGAGGAAGCCATCAAAAAACTTGAGAAGTTTGAACAAATAATAGCACTTCTATTTTCTGTGTATGTTTGCAACATTCATCCATAAGTAGCTGAAGTAATGGCTGAAAAATGTAACTAGACAACTGCTCAGTAGTTCAAACTTGAATTTAGTTAAAGTATCATGGCACTTAAGAGATATTAAACACACAAACCGTTTTCTTTTCCAGTCCCCACCCCTGTGCTACAGGTACTTCTCTTAGACATTGGTTCTATGTGGGCTGGATCATCAATAGCTAACACAAACTTCTAAGGACAATCTTTACATTTTAATCAGAGCTTTGTCATTCTACTCAAGTAAGAAGACAAGCATATTATACATACATACATATAAAATAATATACACATATTTGTGTGTGTGCACATATATGTTGGTGTATAAATACATATAAACATAGAAGTGCATTTATCCATTACTTGCAAAGTAGCAACAGGTGCAATGAACAGAAGAATTATCCTTTTTCCCTTGCTTTTTGTTTTTAATAAAGGAGGACTGGGAAAGCTTAGGGAATTTGTTAAACCAACACTGAACTCAGCAGTAGTATTTTGCAGCCATTTGTGCAAGAGATTGTTGTGTTTTCCTTTCTACAAAGGTTGTGCCCCTTACAGTGTTTTGTTTTCATAGTGCTTCAGAACTGAACAAACCAGAAACCAAATTAAACTTGGCTAAAACCATCATGGTTGATCTAGGAGTAAATTGTGACATCGTAAAAAACAGAATTTTGCACAGAATTGAACCCATGTTCACCAGAAGCTGTTGAAACTTTGTTTTCCTTGAGATTTATCTGGGGTTTGATCCCCCCAAAACCATTTATCTACACTTTTCCAAATCTCTTACAGTTCTAGGAAGGACTAGAAAACTCAGTCTTCTCCTTTATGTTTGGAGATACAAAGGAAATACGCTCTGAAAAAAATTCATATAGCAGGAAAAACAAAAGGAAGTTGTCATGAGGAAAATGCCTTCAGAATCCTCAGCTTTACACAAGTTTAGATCATTCATAGTCTCTGCCCTCAAAAATAAGATATTATAAAAACTAAGCATGAAATGGATGACTACAAAATATGATTTCTTTACTTTTCTTTAAATAGTTAAAATTATACCATAAAAGTGCTGCTACCTTGTGTGACAGACAGAACTTGAGCTCTTGTCCACAACTCCTTGATACTTCTGTAAGGAGTCTGAGCCAGGTGATACCCGGCAGAAATTGTCACGACTACAGACTGGCATCTTGAAGTTTCAGGTGTCACTAGGGAAGCCACAACCAGGAGGTGAGTCTGCTTGTCTTTCATCATGAAGACAAAATACTGTGACAGAGTTTGACCTCCAACATGACAAGATGAGCTTTCCTAGGAATCGGAATTCACTGGGCAGGGCTGGCAAAAACCAAGAAAGTTCCTGGGATGACTGAAAACACATTGTGAAGAAAATACTTCAGGACAAGTTACCCATGCATCTTTGCTATTTGTCTTTATCCAATCCTTTCCCTGGGAGTTTTATTATTTGAGAAGGCAGTCAATTACTCTAGCACAGAAGTGAACAAACCCCCACTCTTCATCATTCAAAGGCTTTTCAGCCTCTCAGAGGCATTCACTAATAAAAAAGTTCTGACAAAATATCATTAGCTAACTAATCATTATCCATGACTCCACACTGTTATCGAGTTGTGAGGCAAGTAAAGCACTTTACCGTACTTGGTTATCATGCTATTTCTTCCAACTCCCTGTACAATCACTGGCAACTTGGGCAGATCCACAGAAGTAGGTGACATATAAACACCCCTCCCTAAAGAATTAGTCTTTCCATGTCTTAGCTTTAATTACTATTTCTTGGAAAGAAACACTATTCAATACAAGTTTACTATGCAATACAGCAGAAGATAAAACCAATCAAGACTTTTAAGACAGAGTATTACAGTTATTTCTACATGTATCCCTAAAATTGGCTAGATGCAAATTCTCAAGCAAAAGTTTTTTAATGGGTACACAAAAAAATATTCAGAAAGTTTAAAAAAAGAGTCCATCAAGGATCTAGACTCAGACAGTCCTCCACAAAAAGGCACTTCTCAAGATAGAGATGTGAAAAGTCAATGTCAAAAGAGATTCACATATAATGGCTTTCTGAAAATTAACACTCACTTTCATCCTGATGGCAGGTAAGGACTTTGGCTGAGGTACCTAATACGAGGGGTTGCTGTCTTCATACCTTCCTAATGTGGGTCATCTGTGGTGCTAAAGAATGTCATCTTCAATGAATATCAGCCATCAGGTTTAGGTAAAGGTTCAGAGATCCACAAAGCCTACATTTTCAAGGACACTGGGGATGGAAAAGGAATCCCTATTGGGAATGGAAAAAGGAGCAAGGCACTGCAATAATATAGCTACCTTTCTAATCTGAGTGAATCACAGTGCAGGGGACCTCAGACTCAAGAAGGAATTAGCTTTACAATTAGGGTTCAGAGTGGTACAATGCCTACAGCATCAGGGGCACTGGGGCTATAACTGCAGGCCAAGGGGAGCACAGCACTGCAACACCATGGAGAATGCATCCACAATGTTCTAAACTGGGAAATCCATGGTATGGAAACCTTGAGCTGTACCTCAAGTTGTCATTGGAGAAAGTGGTACAGCTAGAGTTAGGGTTCAGGAAGCCACAATCCTACAGTTCCAGGGACAATGAGGCTGGAAAATCCATGCTGAGGTGAGCATGGCACTGCAGCAGTACTGCCCTCTTCTCACCATTCTAACATGCTGCTCTTGTCATGTCATTTTCAGACACTGTGTCCCTGGAGTCCTAGGCTTTGTTGGCCTATGGACCACAACCATTAACTCAAACCCTAATGGAAGGTTAGGGCTGAAACTGAAGTTCTCAATACCCTGGGTGGCCCAGATTTTAGAGATGTGAAAGCGGCAATGTTGGTCAAATGCTTTGATCTTTTTTGAATGCCTTTTCCTGACTCATTGTCCCTGAAGCTGTAGCATTTATGCCACTATGATGACTGTAGTAGTAATTCCCTTTCCCTTATATGCTTGTGGCAGCACAATAAAACTTCCACAAGTATACCTTAGATAATGTCAACTATGTCTCTTTTCAGTGCTCTCATTTAACAATTTTGTTTCTTGATTTTATTGTAGAAATAACTGCCACTTCTATCATTTTACTATTATAGCTTTTTATGCTGCCAGGGTATAAAATGTGTCATGACCTCTTATGAGAGAAACAAGCTTACACAGGAAAATGTTTTAAAAAGAATGGAAATATCCATAAAGGTATGGGAAATATCTCCATACTTCAGGAGCAGTGCTATGAGAGCCAGGCATAACTGCAATTTTTTACAGAAGAATGCATTTTTATCAACTCAACCATCATGATTGCACATCTTTCCAATTGCTTTTCTTGTCTTCTAGACATTGTATTTTCCCTTGATCCCAAAACAGCTTTTCTGCTTCCTGTATCTCTCTCTGGGTTTGTTTTTGCCATGTTTCAGAGACATTAGGTAAAGCAATAGTCCTACCTGCTTTTCCCCTCATTCTTCTTCATATTAGTCTTCTACATTGTGTGCTGTGTCTGTTCCCAAAGCAGCTTTTTTCCACACTTCTTTCCTGGGAGGACACAATTTACTGTGATTTAAGGTATGAAAATCTATTTAGGTGCCCACAGCTATCTCCCTGCCTCATTGCACTGTAACATGCATTCCCAAGCTAAGGCCACCATCAAGTCCTAGCTGCTCCTCCAGTGCTCCCTTGGTAGAACTCTCAAATGAAATGCTTCAGAATTGAGGCATCTTCTTGTTTAGGCTTTTAATTTTGGGGATTTTTAGGTCTCCTAGAATAAACTAGAAAGGCAATACTGAGAGTCAAGGCATAGTGAAAGCAGTTGAGCAAATGAGTGCCCCCACTTTTGGCAAATGTCCTTTGCTCTGGAGGTTCTTGGTTGAGCCATACAATTTTCTCACGTCATGCTGTCAAAATACTGTCTAACTGCTTAGGAAATCCTGTCAGCAACAGGCATTGAACAATATTAGTTTCATGGGTTCTGTTGAACCTGCGGGTGAGTGTTTGACACCATGATGGTGTCACGCCAGCTTTAAAATGAAAGTGCTGGCTGGAGCAAAGTATCGTGGGGCTTGTAGTTTGGACTGTAACATGAGAGGCTTCCTGCTTCTGGCTGCTATTTCTTGTTTCTGGTTTTGGGGTGTTTCTACCAGGCTGGCTGTGGGCTTGGGGGGTGGAGGAGTTTTACCACTGGCTTCTGCTGCTGCTTCTGTTTTCCCTGTGCTTTTCTGTGAAATAGGTAAGGTAATTGTACATCATACTGTCTCATTAAGCTCCTTTTCTCAGCCCAGGGCTTTTTGTACTACTTTCCCTCCTGTCTGTGTGTGTGTGTCTTGCTCATGAGAGTGGGCTGTATTAAACCAGAACAATTAGTTATTTGCACATATATCACATCTGAAGGTGCAAAATTGTTTACATTTTTAAATAAAGCTTTCTGCTAGTTGTGGTTCAACCAGGCTCCATCTGACTGTTCAATGAGCCCACAATGACTGACACCAAGGAATTCTGCCACTAGGAAAATGTCACAAGAACATGATGGAATTTGGGAGATAAACAGTAGAGTGGACCAAAGGCACAAAAGTGAGAGGATTGCTCTCAAGTAATGCTAGCCTTACGGATGTGCATGCTAATGATTCATTTAGTGTATTTCATGTGACCTTAGGACAAGAAGAGTCATTCTCATAAGTTTCTGTTTCTCTGCATTGACTACAAATGCATATTGGAGTGATAGGCTCCAGTGTAGACAGATATGACACCTCTTTCGCTGCCAATCGGTGTTTCTCTGTGAATTTGTCCCATGAAGCAGGCAATCCTGCCTCACTGCCAGGTCAGAGCCTTCCCAAGGACTTTTGCATACTTCTGCCTGCAGAGTCCCCTTGTTAAATCTGTGGAGCATCAATTTATTTAGCAACAGCTGCTACTGGTCAGTATCTGTTCAGCCTGTACAAGTCTGGCCTCCCTATGGCGAGTCAGCACAGCTTGGTGCAAGCCTGGACTGTGCATTTATCTCTTGTGCCCTTCCTCCTGTTACACAAAATACGAGAGGTTAAAAGGAACCTCTGTAGATCATCTAGCCCAGTTCCCCTGCTAGGGCTGAGCTTGCTAGACCCATTGGTCTTTTCTCTCTCTTAGTGAGGTTGCTACGCTCACATGGAGAATAGCATCAAAGTGTGGGTATCATTTTTGCCTTTTAATCAGTTCATTGTCATGGTAGAGAAAGACTCAATTTCTCTCATTTCCCAGTGCAATGCCCTCAGCCATGATGATGCCTGGACCAGAAGGATGTTGTTGACACTTTCCAGATTAGCAGAGAGTTTCTGCTTAACTGCTAAGATAGCCAAAAGTTATTTCTGCCTTTTCTGACCCCTATATTAGCTCCCCATGGGATTCAGATGGTATCTGTTGAATACCTTGAATTCAATGGACAAAGTGCCAGAGAGATGGATCATTTGTTAAGGGCCAGGAACAAAATGCCTTGCTGCTGTCAGTGGATAACCTGAAACATAGGTGTGAGCCAGCTACACTTCCGTCACCTCAGGCTAAACAAAAACATAAACACACATTTATTCATAATATTCAAAGCAGACAACACAGTCACAAATGTTTATAAAAGATGTAGGCAGAAAAGAATAAAAGCAAAAATATGCTTAATGTGTTTATACTGAGGTAACATGAAAAAGTTCCCTCATTCCATTATTCAGTGGATTTGCTGTTTACCTCCTGGTAAGATGACAGTTTCTGCCTTTGCCCACACTTCCTTTTTGAATGAGTAGTTCACCTTTTATAGTCCACAGGCCCTTTGAAACATCCTAAAGGGTTAAAACCGGCTTCATCTTTCACCCCTAAGTGTATCTCGTAGTTCCTGAAGTAGGAGACAGGTTATTCATCCTCATGAGTGAAATAAAGGTTGCTTCCCAAGTACAGCAAGGTTGCAGTAACTTCAGCCTGCTGTTTTGTTTTACTAGTAATTTACTGGATGAGCTGTAGCATATTAGTAGTTCTATTAAGAATTTAACAGTGTTTTAAAGAATACTAGGTTAGGAGTCACCTGCTATACTTAACTGGCAAGTGAAGCACTGTGGCTAAACTGGGTATGAATTTCCTATCTCCTCCTTTCAGTAACTTGTTGGTGCAGTTCAGTGAGAACGCATTCTATATAATCTTTTACTTAGAAATGTATGTGTTTGTAGCCCCCTGCCTGTATATACTTCACTACCAGTATTTGCCAAGAGAACACAACAATTGATCATATTGAGGCAGCAAAGGGTCTTGTATGACTGAGGTGCTGAATGTCTATAGATAAGTGAGGCACATACTGTGCATGGATCTGAGAAAGGAGGATGAGAATTGGGAAATGAATCTCAATATTCCAGTCTTTGCCTGTGCTCATGGATTTAGACAAAAGAAAAAATTGTTTCATTGGTTATTAGTCAGCTTTTGAGCAGAAAGCTTTGAATTAGTTATTTTCTTCCCTTTGCAACAAAGACATGTTTCTTAGACACACTCATTTAATTATAAGATGAACATGGGTGCTCTGACCTGTTGCACAGCAAGATTACAGGCCTATTTCTGTTAAAGGAAATAGTGAGTGAAAGAAATCCTTTGCTCAGACTGGATTAGGGACCAAAATATGCTCCCAAGTCTTTGTTATGTACCTGTTGGATCATGCTTCTATAAAGAAAGATTTGCTGAAAGTCAGGGGGAAAATTGTCTAATTAATTCACCCACTGATCAAAAGGGTAAGCAAATACAAAGGAAGAAGGGGAAGAGAGAGGAAAGATCCACTATGCAAACAAGTAACAACATTTAAACTAAAAGACATAAAACTAACAAAATTAATACCAAGCTGAAGTGGACAGTACCATAGTGGAAGGAAGGATTTCAGACATGTGGATATTGTCAGTCCAGCATCCTGGATATAAGAAAGCAGAGTCATTGATATTCAAGAACTTGCTTTTGGTGCTCTGAACCATTCACATTCCATATACAGTTTTTCTGTATAAAACCAGCTGAGGAGGATTGAAATACATGACAGGTCAGACAGGTGATGAAGTGGGAAAAAGAATGGTGAGGATAAGGGTTTCTTAAATTAAGTTCTTGTACATGAACAAAAGAGAAACGTATAGATTAAGTTAGCAGAACAAACAAAGAAAATAATGGGAAGAAACCTCAAGTAGGAGTGACTTGGTCTATAGACCTGAGGGCTCAGCAGGAAAAGCAGAGACGAGAGAAACAGACAAACTTAAATATAAGGAAGACCAGATTTAAACTGGATGACAGGAAAAAGAGTCCAACTAAAAAGGTTATTGGGTTAAAGATCAGGCTGCCAAAGGAAAGAGTTCAAGATATAATTATCAAAGAATTTAACACTGGGACCAAAGAGCACTGAGAGGCTTATAACATTTATATGTGGGATGGATTCACCCTGATAAAGCCAGCGGCCCCTAGACAGAGCTGTGATTCTTTCCAGCCAAATTTCTCCTATAAAAACAAGATGGAATTCCTTTTACTCATTTCCAGTAAATTAAACCACATCAAACTTATTTTGTTTTTTTAGTTAAAAGCTGCACTGTAATTTTCCTCAGAGTGTTTGTGCTGTGCCTCAGGTTTACAAGGTTATTGCAGTTTACAGCATTGTCATCTAACATGCACATCATTAATGGTCACGGCTGAAGCACTATTTCTGTAAACAGCCATGGGCTGGGGTAAAAGAGCTTTCTGGTCTAAGTGCCAAAAAACAATGCCAGCTTCTGCTGCCATATGGCATGGAGACAAGCAGCAGGGTCACAATTTCACAGTATGCTGCCTGGTTCCCTTCCTCAGATTGATGAGCATTAGCCAAGGAACTGTTCACATAGACTTGCAAGGCAGTACCGCTTGCATAGTCAGTCCCTGTGGATTTTTTAGAAGAATAATGTTAAAATAATGGGAAAATATTCAGGAGTCTGATTTTGTGAGTTCTGCCTCCCTTCCCTGCCCCTTCACCTGCAATCTTTTTACTTTTTAGGTAAGGCTGAAAAATAACTTCTATAGAAAGCTAGCAAGAAAATCAATGCTTATTCTGAGAAGAAAAATAGAATTATTAAATAAAGCAATGCTGTTTTCCAAAAAGTATTCACAGGACTAAAATATTGAAGAGGTCTGTTTCGACAAGAGCTACATTTGACAGCTAGACTCAATGATCTTGGAAGTATTTTCCAACAAGATGATTCTATGATTCATGGTCACAACATTTCACAAAAGCATAATTTATTCTGGAAAGGTCAAAATGACACAATTCTACCTGGGATAGGAAGCCTAGCTGCAGCCATTTTCACCTCTAGTTTCAGTGCATCAAGACTGATTTAAAAAAAAAAAAAAAGAAAAAGAAGAGAGAGAAGCCAAAATAGCACTGCTCTCCTGCAGAAAAAGAGGAATTATAATAGCACTCCTGCTTCATCTCTCACTTAAAAGATTTGTGAAGAAGAGGGAAAGAAGATAAGGGACATGTTACTTCCTCTCAGGGCTTTCCTGCCATTCATTTATGTTGCAGGGCACAGAAATCAAGTCTTCCAGCTGCAAGTGGGAATAGGGGACAATAGAGCTGCGTCCTGAAAGTCAATTGTACTGTCCGCAATGCAAAGCAGCATCAAGTCAGCTCTCTGCCTGTCCCTTCAGCCACTACCACAATAGTCCAACATCCCTTTCAAAGAGGCAGACAGGTAAAATCACTATGCTGCCCCTTTGAGCAGGCGTACTGCTGACTCACACTTGCCTCTCTCTGACACAAGGCTCAATGACTATCTTAGCCTTCTCTCAGCTACTGAGCTGCTGATTTTCACAATACTTGTACATCCTTAAGTGTTTTTGAAAATTCTGTTTCTTTTCTCCAAATTAGTTGAAATCAGCCAATAGACTGAGAAGTTGTGAAAGGGAGACTGGGCAAGGAGTGCACCAATTACAGCAGGACGCAGAGAGGAAAAGAGGTAACATTTTAAGTAACAGTATTCTGAAAACCAAACTAATCAATTTCTCCGTGGATGCAGGCAAATGTTGGTGCATTGACAGTTCTCTGGGCACTGGAACCATATCTGAATGTAATTTAAGATCCACATGAAAGACAGCACATGTGAAACTGGATGAAAGGCCCATGGGAGGTTTTTCTTCCAAATTTGCACTTCAAGTAAGTAGTAAAGTGTGAACTTCACTCTTGATTTCTGACTATCCCATTCAATGTTCTCACTAGGCCAAATTTCTGTTGCCAGTGTAACTAAAATCACAAAGGGTGGGTGCACAGCCCTGGTGTCCAATGGAAACTGCTGGGTGATGAAGTGTGGCAGAGCAGGCAGCTTGGAACTTGTGCATTTACATTGAAATGTATGGCCAGTTTGCCTCTAAATTCTCATGGGCACATTTCCCTTTCTTTTTTTCCATATTACTTGTCTCTGAAACCTTTTTCCTCATTAGCTCTTCTGGAACTGTACTACTTTCTGAAAAAATACTTTGAACTTACCTTCTTTGCACTGGAGCCTACATGCAACACCCCTCTGACCCTTGTTCTTTGATGTAGCAGAAACCACCTGGGCTAAACAGGCATTGAAAGCTTTGCCTTCATCTGATGCCCATTTTAATTTCAGAAGTGGGATAGCAATGAAACACTTTCCTGCTCCTCTCCCTGAACTGGATAGTGGCAGTGCTGGGATGGCAGAGAAGTGACAGTCTACAAGGGCTTGAAAACAAGCAAACTTTTTAAAAAGGGCCAAGGTCTCCCTGATCATCACTGGCGCAAGGCACAGAATCACAGAATTTTAGGCACTGGAAGGGACCTCGAAAGGTCATCTAGTCCAACCCCCCCACCAGACCAGGATCACCTAGAAATGGATATGTCCAGGCAGGTTTTGAATATCTCCAGAGAAGGAGATGCAACAACCTCTCTAGGCAGCCTATCTCAGTGTTCTGTCACCCTCACAATGAAAGCGCTTTTCCATATGTTCATGCAGAACTTCCAATGCTCCAGCTTGTACCCACTGCCCCTTGCCCTATCATTGGATGTCACTGAGAAGAGCCTGGCACCATCCTCCTGACACTTGCCCTTCACATATTTATGAATATTAATGAGGTCACCTCTCAGTCTCCCCCAAGATAAAGAGATCGAGCTTCTATAGCTTTCCTCATAAAGAAGATGTTCCACTCCTTTAATTATCTTTGTGGCCCTGTGTTGGACGCTTTCAAGCAGTTCCCTGGCCCGGTGCAGCCTCACTAGGGCAGAGTTGATCTGGCTCCACCAAAACTTACTCTATTCAGGAAGTGGCTCCAAAAAGAGCCCTTAACCCTCTCAGAGAAGCTGTATTCAAACATAAGCTTGGTCAGCCAACTTGTGTTAAGCTCAGAGTGACTATGCTGGACAAAACAGGAATAGAAATAAAAAGGATTTATTAGCACATGTGGTGGGTAGAAAATTCCTTCCCACATTAGATTTGTCAGACCAGCCTAGTTGGAGGCAAATGAAAGCTGTATTTACAAGCAAAACTACAATCTATAATGACATGCAATGAGTATGTACAAAATATACAGTATTTACAAATACCCTCTGCTCTGCTCCTCTCCCTACCCCCCCATACACAAAAAGGACAAGAGACAGAGCAGAGAAGTTGTTATTGTTAATACTAGTTACAACAAAAGTGATGCAGCTGAGGTCAGTGAAGCCAGGAGAAGCATCAGCCAGAGCCAAAGAAGCAAAAAGAGAGATAAATTTTTTATGTACAACTAGTTTAAGTCCCTTACCTCTCCAATGGGATTGTTTAGGACTATCATTATTTTCCTTTTTACACCCAATAGTGGTTTATTTACATTTTACCACTTTCCATTCAAGATACATGGAAAATTTTAAAGGCATAGCCTGAAACTACCACAGCACAGTTACCCTTTCTTATTGCATCCTTGAAGACAGATCCTTTTTCTTAGCTTTCACTTCACCCAACTCCAGAGTTTTTTGGTTGTTACAATCCCATTTTGTTCCATCACCTCAAGCTCAGCTCAACCTCATCTCTGTTGCTTACTTTTTCCAGTGGTTTCTTTGTTTCTGCAGGCTCCACAGCTTAACAAATCCGTCTGCACATTACTCAGAGGAGCTGACTGCCACCTCTCCACATAGACCACCACCTCTCTAATAAGCACCTCAAAATTAAGAACACCTAAAAATTGAGAAGGAAACAAGACCTTGGCCATCACAAAGGCCTTGGCTTTTCAAACTGACAGCTCATTCTCCCTTGTTTCTTGAAGACCTCTGTGTTCTGATTCAATGATGTAAAATTAGCCACTAAGCTGATGCTGGGGTCAAAGAAAGGCCACATGCTCCTCCTGTGATTTGGGAAAGTTGAAAAGTTTCTGGACACCAATAGCTGCACATCCTCACCAGGGATTGGTCATTAGACCTTTACTTCTAGAAATATTTATTTGCTTTGTGTGCTTCAGAGCTTCCTCCAAGTCACCCACAGAAAGCAAATGCAGCATCAGTGCCACAGGCAGGAAGTTAAAACAAAAGCAGCAGTCAACTCTTCGTATGGCCTGAAAGAAAAATCCATAGGTTTGAAAATTGAGTGAAAAACGTTGTCTGCTCCTTCAAAGTAAAGAGCTGGGAGAGCCAGCTCCTGCCCTCGTATTGGCATGTTCCATATGAGCCAGCTGACTGCTTCTCCCTTTATAGCATTGCACTTCAACATTACTACATCATTTGCATGCTCATGCAGCGTGAAATGCTGTGCAGCCAGAGCAGCTGGCTGTCCCTCATTGGCTTCTGAGCCACCAAACCTTTTAGACTGTGAGTCACTGAAATCCTGCAGACTGGAAACTTTGGCTTGGTTCACAATGTGTCAGGTTTTTGTGCTCTCCTTTTCAGCTCATCACTCTTCACCGAGTACGTTCTCTTGATTTGTGAGCTGTTGGTCTCTAGGAATTTCAGTACCACATGGTTATTTGCGGTTTGGATTTCTCCATCTATCATACATCCACACCCACATCAATCTCCATCCCATTCCAGCTCCTAAGACTGACTGAGTTCTCAGCCTCTCTCAGGGTTTTACCAGTGGCCTCAGGGCAGAACAAGCCAGTTTCAGCCAGTCTGTATTCCTCTATACAGGCACACAGCTGGTCATGAAACCTTTCCAATGGCATCAGAAAATTTCCACCATAAACCTTGAGTTTCAGGCAGAAACCTACAAATATCCCTTCCAAATATAGCTGCTATAAAGGGGTAAAGGTTGACATTTTAACAGCAACCACTGCATATTTTATACAAATTAGGCTACTGAGCACATTAATATACACAGTCAATAAATTAGCTACTTCACCAATCTGTTTGGGTGAAATGGGAAAGGCTGCAGGAAATGAGGACAAGTTTATCCTGACATGTAAAGAGCAAAGGATGATACCTTCTGATCCACAAGTAGACTCAAAAATCAAAGAAAATATTATAATTAATTACAAAAACAAAGGAAAAATCCACAGATCTGTAAAAGAATATGGAAACGACGTAAAATTTTTCTGCTATATGATGTTAAAGGGAGGATGATGTTCCTCACTAATGCCCAGAAAAGTGGATCTATATTAGGGCAAAAAGAAAAAATAAATATCAGGATTTTCGCTTCCTCCAGCCAATGGAGGGGACCACTTCTGCAGGAGAGCGACTGCACATCGTTAGTGGCGCTTCAATTCAGCCCTTCATTAAGCAACCAAACTGCTGTGCCATAGCAGCAGCATTGTGATCTACAACACCATTCTTCCCTTTGTGTCATGGCTTCCAGTGCAGGGGGAAGCACTTTCTGCGTTGCTGTGCTTTGCTTCCAGCTATGTGGCTACTAAGTCTACAGGTAGAGAGGGCTCGTGTGGCTCTACAGCTGTCAGTAATTAGATGTGCATTAATAAAATCATATAAAAAAAAATTAAAAAGAAATCTAGGCCAAAATGTCTTCATCTGTTGCAGTTTCATTCAGCACTGCCTGGTCAAAAATGAGGTATTTCATATTCTTAAGGAAAAACTGGAACTGACAAATTCATTACTTAATCAGGCTAATCTAGTAAATGAAGAGGTAATTCTGAAGAAATGATGAAAACTCTCTAGTGGCATATTAATTAGGAATTTCTTTTCAGTTATTAAGAAAGGAGGCATATAGATGTGGCTAAGAATAAAAATATCTATTTTCAGGGTCAGTGGATTTATCTTTTCAGACATTTAACAGA
This sequence comes from Melanerpes formicivorus, assembly GCF_026170545.1. NCBI lineage: Eukaryota > Metazoa > Chordata > Aves > Piciformes > Picidae > Melanerpes > Melanerpes formicivorus. The sequence goes on along the minus strand of NW_027142353.1, from coordinate 49,973,253 downwards.
AAAGACAAAATTAATTTCTCTCTATGCAGGTGATTTGAGAAGCCTTGGACAAGAAAGGTGTTTTCAGTTGGTGTGTTGTTGGGGTGTTTTTTTGTTTGTTTCACCCCCTCCCTCCCAATATTGCATAATTAAAGTTGCTACATTTTGAAGTTCAGTATCTTAAACACAGGTAAATTCATGGTTTTGATCCAAAATCCAGCAACCTCTGATAATTGGCAACTCTCTCAGTGATGAAAGTTTCACTTTCTAATTGTAATGTCATTCATTAAGTTTGCTACCTCTGTGTTTTGCTTCTCCTACATAAACCAGTATAAAAAGATATCAATTTGAGGGACATCCTGTAATGTTGTCTAAGATAGACTTGACTAAGTGGCAACTGCATACAAACTAGCACCACCAAGCTCCAAGTCACTTGAAGGGACCAAGGTTTCCATTCAGGTAATTTCTCTTCCTGGAATACAATGTCTGCACTTCAGAATGAGCAGCTGGATTTAATCTAGGTCCTAACTTCCTTATCTGCCTGTTGCGCAAATAGAAGAATCACAGTAACCTTAGGATAGTTCTTTGATGTAATGCTGTTAATTGTTTTGGTTGTTGGTTTTTTGACATCTCTAGAGCCCCATTTCCCTGAACATAGCAGAAGGAAATAGCAATAGGTAAGTCTGAATTTTGAACAAGTTGCCTGCTTAGAAAAATGAAAGCATAACCCCAAAACCAAATCCATCTGCTTTCCAGGGAAGACTTGGTTATAGCCACTTACTATTGATTTACAACCTGCCCACAGGCTCCTCATTTGCTGCCTGATGCCTGGCACATCCTCACAGTAAGCACAGAGGCAATAAACCAGCACTGCAGTGGCTGCATTTTTTGGTCTCTTTTCAGAAGTATATCTTTTATGATTATAGAATCATAGATTTGTTTCAGCTGGAAAAGACCTTTAAGATCATTGAGTCCAAGCATTATTTGCCTTTACCAAGTCTTAGCACCACATCCATGCATCTTTTAAACACCTCCAGGGATGGCAATTCAACCACCTGCCCATGGAACATCTTCCAGCGTCTAAAAACCCATTCAGAGAAGAAGTTTCTTCTAATATCCAATCTAAACCTCCTCTGGTACAACTTGAGGCCATTTCCTGTTGTCCTATCACTTGTTTCTAGGAAGAAGAGACCAACACCCACCTCACTACTACCTCCTTTCAAGTACTTGTAAAGAGCAAGAAGGTCTTCCTTCAGCCTCTTTTTCTCTAGACTAAACAACCCCAGTTCCCTCAGCTGGTACTCATAAGACTTGTTCTCCACACCCTTCACCAGTTTTGTTACCCTTCTCTGGACCTGCTTTAGCACATCAACATCATTCTTGTAGTGAGGGTCCCAAAACTGAACCCAATACTCAGGTGTGGCCTCACCAGTACTGAGTACAGAGGGAATCATTATCATTAGTTCAAATGTTTCAAAAAAACCACCAAATGGTATTTAAGGCATTATCAGTCTTTAAGTGCTGGAAGCTGCTGATGACCACTGTTGTGATTCAGGCTCATACAGCAGCTGAGCCCCACACAGCTGCTCACAACTGCTTCCCTCACCTCAGAGTGGGGTGGGAGGGAAAATCCAGAGAAGAAAGCAAAATCATATGAGTTGAGATAAGGAGAGCTTAACATAACAGCACAAAGAGATAACAACAACCAGGAAGAACAAGAATATTAATGAAATAATATACAGAGCAAGTGATATAAAACATAGCACTGACCACAATGGAACAGAGTGGCGTAGCATGGCCCCATCTGTCTGATCCACATCACAGCTACCTGCTGAAAGCACCCCAGCCTGCCCAGCCCTTCTGTTATAAAGCAAGCATGACACCGGTGTGGTATCAAGTACTCCATTAGTTGGTGCAGCTGCCTATCCTGGCTCTGGCCCCTCCCACCTTCTTGTGAAGGAAAACATACCAAGAAACCCTCATTTGCAAACTTAATCCTATCTTAGATGAGCCCAGGACCCCATACAGTGCATGACTGCTAGCTTTTTTCTATCAGATTTCAGCAGTGCAAAGCCTGCCTGCTGGGCCATGGTTTAGTTTTCTACCTACACCATGGGAAGTAGAAAGCACTCTAAGCCAGCACAGCTCACTGCAGTGGGACAGCATGTAGGCTTAAGTTTTGCAGCAACTGCCTTTACCCATCTTGAAGGTTAAGTGGCAGGAAATAATAAAGCTGTATAAAATGTATCACCTTGAGGCAAGTGACTGCAAGACAGAGCATGTGTCTGTCTTCCATCATTGTCCTTTAGAAAGCATTGGAAAAACCTAAAGCATACAGCATCTGAAGGTAACACTTGATGCATCCTCTCCATGCACTCCCAGTTTTCCGAGTGTATGTAACATTTAAATATGAAGGATCATGTCCCAGTTTCCTCCAAGTCTTTCTTCTTTTGTTATGGTAGCATTTTTAAAAACCACCTCACATTTTCAGTTTATTCAAAAATAAAAATTCTTTGAAAGATCCATATATAAAGAACAACTGTGTAGATCTTGCTCCTCACAGGGACAACATATGTTTTTTTTAGACCTTACTCCTTAATTTAATTCACAATTTAAGCCACCACTACTCTTGAAAGAAGTCCCATTGTCCCATTGCAACAGTCTTTTTTTATGTTCCCTTTTTCCTTGCATGTTGCTGTATTGGAGCAATGAACAGAACCAGGTAATTAATGCAGGGCAAAACTTTTTGATGACTCTGGAGCAGTTTCTCTAATCGGTTTTACCATATGGATGCACAACATTTGCACCATGCAAGAGGAGAGGTGTGTAATAAGGAGAAAGAAGCAAATGGCTTGGTGAGGCAGGATGTATGTGTATCCTGGGCTGCATCCAGAGAAGCATAGTCAGCAGGTCAAGGGAGGTGATTCTCTTCCTCTACTCTGCTCTGGTGAGACCCCACCTGGAGTACTGTGTCCAGTTCTGGAGCCCCTATTACAGGGAGGATCAGGATGTGCTGGAGCGTGTCCAGAGAAGGGCCAAGAGGATGATTAGAGGGCTGGAGCACCTCTCCTATGAGGACAAACTGAGGGAGCTGGGGCTGTTCAGTCTGGAGAAGAGAAGACCCTGAGGAGACCTAATTGTGGCTTTCCAGTATCTGAAGGGCGCCTAGAAGAAAGCTGGCAAGGGACTTTTTAGGGTGTCAGGACTAGGGGGAATGGAAAAAAAAACCAGAAATGGGTAGATTCAGATTGGATGTTAGGAAGAAGTTCTTTACCATGAGGGTGGTGAGACACTGGAACAGGTTGCCCAGGGAGGTGGTAGAAGCCCCATACCTGGAGATTTTTAAAGCCAGGCTGGATGTGGCTGTGAGCAACCTGCTGTAGTGTGAGCTGTCCCTGCCCATGGCAGGGGAGTTGGAACCAGATGATCCTTGAGGTCCCTTCCAACCCTAATAATTCTATGATTCTATGAAAGTGAGTGGAGAAGAAGGGGGTTGTTTTATGTGAAGACAGTGAAGGTTCATGAAGGTTTAACGGTATTCACATTCCAAAACTCGTGCTGACAGTAAGATGGAGGACAAACCCTTTGGGAAGACAATGTCCCAGAGGGACAGTACCACATGCCTATAACCCTGTTGTCAGTTTATAATCTTCATGAACATAAAAATGTATCTTACAGACAGACAAAGAGACATCTTCTGACAGACTCTTTATTTTTGCAGCTATCTCCTGTATCGAGAATCATTCCATGAAACAGCTGTTGAATAGCAACTATTAACTTGTAAATGAGAGTAGGATAAAATACAGGCTTTTATCAACATAGATAAAAAAAGCACTTTTTCTGCCTTTCAGCAAAAATAATCAGAGAGCCCTGGTGTGATCTCATGTTACTCAGACTCCTTATTTGTAGCTTTTATACTCCAGTACACTTGCTGATAATGTATGAAGTATGAAATTAAAATTAAATCAATTGTCAGAACAAATGAAAATTACACTATGTAATGCATTATCCTCTGGTCTTTTATTGTATTTCTTCATTCACCTGCTAATTCCCCAAATCCAGCCATTTACAATGAGACTTCCAGTCATTAGTGAGATTTAGCAGGCTTCCGCTGTAAAATAGTATTCACGTGTCCTGCTAGACTTGGTATGTGCAGTGCTGAAGAGCACCAAACACAAAGGCTCTTGGTCCACAACTATATTTGATTTCCATAAGCACATCCAAACTCACCTCCTGAAGGGTGAATTTCTTTTTGAATAGTTGCTTCTGTTTTTTGGTTGTTTTTTTTTCTTTTCATAATTACGTTCATCAAGACTCACTTTGGTGCAGAGGTTTATGTGGGAATACTAAGATGTGGCTGCATGACTAATTTTTAAAGCCTGTGCACAGCTTCTCAGGAATGCAGCTGGATCTAACTCCTTAGTGGCTTGCTTGTGATGACTGAATTGAAATATATTGTAATGCTTCTCTGCTCAAGACGCGTGAGCTTGCTGGAAGTTGAGACCAGAACTGAAGTATTAAGTGATTTGTCTCTTTCTACTCTTATTACCGTTTTTGAGTGAATATTTTACATAAAAGTAAGCAACAGCTTAAAAAATTTGCTCATAAATTAAGGTGATAATATCAGGTTTTATTTCTGTTCATTTAAGTTTATTAGCATAAATGGCAGGATTTGAAAAAATGCTATTTTCTTCCCTCCTTCTTTTGCAGGAATATGTATTATGTAGAAAGTATTTAATTAGTACCTTGAAAAGTAAAGATTTATATATGCATTCAAACCACATATCAGTTTCTTATTTTTTAAAAGAAACACCTTTTTTTTGTTTTCTAAACTGAAGTAATTTATGAACTTGTTTAAAGGCTACCATTTCCTTAGTTTTTTAGCATGCATGAGGAAAGTGCTATTTAATTTCACACTCAACTAATCCTTTAACAATTTTCTTTCAGGCAGAATACAAAGGTTATTCCTAAGTCCTTAATAAAATAAAATAAGGTATAGTGGGTATTTCTTTAACCCTGGATCAATCTGAGTAATTTTTTTCTTCTTTCAGAAAAGGCACCGAAGATCAGCACAAATAGCAAGCGATAAATTGGCCTCTGGAAATTACTCAGGATTCTTCCTCCTCCCTTTTTACACATCTGGAAATGCCTCTCCTGAGCTACTTCTGGTTTTAGGATTGGTCAGCCAATTTGATTCCCCCCACCCCTTAACTATCAGTGGCAAAAGTTGTCAAGGTCTTGATGTTACTCACCTTTAAATTTTGATTCCCTATTACACTGAAATAATCTCACAAAAGACTATTCCTAGTTAAGATTCATGATGAATGCCAAATTGTCAGAAGTTTGTTATCTTAAATGCTTATTTGTCTTTTCCTATGTGCCTGGATTTTCTGAAAAGAAAAAAAAACAAACCATCACAACAAACAATCTCTCACTCTCCTTTGCAAGACAGAGCACCAGGAATTCCCCTGAACACGACCCATTGCATTTATACCTTAAAATTAATCCTTCTCTCAGTGTACCAATTACTAGCTTTCAAACTCACCATATTATAGACCTCAGCTTCAAGAACTATGAGCATCCTGTTTGAAAAGAAAATAAATGCATAGGTGCTGTCATTCATATAAGACAAATCTGGTCTTATTAGGAGATGTTGAAGCATTGCAGGCACCTAATGGAGATGTGCGGTTTGAAAAAGGAATTAACTCCAAGCAACAATGATGGTGGTAGTAGTATAGTAGCAGCAGCAGCAAGTTATAGTAGTAATGTCAGCTCTTTTTGAGAGTAACTTTAGACAAGTAAAGCTAGGCCTCTTTTTTGTTATTTTTTTTTTCTCTTCCAGGCTCTTAAAATTAGATGTCTTCCTACAAGAGGAAATGCGTATGAGGACATACAAGAAACACCTCAAGAAGGAAGTCTCATCAATAGATAAAGTTTCAACTGAAAATCAGTTGAAGTTTCTTGGCTCCAATGGTTCTGCTGAAAAAAACTCTCAAATATCTGTTTTATCAGTTGGCCTGAAACCATCTTTAAAACACCATTCTACATCTGCCATGGCTAATCTTTACCTCTATGCTTTTTTCTACCTTTGTCATTTAGCATAAAAGGGTCCTTTCTTAATCCGCTGTTTACTCGTGGCTTTGCAAAATGTGCAGCACTGCAGATGGATGCCAAGAAAACAGCAGAGCTCTGTCCTGTGCCACATTCTCATCCATTTAGGCGGAGTGAATACTTTGGGAAAAGACAGGACATTGTGGCTCATCACTGAAGTAAATCACTATGAAGGATTAGGAGGACATCTCCATTATGGGTGGGTCATTCTCTGAACTCTTCCTATGAAGATTCATGAAGGATGCTTTGTTCCTTTCTCTGGCCTCTGCTGCAGAAAACTGCAGGTAATATGAAGCTTCAACATAGCACTTCAGTTCTTACTGAAGCTATTTGGCATGGGCTATCCAAGTATATATTCAGACAATTATAAAATGCATAGACAACACTTTATAAAAGCTGTCATTTCCCAAAAGGACCTATTAAGGTAGAACCATACTGCAGAATTGGTATTTAAAAAAAAAAAATAATAAATACAGTCATTTTTAAACACCTAATTTCCCCACTAGCCTGTGTGTAACACTAGTTCAAACAGCTACACACGGTCTCATTTAGTGAATATATGAGGAAGAGGTCTGCATTATGTTTGCTAAAAGAACTAGGATTTCACTTCCATCTGCCACTGGGTGTGTTTGAGTTGTATATTAATTATGCCTGTTTGTAGCTGTAAATTTGCTCCAGATTAGTAGCTGATTGGCTCTGCATATGGATTCATTACACTGTGTGGCTCCCTTGCACTTTTATAGTTTTCAAATGATTACATACTTATGCTTTTTTTAAACTGCTTTTTATACCTCTCTCATTTGGTTTGAGCTTTCAACTCTGTCTCAGTCAAACCATTTTTTTCCTTTCAAGAGCAAATGTGTTCCTTTGATTCTTCTCTTTGTAGACCTTTCTGGCTGGTGTCACATCAGCTTTGTCCATGGTGCTACTCTAAACTACAGGATGAAAGCACTTCTCTCAGTCTTAAACAGAAATTCAGCATATTCACATTTAGCATGTGCTATGTAGAATGACTTAAACTAATGGTTTTAGGAATTAACACGAACACTCAGCAGGGCACATACATATACCCATTACTGTGCAAACTTTACATGCTTGTCACATTGAAATAAAACTCTCCCATATGTGGAGTATTTTCCTCTTAATCACTGAGCTTGCCCTCTGGTTTTCAAAATGCCCAAAAGTTCTGAGCTGTCACCTTTGTAGTTAAGACCTCCAAGATACGCTTGAAAATGTAACACATCTGAAATGAGCTGCATAGAAACAGCCTTTGTGTCTGTGTCTGTGTCTGTGTGTGTGAGAGTGTTTGTGTACACTTAGAAAATACATGTCAAAGAGGTCAAGCTGATTTCCTTCATATTTCAGGAAAAGAATCACTCTGAGCTGAAAAATTGTATGTCAAGTTTCTGGCCTGAAGCAAATTTTTACGATCAAATTAAAAACCTTTGAGACTAAGAGTTTATAATGGAAATACTAACACAGCCTTAACCATGGCAGCACCAGCAGGCACTGCAATAATATTAAGAAAGCTCTCCCTGACCACAATCTAAACTAAATAAAAAAGATGCCATTTTCTAACATGTACCCCAGGCTAGCAAATAACAATGATTTAATGTACTTGCCCTGTGGTAATATAGTAGCACTGCAAACCTCTGTGCCAATTTTTCTTTTCTTTTATCTTTTTTTTTCCTTTTTTTTTTTGTTTTTTTTTTGAACATATATGCCCCATAGGGAAAGGATTGCAGCTTAGCTCTTATTCGTGGATATATCGCTTTTGTTTTGACAATTCTTGAAAGCACTCCTGCTGTCACATGCTACTGTATGCAAGCACCCAACTGAATAAAGACCCACCAGGCTTTTTCAGGAGTTTATTCACAGGTTTGGCTTTGCTTATTGTAGTATGCACCACATTTAAATTAGATGAGGGCTACTGTAAAGCAATAACATTGTCAATGACTGGAATCTCACTTTCCCCTCTAACAGTCTGAAGCAAATTAATGTATTGGTTGTTCATTAACAAGTAAACAGTTTCTGCTACAATGTCAAGGAAAAAAGAATGTGTTCATTAATATGAACAATCTTCATCTACAAAGATGATTTACACAATGCATGTCATGAGATAGCTTTCCCCTAACTAGTACACTACCAAACTGAAAAGCTGATTCTTAGGACTTTCTGGAAATTACAATATTGTTTGTTTACCAATAAGAAAGACAGTCTCAGTCACCTATGCCACCATTGTATGACCTATAGTAAGTACTTAAAAAAAAGAGAGATTTCTGGAATCACTTGTGGAATTAATAAAATTGATAACTATGGACTTACACTGCATCAATGATACATATTCCTGTGATAAGTTAAGCTAAAAATAAGATAAATTTGGTTATAGAAATTCCTTAAACAACAACACTGAAATTATTTCAAACTTGAAAATTTTCAAGATTTCTTTTTTTTTTTGTTCTTTTTTTGAAAAAAAATCAGCAAACACTGGCTAAAAAAGCAAAGCAGTTTGGATACACCAATGTAATCAGCATGCCTAGTGCTTTTCTGTTAACCCTCTGAGTAGAACCATAGTATTCTGGATTTTTTGTACATTAACACTATGAAAATTGTAAAATACAGAAATATTAATTTGTATGTCATGAAGTAATAGATCATGTTCTAAATATATTTGGACTAGGCACCGCTTCTAGGAAGCAATTTCAGCCATCCTAGAATTTCATTTATCCACTAGAGAAGCCAGTCTCTAGCAACTATAGGGAAGGTTTAGACAATTGCCTTTGATTATATGCTTAACTCTTAGATGGAGACATCTAGATAAGCTACACCCAGCCCAGTATCACTTAACTAATCCTATGCTATCATCTATCAGAACTACATTTTCACATCAAAGTTTGCTTACTGCAAGTAAGCTTTCTAGAATATTGCACTCAAGTTGGAGTCCACATTACTCCCACTTACATTTAATTGAGAGGAATTAAGCTGGAAGTGACCCTGTTTCTGCTTTCCTGTTATTACTAAGATTAGACTGACAGGCATCTCCAGAGACCAAATATTAGATGACCTGGATCACCCTTCAGAAGTGCTCCTCTTCATCTCCTTGGTGATAGACTGTGCCTACCACAACTGCCATCCATCTCATCTAACTATACAGGCTTGGTGGGAGGAAGTTTGCCTTGTATGCATAACAAGCATTAAAAACCTGTCATTGTCATGTGTAGTACCAGTACAATGCAGTGACTCAAAAGGAAAATGAAGGAAGAAGTCAGGAGGACTGGTACATATTACAAATGACCAGAGTGTGCTATGTGCTCTCCCAGATTATGATATTAGAAATACTCTGTAATCTTTGATTTGGGTTTTTTCACTGGTGGGGACACATATTCTGTCTTCACTTACCCCCAGGAATTCAGAGGTTAGACAAGAAAAAAGGGTAGTCACTGCCAAACAAGCCTGAACAACTATTATTTAAATGAAGTCATACATATATATACACACATACATTTATATGGTTATATTTAAATATATGTATGGATATATTTAAAACTGTCATTGCAAACTTTTTTAAAACAGCTTAAACATTCAGATACCTTTTGTAGAGGCCTTGAAAGAGGCTATCAGCAATTTGAAACCTAATCTCTCATGGACCTAAAAATAACTTAAAAAAGGTATTAAATTGTAGTTATGTTCATAAAACATGAATCAAAGATCACAAACTTGTAAGACTTTGAGGATGAGTAAGGTTTTCAGGATGTAGTGCTATTTTAATGTACATTTTAAGTAGTACAAGATGGTGCAAGATGAAGGAGCCAAACGTTCCAAATCAAGGTAAACCAAAGGTGATAGGGAAGTCCTGAATGCTTTGGGGTTTTATCAGTAATATTTATCACGCATAAGGTGAAGCATTTTTATTTTTTCTCCTGACTTCTCTCTCTGATTAAGAAGAATGAACATTGCTCTTTGCCTTAACATTGACAAATTTTCTCAATAGTTGAGAAGTGTGTGCTATGAATGGATATATTTTTTATTACCAAATGTATGTCATGCATTTACATGGATGAGTTGTATCTCTTCTAAATGGAAGATTGTGATATAATGTGGGAAGAACAATGTGCCAAAACCTAACCCACTGTAAACTGATGTACCTAAGTGCCAAGGGAGGTTTTACTTTGGCTGAAGTTTTGATCCTGTAGTAAAAACAATCCCTGTCCTATCCAGATGTTCTCAAACTGCAACCATTAACATCAGAACAGAAGTGGCTGTCTACCAAGGTCTTCTGTCCACAATAACTGTATGGTTTGATAGGCACAGTCAAGGATCTCCCACAGACACAACCATTTCCCAAAACCTAAAAGCAGACATCTTTCCAATGGCAGCTCCTTTATCCCTTCACCTCTTGCCCCTTTGGAGCTCTTGAAGACACCAATTTGCTTTACTTAGGACAAGCTGCTGCTACTCGGTTTTCAGACAGAGAAACTGAAGCCATGCACAGACCTTTTGCCCTTGGACATACATTTAGAGGTCAGAATGTTCTAATGACTTGGGGTGACATTCATTGATCTAAACTATAATTTGATGTTTGGTGTCTGATGTAAACTTCCATCAGCAGTTCTTTCTATAGTCAACAGAGTGAGAGCAATAGCTGAATCAAAGTATGAGTCCTGCCTAAAACATGTGCCCATGACAGGTGAAATGAATCAAACCTGGAAATGCTTATCTGGTCTGGAAACCTAGTTTCAAATAAATATTGCCCTTGCAGATTATTACCATTGGATGAATTTAAAAGCATTCTGAAGGAAATACTTGTACCACTTGTGTGAAGATTCACGAGATTAACGTTCTGTAGAGGAAATCTTCAGAGCATTTAGTATATAAATTTTCATGAGTGAAGCAATGAAGATATACTTTAAAGGGTGGAGGAACAAAAGAATGTCAATGTTTCTTGAAGTACATTTCAACTGAGAATTCCAACTAGAACTGCAAAGGAGCATTACACTAGCTCCAGCAAGTTGTAGGTACACATTCACTGGCACAGCTGCTCGCAGGGATGGTTCCATGACAAAACACAACACAGAACGGAAATGGCATTGTGGGCTACTTGCCCTGTTCCTCCAAAATTCAGTTGTACTTTGCAGCAAGATCAGAAGATTTTGCATATCTTTTCAGGCAGTATATTGATGTTTCTAGTGGCATGATATGGAAGGAAAGGGGAGAAATAAAAAAGATGAGGAGAGAGGAGCAACATGTTTATAGGACTTTTTAAAAACACTGTGAGAAAATTTTAACTTTAGAGAAGAAAACTTCCATTTTACATGAGCAATAAGAGGAAAGTATAAATTTCATAATTTTTTATTTTCTTTTAATATTAGAATAGATTTTGGAAGTTGTCATTTTTTATTTAATGGAAATTCTGAGTGGTTTTATAATAGTTTTCTTCCAAATTACCACAGCTGAAGCAGAAATCTACAAAGTGTAATGTTTCTGTGAAAGCTAACTTTAGGATGATGGTTGAATAAAATGCTATAATGCTGTGTTGAAGTTCTAATAAAGCAGAAATATGTATACTCTGTGTAAATGCCCATTTTATTAAATATTACAAATGGAACTGGTGAATCATTTTTAGTTTCTCCACTCTAAGACAATACTTTTGCTAATTCAGTTTAGGTTTTACATATATATTAAATGACTCGTATTTCCCCGATTTAAAAGTACTCTAGTTATTGTAAAGGTAATTCTCAACCATGTTAATCTTTGAAAGCAACTCTCTTGGAATAACCAGGTTATGATTGGTTGCCTGTACATGACAGGATGCTGTACATTTCTGAACGTGAGACAAAGGAACCAGTAACTTCTCAACTAGATCATTACTACCATTACATGACAGAACATGTCCTCAAGCCATTTCCCAAGACTCTGCATTGTTATTAGCAGCAAATGATATGGAAGCAACCTTTTGTGGCCATCATCATGTCATCTTCTGTAAACTATGAGGTTGCCCTAAACTGAATTTCCCATTTAGCCTGCATAATATCCTCCCACAGCAGCTACTTCCTGTGGAAGTATAATGCAGGTTTAGAAAGAGCTGCTGTAGAACATACTGTTTGCTTAATTTTATTTTAACTTTTAAAGCTCATATTTGTAACCCCTAAGCAATAGTGCGTTTCATATTGTTTCGGCCAGAAACAGGCAAGGAACTTTAGGGTACTATAAAAGATATGTGCGTATAAAAGCAACGTAGCCAGAATAAAGCCCTAATGTGGGTTGTCAAGATTTAAGCTGATCGTTTACTCAGAGGGTTAACATGTGCTAAAATTACATACTGCAGTTCCTAGCTTCACTGATGAAAACATTCACTGCTTCTATCTTTAAATAAAAAAAGCAAAATAGCCTTAACCCTTTGAGGATCAAATTAGCAGCAAGTTACAATCTAAACAGAGAGCAAGTATTTCAATCAATTAGGAAATTATTCTTACAAAGATTCTGTGAGCACCCTTTTGTGTTCCACCATCCCAGCATTTACTGCTGGATAGATCAGCTGTAATTACTTCACACAGGTCTGAAGGATTTTCAGGGTCTCAAAGGGTTAAAGCCAAGACTTTTGAATAAAAGTGTTTTATTAAAAGGGTGAATTAGGTGAGCGAACAGTCTCGGATGAACTTGGTGAATAGTCTTCCGATTCGGAGTTGAGTTCAGGTGGAGCTTGCTGTGCCTTATAACGTCCCCTCACATCCTGGTTGCGTCTTCGTCGGAAAACCTGCCTCTCCTTATCAAGAGCGGTGGTCTGGCAGGGGCATAAAATAAGAATAAATGAAATTAGGCTGTGTGTGAAATGCAATCTAATGAAAACCACGAGTTTTTATGTGGCCTGCAAATACCAGGGATAATAAATGTTCAGACCAAATTAAACCCGTTCTGTGTCAGTCAAGTCTGAAAAGTTGAGCCCACAACACAGCTAAATGCTTTAAAAAGTGCATTTCCCAAACCTTAAGAGGCAGCATGACATCACCAAGCAGATACAGTACCATATATATGGATGCCATATGTTCTACTTCTGGATGATATTAATTTCATCCCTTAATAGATTCAAATTTCAAGCCAAATACCAACTGACCTTCCCCTCCACCCCCTACCCCCTCAAAGTATAAATCTGTTTCTACAGGCAAGGCAGAGATGCACACTTGTCTTTGATTTGACCTAATGAAGGCTGATACACACTCACCCATGTTCAACTTAGTGCAATTGGCTTACAAAGATGGATTGTGATGAAGTTGTCAGACAAGGGAGAAAAACAAACACTGAAGGGAGCTAGCCCAGCTCTTTGACACCTCCTCATGCTGCAGAATGGATGTTCTTAGGGAGAACACTGAAGAGCTCTGACGGAAAGACCCGTTTAGCCTGACCACCCTGTCTCCTCCTGTTAACCAGGGTCTATTGAATTAAATATGCTGCTAATTTTATCTAGGTCTATCTAGAATACAAAGGAATGGGGAAGAAAAATGTTTACTTCACGGGCTTTATTTTCTGATCAGTTTCTGCCACTATGGAGAATACAAGTCTTAATAAAATAGCTGTAATTTCTAGCCACATCCTTTCTTCTGCTTTCCTGGCACATGTACAAGGTGAAACTGCAATCCAGGTAAAAGAAGCTCAAGACTGACTAATGATCCCAAGGATAAGACTGGGTTTCACTGTTTTTCTTGATTACGGGGTATTAGGCTTTAGTCCCTGAAATCGCTGTAAAATTGCAAGTTCAACAGGATGGCCTTGATTCAGCAAAAGCACTTTGACATATAGTTAACTGCCTTCTAAAGCAGGGCTGCCTTCTTAAAGTATGGCCTGTGATATTTTTTATTCTTTTTTTTTTAAAGCAAAACAGGAAAAGGCAGGTGGCTTGTAAGATGACATACAAAATGCAAATATCTGATCATGGCTCTGGAGGCAAAGATAACGTTGAGAAATGAATTGGTTTAACTGCTAGCACTTGTAAAATTTGTCCCTAGTACGAAAATATCCTTTTAAAAGAAACTAGCCAAAAGGTTATTCTGCTTCAAAGATTTACTCTTTTCTCTTGAGAGACACATGACTGATTTCACTAGAAAATTTAGCAGTTACAGTGTGAGCCTCAAAGGAGAGCAGAGATGTATTTATAGTCAACATGTTTTTGAGAACAAAATGAAAACTAAATCCATCATACTGATGCAGAGTACCATTACAGCAATCCATGCTCTAAAATAATGCAATCAGCATTCAATAGGGATGTAACGGATAGAAAGATGGACAAGAGCACAGACTTACTATAGCAAAATAACTTAGGTTAAATTGCTGAGCTATTATTTTTGTGTTTTGAACCCACATAGCACTACTTTAAAGGAGTAAAACAATTAAGTTCTATAATTTCATCCCCATATTTTAAATAATAGTTGCTATAAAATACAGCACTTCCCATCTGGTGAGAATTTCTTTGTTTACTGCTAATCTTTTGGTTAAGCGATCTAATTAGTATTTTCAATGCCGTCTACATTTCTTAGCCTTGAACCAATTCAGTTTTTGATTATTTTTTAATGTGGAACAGAAGAATACCTAGATCTTTTACACAGAGTGAATACACTCCATACAGTATGTAATTCTGTGTGAAAATTGAAAAGAATGGCACATATTACCATTCTATAAAATACAGATTTCCATTTAAAAGAATTTTTATGCTTAGAGGAAATAAGCAGACATTTAAGGTTTAAACCGTATCGCGTTGTCCTGTGGTAAGAGATAATCTCAACTCAGAAAGTGAAATATTCCTGGTTGAGTAAATAAGAATATTCATATTAAATACAAAAATTAGATTTTAAACCTGCTACATGAGAATGGTAAGTGTGTAGGTAAACAAAAAAAAAAAGGGGAAGATATTTAAAATTAGATCAGTTACACAGAAGGAAATGCACCTGAATAAAAGCTTAATTTTAAAGTTGAGCCTAGGACACTGTTGGAATTTTTTAAAGATGTAATTCTAAAATTGCAAAACTAGATAATTAAGTGCTTGGACATCTTTAAAGATGTCTTCATAAAATAAGCCCAAAGATATTATATTTCTACTACTGTTGAAGAAGCTCTGGGGGGCTTTCATTTAAACGTATTTATTTGTTTAAATATACATGAAAGCACTTCCTGTCTCTGTAAAAATAAGTAAATAAATAAGAAAAAGTCTCCTATGATCTCACCTAATCCAGCACCTTTTCCTGTAGTTTGTAGAACCAAATATTTCTGGCTTCTTAACACTTCAGAAACTTCCTAGGATATTTTGAGGCTATGTTTTTCTTTACATTTTTATCCAAAGTCTCCCCTTAATTTGATTTAATTGGTCTTCGTAAAGACACATTTGTGGATCCAGGGGCATTAACGTGGTTACTGTCCTGGGCTGAGAGACATTCAGAGCCTTTCTCACCCAAAGAGCTTATCAGAGAAAAATGTATAAAGTTACAGAGACCCAAAGAAAGGAGTATTTTTATAGTGAAAGCAAAAAACACAGGTCATACTCTAATGTGTTTAACATGTCAGAACCACAAAATGGGTCACTTCTGGCCACAGATAGGGCACTCACAAGCCCTACAGAACTTACAAGACCATTGGGCTTATTCTGCCCAATGTTGCAATGACATTTCAGACTGCAAGGGTCTCATATGCAGCTGGATGGTGTTGCCACTCTGCATTCTGCACAAATGCTATTTTTCATTTAATGAGGCCACAGTTATATTTTACCTCTACAGAATTTCAAAACATGATAGATTAATGCTTTGGAAGGCAGGAGAGAGGGCAAGATACATTTAGAGTGTTGACTACATATGTTTCACAAGCACAATTTTCACCTGCTGTATCCTCTAGTGCACGTGGGCATATGCCAAAAATCAGCTTTTCATTATTATTACTGTTTTTGCAACAAAGGCCTCTTAGACACATTGCCTTGGTTTAATAGATGTATTATTTCATGTACTATTCAGCTGGGTGGTTCGCTGGTGCGTGAACTAGTCCATTATGGATTTCCAGGCATTTCTACTTTAAGCTACTCTTTCAATAAATAATAAGAGGATCTGAAGTGCACTTATGCTTCACAGGGCTGCAAATCCCAGATTTTCATTATCACATTTTGACATTTTTTTTTCCCAGCTTGAGGTGAGAGAGTAAGAGTCTCGAGCACTATATGATAGCAATGGTAACTAAAATGTAAGGAAAACATTTTTGCTTAAGATATGTAGCTGTCCTCCTACAATCCATGTGAGGACATGTAGAGCTTCTTATCCAGCAGCAGATAAGTGGATTGCCTCTAATAGTTCGGTGCTGATGAGTCTGAAGCACTTCATTAAGCACTAATGTATTTTGCATCAACATTTAGTAATCCTGACACTCACTACCAAATGGTTAACAAACCATTTTTGGAAACGCATTTAATTTGAAGTAACGGGTCATTATTTTAAAATCATTGTTTCTGTCACCTATATACTAAGGTGCAGCTAGCATTTTCCCTAGATTTTACCACAGGGTGTGTCTTTATCTCAGTTTCTACCTCTTGACATTGCAGGACTCCTGAGCCATAAAAATTTGTTCATTATCTAGAAAAACATTGAACTCTGTGTTTGTGAACAGACACTCAAAAACTCCAACTGCTTTGATACCTGTATTGGATTTGCAATAGGAAGTGCCTTATTTTAGCTGGGTGGTGATATTTTCTGTCAGGTCAGTAATTATTGGATTGAAGTAACTACATTTTATGAACGCGAGTAGTACTGTTTCTCTTTTCACTTGTCTCAATCTACTGCTGGCCACCAAATATAGATATATATTCATTTCATTAATAAATGAACATTATTGCACATTTTGCCTCTTAGCCTATCCATTATTCATGCCAGCCAGGAGACTGAACTGGGGATGCAGCTGTTCACGCATTAATCTAAGAAACCCTTCACTCGTTTTCATTCCACAGGAGCATATTTACAATTTGTTTGGAATTTTTGTGATGCACTACTTAGTGTGTGAAATTACATGCACATATATATCGAAACCCTGGTATTTTCCTTCCAGTTCATTCTTTTATGGACACATATGTGTATGCACGTATTCAAATGTTCACACCTAGATAATTTAATCTTATTTCCTTCAGCTTCTGGCTAGTGACCTCGATACACTGAGATATGCAACGGCAGGTTTTCTGACTACAAAAATGATCATTAAATAATGCTTGTGGCATGAGCCAGGCAGCCCTTCAGTCTGATCTTTCAAATTTTTTTTCCATGGGTATCTGAGGTTAAATATACCTATATACATACATATATATATATATATATATGTAAAGATATATATATATATATATGTGTGTGTGTGATTCATGAGTCAAAACACTTTCTGGAGAGTACTTCAAACTTAGCAATGCACCTCAGTACAGGAGTGACAGACAAATGTTATTTTTAGCCCCTCAGGCACAAGCTGTAACTAAGTCAAGTTACACGGTGATTTGGAGACGTGCAAATGACCACATCGAGGCAACAAATTAATCGAGTGGATTTGAACCTAGACCTCCAAATACAATAGGCCAGTGCTTTAGCACACCATGTAACTTCAGACATGAAATTTAGATAAAATGAAAGGAAAAGACAGAAAGAAAGAAAGAAAACCAAATCAATTTCATGTATGCATCGTACTGTATTGGTGAATGAATACAAAGAGGAGTATTCTACATGAACAACTGCTGAATTCATATTGCTATATTTAAGTTTGTGTTTACTCTTTGACATCCCCCATTTTTAGAGACACAATTCCTCAGCTGGTTTCAATTACACATGGAAGAGCCTGAGCGCCAAGTTGTTTGCATGGATGAATTTTATTTATAGTTTGTAAATCAGTCGTGGTTTTCTTAGTCAAAGAGTAGGAGAAGAGATTTAAAATTAGTTTAGATATCTTCCTATTTTTTCCAATATTCAGTTCACAGCAGGGTTTACAGTACAAAAAAGGCACTTCACAGACAGCGAGTCTGATTCCCTACTTCCTTGTCCCACTGTCAGGAAGTCTGGCTGTAACTTTTGACTTGAAAGTGTATTGTGTCTGCTTGCGGCAGGTGTAAGCAACAGATGCAAAGTAATGGGAACTAGGAATGAAACACAGAGGATGGAACTCTGGATTTTGAGATGAGCTATTCAGATGTTTAACTCTGACAGTGAGAACTGTTTTTTTTTAAAATTCCAGTATTTTATTAATTCAATATTGGCTAGATGGATGATTTCGTTAAGTATCCAATGTAACTCATCTCCTTGCTACTGTCATTAAATAAATAAGATTATTAATGAATTTCCCATACATTTCCTGGGTTTTATGTTGCTCCTTTAGCTTTATGTAGTGTCTGTGGTTATATAGAAAATAACATAATAACAATTTATACTACTCTTAAATATAATACTACATATTCTAGTATTTTCTACTAATAGTTTACATTAGATACAACCACTCTGGTGCTCCCTTAATACTCTGGATCAGCCTAGAAATGGCAGAAAATTCAGGACATTCTGTCAGCAGCAGATCAAAATAATATTAGGATTCAGATATAAACCAGCACCAGTAAGGAAATTCAGGGTCAAGGAAAACATTGGTAAGTCATGTAAAGTAGTTCCTTCAAAATGTGCTGCCATTGTGCAGAACAGTTAAAGCAGCTGAAGAAGGCTAAAGACTGGACGTTGCAATGCTTGGGTCTAAAAAGAAGGCTTGAAATATTCCCACTTTTAATAGTGTGGCTTAGTTACAAGAAAGCCAAAAAATGGAATCACACAAACAGTTAAAAGCCTCAGTTAAGTATATCTTGTTCCTCACAAAAAAGCAAATCTATCAATTATGCTAATTCTGAAGGACAATGCAAGTGCCACTTGAATTTTTTTATTGTGATCACTCTTGCTAAGTTCCAACAGAGTGAAATTATGAAAGGTGATTGCATTTGCTTTAGTTTTTTTCACAAAGAGACCTATCAGTGAATGGGTTGTCTTTGGGGGGGAGGGGAGGGGAAAGAAAAGAAAACTCAAGCACAGTATCTCTACTCAGAGACAGGTCATCTCTGCTATCTTCCACTTGAGTTGAGACTGGTAATCCTGGGTGAATTGAGATGTGTCTGCACCACAGCCATTACCCACCTGCACCAAGTCTGGCTTCCTTGGCTACCAAGAACAAAAATGTTTCACCAGCCATGGGGCAGCGCAGACTGTGGGGTTTTAACTGGAACCTCTGGGATTTTGGCCTTTGCTGCACATCTGGCAGGGCTGACTCCTGACAGCATTATAGGGCTGTTTTTAAAATATGTATCAGTCTAGAATCCAAATTAATGTACTGATTTGGCCCCTGTATTTCTTCTGTTCCTTGTATTCAGGGAACAATGTAAGATTTCCCAGGCATTATATGTCATACCTGCCACAACAACTAGTATTGTACATAAAGTTTGTTGTATTTCAGTATCTCAAATCTTCATGTCACTTCAGCACATGTTATCCTACTGAGAGGGAATAGAACAGGATGCAGAATGAGTGCTCAGAAAATTAAGACTTTGAGGCACTTCGAACAGGAAAATCTTTTAGGCAGAGAAAGGAAAAGGTTTTCTGGTTGACTGAAAGAGGAAATAGTGCCATTAAAAAAGATATTTTAGAAGACTGCTAGAAAACAGGGATGAAAGCGATCAAAGGAACCGAACTAAGGAACACTAACAAAGGGAGCATTACATTTTCCTTGGGACTTTCATTTTTTTTTTCTGTACATCTGAATTCAGGTTAATTTTCACGGACCAATGAGAAATTAACTATTTTGTACACGGGAATTGACAAACCTCTTCATATTCTTTGCATTTGCTCTACTAAAAAGCAAACAGTTGCTACAATGAAATTATTTTCTTTAGAGAAAAATGCTGGCCAGTACAGCACTTGCTTGTTTCTCGGAGATTAAAGAGAACCAAACACACGGCAGTGCTTGTTCAGAGGTACCCCCTATTTAGAGCATTTCCTAATTAAGCATCTACACCTAGGAGCCCTGCTCTCCCAATCTGCCTTTCCGCACTAGGTGCCCTGTTTAGAAAGCACTAATTATAAACACTGTTGTTACTGCCCCCAGCTGGAAAACAGAGCAGTTTATGTATGAATAAGAGAGATTATCGCCCATCTGCTCCAGCCCATTATTCAGGGATGTGTCATTTTGTATGCTGATGGCAGCCATTACTAGTGTTTTAGTCAAATAGCCTCTTTTTTATTATTTCTTTTTTTTTAAACAGCATTTATTTATTTACTAACCAAATTGAAGAATTAGCACCTTTCGCCCCACCTATCTCCTCAATATTGTTTGTTTCAAAATCTGAGCTATGCAGTTAAACTGAGTCAAGGCCAATCTGAAAGGAGAGATGCCCGGATTTATCAGAGGCTCCTGTTTCTGGTGGTCTGCTCCTCCTGAAGCTGGGGTATTCAAAGATCCAAACATCATGTGTAGCGAAGACAGATTCTATTTTTATTTTTTTCCTTTTCCTTCTTAATTTTAATTTTTGTCTGTTCGTTTGTGTGGGTTTTGTTTGTTTGTCTTTGTAAAATAAAATGAGTGTAAACTGATCACAGAGCACTGAAAATCCAGGAAGATAAATAAAGATCCTGTGAGCTTTTCCCCATTTGACAGAGGAGGCACTGAATTTGCAACTATTTTGACAAAGTTCTGCTTGACATGAAATGCCGTCTTTCCTTTGTAAGCAAAAAAGAACAAGTTCTCCAATACTGGCAAACTCACACTCAGCTAAAGCTGGGCATTCATTCCCCCCTTCTTCAAAACCAAAAAAGCACAGATGTTGTGCTGCCGCCTCTCATCTGTGTTACAGGGCTGGAACCTGCGAAGCATGATGCCAAGTGACAAGATAGAACGAGCAGATTTTTCTGTGTCCTCTCAGGTCACGACAGACTTATAGCCACCAACACGGGTGGAATTATAGGTACTGCTGCACACGTGAGCACTTGGAGTGAAAGTGTTTCTCCAACACTGACGGATGGGAACTACTTTTCTACTTCTTTGCTTGAAAAATAGGATTATATTTGTTTATTGTTTCCCCAGAACATCCATATCAGAATTTGCTTAACCCTCGGTGTGTGCTCAGGGAACTACTGGGCTTTATGGAAACTGTGCTCTAGCCTGATCCATGCACTCAGTGAAATGATCCAGGGTGGGAGTTTCACTTTACTGGAAACACTTGCAGTGACCATCTCTGCTGTTTGGCTAAGGCAGTTAATTTGCTGATTTTTTTCCAAATACCTCACAGATGAGTTTTTGAAGGCTTCAATCAGTGCAGTGTTAGAAAGCGCAGGTCTGGTGAGAAACTCCTGACAAATTTCTCCAGCTATCAAAATGCAGGTCTTGTGAGTGTCACGAGCAGTAAGAAGGAAAAAAGCCAGCAAATAAACACTCAGGGTTCTGGATTGATTGAGGAGGAACGTGGCCTTCGAGTGGGCTATCAGATCTGGATCCCTCCTTGGCCCCACTCCAGAACAAAGCCCATCCCACCCAGAGCCCCGTTTTATCATACAGGTTAACCCAGCTAACGACAACCCTGGCACAGTTACACAATGAAGAAATAAATATCCAAAAAGACTCATGCAATATTAAAAAAGAAAAAAAAATCAAAATAAATAGATATCAGAAGGGATTTTAAAAGAAAAGAGAAAGAATGCATTGTTAGAAACACAAGCTTACCCGCACATACAATGCATTGTATTTCATTGAACTTGGGAGAGTTTCTATGGCCCGCGTTATGTAAATGCATTGTGCAATCTAAGGTAAGGATTGTGTTTAGTGGGTTTAAAATGACAGTATATAGTTCCACATCTCTCATGGGAAAAGAGGAAAATATATGCTGAGAGCCTGTTGCTGCTCCGTGTGTTTCAGAACAGGAGCATGGGGGAAGCAGATGCCTTAACAAGCAATAGGGAGGGGGAGGGTGCGTACTTCAGCATATCTAGTAGATTGTCTGTATACACTGTCCTTTTAACTATAGGGGAACTGATACTGAGCATGTGCAATGAAGAGAAAGCTGGTAATGTGGGTGTGAGGGATGGGTGAAGAAAGGGAATGAGGGGGTGTGGCATCTCAATCAAGATTAAAACAAAACTGATAAAGCAGCATATGGACCGGATAACAAATCAAAAAGCATGTTTATCCACTGAAGGAACTGGTTAATGGAGACTGCCAGCACGTTGCCATGGAAACACTGACTGTTGGCGCTGCACCATCTCATACCTTATCCAATACATTCCTGGTTGCTGGTAGTAGTCCAAAGACCCTGATCTCTTGATGGTAAACCCGTGGTCCAGCTGAGCAGAGAGAAACGGGGCAACTCAGTGGATCGACATTAGGCTACAGAATTCAGACTCCAGAGCAAGCTGTTCCTTATTTAGTGCATATTTACTGTTTTCACTTTCAGAAGGCACTTATCTAACATCCTAAAGCTATGTATCAGAGACTAAAAAGAAAAAAAAAAAAACAAACCCAACAAAACGAAGTAAAGAAATAAAAGAGAAGGATACTAACTCTAGATTTGGGGTTGCTAAATTAGAAGTCAATTTAATTGAACTAAAATGGAGTTTGTGAAATAGGTTACCTAATGCATAATGCGTTCATTTAAAAGTCCGATAAATATCTTGTTACTTCCAAAGGCTGAAGTGCCCTTTTAAGTTGCACATACCAGAAATGGAAAATTATCTTTTGCAATTAAACTGAGGTTTAATTTAAAAAAGAAAAATAATAGAAAAAGAAAAATAAAATAAAGCACTGCAACCATCACAAGGAGCAGGCTAGACAGGCTACACAAGGCTTAAATTAGACTGCTTCATAATCACAGAATGTGTAAAGATGAAAAGAATTAGGTTTTGATACCCCATCAATCATGGTAATTCATTTCTAAAAATGCGTTAACCTTGGAGAGTAGGACTCCTCAGAGTCATGAATAACATTGTTTATCATTTCAGCTTACACCTCATGCTCAAAAAGATAACAGTACAAAACTACGTGGTTTAAAATTGCACCAATTAAAGTCAAAATGGAAATGAAGTTAACACTGTGTCCAGGAAAGTGTGCTCATCATGTTACTTAAGGAATACAGACCTTTTAAGTTTAGTTTATCATTAGCAGAATCATGTGCACAGGAACAAAGAAAATGTGTTGCTTTCTCTAACTGTTCTGTGCTGCACTAAGAGATGGTGGAGACACCATTTAGCTGATTTAAATTAAATTTTAAGGGGAAATATGTGTAGGGAGACACTGCCTGCTTCAAAATTGTTAGTTGTGAAATTTTTTACATTTTGCCTTATGAAGAGAAAAGGCCATTTTGTGCTTCAATAAGAACGTGGCATGTATTTCCAATAATGATGACAGTTTCTTACTCTAAATTCAGTAAAGCAGTTCCACGTATTTCCAGTTACCAACCACTTCAAGGGTGGCAAGGAGCTAACTGCACATTTAAATTTTTCTTGATGACTCCCCTGCAAGTGTAGAATTTAATAATTTATTCCATTTGGTTAAAACAAGGTCGCTTTCATCTCATTTAGAATTATTTAAAGGACGTTTCCGGTTTAAAACCAGAAGAACCTTGCGCCTAAGAGTTAACGCGCTGTTGTCTTCGCTACATCGGTCTGCTATTGCCATCTACTGGCTGCCCTGTGCGCTGCACACAAAATACACAAACGAGGTGTTGGATTAAAAGGCCGATCAAAAATATTGCCCTAAAACAGAATAGCTAAAAACTAATACGGAGAAAATCAGGAAAGTCTCTTCCCGAGGCGATTTGAAACAATTTCATTGATGTGCAGATCCTGCCATGAGAATCTGGCTGTGGACGATGAACCCAGGACAACCCAGATAATAGGTGGGAAATGATAGCTGAGGCACAGGTTCAGCTTTAAGCCAAATAAAACTCACAGACTAAACTCGGCTTCTCTTTTTCATCACCCGGGAAACCCCTCCATTAAAAACGCCACTTGGATTTCCTACTTCTACTCTAAAATCGGCAGAAGGCAGGGCAAGGTCCCACCCACTGCTTCACACCACTGTTCCCAGCACAGAGAGGATAGCACAAGAGGCAGCCAGCTGCACCAACTTTCTGCGCAGCTTTTCTCTTTTGCTGTCCAGCTTGATTCCTCTGAGCCTCCAGCTGGAATTTACTCCCACTGTCAAGACAGAGACCTCATACAGCCTTCAGAGAAGATTCTTGTTAGTCTCTTCCTCTGTCTTAACAATGGCGAAAATACAAGCACAAAAGTGACAACGTAGGACTTCAGACAAGAACACAAATTCAGTGATGCTCAGTCTGTAGAAGGAATTACAGCACACCTCTGGGTAGCAGAATAATTCTGAAAAACTTGTGATGCCTGTTGATCACTTTAGCCATTGTCACTAAAGGCCAGAGCATACAGCCAGGGGATATTGCTGCACGGTCACAGAGGCGGGGAAAAAGAAAAAAAGAAAAAAAAAAAGAAAAAAAGAAGGAAAAAAAAATATCCTTGAAGAATTGCAGAAAAATATCTATCCTCTAATTTAAAAAAAAGACTACTTAGTAAGGGTCTGGGTTTACGTTTTTACTGAAGTATCTTTTATAAACTCTATCACAGAATGAGAAACCTGATCCTGCAAATATTTTGGCACAAGCTTAACAGTAAGGCAGCTATTCTGATATTCTGACACAGAGTGGAGGGGCACTAGCCCTGCTATTGTCTCCTACAGAGATCAGGAATCAGTGCCTAAAATTTTAAGAACAGGGCAAGTAAAATGATCTTTTTCCTACCTAGTCTCCCATCAGGAAGCAGTGTTTTTAGAGACTTGTTAGTTCTCTTGCTGTTTCAAAAGCTAGGCCTCCAATTAAAATCTTGCTGGCAAGGAGATGTTGGTTTAAGGGAATTTTTTCCCAACTGACATAGTTATGCTGGCAGAACTTTTAATGATGTATTCATGTATTAGCAGAAAAGTCTCTTTGCCTGTACAGTTAATTTTGCTTGAGGAATTTTTTTTTTTCTTTTTCTACATCAGCAAAGGAACTACTTTGCTAGGCACACACACATGTTCATTATGGTGGTTTGTCCAAACTGACAGACCCCTTCAAATGTGGACAAACTTCAAGTCTGGACACTTGCATGAGAACTCCTAGGATGTCTCTGCCCTGAAAGGTCAGAAACAATTTTTTACTGGGGATTATCACATCAACATAGCAGATGTGCATCTGAACCAAAGGAGTCAACACAATGTAATCGCACATCTCTGAAGGAAGCAGTAGCCACAGTAAACATATGTAAAATAGATGTGGCTTCACACTTCCTTCCAGTCAAGCTGACCATAAACGTATCTTTAGGAACTTAGTTTTCATATTGATTAGTTTTAATTGGTGCATATGATAAATACTGCTTGAGATCTTTGAGGTGTGTTACTGCTCACAACTGAAGAAAACAGGCATATAATGTCATACCAGTGTGAAGACAAATTAAGAACTAAGTTCTACAGATTAGCTATCTCTGTACAAAAAAGGAGTTATGAAACTCAAAATATTAACCTTTCACACTACTAAGTAAGCTATATAATTATACACACATATTAACACCTTTTCACAAACACACACACAAGCACAGATGTGTCATATAATATATAGAAGGCATCCCTATATATTATATACACAAGCACTCTCTCAAAAAGTTAACAGTAAACATACAAGCAGGCACAGTAAAACAGTGTTTTTGAGGAAAATGTACTTAGTGTGCATCTTTAGTGCTGAACAATATGTTACAGCATCTGCACATACTTTGAAAATCCTAAATGTAGAACATTCTTTGGTAACAAGATTTACTTCTGTGATATTTGAGACTGCAGTTAGAGGAAGATTCTCAAACATAAAACTCTGATGACATGCACATCAAATGTATACTAAGTATGCTTTCAAATGCAGAAACAACAATTAAAGGTTTTATTGTTTTGGTTTGGGCTTTATTTTATTTATTAAATTAGCTTTGTAGGAAATAAATGTAATTTATTCTTAAAATCAAAATTATCTAGCTTATGGAATATTATCATAACACTAAAGAGGTCTATACTTCCTCACATCTTCCAGTTTTTTAGAGAACAATTGACACAAGCTAATCAAATAACTTTCTGAATTCTTTGAAAATACTCTAAACATTTCTACTTTACAGGCCAAGTTGCAGGATTAACTGTGCCAGAGTATGATGTTCACCCATAGACATGATCACTAAAAGGAATCTGTTAAATGTCAAAACACTAAAAACTAAATAAAAGCCATTAAGGATATAATTAAACATATACTTTCCTCCCACCCCAATGTATAATGTTTTGCAGTAGAAAGATTCACTATGGTGCCTTTTTCATTACTCAAGTGTCAATCTGCTGTAAAGAATTCCTTGGCAGAGCAACCGGGGCAAAAAATAAAACAGAGGAGGGTGGGGAAATTAAAAAGAAGGTGAGGGATGGATGAGGACAGAGGCGTAATTTCTTGCTTTCAAGCTTTGAATTCATTAGCATGGAGGATCTAAGCAGTAATTCTCATGGACAAGCGTGCTGGCAGTCCATTCAAAAGGAACACGATTTCAGCTAGTCTGTACAGAACATACCTGCATTTTGGATGAGCAATGGGTATGTGATGTTTTAGTTGTGGAGAGTTGTTGCAGTATTATTGCTTAAAAAATGAAAATAAATAAATGCTGACTATGTTAGCTGATGACTGAGAAAATCTAGGAAAAGCATGAGGAACAACTTGCTTCCATGTTGAGGACATTCAGGGTTGGAAAGAGTAAAGAAAAAATATGAGAGAGGCACAGCTTGAAATTTTAAGTACTTATACCAAATAACTTTGAGAGAGTATCAGTTTTGCTGCACAAACAGTTCACACCTGTGAGCCAGATTGCATGTGCTGGGCTGAGTTTACTTCATGCTGATTTAACTCAGCACTGGAGGGGCTGAGCTGAGAAACATGAAAGCGGAAACAGTACAAGAAAGTGTACATGTGCAGTCACACCACCTGCAATTTATGGAAGCTAGGAATGAACACTGAGTAATCTGATATGGGAATGGTTATGTTTAATGTGTCAATTATTTTTAGTGACTATTTGGAGCATTAACATTACCATGAGTAATAAAGAGAAGCTTACAAACACAGGCAGATGTAGCCAAAATGCGAAGGATGTGCATGTTACTATTCAATGGCATTAGCATGGATAATCTCATAGTACATTGAATATATTTTCTGTGTGTGTATATCTAATGCACATGCTCATCTCTGGGGCAAAATACAAGTGTATGTGATGTATACTACACTGAGTATGCCATTGAAAACTCAGTAAAACTTGGTGAAAAGTTTGGTTTCAGAAGATCCAACACATTCTAACCTGGAATGCTGAGACTGAAACTGCAACATGACAGAAGGCAGAAAGGAGCTCAGCTAAGTTCTTCTACCTAATGGGAAGCAGCTTGCATGTGATAGTACAGTAAAATGCTGCTGCTCAGCTAAATGTGAAGTGGCTAGACTTGTATCAACAAGTAAGGTAGCAGTGATGCACCACAGCTTTCTCCAGTGTCTTCAGAGAAGCAAACCTTAGGCTGCCAGATAGATTTTTCTGTTACAACTTTACAGTAAGTTCTATTTTTAAATGCTGCTGTTCTTCTGCTACAAACTCTGTGTGGCCTCAATCCACTGATTCTGCTGCCAAGTGAAATGGAATGATCCTGTAGTTCAAACTGTTGGAACTACATTGGACTTAGATCCACTGATCTTCTGGTAAAATGTGGAAGTATTTGTAGGGATGTATCCTAAGGTTGTAAACAACAATGTGACTCACAAGGAGAATCAATGGAGAAGTTGTGCAGAATACCAGTCTAACTATGTTTATATTAATTAAATGTTAGAATTGTCTAAAGATTAGCCCTCTATGGTTTCTTATGGTAGCATGTCCAAAATTCACACTGTCTTGTGAGTACACAAATTAAAATGTTTCAGCTGTGTATTTCAGATGCTTACTGCTATGACAGAAACTCCAGCCGCTGTGCTGTTTGGTTTAGGGCCTGTGTTGAAATGCTTCTTTATCTTCCCAGCTACTGACAGCTGATGCTCATTCTCTGGAAGGCCATCATCCTGCAGAGAAATAAAGCAAAATAAAACTTCAGAGAGAAAATGTGAAATAAAGGAATTATAAGGTGATTCTGATAGCACCTATCAATATGGAAAAGTTTACAAGCAGTTTGTAATGAAATATGGGGCAGTCGTTGTCTCCAGTCAATATGGGTTAGGTATTTGTAAGATGAAAGTCATATCATGAAGCAGCTTCTCCCTTGTTTACTCAATATCTTCCTCTCAAACTCTAGGTAATGTTAATTAATGATAATTATTAAAAAATTTATTATTCTTTCTACCATGTCTTAACTACCACTGCCCAGTTATTTTGAGGTCCATTAATATTTCAAAGCTTGATAAACTCAGATCTGTTGATGATTCTGTTTACTCATTTCATAGACTTGAAGATAATGACCTCAACAGTAGGAAGCACTCAAGAGATTACAGTAACCAGATGTATTCTCCAAAAGCCCTGAGAGACACCAGTAAGGTCCTTGTCTCATAGTGAAGTTTACAAGCTTGGGGACTGTGGGCAAGAGAGATAAGATATGACCTGCCTGAGACCCTCAGGACAGCTGAGCTCGAGACCTCACCAACACCAGGATGCATCACTGCATGTGACTGCAGGCCAGTTTAGGTGCCAACTCACAACTTTCTGTGATGTTCCTTGCAGACTGTGACTGAACCATGCTAAAATCATATTTAAACAAAGCCACTTCTGCAAAGCAAATCTCTGACTGACTGATAGCAAGGGACTGCAATTTCTTCCCTCAGTCCCAAGGCACACAAGCCTTGGACGCTGTGGGGAAAGAGCAGACAGAGGTACAGACTGCCTGGGAAATCAGAGAGGGGCTGGAGCTGGTTGTGGGTGGCCTCTTCTTCTCTGCTGAAAAACACATGTTCTCAGCTTGTGCTAACCTGAGGTAAAAGTAGGCACATAACTGCATGGCCAAGCAGACACAGACACACGTTCTGCTGTCGTGCACACCAAGCAAACCAGCTGTGCCCAAGCTCCAGACCAGAAGCTATGCAGCTGGGCTGGGAGCTGCCTCTTTCCAGCTGACATATTCTGCTTTGCAGAGCAAACCTGTCTATCCGCACCTTGGCCCAGGCACCCTCAACGCTGAAGCAAAAACCTATTAGAAAGAAAGGAATTTGCAGTTTTGCACAAGTCAGTGGGTGAAATTCAAGCCCAAGGGAAGAAAGGATAATTTTTAGAAATTGAAGCAAGATCCTTGTGCCTGAACAAAAAGCGCCAAAAGCCACTGCTCAATGGGACTTTCCCACTAGTAGAATACAGGCAACAATATGCAGAATAGGCAACAAACTGCAGAAGAGGCAGAACAAGCTGGATAGCAGGTCGCAGGCCATCTGGAATAGTCATCTCACACTGGTACTACATACTGCATATTGCTATCAACAGTTGAAAAAGTTCTTAAATTCCACTTAAGTGAAGTCTTAGCAGAATACAGGCAAATAAGAAATAAGAGACAAGCTCAGAATACCGAGAGGGATGACAGACCTTTCCCCCCCCACCCCGGCTTTGCACCAATTCTGAGTGCACTTAAAAGAGTTACAGTGGCTGCGGTAAATCATGAGTTCAGTGAGCATATGGGAATTTTAGGGAGGTTGGTTGGGGTTTGTTATTTATTTAGCTTGGGGAGTTTGTGTTTAGAGATCCCTCACTCACCCCTCAACAAAATGTCTCAGCTGGCAATATATGGTCAAGTGCACACAGCTGCAAAACACAAAACAAAACAATACAGCCCAGTAGCTGATTATTGTCTAGCACCAGGGAGTCTTGGCTCGGTGGTATATGACCCCTAAAAATAACCTGCTTTCTGCTGACCTTGCCTTTCCCAGAAGAAAGCAAGCCTGTAAAATGAACTCTTCTTCACTAGGGGGGTGGTGGTGGGGAATCATTCTCTTGGCTTTCTTGACATGAAAGCCTGCCAAATGTTCATGTCATTTTGACAAAAGACTAAATTGCGGAGAGGACAATAGTTACCAAGACTGTGGTAGTATTTTATTGGTGAAGCACCACACCCACAATTCCAGTGGCAATGCTCCAGAGACACATAGTTTGGGCTCCAGTGTTCATATGAAATATCTTCCAGCTCAATTCAAGATGCAGCATAGGGCTATATGGGAATTACTCTATCTTTATTAAAATTTCTTACTATGTTCTTGTGTTTAGTAGTTATCTTTTTTCTTTTTTTTAAGTCCAATGTGCTTTATTAACAAGCTAATATATACTAGTCAGCTCCTGAAATCACTTCAGCCAACAATAAAATAGATCGATAGTGATGGTAAGAGATGACAGCTGTTTAGCTACCTAGAAAGCAGGCTGCTCTGCAGTTTAACCAGGCAAGGAGTGAAAAAAACAATGCATCAGATTCACCAGAATCAGCAGGTGAAGTTATAGACCTGTAGAACAGGCTAAACATCGCTGACAAGAATTTCATCAGGTTGTTGCAAAGGGAAGGATGTCAGTCACCAAAAAGGTTAACTGTTCCTTTCTCTCGTAACTTTTTGCTATAGAAACTACTTTTTGAGGCAAGTTAGAATCAACAGAATTTCATCTCAGCTTTCGCAGCCAGAAGAATATCTTTTAAAGATGACTAGTGCTTTTGGTGTTCAACTCTGGGAACTTTAAAGGGTCAAGAGCTTCAGAAAATATTGACTGCTAATGCTCTGAAACAAGTGCTTTTCAGAGCCTGTCTCAGAAACTGAGTAGTCTGAAAACTTTGTTCCAGAATTTGATTTTTTTCCTGGATAATGTAAACTGCTTGGAATCTTAACATACCTCCACAAAGTATCTTTCATGGTCTATTTGCAAGAAATAAAAAAAACTCCAAAACAATAAAGGACAAGAGGCAGAAGGTCTTAGCATCAGTTGAGTAATTAATAAACATTGTTTTCATGTTTGCGTTATTCTCAGGAGACATTGCTGCTCAAGGCAAAAGAAGTGTTAAAAACATGGAACAAAGTTCAGGATTCTCAGACTCCTACTGCCCTAAAGTACTCAGATCCATTTCACAAGCCAGTCACAAAAGCTTTACTTTCCAGGTCTAAAAGAATCAGATGAATAGGTCATTATATAAATAACAGCAGGAAATTAGAGCAAATAGAACTGCTGGAAAAGCTTTTGGACTCTGTTTCCTTTAAGGATTACATGGAAATTTTCCTTTGGGCAGTGTCCTAGGATGTAACCAAAAGAAGGGCAGCTGCCAAGTAAGAAATGGTCCTTTTTAATTAACTTCCTTACCAATGCTCAGTTTATTATTATTTACTGCTTGGTTATTAATTTATTTTGCACACAGATTTCCAAGGAAGACATGCTTGAGAAAATATGCAAAAGCTCCAGTTTCCCTGATTCTTTTTAGGCTGGTTGGTTTATGCCATCTTCCTCCAGCAACAATCCTCGTCCACCAGATTTTATATTGATTATTTTAACAGAGAAGGATTTATAGAATGCAATGCATCCCTTTCAGCATTCATTGCTCAGTGGTGTATCAGGAAATATTTACTACTTTTACAATAAAAAGAAGGCATGTTTGTCCTGTAACTTGCTTAGTATAATTCAGGCTATCCATAACATCAATGTTTAAAATGTTAAGCCTCGATTTTCCAGCCTCTTCTATAAATTCTCTGATTTTGCAAAGAATTTGGGCAGGTAAAAGAAAGAATAGGGGTTCCTGTAGGGGAAGTATAAACTGATGGATTTTTTTCCAGGTCTAAGTGTACCGCATAGGACAGACAAATCCAAATAAACTAAATGGAGGGGGCAAGGAACTGCTGCTGAATTTAATTTAGAATTCAAGAACTCCATTTGTGGTAGTGGCATGTAGCCAACATCTTTTCAGATTCTGTTTTTTGAATTGAAAACAGCTGGGACGTTATTGACATAGGAACTGCTTTACTGGTCTGACTCTGACCATAACAGGTTTTGCAGTTTCCAAGAAGATTCCAGCTATTTTTATAGCAAAAACTGAAACTGAAATGAGGGTTGGCTCCTACTGAAACTGTCAAAGCACGTTCCAGGAATCTCAGCAATTTACCAAGTAATCACATAGTAAGCAGCTATAAAGTAGAATGGTTATTTACAATCTACAAAATGGTTTTATATAGTGTAAGCAGTTACAACACTTCTATCAAAGGTTCGATCAAAGAGAGAAGAAATTTTTTAAACTGTTGAAGAAAACACGTGCCTATCTTTCGAGCCAGCTGTCCTAGCCAGAGTTTCAGCTGCAAGTTTACCACTCTACAAATAGGTTCAAAACCAGAGTAAGAAAAGGGAAAGTGAAGTCTACCATTCATTGCCACAGACAAATATTTAAACAGGTTATTTGGGAAAATGGAGTGTTAGGTGAAAACTGCATGTGCCATTTCTTCTCAAAAAGACAGTATTTTACTGGAAGTTGCAGATAATTGCTCGAGTAATTACAACACATCGATCATGCAACCTCTTGTAAACAGCGATGTGTGCATTTATTCCCTGTCCTGAGGTAGAGGTAAAGGGAGACTTTGTGACAGATTTGCAGGTGGTCAAGCAAATGATGGTATGGGGATGTGAGGTCAGCTTTGACACCAGTGTAGCATTCTGCCTCTGTACACAAGCAAGATGTCTCTGCTAGGCTGTCTACTGCATACTTCCCGACTCACTGCAGGGAAGTGTTCTTTATCATGAAAGCATCTAAGCACCTGCTTCAGCTCAGACATGTTCTTATTTCTCCTGAAATTAACTAGGATTATAGTGCCATTTAGTTAATTTTATGTCTAATATTAAGTATTTCCATGTGTGATGCCTTGAAATAGGAGCAATGTTTGGAATACAATCAAGCAGTTCCCTGAACCAATCCCAGTGCAGGCCTTTCTCCTTCCAGAAAAAAATATCTGGAGGATCCATAAGAGAATTCAAAAGAACTATCATTAGTGTATTGCTGAAGATGAAATATTGATTCATCTCAGCTACTAAAAGCAGCAACTGAACACAAAAGAAGAAATTGCAGAACTGTCATAGAATATTTGTTTCACTTATCTATGGACAGAACTGGTACGAGCCTTGATTACAAAGGGTTATAGTCAGCATAAAACTAAAAGTACAGCAGAGCTAGACCAAAGGCGAATTGAACATGGTGTCTTGTTTCCAACAGTGCGTGATGGACACTATTTATGAAATAATATATTTAATAAAGACATTTAAGTTCAAGTAGGTCTTGAACTGTCCTTGGTATATCCTCCAGTTTCTGCCAACCAAATACTTAAGAACTTAGTGAGCCAAGAGTTGTATCCAGACCCTTATATTTAACAGACGCCAATGGGCTCATCCTCCAAAAATGTATCAAGCTCCCTTTTGAATTTGTTTATACTTGGCCTTTACGGCATCCTCTAAGAAGGACCTTCACATTTTAACTTATTGCGTAAAGCCCCATGAATGTGCCATTGCGCTTCAGTAACCAGAGCTCAAGTTTGGTTCATGGAGATCTGGAATGTTAAAAGACATTAGCCCTTGGCCCCTTTCCCCATCCTTCCCCATCAACAGGCACTAGTGAGGGCAGGAAGCAGACCCTCATGCCTTCATGTCACCTGTACACCATCACATTACTAACAAAAAACCCTGTACCTCTTCTTAATACATCTTGCTAAAATGGTTTTCTAAAACACACTATGGTAACTGAAGGGAAAAAACCCAACATGCATGCACCAAAAAAAACCAACCAAAAACCCACCCCAAAAAGGTGTGGAGGGGTATCATTAACAATTCCAATGTATTTTTCAGTACAGGAGGAAGATTAGTGACCACATCCTTATGTGGCGTAAACAAGTGACATTTCAGCAACTTCAACAGCAGTTCAAATGCAGTGCAGACTGACACAGTGGGTGACCTGGCCTCTCTGAGGCTTCTGATCAGTCACTTCCACATCTTCCTCAGCAGCATGCCAGAAATCCCAACCTGTCCTCCTCCCAGGGAGATAGAGAGACATTTCAGTCACCAAAAATCATTATAAACTGTGACAGAACAGTGTCCAAGGACAGCACCTGGCACCAAAGAAAATTAGTAATTCAGCTGCTTGAATGTCCTCTTAAAAATGAAAAGATTTTCATCAGACATTTTTCTGTATCCTTGCACTCCTTAAAGATTGCAGAAGTACTTTGCACAATAATAATATTTACATTAAAAAAAATAAAATAAAATAGTGTTTGAACAATAAGGGAGCCTGCAAGACTAAAACTGTGCTTGGAAAACAATTGATCACCACTATTCTGGGATATGGAAGGCACTTCCATTTTAAACAAACCAAAACAAATCAAAACAAAACAAAACCAAACCAACACCTTTTGAGGTTACTGTGTCTTTGAATTTTTAGAATAGTTGCTTTAGTGAGAAAAAGATTTTGGATACAGCAGTTGAGGGATGAAACACTATTCCAAGAACGACTGCACAGAGAAACTTGCAACAAACGAAACATTATTTCTTCCTCCTTTTAGTATTTTTTTTTCTGCTCATCCTTATTGTATTTCTTTTCTTGACCTTCTCTTCTGAGTTTGAATCTGAATTTTCTCCAATTTTTCTTTCTTGTAATCCAAATATTTCAAGACATATGCAATATACTGAAACAATTTAGATATGTTAAGCGGTGTTCCTTGTCTCAACATTAATTAAGGAGAAATCACTTCATTCTCTGCTAGATTTACCTGTATGCTACCTCACTGATTACCACTTTTATGACAAATGTCCAGTTGCTTAGAGAGAAGCCAGGACACATAAATAACTATTTTATGGTAACTCAGATTTAATGGATATGGCTGCACATTGATATATCTACATTTTAATGTCAGAAGCTAAATATGATTCTAAAGGTTTCCTTGTTTCATGCTGCATCAACTAAGATTAAAACTGTGGAATGTATTTCAATAGCTCTTAAATGTGACTGTCAGATTTTAGAATCATCTAATTTTAGGAGAGCAAAATGTGTCACTGAACACAAACACATACACACACAGATTTTTAGAGATAAAAATTTGTCAAGTGTGGTTGAGATTTGTTGAAAACCTGGCTCAAAATATTTCAGAGAGAAAGTAGTTGAGCATGCATACTCCAACGTACGGGTGATATACTAAACCAGCATGTAAACCAGTTTATTTCCAGTTAAATCTGTGTCATTTTAAGAATGTGCTGGCTCCAAAAGGGCATAGAAAGGACTTTACAGAAGAGAGATCAAAGTGCCACACTACAAGCAGCATCTACAAGCCTGAAAAAATACTTACATTAACCCATGGATGCTCAAGAACTTGCAATGCTGAGAATCGCAGATCTACATCTACTTGAAGCATCATTGTGATAAGCTCCTGAGAAATGGAATACTGGGTCAAATTTAAAGAACATTTTAAGAGAACAGATCGAATTTAATTTGCTAAAGCGCACGCCAACTGATTATGTAAGAGTGCTCAAAGAGACAGTGAACTACCAATTGCAGAAATATATTAAGATTAGTAAAAGAAAAGAACAATAATGAAATGTTGAGCTTTGAGCTGAACATTTAAATCAATATCTAACAGTACCTTGGAAAGTTAGTAGACAGCTCTGAGTTACAGAGGCTCTGTTGCCACTGTTTAAGAGAAAAGCTTTTAAACATAATGTACAAAACAGATGGTTGCATGAAATTAGGTTAGCTTCCCATTAAGAAAAAGTCAATCCCTCTGTAGGAAAAAAGCCAGTAAATACAGAATTTTACTTTAACTGTTGTATAAGTAACATAGAAGATGTTAAAAAAAATACTTAAAACATTTTCATAATCTGATTTCCTCTGCTTTTACCTAGTGTTCAACTGGCATGTAAATAAACATATATCTAATTTCACTAGTGAGCGGACTGCACAGAAAACAGGACGGTAGCATGGCAGCAAATAAAGGGGTAACACCAAAGAACAAAGTTAATAATTCTTAACCACAAGAATAAGTTAAATGAATAGGTTTATGCTAAAACCTCAAAATTTTACACAAAATTACTTAGAAGGAGTTTCAAAGGTGAGCATCACTGGCAAAGGACTTGCAGAGCTCATTAATGAGGCTACGAAATAAAGCCTGCCACAACACAATGATATGATTTAGAGGAGTTCTTCCAACTCTGTGGCTGTTAACCTTATTAGTTAACCTCATTAGTTAAGAAACTAAAAATCCTTATCACCCTCCACATATCTGTAAAAGTAGGAGGTAATTCTCCAAAGAATGGAGATTTAGGATCTAGAACGCTACTTTCATTACCTACATCCACCTCCAAATTTTGTACTTCTTTTTTTATTAATGAAATATTACTTTCACACTGAAATAAACAGGAAGACAGTATTGCCTGGATTTGCCTTACAGGCTACAGAAGTAAAGGGGTAGAAAGTAAGCACTTATCTACAGGATGACCACATGAACAATTTTATGTTTTTGGCTTTTTGTGTGTGTGTGTGTTCTGTTTTACATACACATATGTATTATTTCTCTATATATATTCTTATACACATGACTATAGTACATGCAAGAACCCCAGAAAATCTGTGAGTTAAACTGTTAATCCAGTGCACTAATGAGAGTTAAAAACTTAAATCTGCCCTGCAAGTATAATGAATTCTGTCAGGATCTGCATCTGAAAAAGACTGTATCTGGTTTAGCACACCTCAAGCTCTTCTTCCTTTGTGTCATGTGCCGTGAACCTATGGCCTGTGAATTGGTGGCCAGAACTAGTCTGTACTTCATACCACACTGACAACAATTAGGACTTACTGGCAATGCCAGGCCTGGTTCTTTGGCAGAGGGAAGCAAGGGACATATCATCAAGTGCTTGGTTGAATGGTTTAGTTGATTAGGTGGGTTGGATGATAGGCTGGACGCGATGATCTTGGAGGTCTCTTCCAACCTGGTCTGGTCTGGTCTGGTCTGGTCTGGTTTGGTCTGGTCTATTCTATTCTATTCTATTCTATTCTATTCTATTCTATTCTATTCTATTCTATTCTATTCTATTCAGGAGAAAGCAGCTTCTCTATGATGTTATTATATAATATTTCAATGCTCCAGGTTGGTACCTGGTCCACATCATAAGCACACATAAAGCTCAGTCCCAGAGAGCTTCCAAGATAAGAAGTGTCGGTCAAGAAACATTACTTCAATTTTTTCTTCATCGGTGAGGGCTGGTGGTATCTCTGTTATGAGAGATAGGGTCTGTTTCAGAAACACCTGAAGTCTAACAGACAGACAGTGGTCAAACAACAAGATATTTGGTGACCCAGAATAATTTATAAGTGTAGCAGGAGATGTATGAGATGTATTAAATAAAGCTCTGTGAGAGAACAACATGCATTAGACACCAGTACTTGGAATAATACAGGAAAAGATAATATAGTTAACTATAAAACCCACCTTTGCGGAGTCAGAGACATTGTCCCAGTATGGAGACGGAAAATCCACCTGTCCCATCAAAATCTGATCAAAAAGCACTTCTTGATCATCTCCACTTCTGCAAAGTAAAGACCAAACAAAACCAAACAAACAAAGACCACACAAAATGTTATTTCCAGAGCTGGTTTCTATAGGCTTCTGGAAACGGCTTTTAGTTGGTGATCCCTTAGAATGCTTTTGGAAGCTGTTGATTCCCCACAAGCATGCAACCATGGGTGTGAATGGTGAGATTACAAAACACAATTCATTTGGTACATTCTTTCTGAGGTAACCTGCTTATCTTTGGGACCCTCCACAACTTTGCAATTGCCTTGAGAGGGAGGAAAGATCTGACATGTCCTAAACAAGGGGCTTACATTTTAATTACCTTTTACTGACCACAAAATATGTTGTATTTGGTCCATGATAGAAGATGATTATTTCACTGTGTATTTTAAACATCAGGCAAACGCACCCAGAACCCATAATGGAAGCTCTTGTTTTGTAATGCAAGGAAGTTTAAACTAAAATAAACAAATGTGAGACAGAAGTTTTACAGTAAAATCATAGACACAAGCAGAGAACTTTTTCCAGTAGGAATATCTGCGCTTAATGAAAAAGCAGCACAGGCACCAATTCACAGAACAAGGATGGTTGATTAGATCAGTCCATACCCACGGAACGGAGGAAAACCACAGAGCAGGATGTAAGTAATCACACCCGCTGCCCAGATGTCCACCTTCAAGCCATATCTAGAAGTGTGAGAGACATGGTTTGAGACATCTGATTTCTATGAGCTACTGTAGAGCAGAGGAAACACTTTCAAAAATATTAATAACTTCTTATATATTTTCATCAGAACTTTCTATGTCCTATCTACCTATCCTAATTTGAACTTCAATCTTTTCTACACTTATGTCTTAAAACTACATAAGATCAGAATGTAGGAATACACAGAAGACATTGTGCTTTATTCTTTACTCAAATATTGATGCCCACCAATATGAAGCCTGCAAAAGCAACACAGGCTGCTCAATCCAGTGTGGAACAAATCAGAAGAAGAGAACAGTGTGTGCTAACAAAATAAAATCAAATGAACAGCAGTCAGTAGCCTCTGG
The DNA here is from genome assembly GCF_026170545.1 of Melanerpes formicivorus. NCBI lineage: Eukaryota > Metazoa > Chordata > Aves > Piciformes > Picidae > Melanerpes > Melanerpes formicivorus. Next base: position 49,934,481 of record NW_027142353.1, on the reverse strand, counting down.
ATAGCTTAAGAATTTTACTGTATCTGCAAATGTAAATCACTGTGAAGCTGACAAGTTTAAGGCCTGATATAACTCCAAAGTTGTTCCTTCTCTGACCTTTTTTGACAAGATAGTATCCAGAGGTGCCTTTCAACTAAATTGCTCTATGACCCCTGATTTTGTGTCATACCCAAGCACAGGGATAATAAAATCATCATTTCAAGAATTCCTGTGTGGTATACTGGTGAGAACATGCTCCTGAGGACTGTGTATACATCAATGAATCATCGCTAGAAGTGATTTACCCAGTTTCAGCAATGATTTCTGGAGCTACATATGTTGGGGTCCCACAGACAGTATACAGAGGTCCATCCACAATTGTTGCTAGGCCAAAGTCTCCTAGCTTCAGGGACTTGCTTCCATCTTGGTGTTCATACACCTAAATCAGGAGGAAAAATCAGGGGTTTAACACAATAACAACAAGGTAATTAGTCTATAATTTAATAACTGCCTGAAACATTCCTTCTAATGTAGTCTTTTTTTCTTCTGCTCACCTACAACATAAATTCAGAGACAACTTGGACAACTTCCTTTGAATGCATTCGAGGTGTTTGGGAAAGACTTATCTTGCTTTCAGGCTAACAAAAGACATATTACTTGCTAGAAGCTTTAGCTTTACCCCAGAAGTAAAGGTCTGATCTTCAAGTGGTGACATTCTTCTGTTAACTCTACTGACAGCCAGTTCTCAGTGTAGGAAGTTTGAGTTTATTCATTTTGCTTGCACAGAACAAAGACTTGCACAGTAATTACAGCTTTTAGATAATATAACACTGACTGCACTGATAGCATAAACAGACTCTTTGTGTATTGAGGATGCAAACCTGGGTGGACTATTTCACCTAGAAACACTGTCCTCTTGGATGACTAAGCACCAGTGTCTTAATGGTATGTCACAGTCATCATCAGTGGATATAGGTAGAGCTGTTCATGAGTACACAGGGAAATACTGCCTTAAAACATCGTCTTTGCAGCAGTAGCATGATCTTTCATAGATTTTTTTTATGGGTGCAAAGGGAGATTAAGATATAGTCACAAGAAAAAAGATAGAAACATTGATAAAAAAAAATACACTATTTTAAAAGCTGGCTCAGTGCAAAAGAAGAACCTCAAACCTGAATTCTTCCCCAAAAATATGTTAAAAAAAAAACAACAAGCCACCCAAAACCTAAAAGGTCTCTAAATGCTAGACTGTGAGTGCTTGTTTAATCCAGTTGCTTCTTTGGGTTCTTGCTTCTCATTTTTAAATTGTTTACGTTGCAATTTAATGCTGTTTACTACAACACCAACTTAAAACATGGGAACAGTCTGCAGGAGGCCTTCTTAAAGTATATGCACCACTTAATTATTTTGCAACCCAAATCAAAGCTCCTTGCAGTCTGGCTCACCAGATAGTGATATCCTGATGATTAGCAGTAACACTGCACAAAAATAGAAGATTTCGCACTTCACAATCAAACCCAAAATATCCCTTAATAACCATCGTGACCAGCTGCTCATGCATCATAAAATACATTTATCTACAACTGCTTGCACAGGAAAATCCTAGATTATTATTTTTTTCCTCAAAAGAATACAACAAATTTTGCAGAGCTGTGGAAAGCAATGAGGTCTCCCCTCAGCCTCCCCCAGGCCCCACTTCCCCCAGCTGCTCCTCACCAGACCTGTTCTCTAGACCCTTCACTGGCTTTGTTGCCCTCTTCTGGACATGCTCCAGCCCCTCAATGTCCTTCTTGGAGTGAGGGGCCCAAAACAGAACCCAGTATTTGAGGTGTGGCCACACCAGTGCCGAGCACAGCAACACGATCACTTCTGTGGTCCTGCTGGTTACATTATTCCTGATGCAGGCCAGGATGCTGCTGGCCTTCTTGGCCACCTGAGAACACTACTAGCTCATGTTCGTTTTTGCAACACATTAATAACCCTGTGTCTTTGCTGCTACATGGAGGTCTCTGTCCTACCTCCATCAAGACTACAGACCAAAGGGCCTTGCAAGCACACCACCCCTCAAATGTTGGTGCAGTTCCCTCAGGCTTATCTCCAGAGAACTTAGATTTTTCCCTTTCTCCCTTCAATGGGCTCTTTCAATGAGCCCAGCCAGCTCTTCTAGCAGGGAGGTTGGACTTGATGATCTCCAGAGGTCCCTTCCAACCCCTACTATTCTTTGATTCTGTGATACAAGGGAAACTTGAATAGTTAACTTGGTGCAAAAGTGAAATCTTGAAGTCCCTCAGTTTATAATAATTAGTTATATTATACAGCCTCACTCTAGTTTTTCCTTTGTTAAATTGAGTCATGTTTAGAAAGAAACCTCTCTGCCCTGAATCCTTACCACCAGGTGATACAGCCTCAAGCAGACATTCAGAACACAAAATTCTTCTCCTTCTCTTATGTTATTTATAATAATACAATTGGATCTTTAAGAGGACCAGCAATTTGATATGGATTCACATTTCTCTGCTAATACACCAGAAAAAAAATAAGATAAGCTTATAGAAAAGCAGTGGAAAAAAAGCAATTATGCTTTTATTAAAAACACAGATTGTTAAATACATCTGGTTCCTGAAACTAAAGAAAGTGCTCTCTGAAATGGCAGTAATAAATCTAATTTCAACAACAGTTTTAATTAAAGGCTAGAAACTAGGGCTTTAAATATTCACTTGCTGAAAAATGTAGAGTGTGCATTCAGACACCAAGAGCTGAATCCAGCCTAATTAGCATCCCATATTCTATTTCATGCGGTTATCTTTTACAAAGCCCTCTCTGAGCTGTGTTAACCTGGAAAATGTTCCTAAGTTCCTTCCTTGAACAGACTGTACCCTGTGTGACTCATATGCCCTAGAATGTAATTATGGAAGAAGCTTGTTTGCAGTGTTTACCAACGAGGAGGGCTTGGGACTGTGCAATTTCTAGTATTTTGCCCCATGTGTTTCCAGGAATTACCTTCCCTAGAAAACTACTTCAATTGACTTGTAAAACTGTAAGAAAGTAACTTTTCCTCACCCTGTTATAACTCCATATAAAAATGAGCCAAATATGAAGCTGTGGTATGTTACTTGCCAGTCAAGGAATGTGGAAGATAATTTAATGCTCATGTTATTCAGAAGAAACACTATATATATGTTCCACTGCATTTAAATACCATTAAAATACTCATGTTATTCAGAAGAAACACTATATATATGTTCCACTGCATTTAAATACCATGGGGCAATTAAAGAAGTGGGGATTAGTGAAAATTATCCGCTATGTAGTGCTTTCACTGTTTTAACTAAGCAATAAAACTGCGTAATTGTACAACACTAATTGAATGCAGCCACACATAATTGTGTGCCACCATATGTATCCCATTACTATAAAGACTGTCAGTATTTTCTAAGCTGCTCTTGTGATCAGTGCAGATGGTAACAGTCAGAGAAGTTGTTCTCCAGGGTTTATTATATGGCTATAAAGACATCCCATGACTTGACAAAATAAACGTGCTAAATAGCAGCAATTATGAAAAATGTTCCAATTAAAGCATGGAGGACAACCTCTAGAGAACAAATAGATGGCAGAAAATCACAAGTATTCAGCATACCCTGAACTCCTGGACAGCTGATGGTTAGGTGGGCATTGCATGCCTTGAGGGTAATAAGGAATATTTAAGCACTTCCAGAAATAACTGATGTTGCACATGGGATGTTGAGACAGGTTCGTACATGCAAAGATTCATCAGCAGGGTCTACAGCTGATGGTATGCATCAGGTCTATGCATGAAAATTAATTTGGGGCAAAGGAAAAAGCAAAGAAAACAAAGGAGGGGAAAGTAAAGCTCTCCTAGGAGCTGGAAAGAGATGCAATGAGGAGGCTCCAGATGACCATCTGCTTCTGGGTGCCCTCTCCAGAGTAGTATGCTCCCCTTCAGTCTCCATATTATTCCTGTAGCAACTTTATAGTTTTTGTCAGGCCCTACTCATCCTCTTTTTTTCCCCTGCTGATGGAGCTCTTAGTGTTGGGACATGTTTGACCAGGGCAAAAGCTGTTTTTAGCAGTTTCTGGAAAATGAGGGTAGGCTACTTCCACACCGTCTGCCACTAGAGGAATCTCAACCATAAAAATCCCACTCCTCAGAAGTTTAATAAGACCTACTTGAGTCAACTTTCCCATAAAACCTCTTCAACGTTAAGTCATGGCAGAGAGCACACAACTTGAGAGAACTGATATAGGTATCTTAAACAGTTTTTGATGCCTGGTACTGGCACATGCCAGAAAATTTGAGAAAACTCAGGGAGCATTGAAATGATCAGAAAATATGTGTCAATTCTCAGAATTTAATTCCTCAGAAGAAAATTGGAGAACACAATTGCTGCACTCAAGAGTGTGAAATTCTTGGAAGGACTAATTGCCAGGATATGTCTTTCATTGTCTTCAGGGGATAGAGTTCATACAGATTCAGTCAGGGAAAGGAAAATTTAGGTTGTGAGTTTGGGAAAGCAGCTTAATAAATATCTGCTATAGAATTATATAGAAGAAGCAACAGGGAAAGGAGGGACAATGAAATCTCTCGCTGGGTGTGCTCTGATGTCCTATGTGATTAGGGCAAAACATTTACACTCACCACATTTGTAAAACTGAGCTGCTGCTAATTACTTAAGTTGCTGCAGAAGTTCAGAATAGTCTACTGAGGGCAGAACAGCTTTGTATTTATGAGAAGCTTGAAATTATACTGCTGCTTACTAAAGGTCACTTCTAGCGATCACTGGGACAACTCTGACGCTGTGTCCTGGGGAACAGTCTAGACATATCAGCTTATATTACTGTTCTTCTTGTAATAGCTGTTATTCTTAGGAGACCTTTAGAATGCTAAGTTTAAAATTAAAAGACTAATGACTTAAAAGACTGAAATCACCTTAGAGCATGTATAGAAGGAGGAAGAAGCACAGACCTTCTCTCATACATTTTCAAGTATTCAACAATAGAGAAAGCTGAATCTTCACTTACCAGTAGATTCTCTGGCTTGATATCTCTGTGGACAATGTTCAGGCTGTGAAGATACTTGATGGCGCTAGCCAGATTGTAAAGCATCCCACTGGCATCCCGCTCTGTGTATTTGTTGGTGGAAGTGATAGCATCAAAAAGATCTCCTCCCTGGAGAAAAACCACCATGGCATATGAGCAACATTGCTTGTGAAATGACTGAAAAATTTAGGGAAGATCAAGAAGCATCATTTACAGAGGAGAAGGAGGGAGCAGCAGCACAGTTTTCTTGCAGCTATAAACTATGGCTATTATGATGACATCCTCCACAATGGCAACTGAACATATCAGTAACTCAGAACCATTTGTCATGGCTTATATGGCTAGCCAAGAGGCCAGAGTCTCTACTGCAAACTGTTCCCACTTGCTGCTGCTTTTGTAACACATCCAGCGCTTGTCAACCTGTGTGTTCAGAGGCCCTGCTGCAAATTTCTGGCTTGTCTACATACTTGTCTGTCATGATGCCATGTACTAACCCTTGTCACTCTTTATAACCACAAACAGGCTGAAATAAAATTTTTGCCCAAAGCCTCATAAAGATAAAGGAACTTTGAGGAAAATTCAAACTGGCTACCTGTCATCACTGCTAGCATCTTTTAAAAGTCCGTTTCCATCTCATAAAACTTTGAAAAGGTGGAGTTTAGTAACCGCATTCTCTACACCCAATATGATGTTTTAGGTAGTTTGATGCTTCTTGTAGCTAATACTGAAGAACTTTCCATAATATATATCAGACAATTATACTGGAAGACACTTAAGAATTAACATTAGGATTTCACCACAGCTACAAATACAGATGGCAAATTGTGCTAATTCATCTAAAAGCTACTTTCAGTGAAAGAAAAATCAGATAAAGAGAAAAAAAAAACAAAACCAAGAAGAAGAAAAGAAGGATAATAAAGTGTAAGTCCTCAAAGCTGAAATGATCTTCACTAAGATCTGAGGCAGCTATGACATTTGGACTGTATTCCCAGAGCTGAGCTGGCAAGTGGAAGAAGAACATGCAAATGCTTGGAGAAAGACACACACACACACACAGAGTTTAAAGAACAGATTTAGGAGGAAGCTTGACAGAGTGGAATTAAAAACAAACATCTTCTGAAAGATACTATTCAAAGGTATTGGTTCTTTTAGCAAAGAAATACCATGAAGAAAACACACACCAACAAAAAAAAAAAAAAAAGAGAGGAGGAAAAGGATAATTCTGCAAAAAACAAAGCAAAATATCTCTGCTGCAGTCAAAACATTAAGGAAAAAAAGCACAATAGATTGTATTTTAAAGAAAAAGTAGGTATTTTCTGGAGGTCACAAAGGAGTCCCTGCTTTGGCAACTCTCATGATCTTATCAACAGACTCAAGTTATTTGTCGGGGTTTCTTCTTAGGGCTATGTTCCACAGTAAATATTGTTTTCACTAAGACAAAGGAGGAGGGGCAAGAAACAAAAAAGGAACTTTTCCAGGAAAAGTAGGAAAAGACAACCACCAAAGGGAGAAGAAGACAAGCACCAAACACTCAAATATGAGAAGACAGATATTAATTGTTTTAAAAATCCAAACTATTAAAATCTTTGAATTGTTGAGGTGCAGCTGAAGTCTTCCAGGGCAGGTTTATTTCCACTGTAGATGTAAAACCTCAGCTTTGGCAACTGCTTGCAGACAAGCCTTGTCAAATCTGGACCACATGAAAACCTCTTGCTCTGGCTGGTGACTGATCAAGATACATCCAGATACACAAGTGTCATGGCAAAGGAAGAATACAAGGCCAGATTAAACCAGAGAGAGGATTAGAGAGAAAAACCAAATATTTGGCAAAAGTACAATCCCATGTACTTCATGGCAGTATCTGATCCCTAAGTATTAGATATCCGCATGCAGCAAAATATGTGGGATGAATAATCTATCTTCCCTAAGATCCTTCCCACAAAGCCCCTGTACCAGCTGCTTTTTTAACATGAGGTAGTAGATTAGAAAAATCTTTGGTCTTATCTAATATGTTCCAGATGCTCCAGAGAAGTGTCAATAACATCAGCAAATGATCTGCCTCCAAAAAAAGAAAGAAGTCTAAAATGAGATATGAGGAGCAAGAAGGAAAGAAGCTGAACCTTAAAAAGAGAAGGGAACATTTTGGCCTAAAGTCAGAATGAAAAGAACAAATGTTACGTGCAAGAGAAACCTAAAGTCAGGAAAAGATAGAGCTTGCAGAGCACATTAACAGATGGTCAAGCCAATCTGAAGCAGAATAGTTTTCTCCATTTAAACTTGACTTAGCAAAGTTTCTTACCAGGTAGTTTCTTACCAGCTAAGAAAATAGAACATATATTTAGACTCTGGCATTCTTTGCATTTAAAAGAGAGGTGATACCCTGGAAAGAGTTAAAAGAGCTGAAAGCTGTATCAGGCAGAATTGTTTTCAGACTTCCCTTTCCCCTGAAGAGCACTTTAACCTGCAAGGTTCTGCTTAGCTGATCCACACAGCAGGTCACTATCATTTATTCAGGCACAAGGGGTGAGTTCAGGATGACATTTCAGTCTTAAATCCCCTGTTCTGGAGTGAAATGGCAACATCTGAATGCAGTTTTTATCATCTGCACACATGAGGAAGTATACTTGGAAGTAGAGTAACCAATTATTTATTTATTACCTTGTTATGTAAATGATATAAACTCTCTTTTCTTCTGCAAAAGTGAAATCATATCCTGGAGCAGTAAAGGAAACTCTGCCATAAATCTTGCTTCTTAAATTGGCCAAACCTCTGTTAGGTTTGACTAACAATTTTGTTTCGCTGTGTAAAAAGGCAACATGCCAGAAATCAGGTCCTTGCTTCCTTTTACAAGCACCACTTGCAATGTGTTTATATTTGTATTTATGAAGTGCTTTTTCTTACACTTTACAAAGCAATGAATGGCCTTTCCGCCACAAGGTGAGGGCAGTATTTGCTGCAGCCACTTATGTCAAACATGTTACTGCCAATTAATTCAGGGTGGTATTAACTGAAACCGTGCTCTGCGGTATCAAGCCTTTTCTCCTTGAATTTCTTTCCTGTCTGTCAGCTTGATTGAAAGTCAGGTCTTCAAAAGTCAGTCAATAACAGATGGTTAATCAATTTTAACAGTGAACACTATGAAATGGTAACAGTCAGCAAGCAACTGGTGAATTAACAATTAATGTCTTTCCAGAAATACCTTCCCTGGTGCCCTTAGAGTATAGCAAGGCTTTTTATCCCAATTAAATATTAAAGAATAGATGTTTGCCTCAAAGAAACAAAGATGACTTCCCAGGATCAGGATATTCCTTCTAAATGTCATCTATTATTCTACATAACAATAAAGAACATTAAAGCAGTGCTCACTAGGCTATCTGGACTACACAGATGTCTATAGAGCCCTTTTATAGCATAACTAAAAACATAAGTATCTTAGTATGTGCAGCAAGTCTGAAGAGTTAAGAAAGAGTGTAAGAAAACAGATCTTTCCAGAAGGCAAATATAATGGATGGTTTTCACAGGCTAGTTATTTTGTTAGGGCTTGTTGGTTCCCCACTCTCTTATTCAGCTGAGTAGGACTTTGATTAAAATCCACCAGAGACTACAGTTTTAACATTTTTCAAGCATGAATAACACAGCAGGTTGCACCCATAAAACCAACTATGTGCTTATGTCTTGGCATGTTAGACAAGGCACAGCTTTTACTTCTTAGCACACCTCATGGGGCCAAGATGAAGCATTTGTCAATGCAGGCTGAAGCTGTAGCTACATTACATTACGATGTTGTGCAAGAGTATTGAGGTACCTTTGAATGAACTCTCACGGATGCTGGGAAAAACCTACAATAGCATAGAACACAAAGTCACATAAAAGAGCAGTAATTATGATTAAAAAATAGATTTAGATGGCTAAAGGCATCTGCTATTTCACACAGCAGCGAGAACACAGCTTGTGTCACCACCACAGGGGAATAATGGAGCAAACCAGAAAGTCTGTCATTCTTCTCACTTTCATATTCCACCTCAGATATTGAGAAGTTCTTTAAGAAACACTTGGACTTGGGATCACCCTGTTGAAGATCTCAATGATGCACCTACATAAGAGCATCCCCTAATCTCCACCTACAACCAAAGCAAAGCAGATAGCAATCCTACTTGCCAAAATTGTTTTCATTCAGGACCTCTGGTGGTGCCTGTTTCTAATTACTGATGCAAAGAATGTCTGCTGAAGGTGACCACGCTTTTAGCTTAAGGTAAGTGGAACTGATGTGACTGCGAGGGTTCCGAGTTCCTGATTTACTCACAAGTGTTGAGCATGCACATATAACAGGCCTGCACACAAATGCTGCTACACAGCTTCATTGTAATCTTTGTCTTTAAACATTCAAAACTGTGGAATTCCCAGGTGTAGACATGATAGGCTACCCCAGGAGAACCTGCTGATGAAGATACAGAAATGGAGATGGCTGCTGGAAAGATCTTCCCACAGAATAACTGAGGAAGGAAGGAGAATTGATAATCCCATTAGTGAATGGGAAAAACAGGTGTATTCTGTTAAAGTAAGCATAGATGACATGATGTCCTCAGTGGTTTTATGTCCCAATTTGTACAATTTACTCAAATGTACTTTTATCACCTTTTATGCACAGTGACATACTTGTGTTTTAGTACCAGAGCCGAGAGCTACATTCATGCTTCTTGCACTGTGCTGTTGACAGTATGGGGGCAAGAGATGAACTGGTCTGAATTTATAATCCAGTTTGAATAAGCAATTCCATCAGTGAGTGAAATAAACACATACAATCTGGAAGTTATTATAATGAAATAAATAGGGTCCCAAATATAAAACACTGCATTTGCAAAGTTACTTTTCAGAGCAGACCCATGCTTTGAATAGCAGGCTTATTCCTTCCACTCCCCTCCCCTCTTCCTCCATCTTAAATGTAAATTATTTTTGAGCAGGGAGGCCTGGCAATGTGTTAATACAAATCAGTGGAAAAAAAAAAAACAGACAGGTAATATTGTTTAAATTGAATATCAGTTCATACAATTCAATAAAATTCTATTCTGTCAAAGAATATTGAATTTTGAAGGCTGGTATTTATGGCTATTTGGACTGAGTTTATTTTCAATTCATCTCAAGGCAGATTCTTTCCCTTAAGATATATATTTTTTTAAAGAGACTTCTCTTGGGGGAGCAAATAAAAGTGGTGATCTCCAGAGTACTGTCCACAGACCACTTCTGATTGTGACCTTCAGAAAGTTAGACAAATAATGGAAATATCTGAAAGTTATAAAACCCAATCTGACAGTGGGTTACACATATTTCAGTAGGGTGCTAGATTACCTTCAGAAACTACCTCCATTCTAAATTGCTCTGTGGTTCCATGATTTTCAGTAGGATTTAGTACAAATGAGATTTCCCACTATGGTTGAAACAATTCTTTATAAGCAGCTTGTCTCCAAAATACCCACCTTTACAAGTTCCATGACAAGGTACAACTCAGTTGGCATGTCCATCTCCTCTATCAGAAGTACAATATTGGGGTGCTTAACTCGTCTTAAAATAGATACTTCATTCTGGATCATGTGTTCCTATCACACAAAATAAAATTTCAATGACTATGGGTTGGTGGGAAAAAGAAATTGACAATAAAAAGGCAGACAGAATTGGAACCTGCATGGATTTTTCAGGGTTTTTTTTTTTTTAAAGTCAACACGTGTTGCCTCCACCAGTATGGAAGGAACATGTCTAGAAACAACATTGGTGTGATAACTAAAAGAACAGAGAGTAGAACAGAAAGAAAGAAATGGAGGGAAAGACATGTTCCTGATGCATAGAAAAGTTAAATATGGAAGCTTCTTCTTTTTTTTTTTTTTTTTTTAAAAAAAAAATCCAATGCAGAATCTTTAGTTTTCAAAATAGGATAGCATTTCAGAGAATCTTTCATTGTAGATATCAAAAGCTAACAGTCACTTGGTATAAAACTGACTATTAGTAGCATTAGTAGCGTCATTATCAGTGTTACAATTACTAGCACTATTTTTCCGATTTCCAGTAACATCTGGAATTAGAGGACGTAATTGCAGGATTGCCCACCCAAAACCAACCAACTGGAGAATCACCACATGCATCTAGAAAGACACACGCATCCTTTTACGTTCGTATTTCAAGAGCCTCCAGAAGGCAGGCAAAGGCGTCCACCCAAAAGATTCTGTCACTTGCCAAGAAGAAGATAAATACCAATAGCTTCCAAAACTGATCTATTTTGAAAACTGATCTTTTTTGGGGGGTGGGGGTGTGGAAATAAAAAAAAAACCTCAACCTTTTGATCTCATGTGAATTTTATACTTACTTTCCCTCTGCATTTACTTTTTTTGATTATTTTCAGCGCATATTCTCTACCAGTTGATCTGAAGGAAAAGAAAAGAAAAAATTGTCTCTTCAATCACATTGACCACTTTTGTCAGTCAAGTTTTTATATATCACTTGAGCACAGTAGGTCTAGGCATGAATTCTATTCAAGAGTTTGTTTCGTCAAGAAATGAAGCTTGGATTTGACTGAAATTGTGAACTTGGGTCAAATTTATTGAATACCCGTGCCTGAGAAAAAAGCATTAAGCATTTTTTTCGGTAAATGAAGACATTTCAATGTTTAAACGAAACCCAACATAAACTTTTTTCCCTCCTTGAATTTTGTAGTGGTAATTGTGGTTTTCTGTAATAGTGTTATATAGTATTTACAGACACAAAGCTTTTCAAAAAGAAATTTTTGTTTTCTGTTATTAAAATACAAGTTAAGGAAAAGACTTTTTTTGGGTAACTAAAATGAAAAGACATTTTTTTGCACATCTACACTCACAACTGCTATGACAAAAAATGGAACTCAGACTTTGGAATAATGTTTTATGCATTCAGCATATATATGATATTTATCAGTGCTAGAGGTGATGCTTATAGAACAGAATATGAAAGGATGCGGATGCAGCATAAAACTATAGAAAGTAAGTTCAGGATGAACACACATTTCCTTTGAAGTATTTTTTTTAAACCATATAATATTTATTTCTACCATATATATCTATATCATATAGAACGCTAACACAGAAGAATAAGAATGTAGCCAAGTAACAGTATCAACTTCCATTTCTTAATTAAGTTACAAAACCAAAAACATGGCTCTAAGGATGACATCAAGGAGCTCTTCTCACAAGCTCTACTTTCACTGTAAGGTTAAACAGAGAGTAGATAATACATAAAAAGCTCTTACTGAAATACTTTCATTTTGTAGTAAGTATCTAAACAGTTCAAAAAGGTCTATTACATTGTCCTTAGGCATATGTTTGGTTAAAAAATATAGACAAACGTAACCTCTCCAGCATATGGGGTGATCTTTTGTTCATTCCTGGTTTAGCAAAACATAGTTAAGCCGATACATTACATTGATATAGAGTAAGTTAAACAGAGAAATGAACGTGCCTAAATGTGTGCACAGTCTGTCAAACAGAACATGCAAAGTGAGTCATAAACTGAAAGCTTTTCATCAGGAAAATGACTGGGCATTTTCATTGGCGTATTTAAGCATGGAGAACTCCTCTGGCAATGACGTCCCACTAGGTATTAATTTAAAGGAAAATGGGGACTTCACAAAAAAGAAAAAAAAGAGTTAGTTTGGTTTGAGTTCCCAAGTCAGCGGGGAGCAAAACCAAGCTGCTTTGAGACATCAAAGAAATCAGACTGGATGATGGTGTTTATGACTTGGAAAAAAGTGCAGCCTAGCTGTTCAAGACTTCAAGCGAATTAAAAACTTCTCATATCTATTTTAATACTGCAGACTCCAGAAATGAGTCACACTCCACTTGGGGTGCCCCTTCTCAGTACTGCTGTTTGGTGCCTACAGTCCCAGATCAGTGAGGGGACAGGCAGAGATATGGACACTATTTTAGTGAAATTGAAGGAGGACGTAGGAGAAGGAACACTAGAAATTAAGATATCTGGGGTTCAAACTGAGACATAAAATGCCTTCTATCAATAGGAGTCTTTTTCAAGATGTTTAGTTTCCCTAGGAATGCTTCCTTTCTGTCATGAGAAAGGAAATTGATGGTTTTTGTTGGCCATGGGAGACTACATATACTCTGAAACACTGGGAAATCTGAGCTAGTGAGGAAATGTCAGAATTGGAAGTATCTGAAAGTTAAAAATGAACACATATAAAACCACCACAGGACAAATTACGTATACAATGGAGCAGATATGTAACGAGCAGATGACAACTCTGACTGCTCTCTGTTTTGATAAAAAGAAAATTAAAGGTAAGAAAATGCAAATCCCTTTCCCTAAAAAGCTGCAGAACCGCAGGCTGTCAGCAGCACTGCAACTTACATGCCCGCCAAAAAATACACACAGCCATGCCAGAAACACACAGTGAAACCAGCACATCACCTCGCACTCAACCCAAACAATAAAAGGTGCCACACAAAGTAGGAAACATGTTATAACTGGATAAAAGTCTGGACCTGTGGCACTACTGCAGGGCAGAGCTAGACCTCTGGTTCATACCAGGGCTCCATGACACGTCCTCTGGCTGTTTTAACCTTCTGCAAAGTTCACTGAGATTTTCATTGCACTGGAGATTTTCATTGCCTCTATCTTTATTATTTTTTATGTGTGCATTAAAATGTATATGTGTGCATGCGTCTGTGTCCCTGGGTGATCACAGATGCACAGAATGGGATTTAAAAGTCTTCACATGAAAATTCTGAAGGTAGTTTTTGTATTCTACTTGGACTGTACATTGTCAGAGGAAAACACCTGTGAATGCACTTAAAGCATCAGTACACATGCGCTGGTCTTCACAGCTATGGAAAAGTATCCATGTGATCAGCAAAGATGTGTAAGAGCCAATTCCTACTTGCTTAACACCTCATGGTGCTATTCCTTTGAAGTCTAATGCACACAGGATTTGTGTGTCAGAAGAAAGTGGGAAAGTCCTCCATCCCAGGTATCACCCCATTAATTCTGACTCTGAAAATGATGGACATATCAGACTTTGAAGTGAGGTGTTTGTTGCTTAGGACTATAAAGAATGTTTTTGAAGGGCTTTTCCACATACTGGCTTAAATTTACCCTCTGAGCCATTAATTTCTGATTCCACACTTGTGATGGCAATGGTACACCACTTTAAAAGTGGAAACTAACAGATATAATTCTATTTTAATTTTCAAACTCTCTCAAAGCACTAATTCTCTGATATAAATGGGATCTATGAAATGGTATAGCTCAGAGGCCGTAAGAGTATGTATCTAGGAAAACCTGAGTGAGCATGCCATTTGAGCGCATTTTCACTGGATTCATTGTATTATTGGATCTTTCTGGGACTAGTGGGACAGACAAGAGGACAGGAAATGGTTTTCATTTGAACTCTCAAAACTGTTGTAATCAGCATTATTTCTAGGTGTGGTGGGACCTATGCTTAATTTTTTCATGTCCTTTCTCTCAGCTTGAGAAAGAGTTGTAAAGCGCACTCTAGGACATTTGCCTGTCTTGTAGCACCATCGGTATTTTCAGCTGAGCGACAGCATATTAAAACCTCAACCTTTTTTAATTTTGACTTGTAAGCTGTTTCTCTCAGTCACTACTTACTTTCTGCTTGTCTTGTTCTCTTTTTTAACACATATATGTTTGTGCCTGTGTTTTTTATCAGTCATGCCTTCTACACCCATTTTGCAGTGCCACCTTGTATTCATATTGTGTTGCTTTCCTTCCTCTAGGTATCCATATCCCCTAGTTTAGTGTTCAGACCTTGGGGTTCGATCTAAACAGCTATCACCTTCCAAATGACCAGCTCCACCATGAACTCACTCTTACTGAGCTTTGGCCAAGTCCTGCAAGCACTCTGTCAGTTGATACAAAATCCAGTCTTCCTTCTTTCCCCAACAGCTGTCTTCTGCCTTGCCAGACTCTTTCAAATGCAGAGTGGGACCTGACTTCTTCCAGAGGGATTCTAGTTTAAAACCAGCCATGCTAATTTATCATCAGCTGCCATGGAATCTAATCTTGACTAGCTCTCTAGGATTTTTATCAGACTCTTACAGGCTAAAGAGCAAAAAAAATTTCTTTGAGCCCAAAGGTGAGGTTGCAGTCTTCTTTAAGAGTCTCATCTCTAGGACATGGTAATAGGGGACATAAAACTTTGGTTCTGGAATTTTGTTATCAGACCTTGACATCTCTTTTGTTCCTTCTTTTCAGCATCACTATATCTCGCAGTTATCTACACTGTTACTATCTAACATGGGCAACCTTATAACCATTTCACATACAAGTACCTTTTGTCTTTTTTACACTGTGTTCTCCTTTTTTTAACAATACTACCAGAGGGCACCTGAAGTTCTGCTTAGAACACTTCTGTATTTGTTCCCTATTTTTCACACTCTTAGTGTTGGTACATTCAGTTCAAACCTGGCTCATGACCTGCTTGACCAGATTTGGAAACTGGCACCTGAGCTAGACAACATGGATGCTTTCAGCAACATCAATGTTTGAGGTGACTTCTCTAATCTGAAGTGGATGTCTAAAACTGGTCTTACAGTGTTTCTGCTCTCGCCTCAACTGCCCTTCAGTAAAGGACACCTAAGAAGCTAGATTTTGACGTCTGCAGTGCAGCCTCCTAAGGTTGGATGGAGATCCTATAATGGCATAGAGTAGGCAAGCAGGAAATGGATGCCTATATAATTAAAGATAACCATGGAAGAGGTTACTTCTCAGTGTCAGATGGCAGAAAAGATGGATCCAAAGTCAGTCCTTTCTGCTGACCACCACCACTACACTGCTCGTACAAAACTTCCTGACATCTCCTACATGTGAATTGTTTCATTGGTCTAATGTAAAAGGAGAGTTGCAAGAATATAGCACAAGAAAAGGCATTTTAGTGTAACAAGAAAGATTTCAGAAAAAGAATTGGTAAAATCATGTGGTCTGAAGCAGGAAAAAACCCACATATTAAACACATAGATAATTAAATTCATAGATTGTCCCTTGGACACTCTCTCCTTCACTTCATGAGAGGCCGTTAGTCTGTTTTTTCCATCTGGCACCGAGACATTGCCTTATTACATGTCCTGTATTCTACAAATAAAGACATGCTCTAGAAAAAAGCATTACATTTATGATCATCTTTACAGTAATGAGCACATTATCCTTCTCACCTTTCTATACACTCCTTCACAATAGCAAAATTTCCATCCCCTATAGTTCTTCCAACTTTATATCGTTCTGCTATTGATGCTGGAACCTGGAAACCTTCCTCCAACACTTCTGAAAGAATCATTAGTACATTTTTATTGTTAGTGAAGGAAACACAGATGTTGCACATAACATGCATTTTAAGTCTATGGTTTGAGGAGCCTGGAAACCATTCAGAGTCAGTATCTCACTTACTGTACAGTGAAACCATGCTGCTGACATTGTATATACTCAACAGGTTTCACACAGATACAATAATGAAAAATAAGACTTCTGGGGGCTCAAACATACCACCACTCGAGTGTTACATAGTTTACCATTCCCACTGCAATATGCCCCCAGGACAAAACCAAAATTGTATTTTTTTAATTATGAAAAGGCCTCTGTGATCTGCACAAGCGCAGACCAGCCTCCAAAAAGGGCTGGAACTCCTTGACACAGCATGATTAAATATATGTACCAAAGAAGTCCAACACTCAAGCTCTTATTTTATTACATCCTGTAAACTGAGACATCCATAAAACTCCTCATGTGCTAAGTGCTAGTTCTCCCCCTCCCCCAATATTAAATATTTAGTTTTTAAACAAATGTTCTCAATAATACTACCTTGCATGCAACCTGGGCACCAGATGTTTAGGTAAAAATTGCATTACACAGTATCTGAGCATAAGAAAAGCAGTTTCATGTACTTTAGTGCTCATACATGTGCCATTATTTTTAAATGTATTTGAAATAGCATATTACAAATACCTAACATGCCTCTAAAAGCTGACTTGTAATCTGCAGCTGATACAAACTGCTATATAAATACCATAAAGTAAAAAAAAAATAAAAAGCCTCTGAGTATGTGACTTGAATTTGCACTTTAAGACAGTGCTTTTAAGCATAGCTTATCTGTCCTTTGTTCCAGTTTAGTATTAGAAGTGAATGTTATGATACAAGGAGGCTGGGGTTTGCCTGAATTCACAGACAGCATGAGGAGTTACTGTCAGACAGGAACATATA
The DNA here is from genome assembly GCF_026170545.1 of Melanerpes formicivorus. NCBI lineage: Eukaryota > Metazoa > Chordata > Aves > Piciformes > Picidae > Melanerpes > Melanerpes formicivorus. The sequence continues at coordinate 49,917,198 of NW_027142353.1, read as the reverse complement.
CACACACTTACGTATGTGTGCGTGTGAACAGGCAGTATTTGAGCAGACACTATCCCTCAGCCAACTTGCTTGTACAGGGTGAGACTAATAATTCTTGAGTAAAGACCTAGGACTGCAGCATACTTTTCACTATCTTGACAGATCAGACCAAAAATTACTGAAATAATCCAGTCAGCACTGAGTCACCTGCAGAACCAGTGTCTCCAGCATCCAGTAACCAAAGCACCTCTGAATAGCAATGTCCAGATCAAATATGATCCTGAGTGAACCTAATTGGTTTGCTAATACTGATGAGTCTTCTCACACAAAGTCACCCAGCCCTCAACACTCCCAGCAAGAAGAATGACTCATTTCCGACACAGCTGCTGTTATCACCACATTGACTGCTTTGAAATGTCAGCCTTCAAACGTTACCTTCTGCAGGTCCATCATTTTCATCCATAGAGCTGCAAACTTTGGTGGATGCTAATGAGGTAGAGGAGCCACTGTGTTGGGAGCTCTGGAAATGGAGAGACACAAATGAAAACAGATGATTTTTAATGAGCACGTTCCTGCTGGACATATGTCCCAGAGAGGCTTCAGTGTTGCCGGTGCAAAGTACCAATTTACTTTGGTGGAGGGATATGTGGATACTTTGGAAGATTCCGTTTTTTTCCACTGAAATTACACATTTGTAACCCCTGTGTACATGGAGATAACCCTGATCCATCATGTGCAGCAATGTGCTGCAACACTTTTACATATGGTCCATTAGCTTCTCCCTATTCCATACACATTTTGCCAGAGAAAACCGTGGAGCTGTATGCCCTCTGCAGGCAGGAGACCGCTTCCTCACCGACACCATTAACGCGGCAGGCACTAGAAGCACAAATGTCTGTATTGGCTGAAGCTGGCTTTGTTATGGGCAGAATTCCTCACTTTTAGAAACCTCCTTCAGGGGAAATCCTCCCCAGTTGTGTTCTAGAAGGGAGAAAGAATTATGGCAATGCATGGTGAAAACAAAATGTCATAGCGAATAACTGGCATTTTTGTAAAAGCATTTGAGTGGGTACAGCTCACATGAGGTATGAATGCATACCCTGGGTTTAAATTCATGTACAGTGTCTGTGGTTGTCCATACAGTTAAGGTGGGGAGGACAGTAACTCTGTCGTCTCTAGAAGCTTTGCAGCCACTCAGCTTGGATGTCAGAAGTATAGCAGGCAGGATCTCACAAGGAAAGCCTTCCAAAGCACCTATCAATGTTTATCAGTAAAGTATGGGCTCTAGGTATGCACTTCAGGAAGACTGCTCCATCACACATCTAGAAGGGTGAAACTACACAGACATGAGATGGACTGGATTTCACTTTAATTCTGTGCTGTACAACAACTGTATACATATATCTTCAAGGTTTACCCATCTTCAAGGGAAACCAGGAAAAGCTACAACTTTAACAGTGGCCTTTTCAATTTACAGCAAAACTGAGCATTTTCTCCTGCCCCTGTGTTGCACCATAAGAGAGAAGTACTCAGAGGATTTCCAAAAATCTTTCTTAGGCTCACATAGTTCACATGCTAAGAGATTATAAAGTGATGCAGTATTTAATTACTTTCTTCAATCTATACTATATATTACATACATTTCAGGCTGTACTGTATGAAACTATTAGTTTCTTATCTGTGTTTGCAAAGTATCTAGATGTCCACAGCCAAGGTGCCAAGCCACTTTATATATTTAATACAGCTTCTTTGGGATGATTTCTCTCTTCTACCACGACAAAGCACAGCCAACAGCTGGAGCAAGAATAACTCATGATGCAGCAGTTGGGACCTTTGCTTGCAAGGTACAGAGCCAGGGAGGAGGCAAACAGCAGAGTTAAAGGCTGGCCAGTGTGCTGAGTTCATTTGAATAGACTAACTTCTAATTTCTCCCATACTAGATTAAGGTCAGCTGATTTAGACAAAGGCTGTACTTGGCCTATTTTTCACTAAATAATCCTGAGAGCTTGCACAACCCTTCTATCAAGAGACTTTTTTGTCCCTTTTTTTCTTTTAATCAACTCCAGCTCATTCTTTTCATCCATCCCAGCATTTATTCTGAGCTTTGATCAGAATTCAAAATTGCATTCATCAGTTTTTGGACTACTTTTGCTGCCTCTTAGCAAACAGAAGTGAGCACTGACTGATTTTACGCCATTCTCTAAGATATTGCTGCCCTCATTTTGTGATTAGGATGTGTTTATGTATGTGCCATTGCTGTGCTAAACTCTGTGGGATGTCTCAGTAAAAACTTACCTCTGGCTCATTTTTGAATAAATGAGCAGGTGAGGACCAAGGTAACAGGACAATGCTAGGAGTTCTCATGCCTGGAGAAGTCACTCTCAAAATCTATTTTTATAAACGTGTAATGAGAGAATTGTTTCCATTACACTCCTGCTTGTAAATTAAGCAGAAAAAAAACATGTTTTCTCTACTCATTCTGCTGCATCTATTTGTTTTCCTAACAGGCATCCAATTTCTTCTTTTTGTGCCCCAGAGTATTTTTTTAAAGTAATTACAGTATCTTTAATATTTGCTACATACACAATCAGGAATGAATCTTTACAACATGCTAAGGAGTACAATACAAAAAAGTTAGTGCTAGATTTTCAATAGATTATCAAACAACTATTCTATTCAGCTTTTTGCCTTTTATACTATTCAGCAGATGTTAGGTCAAGACTGTTGACTATACACCATTGCAGCTTCCTTTAGCAGCCTGATGGTCTCTTTATGGAGTCTCATACCCATTGTTCTCATTTGAGATAATGTGAGATGTGAACTTCAAGACTCAGCTCAGTGGCCACATCTCAAAATAGGTGCCTAGAGAGACTCAAATTTCTAATTGGGAACCTAACTTCTCAAAGACCCTCAAGATGAGGCTTAGCTGTGAACTATGACTGCTCAGTCCTTCCAAATTTAGACTCTTTTGAGGGGCCATTTCAGCAAAACACTTCAGCAAGTGCTTCACTTTAAATACAAATAGTCTTACTGGCCTCCACACATCTGAAATTCATTCCTAAATATGTCTTAGGTACAGCTCCCTAAATATATATTAAGCCTAGATTTAGTAAAAGAAACTTGAAAAAAAAGTGGTCCATAAAAAATGGAAAAGAAAGAAAACATCCATCAGATATTTAAGTGCCCCTAACTATTCTTATTGACACTACATAAGAACTGGAAGAACTAAATTGATGCATTAGCAGTATATACTATACCAGAGGTCTGCAAATAAAGCATACAGCTCCTTCAATGAGATGTGTGTGAGAAGCACCAGTGTGCAAGCAGAAGCAGAACTCAACAGTGAAAAGAAAGCAGTTGCTAAGAATATATTGACTAAAAAATGCATACTGAGGCTTCAAAAACTTTAATCTTCCAAGATTTTACTATCAATTGAAACATAGGAAGAAAGGCCCCCAAACTTCTCATTGCCTTTGCTAAACCTCTCCTATTAAAATAACATTATAAAGAAGTCAAGAACTTCACATTTGCATATATTTACCAAGTCTGCTGATAGACTCCCTTTCACCATTAAAGAGATGTTACTAGGTAAACATGACACAAATATTTTTGGTTTTATTCAATTCACTGGAACAAAATGCAAGCATTTATTTATCTTTACTTCAGCTAGAAGGACATTCCATTTATTTAGACTTTAATTAGCTCGTTGTTCTCACAAGCTGAAAGTCCTCTGGGTCCAGCAATCCTTGTGGGTCTCGGTGTTCCTTCCAGTTGGCTTGCCAATCGTGAGGCAGTCTGCCGTGCACGCTGTTGCTCTCACAGCTGTGGACCCCATCAGGGACATTGCAGATGGGGAGTGGGAAACCCAAACTCTAAGGAAGCATATAATCTCTTCAATACACAGACCTTAATGCAATTAGCTGTTTTAATTTTAAGAGATGCTGAGGTACTTGAAATGTCATCACTTTTACACAGATTTAAAGGGGTCCAGTTACACAGGTTGCCAGCACATGGCCATTTTTATGGCACACCTCCATAAAAAGTGATGGCATTAAAAACTCCAAGTCTTTAGTGTAAGGATTTCAGATCCTATTCAGGTTTATATAACAGATGGCCAGCACACCACACATCTCAATGATGTGAATGGAAACATTAGCACTATAGAGTTTCGTTTGTGTCTCACTGGGAGATTTATTTAGCAACTGCTTTGTAAATAGTTTGTATCTCAGTGGAAATTGTGCTAAATCTGTGGGAAAAAAAGGCAGTAAAATATTACTGTAATTTCTCCCCTCATACTCAGCTTTGTCCTAAATTAATCTTAAAATCCCATTCCAACTAAACAGCAGGAATTATTCTTGTGGGCTACCAGTATCAGTAGTTATGAAAAGAAACTTAAACAAGTCGGACTTGGAAGTTTGTTAATGCAATTCAGATTCCTGAATCTTAAACCCTAAACACTGCATTGTATTTTCCCAACCTCTCCAAACCTTTAGTAGTGCATATGGAGTCTACAAAGTCTCTAAACAATAGATTCCTTTGTATTTTCCTAGCACGAAGGAAGCATCTGGATGAAATGTGAGCAACAGAAATGCACACAGGTGTAATGCTAAGTTTGGATCTCATGCAGAGTTCTGCTCCTTCAGAAATGGGCTTAATGAAATGAAGATTAAAATTAGCAAAGTGTAAATTCAGGGTGGAGGCTCAGGATAAGGGAATTATTTATAGCTTGAAATGATGTTTCCTAAGACCTTTCCTAATACATACAATTGTACAGAATGTAAAAAATCCAACAAAACAACACACAAAAAGCTCTGCACGTCAGTAATATGTGTAAGGAAAGAGCTCAACTCAGCACAGATAAATAGCGTCAAACCCCAAACTAAACAGTTAAGCAACAATGCTCATGTCTTTTGGAGCCTGTACTAGTGTTAAGTATGATAATAAATAATCTTTGCAAGGTAGCTGTCATGAATTCCTCAGTCAGTTCCTTAGCCTAAAGATTATCACCGTTAATGGCAAAATAAGACGACTGCCTCCTGCAGGTACTGTCTTCAAAAGGCTGAGAAAATTTCTGTAATACGTTAGTGTTAAGTATGAAATAAGTGAGTCAAAAAAACACAATGGCACATCTCTAGAGAACAAAAGATGACAAACTTGTTTCTTCTATTATTTAGTTTAGAAAGAAGCAAAGGGTTATACTGCAACTCCCTCTCCCAACTCTATTCAGTGAAAAATGGTTTTGATTTTCTTTTTTTTTAATTGTTTACATTTTTTGGCCCAGACAGCTGAGATGGCAAAAAACATTTTCACATAAACAGTACAGAGCTGGCAAAAAAACTACTTCATGAAAAAACCATAGGCCTGATGCTGAAAGAATGGAAGGCTGTGGAATTCAAAATATAGAAAGAGAAATGATGCAATTCTTTTCAAATCTGGACACTGCGCTAAACTGGCACATAAGATTCAAATTTATTTATAAACCGTTTAATCCAGAAAGAAAGGTCCTGTTTTATTAAACACTTAACAGAGACCCTACACAGGGAAATTCTGTTTTGCTTCAGTTACGCAATTCAGAATTTACACACTTTGAAGAAGAAATAAGTTCAAATGACACAGGCTATAATCCTGTGTTTGTTGCTCAAAATTTGTGTTGGTTTTCGTTATTGAGTGATTGGAGGGCAAATGAGAGAGACTGCAAGGAAATGGAGCTGACAGACTGAGGTTAAATTTTCAAGCTGAAGCACTTTTTAAAAAATTAGGATCCTCTTATTAAGCTGCAGCATCAACTCTTGTACACTCATTTGATTTGTGTAACGAGGCAATCCTGAAAGACTAACCTAGTTTCCTCTATGACATTTAACAGTAAATGTAAATCTCTTAAATCAGTAAACTTAAAACTCCACTAGCTCCTAACAGCTGCCTCCAAAGCTGAGCCATAATTCAGGCTGCAGGCTCGTTCAACCTTTGACATCCTCCAGAAAAGATTGATGATGTAAAAAGAAATAAGTATCAGTTTCATGGTAGCGGAAGTTGCCCTGTCATTACTGTAGCCGTACTGCGGTTAAACATAAAAAGTTACATGTACAAGTGATGCAATGTGAAGGTTTCCTTTGTCATTTTCTGAAGTTATTTACAGGCAAAAATATCCACTGAATTACAGAATAGAAATTGAAAGGCCATCAAAGGAAGTTCTTATGTCTTTTACCTATTTAGGGGAATTGCACGAGTACCACTTTTATTTTTAATCTTAACTGCTACTTGGCAGAGATAGAAATCTCAATTAATTTGTTTCTACTCCACCTAATTGGTATTGTACTGTTTCCTTACTATGTTTCTATACTTTTCTTTAAGACCTGTTTATTACCAACCAAAAAGGTTTCAAAACAAGAACTTCTATCAGGCCCCAGGCCCAAAGATGCCTCTAGGAGGAGAGTGCCTGAGCATCAGCGGAAGCATCAGACCGGCAGATGACATCTCAGAAATTGTAACATCTCTCTTCCCCCGTCCCTGCCAAACAAAAAATAAAATGAGACTATTGAAACATATTATTTTTAGAGTGGAAAGATATCTCAAGAAAACAAGGTAGTTATTTTAAGACACTGTGGGTATGTTTCAGCACTTCTAGTTTTTCACAGGCATATTTTCTTAATACTTGTCTTAAGAGGAGTGCTGCTGTTTCTGAGTTGTCAGCAGGGAGCTCAAGCCTTCCTTTGAATAATCTATTAATTTCCCACTTCATACTTCAAACCTCTGTCATTGTATACACGCAAACTCACACACAGGCAATTCAAGGCAGGTATATTTACTGTCTCCAAAAGACCCATTAGAAATCAAGCTCTTCTGTGAAGGATCTTTTACATCTACACATGAGGTTTCAGAGTTTATGATTTAAATGGGCACTGAACACGTCTACTATTTAAAAGGAACCCACTAGGATGCACGAATCCCATATGCTTAACTAAGCGAACTGTTAAATGGACAATGTTGATCCAAAATGAACGAGCAATACCAACCACAAGAGTTTGTTTTTGCTTCTTTTTAAGTCTGTTAGTCATGTTTTTGAAATAAACTCACTGAACAGCGGGTATTTTTTAAATATATTTATTACATCACCTACAATAATCTACAGCAATGTTAAATCTAGCAAAACAACAAATTACAACCAGGATGACGTGGTCAAATATGAAACACAAGTACAACACAGTATGGTGAAACAATGGCACAAAAATGAAGGTGATTTTTCTTCAGCTGATTATATGAAACAAAACATTCATCGGCTTTTTTTTTTTTTTTTTGCAAGTTTTACATTTTTTTTGTTGATAAATCAACAGTTTTGGTTTTGGTTTCCTGTGTCACATTAATACAAAAATGGTGTCTTTTAAAAAGCAAATATCCAAGCACTTTTCTTTAAAAAAAATAATCGTATGCATAACTTTTAAAAATCTTAAAACTTATGCTGTAAATGTGCCAATATTTACAATATCATAGTGCAACTAACAAAATGAAGAGGCCTTAGCACAAACATCGTTAGCTCCTCTTTCACTAGCGTCCCAATTCCAAAACACTGTATTGCAGGGCAAACCACAAACTAATTACCTCATATAACATCAGACAACAAGTACACACTGAATACAATACAGCTTTTTTTCATACTTCACTGCTGAGGGTTAATTTAAGCAAATTTGAATATAATCAACATGCGCAAATACAGACACTAAAATGTATACGAATATGTACGTGTGCACCGTGTGTTTTTAATCCTTCGCTAACATGTGCATACACAACACATGTATCTACATACCCATTGCGTTCCACAGGGAATTAGGGTGCTCGGCCAGTCTCAGATCTGGTGCAAGGTGAAAGAGGCAAAGTGAGCCAGCTGAAAGGTGTTACAACAGCAAATGGAGCTCAGAACAGCCTCTTCTGCTTGGCAAGCCCTGCATTCCGAATGGAGGGGTTTCCTGGTGGGTAGCACACCCATCTCCAAAGAGTGTGACAGCCACTTGCTTGCTTTGCTCTGCACATAAAACTACAGCTGGCTGCATGACACAAGGTTATTTTTCTATAGATCACTCATAGTTACAAGTTCTCATCCCATCACTAATGGATAAATTGAAAGTGAAGATTAAATAAAGAACACTCTTGTGTTCGGTTGTATGCCATTAACTGGATACAAGAAAGCACACAGACAACATTAATCAAAGTAGTAATCAAGTCATGAAGTAATTTAGCACCATAAAGATTTGTTTGTTCATTCCTGTACTGTTTTTGACAAAACAGTAAATTTGTGTTGATCTGAGGTTCTTTTCTATATAACTGTTAATTCACCTTAACGTATAGAATCAGAGACCTTTTTTTGTAATGAGCTGCAATAAAGAATGTTCACATGGCAGTGTGAAGTATGAAACTGTAAAAGCAGAGGCTATTATTTATTTTGATTGTTAGGCCACATAATCTTAACTCAGGTGTTCTTCAAGGCTGTTTAACATTATGTGTCCTTATAACATGCATTTATGGTTACAATATTAATGCTCTATTTTGTTTTTCCATTTTACAGCCATATACACCCTGTGAAAATGGTTTAAAGAGAAAAATAACTAAATATGGTGTGCTGCCACTTAATTATTTTAGAAATTCAAAAGCAATTTTCCCTTAGGATAATGAATGGTAAAGACTTTACTGATTTCAAAAAAAGAACTTTAAGCACTGCATGACTTAATATATCGCAGAGCAGTGCAGTTCAAGAGGAGACACAAGTCTGAACATGTCAAAATCATACCATTTCAAGTTTATGATTAATGTTTTGTCTATGTATATGTATTTGTGGATAAGGTCCTTTCCTTCACACCTGGTTTTGCCACTAATTTCAAACTGAGTGGAATATAGCCCTTGTTGATATGTGAGATCTCTTAAAATCGTACAGACTTCCTTGGGGAAGCTGCTCACAAGTATAGGTCGGTGCAGCGTCACTGACTTGAACAGAGCTGTAGTGAAACCCACGGATGAATATCCTTCCATTAATACATTCTCCCCACATATTTGTTTGAAGCCACAAATGTGACATAACTGCATGTGTTTCAAAGCTGTTAATCTATGTGTGTGTGTGCACGTGTACGTGTGTGTTACATGTGTGTAAATATAAACATACACATTCTGTGCTTCACATGTGAACTGTTTGTTGCATAAAAGAAGAAAAGAGATTAAAGAAAAAAAAAAAAACAACCCAGAAAGTTGTAGAAAGCATTAGGGAAATACTCACAAGTATTCATAAAGCTCAAGGAAAGCAAAGCATTCAAAATCTATATAAGACTCTTTAGCTACATCATAATAACCTTAGAGTAGGCACAAATAATGCAGCATACAGAGAACTCTAAGAGGTTCAAACACTATAAAGCGCTGAAGCTATTCTGTTATTTAATGAAGCTGATGAAATCTAGGAACAAACTAAAACCTGTGCTCTTGCTAGCAGGACTACAGCATCAAGAAACACAATTTCAGTTTCACCCATAAACTTAAACCTTCTGGTCTTGCTCAAAAGAAACGCTTAATTTCTGCTCTTGTATAATGGAAATTACATTCCACACAAAAAGGGACCTCAGAGTCTATAAACTGTGTACCTTTTCAATCTCTAAGGGACTTTCATTCCTTAAATGAAGTATTAATGATACATATTGCCCTTGAATAGCCCCTTAATACAAGTCATATGTTTTAATGATTAAATGTTATGGACTAGCATATTCTCTAAACCAGTCTTGACAGAGAACTTGCTGTGATAACAATTACCGATCTAAGGTCCATTTTTCTTTTGCACAGCTAAGCAAAGCTGTGGGATTCAGGTTTGCTGGCAATCTGTGCTCCCTGCACAGAACAAACATTCTTAATAAACTGCCTTAAGCAGCAGTAGCCTGTATGGTAGAAGGGAGGGAAAATAACATTCCTGGAATTTATGTTCTCTACAGGAAAAAAACAATTATTAAAATGCGAGTTTTTGTTCAGACTGCTGGAGCAGTCTGCTTTCTTGGAAAATGATCTCAACGCACCTTTGCATAATATGCATTTCTTGGGATTAAATAATACATTTTACACAGATGTTCCCCCAGAACAGGCAAAAATGCAACTAACTTCACAGCGGAGAACTTTTTCAGTAGAACAGGACAGCCTAAGGATTGGGATATGGGGTGGGACTGTTCCTCTGTTCTTATTGCTGGGAACAGTTTTAGATCTGAAGTCTGAAGCAGGAATGACAAAACATGCATTTCAAAAGGGAATGACCTAACTGCTTCAGTAAACCCACCAGATCAATGACTTTCTCTTCAGGTGATACTGGAACCAAGTATTGAAAACAGAAAAGGTAAGCTTTGTGTTCTGCTGCCCTTTTACTTCCCTTTTTTTTTTTTCCCCCCTTTCTTTTTTCTTTTATTTTTCCCTCCCCCAAATATCCTCCATAAAGAAAATAATATTGATAGAGTGAAGCCATAACATCACATGCCAATATTTTCCAGATGCTGAATCTTATTCTGGACAAATCAGTGTAAAGAAATTATTTAGCTACATTTAAAAGTTGGCATGTAGCAGCTAAATATTTGCTGCTCTTAAGTAAATTTCCTGATTTCAAAATATATTAAATCATCACTAAGTAGCTCAAAAATATAATCTCTATAGATTTTTGTTGAGGATTAGGATCACACTGATTTCTATTTCTAAAATCATTAAGGATTGAAATATTAAAAGAAAAGGTGTAAGACAGGAAAAGTGTATGATGGCTACAGTATGGGCTTAAATACAACAGATACAGTTTAAAGCAATATGCAGCATAAGATGGGAAATAGTAGGCTAAGATTCTCACAATAAAGCAGCAGAAAACAAATAGTATTAGTAGATATTTGTTAAGCAACTGATTATAATGCGTGACCTACTTTAACACTAAAGGAGTTTTGCATATTCATGCTGTACAAATGACGATCTCAACAAATTGCAAAAACAGAGAAATTAGGTCAATAGGAGGATGATTTACAGTACCACCATTTCTGTAAGCTTTGATTTAAAAATGCATGAAATGTCATACTGCAGCAAATAAAAATTGATGTTCCTGTCCTTAACAAGCGAAAATAATCGCCAGTTTCTCAGGCAAAATGTGTTTTTCCAAAAGGTGTCATCATATGTGTGTCAGATGATGCTGCTAGCCAGCAGGCCCCCATATTTCCTCGATTAGAAATCTGTCCATATTTACTTGCAACACACAGATGATCACTATTAACAGCTCTTGCCAGGTAAAACACTCACACTGCCTGTGACCATTGTTCTGTTTAAAGTCATCGGATGGTAATGCAGTGAAAAGAACTCAAACACCACTTTGAAAACATTTACTTTTTGTCCTGTGACCACATGGGATTTCTTAACTTTCTTTTCATTTAGATAAAATGACTAAACTTAGAGTGTTCCAAATGACTAAACTTAGAGTGTGCGTATCAGGATCAGACTGCATGGTGCAGGCAGTTTAATATGGCAGGTTTTTTCTTTCTGCATTTTACCTATTCATTGGTAAAAGCAAAGTATTCATTAACTGTTCATACCAAAATGAATAAAGATACCTATGGTAAAAATAGAACATATAATCAGCACCTTAGACGGTAAAAAGAGTGCTATTCATAAATGTGCCCACTATGGATTTGTGCGTTATAGTCACCTTATCCAATCTTCGTTCCTTAAAGTGTGCACAATGCTGTTTTGTACTTGATAGACATATTCAATGGCTCATTCATTGAAAATTCTTGCATTAAAATGCAGTGGTAAAGACAAACACCCCCCCCCCCACCACTTGAATTAATTTGGCCCCATCTTTTTAATACGAAATATGCAAAACTCTTTTGTGCGATTCACTATAACTGTAAATTAGCAGCTATTCTCTTTAAAAATGTTAAACCTTCACCATATCACAAACCATAAACATTGTTCCATTTTCTGTTTTACACTGAGTCTCCTACTGAATCCATATCATCCGAAGAGAGTGGGCGATACAGGTCCTGTAAGATGAAGTGCAGTATAGATTTGTTTATTGTGCTTGATTTGTTGCACTGCAACTCTCATATTTTTGTTACTGCGGATCAGAAGATACTTTTCAAACATAAAATACACATATGCTATACACTCATTTTTTGCTTAATGTCATAAAGTTATTTTTAATCAACAAATTGATGGTTACTAAATAAAGCTGGAGTTTCAATGCAAAACATTGTAAGATGCATTTTTTTCCCCCTCGTTCTTTCTTATTAAACACTATTAAAACAGTATTTATCTAGGCTGGAAAGTCTCCTAATAGTTTGGAAACTTGGCAATAAGAATTTAATTTTAAAGAGAATATATTTCCCTTTTGTGCTGTTTCATAAACAGCAAGAGATTGTATATAAGTGCTTACCTTACATAAGGTAATCAAAACTTGCCACCCATTGGTGATAAAGCATGGATCCAGCAACACTTGAGCCTCAGAATGCTGACACTGAATATTGCCATTATCTATATTGTACTGACAATGGTATCTCTTCACCACAGTTCTGCTGTCTATATGTGTAAGAAGAAAGCATGTAAAATCTCCCTGTCACTGGCTCTTCCTGATGGTAGCCAAGCAACCAGCTCATGACAGGGAGGGAGAGTCTGAGTGTACGGATTCACGTCGTTTTTTTTCAACACCCACTTGGAGCATCCTCTGACGAATCAGATAATCCTCAAATGCCAGAGGTGTTACGGGATGATACACTGCCCTGTGCAACCTACACAGCACAACAACCCTTGCCAAGATACACAACAGAACCAAACAAAAGTTCAGCAGAGAGAAGCAGCAGCAGACACAGTACTATCTTTTTTAAGGTGATTTAAACATAAGTGATGGTTCAGAGGGACATTGAGTAGACAGGTACCCGGCACAACTCATAGCCAACCTCTTACACCTTTAAGGTGTTTGGGGGGATCCTTTAAGACATATTTATGAAATAGAACAAAACAACTACAAGACAAAACATAAGAACAGATGAGAATGGGATGGCCGATGGAGCCAGCTCTAGGGCTGACCTTGTTTGGTGTGTTGGGATTTTTCCTTTGTTTTTTTATTAATGAAAGAAAATAGTTAAAAAATAATTGGGAAAAAAAAAAACCCAAACCAAATAAAATCTGTACTATAATCCAAGGACTACCTAAAATGAATGCTTACAAATTCTGAGTTCACAAGGATCTCAATAATTTGTACAGGTTTATGCTTTCCTTGCTATGATATAAAGGAGGTTTAAGTCTCTTAAAAAGATTTTTCATTCCCTAGAATGATTATTCTGCATGTATGCTGCCACAGAGCGTGTTGTAGCAGATCTGTTAGAACAGCAGAATGAAAATTAGATCTTAAACACATTACTATTTGTTTTTTGATGAATATCTAGTAAAACCAAAAAAATTTAGACAGACAAGACCATCTTATTCTGAATAGTAACTACTTAATTAATTATAAAAATTTATTTGGGCATATACAGTTTGGAAATTTGTGATATATATAGTAGAGAAAAAAGTTAATCTTTTCGTCTGCTAGGGAGTGTAACATTCCAAACTTTTGAGTAGTGTCTTCCAGGTGATTGCTTTTAAAATATGCATTGAAGACTTGAAAAGAAGACATTTGTGAACACTGACATTTAATATTTAGGGAGCATATTTTTGTTTATTTTAGTAACTATAAGGCTAGAATCAAAATAATGCACAGAATCATATTCTCTGTGTAGTTCACATATATTTAACTACCTGAAACTTTAGAAAGGTTTTACCTTTCTGAAAGAATTTTTCTTGCCTATGATTAGCCAAAGAGCTGTATTTCTGAAAAAAATACAAAAGAGAATCTGGGTGTTTTTTTGCATAGATTGATAAAATCACAAAACTTGCTGAATAAAGACTTGGCCATCTACAAGTCAAAAAACTTTATATACACAGAATTCAACTAATTTGTCTGTTTAGTAAAAAGGTACCTTAAATTTAGCTTTTTATTATTCTATAGATTGGAATCTCTAGGGAAGTAACAGAAACATTTCAAACAATGACAGGCAACAGAAAATATGGTATAAAATATAGAATGTGTCCACTTTAATTGAAGTATTGACTCTGGTTACAAGATGGTGGGAAAATAAGCACATAGACTATTATAAAGGCTAGTTAAATACAATGTGGGGGTTGCTATTATGTATACTTGTTATGATTGCCATGTCACCTTTTCTGACTCTGTGTCATTAACCACACTCTCTATGTGCATGAGCAATACAGTAACTTTCTACTTCTTCAATTGCTATAAACCTGAATTTCAGATGTTTTAATCCTCTGTGGACACAGACAATTAAGTGCATAAAAAATTTAAACCAAAGAATCTTAATTTCCTATTTAAAGATAACTACAAAGAAATAATTAAACTACAAGAAAGCGTAACTACAGTACAGAGTCTGCAAGCTGATATATTCAGAGCTGATAATTGGTTGTTAGTTCAGACAGCTGATAAATGGTTCTCAGTTCACTTTCAAGTCCTTGTATTACTCATGGAATTAGTCCTTCAAATCCTACTTTCCTCCAATATAGATTGAATTTCACCCAAGATTATAAAAATGTAACTTACACTGATTTTCTGGAAACAACTCAGCCACATACATATGCAAGTGAAAAAGGATAAAACTTTCTTGTTACATTCTGTCTTTTGAGGGTATGAAATTTTATCTGTAGGATTACAAGAGCACTGTTTTCATTAATGTGTACCAAAGTAGCATTTTGGGCTTTATTTACACCAGTGGAAATCTTTCCATTATAGGCCAGGATTTATTTTTCAAAAAAGTTGAGTGATGGAATGTCAGTAATTAAGATGATTTGATCCCTCTTTGAAGTTGCCTAATGCACTCCATAATTAGAAGGAATGTTTTCTTTGGAAAATTCTATCATCCTTACTACTTTTGCAGGTCTTTAGTAGTCATAGGGAACAATCTCTCAGCTTGTAGAAGTACCTTGCATGACTTACTCTCACCTGTACTTCCCAGGAAAAATGCTGTCAGCCTGCCCAGAACCCTCAGCACTTTCAGGTACCAAGCCTACAACTTCCTCATAGCACTCAGACATGGATGCTGAAGAGTTGATTGATTAGTTACATCAAAGGGAATCCGGCTACACTAGAGTCAATGTTCCCTTTCACCTTCCAGACTGAGTACATACCACCAGCATCCCATTCACTTAGTGGCATGAGAGAACATGGCTGAGCTGGCATTGCCAGGACCCAGCATTTTAGTTCAGTTCTAAAGTAGTAGCTCCCTCAAACTCCATATAAAAAGAGGAACTCAGACATGTCAGAAACCAAGTCATCAGCTACAAGCCCAGACTTCTAGCAGCCAACAGTTTTCTTTTAGGGCAGGAATATCGCACTTCTCAACACTGAAGACAAGGTAAGAGCTGAAACTAGTCTCCTCCTCTCTTGTAGGTTTATCACATGATACCAACACTTCCTAACCTACTAAGGAATAATCCTCCTGCAGGTGCCTTATCAGCCCTGTAGGTGAAGCCACTGAAGACAAAGCAAAATCCTTTGGGTTCAAATTTGGCTTTTGACAATGTGGTACATAAAATAACTTGTCCTCTAAATAAAATTTAAATGACAACACACAAAAGATGGTACTAAACCAAAACAGAACACCATTTATACTGCAAACAAGAAAATTAATATTTGCAAGCACTGTTTAATGGCTGTTCATAGAACTAATTTAGTCATTGGAATACAGATTATGACCTTTAATAACACAATTGTGTGTTTTACACAGAACTTCTAGCTCATTCATATCACAAGTTAAACATGAGAAGAGCTGAAATAAATTCCTGAAGTGTAAAGTTTCCATCCCTGAACTTCTGAGAATTTGATTTTGTAAACTAAATAATACTATTGCAATGCATTTTTACATGATTGTGATCTATTTTTACACTAATGGATTCCATGTTCTGCTAGGTTAAAAAAATATAAGTCTGTTTAAAATGATCCAGACAAGCATTAAAGGCCCCTTACCAAGGTCACCTGGACTGGATTTGAGTATTTCAGAGGAGAATTCATGTCTTTAACAATGTCTTACTTCTCCTGTAGTTTACTTTAATATTTATTTTCTATAGAGTTAGCAATGTGATTATGTTACCACTACACAGTGCTTTGCATCCATAATACTGATGCTTGTGATCCTGTTACACTTCCACATAGGGAACCCAGATAAGAAAAAGCCCATCTCCTCTCCTCTTCACATTTGAAAGTCAGAATCTTTGTGGTCAAAAACTCCTTGTGTCTAGTGCTGCTGACCACACGGTTCCCACTCATCCATCCACAAATGCTAACAGAAAAACACTCCTTCACTGTGGGAGAGAAGCATCAGTGGTGGGGAAGGAAGATTAGGAAAGTTACCAATGAAGAGACAGCCTTACAGCAAATGGAAATCCACTGTATGCTGGTATCATCCATCTAAATGGATATCCTTACATCACCAATGTATCATTCATTAGGAAAACTGTTTGTTCCCTCTTCAATGACTTAATCATGATTCATTAATATGCTTTGAGAGTAAGAACAAACAGGTGTGGAAGGCACTGCATTCAAGATTTTAGTACTAGCTTACCATAATGAAACTCTTTAGTCTTTTGTCTCTGTGTACCAGATGATGAAAACTGTGACACTACCCTGTGATTTCAAGCTCCTGCTCACTGGCTATCTCTGTTCTGCAAGATCACAGTCAGCTTTCATATCTATAAGCAAGTCACATCAGAAACTCATGGCTATATCCCAGCCTGAGGTAAGACTTGGGAATGCACAATTCCTCAGCTTCCTGGTATACACTGGACATGAAGAAGGGAAGGCAGGCTAGATGGGAGTTGTGCCATGCCACAGCTTTTCCCTGATCTGGGGAATCAGGTCTGCACCAGCTTCTAAAGTCAAGCACTGCCAATTTTATACATAATCCCCTTACTTTGAGAGACACAAATTATGTCTTTATTTAAAAAACTAAAAAGGCAGGAAAAACATGTGTTCAAACTATGTTTATAAACAAGACTCAGATACAGAGTACTGCCTTAGGGAAGCCCTGATTGATGACTGATCACAGATCAGGAAATAGCAGAAGAGAAGATATACAGACATCTCTCCCATTGGTTTTGAGTAGATACAATTAATTAAATGATCATGTGGAGCTTTTGGGGTTGAATAAGTAGTATTTTGTCAGAGGGTTACAGCAGTAACATAGGCTATTACCTTAATTCTGGATGCTTAGGTAAACTTTAGGTTACTCTGTGTATGATAACTAGGGTGAACCTACAGCTACTAATAACTATGGCCCAGCAAAGTGACATGACAAATCTCAAGCAGCCTTGATACTGATACCATCTTGACTGAACAAGGCTATGATATCACAGATAATCCACAGCTAAATTCCACAGCATATTCTTTCACCTTGTTTCAAAATCAAAGCTATTTGTACATTTTGCAAATAACATAATGCCCATGTCAAATTAAGGACAAAAAAACCCCAACCAACACTTTGACAACATGAGCATTTCCTTCCAGTTGTGAAACCTTTGGGAAAATACACTAAAACAACACAAAAAAAGTTTAGTTAGAAATGAGAAAGATAGCCCGATTTTTCCCTTAAGGATAAAACATTCCCAGCACACTTAGCATTTTGACAGACACAGAACAGTTGTATTCCACTTCACAGTGTTGTACAAACACAACAAGGACTGTAGCCAGGCTCTTCCACGCTATGCCTTTACAGACAAAGAATCAGTGGGGAGAAGGCTAGTGGATAATGGCTACGGCAGACTCCCCAGCCATGCTCAGAAATCAGTTTCCTTATTTCCTTACCCTCTGTTTCCGTAGGCTTCCTGGGCTGGTGGGAGATGGGCTTGGAGACTTCCCAGAGCGGGGAGTAGAAAGCTGGCTACCAGGGGTTCCATTCACTAAAAGGACAAGAAATTAAAAAAAAAAAATAATAAAAAGAATACAAGGCATTATTAAGAGCAAAGAAATAGTCACAGCAATATATTTCTTTCAATTATTTGTTGAACAGACTAATTTGCTTTACCATAATGTTTTAAACATTAAATAAGGTAATTCAGAAAAGAAGTGCTTCCTCAGAGTTTTGGCTCATTAAGCCAATTTTTACATGGAGTGCAAGAAAATAATCAAGAAATCTGAAAAGACTGCTTAGTCAATGGCAGAGAACATGATCACGTGTACTCCTCCGGTGCTTGAAAGTGATGGGGAGCAAGGTGCTTTGTTAACCTGATCAGACGCTTGCTAAATGTAAATCTTTTCATCCCATTTAGTTATGACTTGAAATGCTACCCACCAAAAATAAAAGGCAGCATTGCTTGCAGGAACAAACCATCTGCTTGCTGTTCCTTGCTCACTCGTTTGAAGAGATTTTTGTAATACTACCTGACCCAAACATCACCTCAGACTTAACACAGAGGGTTTTTCTAGAGGCAAATAAATTGAACATAACAGCTCAAGTCTGACTTACAGCAAAGCATCACTTTCTCAGATAAGTAAGTTCCTTCATATATGCCAGTGCCTATCATTTTAGAGGCATCTTTTGCATGCACATGACATTATTCATTTAATTAACAAGACAAAACCAGCAGAGGACAGAATTCTACTACAAAGTAATCACACAAGAGGCTACCAATACTGCTCACATTGAAACACTGAAAGAAACACTACAAAGTGTGTATCACATATATATGTAAATATACTTAAGCAAGCAGCTACTAACTACATCACAGTCCATATTTCTCAGCAATTTCTCAGCACCAGCTAAAAACAGAATCAACAATCAGATTCCCAGATTCTGAATCTTAGGAGAATATTTACATACTAGGATATCAACGAGGGATTTGACTTACCTTCTATGAGTTCTAACATGGACAAAATCTTACTGTTTAACCTGAGAATAGCAAGCAGCAAAATTCCTGCTCTGTCTGTACTAAGCCAAGCTGTAGCCAAACTGAGAAGCAATGGGATTAGTTAAGGATAGCTGGGGCTGCTCACAGAGTGAGCTGAACGCGATGCAGGATTCATAAGCAGAAGCCTTTTCTGCGTAAGGCTGACGTCTTCGGAGCAGCAGTGGGAGGTGCAGGTGCTGTCTTAGGGCTACATCAAAGGTGTCAATTAAGCATAATGCTGCTGCTTCACAACGCTGAGCCACCGCAACCCCCACTCACTTTCCACGGAGCCCTGAAAGCCTAAGGAATTTTATATGCTGTGCACTGAATCATAATGAGGTGCCTTAGGGGGGCAATATACCAAATGACTCATTTGAAAATCAAAATGACAATAACTCTTGTAAAACCTTGGCTGACTTGCAATCTAGCAAATGGTAATGCTTTTGGATAATACAGTAGGCATTTTTAATAGTTTTTTTTTCTTACTTTGTACATAACACATTGTTCTCTCTGGCTAATACTGGGCCCGCACCTCATAAGGAATAAACATGTAAATCTGCTGCACCACACACATCAATAAAACATGCAACATTGCATGGTAAATAACAACCCCTTAATAGTGCAAGGCACTGTTTAAGGTAGAAGTGTAGTGTATTTGTATAACCATTGGAACAAGAAGATACAGTAACTGGATTTAAATAGGCTGCTTTTCTAATAAACCATTCCACTCATCCAGGCTTCAAATTGTCTTTGTATAGAGGCCAACAATTTACACTTATCAACACCCATTCAAGTGTTGAACTAAGTGTGTACTCGCATACGGACACATTCACCAAAGATCATGCAGTATTCAGCAAAATACCCTGTAGATGTGGCCAGTAATGGCTAAAACTAAATTTATTAGCAATACTTCTGTAACAATTTATGAAAAAGGCAAGATGAAGGTATTACAGATGAGCTTTTTGGAATCTCAAACTTCTACAGTTTCAACAGGCTTCTTATAAACAAAAATTATATTATTTAGAAATAAGTACTAAACTACTACTATTACTCACATGAGGCCAGTCCTCAAGACTGCTAAGTACTGACTAGTGCTCTGCCTTTTCTTTAGACCAAGCAAATATTCTTAGGTCTTATTATGATGAGAAAATCTAAGAAAAGAGATAATAACTCTAAGAAATCTAAGAAAAGAGATAATACAATAAACTTCGTAGCATTAGTCACCAGTTCCTGCTCCTTATAGGTTGACTCCTTCTTCAGTTTTTTGTAGCATTACTATGGCAATTACCCTGTCCTGAAGACAAACACTTAAGGCTACCAGGTGGAACCAGACAAATAGATGCAGAGGTGTATGTGACATGTACCATGTCAATGAGTATCCATTTGAGATTAAAACCAAAAGCACTGTAAACCCTTAAAAATTACTTGCCACCCATCTGCACACCATCTGATAAGTCATGTCATCTCTACCATCTATCCACTTAAGCTTTAAGTCCTGGCGCATTATATTGTTTGTCTTCTGGATGCTCTACATACCTGGAGATACACATTATGGCTGATATTATCAATATTATGATTAAGATAGGGAAGAATAATTCTTCAGTTCAGTTCAGGGTTCCTTCTTTTTTATCTTATTAATGACTGCTGGCCATTCCACCTCTGACTCTAGCTCCTTGTGAGTCATTATACTGAATTTGAAAATAGCTGATATTAGGTGCTGTGTAGCAGAAAGAGAATGGACGTATTCTGACCCCTTTCCTGAACTCCATTTAGAATCACAATGTTATGCTGCTCATGACCAGATAACACAGCAACAAATACATGAATGAAATATATAGTACTAAATAGAATAGAATAGAAATAGAATAGAATAGACCAAGTTGGAAGAGACCTTCAAGATCATCGCGTCCAACCCATCAACCAATCCAACCCACCTAAACAACTAAACCATGGCACCAAGCACTCCATCAAGTCTCCTGAAAACCTCCAATGATGGCCACTCCACCACCTCCCCAGGCAGCCCATTCCAATGGGCAATCACTCTCTCTGTATAGAACTTCTTCCTAACATCCAACCTAAACCTCCCCTGGCGCAGCCTGAGACTGTGTCCTCTTGTTCTGGTACTGGCTGCCTGGGAGAAGAGACCAACTTCAGCCTGTCTACAACCTCCCTTCAGGTAGTTGTAGAGAGCAATAAGGTCACCCCTGAGTCTCCTCTTCTCCAGGCTAAGCAATCCCAGCTCCCTCAGTCTTTCCTCATAGGGCTTGCGTTCCAAACCCCTCACCAACTACTAGATTCCTGGTAAGTACAGGAATATAGCCTAAACTGTCTTAAACTCCATTTCTAGGAAGAATACATTCTGCTGGAAAACTGCCTTCCAGTCCAGTATCTGCACTGCATTTCTCACTGACTGACACAGCACATGTTTCCACAGGGAACCCTGATGTAGATAAAGAAATAGGAAATTGGTAAATCACTGTTGTGATTCATCATGTCACTGAGTGAGGCAAGAGGTTTCTTGTCACTTTTTATCCATAAAATGGCAGAGGTCAGACTTCACACACAGAGCCCTCCCACCATCTCATGAAAAAGATTTATTTGTTCAAAATTTCACAGGTGAAATATGTATTAAAATGCCAAAACAGTAATAAAATTATTGTGGCTGCTATGAGCAGATTTATGCAACTCTTTAGCTATGAGTACCTTTCCTTCCTGTCCTCTCTTGCTGAAGATGCATAACAAAGCAAGAACCCGTATTTGTTTTTCCAGCACCTGGCACCCACATGAAGGTAAAAACCTTATAAAATTGAGCATTAAATCTGGATACCATAACCTACTGAGATAAATGCAAAATAGATTTTCATATGGTTATGTTTATAAACTAGTAAAAATGCTGTAAATAGAAAGTACTTTGATGATATTCCAATAAATGAAATTTTATTATCATGAATATTTTATTGGGTAATTAATAAATCATAAATAATCATAAACATTTTATTACATAATAAAACCTAAAAGTGTGAACATCTGAATTAAGGTATCAAATGCCAGTCTGAGAAGCTGCCAATGCCACTGCACAGTACTGAAATCATATTCTCCTATAAAACTGCTTGTTGATATGTTAGCATCTTATGCTCTATAAAACACGTAGAGATGACTCTGTGTGTTTACAGAAGTGGTTTGCCAAACAGAAGTGTATGAAGAGGAAAGAGGAGTCTCAGGAAAAGGAATCATGCAGGCTTTTTCATAGCCACAATTTACGCGTGACCGGAACAGGATAAACTGAAAAATTATTTAAAGTCACAACAGGTGTAGATCATCATCTGCAATATCAGCTAGAAAATGGGGATGTGAGATCATTGCTTGACCTTCATCTCAATTACTCCTGCAATTTGTTGCTGTACTTTCCAAAACAATATTCTTGTCTCAACGAGATTATGCAGTAACAAAGCAGTTAGGGAACAAACTACAGCTTGCCTATTCATTCCCTTTGCTTTTGTGCTCTGCCTGTATATATTTCACAATTTTTGCTTTCATTCCAGAAGACAGTTTGTCCAGAACATCACATTAAGCAATGCCCTCAATATCACTCCCCAGTAAAGTCAAGGCTTTGTAGATTAACCTTAGCTAGCATCTGGTTGAGAAAAATCCCAAACAACTAGTACTCCAGTTTTAACTGGTGCTAAATATTTTATGTTCAATCTTTTATAGAGATTATGGAAAGAAATAATGGAGATACAGAAAGAACTTCTCTCTGCCACTGAAGACAAGGCTTGACAGACCCATTCAGAGTTTTTACCTTATCAGCATATCAACACATCAGAAATATCAGCAGAAAGGATCGCCTTCAAGTCAGGTTTACATTCATATCCCAGCAGCCACCAGTACCTGAGTTCTGTAAGTCACTGGTACCTGTGGTAACCCAACCAGTGCAGAGCTTAGTAGGGACTGTAAACCCCACACATGCTCGTCTCACACTGATCTTCATGGAGTGGCCATTATGATAGCAACTCTACCTCAACCTGAAGTCAGCTATATCTACACTACCAAGCAGAGAAGTGCTGCAGACACACAGACATTGCGCACACCTGAAATCTAGGAAGACAGGAACTTTCCTTGAAAATACAGTTCCCTGGAATCCAGGAGGGTTTTCTGTGGAGCCTCAGAAAGTGGGTAAGTGCCTCTTGTTTTTCTTTCAGTACTTCATCAGGAGTACAGCTGATATCTATGATCTCAGTTGTTAATTTCATGTAGTACCTAATCAAGAGAGCATCTGCATGTACGTAAGATTTAATGAAAATCCTTCTCTTGAACTGTTTTGCCTAATTGGAAAGACTAGAATTCCCACATCAATTTGTGTGACCAGAGTACAAACTCTGAGGATGTTCTTCATTTGGCATTTAACTATTTAATCCTTTAAGAGGGTTAGACTATTCAATCTAACCTAACCTGTTTCTCTTACTAACTCTTAATTATTGTTACAGGCTATAAAATGATAAAAGTTAAATTTGGAATGATTAGTACAAAATACAAACTCCATAAATAAAATATCTAAAAGGAAGTCAGGATCAAAGTAAAAATAATCTGGAAATCCTTGGGTCTACAGGATAACTCCTTCACTCCCATGGGTTTGTACTCTTGGCTTCAGGAAAGTTTCACTTAAGCACATTTATTACAAAATCTGTCAGCTGAGTACCTGTAACAGTGTGACTAAAAATATGTGACCTCACCAAAGACAAAGTGATAGTTGTGTTCCTTCCTCTGGGATCCAAAAGACCTTCTTCAGTCAGGTGGCTGAAGAAGGGCTGTTTCTGAATAATGGCTTAGGGATGAATTATCAAACTAAATGAAAGCATTATCCTGCAGAGGAACACATCTGCCTATTTTTTTTTTCGGAGGAAAGAACAAGCATCTGCTCTAGAGAAGCCTCCTGTAAGATCCAATTTCCCTATCCTAAACAGCAGTTTTGATCAGCCTTTAGGGTGACAAGTAGTTTCACAATTTCTTCGCCCTGCTGCAATTTAGGAAACTCCAGCACTCATCCTTATGAGTGTAAGTAGGTTATTAATATAAGGATGTTATTAATATTCAATAGTCAGAACAATTAATAAAATATTAATAATCTAATAAATCCTGCAGAAAATATTAATAAAACCTATTTACTGGTTTGACATACTCAGTTGTGGAACAGATACCTCACCAGCAGGAACATGTAACAATTTAAACAATATGAGCAAAAATCCAGAAACAACAAACAGTAATTTAAACTGTAAAGAAAAAAGGGAACATTGGCAACACAGCTGGAGATTGCCCAAAAGGTGGTGGGGGAACTCTAGAATTCTCTAGGGCAACAGACCTTTAACAGATGCTTATAATAATCAGGTTTCATAATTACTCACTGATCCTGGTACCACGTGGCACATGTGGAGATTTAAACAAAACCAAAATGGCAGTAACCACATGAAAGCTGCAGGAATACAGTTTCACTTTCTGTTGGCTTCTGCAGCTTGTTGCTGTAGCACATACAGGGTTTATAACTGAAGGCTTTGTAGCTGAAAGCTTTGTAGAAAAGAGCTTGCAGGGTTTGCTGGCTTTGTAGTTTTGCCTATTTGGAGGGGTTCTTCAGCTGCAATCTTCGCAGCGGTGCTTGTTGCATCTTCCAGTAAAACAAAACTGTCCCAGGGACTCTCGGCTCCGCCTGGGGTTCATCTCTCAGCCCGGCAAGACACTCTGTCTGATCTTGGGCTTTATAATGCTTACAGCAAGGGGTCTTGCAGCCTGTCTGGGTAAACTGAAGCACAGCTCAGATTCCAAGCAAGGCTTGTGATTTCTCCCAGGGCTTGGACAATTGCAAAGCAAGGCACTGGCTCTTTAAACTGGTATTTATAGATTTCCCAAGACAATGATAGCTAATGATAACAAATATTAAGAGATAAAAACCTGAGTTTTCTTCAAATGTGGCCAAAGGCCCACACACCTGGCCCACTTGCCCCCCAGGATATGTTCAAACAAGCCTGGGCAATGTGGGCAATTTCCTGAAAAAACAGACCTGCTGGCTCCTGCCCCATTGTCTGATTCAGAGCATTTTTGAGGCTTTTGTCCCTTCAGGACAATCCCTTGCTAATACAATTTATCCATTCTTCACCTGTTTTCCTCCTGTCATTTGGAACAGGTATGTGGATCAACCCAGTAACTTGTGAAATACATACTTGTCACATGAAATAACTGAAACTCATAAATAACTCTTCTTAGTAAAACCAAACTTAAACTGTTGTTACAAATAAGATTTCAAGCATCCAAAATACTTTGAGTGATAGTTTGAAGAGAACAGGAGATAGCTCAGAGGGGAGGAGAAATGAGAAGGAAATTATTTTAAAGGAGCTGCTCAAACTGA
This sequence comes from Melanerpes formicivorus, assembly GCF_026170545.1. Lineage (NCBI taxonomy): Eukaryota > Metazoa > Chordata > Aves > Piciformes > Picidae > Melanerpes > Melanerpes formicivorus. The sequence goes on along the minus strand of NW_027142353.1, from coordinate 49,891,856 downwards.
AAAAAAGAAGGCATCTCCTTTTGATGAGAGCATGTCCTGAAAATTAGAGTTGGGATTTCAGAGGCTAAAACAGAGTTTCTGAATGCAATATGGTTCCTTAATTTAATGGACCAAGGGTACAACAATTCTAGCTGTCTCATGCTTCTCTGGATTTGTTCAGAAATAATAATCATGAAGAAGTAAGTCTTGCTTTCTTTGAATCTGCTACCTCTTTACCTGCTTTGAGGCTTCCACCAATGGTGTAAATAAGTAGCTGGACAGAAGCTGACAGGTACTGAATATCCACCAAACACCTAATTTTCAGTCAGCAGCAATGGGCTGATACCCAGTCTTACTGAAATTCAATGTCTCTTTTCTTACGTCCTTTCCTGAATATTTGATACTAACAAAAAGACATCAAAGTGTTTTGCAGGCTTTAAGAAGACATCAGGAAAATTGAATAGAGGCAGGATTACCTATTGCACTTGGAATCAGACTTCAGCCTTGTGCCCACCTTGGAGGTCACACTACCTGCCTCTGCTTCTCATTGCCTTGTTCTCTGCTTCACTTCTCTATTTAGACTGAAGTATTTTGAAATAGACAATACCTCAAATGCATTTGCTAAAAAAAATAAAGTGTTTCTCCTACAGTGAGATTTCTGTCTTGCTTTACTGTTTTGAAACCTTGTCAGACGTAAATAAAAAACAGAACAAAACATATAATAATGGAGAAGTCATCTCTTACACAGATATTCCTAGCTTGCATATACTCTTAGGGAAAAAAATGCCACCAAATACAACAGTCTTTTTATATAAAAATAGGAGGCATCTGGTCCCAGGAGTAAGGGAGGCTATCAAGAAATACAAGCAGATTAAGCATTTTGTCTGTTAAGAAGAAAAAGGGAAAAATAAGAATGGGAGAAAGATGAACATCACCTATGGAAAGGCATATATTCCTCTCAGATATGTCAAGAAATGGTGTAAAAGCAGATGCAGCTCTTTTGCTCTCTAGATTGTATAGCTCAAAAAAGGGTGAGGAGTGTGTCTCCCCCGTTCTCTTACAGGCTGACATATATTTCCTTGCCCTCAGTCAATATGAGGACAGATTTGAACCTGCATAGTACTTCAGCACTAGAGTATCCTCTGGTAACACTCGGGGTCTTTCTGTGCAACCCTGCAGCCTGCTTTCCACTTGCAGCTCCACCCTTTCTCTGACATTGCCACCACAGTGCATCCCAGAGCCCGTAGGACAGTGTTTTTTCATTCTGTTCCCATACTGTTACTCCCATAGCCATGTAACTGCAAAGCCTGGCAGTTATGGGAGGTTCTGTATGGGGCTTTATGGGGCTTTCGGGGTCATCAAGGATGTCATCTTTACAGGTAACAGAGGTAAGGAAGGCACTTGTCTAAGAGTCCTTTGTCCCCAGTAGCAGATGAGATGATGACGGAAATGCTTCTCTGGAGCAGTGGCTGGGGGCGTGCCAAGGAGAGGGGACACTCAGGGCCCTTTGCCTGTTCCTGCCCACAGTCAGAGGCCACCACAACAAGGTGACAATAAAACACATTAGGGGTGAGGCCTTCAAGAAGTATTCTCTATAAAATAATTTGTTAACATTAATGAATTTATCTCCAAAGCACCAGCCTGAAACTTGAGATATGCAAAAATGAGACAAAGACATTAGAGAAAATCAGCAAACCAATTAAGACCCCCAGAATAACCTTTTTGAATGCAACCAATTTCAGAAGCTATTGGGATGAATTTAAGAAAGGTCATCACCTCATAACACTATTTGCTCAGAACTAGGGACTCATGGGCATCATTGCATTTATAAACATGTAGTTCAAGCCAAAGTTTAGCTTAGTTCACTTACCACTTAAAATCTGTGTCAAAGGGAAACAGTTCGTGAGAGTGGTATTTAAGTGCCTAAACTAAAGTAGATTGTCTACATGTCCAAGACTCATTTACACATCCATATCTCACAAACTGGGGAAATCACCCAAGGATTGTGCTTTCAATAACCCTAAAAGTGATGAATCCTGATCAGCTATCTTACGCTGTAGAGCTGGAGAAGAAAGTTCATAGAATCAGAAAACTGCTGAGGTTGGAAGAAACCTTGGAGATCACCAAGTCCAACTGCTCATCTAGAGCTCACAATCCAACTACTACTGCTGAACTACTATCATTATGGGTCTTTTAAATACCTCCAGGGATGGTGACTCCACCACCTTCCTGGGTAGCCCATTCCAATGCCTAATAACCCCCTCTGTAAAGCATTTTTTCCTAATATCCAGCCTGAAGCTCCCTTGGCACAACTTGAGACCATTTCCTCTTGGCCTGTCACTTGTGTGTGAAAAAAGACCACCCCCCACCACACTCCAACCTCCTCTGAGGTAGTTGTAGAGGGTTACGTTTAAGATGACACCATGCTATAGAAATATACAAAAGAGAATTAAGGGTAACCAAAGGATATCCCTTCAGTTTAGGATTTTATCACTTTTAAGATACAACTGAGATTTTTACTACTTTTTTTCTTTCTTTCTTTCTTTTTTTTCCACACAGTCTTTCTTCCTGAAACTTTCCTTTTTGGCCTGTGTAGCTATCCATATATATAATCTTGCTATGGACACAAACTGATGACCAAGACAGGAGTCTGGTCCTTTTGCGTAGCAAGAATGTGTGGACTTTTCAAAATGCAGCAAGAATCAGAGCCTTTCCAATTAGCAGCACACTCCTCTCCATACAGTTTGCTTAGCTTTTTCTCAAGGGTACACTATCTGTGATGCTTTCTGCCTGACATTTACCCCTACTTTCCTGAGCTTTCTTTTATGATACAACTCTTCTCAAAATGAGGCATCTTTTCATTTCATGTATTGTCTTTGATCTGAACAAAGAATCTACTGTTTTTCAGGAGGATTTTTTTTATGTTGATCCCTAATGAAATAAAAATCCCTAACATTAGTTTAAAGACAAACTGAAAGCAGTTTAAAAGCATAGAATAAAAAAAAATACACTTAGCAGTATGAACATGACAACAAGGGGAAAAATTATCTGCTTATATGTGCATTAGATGGTAATTTCTCTATTCTGCTACTGTCAAAGGTACATAATTCAAACAAATAGGCAGCATTTTCAGGCATACAGGGTAGCAGAATAGTGAAATCTCTACATATTGTTTGCATGTCAGGGGAGAATTTTGTGTTTTGCCTAACGACATCCAAGAGTTAGCATTTCTTCTTCTTTTCAGTGTTGTTTTTCATTGCAGTGTATAATGTCAAATTGCACATTTAAAAAAATCTATTCATGGATTGTTTGTAATTTTACATGACCTAAACACAATTCTTGAAGTCAAATGTTCACTTAGTACAATATTTCTTCCTTTTATGACAGTAATATTGATGTAAATATGAATGTTAGGTTAGAAACAGGCTTTCTGTAACATTCACACAATTTGACTTCACTACTTGCAGAAAGCAAACACAAGAGGTACAGATCCACTGTTCCCATTTAAATCAATTTCTATAGAAACATCTGGAATTGTTTATAACTTTTAAGCTGTAACTGGTAAATGGAATAGAATAGACTAGACTAGAATAGACTAGACTAGACTAGAATAGAATAGAATAGAAAGAATACTGTAATAATCATCTAGTGCAGCTGCCTGACCAATTCAGGGCTGACTAAAAGTTGAAGTCTGGTTTTAAGCACATTGTCTAAATGCTTATTTAACATTGATGGGCTTGGGGCATTGATTAGCGCTCTAGGAAGCCTGTTCCAGGGTGTATTGGATTTGTGTAGCAAGGTTTTGGTAGTGGGTGGGGACTATGGGGAGAGAGGTTTGCAAGAAGCTGCTGGAAACTTCCCCTGTGTTCAATAGAGACAATGCCAGCTGGCTCCAAGACAGACCTGCTGCTGGCCAAGGACAGGCACAGAAACAACGGTGGTATGATGTCTGCGATAACTTATTTAATAATGAGGATAAAACCCAACCTGCACAACATGTGGACACATGGAGAGAGGAGCCTACACTGGAGCCAGTTTGATAGAAGGACTTGGGAACCTCTGGGGTATCCTCACTGGAGCAGCCTTTTTTTGAAAGACTGCACCCCATGGAACAGATCCACACTCAAGCAGCTCATGAAGAACTGTAGCTTGTGGGAAGGAATCAGATTGGAGAAGTTTGTGCAGAACTGCTTCCCATGGGAGTGCCCCCATGCTGGAGCAGAGGAAGAGTATGAAGAGTCTTACACCTGAGGAAGAAGGAGCAACCAAAAATAACATCTGATGAACTGACCAAAACCCCCATTCCCCTGCCATACTGGGATGGGGGAGGTAGAGAAAATTGAGAGTAAAGTTGAGCCTGGGAGGAAGGAAGGGAAGGGGAAGGGTTTGGGGGTTTGGGTTTTTGTTTTTGGTTTTTTGTTTGTTTGTTTGATTGGTTCATGTTTTTTGTTTTCAATTACTTTATTACTTTATCACAATATTGTGATTTGATTTGCAATAAATGAAATTAATTTTCCCCAAGCTAAGCTTGTTTTGCCCATGATGGGAATTAGTGAGTGATCTCCCTGTCCTCCTGGCCAAGCTGTCAGCCCATGGCTTGGACAGCAGCACTCTGAGCTGGGTTAGGAACTGGCTGGATGGCTGAACCCAGAGAGTGGTGGTGAATGGTGTCACATCCAGCTGGCGGCCAGTGAGTAGTGGAGTCCGCCAGGGATCAGTGCTGGGCCCCATCCTCTTTAACATCTTCATTGATGATCTGGATGAGAGGGTTGAGTCAGTCATCAGCAAGTTTGCAGATGACACCAAGTTAGGAGCAAATGTTAGTCAGTTAGAGGGTAGAAAGACTCTGCAGAGAGACCTCGACAGGCTGGACAGATGGACAGAGTCCAACGGCAAGAGATTTAACGCATCCAAGTGCCAGGTTCTGCACACTGGCCACAACAACCCCATGCAGTGCTACAGGCTGGGGTCAGAGTGGCTGGAGAGCAGCCAGGCAGAGAGGGACCTGGGGGTGCTGGTTGATGGTAGGCTGAACATGAGCCTGCAGTGTGCCCAGGTGGCCAGGAGGGCCAATGGCATCCTGGCCTGCATTAAGAACAATGTGGCCAGCAGGAGCAGGGAGGTCATTCTGCCCCTGTACACTGCACTGGTTAGGCCACACCTCAAGTACTGTGTCCAGTTCTGGGCCCCTCAGTTTAGGAAGGATGTTGACTTGCTGGAACGAGTCCAGAGAAGGGCAACGAAGTTGGTGAGGGGCTTGGAACACAAGCCCTATGAGGAGAGACTGAGGGAGCTGGGGCTGCTTAGCCTGGAAAGGAGGAGACTCAGGGGTGACCTTATTGCTCTCTACAACTACCTGAAGGGGGGTTGTAAACAGGCAGAGGTTGGTCTCTTCTCCCAGGCAGCCAGCACCAGAACAAGAGGACACAGTCTCAGGCTGCACCAGGGGAAGTTCAGGCTGGAGGTCAGGAGGAAGTTTTACACAGAGAGAGTGGAATGGACTGCCCGGGGAGGTGGTGGAGTCGCCGTCACTGGAGGTGTTCAGGAGGAGACTTGACAGAGTGCTTGGTTAGATGGGTTAGTTGATAAGGTGGTGTTGGATGATAGGTTGGACGCGATGATCTTGAAGGTCTCTTCCAACCTGGTCTATTCTATTCTATTCTATTCTATTCTATTCTATTCTATTCTATTCTATTCTATTCTATTCTATTCTATTCTATTCTAATCTTGACCCATGCCATGAGCTTTTAGTTGTATTTTCTCTCCCTTGTCCTGCTGAGGAGGGTCATGACAGAATGGTTTTGGTGGGCACCTAGCGTCCAGCCAGGGTCAACCCATCACAGCTTTTTACCTCCTTTCTGGTAAAAAAATGTTTCCTAATGTCCAATTAAACATCCCATGATGTAGCTTTGAACCATTCTCACACATCCTGTCACTGCATCCCAGACAGAAGAGATCAGAACGTCCCTCTCCACTTCCTCTCCATAGGAAGCCATGGAGAGCAATGTGGTCACCTCTCAGCCTCCTTTTCTCCAAACCAGACAAGTCCAAAGTCCTTAGCCACTCACAGAACATACCTCACAGCCCTGTCACCAGCTTTGTTGCCCTCTTCTTCATACACTTCTTACATTGTGGGGCACACAGTGTTCAAAGGGAGGCTGCACCAATTCTCAATACAGCAGAATAATCACCCCTTCTGACTAATGAGTTATGCTGCTTCATGCACCCCAGGATGTGTTTTGCCCTCCTGCCTGCCAGAACATACTACTAACTCATGTTGAGCCTGCCGATGACCAACATCCCTAGATCCCTTTCTGAAGGGCTGCGTTCCAGTCACTGCTTGCTCAGTTTATATTTGTATTTTGCATTGTGCTCCAATCTATCCAGACCCATCTGCAAGGCTTCTTGCCCATCAAGAGAGTTTAATGACATCTCCCAGTTTGGTATCATCATCACACTTGCTACTGGTACATTCAACTCCTGCATCCAGATCACTGATAAAAATTATGATCAGAACTGCCCCCAGAATTAAGCCCTGAGGAACACCACTGTTGACCAGTAACCAGCCAGATGTAGCCCTATTCACTATAACACTCTGGGCCAGTCCTTCCTCAGTTCTTTACTGCTTGACTGACTGTTCTGGCAATGTCTTACACACTCCTGTAGGGCTTTGCTCAATGTTTTCCTCAATACATTCAATTGCCCATATGATTATATCGAATAGACAAAGTCTATCTCCACTACATTGTTCCTTTTCTTCTTATAAATTTAATGGTATATTAATTATTATTGTGGCAAAACTGAAAGCATTCTTTGTCTTTCCACAACCTGTAAAATAATCTCCTGATCTTTTTCAGTGATTGGACATGTAATAGTATCCTGGTCAGACTCTTGTAAAACTGAACTGCAGGAAATTACGATTTATTCATCTACATCTACACATCTCCTTTGTGTTTAAGTAAAACCAACACTCTCTCAGGACCAGAACAAACGAGGTATCACATAGTCAACATGGCAAAAATATTGCTAATCCCATGACAAAAACATTTGTTATGCATAACAGGACAATTATTCCACATAGAAATGAACATGTACAGTTCAGTGTCTATTACCTATACTTCCAAATGAATATTCATTAGGCAAAAAAACAGAAAGAGCCTGTAACATTCACATACAAAAAATACCTCCCTTGCTAAAGTTTAATTTCACTTTGTTCTACCTAGCTACAAAGAAAGCTAATTAATGTATGTTTAAGAAAGAGCTGCTCTGAGCTTGTTCCTCAGAATCGATACTTCTTTCCATTACCTCTTTCCAGGTTTCTCTATTTCAGCTGTTCTTAGGATATGTAGGAGGCACATTGCCTCCTAGCCCTGCTACCAACATCTACACCTCTGCCTCTCATTGTCTCTCTCCCACTTTCCTCCTTCCCTGAGCAAGAATGATCTTTATCTCAGCTTACTCTTCTTGTGAAAACTATAGTTCCAGCTGGTCTATGTCTCCCTTAATTGAAACTGAAGAGGTGAACCTGGGCCATTCTGCTCACCACATCCTCATAAGGACCTTATGGTGCAAGTCCTAGTATGATGTTGGCAGAAGACTTGCAGAAGAAAGAGCAAAGTGGCTTTCACACACTCTAGGTTTTGCCTCTTGTGAAATCCATATTCACAAGCAATGCTCCAAATGCTGGACCGGGTCTACTCAACTGGCCCACACCAAGTATTATTTGTACTTTCAGGCACCAATACTGGCAAATTAGCTAGTGCACTTTAAAAAAAAAACCTTGTTTGTTTTGCTTGGTAAAAAGCTGCAGGGGGGAACTAGTCATAGACTAATTAGTGAGAGCAGCTGCAATGGCAGCCAAAGCAAGGCACTTCAGAAAGAATTTCTTTAAACCTTTTTTGCTGTGCCTTCTCCAGCCTGCACCACTGGCTGCTCTGACTTATTTCTCCCTCACCTATTTCTACACCTCATGTTCACATCTGTAGTTGGATTCTTTCTCTGCCATGCCCCCCTTTCTTCAACACTGTCATTTTCTTTAAGCTGGTCTTTTCTCACTACTGCGTCTTAACTCCCTTGGAAACAAAATAGCTTGACCTACTTTCTGCACTGTGTTTATTCAGCTCCTAGTACACATATCTTTTCTTGTCGCTCTAGGTATTGTCAGCAAAACCATGCATAAAAACCAAATTGAACTGTGGTAAAACCAGAATATGATCTATAAAACAATGAAGAATTATTTTATATTGGGCAAACAATCTCAGATACAACTGAGAAAACAAGTGAAGGTGTACCAACAACTGTTTCATGCACACAATGTTTTTCCACAAAGATGTGGAATTTTAAGCACATTGACAATTGTGTTGAAATAGATTGGTTGCTGTTGTTAAGAAAGACTTCTTGTGTGCTTTACCTGAGCTAGTAGAAGCAGGAGACTTGCTGCGTCGGGATGGGCCCGGGCTCTTGGTGGTGCTCCTACGTGAAGTCGAAGCTATTTTGGTATAGGAAGTGGATTTCACCACCCGACATTCTAGAAGACAAAGAAACTGCATAAGTTAGCAATTAAGAAAGCCAGCAAGGCTCTGTAACAGAAAGAGCACTGAAAAGCACAAACATTTAGCCCACGTTTGTTTTCATTCAACTTGAGAAGTTTTATGGGAAAATACAAAACGTGTATAAGTGGCTCCATTAAAATCCAAGTACAGTATGTACCACATCCCAGACAAAGAACTGCTGCAGTAATCCAGACTTTTAGATACCATGGTTACTGCAGGTATTTAGGATAGCTTAATTTAACAATGCTGAGACTACATATAAAAAATGCATTTGCTTTTGAAATTTCAGCACAAGTAATGTAGTGAGTATTTTTGTAAACAATCCAAATGCAATGTAATCATTTCTGTCATCTTAGGCAGTCTCCTCTGGAAGAGCCAGAAGGCTGCTTTTATACATCAAAACGTTAAGACTGTGCAAGGTGATGCAGGTGTCTGTCACTCATGAAAGGTTTGAAGAAAGAGAAGCAGGTTTGTTGCTCCTGCTTAATCCTCTGGTGAGCAACAGCCCACATTGTATAGCACACACAATTCATCACAGGTTGAGGGAAATGGCACTACTTGCTCATAAGAGACATTAGTGAAATCAATGAAGAGGCGAAATTGCTCTCCCACTTGAGAACACTGCAAGATGTTCAGGTTAGAGTTTATATACACCCACACAGCTCTGTAGGCATTCTTGCATTACACCTGCAAAATGGTTTGTGGCCTGAGGATGAAAGAATTTAGTGTGCACAACGCTGATGTCTTGCACTCATAATGGATACCAAATTAATCACCAGACATGTTATACAGCTGGAGAAAGAAGAGATTTCAACTTCTTAGCCAATATACAATTAGAAGTCTGCAGTAATGTTTATACTGTCTTCACTGATGATGTCAGTATACTTAATTTGTTAAAAATACATCAGTAAATATTTAGTTCAGTATGACATGTTGCCCATTATCTTCCCATAGTTAATGTTCCTCCACATAGGTCAAGAGAAATAACCAAGATTTTTTTTCTTTCTAGTAAGAAAATACATTGCACAAGCCTGCACATTATTTAGTCTTCACAGATGATCAGCAAAGCTTGTAACACAGTTTAGACAGATTAGAGAACAAAGAAATAAAACTGAGCATAACTAATTAACTTAAACATATCCACCAGAGCATGATGTCATGAAATCTATTTCTCTTGGCTGCCCTAACTGTTTGCCTTTCATCAAGTTGTTGAAGAAAATAGAAGCAAGAACTGATGTGTTACCGAGGGAATATCCAGCACAGCTGAGAGGACCAGAGAAATGCTCCAGCCTTCCAAAAAAACCTTTTCCTTGCAAACTCCCACTTTCCTAATGACCAATAGTAGCAATTAGATTTCTGTTGACATTTTATGTGATTCATTGATGACTACTCTTACTTTATACTAAACAATGAGTGTAAATGGAGAAAAACATTTCCTCTGTTGTAACAGGAAATTATCAGCTGAAAACAGAAGGAGTCAGATGAAAGCTTTCAATTAGATTCCACCAGGTAATTACAGCAGGAACCTTACATTGTAATACTGGCATAAACAGCTGCTCCAGAAACTGTCTATACATGTTGAACATAAACAAGTTCTTTACCTTTCTTGTAAACAAAGATTTAAAATGTCCAAAAACCTAATAGCCAACTTGTTTAATCTTGTAAAACTCTAAGTAAACTCAGTGTGGGCCCCATTCACAGGAATCAGTCACAGGAAGGGAACTCAATATTCTAATAGTCAGCAAACAACAAGTCTTAAGTAGAATGACCCAATCACATCAAAATCATTAGAATATGGTCATTTGCTTAGTAGAAAAAATTCAGAGTCCATGAAGACATTGAAACTTTACCACCCAAAGGTGGTAAAGTCACCATCCCAGAAAGGCGTAAGTGAAATAGGATGGTATGTCTAGGATGGTATACAACTTTTTTTCTGTTGGGGTAAACACTAGAACTAGCTGCCCAGTGGTGGTGTGAAATCTCCATCTTTGGAGACACGGTCCTGGGCAACCAGCTCTTAGTGACACTGCTTGAGCAGGAAGTTGTATCAGCTGAGGTCCAGAGGTCCTATCCAACCTCAATCATTCTGAGGTTCTGTGATTATCAGGGCTTTGTCCAGCTGTTCCTGGAAAATCCCCAAGGATGGGCACTGCACAGCCCTGGGCAAATCCATTCCACTGCCTGACTGCTGTCACCTCTTGCTTCAATCATCTTTCATCCTCTTACCATGCATCACTATGAGGACTCTGACACCACCATCTTGAAGAAGAGATGCTGTCCCATTGGCACTGAGGACTGCTGGCAAGTCCCCCTTTTCCAGGCTGAACAAGTCCAGCTCCATCAGTTTCTGCCAGGGGGCAAGTGCTCTACCTCCCCACCATTATAATGGCTCTCTAAGTGCCTCAAATTTAGTGCTGACCTCACGTGTGCTGAGTAGAGGAGACCAATTACTTCCCTGTCTTTACCGAGTCTGCTCCTGTTCATACAGCCCTAGATGCTGCAAGCATTCTTTGCTCTCAGGGCAATGCTCTCTTTCTAGTCTGTCATAGACACTTTGTCTCCTTCCCTACTTTTTCTATTTGTACAAACACTTTTGAACTTGTTCATTTCTTTGGTAGAATTTTATTTTTCCTCTCAAAAATAACTCACAAGTAGCAAAGTTTTAAAAGATTGTAATCCAAGTGAGGATATATTCTCTCTGCTCAAACACCACTATGAACTCTCAGGTAAACTTTAATAGTGCCCTGTTTCTTATGGGCTTTCAAGTTTGTTCGTAAATGACATGGGCTATGGTATGGCCTGCAGAGAGCCACATGGACAAGCTTTCAGTGCTGCACACACCAGAGTGAGGCAACTCATGTTTTCACAGACTGTAGCAAGACTAATTACAGTGCCTAAAAGCAATTCCAGTTAGGGGTATAATGTAACCATGCTGCTTGTTGTAAACACTTCTCAGCTCCTGTGAACAGTTTACGTGTGCATTTCTGTGGTCACATTTATTTTGGAAAATGAAATTTTACTGCAAGCAAAGATCCCACTCATTAACCACACAATCACTGATCATCTCCTCTAAGACATTACCATAATCTGCTTGTTGCTGTAGAACTGTATGTACATAAATAGGAAGGGAAAACAAGTGGGTTTTGAAACTGCATTTGCTACACAGAATCTATAGTGGTAAGGAAATAAATACACATCTCCTCATCATCAGTATTCCAATGACTATAAAACAGGTCCTTGGTAAGCCATGAAACAGAAGAGCATTTCCCCCCTCATTCTCTTTTCATGCCAAAACTTTATCAGAAATAGATCTGAACTCCTGACACAAGAGAGTTATACTGGCTTTCTCACTCATTTGGGCAAGCTCAACCAAGAAGAAATACCAGGTGTTTCTGTAGTTGTTCAGTGAGGAAAGAAATATATCGCAAGCCCCAGCTCTTCCTCTCACCATTGACTGACTATAATAAAAGGAAAAAAAATTATGATACCCATGGTAACGTGAAGCAAAAGCAGGTTAGCTTTACGATCCAATCACAGCCTTTATTGCTTTCCAACTCAGAATACTAGATAAATAAAAATGTTTTTAAACTGAAATATCTGGCAATAAGATGTTCTGTTGTATAACCACTGAAAGAACTACAAAGTAGGACAGAAGTAGAGATTATCTAACAATGTAACACTGCAGTCACTTTATAGCATGGAATATTATGACAGAGGTCTGAGATATTTAATGGACATTAGCAATAAGGCTGAGGCTATGATCTGACACCACTGAGACGCTGTTGGGACAATATAAGGAACACAAGGTTCCTGAGATTGCACCGTGGTGCCAATGAGTGGTAGGAACTGGTGCAACTAGGAGGACCGGTAATATATTTATTTCTGAACTCTTGATTCTTCTGGTTGTCAAATGGGTAAAATGTAAGCCTGAAGTAATTAAGGGATGCTAACACACAGAATCATAACACCTCTGGTCTCCAGCTCTGTGATTTTTCATTTCCAAAATGTTTCATTATCTTCTATGTTCATTAGATTTTACAATGCCAAGAAAACAGCAGAGAGTAACTAATCTGCAATAAATGTGTCATAAAATGAACAAATTTAATATGTTTCTAGAGAAGACTGTGAAAAGCTAACTAAATTACCAGGAGATCAAAAAGGCTTGCTTGTCAGCTACTCAGAAGCTGACTGTATGGCCTTCACAAGCTCTCTCTGGGCTAAAATATTGCTCTCTGCTATATTTCGCCTTTTTGTATTTGAGGTCTGTGTGTAAGGGATAGATATTTATTTTTCCATATCCCTGACAATTTGTTTCTCCAAGATGAAACATTTAACTTGGTTTCAGCAACAGCTGTATCCCACAGATAAGCAAGGAGGGAGGATCATGGGTGTTTGTGACTGTTGGTAAGCCATTTTACTATGAGCCTTAGGCTGGTACCTTTTACCACTACTTAAAAGACATTAGCCTCACTAGCAGTGTCCTCAGGCCAATCAGTAGATCATTATCCCAAATGCAGTACTGAATTTAATTTTTAATGTTAAGAATAATTTGTTCCATGTTGCTAATTCTTAATGCAGCTAATAAGATTTTACTTTTCAGTTGCATTCATGCCTTCAGTTAAAACCAGTAATCTGCTGTTTGCAGAAGTTTCACTCCCTTCAGCAAAGGGGAAACGGTACCATCCTGTCTAGTGGCATTGACATACATTGCAATTCATCCAACCCCACTGGTGAATCAGTGGCAGCTATGACTTGTAATTACAACATCTTCAAAAGGGTAACTATCATACAGTTTCCAGAAATGAAAGGGATATAGGTTGTTTCACAGAGGTTTTAAGTAATTTCAAATCTTCTATCGTCATGGTTGTGCCTACTTCAGTTTTGTTCTGCATGTCTTCCTGTTCAGTATGTTCCTGATGCAGATGGACAGTGATGTAAGCATAGAATAAAAAACTCCTAAAGTTTTATCCCATGCACTAAGCTATCTGTCACTGTAAATGGATGTGCTTTTGAGAAATCTTATCTTCTGATTTGACTCCTTACCAGTAACCAGCTCATGATAAAGATTAGGAATACTGCCTCTTTCAACTCTGTGCTGAATATCCCTGCTAGTAAATACCTACAGTGAAACATGCTTTTACTGGGATATGAAATACAGAAAAAGCTAGATTTTCTTTCATGTGAAAAATCGTTCTACAATTCTGAAACTAAGTATTCACTCACAAGGCTAAAGCTACAGAAAATAAAATGTTAACAGCTAAAGCCATCTATGTCTTGCTGCACATCAATAAAACAGAGATCTTGCAGGCTCTTAGGGACGCAAATAGCTTCATCCAACCTATGAATGCTTTCAGATGTATGTATTACTCAAAAAATGCCTTGTAAGTTAGAAAGAAGGTATTTGTGGGTTCCTGAATTATCTCTACTATCTCATTCTGCTCTAATGTATAACTTTCAGCATTGCTGTTTCTAAATTCAGTGAAGTCTCCCACAAAGTTTTTCTAAAAGGACAAATGGATTGTATTTACAATCAAAACATTACTTTAAGTATTGCCTACTTTACCTACAAATACGCTTAACTTAAAGACACTGTTGGGAGGACTGAACTCATCTAGTACTATATATCTAGAAAATATGACACATACATATAGAAGGTCTTTCTACAGTCAGTAGAACATGTTCATTTCTATAACCAATCTTAGTAGATGTAAGTTAGAGAAGATGAAGCTTATGCATGAATGATCAGGTATAAATTACAGATTTTGAGTACTAGTGAACATACCTTAAATAGACTATCTTTCATAGGCTCATAAAACCATTAAAGTTGGAAAAAACCTTTAAGATCATTGATTCCAACTGTAATCCAACTACCATGACCACTAAATTACATCCTGAAGCACCCTACCTACACACTTCTTTAACACCTCCAGGGACGGTGACTCCACCATCTCCCTGGGCAGCATGTTCCAATGCCTCACCAATCCCTCTTTTGGATGGGCTCATAATACAAACAGTAGTCAGATTTCAGCTGTATTTCATGAACTTACTGTGAATGAGTATATTTCATCTTCCTGTCTTCTCCAAGTGCTATACTTTTTGCTGGAATTATCTCATACAAACTTCCATGTTAATATTTTGGCTAAAACACACCACTAGAACACATGTAATCTTTAACGTGCATGTCTTGTTTGTCCTGTTACATATTCCCTTCCACTTCCAGGATTTTTATTATCACCATTCAATATAATTCCCCCAATTTGTTCCAATGCTTCAATAGTTTGCCCCTATATTCAGAACCATGTTCTACTTCATTAGGCTATCACAGCAGTTGCACTGATCAAAGTATCCAGATGCTACTTTAAACCGGAAATGGTTAAGATGTGTCCTGCTTTTGCTTATGGCTTTTGTTTACAGGACATATATACTAAGAGTATATATCCTTCAATTACCCCTGAAAAAATTCATCACTGAAGTACCTTACTTTATGTGCACAATTTGGATGGTGTTTTTCTTGGCATAGTTTTATTCATAGAATGGAGAAGGAATGAGAGGACGATACTGTTTGTAACTTTTCTGTTCAGCAAGAGCAATTGTTTATTTTCTTGTTCAGCATGAAGAGGTAGCATTTACAGTATCACAGTATCGCTTAGGTTGGAAAGGACCTCAAGGATCATCGAGTCCAACCTATCAACACAGACCCCATGCCTAGACCATGGCACCAAGTGCCACGTTCAATCTCCCCTTGAACGCCTCCAGGGTCGATGACTCAACCACCTCCCTGGGCAACCCGTTCCAATGCCAAATGACTCGCTCGGTGAAGAACTTCCTCCTCACCTCGAGTCTAAACCTCCCCTGGCACAGCTTGAGACTGTGTCCCCTTGTTCTGGTGCTGGTTGCCTGGGAGAAGAGGCCAACCCCTTCCTGGCTACAACCACCTTTCAGGTAGTTGTAGAGGGCAATGAGGTCACCCCTGAACCTCCTCTTCTCCAGGCTAAATAATCCCAGCTCCCTCAGCCTCTCCTCATAGGGCTTGTGCTCAAGGCCTCTCACCAGCCTTGTTGCCCTTCTCTGGGCATGTTCAAGTGTTTCGATGTCTTTTTTAAACTGAGGGGCCCAGAACTGGACACAGTATTCAAGGTGCAGCCTAACCAAAGCAGAGTACAGGGGCACTATGACCTCCCTGCTCCTGCTGGCCACACTATTCCTAATGCAGGCCAGGATGCTATTGGCCCTCCTGGCCACCTGGGCACACTGTTGGCTCATATTCAGGTGGCTGTAGATCAGCACCCCCAGGTCCCTCTCTGTTTGGGAGCTCTCCAGCCACTCCAACCCCAGCCTGTAGCTCTGCATGGGATTGCCGTAGCCAAAGTGCAGCACTCGGCACTTGGACTTGTTGAATGTTTGTCATATTACCTATTAAAAATCACCTTGTTCTTTACTTTGAGAATAAACAGACCTCCTATCTGATCCATATGGTTGATATTAACATCATCCTAAGAATCAAGAATACAGGCATTCCATCATTTTTTTTCATTCCAATCTAAGATAAATGACAACGTTGCAGTCCAACAAATTCTGAGGTTTTGGTACTACTACTTGCTATCTGAAGAGTATCACTTATTTTCAACCATCTTCCAATTCAGATGACCCTTTTGGAAGTTTACAAGATCAAGTCCTTCCCACAGTTAGAAAAATAGAAATCCTAATTTTCAGAAAATGTGCTTCACATGGAAAGTATCAAATAAAGGCATTACTGAGAAACAAACATTTTAAACAGTTAAATTCTAGCACATTTCAACTGAGTCTCCTGAAGTTACAGATTTTTCCAAGTAACTGATTTGTGATGAGGCAGAAAATATGTATTTAAACCGAATGTCCTATTTATTTCTGCTTTGATGCTTTTTCTCAAGCAAATCTGCATATTTATGATGCACTCATCAGTCTCACAACTGTATTGTGCAGTATTAAGCATTGAAAGCTCTCTCTTTTTTTCTTTTTTCTTCAAAGTAACACCATACACTATAATGGGATAAAGATAATAGTCACAACAGTTAAGCACAAAACAAAATCCCATAGCACTTACACAGCTAATTAGTTAGATTAGCAAGGAGTCTTGCACAAAAGGGGAATATATATATATATATAAACTACCATTTTAAAAAGCATGAATATGAGAAGCAAACTGTTTCATTTTTTTTTTTGCTTCAGTTTTCATTAAAAATATTTTCTGCACCCAAACAGATAATGTAACTTTAGCAACAGCAAGACTAGAAGACAAGACATACTGAGAACGGGTCAGACAGAGTCCTTATGCAACATTTTCATATTAGCAGATGTGAAGAATATTTAGAGGCATACCAGAGACAATCTATGAGTTACAAGACACTATTTTTGAGAATTATGAAGGACAAGTAAAGTTCCAAGAGATGAGAAAGAAAAAAACAAAATCAAAGCAAGTGCCAGTCTTTAAAACTGGGACAAATGAGAAAACTAGGAGTTGCAGAACAGTCAGTCTAACTTGAGATGAGGGGAAAAAAAATATCCAAAGGAAGGGTATAAAGAAGACAGAGTCATGGTTCTTTCCTTCTAGATGTGGCAAGAAATGAGGCAGTGGGCACAGCTGAAACATAGGAGATTCCCTCTGAATATCAGGAAACACTTTTTCAGTCTGAGGGTAACAGCACTGTCACACCCGTTCACAGGTATGTGGTGGATTTTCCAGCCTTGGGGATATTCAAAAGCTGTCTAGACATGATCTTGGCTCCTGGTGGCTTGAGCAGGGAGGCTGGACCAGATGACCTCTAGAGGTCCCTGCCAACCTCAACCATTCTTTAATAATATAAAACAATAAAAGCTTAGAAGGTATTAAAATTGCATGCCAACAGTCTAAAGAGTTTTGTCAAGAATGAACTGTCAAAGTAGTCTTATAACAGAATAACGGGGGGTGGTAGTGATGGTAAACTTTTCTAATGGGGATATTTAAACCCATAGCTTTGGAAAACAACATCTGCAGAAACTGTTTTTAAAATGGGTATTGGAAAACCAAACCAGAGTAGTTCTCAAAGGAATTACTGTCAAACTGGGAAAGAAAGAGCAGAGAAGCTCTCCAGGATTTTGTTTCTGAGCCTGGTACTAGTTAATATTTTTATGAATAAACTGAATATGAATTTTTAATCCAGAGATGACACTACCATAGGGTAAGGCTGTAAGCATTCTAGAACATAACAGGTATTTTGAAGAATCCTGAAAACTGGAGAAGTGCTGAACGTGAGCCAGCAGTGTGCTCATGTGGCCAAGAAGGCCAACAGCATCCTAGTCTGCATCAGGAAGAGTAGGGAAGTGATTGTGTCCCTGTACTTGGCACTGGTGAGGCAGCATCTCAAATACTGTGTTCGGTTTTGGGCCCCTCACTACAAGAAGGACATTGAGTTGCTGGAGCATGTCCAGAAGAGGGCAAGGAAGTTGATGAAGGGTCTAAAGAACAAGTCTTATAAGAAGCAGCAGAAGAAACTGGGATTGTTTACTGTGGAGAAAAGGACACTGAGAGGAGACCTCCTCACTCTCTACAAACTCCCTGAAATGAGACTGTAGTGAGGTGAGTGTTGGTCTCTTCTCCCTAGTATCAAATGATAGAACAGGAGGATTTGGCCTGAAATTGTGCCAAGGGCTGTTTAGATAGAATATTAGGAAAAAAATCTTTACTGAAACGGTGGTCAGGCATTAGAATAGGCTGCCCAGAGAGGTGGCAGCATCATCATCCTTGAGAGTATTAAAAACATGTAGACATGGCACTTTGGGATACGGTTTAATGACCATGGTGGTGTTAGGTTTATCGCTGGACTTGATGACTTTAGAGGTGTTCTCCAATTAAAACGATTCTATGATTCTGTGACATCTGAACGACTTTGGTTTCCTTAGGGTTACTGCACTATTCGCTAAAGCAACAAATACACTTTTGTGTTCCCCATTTAGAAACAAAGCTTTCACCTTCAGAGAGCTGAGAGAGAAACTATGATCACAACTCTGGGAAACATGATCAGGATAACCAATACAAATGAGATATATATAAATATATATATATATAATATAAATAATATATATAATATAGTATAATATATTATATATATAAATGATATCTAAATTATGTAAATTATCAGGATAACCAATATAAATGGGAAGTGATGAGCCAAAATAGAAGGTTTCAATACTTAATACACTCTCAGAAAGAAGAAAAAAAAATCCTATTACTTGTATCACAAATAGGACAAATGATCTTAAGTTTCTAACAAATAGATTAACTCAGACATGAAGAAATATGTTTTTAACTGCAACAATAAAGAAGGACTGCCATGGATCAGGTGGAGAACTTACTGAACTTCCCTAACTATCACTTCACATAGATATGCTAGCTAGAAACCTGTAAAGTCAATTTAGATATAGCAGGTCCTCCCATGGGACCTCTTAGATCCTTTCTATGATGCTTTTGATTAACTCCTCCTAGTATGACTCACAGAAGGTACTCAAAAACTTATTCATTGTCAGCACATCTGTCATGAAGGATAGTAAAATGAAGATAAGCATTCTAATGTAAAACTGACTGAAAGTCCAAGAACATTTTAGCAAGGAAAAAGTGCTTACTTAATGGATAAATTTAAATCATTATAATTTCCTGAGTGGGGTGAATATTGAGATATAAATCTTTTATTTGTCTTCAAAAGTCAGACTGATTAGCTTTAAGAATTTCTCTCAGCAGGGTATTAGCAAAATTGGTATTTCCCCAAAACTGTAGATTTCTACTTCATAGACAGTTCAGAATCTTGTTGGCTAATATTCTCTCATAACCATTAAGACGTATGTACATTCATTCCAAACTAGCTATATGATGGAACTTAATACTGAGAGATGACATTTCTTAACAATTTCCTGGATCAGGTTGTTTTTTACACCCACTGAACACATCTAAACTGATTTTGTGATGCTATAGTTGCTTGAGGAGGCATGGCTCTATCTATATCTTCCACAACTCAAGCTGCTTTAAAAACACATCTTTCATTCTTAAGTCCATATATAGGCATGAACATATTAAAAAAAACCCGAAAACACACACACACACAAACCAACCACACAAAACCAAACCAAAGCCTCCAAACCAAAACCCAACAAAGTCACGCCAAAGCGGTAACATGCACGTGCTACCCAGTTCAAGAAAAGCTATCACAAGGAAATAACATAAACTACAACATGCTGAAAACATGTTAGCCCACACCAGGGCAAGAAGCAGTCTGCACTGTAAACATTTGAAGGATGGATCCCAGCTTAATATGCAGTTGATGGTAACCAACAAGCAGCGGGTAGGCAAAGAGGGACACAGAAGCAGCGCTTACTGTGCATCGATAACTCTGTATTTATACACATTCAGTTATTTTATTGTTGGAACCAATGCTTTACACCCCACCTTATAAAATTACATGTATCATTTATTATAGTATCTAACATTTCAGTAGATCACTGGTTTCAGAAACTAGTTTGCAAAATTATTTCACAAACTTAACCGACATTAGTCTGAGCTGAAATGAAAGCCCTTACTATGACTGACAAAGTATGCCACACCTAACAGTGCTCTAGACAAGAATGTTTTGTAAGGGTGTCTCTTTCTTTAAATTCTTTGAACCCATGTAATATTTTTTTCTGTAATGTGGTGTCCAAGAAACATAGAATAACAGGATGCTATAGGTTGGAAAGGACCTTTAAAAGTAATTTAATCCAGTTTCACCCCTGCCCCCCTTCCCATCCTCCTCCTTCAGTATGCAGTGGCATCTTTAACTAGATCAGGTTGCTCAGAGCCCTGTACTGTGAATGTTTCCAGGGTTGGGACTTCTAACGTCTCTCTGGGCAACCTGTTCCAGTGTTTCACTACCCTCATTGCATAAAAAATAACTCTTCCTTATGTCTAGTCTAAATCTACCCTCCTTTATTTTAAAACCATTACCCCCTGTCCTGTCACAAGAGGCCTTGATAAAAAGATTGTCCTGTTCTGTCATATAGACCCCTTTCAGGACTGAAAGGCCACAGATAAGGTTTCCCCAGAGCCTTCTCTTCTCCAAGTTGGACAACCTCAGATCTCTCTCTGTCCTCATGGGAGAGATGCTCCACCACTTGGGTCTTTTTTGTGGCCCTTTTCTGGACCTGCTCCACCAGATTAATGTGATTGTGCTAAGGACTGCAGAGTTGCTCACAGTACTCCAGGTGAGTGGAGCAGAGTGGTAGAATTACCTTCCTTGACCTGCTGGCCATGCATTTTGATGCAGTCCAGGACATCCATAGCCCTGTATCTCTTCCATTAATTTTAAAGAAATTCAAATGTGGAACCATATCCTTTGCTGATTCTTTAAATAAAAATGAAATTCTACTAGGTGTTTGAAGAGAGTTATCACATGATTTGACAAAACACTGGGCTGCTTTTGAATTTAAGTGATGTAGCAACTCTGAAAGATGAAAAAATAATTAACAAATTTTGCCACATTATTCTTTGTGAGTCACCCACAATTTTCTCAGATATGTTTGAGAAGTATATTTTTTTTACAGACAAGCCCTACTTGTCTAAAACATACACTTAGAAGTTTGGGATTAAGAGTATTCCTAATCTTCAAAGGAATCCAACACTCAGAAGCTTGTTCTGAACAGATAAGGAACAACTACCAGTAACAACTTGGTGCAAAGCCAATGTTAACTTACTCCCTGTAAGTATTCTCAAGAAGACAACTTCCTTTGAAAGGTCATTCCAAAATAGTTTTTACAAGAGTATTTTCAAAAGATAAATACCAAGAATTCTAAACAAAGATGAACCCAAAAGTTAACTTAAGAACCAGATTTATTAACAGGGTAATATTCTTCTTATATTCCTCCAGATGCTCTAAGAAAAAATGTGACTTCTTTCTCACAAACACAAGCACATAGAACACAATGTTATTCAGAATCACAAATTACTGAATTAGGCAACACCTCTGATGATAAAACATAGTTCCTGGAATTCCTAATTTCTATTCTACCAGTATCTGGACCCCAAGGTGGTCTTCAAGAACATCATAAACCCCCTTTGCAATTGCAATGTAGAAATACTGACGACAAAATATCCTTGGCTTAACTTTCCAATTTGTTTCTAACCTCTCCGTGGTTTTGTCAGCGTCAGTCCTACCTTCCCATATGTCTGTTCCTCCCACAGAAAAGCCCCTGCACTTTCTCTGACACCAGCTTCTTTGAACAGAAACCTCTCCCTGAGGCAACGTGCACAAGGCTGCTTCCCCCTCTGTATGATCCCTCAACAACTTTATAGTTTAAATACTGCAATCGGGATGATGTAACGCAATGCAAAACAAACAGATGGGCAAGAGATGTAAAGCATGGCCAGGCCTAAACTGGAAAATATCACTGCCAGAAATGTTGTTGGGCTTGCAGCTGCTGACATTGCTCCTGGGATGTGTGGACGCTGAAGCTTTGCTGGCAGCTGCATTGCTGGCTGAGGTTTGCAGCATGTGGTTCTATTTAGGTGCCACAAGCTGGGCTTTGTTTGCTTCCTCCACATTTACATGTGCCTGCATGCAAACCTGTGGAGATAAAAGGCAATTCCAAATGCCAGAACTCTGTTATGTGCATTAGGTGTGTTCCCCTACACTGAAAGAATAATGCTATGAACAAATGGGAGTTTTTTAACGAGGTATGCTTACTTTTTGACTGCAATGTAGAGATCTGGAGGTACCATCCTAGATTTAATTTAGGTACTGGTAGCAAACTAGTTATAGGAAAATGGAGCTTGGGCTGGCCAATGTTATCTTCTGTGCTACTGCAGTATATTGCTTATATGAGAGGGTTTATTTAAATCACATTTGGGAATCTCTAGGAATTCTATGATGATGCTGGATAAAAATAATCACTCCCATTCCAATTTCTTTCCTACTTATTATATTCCATGTGACAGAAGGTGTAGCTCATTGACTATATAAAAGCAGAGCACCACAGACACACTACATTAAGTAACATAATTCTAACAATAAAGAAATATTGGGTGGGGGGTAGGGGGGAGAGATAAAAGCATTACAAAGAAAGAAAACAGTGCAAATGCAACAAGAAATGTCATGATGTCATGAGAACTTGTCAAACAAAACCATCAAGTACTTTGATTGTCCAGTCTCAACCTAACACTGTAAGACTTCAACTGAATAATGGTGTTTCCACACCAGTTATGGTCTAAAAGCAAGCACCAAGGAATGCTGGATAGTCTGAGCTATACGTCTTAAGTGTCCAACTGAAATAGCTGCAGAAGACCAATAGAATTCCAGCTTTCTGAACTGTTTCAAACAAGAAGCACCTTTTGAAGTAACCAACCTTATGCACAAATTGCTTCCCTGATCAAAGAGGAGCTCCCTCCCCTGATATTCACATGTGATGAAACCAGTTGAAAGCTTTCTTGTAACTTGTAAACTAGATATTCTTATGGGTGAGAGAAGTAGAGTGCAAACAGTAGAGTTTGAAATTAAGTCTCTGGAGTTTTACATCTGAGATACTTATAGGCATAAAAATAATAGATATATATCAAGAAGTATTGTTTTAGATGGGTTGAAAGCCATTATGGGGACCAGAGGACTTTTCAGAAGAGCATGTATACTGAATTCATACCTTAGTTCTGACAGAGTAGGATTTGAAGGATCTAAAATACCTGGATTAACATCTGGGCCACTTTGAAACAGACAAATGCAAACAAAGATTTTGATCTTGTTAATTGTTTCTACCATTCTTCCACGGAGATAAACATTTTTATGGGGTAAACATGATTTTACAAACACAAATAAGTAATCAAGGTACCCTGCATCTATTCACAAAACCTCTAATTCTTTATTCTAACAATCTTTCAAATTACAGACTGGCACCTTACAAGGTAACACAGTTGAATTACATCATTGTTATCTGCAAAACATGAAGGAATGGATTGATGAGGCTGGAGGATATAATGACCCATATATATTTTACTGAGGTAAAATATTATTTTTCTTCTGGCTATTGATGCAAGGACAACAGAAAAATTTACACAAATGCTCCCAAAACTAATCAGAGACTTCAAGGCGTTAGACATCATCAGCAACAGATCTTACTCACAGGCACCTCATCAATGATTTAACATGACAGGGGGGACTGCAGCTTCATTATCCGGTGATATTTTATTTATTCATATTTAATTACTGCATATCATAACAATTCAAAACTTGACTGCATTGCAGAAGATGAGGGAAGGAATGAAGCTGTTTTACAGGCTGTACTAACACATCTGCTTCACAGACCTACAGGGATTCACTCAGCCACTATATATATATATATAATAAAAATGAAAAAAGCACTTATATTCTACAAATGAGTTACAAATTCTTCACATTAAAACTGGATGAAATAAACAATGATGTCTGCAAAATTCATGCAGTGGACACGAAGAATTCTATTTATCTTCATTATATGCTGAGAGTGTTTGGGCCAAAATCCCCAATTTAGGTGAACCATGAAGAGGAAAAAACCCAATGGCAGGAGAAAAAAAATAAAAAAGTAACATGACAAATTAGCAGAACCAAACCTCTCCCCCAGTGGGAGGGAGAGGTGAAGGCCAAAGGGTAGATTAATCTTGCTATATCATATGGTCTTGATCTTAAAAATTTCTCTGCGTGTTTAGCAGAAATCACATGCACAATGGGGAGACTTTGAAAAGATCAGGAGCCAGAGCAGATTAAGATGAAATGGGGACAGATCCAAAAAGCCGTCAAACTCCCACCCTTTCCTGCAGACTCCCATGTGGGCAGGAGATTGTTTTGTGGCTCCAAAGTGCTTGTCTGTGCTGAGCTCATTGATGAGTGCTCTCGCTCCCCGTGTCTCTCATAGAGTGGAGTTTTGACTTCTCTTTTCACAGCAGTATGAGCTGCAGCTGTGGACACAGGTCTTTGTAACCCTTTTCACTTTTTTGGCTCCAAGTTAACATGCAGAACCTATCTGATGCAAGCACACACAAAAAAAATGGATCCATCCATGTTTTTAAAAAGCAAAAGAAATGACCAATTTCATGAGGTATGCTTTTTAAAACTGTACATTTTATGTTTTTTACTGCTGCTTACAGTGTTACTGAACATCAGCTAAGTCACAGCAATTGTCTACATATATGCACAGTAAAAGTGAGTTAATACAACACAGCTTAGCTGAGCCTACAATAGAACAAAATTAAATCATGTGCACACAGACAACTGCTACAGCTGCGCTGATGTGCAATTACATCTTGTGTAGACTTACATCTTGTGTAAGTCTACCAGGCACACAAATAATTTAGAACCCTTTTTTTTTGATCTTAAGGGGTTTTAGATAATTTATTTATCTCATGAGTCACACAATGACAAAAAAAAAAAAAAGAAGAAGGACCCCTAAAAAGCATAAATGCTGTTGTAGCTATTGATCTGAAAACTGTTTCACTAATTTGCTTTCAGAGCTGCTAGGTACAGGAGCATATGTCCATTCAAATAAATCTAACAGCAGTGTTTTCACTCTCTTTTAAGAGAAAAGATAATTTGTTCCATGATTTACGATCTCACTGACTTTCCATATTGAATTAGGCAGCTGAAACAATCGATGCCATCCTGTGAATTGTTATTAATATGGTAGCACGCATGCATACACTGACTGATACATTTTATTTGAATCCTTTGTGGGTAAGGATAATATAATAATGTCATGAGAAATGGTTATACATCTACTAATGACAAACTATTACAAACATCTGCTCAGGACTTCTGTGCAGTCTACCAAAGGCAAACACCAAGGTAATTCCCAGCTTTACACTGGCACAACTATTTCACACTGTAAATTGAGAGAAACCTTGTGTAAACCAGACACTGTGCTCCCCATTCTTCATTATAAAGAGCAGTTCAACGTACTTTTATACCAGTTGCTTCACATCTTCTTCAGATCCTCTAAGTGTCTACCAATCAGGTTATTGCTCACTGAATGAGGCAAACTCTTCTTCCCTCCAATTTTCCCCTGCAACCATAACTCATTGTTATTTTTCCTCTAATATTTAGCTGTGCTTGAGTGAAATGCATTGGCTTATACCTAATGCAATGCACGTGTTTATGGAACATGGCAGGCGCGTACTCCATTTTCAAAAGATATAACAAGAGAATAGCCATTTATGAAAGTTTTACTGCTTCTGATTCTCGCTTCCTCTTCACTCTCCACCTCCTCCCAGAGTCCAACTGGAACATCTGGGTGCACTGGATTAAATAATGGACTCTTTGTTCGAAGAAAATTCACAGGAAACCTCTCTTAAGACAGGAGAGGCTAGTGCATGGGAGCCAGAACAGGAAAAAGCCAAGGATTCAAATGGAGAACTGTGATTCTTGAAGACAGGAATTTAAATGTATCACTAGAATGTGTGAAAGTCTTGGTGAAGTATGTAGCAGCTAACTGTCACAGCAATCTGGGGCTCTTCTGTACCTCTTATACTGGAGGGAGAAGGCAAAAAAATATAAATAATCACCTAAACAGGTAGGAATGAACCTGAGAAACTTCCTTGCCATGGGAGAATTTCTGCAAGGCAGTGTGCCTTGCAGAAATCAAAGAAGTCTTGCAGAAGTCAAAGAAGACTCCAAAGAATTTGGTCTGATCTGCTATCTTTGTCTATCTCTGCACAGCTTTCCACATGTTAAAGTGTCTCAAGACAGTGCTTTCTACATTTTCTTTTGCTAAATTACACCATGGAGAGAACAAAGGAGCTAATAAAACCTAGAGAAGATCTACAAAGAGATGTGCATTGTTTTACCAGTTCAGCTTGGTCTGGAAGCTTTTTAGATCAACAGAGCTCTGTAACGATCCTTGGTTTAACAGAACACATTGCATTTTATTACTATAGCAAATAAGCAAGTAATTCAATGTTAATCTGAAGGTCAGTTTAAAGAATATGGAAAGTTCTACAGCATTGATTTCAGATGTTAACACTGGTTTGTGGTTGGGTTTGTGTTTTGGGGTTTTGTTTTGGTGTTTGTCATTTGTTTGTTTTTTAAAATCTGCATAGATCCAGTCCTCAAAGTTAACTGCAGATCTTCTATATCTGGGCACAACTCTATCCAACAAAAGATTTCTACATACGTAGGTATCTAAATATTTTATGGCTCCCCTAGCAATTTGTAATGGAAAATGCATCTCTATGGAAGCAATAGAATTTGAACATAGCAGCGTGCTGCTGATCTGCACAAGATTAATTTTACATCTCAGGCACAAGCTATTTTTTCTTTATGTACGTAGGGGGTGGAAAAATATGTGCTGATTTTACTGTATTGATACTATAGAAGCAGAGAACACCTACATAAAGCACAAGCCTTATGCTTCACTTATGTGGATTTATTCTACAATCCACTAAGCAACAAAGATGACAAAGGACAGTCTTATCTGCTTCCCTCTTTTTCAACTTACATGGAAAGAATACTAGCCAATTGGTTTAAGCTGTCATAAGATACAGGACACAGATTCACACTCACCTCAAAAACTATCAGCAACATGACCTGAGGAAGAGCCACGCTGCACACAGTAAAGAGAACTCCTGAACTCATGCCAGTGAAGCTTGAGCACCCCTAAACTGGGTCATTTTTCTGCAAAAATAAAGCCTTAGCAACTATGCACCTTCATTAAAACAAGTCTATATGAAAAAATAGAGCTATGTATTTCATCCTCAAATTCTGGGAAGCAAATGCAGAGAGGCTGCAGCAAGAAATTCTTTCAGTATATGAATTAGTAAATAAAATGTATGCCCAAAGCACACTAAAAATAAAACTGAGAAGCAATCCAGTCCCACCAATTGTTTTTTCAATTATATTTATAAAACTATTCACCTAATTTCTTTGGTATCTCTATAACTTTCTATCTGTGCTTCACATTGAGTACCCGAAAGAAAGTGACAGAATTGGTTTAACAGATAGCCTTATTTTAATACCACATATGGTTTTGTGGTTTCCATAATTAAATGACCTTGATATAATCTCAACTTTACATATATGGTATAGAGGTCTAAACTAAAAAATCTGATTTCTGTTTTCTCTCCAAATATTTTTAGATATTTTTCTTTAAACAGCAGATGTTTAACATGCACACTTCAGTGCACACTCTCAGCTTGTACATCTTCATTATAACTGAGTTACCTTCAAGAGACTGTGACAATATGACAATATATAAGAGCTGATGATCTTTTCTTACATAAATCCCTAGACATATTTCTGCAATGATATTTTAGGGTTGCTTTTAATTGTGTGGGTTTGGTTATTTCTTTTTTTTTTTTAACTCTGAACAGGACAGGAAAAATGAAAATTGAAAATAAATCTTATTTAAAGGCTATGAATGAATGCCTAAATATCCACCTTCATCAAATATTCTGAACATCTAATCTAGTTTCTGGGGTTTTTTTGGCAGTGGATTTGCTTCTACCACAAACAGTACCATCAGCATAAACAGGTAATCATAGTGGTCATGCTAAACACCTAAACCCACCAATGTCAAAGCCCAAAACATAATAAATATAATAAATGTAATTTAAGAGTTACAAGAAGATAAAAAGAAAACACTGAAAGACTTTCACATAATGGTTTCTCCCATTAACAGAAATATTTATTTCCATCGTTCCATTTTCACATTTCTAACAATTAGGTTTTGTCAGTATGATGAGGCATGGGATACTTTTGTTTCAAAGGTCAGTAGTATTTTAAGATTCATAGAACAGCAGGTTGGAAGGGACCTCAAGGATCATCAAGTCCAGGGTGTAATAAAATGTATGGTTTTCATATATTTACTACTTAATATCTTGGGTGGTGGCATTTTCAAACACCACCACAACTTATTTACAAAATGTATTCACAGGTTCAATCATTTGGTTGTGGGTTTTACACTGCACATATAAAGACAGTTAAATGATTTAAGCACAGATCTAACATTTCCAATATAGCAATTCAAATTGGAAATACAGGTACTGTGATCTGTGGTTTTCACACAAATGGGATTCTGTGGCAGATTAGCCGGGTACTCACAACTTGCTCCCCTGTCTGGTATCTGACCAGATGCTGTGGCTATAATTTGAGCAGTCCTTGGCTCAGAGAGGGCTAAGTGGCCTCTCTCTTGTGGTGCCCAGTTCACAGTCTGGAGCTTGCCCTTGGCTCAGAGAGGGCTAAAGGGCCTCTCTCTTGTGTGCTCCATTGCTGGGCTGTAACCTCTTCAGCGATTCAGTTCTCTTGGAACTTTTCCACTTTTTGCCTTGGTCAAGGCACGAGGCCTGGGTGAAACTGTTGGTCAGCTAGAGCAGGTTCTTCAGCTGCTACTCCAGCAACATTGGGTTCTTATTGCTTGCTGGGTGAGAACAAGGTAAGTTGCCTGACTTCTTGGCTGGTTTAAATACTGTCCCAAGACAATTGATGCCCTTTGGTAACACAGAACCCTGATAACTGGACCTACAGGATGGGGCATATCCAAACATGGCCAGGGGCAAACACAGTTCACAGTTGTGTTACAAAGTTAATTACAAGTGGTATATGTTTATCTGGACCCCAGGAAGTGTCCAGGTTTGCACATTCACAGTTGCTTACAATGTTAATCACACATGTGCTATACATTTGCCTTGACCATCCGAACCCCAAGAACTGCCCAGGTTAGCAGGTTCACAGGTGCTCATCCTATTGCCTGGGCTAGGGCATGTTTTGGGGTTTGACCATTCAGGACACAGGGTAAGAACACAGTTTAAATGAGGTGGCCCAGCACCCTATTAACCTGGACCTTGAAACTGTGTAATGTAGGGGAACGTGAAGTGGATCTAAGAAATAGCATTCCTGATAAATTTTCAGGACAGAAAAGCTTTGACTCAGTAACAATTTTAAAGAACATCTTTAACTACATTGCTCATCCAGAAACAAAAATATTGTCTACCAGCACCTCATCACATCACGTAACTTACTCTATTTATCACCTGTCTCCCTTCTTCCATAGGAGTAGGTGGAGGTTTTGTCTGTTTTTATGATATACTGAAGCAGTGAGGGAGTAGGAAGAGAAACTGGGAGAGGAAAATAAGGAGTTAACAGAGAAGATGTTACTGCAGAAAGTGTGATCAACAGTGTGGAATCTGAAAAAGGTCAAAGAATAGAAGGATGCAGCAGAGGCTTTGTGACATAGCCAGGAATGGACAATTGGGAACTCCTGGGAAACCACATCTGATGGGCTGGAAATACCACAAGCAACACTGAGGCTGCAGATGGAGAATGAGGAAATGATCACATAGAATCTGAAAATATTGCAAGAGGAAGAATCAGAGAATCATTTTCGTTGGAAAAGATCTTTCAGACTACCCATGTCAGCTGTAAGAACAGTGGTACCCTGGCAAAGGAGTTGCAGTGTAAGAGAGTACATTTCTGAATACAAGTTAAGACGACTGGATGTGCCAAGTTTTCTGCTGCTGTTCTTGTTATTACAGCATTTTTTGACAGCTTTTTGGCGCTATTCTGAATTTGCTGGGTTGCCACAGGTATTCACTGAAGTCCATGATTAGCAGTCACATTGTGTTAGAAAACAGTTTCATCATGGAGCTAATTTTTGTGGTTTTGTTCAAATGCATGCCATGTTGCAATATAAACATCAGCATTATGGAACGTCTTCCTTAGGAAGAGAGATGGAGGGAGCTGGGTCTCTTCAGTTTGGAGAAGAAGAGACTAAGGGGTGACCTCATTAATGTTTATAAATATGTAAAAGGTGAGTGCCCAGAGAATGGAGCAAGGCTCTTCTCAGTGGTGCCCAATGACAGGACAAGGGGCAATGGGTGCAAGTTGAAGCACAGGAAGTTCTGTGTAAACATGGGGCAAATTTTTTTCACTCTGAGGGTGACAGAACACTGGAACAGGCTGCCTGGGGGTATTGTGGTCTCCTTCTCTGGAGATATTCAAAACCTGCCTGGATGCATTCCAGTGTGATCTGGTATAGGTGATCCTGTTCGGACAGGAGAGTTGGACTAGATCATCTTTAGAGGTCCCTTCCAGCCCCTAACATTCTGTAATTCTGTGACAGAAGTCCAGCAGGAGGGATAGATGTTAATTTTTTCACTCCAAAGATAGGCTTATAACCAAGCATCAAGGCTGCCTTCTCTTTCAAGCCTCAGATCTAATAACATAATCTACATATCTCTAACTTACCTTTTTATTTCTATGCCTTTGAAAGACTTTTAGTTCAATGTAACTTCCTTCTAAAATGACCTATCCTTGAACATCAAGCTACTTAAAACTGACCTTTTCCTCCGTAAGGTCATAAAAGATAATATATTTCAATAATATAGGTATTTTTTTTATTTTTACCCAAATCAGCTCATACTCCTAGATCTTAACACACTGAAAAATCTTGAACATTTTTGTAAAATTATTTGACTGATATTTAAAAATTTTGATTTGATGATTTGTGTGCTCAGAACTCTCCGAGCACCTCCAGGGTAATAGTTGTATCAAAAGTCCTAGACAGCACAGATGCATCATTCTCCAGACACTGTACTCACCAGATATCTTGATGTAAAACACACAATGGTTTTATTGCTGCTGTAATTAGTAGCACTATTTAAATTAAATTTTAAAAATGAGATAGCAATTAAAAAAAAATAACTGTACTCCTGCTGAAGTGTGTGTCAAGAAATGCACAATGAAACACTAAATTATTCCATTCTGTGACTCATATTTAGCACATTGCCACATTTAAAAGGTAAGATATTTGGTGCCAAGCATTTCTGTTTCTTCACAGCTCACGTGTATAATGCTGCCTAGACCACATCATGAGCTCTCCTTTCTACTGCAAAACACATTATTGAGATTACATTAAGTGGAACATTACAGTTCACTTCAGCTGAGCATTCTATTCAGTGTTACAGTTGAAGCTGCTTGATACCTCCTATTATAAATCATTGTTTACCAGTTGCTTATAAAATGTTACAGAAATTTTAACTCTGGATTGAAATCTTCCATGATTGCTGCCTGTCCTCAGTCTGATTTACTTCACTTACAAGTCCTCAGTTGATCCCAAAACTTAGAGATGTTTTGGAGAAAGTTTATTATTTGTCAGGGGAAAGAAATTAAATGAAGCAGGACTGTATAAACACAAACTCACCTGATTCCATGAAACTTTTGATGATGCTTAGTTTTTCTGAGATTTACACAGCTACACAGAAAAGCAAAGGCTTGGAAAAAAAGCAGAACTTCCAGAACTGTTGGCATATAACTAAAAGAGTTCTTTAGAAGTTTTCAGACCTTACAGAAAGATTTTTCTGAAGATCTTCCCTGCATAACGGAGGACACGTCTCCTCTACAGCTTCTGCCCACTGACCACGCAGTTAGGTGTGTCACATTGTGCAGTCATCTCTGAGCATCTCCCACTTGTAGCTATCAGGGGAGAATCAGGACTTTCTTTCCAGTTTCCCTTTCTGATATCC
Organism: Melanerpes formicivorus; assembly: GCF_026170545.1. Classification (NCBI taxonomy): domain Eukaryota; kingdom Metazoa; phylum Chordata; class Aves; order Piciformes; family Picidae; genus Melanerpes; species Melanerpes formicivorus. Next base: position 49,859,813 of record NW_027142353.1, on the reverse strand, counting down.
ACAGGTTACAGCTATTCTAGATGTGGAAAGCAGAGTTGGAGACTCGGTTTCATACTTCCCATGCTATCTGGTAAGGGATGGCATAGGAAGAAGGAAACAGCCATGCTGAAGCACTGAGGGAACCCAATAATGATGAAATAAAACATACTTGCTAGGCAATCATAACTTGTGATTCCCTAACATTTGTGAGCAAGATTTGCTTAATATTTGAACAGTATTATTACACAGTGCTTTGAATTTGGAGAGGGTTTTCCTTTTTCATTTTTTTTAATCACCTTTTTATTTTCTAGTTTCATTTTATTGAAGCACTTATTTAGACTCCTAAATTTGCTTAAAGAAATTACACCTTTTTAAAATAGTATATTTTTACCAAATAATAAATAGTAAAGAATTAAAAGAGCAGAGGCCAATGTATGTGATTCAACAAGGGCAAGTGTCAGATCCTGTACTTCTATCATAACAACCCCATACAATTCTACAGGCTTGGGGAAGAGAGGCTGGAAAGCTGCCCAGCAGAACAGGACCTGCAGGTGCTGGCTGACAGCCAGATGAACATGAGCCAGCAATGTGCTCAGGTGTCCAAAAAGGCCAACAACACCCTGGCTGTATCAGGAATAGTGTGACAAGCAGAACTAAGGATGTGATTGTCCCCCTCCTCTTAGCACTAATGAGGCCACACCTTGAGTACTGTGGTCAGTTTTGGGGCCCACACCACAAGAAAGACACTGAGGTCCAGAGAAAAGCAATGAAGCTGGTAAAGGGTCTGCAGAACAAGTCTTATGAGGAGTGGTGGAGGGAACTGAGATTGTTCAGCCTGAAGAGGAGGCTGAGGGGAGACCATACCAATCTCTAACAAGCAACCAAAAGCAGGTTGTAGTTGAGGACTCCTCTCTCTAGTAACAAATAATAGGACAAGAAGAAATGGCCTCAATGCACTCAGGAGATTTACATTTGATATTAGAAGGAGCTTCTTCAAGGGTTATCAAACACTGGAGTAGGCTCCCCAGGACTGTGGTTTGATCTCAGTCGCTGGAGGTGTTTTAAAGACACATAGATATGGTGCTAAAGGACATAGTTTAGCAGCAGACTTGGTAGAGTTAGATAATGGTCAGACAATGATCATATATTAAGAGCATCTTAAAGGTCTTTTCCCATTGAAATAATTCTATGAAATAAATTCTCATATTAAAAAAAGAAATCAACAACCAAATCCAAACTTAAAAAAAAAAAAAAATCCTGAGAAGAGGAAGTGAAAATAAATAAAGGAATAAAAAAAATCTAAGCAACAAAATCTATATACTGCCCATTAAGGTTTTGTTCCTATTTCTGTAAGCACACACATACGTCTGCCCAGAGGTATTTTTAGTTGTTTCCTTAAAGTGTATCAGCTGGTATTATAGTCCAATTTTAGCTATTTCCACACATCAGTGCTATTTCTGCCCTTCTCTACCACAGACCACACATTACCATTCATCTGGTTACAACATGAGAGTAGAGGAAAACAAGTGCGCTAATTGATTCATTTGGAGATTCTTTGAAGGTAAAGAAGATAGGCTAAAATGTATTAGCATGAACTTTCTTGAGCATCAGTCTCTAATGGCTTCTCACTAGCCTTTGTACACAATATGAATTAGACTTTTCCCTGTGATGAGCTAGCAAAGATGGGATGCCTTCCTTGTGTATTCTAAGAAAGCCCAGCTTGATCACTGCAGACAAAGCACACCTGCAATTGTTGTACTCAATCTTTTTGCATTTTACAACTCAAGTGTCTAACACCACAGATAATATATGCAAATGACAGAAAAATAAACTCCTAATTTCAGATGTATAAACCAACACCTATTCCAACAAAATTCTATTAAAACCAAAGATAACTGGCCTCAGATAATTATGTTTTTATTTTGCCACTGCTTATCTCTGAATTTACAGTTTCTAGGTAACCTATGCACTGTTTTACACTCCTACAGATCAGATATTTAAGTCTGAGTTATTAATTAGTGTTCTGTATCTTTGAATGCCTGGGAGCTACACATTATTGTTTCATTTAGTTTCTTTTTCACCTCCTCTTCCTCGTCACTGGGCTTGCAGATCACAGGCAGCTTTAAAGAAAATTAAGCCAGTTTCAACTACAGCAGCAATGGTGGCAGTCACACATTTTGCCTAGTCAGGCACTTCTAATATGCACAAGATGTGGCATCTAAACCCCTTCTGAGTGGGAGGCCTGACAGCAATGCTACTTCAAATGATAAACACACAGCAAGTGTATGCTGCAGCAGAAAGAATGCACTCAAACTTTTAAAAACTGTGTTTCAGGATGAAGACCTTTTTGCCTCTCACTCCTTCCTTTCTCAGGACATGCACAGTTGTCGTCAGATCTCATCATGGTACACCCAAGAAAAATGTTAAGCATATCCAGGTGTTTACAAGCCCACTGAAGTCGTTCCCACAAAATGCTCACAAAAATATGCAATCTTTGTCCTGAAGAACTTGTTAGTAAGGGAAGTATTAAGATGGCTTAACAATCATACAGAAATATGTTCAGATGTCCTATGTGTATTACCTAAATCATCCTCTCCCCAGACTTGAAGTAAAGGACTAGCCCACGGGATGAATATGATGCATGACCTTTGAACAGAACACTCAAATCATCTTCCAGGAAGTGATTTTAGGAAATAATTACTCAAGACTTAGTGAATCTCTGCTGTCCTTCTGGGAACAGTTATCTAAACTGTGAGTCTGGAAATGAGCTAGAGCTGTTTGTTATGTGAATTTTCAATGGCATCAGTAATCTGTGAAAGTTCATAAAGCCACTGAACTTAATATCCTGTATTTTTTATTGTGTCCCACATGACAAATTCTGTTCTGTGGTTCTTGCTGAAGTGTAATGGAAAGGAGCCACAGCTTTAAAGGGTACATTGGAAAAGACCAATTCAGGGGGACTTGGACAAGCTCAAGAAATGGCCCCAAGTTCAACAAGGACGAGTACAAGGTCCTGTACATGGATCAGGTCAATATCTAATATCAGTACAGGCTGGGGATTGAAGGAATTAAGAGCAATCCCATGGAGAAGGACATAGGGGTACTGGTGGGTGAAAAGCAGGACATGAGCCGGCAATGTGTGCTCACAGCCTAGAAAGCCAACTATATCCTGGGCTTTGAGGAAACCTTATTGCAGTTTTTCATTAGTTAAAGAGACCTTATAGGAAAGATGGGAACAGTCTTTTTAGTAGAGCCTGTTGGGTGAATGATCTGAAATAAAAGATTCAGACTAGATATAAGGAAGAAATTTTTTTATGATGAGGGTGGAGAAACATTGCCACAGGTTTCCCACAGTGCTGGTGGATGTCCCATCTGTGTAACACTTAACATCTGGCTGGACAGGAGTCTGAGCAACCTGACCTCTATTTGAAGATGTCTCTGCTCGCTGTAGGAGGTTTGGACTAGCTGATATTTAAAGGTCCCTTCCAGCTCAAAACATTCTATGATTCCAGTTCAATGTCAGCCTTCTCACAGACATGAAAAATCCTCTATGTAATTCAAATACTCATATTCACCTGAATTTATAGAGAGCCCTGAAATAGGAACAGCCATGTGCATTACAAATATTGATGAATAGTGTTATTTTGAAGTATCATTGTCATAAAAAGGACACAGTGAACTTGATGGAGTATCATTAAATATTTCCTAAAAGTAAGATAAAGACATGGAAGCAGTTTTCAATAGTTCTGAGAAATATTCAAGTAGATTTAGAAAAGAGGAGAAAAAGATCTGCTCCTCACATCAAGCAACAAATTTATTTAGTTGTCCATCCACCTAAATGCTTCATGAGGTTCACTAGAAGAAAGGTAGGCAATAGCAGTGAAGAAAGATCTGAAATAGAGTCCAAGGAGTCTATTTCATATGTGTGGAGGAGGAGAGGAGAAGACAGTTCTGGAAAACATGTGGGAGAATTGGCCACCAAAGCTAGGAATACTTGTGGAAGAACAGGTATCATTATGAGCTGTTCAGAAGAAAGGCAGGCACTCTTCAGGGACTTTTGGGTCATTTAAGAGAGAACTATGTTCTAATCTCATTCAGAAAGCATCCACTCTGTGATTACAAAGTAAACATGTTTAGAAGTTTTCCCTGTTATCTGTTGAGGAGAGAAACTGCTCATCTGGAAACTCTGACACAGCTAACATATTCATCATGGGCATTCTTCATCAAATTATGTCCCCAAGTGACTTTTCTAAATCTGCCATATAAGCAGAAAACACATTTCAGAAGCTTGGTCTCTTAGGAAAGTAGGAATGTTAACATCTCTCCAATTGAACTATTCTATTCCATTCTTCCTTGAACAACTTGATGTACTATTGCAAAGTGAGATACTTTGTTCTATTTGAACATATAAAGACTATATGGACAGCTTATGTGGAAAAAAAATATTAAAAAATCCAGATATAGCTATTGCAATTTACTATACATCACAAAAAGCTGGCCTGCTGCCATCCATCTGAGAGTTTGGAGAAGGTCCATCCTACTTATATGTTCAAATGATAAAGGAAAACAAGCACCCCACAGGTATGACAAACAACAAGAACCATACACGTTCCCTTCAGTATAAAGAAATGATAACTTGAAACGTGAGTGTGATGGTTTAAACTGAAACTGTCAGTTTCAGTTTAAACTGAAACTGTCACAGTGAGTTATGAGAACATGAACATTTTTTGAAACCCTCCAGATGAATGTTTTGCTGGAAAAAATAACTCTGCTGTCCCCCACTATGAAGGCAAATCCCTCCCCAAAGTGCAAAAACTCCTGAAGGTTAACAAAACACCTGTAGTTTAATAGAGACTATAGTGCTTTATAAAAGGAAACTTCACAAAATCACAGAGTGATATGGGTTGGAAGGAACCTCTGGAATAGAATAGAATAGAATAGAATAGAATAGAATAGAATAGAATAGAACAGAACAGAACAGAACAGAACAGAACAGAACAGGTTGGAAGAGACCTTCGAGATCGTGTCCAACCCATCATCCAACACCATCTAATCAACTAAACAATGGCACCGAGCACCCCATCAAGTCTCCTCCTAAACACCTCCAGTGATGGTGACTCCACCACCAGTCCAACCTCCTGTGAGAGCAGGTTGACCTAGAAGAGGTTGCACAGGAGGGTGCTCAATCATCCTCAAAGTTCCTCCTCATGTTTAGATGTAACTTGCTATGCTGAATTTTGTGGCTGTTACCTCTTGTCACTTGAACAACTATTGATGGAGCTTTCATCTCCGAAACAGAGGTGCTTACAAGCTGTTAAACATACCCTGAAGCAGTGTCCACTCCAGACAATATATCTGGCTTCTCTTTTCCTGATAAAAACCATTGAATGTCCTTGTTCAGGTCTCCCATTTCAGTAAGATCTATTCATTGATAGCATAATTAATTCACTCAGAGTTCATTCTTAATGAATGGTGTGAAAAAGGCTGTGACAAGCAAAATAATCTGCAAAGCCACTCTGTGGTCTTTCATACCTTGCAATTTCATGTATCAGTTCTTGAAAGAATTAACCTGATACAGTCTCAGGTTAGAAGCATTTGTGCTCTTTAAAAAGACAAGACAATAAAGAATGTTTAAGAATATCCCACTTGAGCTCACAAAGACTCCCATTTTGCACTGTTCCAATATACTCCAGTTACTTGTAAACAACTCAAAGAAGTTCTGCTGTACCTCTCTACTACAAGCAGTTCCTACTACCTGCCTTGCTTTAATTTGCCTTACCTCGAGTTGCCTGGTCCAAAACTTGGGATAGAAGCCATGAGCCTACTCACTGCAAGCTAGAGAAGCCATGAGCCTTAGGATCCAAGTCTCACTTCCCCTTGCAACTAGAATTTTTGCCATGCCTCAGTTAACCCAGGAAAGTGCCCTTCATGTTGAACGCGTCGTACCACCTGCCGGAGCCAGACCAGCCATCAAAGACTGCATGGCTTTCCTGCCAGCAACCGGCCATGCTTGGCACATGAGACCAAAAAGCCTCAATGGCTAATACAGCCACAGCACCCCCCTACTTGAAGTAGAAATCTCCATGAGTAATCCATTTATTGCCTCCTTGGCTGAACAGTTCTTGTCAACAGTTCTTGTCATCCAGGCTGGATGAGGCTCTGGCCAGCCTGATCTAGTGTGAGGTGTCCCTGCCCATGGCAGGGGGGTTGGAACTAGAAGATCCTTGTGGTCTCTTCCAACCCTGACTGATTCTATGATTTTAAGTCTCTTCCCCTTGGTTGAGTGCCATTTTGCCCTAGGGGATTCTCTCTTTCCCTGTTATTCCTCCCAGTTTACTTAAAAAGACTTTGCTCCTTCCAAAGGTACTTGATTCTTCAGACCAGTTACCAAATACAAGTGCAACACAGCAAGAATTTGTGTATCTTTTAGTAAGGCAATATACTAGCAGAGCCCAAAGGTTCTGAAATTTAAATGCAAGCTGCATCTTTCAACTACATTTTTCAACCTGACCTGGACTCTAGGAACTGTAGGCATAAATGGGGAGATGAAGAATAAGGTATCTATTTAAATACTGTGAGATAGGAAAGGAATAAGAGTGCACTATTTGTTTTAGGTTTGGATTCTTTTTTTAGATTCCTTTTTCAATGCTTGGGCACAAGTTTCTTCAAATTACCTGTAACAGATTTTTTAATTCTCTGTACAATGATATGATGCTTCATAAGGAAATCTGAGTTTGTGATGTTAATGTCCCAGGGACTTGTAAGAACAGTTAAGTAACTTCTGCAGGGATGTCCTTGTTGGACAAGATGCAATTATTTAATGTGAAACATGGTGACTCTTAAATAATTTATAAATGACAGTTCTTCACTGACTTTGTTTTAAATTTTGGTAATAGAAATTATTTAAAATTGGATACAAGCTTACAAAGGGCTGTGAACAACACAGTCTGATACACAGCAAAACAAGAAATACAGTTAGACCTTGAAATTCTAGGCACAATTTAAGAACTTCAAGAAAAACATTTGTTTACCATACCACAAGGGTTTGTTTAATTGGTTTTAGAAGTAAAAGTAACCCTAAATTCTGTTTGTCACTTAGTCAGGCATTGTACTAACTGAAGATTACTGCTTACTTAATGTATGTGAAATGGTTATGTTGAATTACATTGAGAATATGAACAAAGTTATGTATAAATACAAAATTGAAAGTACTGGGGTGGTTAAGTAGATATGCCTATTGTGTTCTAGTTTATGGATGTGGCTGGAGAAAGGATGAGGCCTTCTGGGGCTGGCTTATCATTTTCAAAGTTTAATTAAGGTTCCTTCACCCTGTTAAAGCAGGTTCACAAGTGGAATTCACCTGGGTGACAAAGTCATATACGGCATGGTCATGCCAGGCAATGGGGATAGCATGCACACCCAAAAGCACCCACAGCAGTACCTCCTTTCATTACCTGGCAGTTAGAAGACAGATGACAATTAAGGTTTAATGTTTATGAATTTTTGCTTATAAACAATGGTGAATACCGATACCACAAACTACCCTGCGAAAGAAGAAGCAGAGTGGAAGTCCTTTTTCTTCCTGATGTATGTTCTAACTTACTAGACTGTAGACACATGTTCCTTCTTGCTTCCTACCTCTTTGGTTTCATGACTCTCATATTCCTGCATGCAAGACATCAAGACACTTGTTCTGGAGGAGGAAAATGTGGACCACTGCCAGTAAGAGCCAGACTATTTTAGTCTACCAGGAAGTAATTTGTTTTAGTACCCAGTATAGCACAATAAATCTGTAGGGTTTTAGGCTAATTATAGTCTTGCCCATGACAAGAATAACAGGTATCTTGGAACTCTGTGCTACCTAGCTATGTAGCCACAATGCTTACTATGAAACTACTGGCATGTTTATTTTACAGGTTTTCCTCTCACCTCAGCCTCCTCTTTTCCGTACTAAACAGCCCCAGCTCCTTCAGTCACTCTTCACAAGATTTATTCTCCAAGCCCTTTGTTGCCCTCCTCTGCACTTGCTCCAGCACCTCCACATCTCTCTTGTATTGAGGTGCCCAAAACTGGACACAATACTCGAGATGTGGCCTCACCAGAGCTGAGAACAAGGGGACAATCCCTTCCCTACATAGCATTTCTAATAAAAGCCAGGATGCCACTGGCTTTCTTGGCCACCTGAGCACACTGCTTGCTCATATTCAGTTGCTTGTTGATTAGAACCCCAAGGTTCGTTTCTACCAGACAGCTTTCCAGCCACACTTCCCCAAGACTGCAGCATTGCTTGGGGTAGTTGTGACCCAAGTGCAGGACCTGGCATTTGGCCTTGTTGAAGCACTTCCCATTAACGTTGGTCCATTGATCCAATCTATCCAAATCCCTCTGTAGAGCCTCGCTACCCTCATGCAGATCAATACTCCCTCCTAACTTGGTGTCATCTGCAAACTTACTGATGACACACTCTATGTATTCATCAAGAACATCAATAAAGATGTTAAACAGAACTACCTTCGGCTGCAGTGGATTTCATGCAGCATTGCTTTAACTATCAACAGAAAATCAAGAAATTAACTTCCTAAATTAAAAAATACCAAAGATTCCAGGATTGGCTCTAATTTAAAAATCCCTAGGCAGCTTTTTACTCTAATATTAATGGGTTCTCCTTGAATGCTATCTGGTTCAGGCAATTAAATTTTGTTACAATTATTTAGATAAAGTAAACAGCCTGAGTCATCCTGGCAATAGGCTAACAGTGTCGTATCTGGAAAACATGGCTTTACTAAGAACATCTGCTAACACCACAACACTTACTGAGGTGTGTCAAGTCCCAAGGACTTTTATATTTCCCTTCTGAGAAAGTTTAATTAATTGCAGATTGAAAATGCAAGTTAGTCTGGAAATAGCCTGTGTATCGCAGTTTCAATATTTATAGATGTCGTAGGGGTGGACACAATAGATAAGGTTGTTCAAAAGGCTGATGTCCTATCTGAAAATTCAAGGACCCTATTTTTACTGAGTACAGGAAATCAGATCAGTAAAGAAATGGCAGATGACCTTTAATAATATAATTTTCTTTGTTACTATCTAATAGCATATATGAAGTTGTTTTTTCCTCAACCGTGATACATCTTACTTGTACAACACAACGTATTTTGCTACTGACTTAATTTCTGCACTCTTCCCTAGGATGGCAATTTTCATTTCTCCAAAGATTTCTAAATAGGCAGAGTGCTTTTATCCCATTATGTATTTCTTTTTGTTTCTGAATACAGATGCTAAAATATTGGAATAGTAGATCTGCTATTACTACTACTACATTACTACTTTCTTTGGTGGCTTTTTGTTTTGTTGGGTTTTTTGTTTGTTTGATTGGGTTTATTTTGGTTTTGATGCTGTTGTTTTTGTTATTGGGCTTTTAAAACTTTGGCTAAAGTCCTTCTTTGGCTAAAACCTTCATCTAATTTCTTTTGCAAGGTCAAAATCAGCATAATTTTGGAAAATGTGACTATGTGAGCATTGTCATGTCTAGGCTTTGGTGAAGAGTTGTTTACTGACCAATTGTTTTTAAGTTTTGCGTTTACCACCACTTGACTCTGCATTCTTACTAATATATTTAGGACAGATGCAAACCTAAGACAGTTTTTCAGTTGCTTTCTGTTTGAAATTGCAAATATTTTCCAATGTTCAGGTCCCCAAAGTTAAACAACTTAACTGCAGAACTGGTGTGGTTTTCTGCAATCTTCTGTTCAACACACACACACAAAAATCAACAAATTATTAAAGTATCTAATATTCTTTAAAAGACACTGCTTTTATAATATCATTATTGTTAACAGCCTTAAATTGGAATAAATATTTCTAGTTAGCATTAGCATCACTTTGTCTCTAATCTGCATCTGATAAGTTTAAAACTTCTCATAATATGTTAATATTTCTCCTGCTGGAACTACACAGCTGTTTGTCTGCAGCAGTAAGGGCTGTGATCCCAGTAGACGCTGTGATCCCAGTAGACTCCCAGCAGAATCTCTTGAGAATGGTCCTCCCCGAAGTGATTTTTAAAAAATCAATACTGTTTTATTTATGTAGGTTTGTTCTTACTATGAGATGCTTACGGATGAATTTAAGAACTGTATTTCACAGGGCACTGGAACAAGCTCCTCAGGGAGGTTGTGGAGTCTCCTTCTCTGGAGACTTGCAAGCCCCATCTAGATGCATTCCTGTGTGACCTGTGACAGATTCTATGGTCCTGTTCTGGCAGGGGGTTTGGGCTTGGTAATCTCCTAACACCCTGTGATCCCATGATCCTGTGATTTTTAAAGACAATTTCAGGGTATTTATTTGATCTGAAAGTTAGGCCCCCTGGTGTGTATTTCCCCATGGTTCCCCAATGTCGTAGTTTGGGCTGGGTGTCCTCTGCTACAGGGGTGTTTCCTGTGTCCAGAAGTCCAGCCCAGTGGGTGGACACAGGAAATTAGGTTATTTCCTACCATGATCCCTTGCACCACTATAAGTCTCATGGGGGGGTCTGGCACTTCCTCTTTCCTTCCTCCCCGACACCCGGTAACTGGGGGAGAGATCTCCCGGCCATCCATGGGCCTGGTTAGGCCCAAGGCCACGGGGGATGGGCAGTCTCAGATCTGGCCAGCTGAGACTAGCCTAGCAGTGGGGGGGGGAAGGAGGAGCCCTGGGGGTTTGGGTGCACCCTCAGGTGGGAATGGGATTTCTCTGGGTCTGTTTTGGGTCTCTCTCTTGTCACTGTGTTTCTAGTTCTCTGCACGCACTCACTGTTCTATTTAAACTTTTCATCACTTTTGCAATCCCTTTGTCTGAGTTGTTACTTCTGTGCGTGGTGGGGAGGGGGTTTGCCCCAACCCATTACACCCAATTAATTTACTTTTTTTTTAAACAGGAAACAATATATCGTATCTTCCAGCCCCACAATACAGCAACTGCTATGCAAAAAGCAGCCTATTCCATTTCCTTAAGACACCTGTTTAGTAGAAATGCTTGCAAAACTTAAAGAACATATGAAGTTAAAAACAGAATAATTTTTATAAAGCTTCATCAAATTTGCTCTCCTGTGGAATATTTTTTTCTTCCTAAATATGGTGTCTGCATCAGAAACTGCCTTGCTCTGTAAGTTGTCTCCCCATTTTTGCTAGACAATCCTAACATTCCTAAGTAATTGGGAAAAATTTCTCTTTCCTATTCCATAATAACAAGAAAAACAAAGTGATTTTAATTTGTCTTTTAACCACCCTCCACTCTATTAATTCACAATCTTCCAAAAACTTTTATTTGGGTCCTTCAGTTACAAGGATAGCTTTTTTTCCTTCAATAAATTTTACATCCCTAAATGATTTTCTCCCAAAAGAAAAAAAAAAAAATAAAATAAGTGTTGCAATTCCTATAGAAGAAAATGTTTAAAAAGGTCTGACTGAAGAATAAGAGAACTCAAATCGTCGCTCCATGACCTACCACCTACGGGTGTTCAATTCCATGGCAACTTCCTAATGATTACTCAGCCTTAGATTACTTTATGCATAATATTAGCATCCAGTCCTCCTGCAGGAAGCTATGCAATGAAAAAAGTTTAGTTGGAGATGACTGCTCACAGAAGAAACCTGAACTGTCAGGTAACACTTGAATTTTTCAATGGTAAATTTCTGTCAGTGGCATTTTGAAAATAACAGCCCTGAACCACTACTGCAGGAAGTATTGTGAGCTATCAGTTCCATCGTGCAGTCCAACACAGTCATTGTACAGAGATCGTCTACTGGCTGTCTTTGCAGGACAGTATACCCCTTTATAATTGATGTGTTTTTGTCTGTATGCACAGCATCTCACTAAATATGTATGAATATATAAATATGAATACCTATCACTGATGTACTCAGTTTCTGATTTTACCACTTTGAAATATTTCCAGGTTGGTTTTCATTCTCTCTCAGCTGCTGTACCACACTTTGTGTTTGATAAGAGTATTTTTTTAAAGGCTTTTAATGAATATTAAAAGATGAATACATTTTCCTCATATGCCTTCAGAAAGTTTCTGCTTTCTAAAAGCTAATGAACTCTGGACTTTGAACAATCATTTTAATTTCAAAAGACTTTGCCAGTATAACAGAATCTATAGATGGCTCTGGCAGTAAAAATGTGTGCGCACACTTCCTTGCAGCATGACAAAACTCCAGGTATGGAGCCTGTGTCTAGTGTTAGAAGCAGAGAATTATGGTCAATTTAACAAGTCAGCCCAATTTTATTGATGATGAGTAGAGTCTAATCTCAATACAAAATCTCTCTAATACTACCGTATCGTACTACCCAACAAACAGGCAGTCTCCAGGGCGCATCCTAACACAGTTTAGCAGACAGCACATTCCGTTCAGGTTCTCAAACAGAATAATGAAGCATTGACACTTCAAGAACAAAGCTATCCCACACAAATTCATAATAACTGGAGAAAAAGGAACTATGTTGCTCAATCAAAAGGATCTCCTGCAATAGGACTATGGGGTACATCTTTTCAGAAACAGATCAGATTCTAACAGCTCCCAGCACTGAAAAGGATTTGCAAACAGTGAAAAATACAAATCTACTGGACAAATCTGTACACTCCTTTTTATCAAGATAATTAAAAAAAATACTGAGGAAAAGTACAAAGTACAGGAGAAAGGTGATTTCTAAACATCTTTGTTAGATTCCTTTACACTTCTCAACAAACTACATAGAAGACTCAGTGGAGGGGCTCATAACACACAGCTGCTTCCATCATCACTGGAACTGGAAAACTAAAAGACAGAGTCTCTCCTAAAAAGCACTCAAAGGAAGACAATATTTTGGAACCTGCCATCTTGTGAGGATACAGGCTGAATACAAGCTCAGAACTTAACCTGTGGTCTAGAACAGAGTATTATACAAACAGTGAACTAGACTCAAAGTTTGCAACATAAAGCTACTTCCACGAAAGAGAAGATACGAGACAGTCAAATTAAGAACTCAAATGTCGAGATCTACCCTGTTAGGTCTACCAAATTTCCAAATTACTTCTCCAGAAATGAAAGCTTGGCCATAAAAATTGGAATTGCACTCCTCTGTGTTTGGATACAAAACTGAGGTGTTCACAGTTCGGGAAATCAGCTTAAATTGTGTCGTAAGAAAAACCTTTTCTCCTGAACCAATCTAATTAATCTAAATATTCCTCTGGTAATATTTAGTTCAAGAAATTACAACACAAAAATAAAATGAAAGAGTAAATATATCAAGCTATACAAACCAAACAAACACATTCTGTCTACTCTGTTATTAACTGCATAATAGCACTACCTGTTATGAGCAAAACCTCCTGTACATTAAGATAATAATACTGATGATGTTTAATACCTATTTTTCTTTTATGTAAAACAAGCTCACACTTTTTATTATAAAGTTCCAATAAAAATGCAAAATAATTGATATGCACATCTTATGGAAAAAAGCTTGATTTTTTTTGTTTTTTTGAACCAAAGTTTCTAGTATTTTCATATCCAAAAATCAGCTTTACCATGAAAAAATATTGAAGGAATATGCCCACTCAAAATTCCTTATGCAAATGAAATGGGAATTTGCACCAGCTCTAATTTATTGGATGGCATTTCATTCATGATATTTTTTAACAGACATCAGAGAAAGCAAAAACTGCAGAAAAACTGATGAATATTTGGTTTAATAGGCAAAGTGAATTAGCATCAACTACAGCCTTATAATTTGGCTAGTTTCAATGACAGTTTTAAGTGATCATGATTATTCCTGGTTATGCATACAGGAAACTTCATAGCAACATTGATGAAAAGTGATAACTATGCAAGTACACGTGTATGCATGGTGAGGAGTTGGGGGAAGGAGAAAGGGGAAAGTGAGAGGCAGTTCAGTGTAAATCTGGGCTGGAAAGAACAGGTATAACCTTCTCAAAAGCTCTAATATCCTTATTCAAGTCTATAAATCTGCCAGCCAGGGAGAGCAAAGAGTCACCACTTGAGTGACCAAACTTTCACTGCTAAAGATGCTTAGGCAGAGAGGTGAGAAGCAACATTTGAAATAAGTAGACCTGTGAGACAGAGTAGAGAATATCCAAAGCAAGTAGCTTGCAGACAACAGATAAAGAAATAGGCTTACATAATGAAGAACACATCTATAAAAAACCTAACTATTAAAAGAGAAATCTTCTGCAAGCAAAAATTAGAGTTCTGTGAAAGCATTTTTCCTGTGAACAGCTCACTTAACTCAAGCATTATTACAGGTTTTAATGAATGCCACATGATATTAACAGCCACCTGATGACCATGCTAACAGCCTGCTCTTGGTATTTAATTGCAGATCAGCATTTCATTTTAAGAGTTCAACAAAACAGAAACAAGCTACCACTTGCATGCTACCATACAGCTGAGTATGTCCATGCAGCCAGAGTCAAGCCCGTTGGATAAGAAAAGAGATCCCACTAATGTCCTTACTGTGAGGAAGGGAATGAGGACAAGCAGCAGCATGCCAAATGGGAGAGAGCTAAGCATACTGTGCAAGTGTCTAAGGCATGATGTGTGGCTGGAGATGAAGCTGGAAGTCTCAGAGTAGAAAAATTAAAGGGGCACAGGATGCAAATCCACAGTGAAAACCGCTTCTTTCCTTCTGCTCTTTCTAAACTATTATTCTAAACAGTACGTGCAGCCAGAGGACTGGTCCCTCATGCCTTTGTTTGTTTCTGCCTTGTACACAGAGTATCTGTCTCCAAGGCCCAGGAGTTGCTGACATTTGAAAATATCACACTGCATTGGAACTCTATTCCTCTGTTGAAAGCAAAGTTATATCTCAAAGTCCCCAGAACCCACCATTACTTTCCAATTGCCAAAGCACGAGTTCTTGATGAGGGCAGAGTAAGTCAGCCAGCATGCTCTCCACTTCTAAAGTCCAGCCATCACTCTCTGTCCTATAAATCAGGGTAGACAAGGACTATAACCAATTTCCCATTCCTCCCTCTTTTAGGAAGGACAGAGTAATGGAAGTTACAGAAACCTGACAATTATTAACAGGGATAAACATGATACTCCTGACCTTAACTGAAGTTCCTGAATCAGATGTGTGTGCACGCCTCCACATGCACAAGCATGTGTGTGGACACCACAGTACTCAGATTTTCCTGGCGACAAGTCATCTGCTGCTGGCAAGATGGAGTAGTAATATTGCTGGCACAGAGATGCTGAGCTGAGGGCTACAACAGGCCAATAAAGTCAAAGCGAAATTAGGTTTCGAAGATTCCAGTCTTAATTTTCCCCTAGAAGAGAGTCATTCTCCTCATTGTTTCCATAACCGTAATACGTGCTCTTGACAAGCGACACGCAGTTGTTTTCACGTGCAGACATTCTAGTTGGTTACGCTCGGCTTGGAGGCAGACACTGGCTTTGGTCAGCCAAGACTGCAGCCTTTTTGCATGATGCATCTCAGTACGTGATGAAATCTGCTATACTTAAGGTTGAGTACTCAGCCAACATGAACTAAACATAAAAAATAATTTAATTTAAAAACATTTAAGTTTGATAGCGCCAGCCTAAAAAAAAAAATATGTATCTCATATTTTAAAGTGCTAAGAAAGAAGTATCTGTATAAGCCAAGGAGATGTTCTCATTTAGGGTGAATCCCATGAGTTATTTACGTTGCCAAATTCTATTTAGGTGCCTAAATTATAGCTGATTGCAAATATTTTTTTGTGAGCATGGCCCTTAAACCCTAATCTCTGCCAACATGCAGCTGCAGAGCTATAGAAAAACATCCTCTGAATTCTTCTCTTCTATGAAAATGGAACCACCACCAGTTAAAGAAAAACCTGGGATTTCTGGGAAAGTTTCCAGAACTGCAAGTAACAATGCCTGAGGCAGACACTGCCATACTGTACAATGAGGATTTTTCTTCTTACATGCTAGCTGATAGGCGTTTCATTAATATAATACTTTTGTGCTTACATTTCCCCCAAATTTTTCAATACAAAGAGCATTGCCACTGACACTTGACAAACAAGAAGTATTTACTTATTTAATTTTATGGTCACTCCCATGTTCCATCTGCAGTTCTCATGATGGAAGTGTGTGTAGCTGTTGTATCTATCAATCAGGTCAGATATGGAGATGATTGATAGAAATTATTATGGGAGTGGAGCATATTTGTTCTGTATTCCATGCAATGAACAGTGTGTGTAATATAAAAAACATCTGTACAGCAAAGAAGAAAGAAGAAAATGCAGTGTATAGTGAAAACAGTTTGTTTCTCTCTTCAGTGGATCCCTAATAGAATAGAATAAACCAGGTTGGAAGAGACCTTCAAGATCATTGCATCCAACCTATCATCCAACACCACGTAATCAACTAAACCATGCAAACAAGCAGCCTATCAAGTCTCCTCCTGAACACCTCCAATGATGGTGACTCCACCACCTCCCCAGGCAGACCATTCCAATGGGCAATCACTCTCTCTGTATAGAACTTCTTCCTAACCTCCATCCTAAACCTCTCCTGGTGCAGCTTGAGTTGGTGTCCTCTTGTTCTGGTGCTGGTTGCTTGGGAGAAGAGACCAACCTCCACCTGTCTACAACCTCCCTTCAGGTAGTTGTAGAGAGTGATAAGGTCACCCCTGAGTCTCCTCTTCTCCAGGCTAAGCAATCCCAGCTCCCTCAGTCTCTCCTCATAGGGCTTGTGCTCCAAATCCCTCACCAACTTTGTTGCCCTTCTCTGGACATGTTCCACCAAGTCAATATCTTTCTTAAACTGAGGGGCCCAGAACTGGACACCAACTTGTCTTAACTGATTATCAAGGGGATATGCAATGCCTCTTCCTGAAAGAAGACAGAAATCAGAAAAGGGAGATGATACAAAGAAAGAACACACTCCCTCCTTCCAGGACTGGTTTGAGTTCAAAGTGAAAACCAAACAATTAGTTCAACCCAAAGAACAGAAAATGTATAAGGTTTATGGGCACCCACAGACTTTTTCAAAGAAAAAGGAATAATCTGTTTCTCATGTTCACAGAAGGTAAGTAGCACTGGGCTTAATCTAGATCAACGGAATCTGGGCTAAGATAGCTGAAAAACAGTGGGGCAAGATCACTAGTGGCACAGAAACTCTCAGGAGGCTACAGGTTTCTCCTCATCAGAGGAGGTAAAGAAGTCATGTTAGACAAGCGTGTCAGAAATGCAATGGGGAATGTTAATCCCACACACAGACAGTGAGATTGATTCACTGACTTCTAGATTTGTTTTTCTAAATTTCTGATTCTGTGGCTTTTAGTAGATGTCATCCTGTAGCAGAAGCAAGCCATGAGAGTGGGATAGATAAAGATGGCAAAAATAATGCAAACTGATGAGTCTTTAGAGTGGAATTAATCTCATCCTAAAAGTTTTTACACCAACTTTAAAGCAATACTATGTAGATAAGAACAGCTAAATCAGACATAGAGACAGATCCCTTTACAAAAGTGAATCAGTTATTTCTGGAGCATAATTCACAGGAACTCTTCTGAACATCCACCTTCAACTGAGTCAACCACACATCTACCATCTACCCTGTCAATAGGTCTAATTTTTATTTACTGGGAAAGAAACTTACTGGGAGTGGCTCAGTTGCAGGTACCTACTTTCTTGATAGCTACTATTATCGAGAAATGAATGCTTGTGTATTAATTGGTTTTCCAGTCCTAGAAACTTCTGTCTTTTACTCATCTCTAGTATCAGGAGCTCTGAACCCAGATCACAGAAAAAGAACATTCTTTCTCCCTGATAAGTAATTCCCAAAAGCCCAGAGCCCTGATTGTGTATTTATTCTCTCTACTCTTCTTTCCCACCTTCAAATTTTGCTTTTCTTTACTCCTTAAACTGCAACACATTAACTGCTATTCTCATCATCTGGCTGAAAATGGGAAACACTGGAGTGATGTAGTAACGCAGAGACTAGCAGAGAGCTGCTTTCAAGCTGCTTTTCAAGAAAACAGAGACAGGCTTTCCAAGCCTTGCACAGTTGGACATCACTTACTAATAATTTTTATGTTCTTTAATTAACTATGAGAAACACAGGCACACGGTGTGATCACACAAACTTCATTTGCCAAGCAAAATGAGGTCAGTTATTTTTTAGTTTTCTCTCCAAATCTTGCTCCTACCTCAGAGAAGGCTGACTAGATCCATATCAGTTGGTACATCAATTATTAACAGCAAGCAACCTAAACAAGTTTTGTGACACCAAACGTGCTCAAAAATAGAGAGCAAAGTATGTTTTGCAAAGGAATTAGATATAGTCTGGACTCTGATTCTCTGCTATTTCTTCACTCCTGTAGTCAAAACAGTCAACATTCACTGAATATTTGACTAGCAGAAAAATAAAACACCACAACAAATTGCTAAAGTTTTGTTTTCAGCCTAAATGTTAAGGAGGTTATAGTTTGCTTGATTTTGTTTTGTTTGGGGTTTTTGTTTGTTTGTTTGGGTTTTTTTTAAGCTTAGCATTAGATGGTTTTAAGCACCAATGTTTCAGAGAATGATAGTGCCTACTCAAAGAGATGATGATGTCACACAAAGACTAGGCAGTCAGGTTATGTCTGTACTTTGACACGAGACCTTCAAAAAACAGCTATGCACTTCAAAGAGGATTTAGATGAATCTGTTGTCAGCACTTCTCCCTGAGTCAGCATTGGAAAAAGTGATGCATGATTCTGTGAGGAGACACCAAGCAGCTACCAGTGTCATCTTTCAGATAACAGACACAAATGGATAGAGATTGTGCAGTCAACTACCTATCTCTCCTCTCACTAAAAGCAAGGAAAACCATATGGCTGCATGTCCACCTGGGAAACTCCCCTGATGCCTAAATATGCTCCCCTTACCTTTCTAATTCCTGTCCTAAAGATAGAATAGAATCCAATCTTTCCTAAACTGAGGGGCTCAGAACTGGACACAGTACTCAAGGTGTGGCCTAAGCAGTGCTGAGTACAGGGGCAGAATGACCTCCCTGCTCCTCCTGGCCACACTAATCCTGATACAGGTCATGACTAATACTACTTCTTCACGATTAGTACATTTTACCTTAGAGGCAATTACAGCAATTTTATTATTCCAAAGAGCAAATACTGTGCACTATTTTTCTTTCAATATTATAAGGTCCTCTAGAAGAAAAGGAATGTGTGCTTGTGGCTGTCATTGTCTTATAAAAAATGTCACTCCTTGCTCAGTAGCAACGATACCCTCCTCTTTCAGACTCATCCTTCAGCTCACAATGTAAGCTGCTTCTGCTCCTCCACAAGGTCATAAAGCATTTGTATGGATCCAGGTAAACCAAGAAGCCTTCCAGCTTCACAGGTTAGTCAGGGAAATACAGTCACAGAATCTTTAATTTAAATGCATATTTGCAAAGAAACAGGGTGATGAAATGTGAAGTTAAACAAGGACACACATGATGACTATGAAGCAGTTACTGTAAAAAACTTGGATTTTCCAGTCAGCTGTCCTTTGAGAGATTTAATATTTCAAAAAACATATGAGAGTTGATACCAATGGATTAAAAACACACCCTGGACTGAAAGGTAGTGCAGGAGCAATAAAACCTTTGCTGGGTCCTGCTCTACACAAAAATAAATGCTACTTAAGTGGCAGCTCTTTTTCTTTTAAAATGCCTAAGTCCTATAGATTTTTTTCTTACTACTGTAGTTCCTAAGTCAGGAATATTCTCTGTAACAATAAAGGTATTTGAAAACCAAACACGTATTTTCCTAGAGGATTAGGTACATTGATTACATTATTGTATTAGTCTCTGGGAAAACAGAGAACTCCCTGTCATTCTCAGATGACTTTGTCTGCATTTGTTGATTATATTTATCTTTTGTACATAATTGTATCTGTCCTCCTTTATCATATTACGGGTGCAGCATTATGTGTAAGAACTGTGAAGTTGAAAGACTGTGATAAAGAAACAAACTAAAGTCAAAAAGAAAATAAAGACAAAATGCTAAAAGAATGCAAAAAAAAAGGAGTTCTACCAAATACATGACTACTTTGTACAGTATATAAAAATTGGACTGAAGTCTTACGTTGCGCAGCCAGAAACATTCCCCTTGCCAGCATTACTCTGGCTTTCAGTTACCTCTTATTTTCAGTGCTCAGAATTTAAAGAACAAAAATATTTATGCTCTTTTTGAAATCAACTTAGGCAATATAGTTTTGGCTTAGTTAGCATGATATGGAAACCTGCCCTCTGCTTTGGTTGCAAACATTTTTAAAATACATCTTCTTACCACTTTCATCCAGTAAGAAATCATCCTGGTAACGGAACTTTTCTGGTCCACATGCAATAAAAATGTCATCATCACCGAAGAAATCCTGAAGGCACATCACCTGCGAGCAAAAGGGAAAAGAAAGGCACTGTATGAAATATTTCATCACCAAAATTGTAAGAACCATAAATCCCTCGTTTCCATCTGCATGAAAACTCCTCACTTTTAATGGAATCAACAAGGCTTCATCTCCAGATATTTTTCAAAGCAGTGCTCTGACCATCTGTTACAAGTGAGAAACACTTTTATGGAGGCTGCAGGAAGAGAAAGATAAGACAAAAATCCATAGTTGCTGCATTTATTACGTGATGTGTCAATGGGGTATGAGGTAAATGCCTTTTGTTTATGCACAAGGTCCCATTCAGTAGTTAGAGGATAATTAATTTGCTTTTGAGCCTACATCTCTATCCTTGGGCTGCAATGAAATGGGATTACAGCTTTGTAACCCGTGTGCAGAATGAAATGTAGTTATTTCAATAAAAACTCCCTGAATGGGAATGAAACGTGTATGGGTGAACTGAATATCTATCACATACTCTTCCTCTTCACCAGCAGAGTCAATGTGAAGTCTCTTTGAAGGCACCAAGCTGAACAATCAGGGGAGCTGGGGAATGATTCTTCCAGTACCAACTAAAAGGATAATCCCTTTCTACTCATAAATCTGAATAAACACAATGACATTGGTGTAGTGTTATATCCATACATGGGATTTCCAGAGAGATCTTATTGCAGCCTTTCAATAGGTAAAGGGAGCTTATAAAAAAGATGGGGACCATCTTTTTTTATCGAGGTAAATTGCACCAGGACAAGAGTTCATAGTTTTAAAGCAAATGAGGATAGATTCAGACTAGATTCAGCTGAGGGAGCTGGGGTTGCTTAGCCTGGAGAGGAGACTCAGGGGTGACCTTATCACTCTCTACAACTACCTGCAGGGAAGTTGTAGACAGGCGGAACTTGGTCTCTTCTCCCAGGCACCCAGTACCAGAACAAGAGGACACAGTCTCAGGCTGCACCAGGGGAGGTTCAGGTTGGATGTTAGGAAGAAGTTCTATACAGAGAGAATGATTGCCCATTGGAATGGGCTGCCCGGGGGGGTGGTGAAGTCACCATCATTGGAGGTGTTCAGGAGGAGACTTTATGGGGTGCTTGGTGCCATGGTTTAGTTGTTTAGGTGGGTTGGATTGGTTGATGGGTTGGACACGATGATCTTGAAGGTCTCCTCCAACCTGGTTTGTTCTATTCTATTCTAGATAAAAGGAGGGGAAAATTACAGTGAGGATGGTGAAACAGTGGAATAGGTCACCCAGAAAGGTAGTAGATTCCCCAACCCTGGAATCATTCAAGGTCAGATGAGACACCTACCTAAAGAGGTCCCAGCTCAGTGCAAGGGAGATGGACTACAGTACCTTTAAAGGTCCTTTCCAAGCCACACTATCCTATGATTTCCTTACAATAGTTTTATTTAGAGGGTACTACTTCATTTTAATGTTTCTATTCCTACAACTATTTTTACTATTTTTCTATTCCTATGACTATTTCTGTAGCTTTCCCAAAACCTGACTTTGGACTAACCCAATTTTTACAACTTGTAAAAAACAAATTAGATATCTGACCACTTAAAAAAACACCCTGCAGAGACAATTTGTAAACTCTGTTCCTGCTTCATATTCACAAGAAGATGTTAAAAGGCTATGCTCGCTTTTTTTTTTAATGTAACATTTGTAATAAATAGGGCCCTAATGTTTGAACAGGATAATTTCACAAACAGAATTTCAGGTCCACAAACAGGACAGTAACACATAAAGAATATCTAAAAATTGGCAAAATATTTTAGAACAATGCAGCTGAAGCAAGGAGGGAAGTCAGAATTTTAAGCCCACAAAAATACAAATAAAAGAATAAGCCAATGAGATTTTGCCAGAGTTTGGCATTAAAACAAGAACCCCCACAACCCACAGTGACTGGTGTCTAGGGGTTACAAAGTTTGGATCATGCTTCATACAAACATGCCTAAAGGCTCCAGTATCTGCAACAGTCATGAGCCTCCATGCTAGAAAAATCTATAGAATAGAATAGAATAGAATAGAATAGAATAGAATAGAATAGAATAGAATAAACCAGGTTGGAAGAGACCTTCAAGATCATTGTGTCCAAACCATCACCCATGTAATCAACTAACCCATGGCACCGAGTGCGCCATCTTGTTTCTTCCTAAACAACTCCAATGATGGTGACTCCACCACCTCCCTGGGCAGCACAGTCCAATGGGCAATCACTCTCTCTATGAATAATTTCTTCTAACATCCAGTCTAAACCCCCCCCAGCGCAGCTTTAGTCGGTGTCCTCTTGTTCTGGTGCTGGTTGCCCGGGAGAAGAGACCAGCCCCCCCCTGTCTACAACCTCCCTTCAGGTAGTTGTAGACAGAAAGAAGGTCTCCCCTGAGCCTCCTCTTCTCCAGGCTAAGCAAGCCCAGCTCCCTCAGCCTCTCCTCATAGGGCTTGTGCTCCAGACCCCTCACCAACTTTGTTGCCCTTCTCTGGACACATTCCAGCAACTCAACATCTTTCTTGAACCAAAAAAAAAACAACCAAAAGTACTGAAAATAATGGTACACATCATGACTTGCTTGCAAAGTAAAACTTGTCATTAAAACTATTTTAAATGTAGAGCAATAGCAAATTAAAAGCAAATAGAAAATTAGGAGAAGAACTAAAGGAAATATAGACCTTAAAAGACACAAAAGTATGCCCCGATTTATCCCCCTCTTAGTCAATGCACATAATTTTAAGTTCAGGTCCACCACAATCCTATTTCTATCATCATTGTAATCTTAACACCACAGAGCACATGAACACTAACATCAAAAATAAAAATATATGATGGAGCATTTTACCATGTTCCTACTCAGTTTATGTTCTATCAATGTATCAGACTCAGCAACCTTAATATAAACTCACTTCCCATCTATTTTTTTTTTTGTCCACAAGACACATCCTGCCTATCTTCCCACCCCATACTCCCACCCAGCTTCAAACATCTCTTCCCTTCAGTCAAGCTCCTCTGAAATTGCTACCTCTCCCATAGCATGTACAAAACTACTAATTTGCAGAATGACATTAAAAAATCTGTGATTTCCTGTTTGCCTCCTAAGTTTTACACACTTCTGGGGAATGATAACCTTTACATTTGTGTTTATACTAGATCTAATACTTTACTGAACATTAGAATTGAACAAATAATAAACAGCCCTGGCCATGAAGTTGAGCTACTTTGACAACAAGCATGAATGAAAATTAAGTTCATGTCTGAATGAAAAAATTGTATGGATTTAATAAAACTCAAAAATTCTTGGCTCTGCCTAGTTAAGGGGGTTTCATTCAAGCCTAAACAAGACATTAAAATGGAAGTTGCCACATCTAACCAGGCTCAACTACACCAATACTTAAAGCATCTACAGTTCAATCAGTGCAATTTATATGCAAATAAGAAAGCAAATATGATTAGCACAATAGAAACATAATTAGTATTTACATGTCCTTGGGTTTTATTAAACTTCAAAATTATGATTTGAAGTGTTCATATGCTTGTGCCTTTCCTCCATGCTCTTAGTTTTCTACTCTGTCTGTAAAACTACACATGCTTCTAAGTTTTTCTGGCCTCCTGAGATTTTATTAATTTGGGAATTATAATTCTTGGTCTTGCTCCTAGAAAGCTCATAGCAAGACAAACCCATCCACCTTTGGACTAATTTATCTTCAGGCTTCCAGTACTTTTCCCTATTATTTATAAAAATCTTTGAGATGCCCTTCATTGTCTGCAATTTCCATGCTTTATATCTCAGCATTCCTGGCTTGCTCTTCTCTCCAGCTCACTATCCTGAGAGGTTACACCAAAGAGCCCTTCCAGAAGGCATCTAACAAATACACAGAACTCCTTTCCAGGCTTATTTTTACAGAGAGAAATCTGCAAGCACTTTCTATTCACACTCAGTTATCAGCTAACCAACAGAACCTGTTTTTTATTAGCCATTTTCACTTCTGGAGAACACAGCTTCTCTAAAGTTATGGTTTAGAAGATCAAGGATTTGTATCACTCAGACTGGACTGTGTCAGTTCTTCAGAGACCAGTGTGCTCTGCTGCATGTGATCAGCTTTAAAATTAGATAGTTTTTAAGACAGTGAATTACAGAAGCCTCATGGAACAATTTTGTTGTTTTCAAGGCACAAAACCCTTCTTCTTTTTCATAGATTTTTACCTTCCATATTCCATCAGAGCATTTCTCACAGTGGGGAAAATGAAGTCTACTCAGATGCAGCCAAACAGACACCTTAAGTATGTTTTCTACCATGCACCTAGTACTGAACATACAGTGACACTTGTAAACAAAACACTTTCTGACAAAGAGGTGATATTTCAAGTTAATGGTGCCTCTCTTACACTCTGCAGGTGAATGAATAACTAACAGTAACAGTACCAGTGCCAGGGACAGTCTCAGACATTGCAGTCCTCTATACTGGTGAAAAAGACCACAAACAGCAGCAAAGAATATCAGTCATAGGCATTGGGCTATACATAAGTCACAAAGAAGACCAGCTGACATGTATGCATCCAAGGGAAAACAGAAGAGAGAACCAAGAATTTGTTGTGCCTAGGCTCACCTAAGCAAGTTATATAGGCTGAAGCCCCCACAAATCCTTGTCCTAGTAAACAACTTAGGAATCCCACATGCCTTTCCAGTGGGAAATATCTATGTCAGCTTAGGAAGAACCCTCAATTATTCTGGAATTCAGCAGTTGCCATGGTGCTTTTGCTAGAAGCCAAGAGGGGATATACAGGGACCCAGCTGTGCCAGGCACTCACAAGACACAGTGGGTGCATGAAGCAGGTCAGATGAACTGTCCCAGAAGCGCAACAGTGAGCAGAGCAACAAACTTGGCTTCCAGACCAGCCTTCAGGCCTGGCTCTGTGCCATAGCACAGACACTATGGGCACCTTACAAATCACCCTCATTTTTCTTTCTCTTTTTTTTTTTTAAACAGGTGAGTATCTGGAATCAATGGGAGATCTCCTATTGTGGAGCTTTTTGCTCCTCCTTGACTAGCCTAAATCACCTGAGTTCGTAAGAGTCACCCCTTTGAAGTTGGTAACTTTGTTATGGACATCCTGTTTCCTACAGCTACAAAAGATGCAAGAAATTATGCTTTATGTTTTGGAGAACAGATGACCATAGAATAAGAACAGCAGCTTGCAGAGCCATTGCCTGATTTTATTCTCTCACCAGAAGTGAGAAAATGCTGTCAGCAGTGGTGTGGAAGAGGTGCAGAGGGAGGGAGAGCAGAAAGAGGGAAAAGACAGGAAAAGGCGAGAGGTAGAGAGGGAGAAGAGGGAGGTAAGAAGAGGGAGGGATGGAATCAATCCCTTATCTGAAAGCATGACATGAAAGCTACAGATGAAATCACCTTTTTTAATTGCTGTCACTCCATAGTAGCATCAGGGACCCTTTTGAATTCATGTTTTAAAACAAACACATGCACAAAAAAATCCCAGAACAAATTCTTTGCGGACGTCAGTCACAGCAAATCAAATACTTTTCTTACTGTTTTCAAGTTAACCTCATATCAAGTTCATACTGACTCTGAATTTTTAAACTAAATTAAAAAACAAACAAACAACAAACCCTCAAATTTTCCTCTGCATTCAGGAGTAGCTCATAGCACCAACACAGTACACCACCACTACCAGGACAACTATGTTGCAAGGTTTTATTATAATTCTCATAACACTGAGTACTTGGATGGAAAAGAATAAGGAGATTATTCTGTGTGTCTTCTTTTTAAACACAACAACTCAATTAGACTCAAAGTTGACAGCTATTTTGGATGACCAGTAAAAAAACGTCAAGCTGGAGTGCCTTCAGGCATCAGGGCTGTTGGAGGGCTGCTAAGAATAGTGAGGACAAAGAATGAGGTACCAGACCAAAAAAGGATGCGGAAGGATATAAGGAGAACTCACATGGCAAGCGAGTACAGTGGTTTTCTGAAAATAAAAAGATAAATGAATGATGGCAAAAAGGAAAACATGGGGCATAAAGAAATGACGAGACACAGGATGTAAGGCAGGAGTAGACATCCAGGGCAACAGAGACGCAATTAACGCTACTGGGGGAAAAGCAGTCCAAAGGAGGGGCAAGCAGAGACACAGTGGAAGGTGCCTTCCAGATCTCACCCACAGCCAGGCAGCTGGAAAGTTTTACAGCTCTTTTAAATTAGTCTTCTCAAACCTGAAACAAACTTATATTGAGTTTGATTACCAATTCCCTGATGGTGAAAAAGAAACTGAAAAAACCCTTTATCCTTGGAAAAAAAACCCTCAGTGTTGACATGACTCATGATTTTAGGACTCTGAGTCATCAATTTTGAATCAAGTTTTATGAGTCTTATTACGTAACTCTTTGTCATTTCCCTTCTGGTTCACTCAGTCTCAATGTTTAATTCCCATGCAGATATCTTTAATTCATCTTGTGTCAAGGGAGCTCACTCTACCTTTATCTTTCTTATTTTTTCTTCTGATATTTTCAGTAAAACAAAACCCCTCCAATCCAATTTTTTTGGATGTTTTCTCTCTATTTTCCTATTTAGTTGTACTGTATTTTCCAATAAGATTTACCCCTGCAGTGCTTATTTTATTCCTTTTCCCTACTATTTATCTATTGCTTTATGGAAAAATATCTCAGTTTAGATCCTACACTGATATCACTGCTGTCTGCCACTGACAGCTACAGATTTTCCTGAGATCTTACAAATCAGCTATAGAATCATAGATTAATTTGGATTGGAAGGGACCTTTACAGGTTTATCTAGTCACTCACCCCACCATCTCCTCTGCAACAAGCGGGGACTTCTTCAACCAAATCAGGTTGCTCAGAGCCGTGTCCAACGTGACTGTGACTGTTTCCAGGGATGGGGCTTCTACCATCTCTCTGGGCAACCTGTTCTAGTGTTTTGCTACCATCATTTAAAAAAATGTCTTCCTTAGATCTAATGTAAATCTACCCTCTTTTACTGTAAGACCATTACCCACTGTCCTGTTGTAACAGGACCTGTCAAACAGTTCTTCCTCATCTTTATTGTAAGCCCCTTTTAAATACGACAATAAGGCCTCCCTGGAGCCTTCTCTCCTCTAGGCTGAACAGCCACAACTCTCTCAGATTTTCTTCAGAGGTGTTCCATCTCTCTGATTGTTTTTGTGGCCCCTCTCTGGACCTGTTCCAATAGGTCCATGACCTTCTGGTACTCTGGATCAGGTACTACAGAATCAACCAGGTTGGAAAAGACCTTCAAGATCATCAAGTCCAACCTATCACCCAACACCATCTTATCAACTAAACCATGGCACTAAGTGCCTCATCCAGTCTCCTTTTTAACACTTCCAGGGATGGTGACTCCACCACCTCCCTAGGCAGCACATCCCAATGGCAAATGACTCTTTCTGTGAAGAATTTCTTCCTAACATCCAGCCTAAACCTCCCCTGGTGCAGCTTGAGACTGTGTCCTCCTCTTGTTCTGTTGCTGCTTGCCTAGAAGAGACCAACTCCCACCTGGCTACAACCCCCCTTCAGGTGGTTCTCCAGGCTAAACAACCCCAGCTCCTTCAGCCACTCCTCACAGGGCTTGCACTCAAAACCCCTCACCAGCTTTGTTGCCCTTCTCTGGATACATTTGAGCAAATCAACATCTTTCTTCAACTGAGGGGCCCAAAACTGATACTCCAGATGTGACCTCACCAGAGTGCTGAAGAGGGACAGAATCACTTCCCTTCACCTGCTGGACACACTTCTTTGGATGCAGCCCAGGATACGACATGCTTTCTGGGCTGCAAGCGTGAGCACACATTGCTGGCTCATGTTCAGCTTTTTCTCCACCAGTTCCACCAAGTCCTGCACAAGTTGTTGCTGGCTCATGTTCAGCTTTTTCTCCACCAGTTCCACCAAGTCCTGCACAAGTTGTCTGAAGAAGTATTAATATAGTTTTGTTCAACTTTATAATCCTAGCAGAATTACTAGAACAGAAGAGACCACCTACATTACTGTATTTATCTCCCAGCCAGTACTGGGCTGCTTCCCATACTAGCTTTTCCACTGCTTCGCTCAGTTTTGTAATATATTTTGTAATATATTAATTAATGTGTAGAACCTCCCTTAGCAGAAAGACCAGTGAAACAACTGTTACTCATTCAGCAGGATTTCATGGCTTCAGGAAAATAAGAAATTAATCATTTCATAATGATGTAATTGCTCCTTAAGTCTTTGCTGTGAGATGAGAAATCCAAACATATCAAGAAGGCTTTCAGGAAGAGGACAGAAAAGTATTCATTGTTTCATAGTTTCATAGTTTCATTCAGGGTTGGAAGGGAGCACAAGGATCATCTAGTTCCAACCCCCCTGCCATGGGCAGGGACACCCCACACTACATCAGGCTGGACAGAGCCTCATCCAGCCTGGGCTTAAACACCCCCAGGGACGGGGCCTCGACCACCTCCCTGGACAACACATTCCAGGGTTTCACCACTCTCATGGTGAAGAACCTCCTCCTCACATCTAGCCTGAATCTCCCCACCTCCAGCTTCATTCCATTCCCCCTAGTCCTATCACTACCTGATATCCTGAGAAGCCCTTCCCCAGCCTTCCTGTAGGCCCCTTTCAGATACTGGAAGGCCACAATTAGGTCACCTCGGAGCCTTCTCTTCTGCAGACTGAACAGCCCCAACTCCTTCCCTCCAGCCCTCTGATCATCCTTGTGGCCCTTCTCAAAATAAATTTCTAAATAAATAAATTGTATCAAGCCTTTTTTATTTTTTTTTTCCTTTCTCTCTCCCTCTCCCCCTTTTTTTTTTTCTTTTTTTTTAGGATTTTCAGCTGGCCCCATCCTGTGTGGACTGTGGGACAATAGCAAGAAATACCTTTTTCGGAGGGAAAGGAATTAGACCTCAACAGGAATTCACAGAACATCACATTTGACTATTTCCTTCAAGTTTAAGGCAAGAGTATTTCCCTTCCTGTTGGCTCAGGCTCTGAGGCTTTTTATTCACACCCTTTCACATTTATCTGTCATTATACACATGCCACTTCTTGAGATCCGGTCATCTACCAAAAATACAATTTATCATCAGCATATATGTACTTCCTCTCCCAGCTTCTGATCCAAGTTCTCTCCTCAGGTGGTAGCTTAGCTGAAGGCATTGGGAGGAAGCTGCTACACATTTCCAAAGTTAAACAGCACCAAATTTGTTCCTTTCTGTTGGAGTGAAATCTCCACGGTGACAACCGCATCATCAAGCTGTGAGAGCTTTTCAGTGAATAAGAGCGTTTTATCATGAGATTTTCATTACAAGAGTGCCCTCTGTAAATGAAGAAGAGACGTTACTGCAGGGGTTCCTGTAAACCATGAGAAGGTACTGTACAGCTTCAAACTGACTGAAACTAATCTTTACCAATTGGCTCGTGAGGCTACATTGCAGATTAATGCCTCTGAAATTGTGTGTGTGTCCTCAAATTAGAGCACAAGACATCATCATGGTTAGAAACATGAATTTTCATACTCAAACTCAGCAGAAATAGCTTGCTCTCCTGCTGCTGGAGTGGATGGAAAGCAAAACACCATCCTCAGGGCAAGGGGAGTTGTGTTTTTACCCCACACACACCTTCTGCCTCAGCTGCTTGTTAATGAGCACTGGTTGAGGACTGAATGCTTTCATTTTGTTCCCTCTGTCACTAATACAGAGGTTGCTCTATATTGTTGAAGCTGCAGTATCAGTCTACTTCTCTAGTTCATGAACATCCATTCTGTGCTACACATACCTCAGTTTTTATCACCTTTATCCAGCTAAGACGTGGCAAATAAATCACTAGGAATGAAGTATCTGTTTTTATCAGTTATATTTAGTTCTATCATGGTCAGTGTGGGCTTTTCAAAAGCACAAGAGAAACTTTTCACACTATGCTTTATATACTACTCTTAATGTCCTCTGTGGGTTTTTTTCCTGTGTTGTACTAAATGATGACATGCTTAAAAGAAAATCAATCTAAATTAAGATCCCAGCTTTTGCAATTGTACCATCACCTTCTTAAGGAAAGGAATTTTAATTTGTGACAGATCTATTTTAAAAGTTTCACATTAGTACTTTCAATTTCAAATCAAGATAATAGAAACTTGTCAGTCCTAATACACTGAAACGACCATTTCTTAGCCTGAAATGTTAGGCAAGACCTGAACAACTTCAATTTTATTTAATTCAATTTAATTTAAAATTAATTTAGTAAACAAGCTTCTTTGTTACACTATTTGAGGGGACCAGGGGATATTTCCCAACCCATGGGCTTATGCATGAATGCAATGCTGAGAAGCACTAATACTCAATTTCATGAAAGGTTTGCTTGTGGGAACCACTAACACAGCCAGTTCAAACTCCTCCTGTCGAAAATTGCTTCATGGTAGGCAGGATAAGAGCAGTGAGAACATGGCTCCTACACATACCCAAAAATTACTCCTTCTCAAACGTTACCTTACTTTGACAGCTGCACCAACACAAGTGATCTGCGTAGCTAGTATGGAGACAGGTGACAAACGTTCACATGAGAATGAGGGAAAATGTAGAGTAGGCCTATAGTAGGTATCTCCTCCGTTCATCTATTTTGCATCTCCTGTGCCAAATAAAAACTTTCAGCCCTTCAATTTTCTAACCAGCTCATTGCTTCTTTAGTCCCCTCTCTCTGCAATTCAAAACCCTCAGTGTACTGAAATTTCATTTCCCATGTAACTCTTGTGAATGTCTCCAGCACTGATGCCTGTTCTTGCAAACAACTACATGACTGTTACCCTTTCACTTCAGTTCTCTCTTCTGAACTCAGCTCTCCACATCACACGCTACTGTACAGCTTTGCCTAAGACAGCATTCCCTCCTTCTTCTAGCAGAATCCATTTTCTCCCCTGCATATGAATTCTCCAAGCACACTCTTTCCATTCACTCTGTATTCTGGCTATAACACTTTGGCAACACAATTCTCCTCCCACATCCTCTTCAGCACCCTCTAAAGAGCACCACAGGCATTAAGTTGTGGTTCTTTACAACCTTTCCATCAATCCACTAAGGATAGTATTTGCAAGTTCAACTGCAGCCTCTTTCTGAAATGCTTTTCCCTCATTCTCAATTTAACTCAAATTTATCAGAGCCACATAATTACTGTGGAAATCTCCCTTCTAGTTTTCATGGTACCACATTTAGCTATTCTCCTGCTTGCAAAGACCACAATGAGTGCATTTCTTTGCAGTTTCAAACCACTCTTTCCTTTCTTGAGAGGCTTAGTCTTTGGCTCCTTCATCTTACTTATACTATGTCCTTGATTACAGTCATCATGAATCTCTGCACCTTCTATATTTCCAACTTCAGAGTCAACAACAAGAAGCTGTAAAATTTTATTGGCTTCCCAAGCCCATGACATTAGTGTGTACCTCCTTTTCTTTACATCCTAGGTTCAGGATCCTACTTTGATCCTAGAACTCCCTATATAAAAGGGATATCAAATAGTTTGCTACTATTATTGAAGCCTTAACTCAATATACCTTTTTTGCTTTAACTATCCAGCTATTGCCCTGTAGCATTCCAGTCAATCCAAGACAAACAAGAGTAGGCATTACAGAAGAGTATTTAAAAGCTTGCAGTTATCATATGTGTGGGTGAACAAACACCTTTACTAGCTTCACCCAATCCTCTAATGGTTGAAGACCAATGAAGCATGCTTTTGACCTTGCAAAACTTTTATTTCTGCTCTATTTCAGAGTAATTGTCACACACAACTTAGATCAGGGAAACATGGATCTGTATAGTTTACGTAGCAAGCAGTAGTTTATAATTGTGTTTTATGCATGAAGAAAATTTTTTTCACTGTGAGGGTGACATAACACTGGAACAGGCTGCCCAGTGGGGTTGTGGAGTCTCCCTCTCTGGAAATATTCAAGACCCACCTGGATGAGTTCCTGTGTGATCTGGTATAGGTGATCCTACTCTGTCAGGAGGGGTGGACTAGATCTTTTGAGGTCCATTCCATGATTCTGTGATATTTGGGGTTTAATCGATTGCCAATATGGATTCAACAAAGATCTTAACTTATCCACAAACTGACTCATCTTCCTTTTTTGGCACTTCACTTCCCAAGTTATTGACAGATGCTATTATTTAGTCAGAATCCAAGGTTTTATGTGCTGTAGAGATCTTGCTAGCCAAATAGATTACATGAGATGAACTATAGAAGGAAAGAATTGCTGCAAGAACATCACACTGGTATTTCTTTATATGGATACTCAAGGTTTCAATACCCCAGGACTAAAAATAGTCTAAAATTCTGAATAGTAAGTTTTACTGCTTCCTGTGGTGCTTCATGATTTTGATTATTTGGCATTTCTACAATGAGAATCTGCATTTCCAGCCAGGTATATCTTTGACTGGAAATACCTTGTGTTGTTGGCTACTCCATAAACTACAGTAAAGTGAAGTGCCTAAAAAATCACAGACAAAAAGAGAGACATTTGCTCCAAGTTCTGAGCTGAAGCTACTGTCCTGTGGTCCAACAGATGGCCCACAGCATTTTCTTGGCAGACAAGAAACTGCTAAAGCATAAAGCAAGGAAAAAGCAATTGTGCGTCCTCTGCTGGTCAGGGTGACACAAAGTGGGATCAGGCATTACTATTGTCTCTTATATTTGCACTGAGGAAGGATAGATGGAAGCTCTCTTCCCCAGCAGCTCTGCTCAGTAACACCTACTTGAAGCAGCATCTGGCTGGGTATCTATATGTTGTAGCATAAGTGAGAACTACTCCCACATCCAGGTACAGTCACAGGTATTATTGCAAAAATAATTGTATTATTATTCACAATATTATTTACCATTATGTTTAATATTAAATTAAATCAGTATTATTTTTAAATTAAAAATACAAACTATAAAGTTGAATTACTGGATAGCTTATTCAGGCAAGCAAGCAGGAAGACATGAGTAACTCAAGAACTGCAGCAATTTCTTGGCACAGAAACAAGAAAGTGAACCTCCAGGTTCAGAAGTCCAGCTGGAGGAAGAAGCAGGATGTCCATCTGTCACAAGCACATACCCTAGCATTCTTTATCCCTGTCAAATAGGCAGTGCATATTCCTACACCACCATTAAAAGGGAGATAACTTTGCAGCTCCTGAGCCCAGACAATCTTGCTCATAAAAGTCAAGTACATATGCCAGCTAAACATTTCTCCTAAATAATTAATCACTTGGCCACATCAACTAGAGTCTTCTTTTGTATTGAAGGAAACTGAAACCTGCTAGTCACCATAGAATACTGCTTATCCCATGGCAACTGCACAACAGGTCAATCTGCTTGTGATGGGCAATTCAACAGCACAACAAAGCCCATAAAGGGACAGATAATTTAAAATAAATTATTGTTAAACTGAGGATGGGGTTTTCAGAACAATCAAACACTGAGCAAATGGTTGAATTAGCAGAAGATGTAATTAATGGGACAAACGAAAACAGCTGAGACTTCGATGGAAAAATTCAAGTACACCTGGATTTTCTTTTTTTTTCTCTGCCATATTTATGTCTTTTCCTTTTTCAGCTGCAATACATTACCACCATTTAGTGGCCAGACACACAAAGTGCAGATCTCAACAGCCTTCCCATATTTTCGTCCAAACAACTGACAACTATTTTAAGAGTAAATAGTGTACTCACATAATCGTTAACAACTAGGAAATCAATCTTACCCTAATTTCTGATTGCTAAGCAATCAGTCTGAATTTAGGCACTTCCGTAAAGTCTTATCAGAGGTACTAAATCAGTTTCAAATATAGGGAAATATGTGTAAGATGCTACCAGGAAAAAAAAAACCAACATGATACTATTTTACACAGCTCTGAGCTTCTGTTGAAATGTATCTGAATTTCAGAATGTGTATGTAGAAGGGAAACAAAATTATGGAGCTGTTTAATTCCTCTTTTTGCTGAAAAAAGACAAATGCAGGACTATGCCCCTGACAGTTGTTTATTTGATGATTAGTACTGAATTCTACCATTAAATAGTTTGGAATAGAAAAATTAAGCACAGAGCATGTTGTTCATCATCTAACATGTGAGTCTCTAAGTAACAAGTGGTAAGACAAGAGGAAGTTGTACCAGGGGAGATTTAGATTGGACATTAGAATAAACTTTCTTCACTGAAAGAATTGTTGAATACTGGAATAGGCTCCCTGTTCAAGCACCAGAGATTGTAAGGAACATGGGTTTAGCACCACATTTGGTAGAGTTAAGAGTTTGACTTGATGATCTTTCCCAACCAAAAAGATTCTCTACAATTCTATGAATTCTAAGGAAGCTGATCCACCCACTCAACTAGCATGGCTAATATCCTCTGTCTCAAAATGGTCTTTATTGTACTTACTTGCCATGTAATACATTGTACCTTTGTAACTGGACTTGAACAAAAGACACTGGTTTCAGAGCAGTCTCGTTAACCTACCTTAAGCACTTGTCAGTGTGTTCCTCAAAGAGTGGTGACAGCTAATTGGCTGAAGAAGGCCTTTCCATAACAAAACCTCTTATGAATGGAAAACATACCATTTGAAGACCACATAGTAGAAAACCCAAACGGCTTTTCGATCATCAATCAAGTTACAAGTGAAAATGCTAGTTTTTAATTGGTTGGGATAATATTACTTTTTAGAATGCCATGCCAGATACATTTTAAAAATAAAATCCACAGCTTTGTTATACCCGCAATCAACAGCAGAGCTCTGCACTAGATTCACATATCTGTGTGTACAGGTTCTAAAATATGCAAGAAAAATCAATCATGAATTTTCATTGTTCACATTTCAAGACAAATTTAGCTGATGATTGAATCCTATCCTTCTAGTTTCCTAGAGCAGATAAACAAGGCAGCAGAGACCAACTGGATGAAATTAATTCATTCAAAAGAAAAATGTAGTCAGGTGCCAGTTTATGGAAATTATAATTACAGGTTTGGGGAAAGAAGGAAATGTCTTTTTAAAGTACAGATAAAAATATTTCTCATTGTGAGCTAGTGCTAGATGAAATTAAACACTGTATTCAGTTATGCTGACTATGTTTAATAAATGTGTTATATTTGCCTACTTCCTCAGGGCAATTAGTGGGTCTGCCATTTCTAAAGTAGTTTTAATGTATTTTCTCCCACATCTTACAAACTTTTAATTCAGAAAAGTGGAAGATAAGGTATGCTTGATCAGTTTTCCTCAAAATCTGCTGTTTCAAAGTTGAGATTCCATAACCTCTCTGAGCAGCCTGAGTACTCTGTCACCCTAAAAGTACATAATGATTTCCTTATGTACCCTAAAAGTACATAATGATTTCCTTATGTTCAGGTAGAACTTCCTACATTCTAGTTCGCCCTTTGTCCTATCACTGTGTACAACTGAAAGAGTCCAGCTCCAACCTCTTGACACCCACCCTTCAGATATTTAAGTACAGGCCTCAAACTAGATTCTGCATCACTGATCACAACTCTCTGAGCTCTCTCGTTTAGCTAGTTCTCAATCCACCTCACTATCCACTCACCTAACCCACACTTCCTAAGATTACCTATGAAGATGTTATGGGAGACAGTGTCAAAAGGCTTGCTGATGTCAAGGCAGACAACATCCACTGCTCTTGCTTCATCTACCCAGCTAGTCAAAGAAGACCATCAGATTGGTCAAGCATGATTTCCCCTTCATGAATTCATGCTGACTACTCCTGATAATCTTCTTTACCTCCATGTGCTTTGAGATGACTGCCAGAATGAGATGTCCCATCACCTTTTCAGGGATGGAGATGAGGCTAATCAGCCTGTGACTTCCTGGGTCCTGCTTGCCATTATTGAAGACTGGAGTGGCGTTGGCTCTTCCAGTCCTCAGGCATGTCTCCTGTCTTCCATCACCTTTCAAAAATGATGGAGTGGCTTATCAGTAACCTTAGCTAGCTCCAACAGCACTCATCAGTGCATCCCATTGGGGTCCATGGATTTGTGGGTGTTCAGCTTGTCTAAATGATCTCTAACCCAGTTCTCCTTGACTAAGGCAGAGTCTTATAGGCTGTAAGTCATATACTACTAGGCAAGTATGAGTCCTTGAATTAATACTTAGAGCAGAAGCACCCAATTAATTTTGCACCATGGTCCACTATGTATTTTTCTAGAGGACTGTTTATTTTAGCAGAGTTCTGCTCAGCAGGAAGCTATAAGCTGGGCTGGGCTCTGCTCAGCTTGGCTGGCCAGATCCCACTCTCTACCTTCCCTGCTGGGAATTGTGGCAGCAAGCTGTAATCACTTTTTTGAGACTCTGGGAGATCAAACAGTCTTCCCTTGGAGACTGCAGGAGACCCCACTTATCTGGGAATTGGTCTGAATAAAATTTACTAGCTGTCTAGATCCAAATCCACATGGAAATCTTCCATTTGTAATTCTGCTTCAGATAATGCAAATCCCTCTATAAGAGAAATTGTATTATATATTGCTGACTGACACATGAAAAGTTGAAAGTTATAGGCTACACATCATTATGAAAGCATACAAGTTAGGGACTAACAAGTCACCAGGTTGACTTGGCATCCAAGGAGGCAGTTCCTGAAAAGCCACTTAGAAATAAAGATTTCCTTTCACAAAATCATAGAATGCTTTGGGTTGGAAGGAACCTTTAAAAGTCATCTAGTCTAAACCTATTTCAGGGTCATATTCAACTAGATCATGTTGCTCAGAGCCCCATCCAACCTGACCTGGAATATTTTCAGGAATGGGGCATACACCATCTCTCTGGGCAACCCATTCTATTTGAACAGGTCTCAAGACTCAGAGCAACCTACCTCACCATGTCTTTGTTAAATGTGGGAGAGTATACATTGCAAAAACAAGTAAAAACATGGAATATGTGAACTGAATCTATCACGCCGTGTGCTGCAACAGAACAGTTGCAATAAGTGATTCAAACAGCAGATGGACTGTGAAATAACATATAGCTACCCAAATACATTTATAGATGGGAAGGTTTATTTTTAATTCTTTGAAAACATTTTAATTCCAAAATCCCAGGGCTACAATGCAGGCATCATCTTAATGCCCACAACAGAATAGTCTAATGTTAGTTTACTGACTAATGGGGGACTCTGGTGATAAAGCTGTAATCTGCACTTCTTTCAGGCATCATAATTTATAAAAGACATGCAGGACATACACTGTCTGGAACTGAGATGTATGATGCCTGTTGCTAGATACACATGCTATGTTAAGTCTCAGCATGCAACACTGGAAAAAAGTGACATGGTTGACTTCGAAAAAAAAATGAGGAAAAAGGAAAACAGATGTCAGGGTTTCAACAAGTCATTGCATACTGCAGCTGGAACCCGTACAAAACCAACACAAGTATGCTGATAATGTAGCATTTCATGTAACAATAAGGGTAATAAAATAGCAGAAAATGCAAAACCTTGAACAGCTAAACACCTTCCTCAAATTCCAGAGAGTCAGTTGGCCTGCACAGTAATAGTAACCTTTTCAATAACCAGATCAAATGATCCAACCATTAAAGCTCTTTATGCTCAAGAAAAGTGAGCATTGAGATATTCCCTCTCTTCTAAGTGCAAAATATGGACAATAAATCTAAACTCCAACCCAAACAGACATTCAGATGCACGCAATCTCATCACCATCACTCTTGAAAGTATTTGGCAATAGTTCCCATTATTACAACAGATGTTAACAAGATGGATAGAGAGCATGTTAAATAAACATTAATATTAATATATAAGGATCTATCTAGCAAAGCTCCTATTCAAATTACAGACTTCCCCAAGAACTTTTCTTGGAAAATTAATCAGAGAATTTGTCTTGCAAGTAACTGCTATAAATTCAAAGTATTTCATGAGCAAAGGCTGTCCTTCAGACAAATTACTAAGTAAAATAAATATGATCTACTTGTGTAACCTGTAACTGGACTCTGGTGATTTTTGAAACTGGAAAGCCACTCTCACTGGGTTTAGCTCCTTAGAAGGGTGCAGTAAAGGTAGGAAAGGTGAAGAGAGAATCTAACATAAAAATTTATAATGTGAAAGAGTTCAAAAGGTTAAGGATGAAGTAAGAGCAGACACAAGGAATAATTACAAAAATCTGGAATTTTAAGCCTGGCTCTGTGGTAGAGACACCTTGTTCAGAACAGCATCTGCATTACTCAGGCAGGCTGGTTACAACCTTCAGGATTTCTGAAGTGTGTTGAATGTGGAGGTTGCTTTCTCATGTAAATGTCCGTGTTCCAGTAAGTTGTGAGTCTCTTGGTACAGCAAGTTTTGGGACATTAGTGAATCTAGCAAGTAGAAAATCAGCAGAAGGGTACACATCCATGAATATGAGATGAATCATCAGGATTTGAAGTAGCATCCAAGAAAGTAAGCAAAAACCTCCAACTGACACTTGGAAAAAGGATTTTAAAAGCAGTTATAGACTCACAACTGACTACTAAAGACTTGAGAATTAAAGAGAATGCTGGCAAGAGGTAGGGAAAAAAAAAATCCTTCAAAATCCTTTCTATTTTGCTAGGATTTAAAAAAATATTTAAACTGCAATCTTAATCTCATCTGTAAAATGTGAAAGGAGGTACTTTTATTAATTTTAAGATTAAAATTATTAGAATATAGTTAAAAGATACTTCTTGCCTAAGTATAAAGTTTATGGCTACCATACAACCAAGCCTTTTGCATTCATCACTGACCTGACAGCTGTGTATTTATAGATTCCACAAGCAAAGAACATTGCATTCGTGCTTAATTATTAGAAAGTTCATTCTCATCTGTGCACCTTTAGGGTGACTTATTTTAAGCTGTAGCATAGCTTAGAAGAAACATGTGGAGACATAGTAAGTGTAAAAAGGAATTTCAAAGTGTTTTGATTCCTTTGGACATAACAAGATACATCAAACTGACACCCTGATGCAGATGCACATCTCTGCTAGCACTGCAGCATCGCTTACATGCAATAGTCCTACTAAAAATATTTGCCAGATGCGCTTGGAAATTATATGCAATTTAATACACATTTGAAGAACTGACTCAAAACTCAAATGAAAGCAGCTCCAAATAACTTCTTGAACTGCTGGGCAAGAAGTCCAGTGATGCAATCAGCACTTTGGCTGTTCCTTACACAACTTTGCTATCTTTCAGCTTGTATTCCTCATGCTCTGATTCCACATCCTATTGTGAACTCCTACAGCCATCAGCTAAAAATCCTTCACTTCTGAGATCCTACATCTTTTAGGGAACAATGTATTAAAGAAACACTAAAGAAGGCTAGAAAAGGTAGGAGAATTTAGTGAGTTTGTGAAGATTAAAAATAAAATAAAATTACCAAGTCAGACAAAAGCAGCAAGAAAGGAACCAGCTATACAGCCCACAGATGGTGACATACTCTGCTGGATATGGAAGTAATTATGAGCCAGTCTTAGTTCTGGTACTCTTCAAGGAGTCCTTGAATGATATTCACAAACACTAGGCACGTGAGAAGGGATAAGCACTCTCACTTATACTAGTGGCAAGGCTCCAATTACTCTGACTGGCTTCATTAGTTTGGAAGTGTTGCTAATTACTTTCAGCCAGGCCACGTAATGCTTCAGACAAAAATGAGATATTTTTCATTTTTAAAAGATGCTGCAGTAACAACCTGATACTGGAATTCAAACTTTAAGTGATTTTGTTGCTTAAATGGAAACCTGAAAAAGGGGCATTATGAACCCAGAGATGTCAATGTTTCACAACCACACTTCCAGAGTGCTGCCAAGTGCATGACTGTTCAAGGGCACTCTGCATAGTGACTTTTCTCAATGTATGTTAGGCAGCAATGTTTATGAAATGCATTTGGTTTGTACTAATAACCTAATTACAATTTTACAGCAAATTCGTAGCAGGCAGTAAAGTTGGCCAAAAATACCTCAAACATTCACCCTTACTTGATCTTTCCCCATCATTTCAAATCACATTTGCTCTTTCAGTCCCCAAAGATACTTATTTTCATTCCTTTCCATTTCATAGAGGAACTTTGCCTTTTGTTCAAGATGACTGGCCTTTAGTATAACCCTTCTTTGCAGAAGCCAAGAGACTTGGGAGCAAGTTTTTCCTTCTTATGGTAAAGATTAACCTGAAAGCATACAAAATTCAGCCCACTTCAGAGCAGTAACTTAGTATAGTAATAACCAACAAGGACCCAGAATAAGCTCTCAGCAGAACCAAAAGCATGTAGCACCACATCTGTTTAAGGGCAGTGTTAGGACTCAGAAATGTGTTTTACAGACAATATATGATCCAGGCACAGTGTAGGTGTCAATATCCTTTTAAATGAATTCCCTAAGCTTAGTAAATGTTTTGGGTTTTATTTTTTCCCTACTATTATACACATAGGCAATATATTCACAAAAGTTAACGACACAATCAGGAAGTTCTTCGATGGAAAGAGGTTTTAGAAAAGGTGGTTCAGAGCAGGAGCAAATCTTAAAAGTGTTTGAATCACCTTTCCAACATTCTGCGATTCTGAAATCCCCTCCCTGTGAGGGGAAAACTCACCCACCATTTGGAATGGCACAATGACTCAAACAGCTTTATGGCTCAGAATAACACAAAGATCCAAGTTACTATCACTGGACAGTAACCTTACAAAGAGCATCTTTAATAATATTTTATGTGCAAAGATTACTGTCTACCTTACTGAGTTCATTAGTGGCTACTTCAGAATAAATTCAGTCTTGAAAAACAAACGTCATCCTAAGGGCAGACAGCAGCCTTGCCTTTCCTCACAGCCATCCATAAACATTCAGAGAAATGAATGCTGTTTCCAAATGATGCTAAATAGTTCCTTGTCCATCTGAACTGGCTCCAGAGGTCTTCATTCAGTTTCAATTACCTAGTGCAGACTCCAAGCCCTCTTCTGCATACTCAAGCATAGCAATTTAAAACAAACTTGCTTGCTTTATAATGCTTTCAATGTAAGTTTAACACTGCAAGTTGACGCTACTGAGTTCGGACATTTACTGCCTGCTGTTAGCGTGCTCAGAAAATGCAGGAGCACAGAAAATGTAGAAGCACAAAAAAAAATGCAGGAGCCTAGAGGCACTGCACAGGGAAGGGCTGGCTCGCTTCAGAACGGAAGCCCCAGCCTTCAGCGGGGCCCCGGCGCCGCTGCCTCCCCGCAGTTGCACACACGGGGGAGCTGCAGCACCGCGCAGCGCCGGCGCTGTCCCACGCCACGCCAGTGGTCACCGCCAGCGCCCGTTGCCGGCAGAGCCCAGCGCACGTAGCCTTTGCTTGAGGGTTTTTTTCTGACAATTTAGCAAAGACTAACAGCTTCATATTCGGCATCTTTATATCCAGACAGGTTAGAGGGGAGGGGAAAAAAAAAAATGCAGCACATAAATGGAGAAATAAAAGGATTGTAAAGGAACTCTCCTACATGCTCAAGGAAGCTTTACTTGCAGAATTTCAAAACGAAGGACTTCTGTTGTTTTGCCTTTATTTTTCTTTTTTTCAAAGGTGAGAAATCTACCCAGGAAAAGATTTTCTCCCATTCCGACACTTCAGATGCGTGAAATTAGCTTTGCTCAAAGCTATGCTTTGCTATGAGCAATCACCCCAGCTAGTGCTCATAGCGTGACATTTCTTTTTCACACTTTCTCCCATTCTTTCTGAGCATTCGGAAACAGATTTTAATGTGAGGGTGACTGAGCACTGACACAAGGTTTCCCAGGATGGCCGTGGAATCTCCACCCTCAGAGATACTCAGAAACCATCTGGACATGATTCTGGGCAACTTGCTTTAGGTGACCCTGCTTTAAGCAGGGTGGTTGGATCAGATGACCTCCAGATGGCTCCCTTCTAGCCCCAGCCATTCTGTGATTTTATTTTTTATTTTTATTTATTTATTTTATTTTTGGCCCACCTTCTCCTGCCATCACTGCTACGCTCTCACTCTTTTTTCAGTCAGTAGCCACTGCCTCCATTGCCTGTTATCTCTCTGCTTACTTCATCTCCTGCATTTCATTCTCAGCCCTTGGGAAGTAACAGGAGAGGCTACATGTTTGACAACTGGAGATAAAGATATAGAATAGAATAGAATAGAATAGAATAGAATAGAATAGAATAGAATAGAATAGAATAGAATAGAATAGAATAGAATAGAATAGAATAGAATAGAATAGAATAGAATAGAATAGAATAGAATAGAATAGAATAGACCAGACCAGGTTGGAAAAGAACTTTGAGATCATTGAGTCAAATCTATCATCCAACACTATCTAATCAACTAAACCATGGCACCAAGCACCCCATCCAGTCTCTTCCTAAACACCTCCAGTGATGACGACTCCATCCCCTCCCTGGGCAGCCCATTCCAATGGCAAATCACTCTTTCTATGAAGAACTTCTTCCTAACATTCAGCCTAAACCTCCCCTGGCACAGCTTGAGACTGTGTCCTCTTGTTCCGGTCCTACTGAAACATTTTCCATACATGGTTAAGTATTTTGCAAAACAATTTCTGATTTTTAATTATTTTTTGTAAACTCACTTATGAAACTAATTGTAAAGGCTAGTAAGCAGATGTTATATAGGTTTAGAAGGAGGTATGAGCTCCCAAACAGCTAATTTTCTTTAAAAAACAACAAAAAAAAAGTGTGTGAGATTTGACAAGGCCAAGTGCCAGGTCCTGCACTTCAGTCACAACAACCCCATGCAATGCTACAGGCTTGAGGAAGAGTGACTGAAAAGCTGCCCAGTAGGGAATGACCTGAGGGT
This sequence comes from Melanerpes formicivorus, assembly GCF_026170545.1. NCBI lineage: Eukaryota > Metazoa > Chordata > Aves > Piciformes > Picidae > Melanerpes > Melanerpes formicivorus. Next base: position 49,816,619 of record NW_027142353.1, on the reverse strand, counting down.
GTTTATGGACAGACATCTGGGCATGAGCCAGCAGCCTGTCCAGATGGCCAAGAAGGCTGAAAGCATTCTGGTCAGTATCAGGAACAGTATAACAACAAGGACTAGTGATATGATTATACCCTTGCTAACACTGGTGAGGCCACATCTTGAGTACTGGCTTCACTTTTGGGATCCTTACTACTAGAAAGACATTGAGTTGCTCGAGTGGGTCCAGAGAAGAGCAGTGAAGTTGGTGAATGCTCTAGAGAAAAGGTCTTATGAGGAGCAGCTGAGTATGCTGGGCTTGTTTAGTCTGGAGAAAAGGAGTGTGAAGGGAGACCTTCACACTCTCTAAAACTACCAGAAAGAAGGCTGCAGTGAGGTGGGGGTTGGTCTCTTCTCCCCAATAACAAGTGACAGGACAAGAAGAAAGGGCCTCAAGTTGCACCAGGGAAGGTTTGGATCAGATGTCAGGAGGAGCTTCATCAGTAAAAGGGTTATCAAATACTGGAATAGGCTCTCCAGGGAGGTGGTTGAATCACCATTCATAGAGGTGTTTAAAAGACCCACAGATGTGGTGCTAAGGGACATGATTTAGCATCAGATAGGATTAGATTACAGTTTGACCTCATGATTGTAAAGGTTGTTATGTCTTTTCCAACTGAAGCAATTCTGTGATCCTGTGGTATTTTTTAATGTTTCATAACAAAACAAAGTTCATATCCTTCAGGGTGAAAGATTTACGCATTCTTAAAAAGCAATTCAGTCCAAAAATAATGCTGCATTCTTGGGCTATCCTACAATTTGTCTGCTAAAACTGCTTCTCAGCAAAAGCCCTGCATTCCAACAATTGCTCACTTTCTTGTTGCAGTCTTAGCTGCAGTGTCTTGATAAATACATGTTTCCATGGAGATGACAAATGAATATCATCCATGTTGCAATGAGCTTCTGATTTCATCTTCAACCATTAGGTTTTAAACCACAGCCTATTCATTATTTATTTGCAGTAAGGAAATGGCTGAAACTCAGAGCATTACAGCAGATTAAAATCTGTGCATGCAGTCCAAAAAGGAAGTGCATTTGTCACCATATAAAATTTAAAATAAATAAAGAAAACCATCACAACAAAACAACAAACAAACTCCCTGTGATTACAATAATGATCCTAGAAGCTGCCTTCAAGGCCCAGGAAAATTTTCCCCTCAATTAATACCATGTGTAATGGGTTGGGGCAGACCCCCTCCCCACCATGCACAGAAATATCAACTCAGACAAACAGATTGCAAAAGTGATGGAGAGTTTAAATAGAAAACAATGAGTGCGTGCAGAGAGCTAGAAACACAGTGACAAGAAGAACCCCAAAACAGACCTAGAAAGATCCCATCCCCACCTGAGGGTGCACCCAAAAACCCCCAGGGCTCCTCCTCCACCCCCCACTGCTAGGCTAGTCTCAGATGGCCAGATCTGAGACTGCCCATCCCCCCGTGGCCTTGGGCCTAACCATGCCCATAGCCGGGAGATCTCTCCCCCAGTTACCAGGTGGCGAAGAGGAAGGAAAGAGGAAGTGCCAGACCCTGCCTTAAAACTTATAGTGGTGCAAGGGATCATGGTAGGAAATAATCTAATTTCCTTTGTCCACCCACTGGGCTGGACTTCTGGACACAGGAAACACCCCCCGTAGCAGAGAGCGCCCAGCCCAAACTACGACACCATGTTTACACAAAGCATGGGAATTAAGACATAAATACTCAGGTAGGCAGGGGACTGTCAAGAGGAAAAAAACAGTAGACAACATTCAAAGTTTTGACACTGTAAGAATAATACTAAATGCTTTCAGAAACTCAGGAGCAGGCACAAATTATTAAAAAAAACATAAATATTTAATAGTTTAATAGGAGTATATATTTTTGTGTGGTTTTTTGACTGTATGAAACCAGTATCTGATTCTCATTAAGAGAATGCCTTTCTTTTCTCATTGGCAGATGACAGATGACTGTAGTCTTTGGCAGCTGTGAAGGAGTGTAAGAAATAGAAGAAGAAAATACTTTCAGTCTTTCCTTAATAAAAACTTTTACAGTTGCTGCAGTTATTTTTTAAGAGGGACTTTAAAGCTCATGAGAGCTTTCCACTCTGCAGGAATAAATCTCTACTTTTGTCTGCTCCACTCAGAGAAATATGTATTTTTCTATATTTAAATAAAAGCAGTATAATTTTAAGATGGCTAATAGTATTAATATCACTGCAGTCCATCATCTGAAAACATTATTTTAGTCCTAAGTGCTGGGCTAGAAGGAGAAAAAATGCAATGCATTGTTATTACTACATGTAGCACCTTTTTCTGTCTTCTGCCCTTTCACATGAGGGCTTCATATTTCTGGTAATTTGAAGAATATATAACACTATTTCCTGAATGCTGACCTAAGACTAGCCTCCTTGGAAGGAAGGAGTCTGTGCCCGATGCTTGAAAGATGCAGCAGACAAGCATTGCAGTATCATGTAACTTTTACTTCCTGCTCATTGCCTGTAACAGCATTCAAATGTAATATAATTAAGGCAGGCAGAAATTCTCTGGCTGATTCTGCGGTTGAAGGTATTTAGATGTACATGACCTGAAAGACATTTCATCTGGATGAAAATTATCGTGCATCTGATCCAGGGAAACAAAACAGGGCATATAAAAGTGGGACGTCCTTCACACTTGCCCTGGTTAATAACATCCATGCTCCTGCTGTCTTGAGTTATCCTGGGAAAAGCATGTCAATTAGAGTATGTTATAACCAATTACCTGTCCCATCATTTGAATTATTGTCCATTAAAAACTGACCTGAGTTTACAGAACATATTTCATTCCCATTATAGACTTAATACTAGTGTGATAAGAGGTTGAAGGGTAACAAGAAATGATGAAAAGACATTTACTTTGTTACATGAATAGGGGACGGTAAGCAGTAGCTACTTTTTTCCACTAGTGCTACATGCCATTCTCACACTACTATTATTTTACCAACTTTCTCAGATTACCATGAAGCAGGAATTACCACATGCTCCACCATACAGCCATCTCCATAAAGTCTCTCCATATCTTACAGATGAAGCTTTATCCAAGCATAACATTGGGATGAGATCAAGCAAGCAATAAAGGCCAACTCCTACTCATGTCAAGAAATACAGACAGTCTGTGCAGGCTGCCTCCTCTGCTAAATGACTTTCTCTGTAGAAACACAAACTTGCTAGGGTCAATTTTTTGTTGCAGATAGGGATGAGACAGAGGGGGGAAGCAAAAACCACTGTCCAGCCTTAGCAGCCTCTGAGGATTTGACCCACCACATTTCGTTTAGGGAGCTTTTCCACTCTGAACTCAAAATAGAAGCTGCATTTGAATCTGCCCATTATTGCAATTCACAACAGTTAAAGTCTGGATCTGCCTAAGGTGTGAAGTGAGACATTTGGGACACAGGCTGTCAAGAAATAGATTTTTCTCTCAAACCTAACTCTTCTTTTATTTGGCAAGAAATGGGAAATGCTCTCTCTTCATCATGCTCTTCATTTGCCTCTGAGCACAAATCCATAACAACCATGACAGTGTGGTCTCACTCAAAAGCACAAAATGTAACTTTGTGAGGAAATAAGAGCAACAGGCAAATAGACAAAGCTATGGAACCCTTTCACCACAGCAGTCAGGATTCCTGCATCAAAGTAGATGGCTGATAGAGTAAAACATGTTCACTTTTCCCTTGAGAAGAAAAACAAGAAAACCCAAGGATGGAACAAGGTGTTTCAAGTACAATGTTATGGAGTACTTCTTTGTAACTTTCTAAGGTAAACATGCAAAAGACTTAGAGTTTTAGTGATATTTACTGGAGCTAAAATGACTGCTGGGAACCCACTGAAAAATACATTGAATCTTCTGAAAGACAGTGTGAGGATATTAACTGTTATGTTTGCAAATACTTGTTTAAACAGTATCTTCTCTTTGCTCTCTCATGCAGTTACATAAACTTGTCACCATGTGCCTACCTGCTACTGCTTTTACCTTCTCCAACTAGATATGGAGAAGTGACTCTGCAGGCAGATGGCATGAGACAGCATACATGGTCCTACAGCAGAAAAATCACTGTGGTTACCAACTTACAAAAACAGGAGAAAAGTCACACTGCGGCATTTCTTCCCCAGTATTTCTATCTAGTGACCACATTAGCGAAGTTTACCTACTTTCCTGCTTGCCATCCTGTGTTGAGCACTCCAGGTGACCTGCCACAACCTGCTAGCAGATAAAGAACTCAAGGACCTCTCAAACAAATAACATTGTGGAAGAAACTGCAATAAGATGGAAAGGTTGGGGCTATGTATGGTACTGCTGGTGCTGAAGCCCCTCAAAGGACCACACTTGAAGCCCTTCTGACATCTCATGGTGAGCTAGGGGAGAGAAGCTCAGAGTCTGCGAGACTCCTGTGAGTGCAATCACAAGCCCTCACTCACACAGTTCCTGTTCACCAAGCATAAGTGGGGCCAAGCACACAGCTTTATGACCATGGCTTTTTTTCAACTTTGAAGTCAAAGTTTCATGGCTAAGGAGCTCACCAGGCATTTTCAGAACATATATATATATCTTTGCAGTTTCCAACCTGCTTGATGATGAACTATAATCATAAAGGAAAAAGCACCACTGTGTCACCACTGCAAGGAAGACTAGCTTTGATTTTAAATTGCTACTTCTCTTCTGAAAGAGATCTTATTTTTGTCTCATGAAACCTGCTTTTTCCTAATTTCTTCTCTGCAGAAGGGAGAATTTATGCAATGTGTAGAGCTGGCTGCACTATGTATAGATACTATTATAGATCATCATCTCTGGAGATCATGATGAGTTCTTAAACCATTTGACATTTTTCATACCAGTGTCAGTCCCAGAAAACAGCAGGGAAATCTTCAGCAGCAGCCATTCAGACATTTCCCTGTTACCAGCTAGGATAAAACTCAAACAACTAGAGCACTTTATACAGAAGATTTAGCTCTTCCATCCTGCACCAAGGTCAAAGAAAAGCCTCATTTCTCTCCCTGTGAATACTCCAGTTTACTCAGATTTTAAGGTGGGTATGCATTATTCAAATGTACACCCTGTACATGTGTAACAGAATCACATCATCTCTTTTTCTAACACTGCCCCTCTAGGGCACTTTCTAGCCCATGAAGGTGCAAAGCAGCATTAGGGAGGATGTGCCCCTCCTAGCTCTATAGAACAAGCTGAATATCCCCATTCTTGCATGTGCAATTGCTGCTGCAACCACCAGATGCTACTGCGGCATTAGAAAGGGAGCCGGGGCTATGGCTGCATCGCTCCTCATACTCCCCTGCTGGGGAATGGACGTTATACAGTTTTTAATTACATGATCATACACAACCCCATCCCCTGAGCAGGTGTCCTTCGGAAGAGGATAATGACAAAAGCTGTCACCTGCAGGACTCTTCTTTATTTGCCAGAAAAGTTAGCAGGTATGTATTGAACAAAATGAGATTGCAGGGGAAAAGGAGGGTATTGCTGCTGAGGCTGCTGGACACAATGAGGCTGTTAGAGAAAGCATTGAAAAGGGCTGCATAGCTGGGAGCCTGGGTACAGACAGCATTCTAGCTATCCAGAATCAGAGAATATTCAAGGCACTGTATTTCATCTCTCCATGTCTCTGTTTCTTCCATAAAAATGGGCATAATGCCTGCCGACATCTCTGAAGTGACTTTATAAGTATTGAACAAACAATGGTTCTAACACTCTCAAACATTTATACAGGAACTATTACTAGCTGTAGGATTTAGCATTGCACACCCTGTAGAGAAGGAAAAAAAAATCCACTATTTATTTCAGGTAATTTTTTCTTTAAAAAGCTGGATACTTGTATAAAACTCCAGAAGGATACCTATCTAACATATTCTAAAGACCTTTGACAGGTTTACATACCTAAAATGCAGCAGCACAATAAACTCCAGTCTTCTTCCAGACACATTGAGAGGAAAATTCAGAAACCAAGGTTAAGGAGAGGCTCTCCAGTAGGACCCCTGTAAGGACACCAGCATACCAAGGCCACTGCTCCCTTACTGTAATGAAACGAGCTCTGATTGTCTCATGTGAGGAGAATGATGGCTATGGCATCTCATGGATGGTCAGATAATAAGAACGAAGATGGGATGTAGAGAATAGGAATGAGTGCAAAGCCCACAGTAAATATTTCAGACACATATCTCAATTACACTGGAAGCCTAGATTTAACATGTAAGCCTTCTGCTATTTGCAGTTGTTTTCCCCATTCCATTGCAGCTTCAATGAATGGGGTGCATTAAGAGGAGTGTAACCAGCAGATTGAGGAAGATTCTCCTCCCCCTCTACTCTGCCCTGGCAAGACCTCACCTGGAGTATTGTGTCTAGTTTTGGGCTCCCCAGTTCAAGAGGGACAGGGATCTACTTGAGAGAGGGTCCAAAGGAGGGCTACAAAGATGATTAAGGGACTGGAGCATGTGCCCTATGAGGAGAGGCTGAGAGATCTGGGTTTTTTTAGTCTGGAGAAGACTGAGAGGGGATTTAATAAATGTTTAGAAATACCTGAGGGCTCAGGGAACAGGCTCTTCTCAGTCACATCCTGTGATAGTAGAAGGGGTAATGGATATAAACTACAGCACAGGAGGTTCCGTCTCAACATCAGGAGGAACTTCTTCACTGTGAGGCTCCCAGAGCACTGGAACAGGCTTCCCCAGAGAGGTTGCGGAGTCTCCTTCTATGGAGGCTTTCAAGACCCATCTGCATTCCTGTGCAACCTGTGCTAGATTCTATGGTCCTGCTCTGGCAAGGGGGTTGGACTCAATGATCTCCAGAGGTCCCTTCCAGCCACCCCCTAACATCCTGGGATCTGGTGATCCCGTGAATGCCTGGTAATCTTTGCATTAACTCCTTCCCCAGCTGATATAAAAAAACCCTGCTGTCTGTGCACTGTCAGCTGGAGGGCTTGAATTGTGCAGAGATGGGGTAACTAAAACCCCTCCAACTCTTCCTTACTCTATGATCAGGCCTGGTTTTTGTTTTTTTTATTGCAGCCCATTAATGCTCATACTAGGGCAGCTCAGCATGAAAACAGTTACTGTCTAGGAGACTGATCCCTACTGCTGCAGGGTAGGAAAGAAGAAAGGCAGAGAGGGGAATTAGCAGTTTAACTTTATTCAAAGTGAAGTCACATTATCACTGAATTGAAGATAGTCATACCCATGAGAGAGAGAAATTATGCTTTTCCTTCTATTGTTTTTATTTTTTAAATCTTAGGATTGCAATGTCCTGATAAGCAATCAGGATCAAACATTTAAGCTCTACATGCAGAATCTGCAGTTCCTTTCCTAAAGTTTCATTTTCTTTAGATAGCATTTTTTCTTCATCAAAAATAAGTCCTTATCCCAACCACCCACCTGATTCTCAGCTCCTTTCTAGACCCACAGTCCATCTACAAGCTCAAAACAGAGCTGTTGTCCTACTGCTTGCTGCCTTCCAGCAACTGGCCTGCACTGTCAAAGCTTTTGCAGAACTTTGAGCCAGATTCATAAAGGGATTTTGCTAAAATGGCATCACTGACCTAAGCACATATTAGGAATTGTTTTTGTCTGCACAACTGCCTAGAGCACAGCACTTAGGGGTGCAGAAGCGGGACTGGGTAAAGAATAGGTGCAAGAAGGTCAAGGAATGGCACATAAAGGAAAAAAGGGTGAAAGGTCACTATTAAAAAGAACAAAAGATCTTCTGGATGAGGACTTCAGATCTGGTGTTTTTTTCCAGTGATTACTCCCCTGGATCTTACTGTCAGGACTGGCTTTTGGATTTGTGATTGACCAAGAAAGGAAAGGTTTTATCATTTTGTCTTGAATATTACATATAATTTTAAGCAACAGGACACTTCTAACCTACTTTCTTAATTAAGTTTTGCAGACTATTTTTCTGATGTAAACCACGGTGAGTTTACATAGACAAAAGCACAGTGATGGAACCATAACATAAATGTGTGTTCAGCAGCTGCATCTTAATATTTCCTCTCTATTACCACAATTACTTTCATCAAGGGTTGAGTTTGCATTATTGCTTAATCTTTTAATTGACTATCCTAATAAAATGTTAATATAATTTAGTCTCTTATTAAATATATAATAATATATTTTATTATGGCAATAATTCACTATTTACTGAAAACATACACACAGCACAAAATATCTTGTTTTGCCCAAATGAAACCCTAGCCTAGAGCTTTTCAGTGGCTTCAAAACTTGAACTGTTTTAACACTTTGCCCTGTGGAAAAAAACATTAGCTTCTTCACTGCATAAGTGTAGCTAGGACATTGGTCCTTATGCAATTCTACCAATCCCAAATTTCCAAGACCACAAAGACAGGACAGTGAGAGGAATCAAGCCACCAGTAACAATCACAGCTGGAAATGAAACCTGAGCAATCAAAAGCAAAGCACCATATTTTTTTGGCCTGGTAGTAAAATAGGTGCACCCACCATGACAAAGTAGAAACTATAGGAAGGAACTGTAAATGTCTGCTTTTTGTTTAGCGAGGCCAAACTAGTGAATGTTTTAAGTCCTGTCAAACAAACTAGCAAATGGTCTCAAAGGCAGAAGCAGTTTCTCTAGTATAGGACACAATCCCTCTATACTGGAAAAGCAAATTTGATACCACAGGCTTGGTCACATTTTTTCTTGGACAGAAGCTGGATAGCAGCTGAAAGAGAGAAGCAGCTGAGAACACAGGAGTCTCATGTGAGTAATATTGACTGTAAAGAGCAGAAGACACCAGCTGTAATGCTCCTTCCCTACAGGTGGGGACATGGGATTAAGAGGATAGGCACTGAGAGATAGGGGCAACCTTCATCTAGTTCACCCAGAAGATTTTTAGAGGAGGTGAAGAGATGTTGCTATGTACAGAGCACTGCATCTGTCAAGAACTGTGCAGGAATCACTCAATGCATCAAGTCCCCACCCCAAAAAATCATCAATATAGAGTCTCTTAAAAAGAGAAAGAGATAGAGGAATCATATTTGAAGTTCAATTTACCTTCCCACAAAAAGGTTCCTATACCATAAATGAGAGTTTAGTTTTGTAGTAATGACCACACTGGAATGACCATCTTTGGAAATGAGAAATGCAGCTGCTAGCTGAGGAACCTATCATTACCATAGGATTGCATGTGTCAGAAGTTCATTTTCAAGGAATATTTCCTTACCATGGGGTGCAATCATCTGAAAAAAAACAGTGCTTTAATAACAGATGCTATCACTTCTACACAGCTCCAGTCTTGGTTCCCCTTCCACACTGGAAACCAGAGAGATTAATTGCCAAGCATCTACTGAAATCCAGCCCTGTAAGCGAATGTCACTTAGCCCTCTCTGGGGTCTTGGTCTTCTGACAGTGTCTCTATTTTCCCTGCATTGATGGATTATAAAACAAGCCTCCCAGTTTTCCTTTCCAAACATAGTTACTGCTTGACTGAGCGTGGCAGCTGGAGGCTTCAAGAGAGAAGCACAGCGGCTGCAGTTTCCTCTGTGTTGTAGGAAAATGTTACAGTTCTAAGACTGTGTAGGTGCCTCAGAAGATCTTCAGGCCTGGGAAGCATCTAGAGTGTTGCTCATATCCTACAAAAGGGATAGTTATTCAAGAAATACTGCCTCTACGTTCATTAGCAAACCCCAGTGCTTCCTAAAGAGAGGAGTATTAGGAACATTATCAAATTCCAACGCTTCCCAAAGACAGGGATATCAGGAGCAACAGTTCTGTTTCTTGTGAAGACTTTGCTTCTCTTAAAAAGCCATGGTGAAAGAAGAGACCATTTCACTAAGTTAAACTTGGATAGAGTTTAAACACCTGACATGAAATTCTGATCAGAATCCCAGCATAGTTCAGCAGGACCCTTTTAAGCCTGTTTCAAGCAATACTAGAAGAAATTTCACTCCCTTCTCAAAGCTTCTGCCATCACACTGCCAGCAATCATACTTTACCCATAGAAAACCTTTGAGAAGTAGTACTCAGCTGCCTTAAAAACAGTACTGCTGATTGCAATGGAACTTGACTGCCATTTTCTATTCACAAACCCTTTCAGTTCTTGCAGTGCCTGCTGTTATGCAAGGTAATTTACCAGTTATAATGAGGTTTAAAATAGCTAGAGAGACAATCCAGAACAAAATAAAGCACATACAGTAGGTATTTCTTATGCATTTCAGCTTCATTATCAGTAAGGCTTCCAGCTACTTCCTGATATATTGATAGAGAAGTGTGACATTATTTTGACAGAGTTAAGCATAAGATTTGGATCTTAACCAATTGACCCTGAACTTAGGGCTGTTTTGATTTCTGTATGCTCACGCTTTTGCTTTAAAAGAATTTCCTTATCCAACTCTGTAAAATATGATACCACAATAAGGTGAAAAGGAATTGCTAAGAGTCAGTGGCAGACAAAATGACAGATGTCTGTCTGCAGTGCCAAGTGGGGATGTACCTTCCCTGCAAGAACAGTGACTGCCTGGGAAGGTACAGTGAACTGTACTGGGTCTTCTGCTGATGCAGAGACACCATTTCCAATACTATTTTGCTAATTTAATACCAGTGTGGAAATCTATACTGTGTGCTCTTGTGACAGTGGTGCAGACAAATAGTGAGGCACTCATATGAATTGCAAAATAGCCTTTTCCAAAAGGTAACCTTTAGAAGAAACATCAGTAAAATGGAATCCTTATGTCAATTTTAATTTTCATGCACTGGTAAAAGTGTGAATGAGGGTGAAAACAGCTGCACTTCAATGTATTTTGCTGATAGCTGGCTTTTAAACTCTATTGACCACAATGCTGTTAATAAAGCATGATACAGAGGCCAAAGTCAGATGAGCTCTGCAACACATCATTATTTGCATGGGAAACAATAAATTCAAAACATCTAAACTTGCTAACTTGAGTCTCTCCAATGACTAACATGTGTCTGAAAGAGGCAGAAAACTCCTGTGAATTTTCAGTACCTCTCTAGTGAGGCAACAGCAGAATACACATTGTTTGGCTAAACTCATTACATGTGGTAATTCTCTGCCCTTCCACAATTCCTAAAAGGTCCTGAATTGGTGCCTGTGAAGGACAAACATGCTCCATTACAGTTCACATGGAAATAGACAAGAAGCAGCAGGATTGGCACATGGCACAGGGACTCTGCAGCAGAATGCTGTATTGTTTCTTCCAGCTCCCAAATGGACTACTTCTTCCTTCTTCAGCTTCACAGGCCTAAGGAGCTCATCTGCTAGTTTTCAAGTGGTTGACTTTTGAAACAGTGCCATAAAATTCTCACTTTCCAAGGCAACAATTTCATTCAAGCATCTCAAGGAAAACAAGAGTCCTGAGTTTCCACACTTTCAGCCTGACAATAAATGTCTTGGTAAGGAGACACGTACATGTTACATGCCTAATTACTGTCACATACAAGAAGCCTATTTTATGCACTCACAACAGGAACTTCCTATGTATCTGTGATACTTTAAGAAGCTGAAGTCTGTTGTGAAGGCCTCAGTCATCTACACCTTATGACAGATTTGGCCAACTTTCTTTGTACTTTTCTTAGAAGGGCTCATGCAGGGCCTGGAACATGTCTTAATGAGGAGTGTGTGAGGAAGCTGGAGCTGTTCAGTCTGGAGAAGAGAAAGCTGAGGGTAGACGACATGGTGTCTCTACAACTACCTGAAAGGAGAATGGAGCAAGGAAAGGGCCACCCTCTTCTCCCTGGTGTCAAGTGACAGGACTAGAGGAAATGGTTACAGGCTGCACCATGGGGGTTCAGGCTGGATATCAGAAAATACTTCTTCACTAAAAGGGTTATCAAACATTGGAACGGTCTGCCCAGGGCAGCAGTGAAGTCACCATTCCTGGGGGCATTCAAGCAGTGGGTGGACCTTGCACTTAAGGACAGGATTTAGTGTTGACCCTTTAATGCTGGGTCAAAGGTTGGACTGGATAATCTTCAAGGTCTCTTACAAGCATCTATATTCTGTGTTTCTGTGATTCGTCACTGCCTTTGTGATACATCCCAGTTCTTAGGTCTATGCTCTGTTCTAAAGCAAAAACCATTTCCAAGCAGAAGGAAGCTAGAAGTTCCATGTAAATAAGTAATCTAATTGCATTCCTAATTCTAGGTTCTAATCAACACTTTGGAAATTATTTCTTTAAATATAGAAAGGAAGACCCCAAAAAATGAGCAACATGATAAAAACATAATTGCAGGCAACAAAGCACTGTGGCAAAGCATACTCATCCTACTTTTTTTCTCCTCTGCAACATTTCTTCTAGAAGAGCAGTTAAAATGCCAAAAAGTGCCACTGTAATTCAAGATCTTTCCAGGTACTTCTGACATTTCACTGCAGCTCAGCTTCATTTGCCCGTCTGCCTTGCCAGCCACCCAAACACTTATTCTCCAGAGATCAGTACACAGTTAGACTTTATCTCAAATGCCATTTGCTTCTTTTTCCCTTCCAGTAGAACGAACAATAATGTTGTCCTTCACTTCACAGTGACCGAGCTTTCACGTTCAAGCAATTCAAGATAGGAAACTTATGTCTGACTTTTCATGAAACCAAAAGAAGCATTTCACTGCGTCAGTGTTTAAAACATTCCATATACTAATTTTTCCAGTAAAATAAAAAAGTAAATACATAATTTCATACTGTACTTCTGGGTAAAGAACAGCAAAATGACAAAATAAGCATCTTACCTCTGAAGTAATTTGCACAATCTGCAAATTACTGGTGAACAGAAACAAGCCTGAGGTGAATGAATAAGCACACACTTGCTCCTCAAGTTTTAATGGCTACCAACGGCTTCCATGACTATGGGCATAACTAACTGCAAAAAATATTGCAGCTATTTTTTCTTGTGTGTTCAGAACAACACAGGCTAAAAGCCTTTCATGGTTTTATGGCTAAACAAAAGCACTTTAAGGTAATTTTCTCAAATTACACAAGCAGAAAAGAGAGGAATAAATACTAGCATGTTAAAAGCTGTAAAAGAAGAGAGAAATAGTAAATAGGACAAAGGAAAATTCTCATCACCAAGCACTGAGGATACTGAAACTATTCAAGCAAATGAAGAAGAAAAGTAGTAGTATAGGTTCTCTATGGACTAATTTTGTTAATAAAGATGCACAAAAGGTTTGTCTATCCTGCATTTCAGAAATGGCAGAAAGTTACTGCATCAAGTCATGATAGAGAGCATTCTAGTCTCTTGATAGCTGAAGAGAGTATGAGAAAGTATCTACTGCAAAACACCCACACAGGAACTTTCAAAATGAGAAAAGCTGGTAAAATATCATCCAGAAGTCTAGAAGAGATGAGCTGAAAAATAGTCTTATATTGTATCGATATAATATGTCCACTTCAGGACATGGTTTAATGGCCATGGTCAAATGGTTGAACTCGATGATCTGAGAGGCCTTTTCCAACAAACAATTCTATGATTCTATATATAATTCTTTGGCTGCTACAGAATCTTTTAAAGCCTGGAAGGGTATCAATAAAAACTGAAATGTCACTTCAGGTAGCACTGGCAGATCTATTCTGTTTAGCCTGACACCAGCCCTGAAAAATGCAATGCATTTGGGAAACAAATAATTAGAAGGCAAAACCAGAAATTGTGCTGGTCAGTACAATTTTGTGGAAAATTTTGTTTTGTCAAACAAACCTGGGTTTATCAGCCATTGAAATAATTGGGTTGATGAAAGTTACTACATAGGTGCAACAAACTTAGATGATACGCATGAGTTGGTACTGCATGACACACTGATTCAATAATAGCAGTATTAAATATCATACTGCTGAATGGTGTTCAGCTGTTATTCATGTGGCTGAATAATGGTTCTCATATGGTAGCTGCAACTGGGAAATCACCTTGAAAAGGCTGCCTTTCCAGCAGAGATCCACTGGGGTTGGCACTGGGCATGATGATGCTTAACAATAATTTTTTTCAGTCAGCAACTGATTACTGATGAGATTTGTAGGAGGCACAGGAATTGGCACAATATGTAAGAAATGCTTTGCAAAACATGTTTTATAGATTTCTTATCATTCTGAAGTGCTGCTATGGACCCTCAGATGACATTTATAGAAGTAAATGAAACATTTCCCTAAAGTGAGAGCATGCTAGTTAGCTCAGACTAAAAAGCATTCCAGGTAACCTTCAAAAGATTTATTGCTATGGACAACATTTCCAGTGACAGGAGATGTCGTAGAGCCCAAGAAAGACAAAGAACACAGAAAAATGTAGAAAACTTGGCATATGGGGGTGGGAAGGAGCAAACTGAAGTTTTTTAATCTGGATGGGAAAAAAAATTACCAGGTCATAGGCATTTATATATAGAAAGGACTACTGCATTGGAAGAGGGTATGTTGGCTAAGACAAAATAAATGTAATTATAAGCAAGGAAGATTCGGTTAATCTTTAGGAAAAAACTTTTTGACAGCAAGCACAATAAAATACTGGAAAAGATTTCACAGAGAAGTTGCAGAATCTCTGGCAGTTGAAGATTTAGACAATCATACTCCAAGAATTGTTCCTGCCTCAGTAAAGGGAGGTTGACTCAACAGACCATTGACCCATTTGGAGCCCTGTCAAATATTTTTCTCCCCACTTCTGTGAAAACAAATATTTTTCTCCATTTGCTGCCAAACCCCAATGTATTTATGGCATATCTTTGCATTAGCACAGATAATAACATCCAGAAAGTTAGAGAAAACCAAAGCCTACGTGGAAACCTGACAGTTTTGCTTGAGCATCTTCTTGTACTGACACAAATAGTTTGAAAACTTCAGCACATTTCTGAGTCATTAGATAAAATCTCTAGATAGTTTGAGTTTTGTTGTGCAGAGAAAAGTCTACATCCAAATCAGTCTATTGTGGGTTTTTTGGTTACTTCATCCATAAAAAGGACATTAACAATTATTATGTCATGAGTGTCAAAACTAAATTGGTTTTAGATTCTTATTCTTCATGACAATACAGACTTTTTGGGTGTAAAGAGGACAGGATGCAACAAGTTCTTCCTTGTACACAACAAGATGTTTCATCCTAGTAAAACACAGATTTAGAACATGAAGTTTTAGAAAGTATTTATTGCATCTCTTAAAAAAGACTACTACAAACATGATATATTTGAAGAATTTGTAAAGCCAGATTCTTTTTCTGTGATTGGATTTTCTTCCCTGGATATGTCAAATACCCCTGCATGGTACTCTTTTACAATCCATCTTTAAAAGAAAAATGGATTGTGTGTCACACAGAGTATGTAAACAAAAGCAGCATCTCCTAAACTAGCATGAGTTTAACAAAAGTAAGAAGAGCAGGAACTGTTCTTTTTCCCTCAGATCACCCAACTTAAATTAAAAATCACATTCCTAGTGCCATGTGTAGCTAATAGCAGATACAAACCTCTCTGAGACACTGAGTATAGTCACTGAAGAACCAATCTAAACCTGTTTTATTTTGCTAACTCTGAAACTTGTAGCACTAAGTCCAAAGTCCAGTCTCTGAGATAAAGTAGCTTTAGATTCAAACAAAATTTCTGGCTTCATCTATAAATAGAAAATGTAATTTTAACAGACACCACATCTGCCAGTTGCTTACATACACAACTGCAACTTTCAGGAGTTTTTGAGTATTCCCCTGGCTTAAATAAAAGGCACCACATAAGACCTGTAAATTACAGTCATAAGCATTTTATTTTAAAGTTGAGGTGGGAAATATGAAGGAACTAAAAAGCATAATCAGTTGTATTAGCTCAGAATTAAAGTTATCTGCCTACTCGTTAAGTCAAACTCACTGCATTAACAGTACAGAGTTTAGAAACATTTTAAATGGTTTACATTTTTCTGTGAGAAATGGCATTAGACTTCAGAATTAAATATAAAAACTGTTTCCTATTGCTCATGTGATAAGAAACAGCAAACAGTAATTCCCTATTTAACTTTCCCACATCCTGCTTGTATGGTCCTCAACTCCATTTCCCCTTAGGGTTAAGGTTAGGGTTTGCTGGCTTTCCTCTCCATGCTAAAAAGTTTTAGTCTTGGAAGAAACTTCTGGTCTTTTTTCCATATCCTCTATTCCTCCCTGTACAACAGACAAAATCCATGCTTCAGTAGGACTGCATGGACAACTTGAGAAATGGCATGCCACTACAGTGCTGTGGGCATCATCAGCATCTGCTGTTTTGTCTCCAAACCACTTCTAATGTTTCTAACCACTTCTTTGTGTCCTTGACCACTGCTGCATATTGAAGCTGAGCTTTTCAAAACAGAATCAGTTTCAGCTTCAGAATCTTCTTCCATAAAAGAAACATCTGATTTAGAAATGACTGAATTCCTAGCTAGGTGCATCACTTTTCATCTGCTGACAAGAAGTTACATTTGTGCTTTCTTCCTGGCCAGTTGTTTAACATCACAAAATATCTGTGTAAGACTTTGCCACAAGTTTTAGCACTGAATTTTCAAATAACATTAACCCAACACCAATCCCTCTTTCTGGATATGTATGAGGATGATGAACAGGACAAGTCTTAGCACAAAACCTTCTGGGACTTCATTATGAATCTGATCTTACTCCCACCATCTGTTCTCAGTTTTTCATTCATTACAGGCTAAGAAGTCCTTTTTTTTTCCCTTTTTTCCATAATACTCCCTCACATAGCCCACTATTACTCCAACCTTCTGAATGTAACTCAGATCATTGTTTCCTGGCTGACATACAGAGTTCCACAAAAAGGAACATTGAAAAGAAATCTGAACTCGGAGAAGGTAAGAAAACTTACGGGCAATTCGTATTGGGTATTTCATGTTCAAGAAATGGCACAGCCATAACCAAAATGAAATAACTTAAGCCTGATTATTTACAAGCTATGAATTCCAACTAACTTAAGACTTTTTTAAAACAATGGATATGGAACCAATCTTTCCAGAGGTCAAATAATTGCAGAGTTTTGTTGGTTTTGTTAGCTGTTTTATTTTCAACTCATGCTTACATCTATTTTTGGACCAATGAAGTTTTGTTTACTTGTGCTACCTCAGGGCTTCTGCAGCAGTAAAAGTGGTGGTTAATTGCATTCACGTCTACTCTTTGCCTGCTAAAATTCTATGTATACTTAGTCCCCAGATCCACCTGTAGACCTCTCAGACATCTTCTCACACTTTAGATTTCATGCCTGTGACGAAGGCTGAGCCAAGAGAAAGCAAAACGATCAAAAAAGGCTGCACAAAGTTAAAGACTGTACTGTGTATTGTTCAAAAACACACAGTAAAGTCAATACTGCTTGACTCATACTCAGCACAGTTCAGCTGATACTCTTTAGAGCATTCCTTAGAAATACTTTTCTTTGTGCTCTTTGCTTTCTCTTCACATCTACAGACGTTATATCCATGTACCCTAACATCCACCCACATATGCCCACAGAAAGGGCGCAACTGATCCATATGCTATTACCTAGTGTGTAGGTAGCAGGTACTGCAGCATGAAGCACCTCAGCCTAAGTTGTTCTGTATTCGGCAATTAGAGGTTGCATTCCAAAATAATTTTTTTTCAACTTTTATTTAAATAGCATTCATCACTGTACTACAGTCACCTGTCTGGGCAACAAGATACACACATACCCTTCCAAAGCCACTGGTTTGATTTTCCCCATTGTCACTACCACCAAAGTATTCTGACAACCCCAGAAATTTCTCCAGGGGGTTAAAGGATCTGAGTTGAGTGGGAAGAGGATTTCAAATCTTTCTTCCTAGAATGAGAACCCTAGAGAACTTTGTTAAAGAACAGATGATAAAAGATGACCATGACCTCACTTCATATGAAAACCAGACTGGATTCTGACTTAAGCGTGAGGTTAATGAGTTGAACAGTCTTACATGTTCACTTGATAGTCAGTGATGAAAGGCTAGCTGTCAGATTTAATTTGCTTGAAGATAAGCTGATTTATTGCTTACAAGTAATACAGTCGGCACAAGGCATGTGCCTGAGTAACGGTATATTTCAGTTACTATCACTGAAAAATTCAATTCTGGCAGAGTATATTCACTGTTCAGAAAAATAAATGCAACTCCTGAAATAGCATTTCAAGCTATAATTTTCTTGTATTTCCCATGTGACAAAAAAATAAATAAAAAGAAATCCCCAAACCCCGTCTTAAAATAAAACAAACAAAACCATGCTTCTTTTTCACCCTACACAAAAAAAGACTTTTTTTGTTCTTCATATCTAGCTGTTCACTTATGCATAGCCACTTTAATTATACTCATCTTGGAAGTTCAAAAAACAGAATTGCAGTCTATTTGTAAAGACATTTGGAAAGATGTTTTGCTGGTGCTTTATCAATAAATGTTTACAGCTCTGCAAGATCCCTCGTTTTCCATTTGTAACAGTATCTTTTGATGGTTGTATGCTTTACCACTATTTTGGATTAAAAAGATAACTCAGACCTACTAAATAACAAAGATTCACAGAATTTAATCTAGAGCCAGCACAAGGCCTGCCACATGACTTGGAGTGCTACATTACTTTTTAGTTAATACTGAACAAGGAAGTTTTAAATGGGAAAAAGATTAAACAAATTGCCCTTACAGGACAATCAATGAAAGGAAAATGCAAAGCAGCAGAGTCAACAGTATTGAATGACTACAAAGTATGAAGAAGCTGAGCAACACCAAAAGAGATCAAGATTGATAGTGGATACAAAGTTGAATCAGGACAATCAGAAAGGATGGATACAGTCACAGATATATTGGCCAATATACAAAAGTCAAATGAATACCTCTTTTCTGAGTGAAAAATACCCAGGATAAAAGTTAAACAGATAAAGTTCTCAAACTGCTTGTTTAACAGAAGAGTGAAGAGGCTGGAAGAGGTCTATTGGAGAAGGCAGAAACAGGAAAATGCATATGACCAGCAACTACTGCCTGCTCCCAGGGCAGGTGGTTCTGAGATGGAAAGGCCTCCAGAAGGAGCACTGTCAAAGGCGGGGCTTCAGACAGAAAGCAACATAAAGATTGTGAAGAGAAAGAAGATAAAATCAGATATCCTGGTTTCTCTTGGCTCTGAAACTACTGCTCCATTTTCTGCCCTTCTCCAAGATCACAGGGAGGAAGTATTTGCTCACTGTGTTGAGTCTTGGATTTATGATCCCCATCTGCATGCCTATTCCACTTGTCTTGTGATGTCCACTGATACTACTCTTGCCAAAATCTCAAATTATCTCTTCCTTGTCCCTACCTGCACATCACTGTGTCCTCTTAGCAATCTGTTGCGTCAAGGAGCAGTAGTGTAATCATTGTAAACACCATTTCAAAGTGTTTGTAAAATAGGCTGTAGAAGACACAAAAATGGATTAGTATTTTGTGACCCTTTTTGTAAACAAACGAAACCAGACAGAAAACCTTAAAAGTACCTCAGTGGTTCATTAAAAAAAAAAATTCTACACCATGATAGTATTTTTATTTATAAAGCTTATTTAAATAATACCAGGTATCCAGATTTTCTGTCAGGAAACAACACAATGGCATTTTAACTTAGTCAAGGGTATATATGCTAGTGCAAATGAAGGCAGTGAGTCTTCTTGCAAGGCAAGGCTGGAAAGAAGTTGCATGAGCCTAGCATAAAACAAAATATCTGCAGCCAACAGGAAACTCACATTTCACATTTAGCTGAAGTTTTGTGGAGATGATTTCTCCAGGAATAGGGATTGAATTGTTCTCATTTTGCTTGGAAAATAAAGGCTACAGACCTCATATGACAATGAAGCTCATTAACCATTCAAATAGTAGCAGCAGAAAAGGAACATTTAACAGTAAAAGAGGAAAAGGGAGTTGTATTAAGTGTCCTAGGCATCACCATCAGAGTGACAAGGAAGCTTCCCACCAGGCTTCACCACTTCTAAAGCTTAATGCCAACTTATGCCATGCCTGTCCCTGCAGTACCCAATTACCACCACAGTTTGAAGCACTGGAGAGCTTCTCTCCCAGTAACTAGCTGACCTACCAAGGCTTTGGATACTTGATGGCCTTAATATGTACTTCTTACAGCACAAGTCTTCAAAGTCTCTGTTACAGGGTAAGGTAGTGCCATCCAATCTTACTAGACTGATGTCTTCTGCGGGCCACTACTTGCTGAAAAACCTGCTTTGCACATGCCTCTCAGTATGAGCTGTGCTTCTCATGGGAAACCATCACCCTTACTATACAGTCTTCTTTCAGAGATGCTTGGGTCAGTTCTGTGATGAACTTTACAACATCTACAGCTTTAAAAGCTGCAAGCTGCATAAAGAAATACATGTTTATCAACTTGCATCACTGTCATTACAAGAGCTGATACATAAGTGTAAACAAAATTAAGTCATTAGTAATACACTCTGCCAAGTGTATTCTGAAGTATATTAACTGTTTCTCTGACAGAAATTGAGCATCCAGGACTATTTCTTCCTACCTGAAATAGCAACTACCTACTGAAAAGTCTTCATTCAGCTGTAAAATTTAACATGAAAATCTTACTGGTAAAAAAAAACAAACAAAAAACCCCAAAACAAACAAACAAACAAACTGGTGAAACACAGCCCATTAATGCAAGCAAATCTTTCTCCTGTATGAATCAAAATCTGGTGTTATTATTTACTCAAGCAGCATCCAATGACTATGTCTTCCCATCACTGCTCATACAGGGGAAACACTCTAAGAATACAAACTCACTTATACTACAGTATGCTTCTCCTACTTTAATCGATAGCATTCTGCCTGTGGCTTATACCAATGCTGACAGTAAAATTCCATGTGATACTGCTGGTATTGTCTCCACTTGTTGGCAATTTCCATCTCCCTTGTCTATGATCCATGTGCTCATTGCTATGTGCCTGATTATCTTCTTATGTGTCTCAAACTCAGGAACACTTCACATCTCAAAACCAAAACAGAAGTAGGTATGTCATTTCAGAAAGGCAGGTGGTCCTAAACACAGAAAGAGGATTAACAGATTCTCCCAGCTTTTTTTCACTCCTATGGCAACTTAAAGTGTCTAAAATCTATCAGCCTTTCTATCTGTAAAACACACCTGCAAGATCTTGTAAACTGTTACATTTTCAGGGTGGAAGGAATGCAGCTTTGCCTCCTGCATCTTATTAATGGAAATTCTTTTCTACATTCTATTACCACCATCCTAATTCTAGTTGAAATTGCTGCCATTAAGATGGATCAATCCAATGGATTAACAAATCATTAAAAAGTTCCTTTAACTTTCAAATTACTATTTATTATTTTGTTATCTTTCCTCTAACCTGCCATTTTATTACAACAATGATTTTCAAAATGCAGCACATTACCAGTTAAAATCAAAAAAATAAAATAGCACATTATTCATAAAGTTCTGCAACTACAAATAAAATTCAAATACAGTAAGAAAAATTTAAAATAAAATAAATAAAGATTATTTCATTGCTAGTGAGATTAGCCTTTGAGTCATCACAAGCACTGTGGCATCCTGCAAGACGCCACAGTGTATACAATATGCCAAATTCAGACTGACCCTTCTGAAGCTCACAGATGGAGCAAGTAGCCACCATCCTTCGCATGGTCACTCTGCTGCATAATATCTGTTTGCTTCTTGAAATGTAAATTCCTTTTTCTTAAATACCTATTGATATATGTCACACCTGCATCTCAGCTAAAAGACATGGCTAGGTATGAAATGGTATGTTTATGAATAGTGGGGCACTTGACACCCATTTTATACCCCATGAGAACTCAGAGAAGCAGTGCTGAACCCTGACCTTAAATTACCTAAAGTCCCTCTGCTGAAAAGCACTGTATGATCCTAAGGGAATTTACATGAAAAGTAGACCTAATTTTGTTTTAAACAAAAAACAATCTGAAATTAAATGTGCATCTCTCCTCAGCTCATCGACATCTACAAGTTACTAATAACTCTGTGCTGGAATTACTCAGAAAAAAAAAAATCCTTGTGCATTAGAACATCATCCTTGTATTTCAAAAGCATTCAGCTGCTGTCACTTGGAACGCAAAGCAATTGGCATATCAGCATGATCCAGGATTATATAATGCACCAGTTGAAATTAAGCCAAGCTCCAACATGATATCACTACACTGCTGCTGTATGCTAAGTAATTGTGTATCTGCAACATCGCACACAGAACCTATTTGCAAAGCATTTAAATTAGGCTGGCACACATTCCAAGACCTTTCCGCAACGATGTCAACAAGCAATTATTCTAGCTGCAGGCCTGCTTCTACAATGCTAGGCCATAATTAACTACCTCACGGTTAAAAAATGGAGGTCACAAATACTTCTACCTGGAGACAGGCACTGGTGACAGAGATCAGCAGGAAGCTGGGAAAGGAGGTAAAATTAATCAGATGGAGAGCAGTGTTTACATAACTGCAAAACATTATACTGCAGCATTTGTTTTAGTTCCAAGGAAAGAAAAGTCATAGGAAGCAGGAATGACATTTCATCTGGATTGTCTTCACTGAGCTGAACGAGGCAGGATAAACTCAGCTAGAGCCAGTAACACCAAAAGAAGAACACAGCAGTCTTTTGATGGGCTCACAAAATTTCTGAATACTTCCATTAATATTTCAATTTATATACTCCATGTATTTGAGCATGACAGCTGATCTCATTAGAGCTTCAAGCAAAAGAGCCTATGAACACTGGCACTGGTGACAGCACTAGTGTCATCAAGTGACCCGAGTGAAGAGACTGACCTAAGGCATGTGTCAGCTGCTGCAGTGACATCCCAGTGCATGCCTTACTCTGGATTTTTACATACTAGGAAAAGTTTCAGAGAATTTTTTAACTCTAGAGGTCATATCATCAGCTGCCTACTCTTAAATTTTAGAAAATGTTTACCTTCATTCTTTCTGAAACCAAAGAAAATCGCAATTAAGTTAGCGGACCTTATTAGGACAATAGGAAAGCGTAGCTTTAACAGACAGCCTTAAGAAAATCCTACAAAACTGAGACCTTGAAAACTTACCACAACATTTGCACAACCTTTGATAATAAACTGCAAATGTAGAATTTTAGCAGAAATAGTGCCATCAACTCCTTACGATTCAAACTATGAAGAAAGCCTTGTTAATACCCAACACATTTTAGAGCCACATACAAGAACAGCACTAGACTAGACTAGAACAGACTAGACTAGAACAGACTAGACTAGAACAGACTAGACTAGAACAGACAACCAGACCAGACCAGGTTGGAAGAGACCTTCAAGATCATCGCGTCCAACCCATCAAACTAACCAAAGAAAACCAGGGCTTTTAGTCAGGAATTACATACACTTCACAATAGGTTTTTGTTGTATTATAACTTCGGTTTTAGTTTACAAATCTTGTTAAAGAAGATTTCCATGGGCAACACTGCAGCCCCTGACCCAGACTGAGAGGGACACAGTGATGGAGATCCCTCCTGGGCTAAACAAAGAGCCTGGTTTGTTCCACAGGAAGTTGCACAGGGAAGAAGGTATGTGGTGGGCAGAAGCCCTAATATGTTCTGTCACTCTGGACAGCTCTGAAAAAAGTTCTTGCATTTCAGTAAAGAGCTAAGAGGAGCACAATAAAAAGGAGTCCTAGATAATCTACCTACATTATGCTTTACAAAAATGAAATCTGGTCAGGGAACAACATTCCTAAATATTACTTGAGAAGAATTTACATCTATTTCACAGGTCAGTTCAGGGCAACAAGTTCATACAGAAGAAAGGGCAAAACAAGCCCAAACCTTGAGCTGCACCGAATCAGAAATGTTATTTTCATATTATGACAGTATTTTAAATTCCCATAAAGATACATAGGACAGCCCCTGGTCTGTAAAGCTCACCTTTTGTCTACATAGTATGTCACTTAGGAAACAGAAAGACAGATGAATTGATATGCTAAGGAAACATATGCCAAGAAGTTTCCCATATTTTGCCCAATCCAGTGCTTTATCTACAACAATACTTTCTGGAGTCAGGCAGTTTCTACAGGAAATGTCTTGATCTTGTACAGCAGGAGAAAAACTGAAAACAAGATCCACACTCATACTGCTATTTTTCATTAAACCAGGAAGCTGTTCTCACTTTGTCGTGGACGGACTTTTCATCAATATTCCATAGAATACAAACAAATACTGCCTGAAGCAGTGCAATGAAATCGTCAATAGCTTAGTAAATATACTTCACAAATTTCTGGAATGAACATCGGGATGTGGCACAGAGCACATGAAATGACCTAAGGTTTCACATATCTCAAAACCAATCCAAGCACACAGTATCACAGTATAACTAAGGTTGGAAGAGACCTCAAGGATCATCGAGTCCAACCTATCACCACAGACCTCGTGACTAAACCATGGCACTAAGTGCCATGTCCAATCTCCTCTTGAACACCTCCAGGGACGGTGACTCCACTACCTCCCTGGGCAGTCCATTCCAATGACGAACGACTCGCTCAATGAAGAACTTTCTCCTCACCTCGAGTCTAAACTTCCCCTGCTGCAGCTTGAGACTGTGTCCCCGTGTTCTGGTGCTGGTTGCCTGGGAGAAGAGACCAACCCCTTCCTGGCTATAACCACCTTTCAGGTAGTTGTAGAGGGCAATGAGGTCACCCCTGAGCCTCCTCTTCACACGCATAGACTCAGGAATATTAATATAAAGGTCTGTCTCATAAAGAAAGTAGCCAGAGCAGACAGGCTTCAATAAGATACATAACTTCTGAAACATCTTAGAAAATAAATAAAAATTCTTTTTATTAGGCTAACAGCACCAAGAATGTGTGGGTCATCCCTTCCTGGAATCTTATTCTACATTAAAAAATAAAAACAAAACCAAACAAAGCAATGATGCAAAAGCATCATGACTCACAAAGATCTTAAGGATGACATGCATATGGCAGTGATTTAATTTTGAAAAGTTATCCTTTTCATTGCCTGTTACCATTCTTTACTGTGATGGTAGTGAAAAAACCTGGCAGTCAAAATAATCTACTTTCTCAAAATAGTTGTTGGTATAAAACCTCCTCTTAGTAACCCCAACTCGTATAATCTAAAAATCTTTACAATCTTGAAACCATACATACCCCAGGCTTAGCTTTAATTTAACCTTGGCCCAGTCTGAACTTTTGACTTCTGGAATCCAAACTAAACTGTGTTAGCCTTCATTAGCCCTACATCCATTCCTTAAGAACTTGCCACCTCAGAGACAAATCCTCTGCACACAGAAATATCACAGAGGTGAAGGTCTTCAGCTTGGATTACTCAAAGCAAAATCCATATTAAAGGTTGTCTTAGAGTTCCCTTACTCCCCTGTTACCTGCTCACTTCCACCTAAAACTTGTCAGCATATCTGTTCAGAATCCTTCCTTTTCTGTTATCTCCTGCAAGCTTTCTTCTTCCTTTCATCTCTCATTATGTGTTTCTTATCCACGGGATGCTACTTGAATGACCCTCTCAGCCACTCATTTCCAGCATTTTGGGAATGTTTTAAAGCAAGATTCCTTTTAGAATTTGCCATCCTGAGTTCCACAGCCTATTTATAGTTCTCTCTAATTAACACTGTGCTATTTTCCACTGTCATTTTGTAAGAATCCCTGCATCATCAGGATTAAAATTGAAACTTACATTTAAACAAAGTGTTGGCATATACGGTCTATGCTTTTTTCAAATGCTACAAAATGCACCCTAGGCAACTTTGCAAAGCATTTTATTTGTTTTCATATGGTCTTTCAAAAAAGTATTAGCTACCAATATAACCATGCCTCCTCCACAGATTTGCTTCCTGCAAGAAGCCTGAACAACTAAAATTTCAATTTTACTTGGAACTTCCACTAGAAATTACCCGCTAAACAGCACCTTTCAAAAGAACTTCATAATGCTTAGCTCTCAGGAAGAAGTCTTAAATAAAATGCTGTTAAGTATACTAGTTAGCTCCAGCTTGGGGGTACTTGAAAAATACTGTTATTTCCGGTGGTCTCAAATTACATTTTATCCAGCTGTGGCCTTCAATACAAACAGATATCATGTGGCAAGGTAAAAATAAAAAGGCATTTTCTCAGACCCCACATCTTTCACACATATGAACAAGTAAGAATCTACCAGGACTTTTCTATTTCTACTGTCCACAGTTAGAAAAAGAGACTATGGATGACGTCGAAGACTCATGCTCTAAAGCGCAGCACTGTCTCAAAATGGAGGCACAAGGGCAGCTTGTGATCAACTACTGCAACCCACTCAGTCACTTAGGGTGCCACCATACCCATCACTATTACAGCTGCAACTGCAGCAGTTCTGACATCTGAAAAGACCTACATGCCAGAAATAGTATCTAGAATAACTTAATCTACACAGTTTCTAAAACAATGACAAAAATGTGATAGTTCAGGAGTCTTCTGTTTGGGGACAGGTTTTGTTAGGTTTTGTCTGGTTGTTTTGGTTTTTTGAGGTTGGGTTTGTTTGGGGGGGTTTCTTTTAAAAAAGCAAACAAACAAAAAACCCAAAGCAACAAAACAACCAGAAAATTAAATGCAGTGGCCTTATATACTAAGGATATTAGACTAACAACTACTGTGCATCTTAGGTAACATCGTTATCCACAAATCCTCACCCTTGGTGTTGAGCTATGCTGGGTGGCTACATATTAAACTAGACCATCAAAGGTCAGATTTGTAAGACTTTCATAAACTGGTCCTTCTTAATATCTCTCTAAGCGCTGTATACACAATTGATTTACACTTGGTTTACCAAGTCAAGACTCAACATCAGCTTGAAAAGCAGGTGCTGCCAGTGCAGAAAGCAGGGCTAATCTACAATTGTCTTCATTGTGGTTGACAAGAACATTCAGAAGCAGCTAGAATAAAAACAAAGCTGCAGTTATCTTCCAAAGAGCTTCTAATTATGATCATTCTCTAGCCTTAAGTTGTGCCAGGGAATGTTTAGATTGGACACTAGGAAAAATTTCTGCTCTGAAAAGGTTGTCAAGCACTGGAACATGCAGCCTGGAGAACTGGTGTCATCACCATCAGTGAAAGGATTTAAAAGTTGTGGGGATGTGGTGCTGAAGGACATGAGTCAGTGGTGACATGGCAGTGATGGGTTAACAGTTGGACTTGAGGATCTTAAAGGTCTCTTTCAACCAAAATGGTTCCATGATTTCATGATCCTGTCTGCATTTTGACTCAGTCCAAAGCATTGCCATTTGTATGGTTGAAGGACAACTACATATCCAATTTGGATACCATTTCCAGTCCCTTACATCTCCAGAAATCCTGTCTGAGGAAACCTTTTTCATTTTGGTCTTAACCCAGAACACTAGTCCCTTCAAAAGTCTTCAAAGAAAAGTGGCAACTGGTTTTGGTTTTGAGAGAAAACTGCCTCATACACTTTGACAACCTAAACTGAGAGGATCAATAAAAGCACCCCAAAACCACAGTTTGGTTTCCAAAAAGACAGCACTGAACCACAGCAATGACATTAATAAATCAGTGGTAGCAGCTACTTGGCATACAAGTCTGAAAGAATACACTCTTTTATAGCACTTTTCACCATCACTCTATATGCCTTCCTTTAAAAAAATGCCCAACAGTCTTGTCTTCTTTCCAACACTCCAAAAAGCCAAACCTTGCTATTTGATACACTATTTCTAAGATTTAAGTGGAGCATCATTAAAAAATTACAAATATTGGATTACCACCCCTATTTATATATATTTATATAAAATAATAACAAAAAATAACCCATCAAAGAGCATAGCCGGGGGGGGGGGGGGGGTGGGAAATTCCAATGAAACAATGCAAAGCTGGTGTAGGAATAGCCCAATCTTTGATACATGCAGGTAGCAGAGGTGGATCTCATTATTACATGGCAAAATCAGCATGCAAATAGAAGTATTTAATGGTATGAAAAAAAAATAATAATATGTCACAAAATTATTGGTTTGTAATCAGAAGATATATTTGTGTTTCTGAGTGGATCTATGTAACTCAGTCTAACTAAAAATTATTTCAGTGTGCTCTGTCCTTCATTTTTAAAGGTTTTTTTTTTTTTTTTTTTTTGTTGGGGATTTTTTTTTTTTATCTTACAAAACTGAAGTGTCAAGATGTATCATGAAAAACAAATCATGAAGTCTTCATAATTACAAAGGAATCAAGTCACCATATGGTCCCTCTCAAACCCACCACAACTACACTGGTAAAGGAGGTTTGAAGTATACCAGAAGTCTTCAAGAGCAGTGTTTAATTATAGTAAAGTCACTTGATCTGCATTTAATGACAAATCACTCTTGGAGACTGTCCCTATCCACAGGCAATTTTCAGCTCCAGTTCCATACTTTTGCTCCTTCTGTGGTGTGGAGAAGAGCACAAGGAGTAGCTGTTTGATGCTCAGTGATATCAGGGTTTTCCCAACAGATGTGGTAAACATATGCAAGCAAAAACATCTACAAAGCAATAAGAAATTCAGAGATGGCTTCTGCAAAGAGAAGCAGAGGCTTCTGCCACTTGAGCAACTCTCAAACTAGGATAAATAACATGATCCTGGAATTGAAACCGCTCCCTGGCAAAAGCTTTTCAGGAAGCTATTCTGGCATGGATTTAGTTATACTGGACCAAATGACTAGACAGGGTTAGCTATAACAGCTACATTCCAAAGTAGAATGGTAGTATGGGTTTGGATTTGTGTTAGAAAATCCTAGTTATTCCATTTAATTTGTGTCAGAATAGTTAAAACTGAAGCCTAAAGCTGCCTTAATCTTCCAGAACAGCTCCCCTTAAAAAACAGAAAACCATTTGTGACTGTTGCCTTGTAAATATAGATCAACCTAAAGTACTTCTGGCTCTTGCTTTGATAGCAAAGAGATCCTACACCTAGAATGCAAACCAGCAATCCTGGAGCAAACATGAAGCCAAATGCCCACCTACAACAGGCTGGATGAGCCCCATCAGAAGCAGGCAAGCCCATGGGCTTCAGGGGACAGCACAGACAGCAGGTGTGTAGATGTGCCACACTCACCAAAATTCTCCCGGCTCACAAGGATGGGTGGGTCCTGTTCTGAATTTTAACAGCCAGAAGAAAAGAAAGATTATATTTCTAGTCAGTCAACATAGCAGGCACAACTCTGAATACCACTGAGGATGCCTGTTGAAGCTGTTCCTTCAAGCAAAAAACACTCCAAAAGCAGCACCAAGTGATTGTATTTCTCTCTTCTTATCCCTGCTGCATCAAAAATGTAATAGCAGCTGTCCTACTCCTCTGCTTACCAAACAGCTCCAAACAGAGATTTGCTGATCTGCTTTTTAGGTGTCACTTATTTAAGACCTGATAAAATACACTGATGTCTGTTTTCATTTTATTATATTAGTGTGAGATTCCTAACTAAAGAGGCTCTTTCTTACTTGAATTGATAAAGGACTGAAGATAGAGGTGCAAAACAGACAGCAAATTAGTAACCTGGCCATATTAGTTTTGTAAGCAAACCACTTTGTAAGAGAGTGGTTTATTTTTTATGCATGATAAAGAGATTCTCATTATGTATCCAAAATCCAATCCTGTCATGCATATAAAAATTAATTCCTACTGTAACAAGTAGATTTTTAACTCAGTGTTTTGTGTTCTCTTATAAAACAGGCTGAAAAAAACATTGTCTTTTTTTCTCATTGGGAAATGAGAATTTGGTTTAATTAAAACATTTTGTGGGAACATAGGCATTTCATCAATATTTTAAACAAAACCAGCAACAATGTTTTTGAAGTGCTCCATCCTCAAATGAGATTGATATTTTGTCCCAATTAGGCACAAAACACTGACATCTCAGAATCTCCCACAGAATGAAAAATCCCTGTGAATAGTTACAGGCTTGAAGCTTGAGTCTGCAAGGCGTTGTCATAATCCATTTCAAAGAGTACTTGTACCTTTAGCAGAAAAATTGTCCACACGTATGAAAATACCTTAAAATAACTTAAAACTCTCTGCTTCTTCAACAGCATCTTTATTACTCCTTGAAATTAAAATTGTCCATATCACATTTGCAGCAAAACTAACATTTCTTTCAAGAAAATCCACAAAAGCATGTATTTTTAAAAGAAGTGACAGTTCTGTACATATGTAAACAGGATTGTTCCAATGACACAACTGAACAACCCTTAATCACTAGCTTACAGCAGCTGAGGGGATGATCAGGGACAAGAGGTTAACTGACACAGCCATGCAGTCTTCACCAGAAGCAAAGAATAGTGAAACACTCCGGAATTCGTCACTTTCTAATCATGTCAAATAATCTCAACCTGTAATTTCAGGGAGCTTTTTCCCTACTTTCGTTTACAGCTTGAATCTATCACTGTTTTCAGTATCAGTAGGACTAGGAGAGAGGTGGGGTATGTAGTTCCATTACCCTTCTTCAAGAATCACAGTATCACAGTATAACTTAGGTTGGAAAGGACCTCGAGGATCATCGAGTCCAACCTATCAACACAGACCTCATGACTAGACCATGGCACCAAGTGCCACGTCCAGTCTCCTCTTGAACGCCTCCAGGGATGGTGACTCCACCACCTCCCTGGGCAACCCGTTCCAATGATGAATGACTCACTTGGTGAAGAACTTTCTCCTCACCTCAAGTCTAAACCTCCCCTGGCACAGCTTGAGACTGTGTCCCCTTGTTCTGGTGCTGGTTGCCTGGGAGAAGAGACCAACCCCTTCCCGGCCACAACCACCCCTCAGGTAGTTGCAGAGGGCAATGAGGTCACCCCTGAGCCTCCTCTTCTCCAGGCTAAACAATCCCAGCTCCCTCAGCCTCTCCTCCTAGGGCTTGCGTTCAAGGCCTCTCACCAGCCTTGTTGCCCTTCTCTAGACACGTTCAAGTATTTCGATGTCCTTCTTCCCCTCAGTTTAAGAAGGACATTGAAACACTTGAACGTGTCCAGAGAAGGGCAACAAGGCTGGTGAGAGGCCTTGAACACAATCCACTTGCTCTTAATATTCTGAGCACTTCCTCTTCAATTATGCAAACTTTGGGGATTTCTTGCGGGATTTAATCTTAATCAACATACAATTCTTCCAAGGTTAGGAATTAGGTTTTAATTTACCTTTCATCAAGCACAATATGCACATATTATGAGGAAAGACAGTATGACTGTCCCTCTTGGAAGCAAACATCCAGTCATAATCAATGCCCTTTGTTTTTCCCAATGAGCTCCTCAATAGAACAAATAATTCTATAAATAATAGATCTTGCAAGTGTAAAATGATGCTGTTGGTACAGCTGATTACAGGCTAATATTCCTGCCCCTTGTGAAATTCACTTTTCATTCCATTAGCAAACATTTGTGTAAAAAACTGATACAGAAAGATTTTTATCCCATATTCCTATGCACATTCAGGAAGAGCTTAAATGCAAAGAGAAAACAGTATGATCATCCCACATCTACAGAAATTCTTGTAGAACTTAAGCCACTCAGAAAAGGACAGTGCTCCTATTTTGTTTATCCATACCTCTAGTTAACTGGAAAAATATATCCCTGAGCAACAGCTCTTCAGCAGTTGTTTGTTTCAAATATACGTTTGGCACAATGCGACAAACAGAACCATCCCTGAGATTCTGTACTCCTGACTACTGGTCACTATGCTCCACAACTGAATAGCTGCTTATTGTTCATCCTTTTTAGCTTGAACAGAGGAGTGGAGAGAGCAACAAATCTTTGTTAATAATATTGTGGAGTGATATCCAGAACTGGGGAGCAGAAAACAGTTTTTTTGAAGACAGAGTTGAAGGCTTTCCTTCCTCTTCTATGCTCAGTGTGTCACTGGTCAGTAATGAAAAAGAAATACTGAGTGGTAGCCATACATTAGAGGACAACTAATGTTTGCAAGGATGAGAAATAGCATTACAAAAAACACAGAAGATTTTTCTGACAAGCAGGTTTACAAATTAGAAGCACTGCAGCACCATTCATAAGAAATTAGTCAATTTACTACGTAGTAGCTTGCTGCAGCATGGAAACATAAGAAGAGGAAAGTTAATTTCTTTAAGACTCCTTTGCATCCCCAGGATATAGTCTGAAATATTTCATCATAAAAGGATTAATAATACCCCTACCATTATCATCAAAGAATGCTAAACAACAGCTGCGCAACAGTAAAATTTGGGATACACTGTATTTAAGATGTGTTAAAGAAGCTGAATGCAGAGTTCTGAGGCAATAAAAGTCAAAACAGGGTTGGAAACAGGTCCAGCTTAACAATTGAGGAAACCAAACAGGGTTATCTGGACAATTAAAACCTCATGTCACTATGACACTGGGTTCTCAGAAAATAAAGTGGTAGCTGATGCAGAGTTCCAGTAATTAAAAGAAGGAAACATAATGAATGACAACTGGGACAGAATTATGGAAAATGGGTCTTGTTGAACTAAATTGGTGTTTTGTGAATGTGAAAATGATTCCTTTAATTGAGCTATGCTACTTCTGATGGGTGAACATTAGTGCCTGCTCTAACATTAAGACCAAAAAAAGGAAACAGTGAGTCTGGAGGAACAAAACAGATATTCTTGGAACATTGTTCACTGTAGAACAGTGGCATTAAGCTGGACAGTTCAGAGAAGGGCCAGTGGAAAACTGGGGGATTAGAACTACAACATGCAGAGAGACCTATCCTTTCATCCTATCAAAGAGCAAATAAAAAAAGACTACAGACTAAGCCACTACACAACAAAGAGAAACTTAATTATTTAAGAATTTCTGTCTAGATGGACAAGACCTCATCAAGACAAATTACTGGAAATTTGAGCTGGATAAATTCAGATGACAATGTATATCATGTTTCTCAACATGGAAAATATTAAGCCACTTATAGTAACTGCTATGGTGAATTTTTAAATCACTGGGAACATCTTAACTATCAACATTTATGATACAGTGGATGCTATTCAAATATAGATAAAAGCCTGGGAGCTAAAAGTAGAATAGTAAACCCCTTTGTTCTGCTTTATGTGGAAGATCAGGGTAGGTGACCACAACAGACTGTTCTGATCTTTTAATGTCTGCAGCCATGGATAATTTCCCCTCATTTTTTTCTTTAATAGATAACCACTGTGCTCTGCTACAGACAAAGTCCTCCTCTTGGTTCACAAAGCACTGAAAATAGTACTTATTTTTCCTTCGTTGCATTTTTGAATTAAAGCCATTATGGTAATGGCTCATCATCTCAACAATTTTAGGAAGCTGCCTTGCTTTCACAGGATCACAGAATGTTTATTCTAATCCCTCAAGAAAGTAGCCCCAGTTAGTTCAGAAAGCGACCTACTTGACTGAGAAATATAGGTCCACCACAAGCACCATTAGCAAGTACTGCACCTTCCATGACATTGTGTGCTGTGTTCACAATGTGCTGCTTCACAATAATCCAGTGGTCTTCCATCAGGAAGACAAAACCAAAATCAAGACAAAACCTCTTCACAACAAGCACACAACAATGGTTACAATCTCTTCATTACCCACTTTCCAGTTCTCCCAGTAAAGAGATCTAATCAAAAGCATATTTTTTTGTTTCATCAGTAAATACGTGCCTCAATTAGATACTTAATCCCAATCACTCCTCTGTGATAAATCACTGTATTAATGTGACATGCTGCTGGCTCCCAGGAAATAATGACTTCTCTGCAGACACTGAAAAAAGGATGGAAGTTAGTCCTTTATGTTTTGTCACTAAATTAAGGATTTGTTGGGAAATGTCTTCCCGTAGCTTTAAGCACATCTATATGCTGACAGGAGCAGTTGCCTTGGAAACTAAACTGCTCAAAATGTAATAAGGACAGAAGACGCATTAGCCAACAGCTTCAGAATTGTTCCCATCGTTAACAGCTACACCACTTGTCAATCCCTACAGTATTACAGGACCTGCTGCTAAGTAATTCTATCAAGAGATGTTTCCTTCATGCACAAGAAGATTCCTCCCAGTAAGGTGGCTTCCACTATTTGTGCATTTATAAGGTTTCAGGGTGGGGTTTGGGGTTTTGTGGTTTGTTTTTGTTTTGGTAGAGAGGGTTTAGAAAGATTTAAGAGAGAACTCCCACAGCCCTGTTTAAAGCTAGTCATTCAGAACGGTGATATCTGGAAGGAAGTAAAAACATACAATGATTGTTTTCACATTCCCCATTCATGCAAGGTGCAACCAGAGTCTTCACTTAAAACATTTCATTGTTGCCAACTGTCATTCAAGATGCACACACACAAATGAACTGAATAACCGCTGCTGATGGGAAACAACTTTCAGATTTGTGCATGCAGGAAAAAAAGAGATAAAAGCTAAAAAAAAAGTTTACTTGGCAGGTTCATGGTCTCATTCAACTATAGGAATTGTACAATTTTCAACAATAAAGATTAAATATGAATTCAGGTGACTGTTCAAAATGTACCATACTGGCAAAGAAGTCATATTTGTAATACTATTGTGGCTTATTACAGTGTGGAGACAGCATGATACATACAAGCACTGGTATGTAGGACGAACTTGGGAAGAGCCATTCCTCGGACTGATGTAAAATCCTTGCAGTATTATATATTTCAAATTACCCATAATACATCAAACACACCTAAGTTTTGAATAAGGGATGCAGAATCCTACATTAGCACGCAAGAGAATCAAAAGTGTTCCAGATCATCTTTGTTAGAAGACATTTTTTTCACTGAAAAACCAAATACATCTTGTAGCCCTACTGGCAGGGCAGGGGAGAGAATCAAATTTGACCTTAAGAGAAATTAACCCACACACTGTGATACCATCAGTGCCAGCGTGAGCATCATCACAGTACACAGAAAATACACACCCACGTTCTTTTGCTTATTGCTGCCAGGGATTATGTGTGTGCAACTCTCTAGTTTAGATGCTGTACTTCTGGTATGAGTGGTGTTACCAATTTGTTAATCAAACACAATTTATTCTGCCTTTACTTCTTTCTAAGTTCCTCCTTGAACTTGTACAGTTCTTGGGGGGAATCTATGACTGGCCTAACTGCAAGACTTGCTTAGTTGCTCCCAGTGACCGATCGAGCAGTTCAAAATGGCAGCTTCCTTCCAAATCAATATTGTTCATTCTCCTCCAAAGCGCTCAAATGCAGAGGAAAAAAGGTTAAGCACATAATGCTTGGAGCTTGCTTCCAGCTCATCCCCTTTCTTATGGCTTAGATGACCCAGGATGTCCCTGACATCCAGCAGGGCCCTTTGCCTTAATCCTCCCCATTCCTCATTCCTCCCCGTGAACTACTCTTAGAAATACTCAGTTGAAAATATTTTTATAATTTAATCCACTATTTATTTCCTACTGTGTTCCACACAGTCCCCTTACCTCAGTAAAATCAGCCAGACAATACACACTATTGTCACAACTAATAATAAATTCTCCAGGATATTTTTCCTTTATTTTCTTTGTCTTTAAGTACTTTCAGATCTTATCAGTGACAAGAGCCTGATCTGTGATGAAGACGTAGAATGATGAGAAAAGTATGTGCATACGACTTGACTAGATCATGATAATTGAGTCTGTATGAGATTCCTTTTATCTTTACTGGCCTCAAGCTCAGCTGCAAGCTATACCACAAGGGACACAGCAGCATCAGAGCAAATTTGCTGCCAGATCTTTCTACCCAAAGCTTTCCATGCAATTATTCATACTGAGCTGACAAGCTTTAAGGAGTAATTTCCTAGTACCCTTGCATTAACCTTCAGACAGTCTTTTGCCACAAGCAAGAAACTTGTTTGAGCAACCCATAATCTGCCATCTTTACTGCATGCACAGTACGGATGAGACCTTTTCCAAAAGTTGCTGGCATTGGAGACATTGCTATATGAGGTCATCTTAGCAAGTAACTGCATTGTTTCATGTAGGGTGATGCAGATTCAAGCAATCTGGTATGGCAGCTATAGATTCTTGAAGACTTGCACTCTACAAAGCAAAGGAGATGGGATGGTCAGATAATAGTCTTAGTGGCTTCTGAAAACCCTTGTCCACGCCAAATACTATTTTGTAGACAACTAATGCATGAGCTTGCTTTGGTGATAATTATGGAATTTCTCTCTGTAGCATAAGACAGAAGGGGAAAGTATTGGCACAACAGGTAAACTGCACAGGGTCTTCAAGTCTTTGTGCCAGTTTCCCAGTTTATCATGATATAGGTTGAAAACTCATCTCTTTCCTTCAGAAATAAGACTAAGATTTCTGAATGAAGCTAAAGAATATGACTAAATGACCCAACATGCAGTAAGCCAGCACTATATTTGCACCTCTGCCTGGGGAGATGTCTTGCTCTCTCCCTCCCCATCTCTCCTACTGCCCCTAAACAAAGAACCAAGCCTGCCATCAAATAGAAAGAGAGAAATGACACTTACACTACTCACCATTAGAGTACCGATATCCCCTTTCAAGCATCCAATTTCTACAGTGCTTAAACAACAACACAACCACAGATTTTAAGTACAGGTTAGGGGATGCCCTGCTGGAAAGCAGCTCCACAGAGAAAGACCTTGGAGGCTTGGTGGACAGCAAGTTCTCCATGGGACAGCAATGTGCCCTTGTGGCCAAGAGGGCCAAGGCTATCCTGGGGTGCATCAAGAAAAGTGTATCCAGCAGGTCTAGGGAGGTTCTTCTTCCCCTCTACTCTGCCCTGGTGAGACCACACCTGGAATACTGTGCACAGTTTTGAGCTCCCCAATTCAAGAGAGAGGGATCTGCTAGAGAGAGTCCAATGGAGAGCCACAAGAATGATTAGGGGACTTAAGCATCTCCCCTATGAAGAGAGACAGAAAGACCTAGGGCTGTTCAGTTTTGAGAAGACAGAGAGGATCTCATCAATGTCTATAAATATCTGAGGGGTGGGTGTCAAGTGGATGAGGCCAATCTCTTTTCAGTGGTGTCCAGTAATAAGACAAAGAACAATAGATACAAACTTGGACATAGGTTTCACCTCAACATGAGGAGAAATTTCTTTATGATGAGGTTGATGGAGCACTAGAACACGCTGCCCAGAGGGGTTGTGGAGTCTCCTTCTCTGGAGAATTTCAAAACCTGCTTGAATGCATTCCTGTGTGGACTACCCTAAAGTGATCCTACTTTTGGCAAGGGGGTTGGACTCAATCTCTGGAGGTCCCTTCCAACCTCTAACATTCTACTGTTTTTCACTACTTATAAGACCTTGCAGAAGATGGGGCAGGGTATTTTGAGGTCCAGGGGGGAGGGATGGAATACGGTTGTTTTTACAGAATGAAACTATTTTAAGTTAAAAGACTACCCTATAACTTTACAAACAAATTTATCATGTAAGTTAAGAAAGGTTTCAGCATTTTGTTTGAAGATAGCGCATGATTAACAGAGGACAGCAGGCCTGAAAGGGTAATTCATTGCATCAGCTGTATCAGCTTATTTCAAGAGGAACTGAATTGCCCTGTGGAAATATCTACTTATCTCTAAACAATTAGCTTAGATTAGACTCTGAACTTTAAGCACTTAGTGCTAGGTGAGATGCATCATGCCTGCCTTTATTCTCTTCTACCTCTGTACGTTCATTTGCCTGCAGGAACATAAGGGAAATGCTCCCTCTTTTTAGCTATAGGGCTGACACTCTTGTACTCAAGTTCCTTTGTATTAATCCCTAGGAGTCACTGGCCTATAGAGAACCAGGAGGATACAGATATAGCTAGTTTTTATAAAACAATCCTCTCAAAACAGAAAACCCAGGTAAACGAGTTGTTCATACATTCCCAGACTATTAGTTTACAGGTGTTCTCCTCTACCTCCAAACATTACAAATTAGAAAAAAAAACAAAAACAAACCCAAAAAAAAGCAAACAACCCACAATCCAAAACAAACAACCCCAAACAAACAATAAAAAGAACCCCAAGACTGTTAGTTGGTAATGCTATGCTACGCACAGGCTTTTTCAAATGAGGCACAGTAGGTAACTAAGACAAGCAAAGCTTCATTCTATGCTATTGTTTTCTTAGGAAAACATCTATTTTCAACAAACACAGAAAAAATTACCTATCTACAGTCAGATCTGCTTATTTAATAAATTCTTTGCTGCATTTTTATTAATATGTATCTACCAATAAACACAGACTAAAAGTCAAACATCAATTGAGAAAGAACTCTGTTACCCTAACTTGTCTGTCTAGTAGATTTTGACCACAGTATTTTAAAACATCTTACTCTTCTCTTATAGCCACATCTGCCTTTTGTGTATTAAAAAAGTTCACACACAGGAAGTTACAGCTCTTCAGTTCAGGAGACAACAATGTCATTGAGCAAGTTCCTAGGGGCTTTACTTCTTGCTTTGATAGACGCTGAAACCTTTTCTTACGCCTTTGCTAAGTGTCGCAGTGAATTTGCATTCCTGTCTAATCTTGGGCCAAAATAAAGGACAGTACTGACACTGTCATCTGAGTTCTCAGTGAAAAGCCAGTGAAGTTTATAGTAATAATAGCTGTTCATGGCCTGCTAGGCAGACTGACTAATGGACCTGGGCTTTGGAAAAAAGAAGTGTTTCCAATGACACAGAAAGAAAGGTTACAAGATGGGGGATGCATTTTAAAATACACTCACTTGGTAAGAAATTCAGGATGGGAAAAATAGCTTGTTGGACTGTTTAAGCTCAGAAACAGAAATACAGGGAGAGTCCAATCTACTCATACATTTTACAGGCAATAGCAAAGGGGTTTGTTTAGGAAGTGCAGACTATGCAACCTATGTTTAAGTAGACAGCATGCAATATTACAACCAACAGGGTACATGTTATGGCACAATTGCTAGCCAATCATTCAAGTGGACTAACAACTGTGTGGTGAGTATTATGGGTTTGCACCACTCCTGACAGCGGCTGGCATTAGAAACACTTCAAAAGGTTTTACTTGATGCCACCCCATAAGCAGGAGCAGTCTGGCTAGGCAGCAGCTTATACCCTAGGATCCCACAGTGCTCACTCTTTCTCAAGGTTCAGGGGGATAACAGTAGTTAGCAGTTTCAAATAACCCACTGTTGCAAGAACTGCTGTATTTCCACAGCATAGTCTTGGATGGAAAGAGAGAAACAAGATGCCTTTTACAGTATGACCATAGAATAATACAGCAGTATGTTTCCAGGCAACATCTTCAGAGTTCATGTAAATGCACAGCAATGAGCAGTGTTGCAGTCTCTTACAGGTGCTGTCATTTCAGGTCCTGGTGCAGCTAGTCCCTTAGTGATCCAAGAAACTCCAGAGCAAAACCAGGATTCATGTTCTTGGCAGTGAAAACCTCCCTCTGACTGAAAAACCACCTTCACCACTTCTAACTCCATAGCAGAAAAGCAGAATTGAGACACAGGCAATAAAGGGAAATAATTAGGGACTTTGGAATATAAGTGGATGTGCCCCCTCTTTTTTGTTTTTGATTGCAAGCTTGAAGAGAAGATAGGTATCTTCTGTTATTCTTCTGCACAGCATGTCTGGGATGGGAAAGAATGGAGCTTATGGCAGGCTCCCCCAGGCTCAAAGAGCTTCAAATTGCAGAAGTACTGAGCAGTACTGAACTGGGGATAGACAGCACGCTTTTTCCTGGGGAAGAAAAGATTGATCCAACACTTGTGTACCTATATAGAGTTGGATAGATGGTACTGGATGAATTCATGGGACATACTCAGTGTCTGAGAACAGGTTTCCAGCTTCTACTTTCATCACAT
Organism: Melanerpes formicivorus; assembly: GCF_026170545.1. Taxonomy (NCBI): domain Eukaryota; kingdom Metazoa; phylum Chordata; class Aves; order Piciformes; family Picidae; genus Melanerpes; species Melanerpes formicivorus. The sequence continues at coordinate 49,776,877 of NW_027142353.1, read as the reverse complement.
GGTATGAGTTTCCACAAGAGAAAATAAACCACTGAACGCTGCAGGAACAGAAGTGTTAAGATCACAAATATAAATGGCAGTTAATTACCTCCAACTTCATTTTTTTCCTTTTATTATTATGTGACATAATTTAACACAAAATCTAAACCCCAAAATATATTATTTCCATGCCGCACAGTATACAAAAGTACGCGCCAAATAAAAGTTAGGCACGACTCAGAGGAACAATGAAAATCTAACACCTCCATGGTGTTCATTTGTCATAATGCCACATCTTCTTTAAATGGAAAGCCAGAGCAATATATTGGATCTCTGTCCACTTAGAGATGATCATAACAACTCGAATACTTCCAGTACAAATCCTTCCTGAAAATTGTCATGGAGGAGATCAAGATCTGTAACAGTGCAATTATAATGTAGCAAACATATTGTAAACTTTTCTGAGCAGGGATATACTCCCAAGTGTACACTGCCAAGTTGCAATAATTTTTTTTTTCCCAGAAATTGAACTGGAAAGTAAGAACTATGAACACTTAATGACTGGACATGTAACAACTTCATGGTCAATGTACAGATACACTATTCTCACAGTATTACCAAGACCAGTGCAGGGCTTCCAGTATCTCAGAATCAGCCAAGTTTTACTTCAGTGAATTTTTCTGGTGATTACACTTTTGGGGACAATGGTGGGGGAGGGGAAGAAGGGGAGAGGGGGCGGAAAGGAAAAAAACAACAAAAAACTGATGTGGCAAAGGGAATGGAAACTCCATGCAAGAAGGCAGCTCCTGGTAGGCAGGCAAAAACCATGAGTACAGAAGTAACCTCAAGTGTATTCAAGAAAAGCATAACCTTGGCCAAGGTTAATAAGGAATTTATCTTCCAGAGTAGAAGAAGTAGAAGTTTCTGGATGATGTCTTTACAGTACTTCATGCAATCTCTCAGAAATGGGATCTGAAATACACTCAGTGATATGGTCAGTTAACAGAAAATGTAAAGAACTAGGGGGAAGGAAGGCTGTACTTCAAATACCACCTTTGCCAATCTTAAATGCTTCACTCTGCACATTTATCCATAAGCTAAAGCCTTTCCATAAGGAAAAAGAAATAAAAGTGCTTCTATTTAATCTTCAAAGACAGTAGACAAGAAATATTCTAACAGTTAAAGGAACTCTTTTCCCTTTACTCAGGGAATTGCTCTAACCAACAGGTCAAACTGTTCTGAGCAAAAGCACTTAAACCCATAATGAAGTTGGTTCACTTTGCAAAGCACAACACAGATCATTATTAGCTTGGAAAGCCAGCTGCTAACACCAACCACCACAATTTTCTAGCCCAGATAATAGTGTACTCAAGAGCAAGGAAAACCTAAATGTCAGTTACTGTAACCATGTCATATTTTGTTATTAATTTATTTTGGTAAGCCTCTAGCATTGTGGTCATGCACAGAAATTAAAATCATCCATGATAGACTGAAGGTCAGATACCTTTTTTTTTTTTCCCTTCAACTGTCCCTAGATTTTGAGGCAAGTATCTGATTTCCAAACTTGCCAACTGATGACTCATCCATAAAACCACAAAGAGAAAAGCAGCATCACCATAGGTCATGTTATGTAATTACATGGTACAATTATCCCAGAAGTTCCGTTGCCCTTGCAGTCCTCTGCCTCTGATTCACCACACAGCTCACACCCACAAGCTTACTTGTGAGGACCCCATGGGACACCTTAATCTCTTCATTTTCCTGTAACTCTGTTAAGCAGTCCTTGAAATTAACCTTCAGTTAAAAACTCTTTTGTAATTATAAAGGGCTGCTAACAAATCACCTGGAAGTGCCCACCCCTTTGCATTAAGTCTGCCACATCTGGCATCCATGACCAGTTTTGCTTTATTGTAAGCTGATAGAAGGCAGATTCCATACTCATACTGCAGTACTAATTATAATGCTGAATTTAAAGAGAAAAAAAAAAATAAAATGTATCTAAGACATCTCAAAGACTGATTTATTTTAAAATCAAAAGAGGATGGAAAAGGCAGCTATTTTAAAAATTGCTGGCATAGAGAAAATCCTGTTAGCACTTCACTTCCTGGCAGAAGTCTAAAAGAGATGAATGAGGAAAAAGTGAATAACTCTTTCCAGTCTTACTAATCGAAAGGTAATATAGCTTACTGCAAAACTCCAATGAACTTTTTTGAGGTACTGACACAAACTCTTTTTCCTCCATATTTTCATGTAATCTAATCACTGGTATTTAGGTATAGAAACATACATAACCCAGAAATTTAACAGTACCCCCCTAAAAACATCTCTTTCTATTTCTCCTCCTCTCCCCAATTTCGCAGTGCTGTCTCCAGCAGAGACTAGCTCATCACTGTGGTAATAGCTATATGAAAAACAAGGTATATATGTATAAACTAGCTCAGATCAAGATGAAGGTTAAATACTCACAGTTGCTGATACTGCATTTATTTGTGGTGCACAAAATTATTCTACATGCATTTTCTTAGTCACTTTCAGTTTCAGCTGCCTAATCCCATGAGAAATGCAGCCCTAGTGAGAGCACAAAGCTATGGCTAACACCCTTTGAGCAGAGGTACCAATGTTGAGACAGCAGCTACTGTTAAAACGTTTCATCCATACCTACAAGTGAAAGTTCTGACAAACGCACGTGGGAGTTAAGTAGCTGCTGGTTTTGGCTGTTTCATGCTGGGTCTTTTCTGTATTTCACTCTGCTTCTTCTGCAAATAGGCTAAACTAAGGTAATCATGCATTATTAGATTATTAGACACACATTGTATTATATATTATTAGATTAATTAGATTATTAGCTAAGGTAATTACGCATTGTGCTTATGATATCTCATGTTATATTAAACTCCTACGTCTCTATTTCAACCCTCAGTTTTGTGTGTTACTCTTCCCCTCACTTTTGTGTTGGGGGAGCAGGCAGGGTAGACCTTGTGCTAAACCATCACGTGGTCTGTAACATCCCATAAAAAAGGTCAACCTAAGATCACTTTGAAAATTCATTACAGCAGTACTAAATATTACACCAAGATACGCGGTTCACACCAGTTCTGGGCCCCTCAGTTTAAGAAGGACATTGAAACACTTGAACGTGTCCAGAGAAGGGCAACAAGGCTGGGGAGAGGCCTTGAACACAAGCCCTAGGAGGAGAGGCTGAGGGTGCTGGGATTGTTTAGCCTGGAAAAGAGGAGGCTCAGGGGTGACCTCATTGCCCTCTACAACTACCTGAAAGGTGGTTGTAGCCAGGAAGGGGTTGGTCTCTTCTCCCAGGCAACCAGCACCAGAACAAGGGGACACAGTCTCAAGCTGCGCCAGGAGAAGTTTAGACTCGAGGTGAGGAGAAAGTTCTTCACCTAGTGAGTCGTTCGTCATTGGAATGGGCTGCCCAGGGAGGTGGTGGAATCACCGTCCCTGGAGGTGTTCAAGAGGAGATTGGACATGGCACTTGGTGCCATGGTCTAGTCACGAGGTCTGTGTTGATAGGTTGGACTCGATGATCCTTGAGGTCTCTTCCAACCTTAGTTATACTCTGATACACAAACTGCCACAAATTGATAGGAGCTATATATTTCAAATAAATCAGAGAATGGTAGAAGGGTTTACTTGTATGTGACCTTTAAAAATATCTAGTCGAACCACCTCTTCCATGGGCAGGGATATCTTTCATTAGATAAGGCTGCTCTTTCCTGACCTTGACCGCTTCCAGTGGTGGGAAAATCCAAAGTCAGTTGTGAGTAATGAAACATGGTACTTCGCAACTGACTGGTGAAGCACCTTGCAAGTTCAAATACCACATACACACACAAGAAAAACCCCAAACTTAGGCAATGTGTTTTGGAGGTCAGGGTAAAGAAGCTCAGAATTTTAACCTAAGGAAAGATACAGTTGTCCTCTTTCTTCTTAAATACAGCAGCATTGAGAAGCAAAAGAACAACAGTAACTTATTTTATGTTACAGAAGACTCTTTCTTTTTTCCTTTTTTCATTTTTTTGGCTCGTGGGTGTTGCTTTTTCAACTGAGGCAAAGAAGAACAGAATTATGTAGCAGACGCTGTCCTCCAAAATGCATAGCTCATATGCCTAATTTTCATTTCATTCCTCAGTTAGTATGTACCTCATTTGGAGACAGGTCTTTAAAAAAAAGCAATTTAAAAAAAATAATTATCTGATCAGCTTTAACAACATTTTGCTTCTGAGAAGAGCGCTTTCTGTTCAAACCAAACAACACCCTGTATATTTTTGGTTTGGCTCATTAACCTGAGCTGGGCAAACTGTAAATAGAAAGCTCTGTTCTCATTGAATCATTTCTACAGTTAAAACAATGGATTTGGCAAATAAGGCAAAATGTTTATCATTAGCAATGAAACACTCCAGCCAGTATCTAAAAGACAAATGTTGCTGAATAACAGTCTTATGGTAACACATTGTGAATAGCCTGAATTTTATTCACAGGCTTACTTTTAAGACCTATAGCCAGATGCTGCCTGTTAGAAAAACACAATTCAGCCAAAACTGTCATCGTCTTGTATATGTTATAATGACAGCAGAATTTCTACCAGATTATGCCCTTTGATTTTCACATGTCTGTGTGTGCAGATCTGGGCGTGGGAAGGACTTGCAGATTTGCAGCTTGGAAAAACCAAACATGGTTTGCTAAAATCTGCTCCTGAAGCTGACATTAGACGAGGCTTCTGCTTTCCTAGACAAAAGGCACTGATTTCCAAGGCAAAACTGGTAACTCCTGATGAAGTTGTTTCAGCAAGGAAAGAAGATAAACCTATCAGTATGCTATTGTTACTCAATTGTATCTCAAGCTAATTAGGATCGTCTAAGAGGGCAGAACCTGACAACCCTGAATACTGTTGTGTTACACTACCAGGGCAGAACTCACCCTTCCTGGCTAACACATACAAAGCCAAGTTATGAAACGGGGGTAGCAACTCAAGCTTTATGAATCCTGTAAACAATCTCTTTTTTTTCCACACCTGAAGTTTCTTCCTCATCAGTAAACAGAAAAAAAAAAGTTTGTCAACAGTAAATTACAGACACATAGCAAGTAAAAACATGTATTACAAAATTAGTGGTACTATTACATAATGTGAACTTCTTGTGGATAAAACCACACAGGCACTATCAAATTTATTTTTCATTACTATACTGATTTTTATATGAGTAGCAGTGCAAACAGTAACTAGGAAATAAAGACCAGAGGTAATAATACCAGTGTCTGCTAATGCACATTTTCAGAACTAACTCAGATACTGAGGAAACCAAGGACTGAATGATGTGTAAACATTTTAGACTCAGTACCTGAAGTCAAACAACAAGTCCACAATTTACAAGCCAGGTCCTCCCAGTATTAAATCTTAGCTGATGGATAATTCAAATAAGCAATTAGGAGGGAGTGCTGATCTGCTTCAGGGAAGGAAGGCTCTACAGAAGGACCTGGTCAGGCTGGATTGATGGGTTGAGACAAACTGTATGAGACTCGACAAGGTGAAGTGCTGGATCCTGCACTTCAGTCACACTAACTCCATGCAACCCTACTGGTTTGGGGAAGAGTGGCTGGAAAGACACCAAGTAGAGAAAGACCAGGGGGTTTTGCTCAACAGATAGCTGGGTTCAGTTTAGGGCACTTACTACAAGAAAGATATTGAGGTGGTGAGGCAGGTCCAGAGAGGGCAGTGAAGTTGGTGAGGGGTCTGGAGAATAGGTCTAGAGAGCAGCTGAGGGAACAGGAGTTGTTTAATCCAGAGGAAAGGAGACTGAGGGAAGATCTTTTCACTCTCTACAACTTCATGAAAGGAGGTTGTAGCAAGATCGGTATTGGTCTCATCTCCCTAGTAACAAGTAACATGATGAGAGGAAAAGGCCTCAGAGTTGCACCATAGGAGGTTTAGACTGGAAATTAGAAGAAACTTTTTTCACTGAAAGGGTTATCAAACACTGAAATAGGTTCCCCATGGAGCTGGTTGAATCACTATCCCTGGAAGCATTTAAAAGAAAAAGAGATGCGGTGCTAAGGGATGTGGTTTAACACCACACTTGTTAGAGTTAGATAATGGCTGGACTTGATCTTGAAAGTTGTTTCCACTGCTGATTCTATGATTCTAAATCCATACTCTGAAAACTGGTTTCACCCTTTGGACTCTCAATTTTAACATCAGTTCAGGCATCTGGACCTGCCTAATGATATCAGAACTGATACAACTGGAGGCACAAACGTATTCAAAGAAATCTGAAAATCTAAATATTTAACACACTGCTCTAGGGAATAAAAGGACAACTCTGTCAACTCAGACAATCCTGAAAATGAGTTTGTTAGCACCCCTAAGAGCAAACACAAAGAACAAGTACTCAATGCAGTGTTATGAAAAGAAAGCAGGAAGTCCCTCTCAACAACTGGAATACTTCAAGTGTGAGTTTACTGTAGTTTAGATAAATGTGGAAAGGATGAACTACAACAGAAGTCTTGCAGAGTAAATGAAGATACCCTGGGTATTTTAGGTTTTGTTTCTGTAAAGGCTCAAGCAATCAAAGCAAAATACCTGTCTGCAGAGGAAGACTAAATTAGTATGAACAACTGCTGAGAGGATGTATCATGGTGCCTGGTAAAAAAAGCCTGACGCTCCTACTCCTGTCATCCCAATGTGAGCAAGCCACACAAAATGCCCTACTCTAGGCACCCACACAAGAGCCCTAGCTCCCTACAGGATCTCCTTCTGGCATATTTTATAAGGGAACAGGGGGCTCTGGCAGAACTTTGTCCAACACTTACCCATCAAGAGTTTCAAAAGACAACTTTGAGAAGCTGGGTTTGGTCTGAGTTGTTTCACATGGTAAGCACCTGTGAAATTCCAGAAGGCTCAGAAAAGTTGAGAAATGCCTATGAAGCAGAAACAGCAACTCTGCAGCACCAGGGGCTGACCATCAGTCTTTTTTCCACAAAGAAAAGTGAACGTCTATAACCTCCTCCAATAACCCCCCAGTCTGCAAAGATTCTTCTGAGAGAGGATTACATATTGAATCCCATTAATTCTGCTCATCTTTCTCCTCAACTGATTTTTTTTCCCCAGACCACAAAAGCCTTGTTGCAGATGTCAGCCCTAGTGTTCCCAGGCAGACACACAGACCTTGTTCTTCTGAGGTTCTCAGTTTCCTTAAATCAATAAAATGTTGCATATGCTCAATAATCAGGGCCAGAGGGGAACAGTAATCACAGGCTGGGGACATCATGCCCTCCTTCCCACAAGTGGAAAGTCCATGTGAAAAATTTAACTGAAATATGTCAGTCAGAAGGGTGAGAAAGTGATATGGAACTACAGGCTATTCTCAGAAAAAATGTGTCCATGTCTGAACCATTGAAAGTAAACTTCAGCATAGAAACATTTGTATTTTTATAGCAATAAGAACTTCTACACAAGATCTCAATTGAAAAAACAAACCCTAATTTAGCCTTTTTATTTAGCTTGGTTGATTGTTTGTAACATCACCACTGTGTGACAAATGCCAGCCTTGCAGAGCACGACACTGCACTCAGAACTACAAATGCATTACATTGTTAGAGTGCTGTCCCAGTGAACAGCCACAAATCCTCAATATAAGGTGTACCACTGCACTGTGAAAAACTTGTGTGTTACAAACTGCAGATAACTTGAACAGATGACAGTAACTAGTATCTTTTTGCTGATTTTCATGAAACATTTGTCCTTTGAAAACTGTATGTTATTTCTACCAAATGATAAACAGAAGCAGTGGGACTATAGGCATTTGGATGTATTGCAGCTGATAAACAGCCTATAAAATGGGAATAGATGGTGTTTGGCTTCTAGGCTGACTTAAAGTAACATACATTTGTTTTCTTCTTTGTAGTCACAGCACAAGGATACACGCTATTCCTTCTATGAGCAAGTCTCCTTTTGTCATTAAAATTTCTCCTTTTGTTTTCACTTGTGAGCGCCAGAAAGTCTTTATATGTTTTCAAGACTGTAATGACCATTTCCAGACTAGTATATCCAGTTCCTGCAATGAAACATTTTCAGAGACACAGAAACAACCATGGGAAGTTATGGAACAGTTTTGCAAATTAGAGGTCATCAAGTTCACAGCTCTTCACTTGGATTCATTTTGAAGGCACACAGTCTTTGGTAACCTCACTCCCTCGCCCCCCCATTATTTTAAGAGCTATCAAGCACTTTGTAGTAAAAGGTTACATTCATTGGCCAAATAGTACAGGAATCACAGCTGGATGTAAGTGAGAAGTACCCACTTGGATCTTGTTTTGGTTCCCTACAGTAACAATTGGCATGCTAACAAACTCCCAACCTGGAAAGGAGCCTTGGCAATCATTGATTTTTCCTGTTCATTTAAAACTGAAGTTTCAGTTAATAGATACCATGTTAGACTACAAAATCCTTTGCCAAGACTCTCAATGTATTTTTGCAGTCTTGCTTTTCAGTTTTATTCATCTCTGCAGACTATGCTTCACAGCAGAGTCAGCAGCAATCCAGCAGCACTTATTAATTCAGGCTGCCCACTGGGCTTGGACACAACACATCTGCACCTCCTGGGTGAAGCATTTGCTTATTCAGTGAAGAGGTTCTTTGCTGAGGTGAGGCACTTGGAGTTAGGATCTGAGCAACACAGCAGGAAGGTTTCAACAGAGAAAACAAGTACCCTAGGGCGAGCCTCTAACAGGGACATGATACAGCCATTACTGGTGTCAGTCAGCCACAGCCTTGAAAAACATCCACCACTAGCAAATGTCCCAACCACTGTATTACTGGATTTTCTCCTTGACTTCTCTCCAGAACTACAAAAGGGTAAGTTTCATCCATATGGCAAGCAGAGTATTTTCAGGGTTTGAGGAACTAAATTTGGGATAAAAGTTATTTGAGACACCATCTCCTCCTCCTTTTCTTCTTCAAGTCCAGTAGTGGGCAAGTTCCCTAACTGGTATGGCCAACTGTGTAAAACATTGTCTTCATATTAGCAGGAGGAAATCAATGTTTTGAAGTATCTGATAAGAAAAATAGCTTCAATCAGCATCAGCTGCACCTTTCAGACCCCTTTAATACAATTAAGAATTAGCTTGCAATTATTTGTACACTGAAGAAATAGAACTTTGGTTTTTGAACTACAAAGTCACGAGAAGAGATATAGTCATAACTTCTTGGTACTAGCACACACAGAAGCATAGTACAAACCTTGCAGAAGAAGCAGATGCTCCTGGATTAATTTCTAAACAAGCTAGAAACACTGCAAGGAACAAATGCCATAATGTTTCAGCCTGACCACATAACTAATACAGTCCAGGTCCAGTGCTGATGGCCACAAACCAAGGCCAACTCTGAAAAAAATTCACATGTATCAGCAAAAACAGTCAGAAGTTATCAGGCACAAGGAGCACACACAGATACTTTACCAACATCACTGGCAGCTTCTTCTATCTCTTGTATAATTCTGTGCAAATAGTATTTGCAAATCTTTCTGCTCACAGCCCTACAAGCTTTAGACATTATAAAAAAATGGACCAAAACAATCACATGGATTTTATTCTTTTCAGCCTGCAGTACAGAGGCTGGATCTGGGCCCTCAGGAGAATTCAATTTAGCTATGCTTACAGACAGCTTAACTTCCTCAGAGCAATTTGCAAGTTAAGAGAAGGGTCTTCAGGGCAAAGGCTAGATTCGCTGTCCTGGCAGCTGCTGCAGCAGCTTAATCTGGATCCTTCTCGAAATCCCTCAAATCTATCACATCACTGGGTACCTACATCTGCACTGCTCCCCAGCAATATGGCAGCTGTCATACACAGAATGACAGTGCTGTGAATGAGCAGTTAATCCAATTCAAGCAGGAACTAACCTTTCTTCCCTGTAAGTGCAATACACACGCGCTGTCAAGTCTTGTAAGACCAATGTCTCCAAAACCACTGTGGGTATGCACTGGGTTTGCTGAGTGGAAGGAATCACAGCATAGTTTTCATTAGAAAAGACCTTTAAGATCAAGTCCAACCATTATCTAACTCTGCCAAGTCTGGTGCTGAACCATGGACCATATGTTTTTTAAAGACCTCTACGCATGGTGATTCGACCACTTCCCGAGGGAGCCAACTCCAGTGAATGCCACATATTTCTCTTGAATGTGTTGAGACTGCTCAGCATCTCAAGACTGCACCATTCATTGTAGATTTTTGATCTATGCAGCTAAATTCCTGTTATGTTCCTCTACTCTAAAAAGGTGTGGATGCTGATGGGTGCCATCTAATTATCTACCATACATAAGAAAAAGACAGAAATGATTAACACAGTTTCAATAAATTTATAACTGGAGAAATATAACATAATGTGGAGGGGAAAAAAGTCTGAAGCAAGTTTTAAATTGCAAATATGCTTTGTTTTCCATATCTGCCTGCAAATTTTTCTGTGATCAGAACTGAACTCAGTCATCATTTTCTTTACAAATACTGCAGTGAAGTCAAATATTGCAGCACAACATTTCAAGTCTAACATTTCAGTGAGGGTTACTAAATTGTTCTACAATAGCTGGTAAGCAAATATTTGCTACTTCTTCAGAGTGAACCTATAATAAAATCTAGGGTAGCACATTAGGTACCTTTTATTACCACCTCATAAATACCAGGCACACTGGAGCAGTCAGACCTCACCTCTGGTACTCTAATCCTGCAAAGCCAGTTTCACAAATTCTCATTAAAGGATGCACTGATGCAGTCCTGATGCATGTTGTAATAAATATGCTACCTTGTTTAATTCTGGTATCTTACAGGAAAAGCCAGATCATTGAATAATCAGATTTAGCTATCAGCACAGCAGGAGATCTATGTTTTAAACCAATTGAAGGTCTACAAATACCATATGCCAGCTGACAAAGTAACATAATTGACTCAAATGCTATTCTCTTCTGTTCGGTTGTTGTAGGACAACCTATGAAGCTACAAGAACAGCCACAGTTCCTTTTTCTCAGAGGCCACTCAGCTTACAGGCTCATTAAAATGCCTTCATGTACAATCTGCATGAATCAGTAAAGCTTAGTATTTAACTATTAGAAACTCTAAGCCTGTTTCTGGAGAGACAAGTTTAGCGAGCAAAGGAATGAATAGAAGCTGTTTAATATACAACAATTTCTAATTCTTTTTAACAGAGAGTTTCACCATTGTGTGCTCATTCCATTCCCATTGTTAAGAGGGGCTCCAAACTTCTGTTCACTGTCTCCAGCCCCCTTCACCAAAAGCTGTTTATTGGAAAGGAAGAAAACCAGCCTGCTACAAAAAGTAGTAAAAACCTGTTCTGTTGTGGCTAGAGAACAGAGTCCACCAGGTTTAACACTATCTTACTATGGCTTAAAACTAGCTCACTATGCATGGGAAGCTGCAGTAACACTCCAGACTGCATTGCAGACACGCCAGGACCTTTCATTAGTGTAACACCCAGAAGCTTAGGGAGAAATATTGGAGAGAATACATCCACGGTTGTGACTGATGTCACTCCTGAGCTTTTCAGTCAGTGCATTTCACTTAGAAAAAAAATTTAAAAAATATGATTGTACAGAAGATTAATTCTAACTCAGACTCAACAGTAGCACAGGGCTTTCAGTAACGTGAACAAGAACTGCAGACACAGACTACCATAGCCATGGGCCATGTCACGGAAGTTCTCTAGATCTTTGCTCACACTTGGTGCTCTTGCATTTAGCCTGTCTCCAACCAGTCAAATATCTTCTCTGCAGCCTGAAGCTCAATGCAGGGCACATTTCATTTCACCCCTTACTTAGTATCTTCTGAGCCAGACCAGTGCTGCATATAAGCACTGTGTTTACACAGCCAATGGCAATGTTTTCCAACAAGATGTCATTCCTAGTTAGTGTTCGGCTGGAATCAAATACAATCTCAAAAGTCTTTTATTCTTAGCTAGTAAATAATTCCCATGTGGTATTTGATTATTCTTCCCAATTTCACACTTAAGCTTTTAGAGTGTCAAAAAAAACCAAACCCTCAATTTCAAATCTATTTGCTTACATAGCTTACATCTCTGATATGATTCACAGGACAGATCTTAATTACAATTTCTTGTTGTTCACAGCATTAATATTAATTAGTAGCATGCTTGGGAAAGGTTACTGCAAAACTGGGAATTTCTCTGCAGTTGAAATCAAACAAGCACAACCATATACTAAACTTGGTTCTATGTCTGCTTTGTTCAAAGCTTCAACTAGACAGCATTTTCACACTGTTCATAGGAGTGCTATGTAGAAAGCTTTCCTACAGTCAAGATATATCTAATCCTACTTCTCCCATATCCAGCAGGCATGTTGCTCTGTCACAGAAAGAAAATAAACTGATTCCAAATGACTTGTATTTGACAAATCCATGTTGATTGCTGCTTACCACCTCGCTTTCTTCCAAATTGTTTGTTTCAGTATTTTTCCAGGAACTAATCTGCCTGGTCTGCAGTTCTCTTACATATTTCCACTCCCCGTTCCCTTTAGACATAGGCAACACGTTGGTCTTTTTGTATTTCCAGATTATCAGTTGTCTTCTGTTCATGCTCAAATAAGGTCCCTAAAAGCATCAACCCATTTTAGCCATTTGCCTAAACTTTCCATCTGCCCTAATAGTGTTTAGGAAAGGACCCCATGCTGTGTTCTGACATCTTAGCCCTTGTGCTTGTCAGCTCAGTTAATCCCGATCAGTAAAGCAAAAATGGTGCTTGCACCCTCTTCAGCAATATGCATCAGTAACTAGAATCTAGCTTTTCTGCCTAACAGACAAGCTCTTTCTTTAGTGATTTCTCTTCCTACTAATATATTTACAGAATGTTTTCTTGCTGAAGCTTTGCCAGCTCTGTCTTGTTTTGTACCAAGTCCTCTTAATGTCTCCACATACAAGTACTGTTCTTTTTGCAAGACATGTTCAAAAGCTGACCTAGTACCCCCTTTTTGCATGGCTCCTTCAGTTTCAGACTAATGAATAAATTGTAATTAGGCAGCAGCAATTATGGCTATCTATTCTTCCCAGAGAAACAGCTTGTACTTGTGCCCTTACAGCACATCTTTAAGAAGCCACTGAATCTTCTGTCCTCAAACTTCAAAAAATTCTTTGATTTTCTGAAGTATGTTTTCCAGGCCATTGCCTAATAGCCACTTTCATCCACTTCACCACTAAGACCTTCCTCTTAGTCATAAGCAAATACAGAAGACATTCACTATGAGTTGCTTTCAGCACTGTTCATCAAAAGAAGAGCTGAAATTTTGTTAGACTGCATGTTACAATACTATCTTCTAGAAGTTGTCAGAGTTCTCTGAATAGTATACCCTGTATATGGGAACACAGATGAATAAGAATTAGCCTCCTTCAGGGATGAAAAGAGAGCAAGACTCACTTTTTTGTTTTCCTTCATTGTACTTTTAGAGGTTTTCAGCACTGTCTAGTGGATTAAGTAAAGGCATCTATAACACAAGGAGGAAGAATTTCTTCTCTTACCAGTCCTTGTTTTCCCTTAACTACTTATTCAGCCCTTCAGTCACAAAAATTACTCCATTTATTTAACTTGAGTGGACAAAAGGTCAAGGGAGGTGATTCTGCCCTTCTACCCTGCTCCGGCAAGACCTTATCTGGAGTACTGTCTCCAGCTCTGGGGTGCTGAGCACAAGAAAAGCTCTGTTAAGAGCGGGTCCAGATGAGGGCCATAAAAATGATCAGAGGGTTAGAGCACTTCTCATATGAAAAAAAGACTGGAAGAGTTGAAGTTGTTCAGCCTAGAGAAAAGAAAGCTCCAGGGAAACTTTATTGGGGCCTTTCAGTACTTAAAGAGGGCCTAGAGGAAAGATGGGGGCACTCACTAGAGTCTGTAGTGACAAGGCAAGGGGCAACATCTTTAAACCAGAAGAGGGTAAGTTTAGACTGTAAAAAACTTCCTCCTTCCTCCATCCTACCAGTGAGGACGGTAAGACACTCGAACAGGCTGCTCAAGGAAGTTGTGTGTGTTCCATCCCTGGAAGCATTCAAGATCAGGTTGGACAAGGTTCTGAGCAACCTGATCATGTTCAAGACATCCCTGTCCATAGCAGGGAGGTTGCTTTATATTCATAGGATATTTTGGGTTGGAAAGCACCTTAAAGATCATCTAGTTTCAACTCCCCTGGCATTGGCAGGCACCCTTTCCACTAGACTGGGTTGCTCAAGGTCTCATTCATCCTGGCCTTGAAAGCCTCCAAGGAGAGGGCATCCATGACCTCCCTGGGCAGCCTGTTCCAGCATCTCACTGTCCTTACTACAAATAATTTATTTTTACTTCCCAATATCTAGTCAATCTCCCTTCCTCAAGATTCAGAGGAATGTTCAGATGTTCTTTAAAAGGTCCCTTCCAACCCAAACCATTCTATGATTATGCGAAATAAAGTACAACTTTGATTTACAAGCATGTTCAGTTCCCCTTATTTCAAATATATAAACCTATTATTTCCACTATTAAAACAGTATCCTCATGGACTAGATTCCAGGCTGGAACAGCAAGATATCTGGTCCTTGCTACTACCTAATCAGACTAGCAGCACTTAATGTGATGAAAGTATTGTAACTTCCTCTCAATGTAGATCACGAACATCCCATCATATCAGGATGTGACTTTTTTTTGCATTAAATCAGTGATTGTTTCACAGAGCAGCTGGATAGGAAGTCCGCAAAAGAAAATGCCACCCTTGATTTGGTCCTAAATATAGACTGACTCTTCAGCTACAAGATTTGAAAAATCCTGTTTCCCAACAGGAGCCATAGAGGCAAAAATAAACCTACAGTTGCACTCAGGTTCAGAGAAAGCAAGCACAAAAATGAAGCAAGCTCATTAAGAGAACCCAAAAGTGTCAGATAAATAACTTCAATCTTTGCAAGCACTGTGGAGATTACGAATGGTAGTAACACCAAATAGACAAGGCAGGTATATATTTCATATTAAGTAAAGACCTTAGAAAGGAAGAAAGGAAACAAGAAAGGTTTGTGCCTTTTTGAGGTTATCCTCAAAAAAGCTGAAGTCAAGCACAAATAAAATAGTAGCTCAATAGGTCATAAACTCTGGCAAATTAAAAGTACAGCAAGGCAGGTAAAACAAACAAAAAACTGGCAGAGACTAATGATAAATCTGTTTTCAAGCACATCAGGAACAGGAAGCCTGACAGAAACTCCAGGTGGCAACTCAAGAATAGTAAAGGAGCACAAGCCCTATGAGTAGAGGCTGAGGGAGCTGGGGTTGCTCAGCCTGGAGAAGAGGAGACTCAGGGGTGACCTTATCACTCTCTACAACTACCTGAAGGGAGGTTGTAGACAGGCTGATGATGGTCTCTTCTCCCAGGCACCCAGTACCAGAACAAGAGGACACAGTCTCAGGCTGCGCCAGGGGAGGTTCAGGTTGGATGTGAGGAAGAAGTTCTATACAGAAAGAGTGATTGCCCATTGGAATGGGTTGCCTGGGGAGGTGGTGGAGTCGCCATCGTTGAGGGTGTTCAGAAGGAGACTTGATGGGGTGCTTGGTGCCATGGGTTAGCTGTTTGGGTGGGTTGGATTGGTTGATGGGTTGGACACGATGATCTTGAAGGTCTCTTCCAACCTGGTTTGGTTTATTCTAATAAAGTTTATTCTCAAAAGATAAAGGCATTGCAGAAAATACATCAGACAGATTCCCTGCAATGATGGTAACAGCACAAAGTATTGAGAAGTCTCTGTAAAGAACTGTGATAGAAATATTAACTCTGGTATGAATGGAGAATAACTGTTTGAGCAGAGGAGCGCCAGGAAAAATAGCAGAAGAAGGAAAACAATAATGGCATTTGTTAATGGCACCTAGATTAACAGGCCCGGAAGACTGTAGCACATTTACATGCAGGGTTTCAGGATATTCAAATCAGGAGAAGAAACCTGAAATGAAAGACTGTAATTAATTCATAATGATGGAGAGGTGAGAAAAGCTGGAAAGACTAGCCACTAACCAGATGGAGACTAAACACATGCCTGCCAAACTAGGGATCCAGAAGTCGTGATGAGAAGGCAACAGCTGGAGCCCCTTGTGTTCCACATGACTGCACAGAATCCTGGACCAGCAACATGGGTACATGTATCTTGGTGCCTGAATGCTAAATCGCAGGAACACAAGTATATTGCTGCTTTTAAGTACATTGTTGTGAGAGCAAGGAATGAAATCAATTTAGTATTAAAATAAAATCACTTTTCCCTTCTATGAAGTCTCACTGATTTTCACCACATTATTGCTATGATATTGCAATACTATTTCTCAAGATTCTCCTACCAGGACCCCTCTTTGCAGGGGACACCAAGGATGTGTTGGATATTGCAGTGACTGTATCAAGCAGATACGACAGGAACCAACAAAACAAACGCTAACAACTCACCAGGACCAGATGGCACTCAAGCCAGGAATCCTCAAGGAACTCAGGCATGAAATCAGTGAATTACTAACACAACAGCATGTCATCTCTCAATTAAAAGTAGCTTGGTAGTGAAGAACTGTGTAGTGGCAAAGGTGACAGACTTACAAGAAACTGCAGGCAAGATCTTAAGACTAAGATCTGTGTTGCATATACTAATAGAGACTGCAATGAAGAGTGGAATTCAGAGATATCCAGATAAATATGATCTAGCTGGCTTTTGTAATGTGATGTCCTGACTTAGAAGCCTGCTGGAGTTCTATCCACAAGCTGGTGGAGAATGATAATCCGTTTCCTCTCCTTCAAGTTTCAAAGGATTTTCCACAAAGACCTTAATTAAAACTTTTAAGGATGCTAAGTATGCAAAATAGTAAAGGTCCTTCTTGCATGGGTGAAAACTTGATTGAAAGATTGATCACTTACTCCTACTCATGTTTGCAATTGCTGTCACCAGTGCAGTTCTGGAGACACCTGAAACATATAGGACATACAGCCTTCCCACACCAGATAGAGAGATGAGGAGTACACTGATGACACCCACCAAAGGCTATTCAAGGTAACAAATGTAAAGGCAAAGTAAAGGAAACAAACACTTGAAGAAAAATGACTGAGCAAACAATAGAATGGCACATTACATTCAATGTAACTAAATCACAAATTATGAGCCTGGGAAAGAATCTTAACTTCAGAAAGAAAATTCTGAGCTGCCCCTGCTAGAAGTGAGAACTTGGTAGTCATGATGTACAGTTGCATGAAAATATCAGCCCCCTGCTCAGCAAGCAGCTAAAATAAGAAATAAAGTGTCAGGAATCATTAGGAATGAAATTTCAATAAACAGCCAACAGCGTTTCAGGCGGACAAAGAACAGACAATTTTGTGGCCTATGAACATCACTCCCTAATAAACAGTAAGGCAATAATTACCAGTTCCATGACACTTTTACTCTCTGGAATATCCAAGAGCAGATGGACATTCAGAATTGTTTGAAGGAAAGCTTTCAAAAAACTTTCTCCAGAAGGGCTGGGTTACCAGACTACTTTCTCTGATACTCACCATGCAAAAACTGAGCACAGTTTACCTCTCAGCAGATTTAGCTTGCTCATACAATAAAGCGAGAAACTTGTGAAACTATTAGGCAGACAGTTTCAGAAAAACATTTGCATTAGCATTATTCCCCAAATCCTACACAGCAGAATCATTTCATAGGGGTTGGTATATTGCTCAGTCTGTGTGCATTCTCCTAGCACAAGATAAACAGTGAAAATAATTATATCAACATGTCCTGTCTTCTGACAATTGTTTTTTACTGCAGGTTAACAAATGTAATTAGATGTTCACAGGCCAGAAAAACTACCAGATAATCTAATTCTCTGGTTGTCAGTTCCTCTTTTGAGACACATACAGTCAGTGAATAAAAACCTGAAACAACCTACACCTTCACTTCACTACCCATTGTTTTTCCACTGAAAGATGAAACTTTTCCAGCATTTTTTAATGGTAGCAAAACAAAGCCAGCCATGCAGAGTTTGTACTCTCTTCTGTTACAGCTGGTTTTGAGTAGCCTGCTTAAAAGCATGTAAAAAAAGATACTTCATACCTAACAAAAAACACACCAAAAAAAGCCCCACAACCAAACAAAAAAATTATTTAGACTACTTTTTCTTAAGTAATTAAATAAAAAAGTTCTTACAACACTGTCAAATCAACATGCCCAAAATCCACAAAGGCAGCCTCACACTTCCTAAGGTAAAAAGCAAATGAAAGATCTTCAATGGTTAAATAAAAACAGCATGTGGATAAAATGCTGTAAATTACATTTCTAGAATAATATCTGTCAGCTTAGAAGAAAAATGCAATGCAACTTCTCACACCAAACTGCAAGAGCTCTGAAGAGAACTGAAGAGTTCTGTCATTTTCAAGACAGACAAAGACTACCACAAAATTAAGGACAGAAAAATTAGAGCTGCTAACACTGCAGCTCTGAACAGCCCATTTTGTTTAAAATTCCTGGGCAAACCATATCCTTGGCTTGCTCCTCTCACCCTGTAAGTGTGTCACCACTCTGCTGCTGTGGGTGTGCTGATATGGTTGTTATATAATTCCCTTGCTCCCAAGTGGGATTAAAATAAAAAACCAAACCACTCTCAAAACTGGAAACCAGCAGTTTCTCAGATAGGCTATGCTCCTCAAAGAGCACTATTATGCTATTGTTTGAGGGGTGGATTACCAGGTAGCAAAGAGTCCCAGCCCCTTTCTCTTCATTTTGTGTCAAGCAGTATCCAGTACCAGGCACATTCTCCAGCACTGCAGTGATGTTCTGCCCTAGCTGTGGCTTCCCATGATGCAAACATCTACATGTACTCTGGTTACCTCAAGTGCCATTTCACAAAGAAATAATCCTCTCTTGTAGGCTCAGTTCATCTCATCTTACAGAACATCGTGAGCCATGCTTATGTCTTTTCTCTGGATATTACAGTAGTCTAGACAATTAGCTTCAACAGAGGAGGCTAAGGAGCAAGTATCTGAACAGAGGCAAATGTAAAGAAGCAGGCTCTTGGTTGTGCATGCCGCCTCTTCTTCTCATTCACAGTTCAGCTGCCTTAGCTTCTGCTTATGTTCTCCTTAGGCCTCCAGCATATGTTGGTCCTCAGCCCACAGATGCAGGGAGCTGAACTTACATTCTGATGATCTCTTTGCTGAATGAATATATATGTGGCTTCAAAAAAAATTTCAAGTTCTTAATCAATTTGAAGAACCAAGTGCAAAAGTATGAAAACATAGGGATATGCACAGCAGAACTAAATAGTTTCCTGTTTAGAAAAAGCAAATTAAACAGAAATTTGAGTTAATTAACTTGCTAACCCCTACTATCACTGTCATGTTCTCTCCCAACTCAGTAACTTCACCTTAATAAGCAAACAAAGTCAAATCCCACAGAGAAGAATAACTTCAGAATCTTACCTGGGGTTTTGCTGCTTGTACATCAACAGTATTTAGCCAAAATCTCATGCCTTTGAGTACTTTAGAAATTATTAAATCACGGTAAAAATCTGACAATATGCAGAACATTGTAAGAGAATTAAGAAAGAAGTGGAATCCAAGAAGTACAGGACTTTTCAACAACCTTTTCCTATGAAGGATGCTTTTGAAAGAGCTATGAAATGGCTCCAATGATTGTTGCTAAGGTACGTGGCAAGACAGTGTGGGAACTAACCCTCTTCAAAGAGAGTTCTTACCAGAGATAGCATATTCCTGATAGCATGACAAACTTGGGCCATCTTTGCAATAGAAAAAGATAAGTCTAGGCATGAGAGGAGAAAATTACCTTCAATCAAAATAGAACTACTCCTTTCCTGGGTGAAGGTGGGTGCTTCCAGCCAGCAGGATACTGTCAAGTATCAGCAAAAAAAGAAACCCTGCTCTAAGAAAGTTGCACTGTGTTCTCCAGCATTCTTATAAAGACAGTCATACAACAGATACTGGACTTGACCCAGCTCTGTACCCTTACCTGACCACCTGTACCCTACTTGACCTACCAACACTATCCAGATCCTACCTTCTGCTCCTTTTCACTTTTTTCTTGTCTCAGCCAAACCATCACACACGGCAGTAACTTTTCAACCTCCTTTCATGCACTGGTATCAATATTTCAGAATGTTCCTCTCAACTTCTCTATTGTTTCACTATTTCTGACCTTCATTGTTTCATCACTAACTGATTCTTTTCTCTCATATGTTTCTCAAAATCACAAATACCCTCTTTCGCTGTAGCATTTGCTTTATGCATAAGCTCTTTTCCTGTTCTAATTCAGAAGATCCTTTCTCTCTACCCTCTGACACAGCAGAAAATACTATTCATTACCACTTTAATTTTCCCCTTTCTGATTTAGAAAATTTCAATATCAAAATAAAATCCTATCCCAAGAGTCAGAAATATGAAAGCACCTTGGTTAATTCCTGCTCTGAACAGTCCTTTCTGTTTTAATTTCCTATAGCTAGGTGTGAGGCTTTACTAAAAACACATCCATTAAATACCAAAGTATCCCACTCCCAATGCCTTCACTTTTACGGCTGTATAAAGATCACTTCCCTTCAACAGACACATTTCCTACATTTTTGCAGACACTTCAGGTAGTACTGCTGAGGTTTTGGAGTACAAACTGGTGGTATTACTGTTCAGCCACCTTACAACATCCCTAGCAATTTGCTAAGGGCTATGCCTCAGTGATACAGAAATCCAATTAAGCTGAAACAGCAAAATCACTCTGTGTTAGTAGGAATGGCATGTCCTATCTAAAAATCAGAAGACTGGGATCCAGTTCCAGCTTCCCCTTTCTGTTGCAGTACCATATATACAAACAGCAAGAAGCAGAAACCCGTATGGTTTGCCAGCTCAGGTAACTCCCCACAAAGACTGCAGTCATTGGAGCTCTGCACTAAAAAGCTCCTGACCCCAAAGTGCAGCTGCTAATAGGGTAAGCAGATGCAGCAACCTTCTGCCAGCTGGTTCTGATGAAGAGCAGATACCCTGAGAGTGCCACTCCTATCTGAACTGGTCTGTCACTGTGCCACTGCCCTTTACCCCAGAGTTTCTGCTCCAGAGAATAGTTTTTCCACAACAGCAGATCAGCACAAAACATTAACAAAGTAGCAGTTCACCCAAATTAGCTGAAGACTTGTTCAACTCTGTTACACATTTAAGTAACTGATGATTCTCATTTGATTAATTTCTCTTTTCAAATACTGTTATTACCTGAAACCAAATGAGATCTTTGTCCAGAAAACACCATCATCCAACAAACAACAATAAAAACCATCATCATGCTCTCTTGACTGTACCTCATTGACACTCCAGTTTGGAGGGAGTCATGGAGTACCCACAGTCCTAAAATACAATTTCTCAGTTCAACGTACTCTAGAGGGAGATACAAATTTCTAAAAGGCAGAAAAACATAACAGCTAATTAGGGACCTATAACTGAGGCCCTAACACAGTAGCTTTTATTGATCTCCTTACACTGTTGAAAACTGGATGGAACAAAAAAGTAGTAGTTAGAGGTCCTGTCTTTTAAGAACATTTTCTGATTATCATACATGGTATCTGTAGACACATGCAGTCATTTGTAGTGTACTTTAATACTGGCCAATGAGATTCCTAGAGGCACTCCAGCCATTCCATTCTCCAGTTCTGTGTTAGCCAGTTACTCACTCATGCAGGAAAATGTTTACTTTTGTGGTTTGAACTTCAAAGACACCAGAATACCTGATAGAGCAACTTTTGGGTCATGAGCAGAAATAATCTGAAGACAGAAAGGAAATGTGGTGAACTCATTCTTGGCACCATGCAATTCCCTCTATTCTTTTTTGAAAACAACAGCAGCATGTCCACAGCTATTTTAGTTTTAGAGAGCAGTGCCAGAACACTAAACTATACATCCAGTTATAACATGTCAGCACAGCCAAACCCCAGATTCTAATACATCATTTGTACTATTTCCAATACAAAGTTGGGTCTAAGTACAACCTTACACTGAATGCTCTTGAATATGGAGGGGTTTGAATAAATTAATAAAACAAAACAATTAAAGGAAAAAATTCTTAGCAATCTAATCTTGTAAGGAAACAGGCTTTATGCAAACACACTGTGTACTGCAAACCACATACTTTTATCTCCAAGGTATTTAAAAGCATTAGCTTCAGTCAAAGTTGACAGAGAATCAGAGGTCTGAGCTAGTTAACATATCTCTTAATTGTATGATACTATGAAGAAAGATACAAAAACTACTATTAGGAGAGGCAGGATGCACAGGAGCTCAGTGCCATTTATCAGCAAGGCCTTTATGCCAAGACAGGTTACAGACAACCAAAGCCTTCAACAGCTATTTTGTTACACTCCCAGTTTATCAACCACAGAAAGCTAGCTTTCCCTTTTACTTTGTCTTTTCTTACTTCCAAAATAGTATAAAGCAAAATTTACTTTAAACATTTGTTTTCATAAAACTGAAAACTAAGGACTCTGTGACTTTCATTATTCTCCATCTTTAAAACAATCAGAAAAAACAACCATTGCTCCTAACTTCAAAGCTAAACACCCTGCAGAGCCAGGAAACTCAGCTCTGTAGAACATCTTAAGGTTTAAAACAAAATAAAAGAACCAAACAGATAATTTTTTTTGGTCCCTGGAAAAGCCAAAACATCTAGAGTTAAATGATGCTAGCAGATATTAACTTACTCTTTAGGGAAGAAAAGGCTACATCTTTTTAAGTATTTTGTATTTAACCCTTGTTATTACATTGGATCAAGATGGCTCTACCCAAAAAGGCCACATGGGGTGCATTTTGCCCTAGAAACAGATAAACGAATTTTATATGTCCTTAAAATCCCAGTGTTGCAGTAACAGCCAGAGGTGATCAAGTGGGATGAAAATAATTAAAGTAACTATTCATGTGAAACTCTCTGACACTGTATGTCTATAGTTACACCTCTGACTTGATGCACACCATGCTGATCATGCCATCAGTCAGCTGTATGGCACAAGGCAGGCACTTGCCTCCCTGTCTAAGCAGAAAGTTATTCTAATGAGCTGCAAACTCCCCGAGATTTAAGCACCATTAAATGCACATGAACTAAGAATTTTCCACAAGGGATTTCTGTGAAGCCATAGAAGGCATTTCCTGCTCATTCTTCAGTTAAACACTGCTTTACCTAGAAACGAGATCACAGCTATGATCAGCTTCATGTAACTTTCCTGCCAGCAAAACATCATAGAAGCATAGAATGTTTGGGGTTGGAAAGGACTTTTAAAGGTCATCTCATCCAAACTGTCAGCAGAGGCCATGGACATCATCAACTGCATCAGGTTGCTCTGAGACCCATCCAACCTGACCTTGGATATTTCAAGGGATGGGGTTTCTACCACCTCTTTGGGCAACCTGTTTCAGTGTTTTCACCACTCTCCTTGTAAAAGATCTCTTCCTTACATCTATTCTAAATCTACCTTCTTTCAGTTTAAAACCATTACCCCTTATCCTATCACAACAGGCCATGCTGAAAACACTCTCCCTATCTTTCTTGAAGGCTCCCTTTCAAAAATATTGGAAAGCATTATAGGTTCTATGGTAAGCATCCATGAAGATCTGCCAGCTCTGTTCTGCTCCCTTGTCCCTGACAGCAGTATCCCAGGGGGTCCTATTGATTAATTCCTTGAAGAGACAGAAGTTTGCTTTCCTGAAATTCAGGGTTCTGACTACTCCTCACCTGATCCATATCCCCTAGTACTGAACTCCACCACTGCATAATCACTGCAGCCCAGACTGCCTCTAATCTTCACATCTCTGATTAGTTCACTTGCATTGGGGACCATCAGGTCCAGTATTGCATCTCCTCTCACAGGGCTATTACCCAGCCTAAGAAGTTACATACCCCCTTTTATCATGTTCTAAAAATAATGTTATTGGCTACTCCAGTACGTTTAACCTCACACAACATCTTCATTTCAGAAGCTGAAAAGGGCACTCAGATAGCAAACAGAGGTTGCTGAATAACCTTTATCTTGGCCATGTAAGCAGTATCTTTAAAATAAAGTCCTCTCCCCTGAGGCACAAAGTGGCAAATAGATGAATAAGCTGACAGTTTTTGAAGACTGATGAAAAGAAACCAAGTAGGCTTGTTATAAAAAGGCAAACCTCACATGACTTAAGCATATGCTGTGCATTACCAGCCACATGGGAACTCCCTCCTCAGAAGTTGCAGTTGAAGGGAATGGAGTTGGAGGTATATCCCTTCCCCAGCAGGTAAAGTCTACTTACTCTCCATTCAAAGAGATGAGATCAATAGAAGAATGTAATGCACCCTTAAGGCTAAGAGATCAATTAATACAATATTCTGACCAAACCACTGTGCTTCCTCCTGCCTCTTTGCTTCCCCTTTCTATATGGAAAGATATTGACCCACTTCTAAAAATGTAAATTATGTTCTCAAAAATTTGGCAAGGTATGATGTATCTGGAGTAAAAAATTCCAAGCCATGTGGTAGTCTCATGGCACCCTGATCTGGGAAGCCTCATTAACTACAGCTCTGGCATGAAGAGATTTCTTCGTATTAAAAATCTTTGAACACACATTTCAATAAGAAGTCCTGGAATACTGGAATCAGACTGGAATACAGACACACCATTTGCTTAAGAAGCTACAGCCAAGTTCATGACTTTTGACATTTTTGTGAAAACCCTCTTGGATTTCACCAAATTACAGGCTTCTGAAATGAACAAACCTCAAACATATGCAGCAGCTATTTGCTAGCATGTGGTTTCACCACCATCAACTGCTGCCAGCCCACATTCATGCCGCTGTCATGTGGCTAGTCAAACCCTACCCTTCCACCTCTGGCCAGCTGTAGCACTTTCTCCTCATCCTCCAGTCTGTACTGGGATTAATGCTTTGGAGCTCAAGGTCAGTAATGTCCAAGTTCTGGCACTACCAAGGGGACACAAGTGCATCTTCTGGCAGAATGGCTAACAAAACTTCAGCCAAACAGGAAACAGCTCTCTAGGATGCTGCTCTGCGTCAACAGAAAAGCTCTGACATCTCCTCTAGATGAAATACATTAATTATACCATGCTCGCTTGAGCTGGTAACAAAAGCCTCCCATCTCTCTAAGACACTGAACATTAGCATCATCCTGAGTTACAAAACCACAAAAATCTGTATTACATTTGTAATGTCTCCCACAGTTTCCCAGAGATAGAGTAAAAGAGGAAAACACCTAATTAATGTTAGGCACAAAAAGAAGAATATATGAAAGAGCTACAAGGATAACAGGAAGGGATTGATGCAATAACCATTTTGTGCTCCAGATATAGCAGCTGACACAGTATTAACCAACATACTGTTAGTTGAAGAGTCTTGTCTGAAACAGTTTTTGCAGAGGACTGAAAGTAGTTAAAGTTATAGAAAGATGTGAAAAAGAAATGGAAGTAGACTAACATCTGTTTATGATATTTCCTAGGAATTATGTATATTTATATACCTTTTTAAACAGAAATAAAAATAACAATGTTCATGGAATCACAGAATCACCAAGGTTGGAAGAGACCTCAAAGATCATCAAGTCCAATCTGTCACCACAGACCTCATGACTAAACCATGGCACCAAGTGCCATGTCCAATCCCCTCTTGAACACCTCCAGGGATGGTGACTCCACCACCTCCCTGGGCAGCCCATTCCAATGGCTAATGACTTTCTCAGTGAAGAACTTTCTCCTCACCTCAAGCCTAAACTTCCCCTGGCACAGGTTGAGACTGTGTCCTCTTGTTCTGATGCTGGTTGCCTGGGAGAAGAGACCAACCCCTTCCTGGCTACAACCACCCTTCACATACAATACAATACACCAAAAATGGGTATCAGTGCAGAAGCTCATGCCTATTTATCTACTTCAAATAAACTTCTTAACATATGAAGTGTTCTATACAAGATACATACTATGCCAAGAGTTCGTCTTAAAAGAAAGGCTAATTTTACACATATTTGACAAATAACAAATACCAGAAATTCATGTATCTGGAAGTCAAATTTGCATTAAATATGAAGTAGTTATCTTTATGATTTTGAGTCAGAGGGTTGTTGTTTCTTTCTAAGATAAAAAGTTCTCAAAAATATGGCAAGATTTTTTTTTTTATTATAACCTCTAACAAAATAATCTAAGCATCCATGCATCACAGAACACCAGTGCTACAGAGTGCTGTACCACACACCTCCACAAATCTTGAATCTTTGCTCAAGTTCATCCATGACCAAACAGATCAATAAGGCATATCACTGAAGTCTCTTGAGGGATACCAATCCCAGTAAGAAAACTGGTCCCAAGCCTAACAGCAAGTATCAACAGTTGTGATTGATAAAGCATACAGGGGAATGAAATCTGATGACTGTCAAATCTCTACATCAATAAGCTATTACATGGCTAGTGCACAGGAGTCAAGATTAGTAGTTGCCACGTATCTAATATTCTAAGGCACCCTCCTTCCTGCGGAATATGGTCTGCCATATTGATTGTGGGCTACAAAGTGGCAGCTGCCATGCACCACCAGCTCATACCAGAAGCTGGAATGCTGGCCTCTCCAAATAGGTCAATAAAAATAAACAGATGTGTGACCGTTTGAGGCTGTGCCTTTAAGAAAAGGACAGTACTGGGACACTATGGCTGAATGTTTTGGAATGTTGACAAAAACAACCAGATATTGTAAACTAATTTCATTGGTGGATTGGTAAAAAGGCAGTTTTAAGCTTAGGTGCAGCTGAGACTTTCCTCAGTTCGCTCCTTCCCTTCTCCCTTTCCAGCTCGTCCACCTCTGGGCTCCCTGCCAGACTGACCTTGGACAGAGAAGGCCTACTAACATACTCTGCTTTATTAATAATTGCTCTTTTTCTCTCTTTCTAACCCTCTTTGGGGAAAAAGGGAAGAGAAGGGGGTACAGGGGGGGAACCCTCCTCCTGAGGAGGGAATTTCGTTCCTGTATTATTGTTTTTCTTTTTGCTTTGCTGTATATTTCTGTGTATATATTGTAAATACTGTAAATTGTGTATATATCCTGCATTCCCTAAAAATTGCTTGTAAATATAGCATTTCCCTTTTGCTCCTCCGGTTGGCTAGCTGTGGTTTCTTTTTTTCTCTTTGTGGGGGGAGAAGGCTGAGCCTTTCTCTCAAACCCACCACACAGATGCAGCAAAACAAACAACTAGAAAGTATTCACAGAACCACAGTTGGAAATTACCTCTTTGGATTTTTAGTGTTGACTCCTATTCCTTCCTGATGACTTCCACCTACTCAAGCTCTAAAAATTTCTAGAGATGAATATTACACAAACTTTGAGCAAACTGCTCTAGTGCTACACTACCCTCCTTGTGAAAATGCTTTTCCTAGTGCCCATCTGAACTTGCTAAATAAGCCATTCCCCTTGATACTCTATTCACACTGCTTTTTTTGTAGCCTTTGAAAAGCACTGCAGGGTCATCAGTTTAGGCACTTCCAACTACTTACACTCTTGCTCCCCAACTACTGCCTGCTCCTCTCCCTCCCAAATAATTTTGCTAGGAAAAAAGTTTTGCCTACAAAAAATGATGAGGAATAGAAGAGTGGTTCATCCTTTTGTGCATTACCTTCACCAGGCTGCCTTCCTCCATCCTTAAAAAACACCCCATTTCCCCTGAACTCTCTCTTGCAACTACCATACTTGTAGGATTCTTTCTTGTTATCCCTCATGTCCTAAATTAAGAACAGTTTCTCCAGCAAAGCTCTCTGCAAATGCTGCTTTGTTACATAGTCATGGTTAGGGATAGGTTATGAATCTTAATGGAGGAGGAGGGTGGCAAAAAAAGACCAAAAAAGAAAAGGCAATTCATTGCTTTGGTCAACCTACATACTCCCTTAAATGCTGAGGTACTTTGTCTAGTACAGTCAGCAATGCCCATGCACAATGCTTGAATTGAAGCTGTGGAAGAAAGATGGGAAAGTAAGCAGCAGAGCTAAGAAGCTGAACTATAGGAAAGAAGACTTTTCAGATATTTCAGGAATTGCTAGGTAGAAACCAACAGTAAGCCATCACAAAGTCAAGTCTCTGTACTTCATCCCTTTGCATTAAGTAGCTTCTGATGCTCAGCCCTAAGGGTTGGGTTTGTTTTGTTTAAAAAAAAACAAACCAACAACAAAAAAACAAACAACACAACACCCCCACCCCCCCCCCACCCCCTTATTTCTATTATACTAGGTTGCTGCTAAGATTAGGAATCACTTGCTACAGTAAGAATGTTAAAGCAGAGGGTTAGAGACAGCCCCTCACCCTACTACAGAAACAGAGATGGGCATACCATTGTTCATTAGAATGCTTGAATCAGAACTAGGAACTGGAACTCCAAGGCCATCCTGTTTTCCTACTAGGTTTTTTTACTTGCTTCTCTGAAGGAGAGCCTTTATATGGCTCACTGAAACAACTGTTTTTCCTTTGGGACTTGTGCATCACCATACTTGCCTAAGTTTCTCTGTGAAGTACATCCTAAAAGTAATCAAACATCCAGTTCTCAAAACTGTGTCTGCTTTCACTTATATATTCCTTCTATCTGACATTACTTGTCTTGGCATGCACTGAGAAAAATGAGCATTAGAGCTCAGTAAACTTTGTGCTGCTTCTGGCAAGGACTAACAGTTTAAAAGGTATTTAAGTGGCTAATGATACAGTTAAGTATCTAACAAGGTTTCCAGATGAATGCTAGCTGCAGTCAGATGGGTACATATAAATACCTTCAAAAATCTTGCCAAGATTGTAGATATGTTTCTGAAAACTAGCTGCAGGAGTCTTACAAATTCCACACTGCCTCTCAGCAGATAAATCTAATCTTTAGCTTATGGGCCACTAACTAGAAGATTTGAAGTATTGTGTATTTGCCATCAAATCTGCTTGCAAACACTGTCTGACTGGAGAATAAATCTTATGAAGAGCAACTGAAGGAGCTGGGGCAGTTTAGTTTGGAAAAGAGGAGACTGAGGGGAGACCTCATTGCTCTCTACAACTACCTGAAAGGACATTGTAGAGAGGCTGGTGCGGATCTCTTCTCACAGGTAATTACAGAATCAACCAGGAAAAGACCTCAGAGATCATCAAGTCCAACAGACTTTATTCAATCCAAGTATTTATTTTCTGACTATAAGCCCAAAACGAAGTTGTTGTCTAAGATACAACAGAACACTCAAAAGTCCTAAGTACAGGAGGCCACCACTGTTCTGCAACGTAGCCAAGATCAGCAGTTGTCAGTTTTCAGCTATATCTTGCAGTTTTCCATGTACCTGCCAAATAATGATTCACAACAGAAGAATTCTCAGAATACTGTAACCAGACATGAAAAAGTAATGAAGAGAAGCATTATGGTTTGCTGCATAGATCAAAGGCAAATCAAGGCTGAACTGATTGATTTAATGCAGGAACATGTGAATAATGTTCCATAAACAAAGTGACAGATCAAAATGCTCATCCTTTCTAGTATCAGCAAACAAGAAGCTATAAACCATCTAAATAAAAGAAATCCAACCTCAGCTCTAAAGATACAGACATAACCCATGTAAGTCAACTCCACACAAAATATATTAAAAACAAATCCTAAGGGTGACTACATCGGTCACCAGAGGCCATTGCAGACACCGTCATAAGGAAGATTCAGCTTGCTCAGAACATCTTGCCATTCACCATTCTGATACTGGGCTTCTCGGCCTCAGCCAACATCACCCTTCCAAAGCTGCCATTTACTCATGATGAATAGAATCAGAAACTCCAATGGCATGAGATTTAACACATCCAAGTGCCGGGTTCTGCACATTGGCCACAACAACCCCATGCAGTGCTACAGGCTGGGGTCAGAGTGGCTGGAGAGCAGCCAGGCAGAGAGGGACCTGGGGGTGCTGGTTGATGGTAGGATGAACATGAGCCTGCAGTGTGCCCAGGCAGCCAAGAGGGCCAATGGCATCCTGGCCTGCATCAGGAACAGTGTGGCCAGCAGGAGCAGGGAGGTCATTCTGCCCCTGTACACTGCACTGGTTAGGCCACACCTCGAGTACTGTGTCCAGTTCTGGGCCCCTCAGTTTAGGAAGGATGTTGACTTGCTGGAACGAGTCCAGAGAAGGGCAACGAAGTTAGTGAGGGGCTTGGAACACAAGCCCTATGAGGAGAGACTGAGGAAGCTGGGGCTGCTTAGCCTGGAGAGGAGGAGACTCAGGGGTGACCTTATTGCTCTCTACAACTACCTGAAGGGGGGTTGTAAACAGGCAGAGGTTGGTCTCTTCTCCCAGGCAGCCAGCACCAGAACAAGAGGACACAGTCTCAGGCTGCGCCAGGGGAAGTTCAGGCTGGAGGTCAGGAGGAAGTTTTACACAGAGAGAGTGATTGCCCATTGGAATGGACTGCCCGGGGAGGTGGTGGAGTTGCCGTCACTGGAGGTGTTCAGGAGGAGACTTGACAGGGTGCTTGGTTACATGGGTTAGTTGATTAGGTGGTGTTGGATGATAGGTTGGACGCGATGATCTTGAAGGTCTCTTCCAACATGGTTTATTCTATTCTATTCTCATCCCACCCCAGAAGTCCCTGCAGCTGGCTTCAGCACTTTCAGCTGCACTTCTTAAGATGCAGCAAGCAACCACACCTATCAAGGTTGCTCAAAATAGCCCCTGGAACCATCCTGCTGTTGTTAAGCTTTAGCAAAATGAGCCACAGTGCATCAAGCTAGTTTCCTCCACAATTTAAAACCACAATTACTAAAAACCACATCAATTTAAGAAAAAAAGTGAATAATAAGAAGAAACATTTTGCCTGAAATGTGCATTTCTTGCAAGACTTCCCCTTGAAAACCATTGTGAAGAATAAATAAAATGTCCCTTTCAAATCACAGAATGGGCTCCTGCTACTGCAATGAAAATATACCCCAGACTGTGCATGGTCAGAAGAAAGAAAGCGTTTCTGAAGTCTCACAATTACTCTAACCCTTCTCTGATCCCTTTCAAGGAGGGCAAGAAAACTGCCAATATCATCACAGTATCACTTAGGTTGGAAAGGACCTCGAGGATCATCGAGTCCAACCTATCAACACAGACCCCATGACTAGACCATGGCACCAAGTGCCACGTCCAGTCTCCTCTTGAACGCCTCCAGGGTCGATGACTCAACCACCTCCCTGGGCAACCCGTTCCAATGACGAATGACTCGCTCGGTGAAGAACTTCCTCCTCACCTCGAGTCTAAACCTCCCCTGGCGCAGCTTGAGACTGTGTCTCCTTGTTCTGGTGCTGGTTGCCTGGGAGAAGAGACCAACCCCTTCCCGGGTACAATCACCTTTCAGGTAGTTGTAGAGGGCAATGAGGTCACCCCTGAGCCTCCTCTTCTCCAGGCTAAACAAACCCAGCTCCCTCAGCCTCTCCTCATAGAGCTTGTGTTCAAGGCCTCTCACATCTGTTGCTTTACCAGCTATAGCAGGTTTGTAGACAACTTAGAAAGTCCAGCTTGGCTGATTAAGCACAGCAGTATGATACCCTGCCCTGGAGATTTTCCCCATACTTATGCTTTAATAAATCCTGGAAATTGAACTAGACAAGACTTAATCCCCCCAAGCCATGTCTGAACCCTGGGAAGTGTATTCTCTTTGTGTGCGTATTTCAAACGTTACTAACATTAGCTGAAGCTTGTGTGACTGATAAGCCAAAGCAATTAAGGCCTCAGAATATAAAACAAAAAAAGACCCAAAAGCAGAAACTGCACAAGTTTATAGTAAGGATTTATGTTGTCCCCTTCTCTTGTTGAGGGTATCTCAATTTACTATGAATTGTCTCTGTCAATCAGAATAAAAGACCTAGCTTAATGCAACCAAATATTCAGATACTGTTTATGTATTACTCATTTTCCTGCCATTTTAAAGGAAGATCAATGTCACTATGTGACACTTAAAAACAGCAAGACTAACACTTACCTACAGGCATTCATTTGGCAGGTTAGGTTTAAGGAGCTTATATATATATATAGCATATACATAAAAGCTCCTTATATATATCCTTCTATATAGAACACCTAAAGAAGTTCAGTGCTTTTTGCATAGCTTGAAGTAACATAGTACACAGAACAGACCCTCACAAGTTAAAAATACTTCAAAACCAAGTAATCTAAGGATGGATCATCAGACTTCCAGCAACTGATGCAGAAACACAGAAGCCATGCACTCTGCTTTTTGGAGGGGTAGTGTGAGAAAAAACAACAGAAACAGACAAAACAGTTGCTAAAAAAAAAACCAACAGAGCAGCTGTGAAGACACACAGACTAAAGAGGCATAGAACCTCAAGCTGAGAGTGCCTTTTCAGGAACAGATAAAACAGGACTTCTTCTGGTGCCATTTTGTGTATTTATACGCAAACCAAATAGTCCTTAACATCCCCTAGGACAAGGCTTGATGGTATTAATCATTCAAGGCTAAAAAGGGTTCTTCAACATCTCTGATGTACAGTCTCCTGTACCACACAGCTGGTGTACATCTTCATTAAACTGACAGCAATATAGTATAAGAGCAACATACTCCCAGCAAGTACTGACAACTTAATAAATGGAAAATCCCATCACCTAATGGCTTTTAGTGATATTTCAGAAGGAAAAATCAATCTCTGATAACATTCTTCTGAACTAGCCTTAGAAGGAAATCTACCCAAAGAGATTTCTAGGAAGCTGATCTTTTGTTCAGATGAACTCCTTTCTTGAGGCAATATTAGCATGCTTACAGAATTTTCTCACAGCCCAGTTACAACACATGGCACAAACTGCAGCTAAGCTTTAGTTTTGTGAATTTTAAGACATGCTGTGAAATAGTCATGGTTAAAATTAGCGTCCCTTTCTCTTTCCAGATACATTGGAGGCAGTGTAAAAAGACACTGTTTTTTGAACTCAGACTGGGATGACTGTAAGCTATGTTAGGTAGCACAAACACCTTAAACCCATCATTTGGTTCCAACCTATGAGAATGAATTATTACAGTATCACAGTATCACTTAGGTTGGAAAGGACCTCGAGGATCATCAAGTCCAACCTATCAACACAGACCCCATGACTAGACCATGGCACCAAGTGTCATGTCCCATCTCCTCTTGAACGCCTCCAGGGTCGATGACTCAACCACCTCCCTGGGCAACCCGTTCCAATGATGAATGACTCGCTCAGTGAAGAACTTCCTCCTCACCTCGAGCCTAAACCTCCCCTGGCGCAGCTTGAGACTGTGTCCCCTTGTTCTGGTGCTGGTTGTCTGGGAGAAGAGGCCAACCCCTTCCTGGCTACAACCACCTTTCAGGTAGTTGTAGAGGGCAATGAGGTCACCCCTGAGCCTCCTCTTCTCCAGGCTAAACAATCCCAGCTCCCTCAGCCTCTGGACTATTAAACACAAGCAAATACTCTCAGTATCAGAGGAAAAAAAAAAAAAAAGATAACACAAAAAACAACCCAAACAAACTTTGATAGTACCAAAAGCTGGGAGGAGTATGCAGGAGAGAGCTGCTGGATGAAGCTTTTGTGCTGACAGGCACAGACCCATGGCCAGGCTAGGAAGCAAGTCCTGCCAGTGTAAGCACACCAGGCTAAATAAGCCAGTTATAAAGCAACTCTACCTCAAAGTTGCACCAGCCTGGGACTACAGAGTTTCAACTTTCAATCCCTCTTCTAAACTACATTCTTTTCATCCATTATAGAGCTAACCAAAAATAAGGTCTTTTTTAGAACTTGATATGAATATGTGTATTTGGTTTATTTAATTTTGGCAGGATAGGCAATATAGAGAGATGAATATAGGACGTGCACTTTACATAAAACATTTGTGTGGATTTTCTGTATCAAATCAGGATTTTGAAGTCTGTTATATAAGAGGAGGGAAAAAAAAAAATCCCTAGTTTGGCCAAGTTCTATACAATCTGGATGACTGATCTCATTTAAATAAATATAACTCAGGAAGTAATGCTCAATTGCATTGAAATGTCATTTTCTCCCTTGTAAATTATATTTATTTTTAATATTTATTAAATAATGTCATTTATTTTAACAGTGAACTGGCTCTCCAATCAATCTATCTGGTCAGAGATTATAACATAAGTACAGTTCAGAGTATCTACACTCAAACAGCAGCCCAAGTGCTGCCCTGGTTCAAAAGGACAAGTTCAGGTCAGACAATCTAGTTGGCTGGCTTTTATCAGTCTGTGCTGTAACTTTTATGTTATGCTTTAGTATCCAATTTATTCATACAAGTTTAAGTAAATCATGCCTGGAGTGACTTGTAAAGTTATTTGGGCAACTGCAAATTATTAGAAGTGAATTACACAGAAAGAGAATTCAATGTTCCCCATTTAATAACCCCAAATGTTTTCTTTAAAGAACATTGTAGGGCTTGTGTCATGGAATACAGTATCTGAAAGAAGAGCAAGTACAAAGGATAGGTTGCTATTTATGGCGTTCATTAAAAGATAAGTAACTTGTAACTTGCTCCTTTATTTTCCAGTGTACTCTGTCTTCTCTACTCAAATCTTTCAGATTACAGCTAACCTCTTTTTAGGGGTTGAGGGCTCTTCTCTGTTCTGCACTATGACATATCACCTCTATACCCACTACATTACTCCTAACTTGCAAAATGTAGATGGTTTGCTCCAAGTGTAATACAGTATTTGAAACTGGGTGTGTAGCTGTACAAACATTCATCTAAGTCAAGTGATTATCACTCTGATTTCCAGTAGCTGTGATGACTGCCCTATAGCTTTCCTCACTACAAAAACAGCCTTATTTTTTTTATTACATCACAGGAAATATTTGAGCACTTCTATTAGAAATACAAAAATAATAAATTCAGTAACAAAGGTGATAACAATAGTCAGAGATAAAACTGCATTTCACTCAGCAATCCATCAAGCTGGGAATACCATATAAAGACACCAACTTGCTTCAGTGAACTTCAGCTTTCCACAGCCAAACATTTTCTAAGCTAAGGTAAATCATGCCCAAAAGAACTGCTGAGAGTCAGCCTGCAGGTATGCCAGTTCATATAAGCAGGGCTAGTACTGGGTGACAAAGGACTTTAAAAACTGTCAAAAATCTAAAAAGTATTAGAAGTGCTTTTTTGGCTGCACTTACTATAGGAGGCTATGTCCTGCTGAGTACCTACAAAAGCAAAGTGGCTGCAGGTAATGTAGCATTTCACTTAAGCCATAGAACTAGAGATGCTATCAAACTTCTACTCACTTGGCTTCTCCTTGTTCTCTGTGAGACACATTGTGATTGCACAATCCTCCTGGAATTTTAACTACAGGAGAAAAGAACTATTCCTGGCTTCTTTTCCTGCACACCTGTGGGCAGACAATACTATGCAATAGTTTCTCTCTTTCACAGGAATATCTACATTTCTGCATATAACTAACTACTCCATACTACACAATACTCATTTCACCCTCCTTGCATCTATTACTAATACTAAGTGATTGCAAAAACCACTGGTGACCAGCATTCACGTAACACTATAGTAACAGCACTTCATTGGACTAAATTAGAGCTACAGATTCTACAATAAGGTCAAAAACCCCTATTTATGTCTACATCAGCCTCTTAGAAAAGTCCAATTCTCTCACTCTTTCAGTCTCACAGAACTATTTATTAGTCTCTACATGCAAAGTACAGTATTTTGCCCCGATTACCACTTACAAAACTAAAAAGCAAATGAATGTCCTCCTTTGAAAATATGTGCATTATTTTGTTACAAAGTCCAAATTCATTCCTGAGCTACTTTGAGACCGTGCACTCCGAAATTCACAGCTGTAGAATTGACGGCTGCAAGGCAGCCTCAGAAATAAAATTCTACACTAACAGAATCATGACTCACAATATGCTCCTTCTATCTGCATTCATTTTAGAAAACTGATGAACTGATGACAGGTGCCAGTTTGCACTCAGATGGGAATCCAGATTGTAGTTTTACCAGAGGTCAAAAAAGGAAAATACTTTTGGAGTTCCAGGGAGCCTAGAGAACCATGTGGCCGAGAGTTATCCTAGCAGTGCTCATTTTTAATCCTGTTGTCGCTGGGATATGTGGAAAGAGAATAGTTGATTGCTCTCTGCAAACCACAGAACTGGGACTTATCTTGCATTATAAAAATAGTTCCTTTTTTAACCAAAGAATGACACAATTTATTGTATGGTTAGTTTAACTGTTCTGAAAACATGCATTTTCCCAGTTCTTTATGTCCATGCAACTATTACACCCTTCCACAGGAGTCCAGTACCTGCACATAAAAAGACAGTTCTGATGGGTGAATTACAGAGAAGCCAATATCTCAATTACACCTAAAAACCCCCAGCCTGTTCCACCTAACAGTCAATATGGAGTCCATACTTCAGCAAATATCAAGCTTTTGCTTCCACTGCCTGTAAGTGCCAAGAATGAAATCACTCTGTAGCAGTGTCCCTGTCCTTTGTGCAGCAGAAGCTGTTCCTTGGCAACCGATGCAGACAATTCTGTTGCCACAGAAACAGGAAAGACTAATTTATAAAAACTCTGAAACAAGGCAAGTGTAAAAGCAACCCTAACTAGGGAGAGTATATTCTGTATTACTCCCTAGAGCATTCCCACAGTTCAAAAAATAATAAATGAAAATACTCAATTACTAGGCATAATTCTTCATTAGTTCTGCAAAATTTTGTTTACATAGAGCAAATGTTTCACTGCATCAGCAGCAAGCAGCTCCTTTTTCCCTTTGGTTCAAGTTGGCAAATACATCTGAAGATGTATACTGCAGATGGAGAGGAACACTTCCCACAATTTATCTTTTCAGAAAGAGAAGGGCTAAGGGAAAAAGGCACAGAACTGTTGAGGGGTCTTCTGGATAAGGCAAGGGTTCACATAGTGAAAAGGTAGAACAATTGTGTATATCATAGCTCACATAAGCTTAAGACTGTATATTCAAGCTTTCTCTTAACAAATATTTATTGGCAGAAAATGCTTTGCCTTTAATACTTAGAAAGATGCCAGAGACAGCCATCTCCTGAATACACTTTAACCCCATTTACATTTTGCGTATGTACATGTGTGGAGGGCATGCTTAAGGCATACCTTTTCACCAGTGAACAGGATGGGGGGGAAGCCCACCACATACTGCATTTCCAAAGAAAGGAAACCAATCTCAGCATGATACATTCAAGAGAAAGTGAGATATTCCTACCTATGTGCACAGCATACATTCTCCTCCTACCATCTTAGCTTCAACACTCTGCAATTTGCCATGACACATACACAGAGTTAGATAGGCAGTAACCATTTACTGACCATCTAGCTATTGACAAACATGGTATCAGTGACAAGAATCCTGGCTGCCTCACCTCCGCAAGGGGAAAAGTCTGCTTGCAGCACTGAACAGAGCCTGGTTTACTCACCCAATACAATTCCATGAAGTCACTGGAACTGCTTCAAAATTGCTATTGCCCTTTCAAGTTTGATTTAGGCAGACCATAAATTCAAAATCTATTAGGAAAGTACTGAAATAAATAGTCCATAGTCCATACACTTTATTTCCATGGACAACTAAACCAGAACTGAAGACATCAGCAGGTTTAAAAGAAAACACATCCTCTTGACGCTTTCAGCAAATCAAAGAAATCAGTCATACAACTGTACTCATTCTCAGCTATTCAATGAATTGTGAAAACCAGTATTCTCACTGGTGATTGTCACTGAGATTGACAGGTGTGTGCTCTGGAGAAATGCTGCACATCAATCAGTTGGGGGGCAGGAGAAGGGCATCCCAGCTGAATACTTGCCCAAGCTGCCCCATCACAACACCTTGCGTGTTATGTAAATTAAGAAAGAAATTAGGCACAGATAACATTAATTTTAACCTAATAGTGATATTATTTCTCAGATACGGGGTGCTCCTAACAGGTTTCTCCAGTATATTACATTAGGCACCAACAGCCTATTTTCCACCACAAACAAGCTCACTCAAACAACCTGACAAAATTACTGCATATAGCTTCTCTGGAGTTTTTTTGAAAGTAAGTAGAGGTTAAAAGTTAATCTAGCTTGAAGGGTTGGTGTATCAAGTATGTGAAGCTCTCTACACTATGGTGCTCCTACAGAGTGACTATTGGTCTATTATCTCAAGCAACCAGTGAACAAGAAGACATCACCTCAAGATGTATCAAAGGAGTTTTAGATTGTATATTAGGAAAAAAAAGTTTCACCAAAAAAGGTGTCAAACATTGGAACAGGCTGCCCAGGGAAGTGGAGGAGTCACCATCTCCAGATGTATTTAAAAGAAATACAGACATATTGCTTGGTGACATGGTTTAGTGGTGGGTTTAGCAGTGTTAGCTTTATGGTTGGACTTGATAATCTTAAAGGTCCTTTACAATCTAAACTATTCTCAAAGCAATAGCAAACATTTGCCCAGTACCTCTGAAAGTAACAACTTCTACATTTTCACATGAAAGCAACACACTTCAGTAACTCTAAAAATCAGTACCAGTGTGAAAATAATGACTCTATTGATGATAATTATTCTCATACCTGAAAATATTTTAACAAACATTTTGAACTAAGTGGCAGTTTATTTGCATTTATGTATGACAGAGCAAGATCAGGAAGAAGCACCCCAAACTTTCTAGTAACATTTTCCTCTGCAAAGACAGCTGTATGTGCTATCCCATAAATGAAAACTTCCCTTATAAAGACAGCTGCCTGGTTAAAGACCAGTACAGACAGGCTCTGTTCACTGCCTGTTCTTAGCAGAACCAAACTTCACAAATCTGAGCCATACTAATAAGGGTCAGGAAGAAGATGAAGTGGTGAAAATACACCAGAAAAACAAAACAAAACCAAACATAACCAAGCACACACGCACACAAAAATCAAAACAACCCCACCAAAACACAACACCACAACTGGGACTGCAAGGGTTTTGTTTACAATGTTGACTGGAAGACAGAAAGACAGGTGGAAAGACAGACATAACACACAACCCAACCAACCAAGTCACCCCCCCAAAAAGGCAGAATTAAAAAGAAAATAAACATATTTAACTCCTTATTTGTTATTAAGACGAGAATGTGAGCACTGGATTGTGGATGTATGTGTACATAAGCACACAAGAGTTCCAATCTGCCCTTCTCAGGCAGGCAGACTGACTAGCAGAGATTTATGCAGATGTGTCTGAAGAAATGGAACCTGAATTACACAGGGTCATAAAAGAAAGGGGGTGGGGGGGTGGAAATCCACAAACAACAAATGTAGATTAATTGTATCCTTGTTCAGAAAATAACTTTATTGGGGGAATGATAAAGCAGC
Source organism: Melanerpes formicivorus (assembly GCF_026170545.1). Lineage (NCBI taxonomy): Eukaryota > Metazoa > Chordata > Aves > Piciformes > Picidae > Melanerpes > Melanerpes formicivorus. The sequence continues at coordinate 49,737,527 of NW_027142353.1, read as the reverse complement.
ACCCACCCACCTTCCGCTTTGCCACCTTGCCCCTTCCTACACACCATCTCCGTATACGAGAGGAAAAATCTAGGAAGACTCCAGTTTGCCCAGCTGTTTTGCAGATGGTCTTGCCTCTCCATACAACAATTTTGAAGCAAGTAAATGACATGTCTGAAGAGAGTTCTCAGAAGGTATGAAATTTTATGAATGAGAGGAGTACCAAAACGCCCTGGTTAATTTAGTTCAATACTGTATTGCGGGATGTGTCACAATACTTGAAGCCTGTTAGAATTAGCCAGTTGACTCATGATGGTATTATTCACACATGACACTTCAGTCTCTTCTGAGAAAGGAAGCTCAAGAACATGAAGCCTACAGAAAATTTTAAAGATATACAGAAAAGAGCTGTCCAAAGGGAAGAAAAATCCAAATTATGTTTTCACTAACAAGATAAAACAAAGTGAGGCTACTACGGCTATTAAGTCTTCTGTCTGCTAGAGTTTTTCATTCAAAATATCCTTTCTTGGCTTCACTCACAGCTTCACCAAATGAACTCTTGAGATATGTTTGCAATTAATTGTTTTTCAGGCTTGCTCAAGGTCTAACAAATACCTGGATATATTGCAGCTTATGTAGATGGCAGAAGCTCTAAATTACTGGTGTTACTATTGAAAATGGAGGAGCAGCTACCCTTCTGTGTCTAAAAGGCCAAAAGAAGGAAGAGAGGACACATTACCTGGGATTTGCCATGAAATACCTGCCGCTTCTGCAATACCTAGAACATCTCTTTTACTCACAGTGCTCCCACAAGAGTTTCATGGGATTACAAATCAGTTCCTTTTCCTGACCTATATGTAACAGGCTTCTATGTAAAAAACGAGTGACCTTTTTGTGTCCCCAGTAGCTCTGTACTCTTCCCACAAACTCTTCTGTCCTGGCTGTTCCCTTTGTCACCATTCCAGTCTACTAGCATCATCCACGACAAGTTTATATTGTCCTCTCAATTTTTGTCTGTATCTCCTCCAACAAAGTGCAGATTATCCAGCCTCATCCTCATCTTCCATGCTCACTATTAAACAATTAACCTCACCTTCTCTACATCTTTAAGTGACTGAGATAAAGTATTAAATTAAAAATTAATTATGTACACCTTAAAGGCTCAGTCTTATTTTGCATAAGCCTCCCATTTAACTATTATCCAGGATTTTCAGCCTAACCTTGACTAGTACTACAGGCAAAAGTGCTCTTTGTTCTTTCTAATGCATCACACACCCACTGCACCTTGCAAAACTCTCCCAGCTCCACTTGACAAGCTGAAAATGACTTGTCACCTTTCTTAATCTGCTTGGAGTTTTTTGCACTAAGTTTAAATACTCATTTCCAGGGAGTAATCTAAAATAATACAGGAAAAAAATTATAAGGAAAGTTGGTACACGTCTTTAGTGAGGCTTTGTTCCCAAAGAACGGAAACACTTATTGTACAGACAGACTACCATTGATTTGGAGTACAAAAACTTCCCACACACTCTACCTAGGTTGTTCTAAGGAGAGAAATTTGGAGCTGTAAGGCTGCCTGTCATTTCAGGATTTCAGAATTATGTTAAGTCGTGACAGGCTGTTTAAAAAGGAGAAAGAAAAAAAATCAACAGCTAAACTTGACTGTATAATACCATGAAGTTCCTGTTTCAATGGTACCGCAGGACAAAATGCTGCAGTTTGAAACAAAAGGCAAGGAAGGTCCCTCCTCTGCAGGAATACTGGAACTGAACTGGAGGCAGTGGTGAGGAGCTTCAATCAGTATAGCCACAATATAGGTCATTTTCCAGAGCATCTGCCTCATTTCATCAGTCCTTCTGATTATTTGCCAATAAGAGAAGCAGCACTGCTAAAGCTTTCCTCTTCCTACACAAGTACAATGTGACATTCAGTTGTTCCTCTCCCCCTCTTTCTGAAACATTTGAGAGCAGTTCCTACTGTATGCTGTGAAAGATAACTGTCATTCACTTGGACTCAGCACAAGAGAACCCAGAGATTTATTTTCTTTTCTAGGACAGCCCTCCTCCATCTGCAGATAGAAGAGTTTTTACAGGGATGCCACATTTTAAAGCTACTCCTCCTACAGTGTTATTGAAGACCTGCCAAAGTAAAGAAAGTCACATCCTTTCATTCTCATCACCTCCCTCCTCTCACAGACAACCAAAGTATAAAACACACCAGGCCATATACCAGGACCTCACATTTAAATACAGCTACTTAAACAAAAGTTAAATAAACATGTAATGTAATTTTTCAGGAAGATGCACTCCTAACAAATACTACTAATATATAATGACTGCTATACATCTTTACCCTTCTGCTCCTTTGATCCTGCATTTAAAATTCACTAAATACTTTAAAATCATTTTAGCTTCATGGCATTATTTCTTCTCATATCTTAATGAAATTCCCTGGGTTACAAAACAAGGGGGGAAAACAAAAAAGGCATTCAACTGAATAGCTTTTTGTCATTTGATTGTTACATTGGGTAAGTGTATTTATTGTAGCAAATACTTTAACTGAAAATGTCAGACATTAAGTACTGGGAAACTTACACAAGACAATAGAAAGGTTTTATTTAGTTTCAATCTCAAATGATAGAAATGGAGCCCCAGACAGCCTTTACCTAGTTGCTTGGAATGTCCATATTACAAACACTAAATATTTCTCTCAAGTTTATTTGTTGCTACATTTAACCAAAATTCCAAGTACCAATGTTCCTGGTTCTCACCTAGTTAGAATAGCCCTGATAGTCCTGGTTCATCCCTTTAGATGCTATGTGTCTCTCAACTTTTGCTCACCACACCAAAGATGACCAATCCTAGTGTTAGTCCAGTTGTGTTTACATAAAGTGAAGAAATTTTAATGTCCTTGATGGAAAAGATGCCCACATCTGCTTTCACAAAGATCCTAATCAACTGCACAAACAATAAATACTTCTTGCTTCTATAACCCCAGTCTCCTACATACATGTCTTTACACCATCTCATAGTAACCTGCAGTGGGCAGTAGTGTCCTCCCTACTCTAGTCATGAGGTCTGCGGTGACAGGTTGGACTCGATGATCTCTGAGGTCCCTTCCAACCTTAGGAATACTGAAATACTGAATAAGAGAAGTGTTCTACAGTTCTTGTGTTAAAAGCCTTCATGTCATGCTTACTGCACTCTCATCTGGTTTCTGTTCCTCTAGTTTTGAAAGGCCATTTGATTATTCTTTCCCATATTAACTGCTTCATATTTGCCTTATTAAATTTTACACTGATTACAGTTCTTGTTCCAAATTCATCAAGATCACACTCTATTTAAACAGATTCCTCCAGAGTATTGGCAATGCTCTTCATTCTGCCCCAGAAGAGATGTGATCTGGTTTAGAAATGGAAACATCCGGGTATCAAGTTGTTTCTGTAAGGCCTTGAAGCTGCCTTATTTTTCACAACCACTTAGAAAACTGACTGCTGAAGCACAGGAGGGACTTTGAAGTAGAAAGGATAACATAATAGATGTACAATAGCATTTCAGGTAGCCACACAGACTACTCAGATAACAGAAAGCAAGAGTGGCTTTCTATATTCCAATTGCTTCTGCCCTAAACTCAACTTGTTAGGTGTGAACTCTGCTACCACCATTGTATCCACACAGGGACATGGACTCTGTTCATGGTTGTGCAGCTATAGTAAAGAATTGGACAGAAAATAAGCTATTCTGTATCAGCACTGACAACATCATGTATGGATGTTTTAATGATCACGAGCTTCTACATTTTTAACCTTCTTAATCTTCAGCGCCAAGACAGAATTACAGCATGTATTAATTTATTCTCATGAGAGTACAGGGTTTCTCATTAGCAGTGTCTACTGAGCCAGGATCATTTCCCACAACACATGCGTGTTACACTCACCTCCTTCTCAAAGTTATTTCCTCTCCAAGGAGCATGTAAGTGTGCCACTTAAACACTCTGTACATTGCATTAGCTTTAACTCAGATTTTGTGTGGGTGTAAGAAGCAAACACAGATTCCGTAGATGGAGAAACAGCAGAAGGGTAAAGAAATCTTGATTATAAGCATACAAAGATTTACAGACAGAACAAAAGAGTGGACTACAGAATCTAGATGTTGTGCTTAGGAGACCATTTCAGGCAGGACAAACTCCACAGAAAGTGCCGTTTGTCAGAATTTGCTAGATTTTGGAATGAACAGGAGTTGTGACTAGAAATCAAAAAAGGAGGCCATATTGAAATGAGTAGTTAAAACTACAAAAGATGAAGGAATCTCCTATAAAACCTCCAGAAACATACAAACAATTCAGAGGTGTGGCAGCTTAGGCTGGGTGCCTCCTGTTCCTGCCACATCATAGAATAAACCAGGTTGGAAGAGACCTTCAAGATCATCGCGTCCAACCCATCAACCAATCCAACCCATCTAAACAACTAAACCATGGCATCAGTTACACCCTGGGTGTCTTGAGTGCCCAGCCCAGTAAGGTGGACGCAGGAAACAGCGTATTTCATACCCATAAATCCTGCACTCTAGAAATCCATCTGCAAAATCTTTCTTCCTCTTTCTCTTCCTCTTTCTTCCCTCTCTCCTCCCATGGGAGATGCTCCCTACGGGGTAACGGTGGGGGGAGTATCTCAAGGCCTCCTTAATGCCAGGAGGCGAAGGGAGGGGGCAGTCTCAAACCTGGCCAGCCTGAGACCAGCCTAGCTGGGGGGGGGTGGGGGGGGCGCGGAGAAAGAGTCCTGGGGGTTTTGGATACACCCTCAGGTGGGGAGAGGGGAAGTGTTGGGAGGCCTTTGGATGTGCTGTAAGAGGCTCCATATGCTTTGGGATATCTTTGCCACTACTGTTTGCAGTTTCTGTAGAACACCGATTTTCTTTTTTTCCCCATTTAAACTTTCCGTTACTTTCCAATCCATTTGTGTGTCATTCTTTTGCCCCTTTCAGGGGCAACAGAGGATCTCTCCAGCCTTAAACCAGGACTAGAGACATATAAGATGTCAAGGAAGGGAACACTAGACAGTAGGATGGATATTTCAGGGACAGATAGAATAAAGAAAGTGTCAAAGGTTTAGCTTTTGGATGCATGCTATATAGCAGCAGCTGCAGTCTGCAATTCAAACTCATGCAAAATAGACATATAACCTGGCTGTAAAGAAAGGCAGGCGAAGGTATTTTAAATAGCAAACATTCTTCTATTTAAAAAGTCAGCATGTGCACTTCAGGCAACGTTTGTCTTGCCTCATATTTAATCAAAGGCATTCTACCCTGGTGGCTATTCCACAAGATGCTCCAAATCTTCCCCTACTGCCTGGCAGCTTTGAGAAAAAACATTGCTTAAACCAAGCCAAAACGATAATTAAAGCAGTTCAAACTAAGATTTCACTCTCTGTTCACTTTGATGAATAAATATCTCCTACCGTTTTAAGCTATTAAAGCTCAGAGACGTTTTATTTAAAAGAAGTTTCAGAAATCCAACATTTAATGGAAAACCAAATCCACCAGAACAAACTGATTTGGGAGAGGCAGTCAGCCTTAACTACTTAACATGAGTTTTACTTTCAGTAACACCCAACTCTGAATTCAAAACTCAACAATGCTTTGCCAGTTCCAGTGGGAGCATACTACAGTCTTCTGTCTTGCTTTCTGAACCAAAATTCAGTTATCTCTGATAATTTAACACCATCTGTGTTCATTTTTATCTATTTGTGAAGTAACATACCCTGTCCCGCATGCCTCAAGTCCTCAAAGACTTCATTGCACTTCTGTCTCTGACCTCAAGAATGAAGCTTGATTCTCTCCTCAGCAGCCTTCTCAAGCCAAAATATCCTTGTAGCAGGTGGTCTGACCTACTTCCAAAATTTGTTGGGAGGAAAAACAAAGTACTTAATGAAATTTCAAAAATAAACCATATGTGATATATGTCTTGTCACATACCATTGACCAGGAACATCAGGAAAACAGTCTTAAAAGAATTTATTTCTTCATAACAATCTAAGCTGCTTTCAGAGCACCACTGTCTTCATTCAGCATAATGGAAATATTTTAACCTACTGGTAATTGTATTAGTTCCTAAATCTGATTGAGTCTGGGCATTCTGCCCCTATGAACTGGCACACAGTAGTGGGGACAAAGATTCAGAAGAGATTAAGTCAAGACTTCCTACAGGATTGAGCAAACTAGTTTCAAGCTTAAAGTGGAATAGAGGGGGGAAAGAATGCACTGTACATCACAGATTTAATAGTTCTTAATATTGGTGTCCCTGAAGAACCTCTGTCTCAGTTTTACTTCTACTGGAATCCACAGCTGAAATGCTCACACACACAGAGTTGAATGAAGTAAAACAATTGTATCTCCAACACACAGCAAGGTTCATTTAAGAAGAAAGCCTTCTGAAGGTAGAGACCTGGATTCATCTTGACTAATCTTAAGAGCACCTGAGAAGTATATCATTGTTCTAGGCTCAATTTCTAAAGAAAAAGAATCACAAGAGGTAATTCCAGACCAAATAGGTAGAATATCCAAAGACATTTGTGGCTTTAGCTACTCACTACAAAAGAGAGCAAAGTGCCTGGCTTAAGAAACTGAAAAGCATTGAAAGTAAGTTAAGATGCTTCTCAGTTGACCACATTTTCAGAAAAGAAACTGGGTTCATAAAAGCTTAATCAGAAAAAACAAGGTCAAAATTGGGTTGTCATTATGATTTCCCCAACCATCAGTAATTTTAGGATTATTGTGCCAGTATCAAATACATTTTGTGATGTTTTAAAGATCTTGGTTCACATGAACAGAAAAGAAAAAAAGGAAAGATCAGGTTTCACAGAAAACCATGGCTAGTTCCAGAATATTTTAGTAGTTTGCCTTCTTGATAGTCATCAGTCACAGAATTATTTTCTTCTACACAACAGCTTGGAAAAAGGTGCTGAAGGGAAAAGTAAGTGGGAAGAAACAAATGAATAAGTAACCTGAGACAGCATATGTCCTTGATAACTGCTCAAACTTGAGTTTGATTTAAAAGCTATCACCCTTTAGTTTATTAACTCAACTCTTTCAAAAGAGAGATTGCCAAGATTTTCTAAGTGTTTGTGCAAGATTTCAAGGCCCAACGATCCATGGGGAGAATTAGACTAAAATGTTTCTTTAAAAAGCAAATATTGAAATTCCAACGAGCTGCATACAGTATTAAGAAATTTTTCTATTAACAGTATGATTTAATTTCTTGGGAAAGGAACATGTGCTACCAATAAAAGAGGAAAACATTTGTATTTTCTTCTAATAATGCTTAGAATTCTGCTAAATAGCTGGAAAGTTTTAATCCTCTTCTAACAACTGGGTTTAGAAGAAACAGAAACAATCCAGCAATCCAAGATTCATTATGCTTTTTTACAGTCTTATGACATCACATCACTTCAGAGTAAGGAAATATATTACACTTATTTATGCCAGTGAAAAAAATCACAGAATCACCAAAGTTGGAAGAGACCTCAAAGATCATCAAGTCCAAAATATTACAAACTAACAACTTCAGAGGGCAAAACTAAATATTGTCCCAGTGAACAGGACAGTTTGACAATACACACTGTAAAGACTTCAGACTATAGAGCTCATCTTGTTCAGTGAAAGTCAAGAAATACAGTACCTTAACAGAACAGGGGAGAAGAACAGAGGAAGTTTAGGGTGACCAGTACTTGAAAGCATCACAGAAACATTCCTCTGTTGACAGAGAACCTGAGAACTGTGTGGTATCGCGCAGAAGAAACTTTCCAATTATTACAAGTAACCTCATGCCTGTCTCCACCAAATAGTCACACAGCATCTGCAAGTACTTTTCAAAGTCCTTTTTGATGAAATAAGCCAAAAAACCACACACATTCACTCCCAACATAACCATACAGTTGAAGTTGCTTCCATTTTCTTTTCCTCTGCACCCTAGCCAGCAATACATAAATCAGATCTTATCATGGTGAGGAACGCTTCTTATTGCTCATGAAGCAAGGCTCAGGTATAGAGGAAAAGGGCACTTATTCTAGTAACTGATAGTTCTGAATGACCACACCATCTCCTTTTCCACCAAGACAACCTTCCTCAGACTCACACAATCCTCAAAACCTTTGAGGAGCTGGAAATCATTCCTCAATTTAAAAACAAATAAAAAGCCTCTGACTGCACATAAACTCTTTAATGAGTAGCTGAACATTCTTATAAGACAGTAAGATGAACCTACACTATATTTAAAGTATACTGAAGCAGATCTGCAGGTTTTCAGCCATATTAAATTAATAACAGCTTTTCTTTTGCACAGCATGAATGCCAATCTAAAGGTCACAGAAGAAGGCATCTTCTCTTCGTAATTTTCAGTCAGCCTACAGCTCCTAAGGGATGCCACTTGGCAACCCTGGAAACTCTTATTGTGTGAGAGCTTATGGAGACAGAGCTACACAGTTGTCAGTCTCAGCTTAATAGGAACCGACCCTAGACAAATGCATTAACACACTGTTTTCAATTAGGAATGGGCTTCTGTTCCCTCCTTTACAGAAGCCTTTATTTGAGTAACAATTAAAATTGTTAGTCAATGTCATAACATGACATCAAAACAGCCTACTCAGAGTCACAAGAGTTCAAGGATCTATCACAGCTCTCCTCTAACACCAGAATAATGCCAACTGCCAGCAAACTGTCTACTCTAGCATGTCTTTGAATCAGGTTTTTATGCCTTCTTTTTACTGAAAGTACAGAATTTAATAACAGAAGTCCACTTATCTCAATAGGAATCATAAGAACCTTCCAAAATCTCCAGAGCCCATCACCACCTGCAAGTCACTTTTATGGGGGCTTTTTGTTTGTTTGGGTTTGGTTGTTTTTTTTGGAGTGGGGTTATTTATTCTTTGGTGGGGGGGCTGTTTGTCTGTTTGTGAGGGGTTTTGTTTGTTTGGGGAGGGGTGGTGGTTTTTTATTCTGCCATGTCTTCAGGAAGGGACCTTTTCTCCAGTATTGAGAAAAAATCCCCATCTTTGAAATTCTGCAAAATTTGCCAGAAATTATGCATTTTCTAGAGAAAGAAGAGAGTTTTTGATAAAATATACTGCAGGCAGGAAGGAGGGAAAGTGAGGCACATGAAAGGCTGGAGAGACACTCTCTTTTCTTGGAGAGTGTGTCTCATAGTTATATAACATGGTAATCTGCCAGCATTTCCCAGCTACGGCCCTAAACTTCATGCCTAAACCTGAGCAGCACAAGTGTTTTCTGAGAGGTATGGCTGCCTTTAGAAGTCCTTTAGGAAGAACCAGCTCATACAGTGTAAGCAAAATGGTTTTCAGGTCCCCAGGTGGTAGTGAAATATTGAAGTACCACCTCAAAAACACAAGCACAAGTTTCTTGAGTTGTTCCTTCCATGCTAAAATGCTTGCGTGAGCTGCAGAAACCGTTTTATTTAATGCCTGCTCACAGTTGGTCAGTATCTGTGCAGCTACATGTCAGAGAATTAACCATGGTTCTCTGCTCAATTAACACTAACTGCATGCCTGTGAATGGCAGGGAGCTTCAAAGTCATCAAGAAGAGACAGAAGCTAAAGTTACTGCACTCAAGAGAGGTCCTACAGAAGATAAAATAGCACTTATTGTCCACATTTTTCAGACTAGTAATGATTTTAAGTTGTGTGCATCTCAAGTGAATTGTAAGTACAACTGAGGAACAAATAAATAGAACATGAAGTCAGTCAACCCTTAAAATTAAATGTGCTGCCTATGTTAAGAATGGAACCAATTACAAACACTGATGTGAATTAAAAAAAAGTCATTTGCTGCACATCAGTTTTCTTTGTTTAGCATTAACTTTGTCAAGGTAGTAGTATAACATATGTTACACAAATACCAAGTTGAGAATGTCTTTCTTTGTGACTGATACTTACCTTGCTTTATGTAGGCTTTTCTGTACCAAGGACAATCCAGGTCTAGAAAAAAGACACTTGATATTTTTAATCCATCCTGTGAAAGGGTAGATTTGGCCAAGAATTTACTGCATTATGAAATGTTTCCCACTTGTTAAAAACAAACCCCCAAAAAAACCCCACTTCCTCAGTTGCTTTCTTTTTCTTGGAGACTACCTGCCTAAAACAGCAACAGTAATTCCATATTAAAAACTAAGACATTAGCTGCCTTCACAAAGAGAAGTCCACAGGAATTTTTAATTGATTTTGTATCCTAGGATACCACCTTAAGAGCAAGTTTCCAATAAAAAAAAACCAAAACAAAACAACATTGCACTTAGTGAAGAAGTTTGAAACTTTCCAGAACTGTGATGTTCTCTTTCCTTGAAGGCACAATTTTTAAATAACTATTTTAATAGCTTAAAGCAAAGTTATTGAGGGACATCCTCTACTTATGGTTTTAAGTAAGAGTATCTGTATTTCAACCAGGCAACCAGCACCAGAACAAGAGGACACAGTCTCAAACTGCACCAGGGGAGGTTCAGACTGGATGTTAGGAAGAAATTCTTCACAGAAAGAGTGATTGCCCAGTGGAATGTGCTGCCCGGGGAGGTGGTGGAGTCACCATCATTGGAGGGGTTTAGGAGGAGACTTGATAGGGTGCTTGGTTGCATGGTTTAGTTGATTAGGTGGTATTGGATGATGGGTTGGATGCAATAATCTTGAAGGTCTCTTCCAACCTGGTTTATTCTATTGAAATTTGTAGAGGTAAATATTAATATTAAACATAATATTAATATTATGTTTAACAGTAATATAATATTAATATATTATTACTCTAATAATATTATTTAAATTAATAAATATTATAATATTAATGTTAATATTATATTAATATTATGTTTAATGTTAATAATATTCATATTAAACATAAAAAAATCATTCACTTTTATTCTGGTATCATTGCCACTGGAAAGTTACCTGTCTGGAGCCAAATGGACGATATCATGCATAAACTGACAAATAATTTGCATTATTGAATCTTGTTAAGCTAAACAAACCACCTGTTCAAATAAGTAGGTCCCATTATAAACCACATTTGCTCTACAAAATGCAAATGGAGGACTTTACAAGGTAAGAAAGCACTTTTGCCCAAAATTTAGTCTTTATCTAAACATGCAAACTGTAAATATGCTGAACAAATACACACATCACAACACTTCTAAAAATAGCACCGTTTCATAATTTTGCCGCTATGTGTGACCTTCATTAGTTTTCTTCCATTTTAGCCAAGTGAACCAATTAAACAGAAACCAGAGAACTGAGCTTGCAACACAACAAATCAGGCCTTATCTCCTCAAGCAGATGGTATCCTTGATGTTTGCATTGTGTCCACACACTGCCTTTACAAAACCAGACTGTAGCACACAAACTAAAAAATGACACCTTTGGTTAAGAGACGTTTAAAAGCCAAACTGCAATGGTGCAGCTACAATAAAGCAAGACATGAGAAAGCAAGCTATGAGAAAGTGCTCCTCCTCTGCACAAATGCATGACAATATTAAGGGTCCACACTAACAATACCTTTTCATATACTTAAGATTTTAATCTGGAAAAACATTATTAATACTCACAGTAAGAGCATGCCCTCATGATCTGTATTCCTACACATAGCCATGACACCTACTCATCTATTTTTATTTTTCTTACACAGCAAAGTTGGCAAGGAAATCATTGCAAGACCTCCTCCTGGAAAGATTTTCATTTTGGCCTGAGCTCATAAAACAGTTTAACACTTCTGAGAGTCCCACTATCTTCTTCAAATCCATCAGCATCTTACAGGGAAGTGATTGCTTCTCTTCCTCTAGAGTACAAACAGCACCACTTCCTTGTACCAGGAGGAAAAATAAATGAGTATATCCATAAAAACATACATATACTATTCCATATATGATAAGAAACCTGTCTGGCTTTGAGAAGTTATCAATAATTGAGTTGTGTAAAGCATATTAAATGCAAGCCAACAATTGCAATTGTATACTGTGCAATTTTAATTATATTCTAAATTTGCAGAAATGTTGAAGTCAAAACAGAGATTCTGAAGAGTTCTAAGAAAATGCAAAGTCACTCTGTCTGTAAGGAGAAACACATTTTAACAAAACTGAATTAAATGCATGAAATCCAAAGTAAATGCCTATCCAATGATGGGGGGAGGAAGCAAGTTTCAGTCCCTGAAATGCTGGTTTGTCAGGGTCTCTTTTATCAGGGGTTGTTTTCCCAGGTTCTTTTGCAGGTTTAATTCGTAGGGATTTTCCCTGGAGTTCTAAGGAAGGCCCACAAAGAACCATGTGCACCTAAAAAACCCTGATGTTTTCAAAACTAGGAAGGAGTTCTGGGGATTGAGGAAGCAAATGGATGTCATGGAAGAGTTTTCTTCCTAGCAATCATAACTTTCCTTAAGTACTTAAGTCCAAGCACTACCTCTATCATCCATCACAACCTCTATCATCAAAGTAAGATCTTTACATTGCCATCAACTTTTATAGACCACAATTTAAATTCCTTTTAACTGAATACAATATGTAATCATGTATTTTAGAAGTACAAATCAAGACATCAGAACTAACCAAGCTGTTGGAGAGAGAACATTAAAAGTTCAATTCTTCAATGCGTAGTGTCAGCAGGGAACAACCACCTAATGCAGATGCCCAGTTAGGACTCTTGACTTCTACTACTATCTTTTTCTTTTTTTTAGCCTGAGGCATCTAATGATAGCACTCAACAAATGGTATCTATAGTTCATTGTCCAACTGCACTAACTATTTATGGGGCTCATGTCAATTTTTGCCATGGATGGGCAATTGCAGTCTCGGCCTCATAAAATAATAGACAAGAGATGACTGTAGAGAACAGCTACATTCACAAAAAATAATCCTAGGAGAGCTTTATTCTCAGAAAATTACTTTTCTTGGCTCAGAGCTTTAAGATTTTATTGCTTTTTAAGTTAGTGATGAAAGATTTAATCACAGATTTGTTAGATTTAGCCACTGAACACAGGCTTCTCCAGAACCTTTGAAGCTCCAGCAGGAGTCACAGGAGAAGTTCCCAACTGGCAAAATTTTGGATTTACCATGGATTTCCTCCCAGTAATCATTCACAGCTTGAATTAGCAATAAAGAAATCCATCATCGTGCCCCCAACGCCATCTGGGCGATCAGGCTTTTGGCAGAGAAAAATGGAGCAGCAATTGCCTAGCAGCACAGGAAATCAATGACTTCCCCCAGCACGAGTGAGCAACAGGCTGCTCCTGCTGAGTGCAGGATCATTCATTTCCCTTCCTGACAGCAAATCTGCTTTGTACATGCAGTGAGCAAAGTCTCCATTACACTGGCAGGACACGCACACTACCCCCCAGATCCTGCCCTTACCAGTAGGATTAGGCAGTGAGCTACACAATTTCAACTGTATAATCAAAGAGGGAAGGACTGTGGAGATACCAGTCTCCTGGGAAAGCCTTTAGGTTTCAGGCTACAAGGTAGACAACAAATATCTCAGTACAATACTGATATCAGCTCATCTCAGATCCCAGGACTTGACAACATCATGGCCAAGAGAAGCTGGTCTTCTCTTTTCCCCCGGGAGTAGTGTAGTACTATTTACTTCCAGTAATTAGAGCTTTAAAACAGCTGCAAAGGTCTATTTTTCATTTTAAGCACAACCATTAAAGAGGAGTTTGGAATATTAAAAGAAAAACAACAAAATCAACAAAACACCTGAGCATTATCCAGGAGACAAACAGCCACACTGGCATCTTTCCAGGTTGCACTTCTTCGTAGCCAAACCACAAGTTTATTTACATATACAATACAAACCAGACATGCATCCCTTTTTATTGAGAGAGTTTGCAGGAACTGGAATAGTCAACATCTTCTGCCAAGGTCACAGCAGAGACCACCGCTGATCTCTGCAGCTTTAAAATCCCAACTTGTTCTTCAGATTTACTAACCTTAGTGCTCCCTGGAGCATGAGGCAATGTAAGAAGGACAGGAGTTGAGAGCTTCCCCAGACACACATTTTACCTTTGCTGCAGGCAAAAAGAATTTCACATCCACATTTTTGCTCTGGGTCAAAGTTTCCATCAAAGCCACAGTAACAGAATCATTACAGGCATGTATGCAGCCTTCAAGAACTGAACTATTGCCTGTAACTGGTGTCAGAGGTTGATACAAGTAGCAGATGGAAGCAACTTCTGGTCAAGACAGAATGGCCTTGATTTGAACCAGAGCTCCAAATAAGCAGACTGTCCATTAACCAGCCCTCCGAGATCAGAAGGTATTGATGAAGACGTTTCCAGAGCTATGCCTGCATATTAGCTCCAATAGTGGCAGATATGTTAGGATCACCACTCCATCTAACTGACTAGATTTACCAGTATCAAGAATATTTTGCAGCTCTCCTGGTAGCTACACTGTTAGCTGTATATCTATGAATCACCAAACATAGAATCTGTAAAACACAGTTATGTTATAGCAGAAGTATCTTGGTCTCTAGTAGCTTCTAGCTTCTCAGGGATACTGCTTGCTCATTTCTTCAGTTTAATAAGTTACATCTGTAAATGCAAGTATCTGCTTTATTTCTCTAGAGTCACCATTGCTCTAAATCAATTCAGGTCAAGCTGAAATTAGTCTTGTCCTTCACCAGGTTAACAGCTTCTTCAGTTTTGCTATAATTAATACATGTCCGTAGATGAATTACAAATAAATGAAAGCCAAAAAAAAAGAAAGAAGTAGGGTTATTCTGTGATATATTTTTTCTTGTCTCTCCATCCCCAAGTTCAGTAAGAAGTCTGTTAAACAACCCACTCAACTGCAATTTAGTAAGTCATAGGGGGGGAAAAAAAAGAGACACTGAGTTAAGGTATTTAATAGAATACGTAACCTACAAGATTTTCCTCAACAAATGTGGTCATCACACAACCCTACCTGCTGTCCTGCAAAAGGGGAAAAGCTCACTCATTTTCTAAGCTTGCACCTTCTTCATAGTCCATTCTACCTGCAGTAAGTTTCATCGTTTGGTCACTCTGGACAGCAGTAGGCCTGCACTTATCATGGTGGAATGTGTCCTCACTGCTGTCCTTACAGTTTACGGAAAGGCAAGGACAACGAGTCATAGAACTGCTGCAAGAAAAAGCTGAAACAAGTTAACAGAATGAGCTGCTTCAAAATTACAACCTTCATCTTACATTTCCGGCATACAGTGCCAAAACCACATCACACTTTCGACTGACAGATTTAGAGCTATTATTTATCTTAAATGACAAGCCCATCACTGAAGCCAAGTAATGCTTCATGATGTGTTCCTGAACTGCTTAACACTATAAACAGTGGAAAGCCTAGTTCTCTGTTCTAAAGAAAAAGTAATTTTTTTTATTAACATAATTTTTTAAACATACTTTATTAACATATTTTCCTTTTGGACAATTGTATTTTCTTCATGCTGAGACTAATCATCATGAAAACTCTTACCTGTTTTCCATCTAATGTGTATAATCGTTTAACCACCCCTGAATCCAGCTTGATGGCATCAGTTATATCAGTAAGAACTTGTTCAAATGAATGTGCTGTCTTCTTGTTGAGCAGAATCCGGACTGCTTTCCGTGGTTTCACTCCGCTCCTGATGATAGTGACTAGTTTAGGCCTAATGAAATCCTTATTCTCTTTTGTGTCTGGAGTACCTCCTTTAGCAGTGGCAAGAGAAGGTACTGAACGAGAAGTAGAAGTTGTCTTGACATTCACTGACCAGTTTGGGTTTACATTCTTTGTGTACTCCAGTTTCTTGAAGGGTTCTATGGAACCACATACATAGCTTTCCCCTGCAGAAACAAAAGTACCAGACCTGCATGTCAGATCAGAGGAGAGGGGAAAAACAAAAACAACCATAAAACCACACACACACACAAACAGGAAAATCCCAGAAAAATACCAAATCAAATCCTTCTCAAATTGTTAAACATTATTCTTATCACTCTCTATCTACAGTGCTTAACACACTGATCTCTTCCCTCCCAGAATGCTATAGAATATAAAATGCCTATTAAAGGTCACTCATCAGCTAACCATTGAGAAAAGGCTGTTAGAAAATCCTTGAATGCAACTGTTTTCTTTTCAGAAGATGCCATCTGCAAGGGGATGACTGCTGTCAGTAAGTAGTGTTCATATCTCATCAGCTGCTTGGACCCAGCACATTATCACAGTAGTCCCCCAGTCTTCATGCTTACATAGCCTGCTCCTATCAAAACAGCAGGCCTTCAACACTTCAGATGAGATAATATAAAGCATTATCAAAAAATACAGGTTACAAATTACTTTCTATTAAAAGTGGATTAAAATGTCATAAGAGATTTGTTAACATTTTATTATTTAAAGCTTTAACCAGCATAAACCCAGGATATATATAGGCAAGAAATCTTACTGTATTATTCTACTGATGTAATATATAGTATGGGAGGAAAGGAAGGAAATTAGTTGCAATTAGGTTTCTCACAACAAAATTTACCATACTTTAAAGGGGAAAAAATGGATTGTAGCTTATATTTCTATGACAACACTATCTACAATAAAACATTTTTACAACCACACAATTTCTGGGGAGCTAGAAGATAGCCAGAAAGCATCTTAATCCAGACCAAATACAGGCTGCTGTGAAAAAGGAAAGTGCTTGGGTGCTCCAAATCATTCCCTTCAGATTGACTGAGTGACTGGGTGAGTTTGATCAGCTCAGTCATCTGACTGGACACAACAAAGATAATACTAATTTTGCAGCAACAACCTGATCCAGTTCATCCTCTGGATGAAACAAACAAACAAACCACCCAATACTAGATCCAGTAAGACCACACCTTCTGGCAAATGCAGTTAAACTCCATTAGAAACAATGCAAAGTCCTATCCTGAACAATAGTACAAAAGCATCCAAGACATTTTAATTCTGGGTTCAGCAGTTCAGTGTATTCTAATAGCGCACAAGGCTTCACATTATCAGTCTAGCCCAAGTTATTAAAGTAAAAGAACAAAATTCAATGATCTACCTCCTATGCCAAAAAGCACATAATCAGATTTTCCTAATGATCCCTATCCTAAGGAAATGGGACTCACAGTTCAATTACTTAAAGAAAAAGAAGTATTTAAATTTTATTTCTGGGCACAAATTTTAAGGATTCAGTGCATCCAACCCAATCCCAGCACACATGAAATGCCAGCAGATACACAGTCTTATTGCATTTAGAAGTGAGGGCAGTTAGGATTCACTGGGACATGAGGCCCCAGATGCAACAGGGGTTCAAATCCATCGGCATGATGCTCCAAAGATGAGACAGTAACGCTTTGTACAGTGATTATCGGAAAGGCCATGGAAAGACTCCAAAAGAAGACAATGAAGTCAGAGCAACATGTGACGATAAACTAGCGAGGAGAAAAGATAAAGGCAATGACAGCATAATCTTATGCTGTAAAACCATTAAAAAAAAAAAAAAAAAAAAAAAAGAGAGAGGAAAAAAAGGAAAGGCAGTGTTCTTTTAAAGCAGAACAAAATACACAGTGGGAAATGAACTAAGGCATTCCAATGCTTGCTAGTCATCATCCCAATTCAAATTAAGATGTTACTGTAAAGTGCAAATTAAGAAAAGACTAAGACGGAGTGTTTGCACAACCTTAAAAGTAAGCTCTTCCTTTTATCCACTGTAAATATATGAGAAATATATATATGGTAACATAAGAACAGAAAGGCTTAGCAACAGTAATGATCCAAGAGTGACCAAAAAGCACATACTCTCTTTTATCCATTCCCTTTCCCATATTTTTGGCACTAGATACTCAATTGCTACAAGGTCAGAATGCACCCTCAACATCACATCCATAGAATTAATGTATTTTTAAACACCTTTATAGCATTTTATAGGGGGGAAAAAAATCCTGTTGTGAATAGGACTTCACACAATACAATAAATATATTTTCTGTAAAATGTTTAGCAAAAGTCTCTTCTACAGTTTTTTTTTAATGTATTATTTTCTCCACTTGTGTTTGCTGTAAGACTTAAAACCCATCAGGTGGGGTAAGGGGGGATGGGTAGAAAAAGCGAGGGAATAAAAATCCTATTTTCATGTTCAGTGCTATCAGAGAAATTGTTCAGTTTAATTGCATGAAATATTTATTTTTAAAGTCTCCATATTAAAACTCACTTCTCAAAATGTAGGTGCAGAAACAAATGGCCACACACACATTGTATCCAGAAGATTTACAATTTAGTTTATTAAGAATTCTTCTGATTCCCCTGGGAAGGATAGCATTCCACTATCAGCTAGGTCGGCTAAGCCCCTTGTATCTTTAAACAGCACATCAATTCTTCATTATTGGGGTGGTTTTAGGCTATGCCTTTAAAATTTAGGTACAGATTTTGAGCAGAGAAGTAGAAAAATATAAATAAATCACCGTTGGGTGTAAAAAGGAAAACTAAAGATTATTCTGAACAAATTAGTTGGAGGGATACCTGTCATAAAACAAGCTGTACCAAAACAATTGCTTCTCTTTTCTGATCTCTTCTCTGTTTGCTTCACTCTGGAGAGATTAACCTGCTTTTTTTTGGCTGGCCTTGGCTTGGCTGCATTGTTTAGTTAAGTCTAACACACTGCTTTCTCTCTGCTCCTCTTCTCTCTTGGGACAGGGATAGAGCAGGGCAGTGGAACAGCTTCCCTGGTCTCTGACCAGGGGGATTTTCATGTTGTTTGCTAATTGTAAATATCTGTATAATATTGTAAATACTGTATGTTTTGTAGATATTCATTGCATTCCATTGTAGAGTGTAGCTCTTGCCTGTGAGTACAGCTTCCACTTGCTTCTAACTGAGTTGGTTTGGCAAAGTTAATGCTGGGGGGGAAATCTCAACCCACCACAATTATGAAAATAATTTTGTGTAAATGACCATTAAAAAAATACCAACATACTGAGATTATCTATTGTTTTAACATCAGACTTTTTCCCCTTTCTTCATTTCCAACAGTACTATATTACATCAATGAAGTATTTGCACCATTATTTTTTTTGTCCTTTAAAGAGGCTCATATTTAACTGCAGAATAACTTGGAGGTAAGGCATTGGAGGCCTTCCAAGACCAAATGTCTTTAGTAAGAGCTATTTTATTTAGCAAAACAGATACCCCTCCCATAACACTGTTATTTAAGATTGCTTATACTTTAAGCAAAGTGCTGGGGCTTGTAAACCTTCAGGGATGTTAGCCATGAACTGCAGTTCTTATTCACAAGGGCAGGTCTGTAAGGAAAAAACCTAAATGGACAAAACTATGTCCTAAAAGTACCTTATATCATAAAACAGGACCTACTGATCTTAAGATTAGATAACATCCAGCAAAGTACTCAGACCACTAGAAACACTCAAATAGAAGCTTAGATTCCCTGACAGTACCTACAAATGTCAATGTCTAGCCTAATCCTCTTTAATATGCGCAGTGTTTGTACGCAGAGCAAATGTCAAAGAAAAGGACAAAAAGCCTTCCCTTAGATTTTCATCTCTTCTTTTTTACAGTTAAGGAGAAAAGACTTCAAAGAAGTTTTAATAGGGGCATGACTCACCTTCTGCCTTAACTATCGTTTCCTCACCAAAACTATTAGGTAATGACACCATCTCCTTTTGGTTGTTTGGTAACCTCTGGCTACAACTGCCTTCCAGACACCAGCCTAACATCCATGACTTGTACCTGAAGGGACACAGAAGCTGTGATCTGTAGGCAGGCAATACCTGCAGCAAGTTTGTTCTCCCAGCTCCAAAGTACCAGGAAAATACACCTCCACAGGGTGAAACCACTAAGCACCATCAGCACTTATTCAGAGTCAGGCCTAAGTACAAACATAGCCCACAAACATCACCTGTGACTAAATGGCAGCAGAAGAAAGAAGGTAACATTTTCCATACACTAGATTTGCAATAGAATGGATGTTGAAGGAAGCTTTGGAGATACTGGATTAAACAAAAGCATGGAAAAGGTAGCCCAATTAAAATGTTTATTTGATTGCAGCTCCCCAAGGGAGAGGACGTAGCATTTCACCATGCAGACAGCAGTCACCAATGAAATTTTGACTACTGATTACAATGAAACTTTGACTCTTGATTACAGTATCAATAGTCAGCAGAAAAAGAAAAGGGGGACATTCAGCTGTTTGGAAATATCTGACATCTAGGAAAAAATTCATTACTAAATGTAGAATGTATCCCTTTCCTGACAGCCCTCCTATCTTTTCACAGCAACAGTGCAAATGAAGCACACACAACTTTAATCTTTTAAAAAAAAAAAAAAAAGAAAGATTAAGATACACAATTCTTGTTTGACAGTTTTAAACCAGTAATCCTACAATTTAGGTTGTGCAAGTGCCCAGAAAATTCCATGTGGAACAATTAAAACAAATCTTAGCCTTGAGAAGCTAATCATGTAGGACAGAACAGGGTTTATGCTTTAGGGGAAAAACAAACAAAACCCCACCAAACACCCTACTACCTGCAGTTACACACCTGCTCAAGTTCATTGCAGTTGAACTACTAGAGCCATGTAACACTGAAGGGTAGTTCTTACAGGTCATGACAAAATTTCATTACATGCTTTATGTATTAAAAATGCAATTTAAAAAATATCTGTGTACAAATGGCCTGCCAAGAAAACATTCAATCACTGCCTGTAAGTACTGGCACTCTCCTGATGCAAGCGTTGATTCCTTCTTTGGCATACTGGTATTAGCAGTTAGTTTATTTCCTTCAGCTTGCTGATGTTCCCACTACAAGAATGATCAAGGCATTATCTCTTAAAAAGGATTATTTGCATTGCTTTTCTGTGCTAAAGGCGACTTGGCCTAAAATGACTTCATAAGGAAGCCAGCTGGTCTTAGGTGAAAACCCTAGAGAAGGAATAGAGAATGTTTGAGAACATAGAATCTGCTTGACTCCTGCAAGCAGAGAGGGAACAACCAACCCCTCTTTGTGGGGACAGCATGACTGCAAATCTATTAAAAATACTGTTGATTCCTTGTAGCAGAGCACGTACAAGACCACAGTACTTGCACACTTTGGTGGGGTGGGTGTTCAGTGTAGCCACTGTAGTCCATTTCCCGAGAGGACAAGAAACACATAAGAAAAATAGGGAAGGGATTGGCATCCCCAGCACTCTGTGCAGCAGGCACACCTGCCCTTCTTCATTTCCATCCTTTCATATTGTACATTAAAAGGCAGAAGAGCAGTCTCTCAGGGCAAAGGACAAGGAATTCTAACACTCCCTCAAACAGAGCAGATTGCAAAAGACAGATGACCTGAACCAGATAAGTTACTACCTGATAGTTCCCAAATGTGTTCTTTAATAGAGCAATAACCTACTTAAACTACATTAATGCTGCCTTGACTTTTTGCAGTGTGTGAAAAAATGCAACAATGCCAAAGAGATGGAGCATCTATAGGAAATAACCTGACCCACCCAGGTTCACCTAGGAATCAAATGCTTCAGAAACTTCAAATCAGATCTTCTCAGACCTTTTAAAGGACTTTTTACATACCATTATTTCTGCTCAGCTCAGACAAAAAAAATATCTTTCTTTCCTCATCAAAAGACATACTGCCTGCCCCTCTCCCTCCCTGCAAATTTCCAGCGTCACCACAAGCAAGACTGGAATTGTACATACTTTAAAAACAACAACAACAAAAACCAACAACAACAAAGCAAAACACTCCACCACACCACTGGAAAGCACCTAAAATAAGAAACTATGGGACCTTCTGAGAAGTTGTTAGGGAGGACACAATGTGAATCAACTGGCTAATGGATAAAATCCTCTCAAATTCATAAAATAATCAAACTGTGCCAGATCAACCCTCTACCGTTTTATGCAACACAATTATTCAGCTGCTTGTTTATTAAACAATATAAGGATTGTAGGCATTTCTGCCACAGGATCCAGTCCAAGTTTCA
The DNA here is from genome assembly GCF_026170545.1 of Melanerpes formicivorus. NCBI lineage: Eukaryota > Metazoa > Chordata > Aves > Piciformes > Picidae > Melanerpes > Melanerpes formicivorus. The sequence continues at coordinate 49,715,569 of NW_027142353.1, read as the reverse complement.
CTAACTGATAGCCCTGGATCAAGTCCATAGTAAACATCCAGTGTAAATTCAATCCCATAAACAAATGTCCACATAAATTCAGCTCTACAAACATTTAAACTGATACTTTACTATTATTTTGATAGCATATTACATATGCGTATGAACCTTTCTAGCCTATCAATTCCCGGCTGCTCTGTTAGGCATAACTTAGAAGAGCACTGGATCCAAAGTGTTTCAAAGACCATATCAATCTGTTCCTACAGTCTAGTCTAGATGAACTTCCCACCAGCATCACTGGAGCAGGTGGTGAGATAAGGAGACAGCAGTAGAAGCTGGCAGGAGAGGGAAGAGATGTGGAATGAGGTGACAGTGGGAGTTGGACGACCCACATACAAAAAAAAGTCAGGAACTCTGTCATGCTCCACCACTTCAAGACAGGAGGCACTGCCTTTCCAACCCACCACTGACAGGCAGCTTCTCTGCTATAACAAACTCAAACTGAGGGCCTCCACATACAAAAACCCTCAGTCCTTACGTGACTCATCATCTCCTCTGCCACTGCAATAAGGTTCACAGCTCCCAAAAGTTACTAGCTGGTTACATCCATTACCAGGTTTTTAAACAGACAGTATATCTGTGTTCTTTCCAACTGCTCCTTCAATGAGGATTGCACCTCCAAGATAATAGTTGACAGGCATTAATTTTAATTTGAATTTCAGGTTATTCCTTAGCACTATTATTGCCATCCTGCCTACACAAAATGTGTACACACTCATACAGGTCTTTACAACAGTTTGGTAGTGCACCCAATATTGATAACATGACAATATTGTTTCCCAGCAGTCTTGTGGTTTGGGATTTTGGGTTTCTCATTGCTGGTTCTCTGCTGCAGGGCTCTTCTTTTGTGGTAGGTATTGTGGAAACCTAAAACAATTGATTCTGCTTCATACCCAGGACTCTGAGGTAATAATATAATAAAAATTAATGAGAAAGGGATGAAGAACTAGCTATGAATTGATTCTGTGGTCTTTGTTCTACATAGCAGGACCCCAAGAGTAAAAACTGTAAATAATACCCTTTGTTTCAGAGTTATCCTGCTCTTCCAGTCTATTACTGGTCTTGTTATGCCATTCAATGATGACTTTGGGGGAAAGGATCATTAGTTCACCTCTGCCTTCAGCTTTAAAGATGGTACATTTTTGGAAAAGCAAAAAGCATTTAGTCCTTTCCTGAGACCTTGTTTACAGATAGCTTAGCCTTAAGAGCAACTTCACCTTTATTTTTAATACATGCTTCGATTACATGTAATACCTAGGGAATAATGTCCCACTTGGAAACTGTTCCCTAAAGGCAAGAAGGTCCTGAACATCAGTTCTTGACAAAAAGACGGTAACCTGAGTCTACTGCATAATTTCCTTCATCTAAAGTGACAGAAGTTACAGAGTGTGTGAAACTTTTTACATTACATATCCTTTGTTATCAAATTCCAACAAATTTCACATACCATAAGTCTTACAGAACAAAAAAAACCAAACCCAAACAAACCAACCCCCCAAACAAACCAACCCCCCAAAAAAAACCAAACCCCAAAGACAAAAAAGCCAACACCAAACTAGGGATGGCATTAGTTTCAAATGAAGGGAAGATGTATTCATGCACCTCAAAATAACCCACAGCACCAGCATACAGCCACACCAGATATTAATTATATGCAGCACAGAACTAAATCTCTTTCTTTTGGGACTATCTTACATGCAGCTCTATGCATTTAGCTCTGGGATGAAAGACAGTGGCTGCTGTCTTGCTTCTCCATCCTCATATACCATATAAGAAGCTAAGAGTACAGTAACTCCCTCATAACGACAAGCAGAAAACCCAACACCAAATCAAGGCTTCAATCATTTACTTTCAACAAAATCACTACGATCAATGTCTTCCCTCCCCCCCCCCCCCCCCCCCCCCCAAATATCTAAATGCATAAGAGTCTAATTAAATTAATTTATACAGTAAGGGAACAGTCTCACCACAAAGAAAGCAGTGCTTTGTATTTCAATGGTTTGAGCACAAATGTCATTTGGCAAGAGGCAAAAATCAAGTGATTTTCCAGCTATTTAAACACAAAGCACAGCTCCAAGCTAATTAATGTTGTACCAGACCAGCCAAAGTCTAATAAATTTGTCCAGTAAAGAGTGGAAGGAGCCTACATAAAAACCACTGAGCCAATAATATATGAACCTGTACTCTACAGTGAAGCTCTACAAGGGAAACAGAACAAAAATAACCACCTTGAAGTTTTATACAAATAGACAGAAGCCCCCTTTCAGATGGAACAAGGATGTAGCTCTCTACTTGCACACACAGACTGACTTCTGTAAATCCCACAGCATTAAGGGCACACAAAAATAACACTGTCCAACTTGAAGTACACATAGGAAAGGATGATCTGTTCATTGAAAAGGTAAGCAATAAAGTCCCAAAGAACTGAAAGAAACCACAAAGCCCTTCTTTAAAATAAACCTATGCTCTTGTACTGTCATTTATTTTGACTGATTTATAACTGATATTATTCTTCTATGGGATGCCAAAATAAACCAATTGTATAGGTGGCTGAATTTACTTCTTTCTTTTAAAAGCAGATTCTGACTGGCAACAAAAGACTGTGAAAATCAACATTAACATCAGTGACACTCACTTTGTGATGAACATAGCAGTCAAATAAGCGCAACTATTTATACCACTACTGAGAACCAAATACACAAACACTTTGCTAAACAGATGTTGATTAATATTGGTATTTCCTCCCAGAAATTGATTTTCTCCACCAATTAAATACTGTCCTGACAAACACAGTTCACTGTCCTGGAATTCATTACATTGATCTTAAGATCAGCTTCCTTTCCATTTCACTAAATCTATGGTCCTAACCCTCAAAACCCTTACTTAGATGGACAAACCCACCACTTCAGTTTTCTTTCTTAAGCATTTTCATGTTATCTCCTAATCATCCTTGCATAAAAAGGAGATTATCAAGAGTATCTTATTCTCAAAACTTCTGCTTAAAAAGTTTCCTCTGCTAGGATACCTAAGTAGCCAACTTGATGGTGGCCGAACACCTGCTATGCAAAGATATGCTCCTCTTTCAAGAACCTTATTTGCCATTACCCTTTACTTTGTCTCTCCCCACATTAGCCACCTTCTGATCCTCTCATTACATCCTGATACTGCAAGTTCTCTCCCTCAGTGCTCAAAATGAAAATCATTAAAAAAGGACAGGCTCTGTTAGAACTCTAAATTCTGTCCAGTGGTTACAGATCCAAGCTTTACAGGTTTGCCTATTGCACATTGTGGCCAGAGGCATGACAGAAGCAATGATGAAAAGACATTGTTCCACCTTTATTTTCCGTGAACATAGTCAAGAACCTGCATTTAGACTTTAGAGATGAAAAAAAACCCACCTCATTTATGGACATGTGCTAGTTAATGCTTTCATATCATATGCATTCTGACAATTTATACTAGGAGCTATTTTTTCACACATAAAAAGAAATCCACTGCAAGCCAGAACCACTCTATGCTGGAAAAGCTGCTTTAGCAATTTGTAAAATTGTTAAGAGTGTTATTAATACCCTAGCCCAATATTCAAACTGGTCAAGAGTGTCAGTTTTTTTGCCAACAAAACTATTACTGAAGGAGTGATAAATTCAGTGCCAATGGACAAATTAGTAACTGGCATCTCTGATGTCTGATAGTGACCAAGACCCATCAATTCTGACCAAAACATGACTAATGCTTTATACTGCAGGTACAAGCCAATGTACTGGGGAAAAAGATTCTACAATATGCCCCTGCTGAACCATAGCTACAACATTGCTCTTTTGACAGGTTGCCTGCATTTACACAAGTCCATGAGAGGTGAGTATTTACTGAAGACATTCACTTGCAGGGAAGACTTAGAGCTCCTCACTAAATATAAACAGACTTTAAAAGAAACCAAACAAACATCAAAAAACATCCATGGAGAACTGAATTTCTTGTAGGTTTCATCAGCACCATGGAACTTGTCAAGTTTAAATGACTAAGCTCTCATTGGCATGTTAATTATGCAAGTCCAAAAGAAGCAGCAGATGTGATCTTCAAGATCTAGGACTATCAACATTAGGTGAACAGAAAGGGAAAGGTCAGACTTTCAACAAGTGAGAAATAAGGAGCAAAGTACAAGTATTTCATGAGACAATTTAAGACATTCACAATTCTAGCTATACACTGAAGATTCTTTCTTTATCAATAACACCACCACCATTACAAATTTGCAGAAAGCTTAACAGATTAGACGAACAATGACTCAAACATAACTTTACACCTTCAAATCTTACTGCTGACCTTCTACTAGCTGGTCCAAGGAGGAAATCTTCTTGGAGCCATCAATCGTGTAGATTGTTCTCACTCCCTGGGGCAGATTCACATTGTCAGACAGAGTTCGGGTCAGATCAGCCAGGAGAGCTTCAAAGGATCTAAACCGGTCAGGAGAGATGGCATATACAATCCCTTTGAAATACCGGTCTCCATTACGATAAAACCGAACTTTCTTGGCTTTTTTCTCAGAACTCAGGGTCTGTAGGGTACGGGTTCGGTAAAAGCTGCAGTGGGCACTGTGAGTAGGGCTGGGCAAACCATTCACCCGGGACCCTCTGCCATATCGCTGCGCTTTATCACGCTCGTCAAAATGCTCCAGCTCCATATCTCTCCCAAAAGACATCTTGAAGTTCAACCTATGGGACACACAAAAGAAAAAGTTTAAGAAACTTACACATTTTAAGGGAGCTAACCATGAGTCTCCACATTCTATACATGCCACTTACAAAGGCATTGCTTTCCAGGATGAGAAAACCTGGAAACATTCTCTCATTTATTTCACAGCTAACCCTCCTGCCATGCCATAAAACCTAGTTTATGAGTTAGACTTTTACACACCACAGAAATGCCACTCATGAAACCAAATGCTATCCATATACAAACATTAACAAGCATCTGTTTAAATTCAGTAAGAACTCTGAAAATGAGGTGACAAAGTTGAGCTACTGGAAAAAAAGAACAAATGCATCAACTTTCTACTTTTTCTCATGTTATATTCAGGTGCTATTTGAGTCCAATCAACCTTCTAGACCCTTCGTTCCACTATACTGTTTGTTCCACCTGTGATCTCAAGAGGTGCCATTTCAGAAAGGCAACTAGTCATCAACAAGTAAGCAATTAAGAACTTTTCAGAGGAACAGATGTTGCAGGTTAGCATTGAGAATCAGGATTATCACTTAGTTGTTCAAGCCTCACCGTTCAAAAGTCTCTTTGTGTATTCCATTTATTGGTTTTCCTACATCCTAAGCTTTGTACTGAATTACTTCAGTCATCCCTGTGCAAATCCTTTGCATACTCTAAACAAAGTGCTCAAATGTCATGAAATTAAAAAAAGATTAGAGGGAGACAGGAAACTAGTATCTTTTCAAGGAGCAAGCTACTTTAGCACTCTGTGAAATTTGTGAGATGAATTATTAACATCCTAGGTCTAATATTCAAAATTATTAAGGCTGGCAGCTTCTTTTGCCTACAAAACTATCACCGAATGAGTGATAAATTCAGCATCTATGGGCAAATTTGCAATTTGTATCTCCTGTGTTTGACAGCAGTAAATTTGCAATTTGTATCTCCTGTGTTTGACAGCAGTAAAAATCCATCAGCTCTAATCAAAATGATCCCAGCTGTTCGACACAAGACAAAATGCCACATACTTCACAAAGAAACAAAAATACAGAATAATCAAAATATCATTAGGTTCAAAGGGTATTTTTTTTTTATTTAGAAGCCACCTAGATTTGCAGTTGTCTATGGAAGAGTAAAGCACAGTAAGTTTATACACAGACCTAATTTAGAAGCGATCCCTTTCGCTGATTTCCAATAAAAACAAACAAACAAAAGCACAAACTTTTTTTTCAACTACTCCTAACTGTGTGACCCTTAAGGGGAAATCCAAACCAAACAACACCAACCATATTCAGACCAACTGTACAATAGTAGCAAGAAATACAGAAAGACTTACTGGTGCTCTTTAGCTTACAGAAGTCTGGATTAAACCAATGATTACACAGCTGGACCCCAGTGCTGCAAATCTACAGAGGGATGCGCTCAACAACTTCCCAGAGTGGTTCATGCAGTAGAACGTGCACCTAAGGGCTAACAACTGCAAGTCTGGGGCCTTGGTGGAAATTAGTTACCTTGCATTTTTTACAGCTTACAACTTATTTTGTCACATTGGCACAGGATCATGTATTTATATGTGTGTGCGTGCAAGATTTATTTTTGCAAATACCTTAAAGCTATCTAACATACATATATAATGCAGTATATAATGTGTGTGTGTATACACACATAAAAGAAAAAAGCTAATCTACATTTTTTTTTCCTCCTCAATATACATCCACACCTATACTCCAGTGAGAATAACATTTGCTGTGAAATTTCTACTGGTTAAATGCAAAATATCACTTAATGGCCACAGTTTAGCTTCAAGATTACACTACCAATGTTTCCCTGCTGAAAAAGAATATAATTATGTCAGTGGTTTCACTTCATTTTTACTTTCAATGAGAACATGCTATTCAGATTTAAACACTCTCAGAACTCACAATTCAGAAACCATCTCAAAAGCAATGCCTGTGCCAAGAGAATGATTTTTTTCCTTTCAGTCTGCTGTTTCGTCTGCTCAAACCATCCCGAATACATGCAAAAAAAATATATATATATAACTTTGCCTGAAGATACATTTTTAAAGAGACTTTCATCTTTTGCAATTTTGGTTGGGGCAGAAAGAAGTGAGTCACTGCCCTTTCTTCCGCACACTTATGCTTTAATCGATAATGGCTGTAATTCCCAATTACGCCCCTTAGAACAGAGCTCCCTTTGAACACCACAGTCCTGATGTTTACAGGAAAACCTGTTCAATCTACAAGGTCAGAGCAGACAAAGAAATCCTAAACAATCTGATCTGATGATATGTTTCTGTGCGCCTTTGCACATATAAATACATGCTCATATACCCACAGATACCAGAAAAATGAAAGGACACACCCCTGGAAAACCACCATGCCCAGCACTTCATACCCTACACATTTGCTGAAAGAATTACTTATAATGCAGGTGTGGGTGAGCAATTACATAAAACAACCATGTATTCTGATTTAAAAAACCATCACGCAGTGATGTGACTGGGACCCAGCGATGATCATTCAGCCACTAAGCAGCAGTCTGACTACTAAGTCATTAACTGGGGGGAAACGTGAATACATGCAGCAGCAGCTTCAGGGGAAAAAAAGGTTTATTCCGCTGAGGTGGAAGAAACGTGCTTGAAATAGAACCACATGCTGGAAGTGGCATCCAGCACCTGAGCACCGCTGCGGGCTGGCAGCGAGATGCGCTCGCCTCCGGCAGCAGGGCGGAAGCACCTACCGCGCTCCCCGGGGCTGCCCGGGAACGGCCAGCTGCTCCTCGGGGGCAGCAGGGACAGGCGGCGGCGCCCCGCAGCAGCCGGGCACGGGCACGGGCACGGGCACCGGCACACGCCGCCTGAGGACGGCAGAGCCTCCCGGAGAAGGCGTTGCGGCGCTCGGCGGAGGCCTCCGCCCCACACAATGGGCACAGGTGCACCGCGCCGAGCCGAGCCGAGCCGAGCACCCAGCGGCCGCGCCCCGACGGCCGCGCCTCAAAAGCGCTGCAGCCCTCGCGCAAGAGTCAGGGAGGGATGGTTCTGGGTGTGGATGCTTACCTGCTCTCCGCAGCCTGGCGAGCACCTTCTCCCTCCGACCTGCCTGCGAGCGTAGAGGGAAGGCAGCGGTTCGAAATGGGAATCGGCCAAAGAGTTAACGGCTTCCCCCCTCCCCCCCCGGCGACCACCCGGTTTTAATCGCAGTAGTTGCCGCAGAAAGCGGCTCCGCTGCCTTTGTTACGCCTCCCCTGGCTGGAGCCCGCTGCTGGGGAGCCCGGGCTGCAGCTGCTTCGCCTTTCTTCTGCTGCTGCCGATTGCAGTGATTTGCATTAGCCCGGCCCTCATTGAAATGCGGCTCTTCACACCAGCCTCTCCCTGGCACTCTCTCCAGAGGGCGGCGCCGCCGCCGCCGCTCTCTCTCTCCCTCACTGTCTCCGTTTGCGGGCTCTCTCTTCCGTCGGCGCCGCGGTGTGTCCGCCAGAGTCGCCGGTGGCAGAGAGCCCTGCCCGCGGGGCGGCGGGTGCGAGGGGAGCTCGCTGCCTGCCTGAGCACCCCGCCAGCCCCAGGAGAGGGGGTGCAGCAGACAAGCCGCGCTGGGACGCCGGTTACGCTCCCAGTGGGCACCTCCTGGGGTAATTGCTGGCCTCACCGCGGAGAGCTGCCCGCCCGCGGCCGCCCCCCGCCCCAGGATGTTCCGGCCGGTGACCATGTATCCGATCGGAGCCTGCCTGTACACAGGACAGGGCTGTGCCCGGTGGGAGGCAGCTGCCGGCCCCGCGAGGCTCTGGTCCGGCGTCCAAACACGCCTTTAGGAGTTTTTTCTTACCATATGTTACTTGGTATTTCCAAGAGGTTCCTCTGCACCCAAAGTACTGAAAGCCCACCCAGCCCCCAAAGGCCCTAGACAGGGCTAAGGTGGCAAAGGTGGGATTGATGTGGAATTTAGGTACCAGAACTGAAGCCATGCTTCCTCACACCACTCAGTTACAACTGACCTTGGATGTGACTAACCTCCATAGATGCTAAGGTTTTTGTGCTTAAGATTCCCGGAAGATTAATTTGCCAAAAGGCATCTCAGGTTTCATGTAACTTGCTTCTCTTGTGCCAAAACCCCTCAGATCATAGTATCATAGTATCAGTTAGGGTGAAGGGACCACAAGGATCATCTAGTTCCCTGCCATGGGCAGGGATACCCCACACTAGATCTTGGAGCACATTTGTGAAGTCAACCTCCACACAAACTCGGGTATAACTGATAGTTTTACCTCAAAGGCTTGGTTATTCTTCATTTTAATATAAAAATCTTGGTGACAAAAACATTCTCAAGTTGAGGGACCTGGTTTGTTTTTCTTTGTGCGATGAAGACTTCACATCTTTTCTTGTCAGGTAAACAGACCAGACTCCAGAGGGACATGGAAGGGAAGAAAACAGTCTGTCCCTTCTGATGAAGCTCCTCCACTTTGTACTCTGAAAGAATTAAAAATGCATTAGATCAGAGAGAGGGAATTAGTCTATAACCTCATGGTTATGACACTTAGTTGGGAAGGACAAAAGGCAGCTTTGTGTGTCTATATTGTGGAGCATTCATGTGTTTTATATCCATAAATCCAGAAACACAGTGAAACACTTGGGATGTGCTGCTCCCAGTGATAGACCTTTAATCAGAACAGAGGCTCCTGCTTAATCTGTCTGAAGGCAAACCAAGCCTTCAGTCTACAAAAACTGTAAGAGGCTCAGAAGAAGAAGGGGATAGAGCACCTCCCTTCTTTTCTGTTTCCCTAGAATAGTCCACAGATAGGAGATTCCCTAAAGGCAAAAAAGTAATTGTTGCTGTGTCTTCATTATCATGGAGCACCTCTTTAATCACCAAAATATAGAGCAGAGATAGGAGTATTCTAGCTATACTTGTTCCCTTAGCTTTTGAAAGAGAAATAAGCACCTAAAACCTTCAGGAAAACCTCTTCTTAAAGGAGTAATCACCAAAGTGATTGAGAATTCAGTGTACAACTCCATTCTCATCATGCTCCTACCACCTAGCTTAGATTTTTGTGGATCTTGTTCTAAGGCTCTAAGTTCTCCTTCACGCCCCGACCTTCCCCACCGTGGTCAATGGGATGCTGAGACACTTTAGTACTAAAGATTGTCAGTTTTTACATAGAAGTTCCTAAATATCGAGCACTGAGTACTTCACCCACGATGTTGCTTTCTTGGTCTTTTGTTTTTGAAAAATCACTTGGTCTGTGTTTAGATGTAACAGATACAGTGATATAAGTAAGTTGGGGAGAATGGGAACTAATTTTAAAACAATTCTGGTAGTCCTGCATTAAAATGTTGTTCTTCAAACTTCTTCTTTTGTAGGTCAACAATCAAATAAAATATTCATGACCATATTAAAAGATAAGAAAAAGTGGAAGGTTGACAGGACTAGAGGTGGAAAAGACTATTGTAGTCACAACAAAGGATTGTTCTTTAACATTCCTCAGTGTTGTTTTGTCCAGTGCATTTTAAATTTCTCAGGTAATGGGGCATCTACTTCACAAAGGAGATATCTCTTTGAAGTGGAATTCCTCTGAATATAAGGATTTCTTTTTCTGGTTAATGGAACTTTCTTACGTTTCAGCTCATTACTTTAGCTATAGTGCCCTGTGTCCACGTACATAATTTATTTCTCCCATTGGTGTTTACATCTCTCTGACATGTATTATTTACGTGTAGCCTAAGTGTGCAAAATATCTCACAGATGTTCAAGAAAGATCTTCACTCTGGTTATATTAAAAAATAAAAATAAAAGAATAGTATATAAACCAATACCCATGTATGAACCCAATGAGAAAGTGTATTTCCAAACATGTTATTTTTGTTCATTTACAAGTTTGTGTTCAGCACAAGATCATTCAGTCTATTTGTCTTTGTCATGCATGCTTGCCATGCTTTTCTTTTTAAAGCCCTTTTAAAAGTGTTTTCCTTTTTCATGCGTTTGTCTGCCACTTCACAATTCTAAATAGAAACAAAGCTTGCATAAATTGTTTCAACAGCTACATAGTTGCCCTGTTATAAGAGTGTACGATTTTGCTCATGTAAAATAGTCTTTCCTTGTTGGACAAACTTTGGAATGCTGTGTGGTTCCTCAGCCCTCTGTAATGCATCTATATAAACCACGATACAGTCACTCCTTAATCCCACTTTGGATAAAGTAACTTGGACTTCTCATCTTTGTTATTGCTGATCAGGTTTTTCAGAGCTAAGAGTATTCCAACAGTGCTCTTCTGAACACTGCTAATTGTTAACAACCTTTGACAAAAGTGTACAGTAGAATTGGATACAGTTATGTCACCACCCAACACTCTTGTATCTTAAGACTGCTTTGGAACATTGTTCTGGGAGCTTCTCTTTAGTTGGCTAAACACTGTGACCCCTAAATCCTTTTCAGAGTCACTGCTTTCCAGGACACAGTCTCCAATCTTCTAAACGTGACCTACATTCTTTGTTCCTGATGAATGACCTTGCATTCAGCTGTCTCAAAAAGCATGTTCGAATGATCTTGGCTTACTAAAGGATGTCAATTTCCCTACTGAAAAACTGTTATTTTGTTGCATTATTTAGTGCTTTATGCATTTTATGTCATCTTCAGATTTTGCCATTAATGCTGTTAAGTATTTCTTTACACCACTCATAAATTTATGTAGTAGCAGAGGACAGCATTTTCTAAAATGTGGGGCTCAATCCCCCAAGGTAGTGGTGTCAAGGGTGTGTTTAGAGCTCATTCCGCATTGTGTCAGAGAGGCACACAGCTCTCAGAATGCCTGACCATGCCAAGGGAACTAGCTGGTCACATATGTCTGTATCAGCAAACAGCCTGTGCCAGCTCCCAGCAGGCATCTGAGCAACTGGAGCTGCACCAGCCAGCTGGGCACTGCAGAGGCATGGAGCAAGGCGGCAGGGTCCTGGCACTGGGCACCACAAACACTTCAGGAAAAACTTCCTTATGAAAGAGAACAGAACTGTGAATTTCTCATGAGTTACCCGAGGCATACTGATTACCTGTTTACAGTTACTTTTGGAGATCTGTCAGCTATCTGTTTTTAAATTAATTATTATGTGTTACACTGATTTTGTATAACACTAATCACTTAATTAGATTGATGTGCCACTGTATGTCTGTTGCTTTACAGAACCGTATGTTGATGCAAACTATCTTTATCAATCATATTTGGCAATCTCACTCAGAAATCTACACAATCATTTTCTGTATTGATTACATCATAGAATCATAGAATAGTAGGGGGTTGGAAGGACCTCTGAAGATCATGGAGCAGAGACACCTAGGGCAGGTCACACAGAAATGCATCCAGGCAGGTTTTGAAAGTCTCTAGAGATGGAAACTCAACAACCTCTCTGGGCAGCCTACTTGAGGGCTCCAGGACCCTCACACCAAAGAAGTTTCTCCTCATATTTAGGTATAACTTCCTGGGTTCCAGACTGTGCCTGTTGTTCCTTGTCCTATCACTGGGCACCACTGAAAAGAGACTGACACCTTCATCTTGGCATCTACCCTTCAGGTACATTATATATCAGGCCTTCAGTTATTTTACCTGCCACTGATTCCAGCATAGCAAGAATTATATAATCAAGGTAATTTTTCTTCTTTTTTTTTTTGGGGGGAGGGGTGGGGAGGGATTGTTTGGGTTTATTTGTTGTTGTGTTGGCCAAATCCTAGTGTAGCCCTGGCTGTATCTAGGTTTCTAATACTTCTTTCATATTCTTTCAAGCAGACCAATAATAAGTTCTTCTGAAACTGCCTGTGTATTAAAAATCACTTGTATATTATTTTAGGCAAAAATGTATGGCATTTGTGGCCAGTGTAGGAATGCATTATGCAGAAATATTAATTGAATACTTCTCTCTGTTCTACATTGTTACGGGCAATTTCAACTATTTGCTTCAAATATTGATTCTTCTATTATTAATTCTTTTCCATTCCTCTTTGTCTGTAGTATTTCTGGCTAGATTATTACAGATACGTCTGGTTTTGATATTTCACTTGTCCAGACTTACATTAATGAGTAAATAAAATGTTTTTGCTCTATTACCTGTCCTTCTGTATGTCCCTTCAGTGAGAACATTTGTAAGAAAAGACAATATAATCGCTAACTGTACACTACATAACTGCAGATTTTTGAATGTGGTAAAATCATTCACAGTTAAAGACTTTGTTTTTTCTTATTTGCCCATAACTGAATATGAGCCAGCAGTGTGCCCAGGTGGCCAGGAGGGCCAATGGCATCCTGGCCTGCATTAGGAATAGTGTGGCCAGCAGGAGCAGGGAGGTCATTGTGCCCCTGTACTCTGCTTTGGTTAGGCTGCACCTCGAGTACTGTGTCCAGTTCTGGGCCCCTCAGTTTAAGAAGGACATCGAAATACTTGAACGTGTCCAGAGAAGGGCAACAAGGCTGGGGAGAGGCCTTGAGCACAAGCCCTATGAAGAAAGGCTGAGGGAGCTGGGATTGTTTAGCCTGGAGAAGAGAAGGCTCAGGGGTGACCTCATTGCCCTCTACAACTACCTGAAAGGTGGTTGTAGCCAGGAAGGGGTTGGCCTCTTCTCCCAGGCAACCAGCACCAGAACAAGGGGACACAGTCTCAAGCTGTGCCAGGGGAGGTTTAGACTTGAGATGAGGAGGAAGTTCTTCACCGAGCGAGTCATTCATCATTGGAACGGATTTCCCAGGGAGGTGGTTGAGTCATCGTCCCTGGAGGTGTTCAAGGGGAGATTGGACGTGGCACTTGGTGCCATGGTCTAGTCATGGGGTCTGTGTTGATAGGTTGGACTCGATGATCCTCGAGGTCCTTTCCAATCTAAGTTATACTGTGATACTGTGATACTGTGAACTGATCTTTTCAAGAAATTAATCCTTTAAAAAACAGTTTATCAAACAGTAGTTATCTCTCTTTGTCTACAGCAGATGTAATTTTGTGGTGGTCATGGGACAAAACACGTTTAAAGATATTTCTATATTTGTCTACTGTAAAAGGGTCCCATTGTAAAGTGAACCCATGTTGGATGGAACATTTACATAGAATTACATAGAATAAACCAGGTTGGAAGAGACCTTCAAGATCATAGTGTCCAACCCACCAACCAATCCAGCTCACCTAAACAACTAACACATGGCACCAAGCACCCCATCAAGTCTCCTCCTGAAAACCTCCAATGACGGCAACTCCACCACCTCCCCAGGCAGCCCATTCCAATGGGCAATCACTCTATGAAGAATTTCTTCCTAACATCCAACCTAAACCTCCCCTGGTGCAGCCTGAGACTGTGTCCTCTTTTTCTGGTACTGGCTGCCTGGAAGAAGAGACCAACATCCGCCTGTCTACAACCTCCCTTCAGGTAGTTGTAGAGCGTGATAAGGTCACCTCTGAGTCTCCTCTTCTCCAGGCTAAGCAATCCCAGCTCCCTCAGTCTTTCCTCATAGGGCTTGTGTTGGGAAATTATATTAGTTCATTTTTTGATATTCCATGGATATTTTAACTACTAATTGCCTCCATCATGCTTCGTAATACTTGCATCTTTTAATTTTTTAAATTTGTTTCAGATATTGAAAGGCTTTATCTTTCAGATACTATTATTTCAGATATCATTAAGGGCATGTTTAAGAGCCGTTTGTCTGACTTGATTGGCTTGCTTATATTTAGAATAAAACCTTTATTTAGAATAAACCAAACCAGGTTGGAAGAGACCTTCAAGATCATCGTGTCCAACCCATCAACCAATCCAACCCACCCAAACAGCTAACCCATGGCACCAAGCACCCCATCAAGTCTCCTCCTGAACACCTCCAATGACAGCAACTCCACCACCTCCCCGGGCAGCCCATTCCAATGGGCAATCACTCTCTCTGTATAGAACTTCTTCCTAACATCCAACCTGAGCCTCCCCTGGTGCAGCCTGAGACTGTGTCCTCTTGTTCTGGTACTGGCTGCCTGGGAGAAGAGACCAACCTCTGCCTGTCTACAACCTCCCTTCAGGTAGTTGTAGAGAGTGATCAGGTCACTCCTGAGTCTCCTCTTCTCCAGGCTGAGCAACCCCAGCTCCCTCAGTCTTTCCTCATAGGGCTTGTGTTCCAAACCCCTCACCAACTTCGTTGCTCTTCTCTGGACTCGTTCCAGCAAGTCAACATCCTTCCTAAACTGAGGGGCCCAGAACTGGACACAGTACTCAAGGTGTGGCCTAACCAGTGCAGTATACAGGGGCAGAATGACCTCCCTGCTTCTGCTGGCCACACTGTTCCTGGGTTAACAAATTGAACCTAAACCCCTGCCATTTGGCATAATCACTTGGAAATGGACTGTTGAAGTGGCAGCCCAAATCCTACCTGTGAAACAATTCCACCCATATCCAAAATATTCTTCATTGCATAGCAAGATCTGCATACACCGTTACTATAATCTTTCTCCTTTCCATGTTGCCAAGAAGCTGAATTAGAATAATTCTGAAGCGCCAGATTTGAATTTTTGCTAGTCCTTAGTTCAAACTTTTTAAATTGGTATTCTGCTAATCTTTGGCAGAAGCATTTTAAATCATTTAGAATATGTAAGTTCACAATAACCTCAGCCCAATTTCAGCAGTATTCACATGCTCTAAGCTGAGGATTTGGGGACTGTCTCTTCCACTTTGAGAGAAAGCTGGAATGTTTTATGAATATAAATGCACAAATTGTACACAGTTTTTTGAATGACACGAGAACAGCATGTGTGGTAATTTCATTTACCAGTGTTTTAAAAATAAGTTATAGGGGCTACAGTTTGGTCACCATTTTTACAAACATTATTTTTAAAAAGGGCCTGCTTCCCAAAAGAATTTGGAGGAGTAAATTCTCCACCAACTGTTGGCACTTTTAAAGTAAATCTCCAAATATCTTTTTCCTTTTTCCACACAAGGCTTGCCAGTCAGAAGAGGGTTAGAGCATCCCAGTAGCTCAGGCAAGATTTTGTGAGAAGAGGGAGAGATATACTTTAGCTCATTCTCAGGACAGTAATCAGCCAGTGTCCCCCAAATCAGTAAATGATGTGTGAGGGCAGTAAATAAGAAACAACAAGGGAAAACCCAGGTCATTCAAAGAGGAGAAGACATTGGTCACCCGGGAGGTGTCACATTTTCAGTGTGTGGGAGTAGTGTTTTCACCATGTAGAAGCCATTTTTTTGTGATGCATTGGCCATATAAGGTTGTCAAGCAGTGTCTTCTAGGTTCCAGAGCTCCCGTTGCAACTAGAATCATATCCTTTGGGCAACATATAGCTTTCCTGAATGAGGATTTGAATGCCATCCTCTCCCACAGTTGTCAAGTGGAGGGGGGCAATTTCTTCCCAATGGTGCACATTAATAAGAAAAGGAACAACGGATACAAACTTGAACATAGAAGGTTTCTCCTAAACATGAGGAGAAACTTCTTTATGGTGAGGGTGATGAAGCACTGGAACAGGCTTCCCAGGGACCTTGGGAGTCTCTTTCTCTGGAGACTTTCAAAACCCACCTAGATGCATTCCTGAGCAGTCTATCTTAAGTAATCCTGCTTTTGACAGGGGGCATTTTGAACTCAATGATCTCTTTAGGTCCCTTCCAACCTCTAACATTCTGTGATTCTGTGACTAGACACTGACTGTTAATTTAACTAGACTAGCACTTCTCTCCTCATGCAGGTTGTGTACTGTGGAGGGATCCTGGTCTATTACTAATGTGGTCCAAAATGATTCTATTACTGGTGGTCCTTCTACTTGACAACCCTATGGTTTAGCACAAGACCAGGTAGAATCAATTTAATGATATTTGATTAAAGATTTGTCTGTATTATGGCTGAAAGTCCAATTTTCATTAATCTGTAGGAGATTCAACCTCCAAACTGTCATAGTATGTTGTCAATTAGATGTTCTAATCACCTCGAGCAATGCTTCCAGGACAAGATATAAGCAGGCAAAGACTTTTATTATGTTATACAGCAAAGTTATATAGGCTTTTTGAAAACATAGGTGCCACATCTTAATTGGCTATTTTCTACTGGTATGCATGTAATTAAGGCATACAATAGGTTAAAATAACAAAACAATATTTTAACACATCCAACCAAACACTGCCTAGTTTCTCTCCTTCAGTTACAAGGTGCTTACACTCTTCTCTGAGCTATACACCAAACATAGTCTTCTCTAATTTGAACAAAGGCAAATCTTCCCCTACAATGGTAAAGATTTCAGCCTAACTGTCTAATATTGTGAGTGCATAAATAGATAGTAATCACTCTTTTAAGACTCTGAGCAGCAAATAATTTTATCTCCAAATCATGAAAATATAAGATTTAGAGATGTACTTATTAATAATACCTCTGTTGATAATTTGGATGTTCTTACCTACTGTTAAGGTTGTGCACTGCTGTAAGCTTTATCAGGTAAAACAAACAAAATGATTATAGTGTCATGAGTGTCCTGTTAACCCCAGACACACAGATATCAATCCTAAATACCTTTTTGCTGAAGACAAATGAAGGTAAATATACAGACAGCAATAGTTTTATGTCTGATACAGTGGGTGTTTTAATTAACAATTATACTGAAAGAGTAGATGTGACTCTTGTGGTAAGACGTCCTGAGGCAAAATCAGAGCAAAGTGTAATATGCCTGGTCATCACAGATTGTCTCATGGATGCACAGATAACCAATAGACTACAAACAAAGCAAAAAGAATGAAAGCTGGAGACCGTCTTTGAGGTAAAATAAACAGTTGGTAAATTAAGAAGGCAAGTAAACATGAATGTCTTTTCTCCTCCCCCCCTCAAAAAAACAACCAACCAACCAAAAAACAACAAACAAACAAAACTATGAAAAAACAAACAAAAAAACACAACCAAACAAACAAAAAAACCAACCAAACAAACAAGAGAACAAAACACAAGAGAAAAGAGCCTCAACACCTAAAACTGGACTCAGACTTTAGATACTTAAATACAATACTGCAATATGCCCAATGCCCTACCTTCCTGGACAGTTCCAGGTACCTCCAGTTCTACTTCACCAAACCAGAATTACCAAACCAAATTTCATTAAAAACTTGATCATGAAAACTCTCAGCCAGTTTAAATGACAGAATGATTCAAAATGCTGTTCTTTAGCATTGCTCCTTAGAAAAGGTAGGGCAAAAGCTCTGGGCAGGACTAGATAGATGTTTTCTGATGTTTTAAAACTCTTTGGATAGTCAGCTCAGTTGTTTGACAAGTAATAGGACCTTTGTTATCTATAAAGTAGCTATGGTTTTGTGGGGAAACTCAGACCTAGATGGCAGTTTGCATCACCAGATAACCCTCTTTCTGCTTTTTCATGTGGTTACATTTTGAAAGTTCAGGTGCAGTCAAGGGGAAATATATTCACATATAGTCTTAAATATGAATTTTGATAAGAAGAGCTTGCTGCTGTTGATAGCCAGAAAGAACTCAAACACAAATCTTAAGATTACATTCAAACAATTGTTTATAGGAAAGAGAGTAGTATAAGGAAGTCAAGCCACATCTAAGGATGGTAACAAAGCAAAACCTAATTTGCCATGGAAGCGGAATCCACAGTCACTTGTTTTGAATAACTAATTAATTTTGCTTTAGTATAAGAAAGCTTAGTGTGACAAATCCCTTGAAAATTTATGGAGGGCTCTTTTACATAAACAGCATTACACCTCTTTATAGTTTTAAAATAAAGGCCCTTAAATTGTGCATGGTTTAAGTTTGTGAAGCTTCAGTAAAGCAAGTCCATGTGGAAAATGAGCATTTTTTAAGCTTAATTAATTTATGATATTGCAGTAGATACTGACACTAAAATTTCTCTTTTCTTTCTTTCTTTTTGAATGGTGTAGGCCTAGGGGAAACTGCCTCCAAACAATCATTATTGTTTCATCTCCTCATGTTAATTTTATCAGGATTATTACGTTTAGAATGATCTAAACAACAAAAAGCTCACTTGTCAGTTCAAAAAATGGCTAGATTTTGTTACTCTGTGGAATGTCATTGTGGAAAGAATCAGATATTAAGTAGACATCTAGTGATACCATGGATCCAGAAGCTTTCAGTGAAGCTCGTTTCAACTATATTTCAAATTTACTATCAGAGAAGATGAAGATCTTTTCTGTTATTTCATACATCAAGTTTCTTTACAAGTATTTCTAATTCCCTAATTAGATTTCCTTTGTCAGAGAGCTCTCACAATGGTGTCAGTATTTCCATGGTAAAGCCAGGTGACAAACCCAAAACACTCATTTCCCATGCCATGACACTGCTGTCTAGTGTGATAACATCTCACTTTTATAAGTGGGAAGTTATTTTAGGGGTTGAAGAGTGGCCAAGGTCATGATTACAGGGAAAGTTTTAGCTAAGTATTTTTTGGTCACTACGAAGTCTGCCTTTATTTACACCCTGTGGAATCTCGCAGTTCTCCTCTCCCTCCATCAGCTTCAGAGCTGAAGTACTCTATTTGTCATCCATGAGTTAGCCAAAATGTTGGATGAGTTTGAGTATCTCTGGGACTCTATATCCAGTAGACTGTCAACTGTCACACAGAGAAACAGATCCTGCCTCTCCTCTTTAGCTGTCTGTACCTCATGCATTCATGCAGCATAGCACTTCGCTTTCCTTGCTCTGTCGTGTTCCTCAGATGATATCCTAAATGCAGTTCCTTTCCTCCTCTCAATCACATGCTATAAGGTGCCAGACACATCCCACACAATACACCAATCTGTAGTGCTCTCTCATGCACAGAAGATAATTAAGGAATGTAGAAAGATGTGAATCTTTGTTAAAAACAAAATGTGGTTTACTTTGAAGAAGAAATAAAGCTTTTAGAAATAATTACTTTTCAACAATCTGTAGCTGTGTTTGTACTACTATAAGACCTACAATTTTGTGATGGTCATCCATAAAGCTGCAGTTTTATCCAAATACCCCAGAAATGTTGACTATGTCTCAGTTTTGTTTGTGCAAATCTGCTCTTGCCTCTGTCTTACAGGATCTTTTTTTACCCTGCTATCATTCCTTCAGCCTATGTACTCAAGCTATGGCCATTCTGGTCTTGTCTGCTCAGCAAGTCTTCAGGATCTATGCCTCTGGTCATTGACCCTTACCAGCTTATAGTTTGCTAGAGCAGATATATTGAGATTGTTTTTTTCTTTTCTGCCTCCTTGCTCTGACAGAATGCTGCCAGATCCCTCCTAATATAGTATGCATCCTATTAACCAAGCAACACACATTATCTCTCTCAGAGCAGCACTAAATTTAACATGGTCATTAAAAACTACTGCTAGGGATTCATCTCATAGACTTGCTACTATTCTGCTGCCTACAAAATAAAAGGCTAGTGTACCATCTTAATTATGCCAAATAATTATGAGTTACAATCAGAGACTCTTAAGATACATTTACTCCAGAAACTAAGGGGAGCATATGAAAAGGGGAGGGAATTAAAATGAAGTTGCTAATAAAGCTGAGATTTCCCTTACTATGCCCGTTACCATGTCAACCTGAGTTATGCAGCATCACATTTGAGATCTATTCAAGACCCCTTCAAAAGCTTAGCAACTAACCAGCATGTTATAGATGGATTTTCAGCTGATTTTGGCATCCTTTGCATGATAAATGCTACTTAACCACATTCTTTTTCTGGTTTAATATCAAATGCAACTGAACAAATGTTTAATTATATCCATGCAGATGGCTTATTATGTAAGAGATAATTACTTGTCCCACTTTGAAAGTATTAAACCATGCAGAAAACATGAGACTCAATCATTTTAAGATGGCAGTAACTTAATATAAATTATTATTTCTTGCACATAGAGAAAAACATGCAACCTCAGAATCTTGTGTACCTATTAGTTTCAGATGGTTTAAACTGTGATTCATTTAAGTTAGCATGTAAGTATTTCCTCTGTTCTAAACTTCCTTCTTAAAGTCAGCACAGCTTTCCACTGCTGGCTGGCAGTAGTCTAAAGCCTTTTATTGAAAACTGAAGCAATGCAAAATTTGCCAGCTGATCTTTCAAGAAAAGATACTTTTCTTTATTCTTAAGAACTTAAATATCTATATAATGGCCTTTAGCATTATTAGTTTCTTATTTGTCTTACAGATGTTATGAGCAGTATTATTTCCAGATTCAGTATAGTAGATTTGAGGATTATATAAGCTGGTAGACCACAAAAATTGGTAGATAGCAGCTATTGAGGAATTACAACAATTTTTACCTGTTTCCCCTGTTTAAATATGTGTTGAGAAACAAAAGGTGAAAAACTATGATTCAAAAGCAAAATGAAAGTATCAGGCAGGAATTATTTAAATTGGTATTCATAGTAAAGAACCTAGACTTATTTACCTGCTTTTTAGTAAAACACTGACTCAAAGCTGCAAAAGGGAATAAATCCAGAAGAACTGATAAATCTATTGCATAATAATAATATTAATGATAATTAATTTGGCCAGGTGAAAGTCACTGGTATTGTAAAAATGATTAAACACAATTTGACAGAAGATGCAGAAAATCCCCTCACACTTAAGACAAATGCTGGAAAGATTGCTCCCAGAGCAGCAGAATGAATGGAATTCAGTTAGTAGCACATCTTGCATATGTTGATTCTTTGATGTCCAATAGTGAATGAACTTCTTATTCTTTCCTCAGCACAGACACAAATACTGTTTCTCTTTACCCAGCTGTCAAATTTTGTACAATTTTAAGGAATTCAGCATACCTGAGTTCTCTCCTCTTGGCCAGTTCTATTAATTTCCAGTGATTGTAAATGATCAGAAGGCAGCTGATGGATATGGCTTGCTCACCAAAGGCAGCAAGCTAGCAGCAATCCTCCAGAGAGTCTGAAGGGCCTCTAGGGCAGGGTGGATGGTCCCTACCTAAGCAATGCCAAAACCACACTGGAAATTCAGACAGTGAAATGTAAGTGCTTAGATTGCCAGTATTTGCTCCATACCTCAGGAGAGCTGATTTTGAATTGAGCCTAACTGAATTTTCTGAGTTTCATATCTTCAGAAATAGCTAAACCCATGTAGAAAAGTCTTGGCATATGTCTGCCAGGCACATCCATTTATGCAAAGCCTGCACGTTTCTCAGGCAGCTCAGTATACTCCCCAAACATCCATAATCTATGCAGAAAAACTGTCTTATGTTATTGCATGTTCCAGAACGAAAGCAGGTCTACAGAATAGCCAGCACTCTCCTCTGGCTACCTGAAGTTATGTTTACAAGCAGATAGCATACACAAACATAACCCTCCTACCTACCACTCAAACATCTAGTTCTTAGATTGTGTTTTCCAGGGATCCCATATTTTGTCTGAGGAACCCAGCAAACAGTGGCCATCTCAGCCTAGGAGATACCCACAGGTTTCGTTGTCTTCTGTTTTCTCCCCTTTCCACTGGCAAAAGTAAATAGTGAGCAAGAAGTGAATGGCCAAAGTGGATCAGAAAGGAAAAAACAAATCAGAACAATAATTACTTTTTGGTTGTGTGAATAGTTTTTAAAGTGTTCCTACAACAAAACACATGCTTCTGACAGGCTTATGAGATAAAAGAATAGTTTGAAGCTGATACTTTCATTTTACAACAAAGCCAAAGTCTCCTTAAACAAACTAAGGCTGAACTCCATAGTAAGATGACTACTTGGGCATCTGGGATTAAAAAAAAAAAAAGATGTATATTCCTCCTTTCTCATTTAACAGGGATTCCTTTGTTGTTGCTGGACATACATAGTGAGTCCTTCAGCTTCTCCACTGCCACACTCTATAGTGCAAAGCTGAAAGAATTGCCCTAGGTTCAGTGACATCTGTGTAAGACGCCATGAAAACTGCAGGAAACACAGTACTAGCTATTTTCCTGAACTCTCTGCAGAGTTTGTGGGGTTCATACTTTTTCATTCTGAAACTAGAGACACAAAGCTTCTGGGTGAGAAAGGATAAAAAAAACCCACAATGCTGGGTGAAGAAAAAGAGGAAAGAAGGTAAAGATAGACCTTTAAAAGATATGCTGCGTGCTGTAGTACTATGACTGTCTGATGATGATACATGTCTAAAAAGTCACTGGTTTTATCAGTGGAAACATGTGCCCCCATACCTCTCTGCTATCATATTCTCTCACAGCTATTTACAAGATAAACTGAAAATTGTGATTACGGGTTTTAAAGAGCACAATCTACTTCCCATGCTTGGTCAGCCCCACTTATATTTCACAGTGTGCTGACTTGAAACAGTAAGGTACAGTATGTCTTCCAAACTGTAAGAAGAGCAAATTCCTGTGGCAAATAAGGTATCTGGATTTTTTTTATTATAAGACAATATAACTTAAAACACTTGCTGTTCTTTCTTAGGTACATAAGGAGCCCTAGAACATTTGTCCACAAGCAGGACCCAGTATAACAAAAACAACAGGTATATTCCTGAGTATAAGAAAAGCAGGAAGTGTATGTGCTGGGAATTGAAGGACCACATATCTGTATAGCAAAGAATGATTGCCGTGTGGGAGCTAAGAGGAAGAAACAGGCTACTGTGTTGGAAACTGAGGGGGAGAATGGTTACATAAAGATGAAAGACAAGGAACTGCCTACAAGCCACATGTAACTTTTGTGAGGATCTGTGATAATGAGAAACAAACAGGAAAAGAAAAGGTTATAGACATGCACCCATGTAGACACGTCAGACACTGCAAAATAAGACAAGGGAGGCTAACTGTTGAAGTTTTTCTACAGATCCTCTTATGTTGTATATCCTAGCCTCTTCATCTTCTTTTTCTCATGAATTTCTTATCTATCAGCTTTTGCAATTTTTTTTTTTTTTTGTATACAAGAATGGACTAAATAGTAGGAAATCAAACTGCCTTTTTTTTAATGAGAAACACATAGCAGCATTCTTAAAGGGAATTTAGCCTATCCTAAGCAATCATAAATTTCTCAGAGAGCCAGAATTAACCCTGTAACATTTATAACATGTCTGCTCTTTGGGAGGTACAGCCCATTGCTTTCTCAGGTGTTCACCTGAAACAGTTTGACATGGTGTGATCTGTGTGATAATTTCAAGTGTGTGCTTCCTACTGTAATGTTCTTAAAGAAAAGACTGACATTGATTGTATGGCTCAGTATAGCGCAGTGAAGGTACAGCGGTGGCCCTTTACGTGTGACTCAAATACAAATGGCATCCAAATGTAATGAAATGTAATGGGTCACTGGGTAGAAGATATCTTTTTGGTTTTAGTCCCAGTTTAGACTGTAATCAGGGAGTTCTTACTCTTGCAATTATTAGGTTATGTGTAGAGTATTCAGACATTTACAAAATTAACAGCTATCTTATACTACCAGTTGAAAAGTGCCATTAGCTATTAATCAGGCAAGTGGCCTGTGAAAATTAATAACTTGTGATAATGGGAAAAGAGTACATCTGCACATTCGTCTCTTCATCTCCCTACTAAGTGCTCTGGAAACTCTGTTGAGACAAAACGCCTGGGCCTTAGGATAGGGAACACAGTTATGGCTTGCCATGACACAGTTCTTAGTTAAAGGAATCAATACAGAACTGTAATGCCAGGTCTATCTCAAGTAATGCTGGACAACATCTCAGCTTAGTGTCTAGCTTGGATCTTTAACAATGCTTTAATCCTTGACTTTGTCCATCACCCTGCTGTGCCTCTGTGTCCTCAGTTATTGTCTAATTTTCTTTCTTGCTTCTATCGTCCATGTAGAATATATAAGTACAGTGTTCCTACATATCCTCAATGGCAGGCTCAAAGAGTCTCTGCTGCTTTCTGTGCAGACACAGGTCATCATAAAATAAAGAACAGTGAGGACAGCCTCTGAATGTTGTCTCATTTCACCAGAAAAATGCCAAATGAATACTAAGTAGGAAATGAAAATAGAAAGTCCCCACTCTTATTATGGTCCTTTGTTATGAAATTGCATGGACTGGAGAGGTTTCTCTGAAGATTGCATTACAGTTTGCTATGAATATCTTCTAAAGAACTTTTCTGAATGTTTTCTTTCTAAGATTTCTTTTGAAAGATAGGCAAGGACATAAATTTCACATTTAATATTTTATGTATAATGTTTTGTATTCTATATTCTGACACAGCAGCAAAAAGATATCATCAAACTGAAGATGTCTGGAAGTAAATATTGCTGCTGGTCACATTAATTGTAAAAAATATTCAAGTCAGTTCTCCTTAAACTTGAAACATCTTCCTCAGTAAATACAGATATTGATGTTTCATCTTTAGCTAATGATGGAAAGAACACTTAGTTTGGAAATCTGTATCAAGAAAAGGTCTCTTTTCCAACAGTAAACAAAGCAGTTTCTAAATCAATAAAAGACAAATATACAACAAATATTAGAGGAGTGAGTTGAAGAAGACATCCAAAAGGGAAGCTGTGTGACCAAGACTAATACACAACAACTAACGCAATTAGCAAACAAACCAGGATTATGACTTAGCAATGTATTTACCTATGTGATTAAACTTCTTAAAAATCAACAAACTTCAGTACTCACTTAAATCTCTTCTTTTAATTAAACTGTAAGAATCATGGAATACTACTTTGCTTAGAGATAACACAAACTACTGTGTAAGCCTAGTAGTTTTAAGAAAGTTCTGGAGAATGAATAAAAAAAAGCCCCTGTAATTATATAAGGAAAGATTACACGTGCTGCTCAAAACTGTGAGAACAGCTCTCATGAGTGAACTCAGCTCCACTAAAACATAGGCAATCTTGCAGAACTGTAAAGCTGTGTTTAGATGTTCATTTTAGGCTTACACATTTATATTGAAGGAAATGTCATCCTGATTCAGCACATTGCTAACTAGCAAAATTCTTAATCATTCCAAGGGCTGCAGGAGGAGTTGACCTTTGGCATATGAGTGATAGCTGGTGATGGATATAACAAAATATTTTATGACTGCACACTGTTTCTCCAAATCAAAAAGGCATCAGTTTTATTATTGGTAAGTAAAACATACCCAAGGGGCTGAGTAATGGTCTCTGCACTCACTGGACTGCAGATATTTTTATTTAGAGGTCAGAGTGGAGCAGCCCTGTAAAAAATTGTCTTGCTCACTTAAAACCGAACATGGTTTAGGATCTGGTGCAAAGAACATCCCAGTACAAGATTAATCGCTGAAACCCAATGAAGATCACTATTTGCATTAAAGAAATGTATATGCAGAAGTGTATGTGAAAGGAAGAAAGAAAGGAAGAAAGAAAGGAAGGAAGAAAGGAAGGAAGAAAGGAAGGAAGAAAGGAAGGAAGAAAGGAAGGAAGAAAGGAAGGAAGGAAGAAAGGAAGGAAGGAAGAAAGGAAGAAAGGAAGAAAGAAAGAGAAAGAAAGAAAGAAAGAAAGAAAGAGAAAGAAAAAG
Organism: Melanerpes formicivorus; assembly: GCF_026170545.1. Lineage (NCBI taxonomy): Eukaryota > Metazoa > Chordata > Aves > Piciformes > Picidae > Melanerpes > Melanerpes formicivorus. The sequence goes on along the minus strand of NW_027142353.1, from coordinate 49,689,413 downwards.
AAAGGAAAGAAAGAAAGAAAGAAAGAAAGAAAGAAAGAAAGATAAGAAGAAGAAAGAAAGAAAGAAAGAAAGAAAGAAAGAGAAAGAAAGAAAGAGAAAAAGAAAGAAAGAAAGAAAGAAAGAAAGAAAAGAAAGAAAGAAAGAAAGAAAGAAAGAAAGAAAGAAAGAAAGAAAGAAAGAAGAAAGAAAGAAAGAAAAGAAAGAAAGAAAGAGAAAGAAAGAAAGAAAGAAAGAAAGAAAAAAGAAAGAGAAAGAAAGAAAGAAAGAAAGAAAGAAAGAAAGAAAGAAAGAAAGAAAGAAAGAGAAAAAGAAAGAAAGAAAAGAAAGAAAGAAAGAAAGAAAGAAAGAAAGAAAGAAAGAAAGAGAAAGAAAAAGAAAGAAAGAAAGAAAGAGAAAGAAAGAAAGAAAGAAAGAAAGAAAGAAAGAAAGAAAGAAAGAAAGAAAGAAAGAAAGAGAAAGAAAAAGAAAGAAAGAAAGAAAGAAAGAAAGAAAGAAAGAAAGAAAGAAAGAAAGAGAAAGAAAGAGAAAGAAAGAAAGAAAGAAAAGAGAAAAGAAAGAAAGAAAGAAAGAAAGAAAGAAAGAAAGAAAGAAAGAAAGAAAGAAAGAAAGAAAGAGAAAGAAAAGAAAGAAAGAAAAGAAAGAAAGAAAGAAAGAAAGAAAGAAAGAAAGAAAGAAAAGAAAGAAAGAAAGAGAAGAAAGAAAGAAAGAAAGAAAGAAAGAAAGAAAGAAAGAAAGAAAGAAAGAAAGAAAGAAAGAAAGAAAGAAGAAAGAAAGAAAGAAAGAAAGAAAGAAAGAAAGAAAGAAAGAAAGAAAGAAAGAAAGAAAGAAGAAAGAGAAAGAAAGAGAAAGAAAGAAAGAAAGAAAGAAAGAAAGAAAAGAAAGAAAGAAAGAAAGAAAGAAAAAAGAAAGAAAGAAAGAGAAGAAAGAAAGAAAGAAAGAAAGAAAGAAAGAAAAGAAAGAAAGAAGAAGAAAGAAAGAAAGAAAGAAAGAAAGAAAGAAGAAAGAAAAGAAAGCAAGCTAGCTAGCTAGCTAGCTTTTGGTTCAGCTTATCAAGCACAATATTTTTATACCATGAAACAGTACTTGTCTGAGGGAGACATGCAAAGTTGCTTGAGGCTGCAAAGCCTACTGAGAGTGGGCTGGAAGAATGTACTGTAGAAGTCAGAGCTTGTGCAGGTTCATATATACATCTTTGGAGAATGGGATTTGGACTGAATTATCCCCAGAACTGCACACAGATTTTGTTTTGTGGGCAATTAAATGTCTTGGTCTAAAAGAGTGCTTATTGCTGAACTAGTATATACACTATTGATAATCAGTGAGCCAGAACACAAATGAGGGACTGAAATATTTGGTAGTTGTGAATTACCTCTTGAGAACAGATTGGGAATACATGATTCTCCACTAGCCATTTAGAGAGTCTAGCAGCTCTCTGCAAAAAATAGAAGCAAGTCACCTATGAAAATCAACAATATGAATCTCACTGCTTTTCCTCAGGCATTCCACTAAAGCCATATAAAATGCTTTTTGTTTGTCAGTCTCTCTCCAGTATTAAAATAAATGCAATTTAAAATTATTTTCCCACCTCCTGCTATCACAAGTTAAGGTTGACTTTTAACAAGAAATACAAGGCCAAATAAATCAAGGTCAATGGCTTTCTCTAATTAATTCCAGTTGTTTGCATCTTTCCTTTTCACTTTGGTCACATTGTTTGGAGTCAACCACTTAAACAGCACATGGGTTCTAGATTTCAGCTTTATTAATTGTGTAATTTTAAGAAGCAATATTTTATTTTTATTCCTAAAAAATGAGATAAATTATTTTATCCACACAAGCAGGAATGAGAAGCACAAAACGGTGTGAGCTTGATCTTGGGAGATCCTCTCTTGACGTTCAAAGCTGTAGAATTACATCATCCAGAGATCTAAGAGGAGTGGTCATTATAAAGGTGGAATCTTAAACAGTTTTTTTGTGCTCCAGGTATCTGAACACTTTCACAGATGCCTGTGCTTCACATAAAGTGCATGTGGGGAATCAGGAGCATCAAAACAGGCTGCACAGTTATGTGAAATGAATTTCATCCTAATTCTCTAGACCTTTGCAGTTTTCAGGTATTAGTTGTGCTGGAGTACTTCACCTTGTGAAGGCTGATGCTTCCAAACATTCAATAACACAGGGTAATATGGATTGAGAGCACTGCACACCAAAGAGAGGATCACAGAATTGTCAGGGGTTGGAAGGGACCTCAAAGATCATCCAGTTCCTACCCCCCTGCCATGGGCAGGGACACCTCATACTAGATCAGGTTGCTCAGAGCCACATCCAGCTTGGCCTTAAAACCCTACCACCTCCCTGGGCAACCTGTTCCAATGTCTCACCAACCTCATGGTGAAGAACTTCTTCCTAACATCCAATCTGAATCTACCTACTTCTAATTTTGTTCCATTCTCCCTAGTCCTACCACTACCTGACACCCTATAGTCCTTCACCAGCTTTCTTGTAGGCCCCCCTAAGATACTGGAAGGCCACAATAAGGTCTCCTTGGATCCTTCTCCTCTCCATGCTGAACAGTCCCAACGCTCTCAGTCTGTCTCTACAGAAGAGCTGCTCCAGCCCTCTGATCTTCCTCATGGCCTTTCTCTGGGCCACTCCGGCACATCTGTATCTTTCCTGAAATAGGGACTCCAGAACTGGATGCATTACTCAAGCTGGGGTCTCACCAGAGCTGGGTCTCACCTCCCTCAATCTGCTGACTATGCTTCTCTTGATGCAGCCCAGGATGTGATTGGCTTTCTGGGCTGCGAGTGCACACTGGTGGCTCATGTTGAGCTTCTCATCCACCAGCACCCCCAAGTCCTTTTCTTCAGGGCTGCTCTCAAGCCAGTCACTGCCCAGCCTATATTGGTTCTTGGGATTGCCCTGACCCGGATGTACAGTCTTGCACTTGGTCCTCTTAAACTTCATGAGGTTGGCTTGGACCCACCACTCCAGTCTGTCAAGGACCCCTTTGGATGGCATCCCTTTCCTTCAGTGTGTCTGCTGCACCAGACAGCTAGGATGCTAGTCAGCTTTAGGTGCCTCGGTCTTTAAAAGGCAGCTGAATAGGTCACTGGGATCAAAATGCCTTACTCAGTGAGGGGAGATAACTGAGTAAAGAAAAAACATTGCGACCTGTGAGAAAGCAAGCAGCATAGTCAAGGAACTCATAATGACAAAGTAGACAACAGGGAAAAAGTACCAAGATGCTTTAGCTGTATATCACAGAAGCAACTCACTGTGTTCTTTGATGCTGTATTTCACAGTTATGTAAAAAAAAATAAAATTAAAAATCCTTCACGTTCAGGAGCATTTAAATATTAGTGCTTTGATGCATAATAGAACTCTAATATTATTAAAAGTTGGTCCTAATTGTTCATATTTTACCAGTTATGTAAAAATTTTGTCCTTGCAGAGCAAATTTAATTCACGTATTCCAAAGTTACTGAGAATGTATTTCCTAAGAGAAGATCTTCCTATCAAATTGATTATCTTAGCAGAACAAGGCCCCACCAGAGAGCAAAAATAATTTCTTTCATAAAGTCCTACTACAGTTACTTAAAAAAAAAAAACAATCTTCATAAACTGTTAGCTCATTTTGTATAGTGCTCTATTTCAGAAACTAAAGCTGATGATTTTAGCATGCTAGACACTGGGAAAAGTTTCACAAGGTAATTGTTGTGTTCCAATAGAGCACTGAGTTCCATTAGATCAAGCAATATTTACAAAAAAACCAACATTTAGAGAAATCAGTTTTAGGCAAAAATGCTTCAGTATTACATAGCACCTTAGGAACTCTTGTGCTATTATGTTTTAAAATTTCTATTTATTAAATCTCAGATACATGAAGCTGTGCTCGAATAACTTAGAGTTGATGGTTCATGCTACACATTTGCTAGAGGCAGGGGAAAGAAGAATGGAATGGAATGGAATGGAATGGAATGGAATGGAATGGAATGGAATGGAATGGAATGGAATGGAATGGAATGGAATGGAATGGAATGGAATGGAATGGAATGGAATGGAATGGAATGGAATGGAATGGAACAGACCGGACCAGACCGGACCAGGTTGGAAGGGACCTTCGAGATCATTGTGTCCAACCCATCGTCCAACACCATGTAATCAACTAAACCATGGCACCAAGCACCCCATCAAGTCTCCTCATAAACACCTCCACTGATGGTGACTACACCACCTCCCCTCATGGTGACTACACCACCTCCCCTCGCAGCCCATTCCAATGGGCAATCACTCTCTCTATGAAGAGTTTCTTCCTAACATCCAGTCTAAACCTCCCCCCTTTTGCAGTCCTAAAATCAAGAATAGTTCAGGAATAAAACAGCATAATGAGGATTTAAGTTGTATATGATAGTATTCAACCTCCAGCCTTTTGCAACATGGGACAGCAATAAAGTACCTATACTTCAGATTATTCCATCATTGCAAAAAGATGGAGTAAATTAGGTGGCTCAAGGTACAAGTTCTCCTGTAACTGATACGGGGTATGGATAACAGACAGGCTGTAATTTAGATTATCAGAATTATTCCCTCTCTTCATTGTTAATGCGTATTTCTTCATTGTAGTTTTCTTAACAAAAAGCTTCATTTTGTTTCACAGTAACTCAGATCGATACTTTAGTGGTCCCTGCAGAGAAAAGTACTCCAAATTTGGATGGGGAGACGTGTAAAACAATTAATAGAGTAGCATTGTGAAGTGATATATATTACGTATTGGACAGTAAAAGTATATGAAGCCATACACAACAATTTGGCTGAGTGTCATCTGCCTGAATTTGGCCTGTTGCTTTTGCCTAATAGCCTAAACATGTTTGTCTCTCTAACACACATTTTCAAGCGTACGGTCTAACAGGGGCAGAAAAATCATTTGATAGCGAATTAATACTTGGAGAGAATTTGTATTACAAATGTTTTTGTTGTATAAAACAAATTAAAATGTAGTGTAAGAGGTTAGTTGTCTCAGGTGGGCATAAACCACAAACCCCTTGATTTTTTTTTTACTGAAACACTCAGCACAATATGTGTTGTATATAACCTATTTTTCACATAAATCTTTAAAATAAGACGAGAAGTATGCAAAAAGCGTTGCAAAGCAGGAGGGAGTCAAAGATAATGCAGAATAAATCGGACACACTTTTCATTTTAATAAAATAGTTCACAATAATATATGGGAGAGCATGTCCTCTCTGCTCAGACTGGCAGCCTATTCAGAAGCAGCTCTCTGAGAATATCCTGATAATGCTGTTTTCTGATAGGGACTCCGTGTAGGAGACATCAAAATAAATCTTGATATCTTTGACTGTGGTCTACAATATTGCTGGAAACCCCCCCCAAAAAAACAACAACAATCAAAAAACAACAAGCAAAGACCCCCCACAAAATAATAATCATAAAAAATCCCCTCGAAATGTCACAAGGAATAGATTTACCCAATGGGATTGGTTTCACATTCCCTGAAACATAATAGGTGCGTAAGCATGCTGTACATATGAGACTCCCACGTTACTTTTCTGACTGGTACTGCCATATTGCATTATTTATATACTTATACAAAGTGTCCTTTCGACTGTGCTCATGAATTTCATTAAACTGATTTTAAAACGCAGATAATGTTCAGATTAGCCTTCCATCCTGTGTTCCAAAGTGTCTAGATTGTCTTCTGTGCTCTTCCAACATGCATAGTGATTTCCGCAGAATTCTGTGGTGACAATACTGTACGTATCTTTAGACTTCCAGATTTTGTTTCAGTGACTTTTAGAAGAATCCACACCTATTTTTGTATGAAACTCCCAATTCCTTGTATCAGTACTGACAATCTATAGGCAATCCAGGGAGTTAAACCAGTTACAAAACATATTTTTCCTAAACTTCTTAATTTGGATACTAAGTAATTTTACTTGATTGCTCTTAAGCATTTCACAATATTCTCAGACAAAACCAGCAAAGCTTCAGAGACTTTTCTGCGGTTGGAAGCCTCTTGCAAATTCACTCTGTTTTGACTGGATGACAGGATATCAGCAGGGGATGACTAAAAACCAGCACAAACAAAAAAAAACCCTTTCCAACTAGGAGACTCAAACTCAGCTGGAATGCAGACTTCTTGTTGGATGGGAAGGAATTTTTAATTATGGAGAAAGAATAGTTGAATAAAGGAGAAGACGTAAATAACTAATGACTGACTTCACCCTGCAACAGCAGCAATTCCTTTTGAATAATTTTAAACAGAAAATGATTAAAACATTTCAGAGTATGAGAAACAAACTACTTTTCCAGGTACTCTTTTCTTTCCTAGAATAAAACACTCCAATGTAACTGTGCCACTAAAACATTTGTAAATGGAAGAAACTCCTCTGAGTTCAGCACATGCAGGGCAATCAGGTGGTCAGGCCTGGTCAGCATCAGTTCCTGAAGGGCAGGTCCTGCTTAACAAACTGGATCTCCTTCTATGAGGTGACCCACTTCATGTATGGAGGTAAGGCTGTGGATGTTTTTTCTGGACTTTAGCAAAGCCTTTGACACTGTTTCCCACTGCATCCTTCTGCAGAAACTGTCTACTTTTGGCTTGGATGGGTGAACAATTTTCTAGGTTAAGAAGTGGCTGGATGGCTGTGCCCAAGGAGCCCAAGGTGAATGGAGCTAAATCCAGTTTGTGGCCAGTCATTAGTGGTGTTCACCAGGGCTTGGTATTTGGGCCAGTTCTACTAATGTTTGTCAGTGATCTGGATGAGGGAAGAGAGTGCACCCTCAGCAAGTTTGCAGTTGACACTAAATTGGGTTTGAACTTCAGTATAAGCTGGTGCATTGACAATGAATGTAATTTCCAGTTTGATTACTTCAAGATAAATTGTACAAGATAGAGCACTGGGTTTCCTTCAAGAAGCCCAAACCACAAGAGCTAGAGAAACTTCTTTCAAGAAAACTAGCTAAGCTGTGCTAAAAATTTCATATTGACTTTCAGAATAGAGAACTCCTCTGTGAGTTCAGTATTGCCATGTCCTTGTACTGAGAAGCCCCAAACTGAACAGAGTACTCTAGATACAGTTTCGCAAGTGCCAAAGTGACAGGAGGAATTGTTTCCCTGTCTGCACATGTTGTTGCAGCCTAGAAGGCTGCAGGCCTTTATTGACACACAGGTGCACTGCTGGCTCTTGTTCACTTGTTCACCAGAGCCCCAGTGTCCTTCTCTGCAATCCTGCTTTTCAGCTATGAGTTCTCAGCCCACACTAGTGCCTGGAGATTTTCAGTCTCCAAAGGCTGAAGATTCCATTTCCATTTGGTGAACTTTATGAGATTCCTGAGGTCCTTTTAAGTCCCTAAGTCAAATTATATTCAACTCTATGTGAACTGAATTTTTCACAGGAAAAACAAAAAAAGAAAAACAAAAAGGCAATGAAAAGAGATTTTCATTCAGATGGTTCTTGGAAGCGCTGCAAACCTGCAAGGGATGCATTCTACTTACTACAGAGTAATGTCTGAATGAAACTGGTGAGTCTAACCTACAACCTTTGGTGCTCCCCATGTGGTATTTTCGACCAATAGAGGGTCGAAAACTCATAACAGAGATATGTTTAACTATCTTCAAACATACCTTTTTGCTTTGACAGGGCAGCTGCATAAAGCTATTTCATTTTAGGAGAAAATACAGTGCTGAACAAATCTTCAATTATATTTTGAAATTTCAAGCTTCTTAGATACGGCATTTTCATAGTGAAAACAGACATTCTTATGTGTGAGCCTCATGTCTGCTCTCCTTTGTGATGCTTAGCTTTATTTACTGCCTGTCTGCATGGGTAGCCACAACCATTTCAGGACAAGAAGATGTTACCTAGTATCTTTATCTCAATATGCAGGTAGCAGAATACATTACTTTCAAGTTCTCTGTGGACCACAAGTTATGGTACTCTAAACAGCCTTTAATTTTCTTATCAGCATGAATTTTACTCCTCTGAAAACTGACAGTCCTCTACCTGAAATTTTAAAAAAGAGAAATGGTCTTATTATTGCTATTATTACATGCAGCACAGTTTTTCCTGCTGATGGCAAGGGTAATCAAGGTGATGAAAACCCACACACTTAATTCTCACTCAACTTATTAAAAGATGTCAAGGGATAAATCCTGAGCTCCTTAACTTAGATAAACCTCAACTGAATAAAAAGGTTACCTGAGTAGTAATTTACACTTTAGATTAATTTTGGTATATAGTTGCCATTACTTTAATGAAAACTCAATACCTTTCTAAATCTGGGTCTCTGCTTATATTTAGGTTGCTACTACTGTATATAAACTAAGTAAAATAAAACCCATAATATTTTACCCAGATAGCCAGACATTTCACGCAACACATTTATACGGTAATATTTAGGAATTAAATGTAGCAAACTGCAAAATTTGCTTTACCCTGATAAATATCTATCTACATATGCAACTTTCTGATTGTCCTACAGTGCTTCACAACATTAACTGGGGAAATACAAAAGATGCTTTAAAGGTTAGTGGGAAGTATTCCCAGAGGAGAATGAAGCGGGAGAGAAGGTCCATGTGGGACAATGGTGAGGCATTTTCAAATGACAAGAACTGCTGGGAGTAACAGAAGGAGAATTAAGTGGTCTTGTAACCTCTTACTAAACTTCCATTTTTGTGCCTAGGTCAAGTGTGGGGTGTCAGGTAATGATAGGACGAGGGGGAACAGAAAAAAAATAGAAATGGGTAAATTCAGATTGGATGTGAATGGAATGGAATGGAATGGAATGGAATGGAATGGAATAGAATAGAATAGAATAGAATAGAATAGAATAGAATAGAATAGAATAGAATAGAATAGAATAGAATAGAATAGAATAGAATAGAATAGAATAGAATAGACCAGACCAGACCAGGTTGGAAGAGACCTTTGAGATCATCATGTCCGACCTATCATCCAACACTATCTAATCAACTAAACCATGGCACCAAGCACCCCATCAAGTCTCCTCCTGAACACCTCCAGTGATGGTGACTCCACCACCTCCCCAGGTAGCCCATTCCAATGGGCAATCACTCTATGAAGAATTTCTTCCTAACATCCAGCCTAACCCTCCCCTGGTGCAGTTTGAGACTGTGTCCTCTTGTTCTGGTGCTGCTTGCCTGGGAGAAGAGACCAACCCACACCTGGCTACAACCACCCTTCAGGTAGTTGTAGAGAGCAATAAGGTCTCCCCTGAGCCTCCTCTTCTCCAGGCTAAGCAATGCCAGCTCCCTCAGTCTCTCCCCATAGGGCTTGTGCTCCAATCCCCTCACCAGCCTCGTTGCCCTCCTCTGGACACATTCCACCTTTCCTAAACTGAGGGGCCCAGAACTGGACACAGTACTCAAGGTGTGGCCTAACCAGTGCAGTGTACGGGGGGAGAATGGAAGAAATTCTTCACTATGAGGGTGGTGATACACTGGAACAGGTTGCCCAGGGAGATGAGGTGTCCCTGCCCATGGCAGGGGGGTGGGAACTGCATGATCCTTGAGGTCCCTTCCAACCCTAACAATTCTATGATTCTATGATGCTAAGTCTCACAACAGAGACTGTTTATTATTTCACTTTTTCTGAGTTCCTGCTGTTAAATAATTTAGAGCAAACTATGCGCTATACTGGAAAGTATGGCTGTAATATTTTCCATGAATACCATAGTGGGGCATAAACTCTGGTGGAGATCTAACCTGTGCAGATCATAATCCCACCTCCTCCTGAGAACACTTCCATTGTACAAGCCCATGCCTGTGGCTTGCCTGCCTGTAATTCTGAGTTATGATTTCTAGGTGGAAGCAGAATCTGATGGCTTCAGGCCAAGGGATTCCCAAGACCCTGTCCTGTAGAGCCAGTCTGCTATGGTCCCTGACCTTGGGCCTAGCCAGAAGCACCACAAGCTTTCACATATATATGAGCTGTACAAACAGCCTTGTTCTTACTTGTCAGATAATGAGGTTTGTGCTCAAAGTTTGGCAGTAGAACTCACACACAGGCTCACACAAATAGAAATCTGGACCTACGGTCCCTCCAACAGTTAGTTCTCAGACCCCTGGGATCCCAGTGCCTGGTCCCCAGACCTATGGTCTTTCCAGCAGCTGACTTCCAGACCTCTGACCCCGTTGTGGCTTGTAGTTCCATAGTGTCACAGATACACAAATATACAAAAACACAATAGAAAGCACCCTCAGTCAGGAAAATGTTTATGAATAGTGTTTACTGAGAAGATAGGACTGCAGTGACCAGCTGGATGGCTTGCCCAGACAAGGATACAATCAACAGCACAGCTGGCCCCTGTTATTCAACTCTACTCTCCATTTTCACATACTTTATTTATTTAGAATAAATAGAATGCTTCTTCCATATCCATCTTAGTCCCTGCCTTCCTCATCTTTGTGCCTTCCCTTCAATATCCCATAATAAGTTTCACACTTTTTCACAATTCCCTTCAAATATCCCATAAAAAGTTTTGCATATTCACACAAGCCCCCTCAGATATCCCAAAATAATTTTGCTCTTTCCCGTGAGACCTGTGGAAAACCAGTTCTCTAGCCCTTCTTATCAGTTCCAAAGTCCTTGTTGAAACTCCTCAAGGCCTTGAGTAGCTCCTTCAGGGACACATCCTTTAGTGATCTGAGTGTTCTGGTTTTCAGGATTGCCTCTGCTATCTCCCATTCTTTAGGGTTTATGTATCTCAGTGTGGTTTATTACTTCTCATGTTTCTCACCCTTGGTGTTTTTTTCATTCTGAATAACCATTAACCAGAATCCTCACAAAAGAGATGTCCTTCTGTGCCAGGTAGCTGCACAGCCTTTATTTGCCCTGTGTCTTTTACCTTCCATATACCCTTAAATTCCACACATACTTACACAGATTTATGTCCACTAACTTTGGGCACTCGGCTGAGTTTTCTCTATAGCAAAAGTGAGAAGGACATTAAGTCTATTCTCCCTTCTGGAAGAGGGTAAATGTTTCTTATAGGCTGATAAATCATTTCCCAAACATGAGAAAACTTAAAAACCCCAAACCTAGATTTTCTAATTCTAAGATTTTTTTTGAGTTCAAAGTAATAGAGGAAACATGATTCCATGTAACAGGATATAGTAGAGAAAAGTCTATAGCATAACAAAATAGTTACCTTCCTTGTTCATAGTACAGGCCACCATGGCCTGGCAGCTGGAAATCTGACAACATATTAACATAGTTGATTCAGAACCCCTCCATTCTTGTACATGCACAAACAAGATTTTTCTTCCTTCTTCTTTCCACTCCCCCCCCCCCCCCCCCATTTCCAGTCTCTCCAGATGCTTGTTCCAAGCATTCTTTCTCCTCCCTTGCTCACATTGGCAAGAGTTGGGGACCACTAAATTCAGACCAGCAAGATACTTGCCTTTGAACGGTAAGCAGACCTTGCGTCAGCGTGAAGTAGTGTTCCCTCCATATTCCAGGCCATATGTTGACCCCCTCATAGCCCCACTGATGAGCATAGTGCACCCCTGCTTATATCTTAAAAAAAAATCAAACCAACAACAAAAGAAAACCCACACCAAAAACCCAAATCCAAAACAAACAAACAAACAAACAAAAAACCCAAACAAACAAAAAAAAGCCAACCAACAAAACCCAGACCCACATCTGTCAGACTTTGGCATATCTGTTGTGATTCAAGCTTTTCCCAGAGCCCAAAAGCCTTTAGTCATCTCCCTGTTGTGGTAAAGCTCAACTTGTAAATATGGAGAAACAAGAGAATTCTGCTTTCTACTTCTTCATCCTTCAAAAGCTGCCTTTGAAAGGCAGAGGGCTGAAGTTATTGAGGAAGGTGAAGTACTGGATTGTCACAACCTGCACTCACCCACTACCAGAGGAAAGATTAACTTGGGATCTTTTTAACTACAACTGCCTTACTTCTTTTTCTTTGTTCTCACATTGCTCAGCTGCAGGCTGGCTAACTGAGCTGATTGGAAAGATCTTCAGGACAACTGGCAGCCCACACCAGTGCTCAGAGGATCTGTAAATTTGATTACTCCTGCTTGTCTGTGAATGGAAACCAAAGGGTCACACCAAGACTGGTTTGAGTATAATTAAGTAGCATTGCTACTGTCAATGCTTCTTTGACTAGAGTATTGCTAGTTGCTTACTGCAGTCTCACACTACCTCTCTTCTTGGCACATGGCTCCTTTGGCAACTGTGAAGAGCGAAAAAAACTACCCATTTCAAGTTTTTTCTAGTCCTATCATGACCTGACACCCTAAAAAGTCCCTCACCTGCCCCTTTTTCCCCTCAAGCCCAGAGCATCTGGGCTCTGTTGGAGCCTCCTCCCACCCCAGGTGAGGCCACTTTGCCCTCCCCACCCACTCCCCTATTTAATCCTCACCAGGAAAGGCAGAAGCCTCAAGCTGAGCCCATCTGGGCTGGAGGATCCTCCTCTTATCTCTGGTGAGTGCCCATGGTGCACACTGGGTGATGGTGGTGGTGACTACAAAGGCCGGGGGGCCTGGTGGCCCCCCGGTTGTTAGGGCAATGATTGATGACTCCTCCAATATCACCCATGGCTCTTCACTGGGGCTCCTCTCCTCTGAGTGCTCTCTCTTAGGTGTTCAAAAAAGGCTTGGATGTGGCACTTGGAGCCATGGTTTACTTAGAGATAAGGTGTTAGATATTAGGGGTTGGACTTTTCTGACCTGATATTGGCTGGTGAGGGTCTTGTCCCTGGCTCTGGGGTGGGTGCAGGAATGGTGGTGGTAGAGCAGGAGCTGTTTAGTCAGATGAATAGAACAGAATAAACCAGGTTGGAAGAGAACTTCAAGATCACTGTGTCCAACCCATCAAGTCTTCTATTAAACACCTCCAGCGATGGCGACTCCACCACCTCCCCAGGCAGCCCATTCCAATGGGCAATCACTCTCTCTAAGAAGAATTTCTTCCTAACATCCAGTCTAAACCTCCCCCTTTTGCAGTCCTAAAATCAAGAATAGTTCAGGAATAAAACAGCATAATGAGGATTTAAGTTGTATATGATAGTATTCAACCTCCAGCCTTCTGCAAGATGTGACAGCAATAAAATACTATATTTCAGCTCCCTCAGCCTCTCCTCATAGGGCTTGTGTTCCAAACCACTCACCAACTTTGTTGCCCTTCAACACACTCCAGCATCTCAACATCTTTCCTAAACTGAGGGGCCCAGAACTGGACACAGTACTCGAGGTGTGGCTTAACTAGTGCTGAGTACAGGGGCAGAATGACCTCCCTGCTCCTGCTGGCCATGCTGTTCTTGATACAGGCCAGGATGCCATTTGCTCTCTTGGCTACCTGGGCACACTGCAGGGTCATGTTCAGCCTACCATCAACCAGCACCCCCAGGTCCCTCTCTGCCTGGCTGCTCTCCAGCCACTCTGACCCCAGCCTGTAGCTCTGCATGGGGTTGTTGTGGCCAGTGTGCAGAACCCAGCACTTGGATGTGTTAAATCTCATGCTGTTGGATTCTGCCCATCTGTCCAGCCTGTTGAGGTCCCTCTGCAAAGTCCCTCTAGCAGATCAACACCTGCCCCCAGCTTGGTGTCGTCAGCAAACTTACTGATGATGGACTCAATGCCCTCATCTAGGTCAGGCTGATGCCTATAATTCCCTGGCTCATCCAACCAGACCTTCTTGTGGATGGGCAGCCTTTTGGCCAGCTTCCAGTTTTCTGGGACCTCTCCAGTGAGCCAGGACTGCCAAAAAATGATGGAGAGTGGCTTGGCCAGCTCATCTGCCAGCTCTCTCAGCACCCTAGGGTGGATCCTATCCGGTCCCATGGACTTGTGGGGATCCAAGTGGCTGAGGAGATCTCTAACTATCTCCTCCTGGAACACAGGGAAACTATACTGCTCCCTGGCTCCATCTGCCAGCTCAGGAGGCCAGCTGTCTGGAAGACGTTCTGTCCTGCTATTAAAATTTGAGGCAAAGAAGGTGTTAAGTACCTCTGCCTTTTCCTCGTCTTTTGTTACTATGTTCCCCTCAGTGTCCACCAAGGAGTGGAGGTTGTCCTTGCCCCTCCTCTTGCTATTAACATATTAATATGAAATATTAGTCTGTTTTGTTTGCTCTTGTCATTATTAAACAATAAGCCTGTAAAGCCAGCACTTAGAAACTTCATAAAAAAACCCACCATATCAATTATGAGTCTGAAAATACTTTATCATTCATTTTATATCCTCCATGATGCAGTGACAAATCATAGGGGGGAGACCTTTCACTGTGTTATTTCTTGTTGTGATTTTGTGTTGTGTTTTTTTCTGGATGTGGTGTGTTTCCATCCCAGAAAAAAAACAAAACAGGGTGGAGGGTTTGTGGGTGATTTGCCCTCCCTGCAGGGGGGTTACCCCCTGGGAAACTGAGTCTATTCCACTCCCCCCTCCCTGCCCAGCTAGGGTATATAAAGCAGGACATTGCAGTCATTAGGCCTCCTTTTGGCTCCTGCCTCTCCTGGATGAGAGCTACTGTGGCTGCCTTCCTGCTCATCTGCCACGTGATTGGGCCTGATCTTTCTCCCTGCTGCCTCTGCACCTCTTCAGAGAGAGACTGGTTTTGTATTCTTCTTCTTTGTCCCCCTCCCATCCATCCTTGTTCCTTGCCCTTGTGAACCTCATCTGTTAGTGTTTTATGTGTGTATATATATATATAATTTAAAGAAAACTCTTTACCTCTTTACTTCCAAGCTGATTCCAAATTGCTTGGTGGATTTGCTCCTTTCCTTTTTTCTCCCCTCTCTGTTGGGAGGGAGGAGGGGGGGAGCGGGGAAGAGATTCTCAGCCTTGCCACCATCTGAGCTCTGAACTCCCAGTTAAGGCTTAAACAACCACACTAGAAATAATGCATATTGGAAGTTCTTTAAGGTGCATTGCCTCTTTTCCCTGCTAACATGTGATAAACTTTTAGATCAGCCCTGCTGATTAACATGGCAGTTCTGTAAGGAGCTCTGGTGGCAGTCACCATGTTTTGTTTGTGGGGATACATTTCCTGCTAGATCATTACTTGAAAATGCCTTGAAAGAAGACAGGGCTGTCTTTTCACCCTTCCAAAAAGCTGAAGGAGAAAGAGACTATCATTGCATTCATGCAATTTTTCTTTCCAGCCTTTTAAAAATATGACTTAGAGATGCATTTTAACAACTTATGTCAAAGGCAGCCTCTCAGGTGAGCTGAATGGTGTGGAAGAGTAGATATGAAGGAGTGACTTAAAGATATAAAAATATGGAGAGTGTGAAGCTGAGAAATCATACTTCTGTGTTAATCACAACCTTCAGGAGAAGCTTCAAGTTTAATCTCCTCTTTGTACTTTTGGTCTTTTTTTTTGTTCTGGAATAAGGGAGAATTTGGTTTCACCTTTCAGTTCTTATGTGAGAGAACAAATTTAGAAAAACATTTACATTTCTTCCCGAAGGCTTTTGCTCTGACTATGGCTATTATAAAACTTCTATAACAACAAGAGCTTGGAAAAAAAAATGTTTCATTTCCCTTATGTTGTGCAAATGACAGCACTGAGTCCACATCTAGTCCCTTCTGCCAGCATAACTGCCTGAGTTTTAAGCTGAATAAGAGGCCCTTTACAATTTGGTTCTCCCTGCTCAGCAACGACATTCTCCTAAACCTACCCATTTATCTGTCTGATTTTAAAAAAAAAATAATAATCAAGGAATAAAAGAGAAGCAAATAGATGGAGGAAAGCACAGACCATAGGCAAGGTTAGTTCACTTGCAAACTCTTTTGAAGAAGGAAGCAGATTCAGCAAAAAAAAGAGAGCTGTGTCACATCATTTAAAAACATTCTGCTTTTCAAAGGGCCTTGGCTATTTGATCTCCACCAGGTAGGTACTGTATTTTTCAGCAAGAGGCTTATATTTATATGCCAGTTTGAGAACTAGGTTTCATAGTGAATGACAAGAAAAACTGTGGTTACTGATCTCAAGACAACTTGCAAGCAAAATGGCAAACTATCACAGCACAATTCTTTTAATTTCTCTTTCTGAGGCTCAATTTTACTCTTTTTTTTGTCATGCTCTCTCAATGAACATTGGTGCTACTTGACCTTTAAATGTCAAAATGCACTTGAATGGAATTTGCTGTGAACTCTGCAATCATATACCATATGTGAACAGCTAATGAATCAAAAGATGTATTGCATGATGCATGGTTAGGCTTATGAATTCATATTATTATTCCTATCACCTCCCAAGAAAATAAATTTTCAGCTAGCTACTGCTATTTTAAGAAGAGAGTAGGGAGAGTATACACCAGCAAGCTGATTGACATAAGTCAGCTAACTCTTCCAGCTAAAGGTCTGAGTCTGCAAGCTGTTTCTTGTGGGTGGATCTCAGTGCTTAGATTGAAAAGACTGCAAAATTTAAAGTGAAATCAGCTATAGCTAAACTACAAGGCAGAAAATCTTACTTTAAGTTCTTCAGGAAAGAACCACTTACAAAGTCAAGTCACTTTGCATGTTATCACCACTTCCTATTTGCTCCTGATTAGTTTTAGCACACAAATAAACCGTATTTTATTTTTTTTCTGTTTGTGTCACACTGACAACAAGAAGAAGCTTCTTTGCATCCTCCTGGAGGAAATACTAAATATAAATGAATTATCCTCACCTTTTCCCTGGGAAAGTGATGGGGAAAGGAACAGCAGGACAACCAGTCATGAAGAGCGAACTGAAAATATTTCCGGTACAGGCAACAATTTTATCCAGGCTCATCTCTCTAACTCAAAGCCATTTGGCAACAATTCAGTCATAACAGATGTTCTGTACCCTCTTCAGCTAGGACAAAATAACAAATTTTGTCCAATTTTCAAGTCAGTTTGGGGAAAAAAAACACAAACCACAAAAAAAAACCCAAGAGGACATCTCCTTCAATTTCTGAAGCAAACCATGATGGATTTTGCAGTCATTTACTCAAAATTATACCCACAGCATGATGCAGAAGAGAGTAAGGATTTTCACTTCTGGACATCCTTTTACTTTCAAAAGTAGACTGGCCTATTTTACCCATTCACAGGTCTTTCTTCCTACAGAGAAGAGCTTTAGTCTTCAGGAGGGGAGAGTGAAAAATTATTATTAACTTACTACTATTTCTCTCACACACTTGGTCTAGACTGGTAGGAATGGAGGTCACAAAGAAACAGGACTAAGGCTCTGCTGTGCTGCGTAAGCAGCCTGCAGCCTGAACAGCCTACAGGAAACTAGTCATTGTAGAAATCTGTTTATAGCATCTTGCTGGGTTTTCAGCCAATAAACTCAGGTAATCCAATTTTTGGATGTACAAAGCATGTTAAGCATGTAAATTTCCACTGCTGATTCAATTTTCTTGTTTCAGTTTTCTGAATTAGAAGACACGCTGGTTTTCACTAGTGATGCCTGTCACGTCAAGATGGAGACACCTCTAGAACATGACAGAATATCAGTGCTCACAACACCCACAGGAAACAGTTGTTATCCCGCAGGCAAGTGAGAAATTGAGTCACCATAACATCATCATCATCTCCTACAGCCCAGCTATGTGTCCTAAGTATAACATCAGTCCCTATTCAGAATCATTTAAGTAAAATGAAGCCTCAAAGTTAAGTACCTCTATAGCGTTGCAGAGCTTTGCCATCGCAGCAAGCTGTCTCACATTTGAATTACGGACACCTAGGCTAGATCATAACCTGCAGGATGACCTCAGGAGGTACTGTAGAACAAAGCAAGGGCTGTTCAATGTTCACCTGATGAAGTGCACTATCCTAAAGTAAATGGGACATAGTCTTCACTGGAAACTTTCCATGCAGCTATGAAGAACTCCCTCCTCTGTGTTCACTAGTACGCACAGTGACCCAGTGCTGTGTAGGTTTACTGAACCTACCTCCCAGTCAAAAGAGTTAATTTGATGACCTAATTCCTTTTAGAAAGCAAAGGAAAAAGTAATCATCTGTTCATAGCTGAACCACTTCTTTCAAAAGCATTTTCCCAAGAGCTCATCTCAGCTGAATGGGATGTTAGCCATGGAGCTGTACAGTCCTGAGTAAGGTAACTGATAGTCAAAAGTACAATACAGCAAAAAGAAAGGAAAATCCTCATATTACAAACCCAGGAAAATCTTCTTTCAGTTAGATAACTGTCACTTGAGAACTAAATTACAGGTATTAGAGGTTTTTGTTTGTCATGCATTAGTCTCAAAGTTTTCTCATATGTTGGAGATTTCCTCTAAGTGGGCAGTCTGCACATGCACTCCCCACAGGGTGCTATCGCACTGGGAATATCAGTAATGGTTATGGGCACTCACAGAAAGCAATACTTGTATTCCTCTGAGCTGAAAACAGTGCTTTCAGCAGCTGAAATGGTGCCTTCTGCATGAAAATACAAAGACAAAACCAAGACTTATCAATAGAATACAAGCCATTAAAAGTCACCAAAAACCTTTTCCCACAGATTTCTTACTGTGTTGTTAGTTTCTTATAAAGTAAAATACATATATTAGAAGAATAAGAATCCATATTTGGTAGTGTATTTCCATGTTTTCCATATTAAAAACTGTCTTTGCAGGGAAGCTGCAATCTTAGACATGGACAAGATGTGTACTGAAAGAAAAGTTTTTTAATGACAGTGTCATACATAATGAGAGAATCTTTTGGTATTTCTGCATGCACTGAAGAAGGCTGAACCTACCCTTCCCAAGAGTCACCAGCTTGACTAATCAGCTTGTAGACAATACTTCTGACATCACTGCTTTGTTAAAATTGACAAAATCACAAATTAAGGGTCTTTCAGAATCAGAGAATTGTCAGGGTTGGAAGGGACCCCACTTCCATGGGCAGGGGCACGTCACACTAGACCAGTTTGCTTAGAGCCACATCCAGCCTGGCCTTAAGTACTTCCAGGGATGGGGCTTACGCTGCCTCATGGGGGCAACCTGTTCCAGTGTCTCACCACCCTCATGGTGAAGAACTTCTTCCTAACATCCAATCTGAATCTACCCACTTCCAGTTTTGCTCCATTGCCCCTAGTCCTATCTCTACCCAACACGCTAAGAAGTCCCTCACCAGCTTTCATGTCCGTTCTGTTTAAGGTCAATAAGACACCAAAGAGAGTGTCTGACATGTTATACACAAAATAATGTTTCATAGGCAACAAAAAGAGAAAGATCTAACCTGATAAAAGCATCATTCTCAGAGATGCACATACTGAAACTGTTGCTTTGCCAGGCAGAGAGTGAAAAGGTTACAGAAAATGCCTTCAGCTTTCCTTATTAAGGAGACCTTTCCCTTTCATTTGAGTGTGATTACTTTCAGTCTTCTTGTAAATGTGTATTTCATAACATAAGTTGGAATTAAAAAAAAACCAAACAAACCCAAACCCCTAAACTAATAAAATCCTTATTTTATTTAACCATTCCAGCACAGCATTTTCTGTTTGATAAGCATCATTGAATTCTGGATGACTGTGGAAAACACCTGTGTTGTGATGTACATCCAATAACATCAGTGACGCATTTATTTCTGCACTGTAGTAAACTCTATCAACAGGAAGCCATCCAAAGGCTGAAGTGTTCCAAAGACATCTGAAATGGAGTATGGCACAGTATTTTCTGGTTAAGCTGCATCATCATGAGGTGGTCAATAGCTGAAGTGGAAGTTCTCCCTAGGAATAGTTTCCCTACTCCATTTAGACAGATAAAGCAGAGTTGCCAGGAGCTCTTCACTATTTCTGCTCATCATCCTGATGGCTGGACTACTGGATGGCCATCTTGGGCTTCCCCCATTCAGCATCTTAATGCTGTCAACCTCTTCCTTTGATTTCTAGATTTTCCTATGAAATGTATGGAGAACATCAATGTCAGATTCCCTTTATGGAAGGAAACTTTCAAGCCGTATATGATTTCAGCTCTCTTTGAATCTGCTCTCTAAAGTCCTTTGATGATCTGGGTTTTAAAATAAGTCTTAACAACACATTCTGTATTATTTTCTTTTTCATCTTCTTTTTAAGGATCC
The DNA here is from genome assembly GCF_026170545.1 of Melanerpes formicivorus. Classification (NCBI taxonomy): domain Eukaryota; kingdom Metazoa; phylum Chordata; class Aves; order Piciformes; family Picidae; genus Melanerpes; species Melanerpes formicivorus. The sequence goes on along the minus strand of NW_027142353.1, from coordinate 49,669,361 downwards.
AGGAATCCACCAGATATCTGTTTGTGCAGTTGCATTGGGCAAGTACTTCAGCTATGCTTGCACTCCACAGCTCCAAAGGAACACCAAAAGCATGCAGGGTAGAACACTTTCTCTCTTTTTCGCTATATGAGAATTCAACCAGTCCATTACACTTGTTAAGATTTACCTTTGCTACTAAATAAATTATGCCCTCAGAGAGCATCTTCTGTACCAGAGGTATCTTGCTTGCCTCTTTAAAATAGCCCCTCAAAGGTATTTCTTAAGTAAACCTTTCAAAGGCTTTTATAGAGTAACTTTCCTTCTCTCCCCCTGCTGTGTACCAATGTTTGTTTAAATTGAAATTTATATGAAGTTAGATACTGCAGTGTTTACATAGAAATGCCAAGTTTCCCCTCAAAAATAACTCAAGCCAAATCTTGTATGAACTACTTTTGTTTTCACTGCATAGAACAATTATTTAGGTTTTATGGGGGATTGTTTTGGCCTGTGTTTTGGTTTGGTTTGCTTTGCTTTGCTTGGTTTTTTTGGGTGGGGTTGTTTTTTTTTTTTGGTTGGGGTTTTTTTGATGGTGGTGGGAAATGTTTTGAGCCTCATCAGAGCTTTGGCTCAGAAAGCAGCAGGGTTCTTTTTATCTTCTGTAAGGTTACCATGCTCTTTTTTTCCGTTTCCTGCATTTTCAGGCACAGACCATTCCTTCTTTCCTTCTTGGAAATGCTGTGGGTGCTGTTCGTAAATGATGGTTCCCCCAGATCAAACAACTAGTCCATAAAGCCATCCTAAACAGTAAAATTCAAATAAATTCCAGTTCAAGTTTTGATGGTGAGACAAGAGAGGGCAGACAGTTTCAAAAGGGAATAGCAGGCACTGCTGTGGCTGGTACTGGAATCGGGAAACAGATGGTGCTGGGAGATTCCTAGGCCAGAAAATAATAACAAAGTCTTCTATACCTCAGGCTTGCCAATGAAAAATGTTAATAAAACAAGATAAAGGAGCAAGTTTGCAGCACTTTAAAATGCTTAATCAAGAAAGTACGTGCTGCAGATACAAGGGAACAGAGGAACTGTCATGGGTTTAGCCAATTGGACCTGCTGGTGAATATTTGATACCATGCTGATGTCCTGCCAGCTTCAAAACAGAAGTGCTGGATGGATCAAAGCATCATGGGCCTCCTGCTTTGGATTCCAACATGAGAAGCGTCCTCTTTCCGGTTGATGCTTCTAGTTTCCAGTTTTGGAGTGTTGCTTTTTCCTCCTGGGCTGGCTGTGGGCTTGCTGGGTAGGAGGGCAGTTTCATTGCTGGCTTCTGCTGCTGCTTCTAGTTTCGCTGTGCATTCCTGTGAAATAGGCTAAGGTACATCATACCATCTCATTAAACTCCTTATCTCAACCCAGAGTTTTCTTTTGTGTTACTCTCCCTCCTGATCTGGGGAGGTGAGGCTTGCTTGTGAGAGCAGGCTGTCTAACTAAACTAAATAATTAAAAGCAATTAAGTAGGCAGTGGAGGCTATGGGAGGAGCAAGGCAGGTATTTTTTGCCAAGGATTTTGGAATATCTGCCATGAGAACTGTCATAACTGCCCCCAATGAATGCCAGCCTAAGGGGACAGTGTGAAATGCCATATCTCTGCAGAGGCTTTAGCACAAGTTCACATCTCTTCTAACTCTGCATTCTTCTTGGCCATTTCAAGAAATGCTAATTGGAATGGCATCCTCACAGGGATAAAATAAGTCAACAATGGAGAATGCTTTGCTCTTCTGAATCATGAGATAGTGTCAGAAGCTGATATATAACATTAAAAGCGTGCATCTTGCTATAACTGTTGAATTTCCTCTTAAACATCCCACCTCTAAAATGTGTTGCCTGAAGTTAGATGTGAGATCTTAACATGAAGGCCAGAGGGGAGGTTGTGCTGAGGGGATGACAAAGTGCATGAACCCACCACTGTGAGGTAACTTGTACACACCTGCCATGTGCTAAAAATGTAAACCTTGGACTGCCAGTAATAATCTGTGGCATGATAATCTCTTAATGAGCAACAGCAGGTGCTAAAGTGCTTAAAGCAAATCACTCCTGCATTTTAGCAAGTTGTTATTTATGTCATCACTGTCAAGTGCAAATCTGACAGGACTGGCAGCAGCCAGTGACCTCTGCTACTGAGGGCTAGGAGCTGCAGGGGATCTCCGGGCAGGCAGGAAAGGGCAGGCAGGGTAGGACAGGGCCTGGAAGCCATGGCCCATCCCACAGCCCCAGCCAGGAACAAGGCAGGCTGGGGAAGATGGGGGGGGCAGCCCCAGGCATCAGGTACTTCCCCAAGGACAGGGGCAGCCAACCCTTGGACAGGACATCTGCCCACAAAGGGGGTTGGGGATCAGGCTTAATCATGGGAACCAGGGTGAGACCCAGGCTGAAACATCAAAGTGTAGTCAAGGAATTTGAGTGTGGTTTTGTATCATCAAGTTTTGGTCTTCTAATTTTGATTTGATTAGAAAGAGGTATGTTTTATCTGTCTAGGGGAAGTTTTTTGTCAATTCAGGAATTCCTGTTATTTGTCCAGTTTAGCACATCAGTAGATACACCCAGAAAAAACAGTCACTAGAGAGGTATTCACACATTACAAAACATTAGCCAAATAGCAACGAGCACAGCACAACAGTAAGTTTTCAGACTTGGTGCTTCACTGCAGATGTCCAGAGTGGAAACCACAGCAAGACCAGGATCCTTTTCCTCAGGAGCCATGCAAAGGATACAGTCCTCACACCCCTCCAAGACAGGATAGCAGAAGCAGCTCAAGAGCAGCTTCCATCCTCACTGTTAAGGTGCTGATAAGAGACCAAAGGCTTGGCCTGAGATTTCTGGGCATGAATTCAGTGATTTCTGGTGGCAGCCTAAGGCAAGGCAGATGATTTCATCCAAAGATTTTATGCATAGTTGAACAAATTATTTTTTCCCTAGGTTTATACTAATGAAGTTATGCTGACAGCTGTTGTAGGCCTGGCAGGAATTGCAAACTGTTTAATCCTCCAATAACATATTTGGCCAGTCAGTAATTTGACTTGTCATTAGTAAATTCCTAGCTCAGCTTTTTAAGAGACAGGAACACTCAAAAAGTATTGACTGCAATGTTATTGATCCTTATCACAATTGAATCAAATTTCCTTTACGGTCTGATCTATGGGCTATGTTTTCCCATCTGTATGTTAAAGTTCCATAGGCTTTAGGGAGGGCTTTTTAGAACAATGTAGCATCTTAGTTTGATTTCAAAACACCATGGAACCTGCCAAATCTCTTCAAAGGGAAGGAAGAAAACGAAGAAAAAGGAAAAAAAAAAAAAAAGAAGGTAATTTGTCCTTGTAAGTGCTGATGCAACATGAGAATAGATCTATAGGCCTTGTAAATACAATGCTTTAAGAACAGGTCCTCTGTTGTGTGCTGTGCTGCTACAAGAGGAAAAGACCAACCTAAAGAAGGGGCAAATTGCAGCTTCATATTTCTTGGCTCAAGCTCTCTGCTGAGCCTGGGTATCACTCTCTCTAACCAGAGCAAGAAAAACAGGACCAAGATTCAACTAACCTAGATCCATGCTACACTCATTATTCTGAATTTGTCATGTGATATCTCTTCTAGTCAGTGGAGAGAAATCCAATAGACGTATCATCTGATCCATTTTAAGCATCTTTGTTAGAGAGGAACTGTTCTTTGAAGGTGTCTGCTATTTCCCATTGACTACATACAGAGTATATAGTGATTAGCTCAGACTTTGATGTATGACTTTCAAGCCCCAAGCTGGGACAGATAACTCCCATTCTTGCATTTCACTTTTTTTCTTTCGTACTTGTTTAAAGACATCTCAGTATCCTGTTCCTAAGCAGCACAGAATGAGTCAAGGGGAGCACACCCTTATTACTCCATCCTTCTCCCAAAATAACCCTTCAGCTGTGCATTGTTTCTCTGCTCCCTAGCCTGCATTGCTCTCTTACACCACACCATTCCTCATCAGATTCCCCACAGGACACTTGTCAGTTGTGGGGAGGGATCAGACAGCTGCAGGAGGAAGCGCCTGCTGTATAGTGGTGAGGGAGCAAGGCGTGTCCTTGGCCACACCTCACAAGGGGTTCTTGCTTTTCTCATGGCTGACATTTTTTCCTTTGACAAGATTTACACAGCAACTGGTGCCACTGCTGGACTGTGTTCAGTGGGAAATACCCTGACGTGAATCTTTCCTGGAGGTTCTTTTCAGTATGATGCAGCAGCCACAGCTGTTAGGTGTCTGTACTAACATAGCACCAGTGTTGCCCATTTTCATTGCAAGACAAACAAAAACCCATTTGATTTAGAGTCAAACTTAGGCTCACTGGTTTTCCCAGCTGGCTTCCTTCCACTGGTGATGCATTTATCTTCGTATTACATTTCAGTAGCAGAAACACACTATTCACTCTACTTTACTGATGGCTTCCTGAAGCAGAGTTCATCTTCTCCCAGGCAACAAAGGGAGGGGCAACAAAATTACATGGGAACCATAGTGTAGGAACTGTGCCAGTCTGGAAGTGAAGCTCTTCTGCTTACATCAGGGAAGACAGCATCAAGGAAGTCTTTTATATGGAATCCTGCTGTGGTGGCAGTTCTCAGACATGTGCCAGGCTGTGGCAGCAGAGCACTCCTAGCTGCAAAATTTGAAGGATCTGCATTGTCTACACCTGGAAACCCTGCTGTAGGAACTGCCCCAGTTCCACTGGGCATAAGCCCATGCAGCTGATTAGCTTCTCCTAGGTAGGTACACTGAAGCATCTGTAATAAGTCACTACTGTGTTCCCAGCTCTGTTTTGTCACCAGTTATAATGGGCAAAGGAGCTCCTGTCAAGGGTTGTCCCCTCAGTCAGTCTTTCTAGAGTGAGTACTGGAAGTGTTCAAAATAGTCCTGTGCTAAGGGGAGCACATTACTGTCCGACTTAGTCCCCAGCTCTATACTGTGGGTGAACAGAGTGCAACTCATGTTACCGTGTTACTACCATCAGGCATGCATCTCTCTTCCCATAGTTCTCAGGTAATGTGCTAACACCTCTGGCCATGGAAAAGATGCCTGACAGGACTGTGGTGGAAGCCACCTATGTGACAGGTGGTGCCCAGAATTGCTTCAGAGGTTAAACTCATTCCAATAGCTCAGCTGTTGGTGGTTCTGCTGCAAGGAAGGTACAGCCTAGGTGAGCACTTTCTGGAGTGGTGCATCAGTTTGCACACAGAACCATTGGGAAAGCCTGGTCCCACCTCCATGATGCTTCTGTAGATATGAGATACTCATTTGAGCTCTGCATGGTTCTTAGTAGTTTATGGCACAAATTGGTGAAGCTCGGGAGAACTGGATTCCAAGCTGTAATCTATAAGGACATACATGCAATGTTTGTATCTCTGGAAGAGAGGGCTATGACGATCTGCCAAGTTAAAAAGCACACTGCTACATTTGAAAACCCTTATTATGTAGTCTAGAGCTATCTGCTGTTAGTTTGCCACTTGTATGTAAGGAGTTAAAACTGTTGCCAATAGCTGTGATCTTCACCCATGTACACTGATTCTTCAGCCAGAGTTAGTCCAAATTAGGGTTTGACACCAGTCTGGCAGCAAGAGCAGAAGCCTAATAATACACAGGTTCATTTATTTATTTGTTTATTTGCTTGCTACTGTGCCTACATCACATTTCTAAAAATGTCTCTGCAGCATCTTCTACTACTGGAAATGCATTAGGACTAAATTATGAATCCTGTCTTTACCAGCAGAGATGGAATATCATAGCAATTGGGGAAACTGTGAAACGTACCACCTAATCAGTTACTTACATGGAGATCCCATTAAACAAAGTAGTGAAGCAATTAAATATTTTGCTTATTGTTACCTTGGCTATAAGGAAGCTTATCACTCAGGTTCACTGGAGTCTGTAGTTATGCTGCATAATTACACAATAATTAGCCACACAGTCAGTGTCTATCCAGTAAACAATTTTATTCTTTCAGAGGAGTAGAGTGCAGCTATATTGATTTATTAAAAAGAAAAATCATGACTCATTAGGCTCTTAACTTAGGAAACTTAACAAAGAAAGGTGTTTTGGGAAATATGAAATATCTTCTTATCAGCATTTGAATTCCTTAATTCGTATTTTCCAGCAACAATATGGGTAAATATTGAAATGCCATAGTTACTTCATAATCATGAATCATCTGAAATCAGTGGAGTTACCTGACTCTCAAGTCCCAGGAGCTGGGATATCAATTTTCTCAGCCCATCTGTTAAAGGGAAACTACAACCAGTACACCTGGAATCACAATTGCATTCTGTCAATTTTGGCCTGATTCAAACCTTTCAGCTCTAATCCTATCTCTCTCTGATGTTCATCTCCATTCATCCACTGACCACACCTGTCAGCGGTTCTGTTTCCCAGATTTTCCCACTGTTTAGAATATGATGTACACAGACAGGGGAGGTTTAGGTTGGATATTAGGAAGAAGTTCTATACAGAAAGAGTGATTGCCCATTGGAATGGGCTGCCCAGGGAGGTGGTGGAGTCGCCGTCATTAGAGGTATTCAGGAGGAGACTTGATGGGGTACTTGGTGCCATGGGTTAGCTGTTTGGGTGGGTTGGATTGGTTGATGGGTTGGATTGGTTGATGGGTTGGATGTGATGATCTTGAAGGTCTCTTCCAACCTGGTTTGGTTTATTCTAAATAAAGGTTATTCATAATCAGACTTGAGGAGACAAACTTTTCCTTCTGATGATTAGCAACATTACAGATCACTGTCATGAATTCAGGTAAAAAACAGACATCACTACACTCTCATTTCTAATTTAAATAAAACTAGCTCCGTGACTCAGTCTTATATGCCTCAAATGAGAGTAATAGCACAGACTGTGCTTTGGAGGATTAATTACTCCATATATATATATATATATACATGCTATCCATGCAGAAGATATTGAGCAAAGACATGTAACTGTTTATTGCTGCAAATGTAAACAAACCCAATGGCACAGCACAACAGATGATCCCTGAGTTCCCTTCCAACCTGGTATTCTATGAATCTATGAATAGTAGCAAGAAAAGTCCACACAAGAAAAATTTAGGAATTCCAAAACACTGGCCCATCCAAAACCACCAAACCAAAAATTTCCAACATGATTTGGGAAAGTTGGCTGTGTAAAAGTTTTATTCAGGTCCAAAAGAAAACCACAACACTTTTGATGCCAAAACTATCTTTCTGCTGTTGCAAAGAAACTTGAGTCATCAAAATTAACCATTAGGATGCCCTTATTTACAAAAAGGCAGAAGGAATATCAAAAGCCCAGTATTTTAAAGGGTAGAGTAAAAGGTGGTTGGACTAGATGATCTCCAGAGGTCCCTTCCAACCCCTAACATCCTGTGATACTGTGATTTTGCACAGAAAACAATGGGCACACAATTGGAATGCTCAAACAAATGTTTTAGAGCTTGATTATCATGCTACTGAGTTTCACATCCTAATATTTTCCTGGCAATCTGAATCAGGGACTAAGGAGGACACAGTCTGCTCCTCTCCTCAGGTCACTCCTGTACCAATAAATGTATCTTCTTAGGCTTTAAGACCTCAGTAAGGACTACCCAGGAGCGAAGTGTTGAAAGCTCCTGCTGTGAATAGGTGTGTTCTGCTGTATTTGTGAAATGCTTCCACTTATTTTGTGGTGTTACAGGGACCACACTTGAACGCGTTTACTCACATTTGATTTAGAGACAGCAGTAGTAAATGTCTGCTGCATGAAGCCAAGAACTGGATATTCTTCACTACTGCAGATGTCTCTTGTCTTTTATGCCAATAGGACCATTATGGCAAGTTTAGGGGTTTTGTTTGTTTGTTTGCTTTTCCCTCCAGAATAGCAAATGCCAGCACAAGCAAAATCTGGAAGTTCTCCAGATGAAAAACAGGAACAGAAGAGTGCTAACCTAATCAGCTGGGCCATGCTTTCAGCTGTGACTGTGAGGAAAAAATTGGCCAGGCAGACCACTCTGCTTATGAAAGAATGATACCAGGTGCATCATGGTAATATTAGAAGGATCTGTAAATAAATCTTGTATTATGTTAGAGAATAAAAAAAGGAAGGGGGGGGGTGGGGGTGGCACACTGAATATGCTGCACAATACTGGAGGTCTTCTTTCTCTGGTTTTTGGAATGACATCATTGATCTTTTTTAAAGGAGTTTAATTACAACCTCACTTTAAGGCTGCCAATAATAAGCAACTATTAGTACTGCTCTTAAAGAGGCAAAAAGCTTTAATAGATACTGCAAAGAGCTAGGGATGCTCTTAATAAAATCAAAGGTTGGGCAATCAATCACGTTTGCTCTGCCAAGAGCTTTTAAGATGTAACACAGAGGCTTGGAAGCTTCATTACCAAAATGTTTTTCCTACCATCAGTTACAAAAATCTGCCAAAGTTTTAATGACTAAACTGTAGGTAATGAAACTGCAACAATAATTGCACACCTGAAAATGAAAATACAAAATATTTCTACTTTCACTGAAGAGATTACTTTATAAAGACCCTAAAAATAGATGGGTCAGTGTCACTGAAGAATGCCTGGAGACTTTCATGGAAGCTGGACTGTGGCTACAAAGGTTCACCTGAGAGTTCAGTTTTCAAATAGCAACAGCCAATATTAGGAATGATAATGTCATAGATTGAGTTGAATCTGCTGCTGTTCTTCATACCATGCTGCAGTCAGGCCAGTTTCAAAACCAAAAGTGCTAAGTGGAACAAAGTACTGTGGGACTTGAAGTTCAGATTGCAACATGGGAGTCTTCCTATTCTGGTTGCTGCTTCTGGGTTCCAGGCTCTTGCATGTTGGCTTTTTTCCACAGGGATGTCAGCAAGATGTGTGGGGGTTCGGTAGCACTGGTTTTGGTTTTCTGTTTGGTGCTGTTTTTTCCCCTGTATCTCACTGTGCTGCTTTTGCAAATAGACTAAACTAAAGTAATCATGCATTGTATTATTAATTAGGCTATTAGCTAAGGTAATTATGTATTGTGATTATGATATCTTACGTTATTTTTATCTCTTTTATCTCAACCCTCAGTTTTGTGTGTTACTATTTCCATCATTCTTGTTTTGGGGGAGCAGGCAGGTTAGCCCTGGTTCAAAATCATTGCAGTATATAGTGTTTAAAAGAAACAACTTCTCCATGTGACAGACTCTGAAGAATTCGTAATAAAAACTGCTCTATTTTCCTTCCATTTCTACCCATTACTAGTGCCTAAAGTAGCTGGCAATGGTGCTGTGCTTCTAAATTATGCAGACAGAAAGTGGTGGTCAAACACAGTACCTGTGGCAAGCCAGCTCTTAAAAATGTTAGATTTGGAAGTGTTTTGTCTTCTCTGCTAGAGAAGTTTTTATATAAATATAAAATAATGTTAAACTGTAAAGGGACTCCACTGTATGGTATCATGTAGGAAATCAGATGTGCTAGTAAGCTACACTGTTGATCTCTTTAAGGGCCAAATGAAAGGCATCTTCAGCTGTACCAACATCAGACTACTTCAGAATCTCTCTTTCATGTCTGTGCTGTATGGATTTTTTTCCGAGAGTTAGTGTTTTGAGTGGCAAGATAATACCTCAGTTTATATCAGTCTGCCTTTTTCTTGTTGGTTAAGAGATCAAAAATGTTAGAGGCTTGTTTGTTTTCAGTGTTTGCTGTGCAGTCAGAGTTCAAGGATCTACTTAGGCACTCTCCAAGGCGTTCCAGTGTTCTCCAAGGCTTCCAACATCTTGACACCCAGAATCTCTGATGAGAACCAGAATGAAAGAGTCAGCAAGCACCAGAACAGGTTTGGCAACTGGAAGAACAATTCTGATTGGCAGAGGAATGCTTAGATTAAGGCTGCCAAAAGACATGCCAGTCTGTGTTTGGTGTTATAATAAGGCACAAGCACATTCATTTTCAATCTAGAAACATTCAGATTTTAAATTTTTTTTTAAAGTGATGGACATTCTTGGCATTGATATTAAATCAGTGCTTTAGTTTGGGAAGCTGCTTCACTCCTGCAGTCTTATTAATTGATCCTTTTTGAGGATTAACCATCTTCGGGTTTCTTGGTACACTGCATCTCCCTCTGAAATGAAATGGATGAAGTTAGTCACCAAGCTTCACATTCCCTGTAAGCTTTGTCTGCTGGAAATTATACTTTTTATATTTGCATAGCTGATTACTATTGTGAATTAATAAACCTGAGAGAGGAAAAAAAAAACCAAGTGTACTGCTGGGTTTGCAGGCTAGCAGAGCATCTAATTATTATGCATGCAAACTCAGTCCTCATCTCATGATTGCTGACTACTTCCTGTTACCTAAATGATGGCATTTGAAGAACATGAACAGAATACTAATCATTTGCAGAAAGAATGATAACTGGCTAAGGAGATGTTTTCAGTAGTTACATTATCCCTGTTAGGAAATGGAAAGCCACTTTATGTAGATGTAGTTAACAGATCTTTGCAAGGACTCCACTGTGGAGACCCGTGGTCTTGAGCCTATGATCTCACTGTGGAAATACCACCAGCAGACTTCTGAAGTTGTACTCATCACAGATAGCTACGTACATCATCTACATGAAACCTACAAGAGCTGTTTTTATCCTGATGTTTTAAGAGAAATCAGTAATGGGAATGTAAACATAACTCCAGGGCACAAGGGAGACAAATTGGAAAGGTCATTCTCATGACCAAGCAGCATGCATCTCTACTCATATGCAACATACCTTTGTTCCTATTCCTGTTCATTACTACAGTGGACAGACAGCACTTTACATAGTACTCTAACAACAATATACAGGATTTCAATGTCACTGTCTTGGTCCAGAGAGGGAAAGAGACTCAGTTCTTTTGAATATTCCTGTGTTATGAAATTAGAGGCACAAATGAGGCCAAAATATGAACAGCAAGGCTATTTATTAACAGAATAAAGTAGATGGATCAGAAGGAGAGAGAGAGAAAAAATAGAGAGAGACAGAGAGAAAAGGGAGAGAGAAGAGGAAAGGAATTATATTACCACCCCCCAAGACAGTTTGGGTCTGTGGAGGAAGGGTGCTGCCTTGTTGGCTGTGCTATCCTCCAATGGAGGAGGGGAGGGATAGATCCCCAAGTCTAAGTCCTTCTCTGAGCAGCTTCTTCAGCTCCATGAGTTGCAGCAGGCAGAACTTAGGACATGTCAGTGCTGAGTCTCAATATCTGGGTGATGATATTTAATCTCCCAGCAGAGATAGTGAATTCTCCTAGTTCCAGCTTCCTGACCTCCCCATGAGCCATGTTAAACATTATTGGGGTCAGGAGCAACACACTGCCTATATAGGGGGTATCTCAGACCCATACAGTGCTTTTTCAATATAGAGAAACTTCAGTTATGGAGTCTAATCCATATTGTACTACATTAATTCATATTCTACTAATATTCCCTTCTGAAGCATGAAAATCCACTGTTCCAATTTATGAAATCCTGTGCTTCTGTGCTTACACAGAATGAAAGGATAAAGCTGGTAAGCAAACACGTCTACGTATTTTCATGCTTATAATTAATTAATTACATTTTCAGATATTCCCAACATGTATTGTGAATGCTCATTTCAATAATATAGGTAAGTGGGTTCATGGAAGAGTATTTACTGTGAGACATTAAATAAACAGAAACTATACTAGCTCAGGTAATCTCAAAAATAAAGTATTTGGGAGAGTTCCAAAAGCAAATATTGTATCTGCCTGCTTACACACTTTTGTAGGCATCTATTTCTGGCCATTGGAGGTAGGATGGTAGGTCCAACACATTTTGATGTGATTCCCTGTATTCTTAGTTCTTTATAATTGTAACATTTTCCTTTCAGTTAAAAAAAAAACCCACAACAATCTCCTTCAATTTCAAGCTCTCTCACAAACACTACAATCAGAAATTCATTTTATTTGTACAACAGCAGGTGGGCTCTTTTAAAATTTAAATTACTAACCCATATAACTAAACAGAAATCTCTTAAGCAATGAAGCCTTTATCTGTTGCAATCTAAAATCACTCACATTATCATCCACAAAAAGCTTTACAATCGCTATTGTATTGGCTAAAAAGGACCAAAAAAGGCATTATTTGAGTTACTCTTAATGGACTGAAGAGTATACTTGTTGCTCCCAACACTGCAGTAATACAGAAAAAAAAATGGATCCATTTTAAACACAGGTTGGAAGAGCAGAACATTACAAGTGTTGTAAAATTTTTTAAAGGTCACATAAATATATGTATTTTCAATAGTGCAGCATACTTGGTATTAAACCAAACTGATTGAAATGCAGTATTAAACATATTAAGATTAACACTTTGTCACTTTTACAAGCAGGATTCTGCTCAGTGATATTTACCAAGAACAAAGGGGTGCAATATTCAAAACGTAGTATTTTGCCCAAAATAATAAACTAGGAAACCGAGGGAATAGAAAGGAAATTTACCTCAGCGTCTGGTTTTCTCTCTTGCCTGTCAGAACATCTGGTTTTTGCCCTTCAACAATTTTAAGTGTAGCTGAGGTCTGCAATAGTCAAATTTTTGGGAAACAAGTTAAATCATAACCACATTCACACTTAAGGAAGTAAAACTAATGGGGACCTACTGCCCATGTGTCTTACTGCCACAAAGTACTTTTAAGCACATACTATACTGATGCCTTGTTGATTTGCGTAACTGAACACATGCCAAAATCCTTTGCTGTGCAAAAATAGTTTCATTTATTAACCTGGATGAGCAGAGATTATGTTATTTCAAGCAGCATATTTTTGGTCATGCAGCCTGTAACTCCACATTTTTAATGAAGAATCATTATATTTCTAACATACTTCCCTGAATGAGGAAGAAAACCAATTATAGTCACAGCAAAATTTTAATACAGCTGAAAGAGTGTGGACTGGAGCAAGTTCAATAAAATTAGTTGTTAAAAGCAGGGGAAGATTTCAAAATATAAAAACAGCAATCAAATCAAAGTCAGGAACTGAAGAGACCACACAGTCAGTGAGGCAATGGCATCAAATTAGAAAAGAGCAGATTTAGACTGAATGTTAGGGAAAGATTCTTTACTATGAGGGTCAAGGAACAGATTGCCCAGGGAGGTGGTTGGGGCCCCATCCGTGGAGATATTCAAGGTGGGGCCTGACAGGGCTCTGGGCGGGCTGATCTAATTGAGGATACTCCTGCTCACTGCAGAGGGGCTTGGACTAGATGACCTTTAGAGGTCCCTTCCAACCCAGACCATTCTATGATTCTATGATTCTTTAGCAGTCAACAGTTAGCCATGATTAGGTTGACTGCCATGATTAGATTAGAAGTGTGAAAGGTAGGGGTCTAATCTAAACTACTCACCTAGGCTTGGTTTACAGCTCAGCAAGAGGGACAGAGAAGTCCCTGGAAAATTTCATCTTGATCTAAAAACAGGTGTAATTGTATGCACTTTAAGCATGCTTCTCTCTCTGCAGATTGCAGAGGATCCCTCTACAACTACTTTAGATTGGCTGTTTAATATGCAGAGAAGTAAAAACAAGGGGATTAATCTGAATATTATTATTTTGCTCTCATAAGATTCTGAAATCACGTAGGCAAATACTTGATTACTGAAAATATAATGCAGTAACTACCTTGAGTGGCAAAGGAAAATCTTGGTCCCACTTCAGTGACATGTCAGTGCATGTGCCTTACTTCAAATAATATTTTAGTTTAATTGCTTTTCTAGGCAGCTGAACATAGACACTCCTCTTACTAGCATGATCAGTAATAAAATCATCTTTTATTTCCTACTTCCTTCAGCATCTCCCAGTTTCAATGTTAATGCAAAGATATTAACAGTTATCATGGGCATCTCTTGGGCTTTTTCTTGGTTTCATGCTCAAAAATTAGTTTTAGCAATTCCTTCAGATTTTCCAATGTAAGAGAATCAGTTTCCCACAAAAGAGAATTAGTTGCCCGCTGTGCCTACACATGAAAACATTGCTAATTACAGCCTTTCACCCCAGTTAGCTACAACAGGGATTCAGTCATTCTTGAGCATCAGACTAAGCTATTACTTTTACATTATTTAGGAATTAAGAACACTTTCAGAATAAGAAGTACTAGAAATCTTCACAAGTTCCTTGACAGGTTCCTCCAGTTTGTAATATCAACTTTTATGTACAACGTAATTTGCCATTTGCAGCAATAAAATGTAACCTCTGATTTCATCAAAATGAGGTATCTTATTCCTTGTCTCATAACTTTAATTGAAATATGTGCTGTACTGACAATCTGAGCTGCCTGGCAAACTGACCATTGAAATAAAACCTGAGAAATACAAAAGAGAGGAATTGCTCCTTAAGGTGGGTGTTACTACTGCTGATAGTTTGGTTCAACTGTTCAGCTGAAACACTGAAGCAGCCTAGCGGTCTTGTGACTAATGGATGGGCAAACAAGCATCAGAAAATTCCTTCAGCTTTCTCAACTAAAGACAATAATTAGTAGCATTATTTCAGTTTCTTGCTCTTAAAAATTAAAATAAAACTGCAGCTTTTGTTATGGATTTGGTAGATGAGATAAAAGACTCAGACCTAATAGCATTAACATATGCTATTGCTATATTAAGAAAGCATAAGGATTTAAAAAAATTATTGAGTCACACATTTGTCTTACCTGTAAGACCTCTGAGAGGCACATGCGCCGCTCATCATTAGCTTTGTGGTAAGCCTACAGTTAAAATAAGGGGTATAGGGTACAATTAAGCAAAATATTTTAGAAGTTGAATCATACAGAAGAAACAAATACAAAGCTGAGCTTTTATCCAGTGATGTAATTTGTGGAACTATTCTACATGTTTAGGAAGGATGTTGACTTGCTGGAACGAGTCCAGAGAAGGGCAAGGAAGTTGGTGAGGGGTTTGGAACACAAGCCCTATGAGGAGAGACTGAGGGAGCTGGGGTTGCTTAGCCTGGAGAAGAGGAGACTCAGGGGTGACCTTATCACTCTCTTACAACTACCTGAAGGGAAGTTGTAGACAGGCGGATGTTGGTCTCTTCTCCCAGGCAGCCAGTACCAGAACAAGAGGACACAGTCTCAGGCTGCGCCAGGGGAGGTTCAGGTTGGATGTTAGGAAGAAGTTCTATACAGAGAGAGTGATTGCCCATTGGAATGGGCTGCCTGGGGAGGTGGTGGAGTCGCCGTCATTGGAGGTGTTCAGGAGGAGACTTGATGGGGCACTTGGTGCCATGGTTTAGTTGTTTAGGTGGGTTGGATTGGTTGATGGGTTGGACACAATGATCTTGAAGGTCTCTTCCAACCTGGTTTATTCTACATATTCTATGTATTCTACGTATATACATTCCCCACGCATTGGCTGTTTGTCAGACAATATAATAGCTTTCGTAGATTAGAGGTGTAGAGCAATTACAAACCTTAGCTTCTTGTTCCAGTCTAAGTTCATAGTCTTTTAGCTGATTCCGGAGAATTTTCTTCTTTTCTTCTAGTTGTTTAAGAACCTCCTTTAAGGCATCCTGTGGTTACAGTAAATAAACAATGTTTTACAAATATTTCCATTCTGTAAGAAAATATCATCACTACAGTCTCTATTCTTCAAGTATTGTAGTGTTTGTCATTCTCTTTGTTTCTTGTGCACTTTTGTTTACATGATTTTAGCTGGCACACTGCAGAGATAACAGCAACCAGCTACATGTTGCAGATATGGTTTTCCACACTTTTGCTTCTTGGTAAATTAGCAAAGTCAGCTTGTGGTGACCAGCCAAAATTGCTCCTTGCTTTGAACTAAAGTTCACGCTGATGGCTCCTTCTAAGTAGAAGATTTCAGATTTCACTTACACACCCATTTTCAAATCAGTTGCAGAGAGAACTACTGGACTGGCTGAAGAGGCACATGTGATGTCAAAGGTAACTCATAACAAACAACATTGCTAGAAAGCAGTACATTATGAAGAGACTATCTGTCTTAGGTGTGTAGCTATCTGTCTCATCTATAGCTGGGATGAGCTAGAATAACAGTGGTAGAGTCCATTTTTGGTTACTGGCATTGGCCAGCTGTTTGTCTGCTGTGTAGTGCAGGTAGAATGCACACCCAAGCAGGAAACTGCTTTTTATAATCCCTCTCATAAATAGACCTATCCATCCAGCAAATACTTTTATTGGGGGGGCACTCTAATAGTAGATGGCTTTTTAAATTCCTGGTCTTAGCGTATTCAGGGTCATTTTTTACCTGCTTGTTCTTCCAGTCCTTTTTTATTTTTTTAAA
The DNA here is from genome assembly GCF_026170545.1 of Melanerpes formicivorus. Taxonomy (NCBI): domain Eukaryota; kingdom Metazoa; phylum Chordata; class Aves; order Piciformes; family Picidae; genus Melanerpes; species Melanerpes formicivorus. The sequence goes on along the minus strand of NW_027142353.1, from coordinate 49,653,068 downwards.
AATATTAGATTGAAACATATTTTTTTAAAGACAACTCCTCTTCTTCCACTCTGGTGTTTGCCCCCAGCATATACTGACAGAGCCAGGAACATCTTTTTTACTAGGATAAATAAATGGAGCTTTAAAAAATGGTCTACCCCACAGCAGGCTGCCCATTCATCTAATCATCACAGTAACCCTCTTGTACACCAGGCTGGATCTTAACCTTGTGTTGTTGTCAACTCTACTACAGTATGCAGTACTCCAGAAGCCATCTCATGGCCTTGAACAATGCCAGTAATACTGAGAGCATGTCCTTTTTCACAGCTGCATGGTGATGGCTCACAGTCAACATGGGATCAGCTAGAATACCCAGATTCTCCCCTGCAGCTGTGTCCAGGTAATCAGTTCTCAATTCATAACGTTATTTGTTCACTATTTCCTGTTTGGTCTACACTATTAAATTTTAATCCCATTTTAAATGATCTAGTCATCCTTTTTATAAACAACATCTAGATCCCTAATCTAATTATGTTTTGTGTATCAAAGTCACGCATTAATTGTTAAGATTAGTCCTAAATGTGGTCCTGGAAGTACTCTGTTTATACTCTCAGAACAGCCTCCCTCACTGATCATTGTTACTATATTCCATTTGCTATCTCTTTACACCTTCAACAAATCCACTAGTTTACCTTTCCTCCAAATCAATTAGTTGCTTCCCATGTGAAATAGCATCTTCATCAGAGGTCATCGTGAACAAGATTACCACATTTATTGTGACAACCAATCTTATTTTCTCAGCAGAGAACACCAAAAGGTTTGCCAGCCATAAGCCACTTTTAATAAAGTCGTATTTCAGTCTTGTTTTGCAATATTATTTTTCTCTATCTTAAAACTTAAAAAAAAAATAAAATTATGTTTTCTCCAACTCACACAATGCCATGAACCACAGCTTTATTAAAACCACTTGTCAGCAGACCAGTGATGTGGTGACCCAGTTCTTTCAGACTCCTAAGGCATGGATTACCCACTTCCTTCTACTTAAGCATATCTAACCCCTTAAGTTTTCCCCAGGATTTGGTTACTGTAATTTCCTCTTCAAGCACTTGCTGACATCAGCTATTTCTTTCCCTATCCTACATTTTATTATTTCAGCCTTTACTGAAACATAGGCAACATATGAAACATAGGAAACTACAGGCTTGTCAGCCTGACCTCAGTACCAGGAAAGACTATGAAGCAGATTATCTTGGGGGCAATCACAGCGCACCTGCAGGATGGCCAAGGGATTAGGCCTAGCCAGCATGGATTTAGGAAGGGCAGGTCCTGCCTGACCAACCTGATCCCCTTCTATGATCAGTTGATCCACATGGTTGATGTGGGGAAGGCTGTGGGTGTAGTCTGTCTGGACTTCAGCAAGGCCTTTGACACTGTCTCCCACAGCAAACTCCTGGGCAAGCTGTCAGCCCATGGCTTGGACAGCAGCACTCTGTGCTGGCTGAGGAACTGGCTGGAGGGCTGAACCCAGAGAGTGGTGGTAAATGGTGCCACATCCAGCTGGCAGCCAGTCACTAGTGGTGTCCCTCAGGGATCAGTGTTGGGACCAATCCTTTTCAATATCTTTATTGATGATCTAGACGAGGGGATTGAGTCCACCATTAGTAAGTTTGCAGACAACACCAAGCTGGGAGCAGGTGTTGATCTGTTAGAGGGTAGAAACGCTCTCCAGAGGGACCTTGACAGGCTGGACAGATGGGCAGAGTCCAACAGGATGACATTTAACAAGTCCAAGTGCAGGGTTCTGCACTTTGGTCACAACAACCCCATGAAGCGCTACAGGCTGGAGTTGGAGTGGCTAGAGAGCAGCCAGGCAGAAAGAGACCTGGGGGTATTGGTTGACAGCCAACTGAACATGAGCCAGCCATGTGCCCAGGTGGCCAAGAAGGCCAATGGCATCCTGGCCTGAATCAGAAACAGTGTGGCCAGCAAGAGCAGGGAAATCATTGTGACCCTGTACTCAGCACTGGTGTGGCAGTTTTAGGCTATGCCTTTAAACTTCAGCTGCAGATTTTGAGCAGAAAAGTGGAAAAATATAAATAATTCATTATTGGGTGTGAAAAGGAAAACAAAAGATTATTGTAAACAAAATTCATTGGACAAAGTCTGGGGTATAGAAGCAGCTGTACCATAATAATCTTTCTCATTTCACTCCCATCCCCATTCCTTTTCTCTTTCTCTAGCTTGGCTGTTCTGCTGGGGAGATAATAACGCTTCTGGCTGGCCTTGAAGATAAGAACTAACATTCTTTCCTCTCAACTCCTCTTTTTCTACTGGTACAGCAGGGAGGAGGTTTGGGGGGGGGACAGTGGAGCAGCTTCCCTGGTCTCTGGGGGAACCAGAGGGAGGCCAGGGGGCCAGGTGGGGACAGCCTCCACTATAACAGCTTGCTCAAGGCTTCACCCAACCTGTCCTTGAATACCTCCAGGGAGGGGGCACCAACAACCTCTCTGGGCAACCTGTTCCAGCATCTCACCACCCTTACTGTCAAGAAGTTTTTTCTAATATCCAGTCTATCCAGACAGGTAGAATCACCTCCCTCATCCTTTTGGTCACACTTCTTTTTATACAGCGCAGGACATGGTTGGCCTTGTCGGCAGCAAGCACACATTGCCAGCTCATGTTGAGTTTTTCATCAGCTGACACATCTAAGTCCTTCTCCTCAAGACTGCTCTTGCATAGCCTATATTTCTGCTTGGGATTGCCCTGACCCAGGTATAGGACCTTGCATTTGGCCATGTTGAACTTCATGAGTTTGGCTTGGATCCACCTCTCAAGCCTGACTCTAAGTCCCTCTGGATGGCATCCCTTCCCTCCTGTGTGACAACAGACCAGACAGCTTGGTGAGGGAGCACTCAATGTCACTGTCCATATTGCTGACAAACATGTTAAACAGCACTGGTCCCACTACCAAATCCCAAGGGATGCCATTTGTCACTGGTCCCCATGTCCACATTGAGCTGTTGACAGCAACTCTCTGAATGCAGACATCCAGAAAATTCTTTATCCAGTGAGTAGTCTACCCCTTAAGTCCATGCTTTTCCAATTTGATGCAGGCATGCATGGGTGTGCAGCTCTTCTTGCTTGTTCTCCATGCTCTGTGCATTAGTGTAAAGGCATTTAAGTTGGTGCTCCACTGAAGCTGATTTACTGACTGGGGTTCCCTTATCCTGTACTTCAGGTGCTCTCTTCCCACCCTGTGGTCCAACTCCAGGCTCAAGGTGCCTATTAGTGTCATTGCCCTTGATGTGGGATGGATTGAGGATCCCTTCTCCCAGCAACTCTAATTTAAAGCCCTCCTCACCAGACAGCAAAGCTTGTGGCCAAAGATGAGGAAGAAGGAACAAATAGCAGTAAAGTCCCTCACATCTGCTATATGCCACATATGTCTGTGTTTTGATATTTCCTGACAAGTGCATACCTTCTAATACTTGGTAGCACATTATGTTTTGATTATCAATGCTAGTACATTTCAGGCTAGTCAGGTTCTTCCATTTGTCTGCTTGGGCCTTCTGTGTAAAATAGGTATCTCTTTCAGAATTTTTCCTTCTATTTATTTCTGCCTCAGGTATCTCCCTAGTCAGAATAGGTGTATCCTTTCACTTCCTCTACTGACTACCTGACCATTGTTTTAATAATCAGTTATTTCTTTTAATTACTTCAGTGCTTTTTAATACCTTTACTTACCAGATTTTCCTTGGAAACATGGAAAGGAAAATAATATCACTTTCTCCAGATACTCTCAACTTCTTCCTTCTTGGATTTTTTCTCCCTCTTTATCATGAAAACCTTAGATCCAGGACAATACTGAAGTATGGTCAATTTCTCAGAGAATTTATTAATGTTTCCTAATGGTAAAAAAAAAAAAAATCCCAAAACCTAATTTAAGCCATAAGGGATCATACTGGGTCCAATCCTGATTTACATCTTCAGTAATGACCTGGATGATGGGGCAGTGTGTCCCCTCAGGAAGGTTACAGACTACACCAAACTAAGAGGAGTGGCTGATACACCAGAGGGTTGTGCAGACATCCAGAGGGACCTTAACAGGCTGGAACAATGGACTGACAGAAACTCATGATGCTGACTATGAAGAACAAAGTCCTGCTGAAGAAACAACCCCATGAGCTGATAAATGCTGGAGGCTTCTCAGCTGGAAAGTAACCTTGTAGAAAAGGATCTTGGGTCATGGTGGACAGTAAGTTGAACACAAGCCAGCAATGTGCCCTTATTGCAAAGAAGGCAAATGTTATCCTGGGCTGCACTAGACAAGCATTGCCCTTTACTGGTGGCACTGGTGAAGCCACATCTGGAGTGTTGTGCCCAGTTCTGGCCTCTCCAATACAAAAGCTACATGGACATACTGGTTACTGTCCAAGGACAGTACATATGGATACTTACGGGACTGGATCACCTCTCCAATGAGATGATTAAGAAGGTTGGGACTGTTCAGACTAAAGAAGAGAAGGCTGAGGAAGGATCTTATTAATGTACATAATTACCTGGAGGGAGGGTGCACAGAGGGCAGAGCCAGGCCATTTTTAGTTGTGCCCAGTGACAGGACCAGAGGCAGGAGGTTCCTACTGTACCTGAAAAACCACTTTTTTTTTTTACTGTGAGTGTGACCAAGCACTGGAACAGGTTGCCCAAGGAGGTTGTTAGACATGTTAAACATTTCCTGTTTATGAACATGATCCTGGATAGATGGGTCTATGTGGCCCTGCTTGAGTAAGGGGGCTGGGCAAGAAAATCTCCAGAGATCACTTCCAGCCTCAACAGTTCTATGATTCTGTTCCTTCATTTTATTGTTAGAACTGTGTTTTCCATGTCTCAGTCAGTACCTTGGTCAGATCAGTTCATGAAAGACTGTGTCATTCTACTATGAGTATTTTCAACTCAGGTCTGAAACTTGCATCTTTGACTTTAGGCATCACTAAGTAATTCTATTTTCTGGATGTGTAAAGTGATAATCCTAACAATGGCACCAAGCTTATGCATCTGCCTTTCACATCTGCCTGTTTGAAATCTCCAGTCTTCTCCTTTCTGTCATCTGCAGATTATTAATCTTTTATTCTTTTCATAATTTTCTGTAAAATACATTACTTATTTGACTTGGTTTAGTTTTGGTGTGGGTTTTTTTTCCCCACAAACCCACGTTTGCCTGTTACTGAGATTTCCCTAGGAATGATTTCCTTTGAAGATGAGATTTAGCTGGAACATGGCAAAAGGCATAGAACTTCTAAAACATGTTTCTAAGAGAGTATAACCCCTCCCACTGTTCCAAAAAAACCCAAAAGAGATGATACAGAAGAGCTATATATTTCAAGAATGTTTCACACATGGCTGAACTGCTATTAACTTTAATTTGCTATAATAGACACACTGGAGACAAGAAAAAAAATCAAGGGTTCTTGGTTTGATTTTTACTTTTTCCCCCTAATTAAAGCATTAGTATGTTGGACACATTAAATCTTTGTCCTGATACAGTCAGTACAGTCACCACTGGCCAATTCAAGGAGAAAAGTAAGCTGCAGATTAAAGAGAAGATTTGGCTAAATTCCAGTAGGGTCATGTGCTATTTCAATACAATATCAGTGTCTGTACAGCACTAAAGAAGACAGAGAAGGTTTCAGCACTGTCAAGCTAGGAAACTAATTTTTTTTTCCCTCTTGACCTGACTGTACATTAAAGACTATAACCATGTGACATATTCATACCACCTACCACATATTTTGTACCACCACAGTAAGCTTAAATACAGTAAATACTGAAGTTCATGCTGCACTCCAGATTTGTTTTATATAAATCTACAGCCCACTATTTTTTCCTCACTACACTGTCCATCAGTGTTATTATATAAGTTGACAAGACTCAGTGTTAAAGCTGTTACATTAGAGCAACTTGGTATCTCCTCAATGATGCTACTTGTCTAATGTCTTTGATTTCTTTCACCTACAAAATAAACTACTTTTAGATCTTTCTTCCATTCAACCTTTTCAGAACCACTGTTTATTTTTTGGTGCCAATGCAGCTGGTCCAGGCAGATGCCTGGCCATTAATTCAGCTCTGGAGCAAGGCTCTCATCCAACCACAAACAAACAAACGGTACAGTACACATCTTATGATGAGCAAGCAGGCAGAAATAGGTTGATAATGTGACTAAAGTATATAGTCATCAACCCTACAGTGTCTGGGTACCCCATAATTTGTAATGCACCTATGCTTAAAATTCCCCTGTGAAATAAGAAAATTGTAAGTTACTCCAAATTCACAGATTAGAAAATGAAGCCCCAAACCAAAAAAGAGACTACAGTCTAAATTGCACATTGGGCAGGATTTAACATCCTAATGCTAACAAAGCACCCTATGCAATGTCTTACGTTCTTTTTATCTGGCTCTGTCACCTAACTTAGGTAGGTATATGAGCTGTTGCTGTTGTGATTGTCCATAAGCACAAGCTTAATGAAGCTGCTTAGTATGCTGCTGAAAGCCTTTACAGAATCTCAAAGCAAAGCCTTGTGCTGGTCCTGTCCCTAACAGGGCACAACCTGAGAAGCATGCTCCACCCACAGTACAGGAGGAAGGAATCCTCTCTGTCTAACAGCCTCAAAATTAACCCACAAAGAAATTGGATGAGTTATATTTTAGTCCTCTGCCACCCTACGAGCTTGAATCCACGGCCATCTGACATCCTAAGTGTGCCCTTGCCATTATTCTTAACTATTCCTGAGATAATTTTTAGAGCCAGGATGTTAATCAGTCAGAAATACAAGAAATTACATGGATGGAGAAGGAATAAGTGAGAAAGGCTGCAAGGTCATGCCTATTTTTGGGAGGGGTTTCAGACACTATTCTTGGGGCATTTCTTACCAACTCCCTATTCTCTTCCATCTCTATTACATGCTCAGTTGTGAATCCCAGTCTAGCTGCCTTTCTTCCAGTTAATACCTAGGATACATAGGACACTAACTTAGCCTTCTCACTTCTATTCTTGGGTGAATGCACCTAACTGATGATGTAGAGGTCAGTATGGCAATACTGAGCTACTTTGGGAGTCCAGTGACAAAGGTGTTCCTACTCAACTGAAAGGCCTCTCCAAGTCCTCAGAAACTATAAAATAAAATAAAAATTTAAAAATAGACATAAGAAAATTTTAAGTAGTAAAACTTCAAAGAGGTTCTGAACACCCACTTTAGCAAAGACTTTTTTCCTCCCATTCCTACTGTGAAGACAGTAATTGAAGAACTAGCCGAGACCTTCTGTATCTGAAGCCTTTAGCAATACAATACAAATCGAGAAGTGAGAAACATCAGACTACGAACTCAGCCAAATCATTAAGAGCTGGACTTGCTTTTCCTGAATTCTGCAGAAAGAAACCTCACTGAAACAGATTCAATTCTCAGTGCTCATGGTTGTACGATCAGCTTAGTGCTTAATACAGTAAAACAACTCAAAAGCAAAAGCTCACAGAAAACAGAGTTTACATCTTACAGTAACAGAATTGTAGCAGAGTTTTTGGAGCAGAAAAAAAGAAACCTCAATACAATGCAAGGAGCAGTGAGAGAACCAGAAGGAGCCTTCCAGTTATGTAGCACTGCCCTAGAAAGCAAAATTGCCCAAAAAAATACTCCAGGAACATCCAGTAAGATAAATTCTGAAAAAGCTTTTTAGAAGTTGTTTAACTGAACATTGAAATGCTGTGGGTTTGGTTTTGTTTGTTGTTTTTGTTGCTTGTTTGTTCGTTTGTTTTTAAGTTAGATTTATTACACTTTCTCCTATGAAGCCTTGAATAGCTGGACAACATACTGGTGAAAAGGAGACATAAGCTGGCTAAGGGATTTAACCTGAATTTAAGATCTTTAGTTTTCAGTAACTTGTCCATGTCAAACCACTCTGAGAGAGCTGGTAAGCTAAAAGACACACTGAGGTATTAAGTGAATATTTCTTTATATAACAGAATTTTGTAGAGCTTAGCAAGATTCACTCTCAGAGTAATGATACACTAAGTCTTATGTGCAGCAGTGACTGAAGCCCAGAGTTTCACAAAGGGAACACCAATACTCCAGTTCTTTTTTTCACACCATTTCCTTTACAATTGCCTGAAGTTACATATTTGGCTTAACACTTGCCAGAAAATTAAATTATACAGAACGATACTGCAGCTGAATTTAAAGGCCACCCACATTAGTTGCTCTCATTCTGGATTTTTCTTTGCCCTGCTATCAATGGCAACAATTTCTATCAATCATTTCACAACAGATAAGGTGACAAATCCATTACACCATCAAGAGGTTCAAACTTGGTTTCATCAGAGCCCAGCTCATGCAGACTATTGATCCTCACGGCAATTTGCTTCAGCTCTAATCCTCTTTAACTTTGTTTTCATGAGTTAGAACAGTAGCAATATATCTGTCAGTTGTGTAGCAAATCCCAACAACACGAGAAGCCTTTGCAACCCATTCTGTTTGACATTTTAAGTCAAATGAAGTTTACAAAATAACTTCCCTTCCTTCCACACTCAGAGCTGATGTTCACCAGCTGATTTAGCTGAACATTTTAACGTATTATTTTACACTCATCAAGAGCAAAATGCAACACTACGTGTTTAGTTTGACTGTAACAGAATTTGATTTTAAATTGGTATCAATAAACTGACTAGTTATATGTTACTGAAAAAAAAATCAAACTGATGCATAAAAATTATTTGGCCTAATTGTACATACAGTATGGACTTGGGGTGTGTGTGTGTATATATCTATCTATCTATCTATCTATATATATATATATATAGATATACACTCACACACAAACACATATATATATATATATGCTAAATTCTATCAGGGCTTCCGCGCAGGTGAAGAAAGGCTCTCAGTACTTGTCTAAATGCCAAGTGCCCCCTTGTGGTTAGCACCATCTCGTATTGGAAACCTGACCGAGCAGTGAGCTACTTGCGTCCTCCTCACATCAGACATTGGCTGTGGGGATTGAAGAAAACGAGTTAATCACTTTGGCCAGGATAAAGAAATCAGACTAGAGACTTGTTGGAAAGTTCAGGCTCTTTTAATATGTGTGCAGCCTTGCTACCCTAAGTGCTCATGTCCACGGTTTCCACAGAATCACTTACAGAGGTTATCTGCTGATTTGGGGACAAGGAACTTAAAATGGAGACCTCCTTTAATGTCGTTCAGATTGACAGAAGTTGCTGCTGACTCTGAAATGTTTCACTTAATATTGCTCCAGGTAGGACTGAAAAAGGCTGGAGATTGCTTCTTTATGGACTTTCTCTGGAAGACATGCCAGGGTCCCAGTCAATTGCTAAGGAATTCTTGAGAATAACCAGCTAATAAAGTCACTTGACTGCAAGACTTTTCCCTGATTGTTTTCTTTGAAAAACAAAGTTCATTCTGCCTCTGGAAATATCACAAAGCCGTTTGAATAAAATAATCTGCTGGTTTGAGCAAGGCTACTACAAGGAACAACTCTACTCAGCCCTGGTGAGACCCCACCTGGAGTACTGTGTCCAGTTCTGGAGCCCTTATTACAAGAGGGATGTGAAGGTGCTGGAACATGTCCAGAGAAGGGCCACAAGGATGATCAGAGGGCTGGAGCACCTCTCCTATGAGGACAGACTGAAGGAGTTGGGGCTGTTCAGTCTGCAGAAGAGAAGGCTCCGAGGTGACCTCATTGTGGCCTTCCAGTATCTGAAGGGGGCCTACAGGAAGGCTGGGGAGGGACTTCTCAGGATCTCAGGTAGTGACAGGACTAGGGGGAATGGAATGAAGCTGGAGGTGGGGAGATTCAGGCTAGATGTGAGGAGGAGGTTCTTCACCATGAGAGTGGTGAAACCCTGGAATGGGTTGTCCAGGGAGGTGGTCGAGGCCCTGTCCTTGGAGGTGTTTAAGACCAGGCTGGATGAGGCTCTGTCCAGCCTGATCTAGTGTGGGGTGTCCCTGCCCATGGCAGTGGGGTTGGAACTAGATGATCCTTGTGGTCCCTTCCAACCCTGAATGATACTATGATACTATGACACTATGATACTATGACAAGGAGATGAAAATTTGTGAAAAGATCTCTTGGAGGCGTCCAAAACACTTTTCTGAGGTAAGACAAAAGGACTAGGATGGGGAAGTCTTTGGGGAGGCAGTATACTGCTTAGGCAGTCAGACCATACTATAGAATCTTCTCCAAAATACTTCCAGGTTTCATGTAAAGATAGGATAGCATTTAATCTCTCTGTAGAGCTACTGGTAACTTAATCCAGGGAAAGCAAGTGTTCATTTAACAGTGACTTGCTAGCAGAATTGTCAGCTTCATAGGACATTATAAAGTGCTGATGTTCCCTATAGGCAGTTATCAACACCTACTGAAATACTAAGTCCTCAATGCATGTTTCATAAACCAAAGATTCCCCTCCTGTCATCCTGCCACCGCCTTCTCCCATGTGACACTGCCACATATTCTGCTCACAGTTTAAAAGTGACAGAAGAAAAACCCAAGGTGCTTGTGTGAAGGTCTCAGTTCTACAGTCACTATGCTCTCAGAAAGGCAGCTTTGCAAAGCAAACATCTGGCCCCTAATGTCAGGATTTTCTGAGCTGTGGTGCTGGACATTCCTAAAAATGGTGATTTATTACAGAAACCTTGATTCCTCAGCTAATCTTAACTGGAGCGTTGCTAAGGCAATGCTATCAGGAGTGTGCTCTTCTGAACTGATTTTGCAGTATGTTCTTCAGTATTTGCATACTAAAGCTGCTATCAAGGGATTCTTTCTAGCAGAAATGATGAGATATAAAGGAATAATTTTCTTTCTGCTTATATGGGAAATGATGCTTAGTAGAGAAGAGTGTAGTTCACCCAAACTCATTTAATGAAAAAAATGCAACAAATAAGTGCAGCATGTTTAAGAGAAGCAAGTAAAATTCACATCATGTTGTACTTTAGAGAGAAGGCATTCCTTCTGTAATTATTTCTGAAGTACTATATGACATTTGTATTATTCATTGGGACATAAAGGAAATTACTGACTAAACAGTTTTCACTGCTGGAATTCCCTTGTGCATCTCACTGATTAGGTAATTTTTTTACTCTGCCCCTCAGTAGACAAAAATTATTTTCTAAACCCTGGCTGTAAAAATCTGTGGTTCTGCATATAGTGTCACATGACACCTATGGGGTTTTTTTGAAATAAAAAAGAAGGATTATCTCAAGTCAGTATGAAGGCTTCAGAATGATAATTGTATATTCAAATGTTCTAGGGGTGTTTTTAACAGCAAGGAATCATTCATCAGTATGATTCTACTTCTAAAGCAAAAATACTACAAGCCATCTGCGACAATTATTGCAATTTATCAACACAGAATATCTTCTGTGCTTCCCTGTTCATCACTCCAGAATTTGCATTTGTATTCTTTTTCATTCAGGTTTTTATAGCTTGCTGACTGCCAGAGTCCCTGATGACTAATCTTTTATATTTTCCCTCAGGTGCTTGATACTAAGAATATATTTTATGCTACCTATCTCTAAATGGGATAAATTACTCTGGAGACATGTTGGTTTTTTTTTCCTTCCATTGACTGTGGTTGTACCTTAAATGACTAAATGAGATAAATCTCTTTAGTATCTTTGAAATACTTCCTCTGTTAAATACAGCCAAAATTGCTCAGGAATAATCATTAGAGATCCTTCCCATAATAGATGCATTAAGAAGAGTGTGACCAGCAGGGTCAAGGGAGCTTCTCCTCCCTCTCTGTTCTGCCCTAGTTAAGACCATGTCTGGACTACTGTGTCCAGTTCTGGGCTTCCCACTTCAAGAGAGACAGGGAAATACCAGAGAGTGTCCAATAGAGGGCCACAAAGATGCTGAGGGGTCCGGAGCATCATCATTATGAGGGGAGACTGAGATACCTGGGGCTGTTCAGCCTGGAGAAGACTGAGAGGGGATCTTATAAATGCTAATAAATATCTAAAGGGCAAGTGTCAAGAGGATAGGTCCAGTCTCTTTTCAGTGGTCTCCCTTGATAGGACAAGGGTCAACAGGCACAAACTGGAACACAGGAAATTCCACTTAAACAGAAGGAAAAAATCCTTATTTTGAGTGTGATAGAACACTAGAACAGGCTGCTCAGAGAGGTTGTGGAGTCTCCCTCTCTGGAGACATTCAGAACCTGCCTGGATGTGACCCTGTGCAGTGTGATCTTGGAGAACCTGCCTTAGCAGGGGAGTTTGACTACATAATATCCAAAGATCCCTTCCAATCCCTGCCATTCTTTGATTCTGTGATAACTCCAACTGCATAGTTCTAACTTCCTTGGGAACATAGGTTAGAAAGACTTGCAAATCCTATTTAATTTTCTAAATACGCTGTTCAAAATAAAATCTACTGTGTACTTCTGCCATATTATAGAAACTGCATCATCTTGCTGGAAGAATTACTTTGCCATCTTCCCACAGAGCCTCATATGCAACTGCTAGTTGAAATATCATAGTGTACTTTTGATTTAACAGACACACACATGATTTTATCTATACCCGCTCTCAGCATTTTTTCTTTGAGCAAGTGCAGATTGATGACTGGCTGCAAAGCTCTTTGCTTTTCCACACCCACTCACCACATCTGCTCTTTATTCTCATCTGTGGAAAAGCTAAATATTCTCCCCAACTCCCCTGAACAACTGTCAAAAACATAAAAAAGATCTGCATAAACCTATATGCTTAAATATCACAACATTATCTGTGGGGATTTTTTTACCAGGGTTTTATCTCCTCAGTTTTAAAAGAAAAGAAAGCAGCACTGAGTTCTCCAAGAGTATCTGTAAATGTACACTGACCTTTAGGATAGCTTCAGTGGAAAAAAACAAAACCACACAAAACAAACCAACAAAAAACACAACAGCAAAGCCCACAAAATACATCTATTTTCTTCTCCTCTTTCCACCTCTCAAAAACTAAAACAAGGAAAAAATAATACTTCACTAAATTCCTAAGAACTATGTTTTCCCCCTCTGGATAGCAAGCAGAAGAATGTATCCTGTCTAGAATGGAAGGCTGAAAGAAGGACATAAAATTGCAGAAGTAAAATCTAAGGCATGGCACATGGGGTCCAGACTTCCCTAGGTGTGTCACAGGTTGAGTTGAATTTGCTGCTGATATTCAATCCCATGCTGTGTCGTGCCAGATTCAAAATGAAAGTTCTGGCTGAAGCAAAGTATTATGGGCCTTGAAGCTCAGACTGTAATATGAGAGGTTCCCAGTTCATGTTGCTATTTTCATTTTCTGGGCTTGGGGTGTTGTAGTCTTTCACAGGGATGGCAGCAGGATGGGGAGTGGTGGGGAGGGTTAGCTTGCTGCTTTCTGCATTTTGCTGCACTTTTTCTGCTAATAGGCTAAGGTAGTTGTGCATTGTTACCACATTTTTTGTCATTAAAGCTCTTTATCTCAACCCAGAGGGTTTTTTGTGTTACTTTCCCGTACTTCTGTGTTAACCATTACAAGGTGTCATCAAGTCCAGGACTCCCCATACTGTCTTCTGTCAGTTGTGCTGTCATTTTTTTCCTTTATGAGAACCAAACTTCTCAGAACCACAGCTCATAGGTGAGAAGGCAAGGCAGTATTTAGTAAGGGTTTAAAATGTATTGGATTGGTGTAGTACAGCTTCTGGTAAAGGAAATTGGCAAGGTGTAATTTGATTGGGTAAGAGAGTACTAGCAATTGGATGGAAAGAAAAACTTCTGATACTGTAAGTATGCAAAACAATCTGTGCATTACAAGCTGACAGGAATAACACTGTCTGAACCAGACTCTACTGTTAATTTTCCAGATCAATGTTCCATCTTCAAGACTTTTCTTCAAACATAATTCTAGTTATATTTTCAAATCAACTCCATGAAACAGGAAAGTAGAGATGGGAAAGATTTTGTTCTCTAATTACCTGCTTTAACAATAAATAAATTAATCAATAAATCCTGCCAACTCAGAAACTCACTATGGTCTTCAGGACAGTACTAAAATTGGCAAGAATTTTTACTGTCTGAAAGAAATGCGTTAGATCAAATTTTAGTTAATTTTTCACACCCTGCTTACAACAGATAATCATTACCACTATTAAGGCATGTAGCCCTCCCTAGGCTCAGTAAAGTCATATTAATCTTCAGAATCTGACAAAAAAAAATTAGATGGAAATACCTCTGTAAATGTAAGCAACTGGAACAAAAAGCATCCGAGCCCTGCCTCATAATGTTCATTATTTCTGCTTATCACAGAGAATCACAGAATCACCAAGGTTGGAAGAGACCTCAAAGATCAAGTCCAACCTGTCACCACAGACCTCATGACTAAACCACGGCATCAAGTGCCACATCCAATCCCCTCTTGAACGCCTCCAGGGATGGTGACTCCACCACCTCCCTGGGCAGCCCATTCCAATGGCAAACGACTCTCTCAGTGAAGAACTTTCTCCTCTCCTTGAGCCTAAACTTCCCCTGGAGCAGCTTGAGACTGTGTCCTCTTGCTCTGGTGCTTGTGCTACAAGGCACTATCTCATCTTTATCTCCCTTACCTGTTTCTAAAAATGGATAACAAACAAAAAAAGAAAAAGCAGTCCTTGTTTTCACTTCATGTATCCTCCTACCATCACCTCTCCCACCAGCCCTTCTCTATTTGAGAAGTTCATTGATTACTCTGCAATTTGTTGTTAACCAACTAAATGCCACAGTACTCACCAAAGGCATTTGATCAAAGGTGCGAACAATGGACAGTTGATCTAGAAATAAGCAGAAAATTTGAACCATTGAGGTAATTTCAACATATAGTCACTAATTCTATTGGAAAACAATTATGAATATCTGTTTCTACCTGCTGGATTTCCATGAATAAGCTCCATCTTATCTTGAAGAATATTAATCTGCCTCTCCAGCTGTCTGTTCAGTTCTACTTGTGTCTCATATCTGGTTTTCCATTCATTACCTTAAAAATAAGTAAGGGGTTATTCTATTTCCCAGATTACTTCAAGTCATTTCAAGTGAAAGCCAGTATTTTTTCAAGCTGTCCCCACTTTCTTTTTTACTGAAGACTGAGGAAAATCTCCACTTAATAAAGCTCCAAATCAGAATCTTTGCTTGTAAGAGCCTACACAAAAGATCTAATGGGCCTACAGAAAAGAATTAATTTTCTGTGTTTCTCAATCAATTAGCAAGGTTCTCTTGCTATTCACTTACCTTCATCTTCAACACTGCTAAGCTTTTTTTCCAGTTCTGTTACAGTGTTTCTCAGTTCAAATATTGAGATTTCAAGCATCTGCCTGTGGTGTTTAGAGAAGTCAATAAATCAGCTCTTTCATTAATCCTGTTCTTAATGAAAAATAATATATTTTCAGATGAAGCATCTATTGGTCTTTCTTATTGAATTACATCATCTTGTCCACACCTTTTTAATGCCATTTTCTCTATAGATATGTGGTGGGTTGAAGTTTTCCCCCCCCAGCATTAACTTCAGCCAGACTAACTCAGTTAGAAGGAAATGAAGCTGTCTTTAGAAGTAAAAACTACACTCTGCAATGGAATGCAATGAATATGTACAAAATATACAGTATTTACAATATTATACAGATATTTACAATTAGCAAACAACACAAACCACCACCACCCACCCCAGCCAAAAAAACCCCAGGGAAGCCATTCCACTGCCCCCCAAGCCCCTCTGTCCCAGGAGAGAGAAAGCAGTGGGTTAGACTTATCCAAGGCCAGCCAGAAGCATGTTATTTCTCTCCCGAGCAAAGCAAACCAGCTAAGATCAAAAGAGAAGAGCGGAGGAGAGAAGGGAGAGGGTAGAGAGAAAGGCATGGGAATGGGAAAGAATTGTTATCACAGTATCACACAAAATCACAATATCACCAAGGTTGGAAGAGACCTCAAAGATCATCGAGTCCAACCCATCACCACAGACCTCATGGCTAGACCATGGCACCAAGTGCCACATCCAATCCCCTCTTCAACCCCTCCAGGGATGGTGACTCCACCACCTCCCCGGGCAGCCCATTCCAATGGTGAATGACTTTCTCAGTGAAGAACTTTCTCCTCACCTCAAGTCTAAACTTCCCCTGGTGCAGCTTGAGACTATGTCCTCTTGTTCTGGTGCTGGTTGCTTGAGAGAAGAGACCAACCCCTTCCTGGCTACAACCACCTTTCATGTAGTTGTAGACAGCAATAAGGTATCATAGTATCATAGTATCATTCAGGGTTGGAAGGGACCACAAGGATTATCTAGTTCCAACCCCACTGCCATGGGCAGGGACACCCCTCACTAGATCAGGCTGCCCAGAGCCTCATCCAGCCTGCTCTTAAACACCCCCAGGGATGGGGCCTCGACCACCTCCCCGGACAACCCATTCCAGGGTTTCACCACTCTCATGCTGAAGAACTTCCTCCTCACATCCAGCCTGAATCTCCCCACCTCCAGCTTCATTCCATTCCCCCTAGTCCTATCACTACCTGAGATCCTGAGAAGTCCTTCCCCAGCCTTCCTGTAGGCCCCCTTCAGATACTGGAAGGCCACAATTAGGTCACCTCTGAGCCTTCTCTTCTGCAGACTGAACAGCCCCAACTCCTTCAGTCTGTCCTCATAGGAGAGGTGCTCCAGCCCTCTGATCATCCTTGTGGTCCTTCTCTGGACACGTTCCAGCACCTCCACATCCCTCTTGTAATAGGGGCTCCAGAACTGGACACAGTACTCCAGGTGGGGTCTCACCAGGGCTGAGTAGAGGGGGAGGTCTCCCCTGAACCTCCTCTTCTCCAGGCTAAACAATCCCAGCTCCCTCAGCTTGTGCTCAAGGCCTCTCACCAGCCTCGTTGCCTTTCTCTGGACACGTTCAAGTGTCTCAATGTCCTCTTATCCCAGACTTTTACCCAATGAATTTGTTTAGAATGATCTTTTGGTTTCCTTTTTACACCCAATAGTGATTTATTCATATTTTTTCTACTTTTCTGCTCAAAAAAATCTGCAGCTAAATTTTAAAGGCATAGCCCAAAACCACCACAGGATACTACAGTGCCTTAAAACCAATAGGAGCATTTCTACTTTGTGAAACAAACCAACATTTCCTAAAATTTAATAATGGTCTAGCAAATCAGCAGAATTAAACAAACGTAGTGAAGACACTGGCCTTAATTCTTCATCTAAAAGAAGATGCCAAAGGAATATGATTTTTTAAAAACAAAACCAAATGAACAAATAAAAAAACCAACCAAACAACTCCAAAACAATATGCCCAAGGGATGTGCTATTTGAAATTCTGAATTCATTCTTCATTTTGATTAATAATCTTCATTTTTATTAATAATGATTAATAATCACATTCCAAACTGTACCTGTAACAACTGAACAAATAGCCTGTATTACAACTATCAGAAAAGAAATCCAGCGATTGAAATGAGTGTAACACAAAAAATGCAGGAGCTAAAGCCACCATTTTTGTCAGTACTTTAAATTCACTCTTGTGGGAAAATATATCTTTTTGCCCTTTGATTGCTGTTGTACACTGGTCAAGCATCCAGACAGCTGACAATTACCACAGAAATCTGGCTTTTTCGGCTTTGGAAAGTATGACCAGAAGCAAAAGCTAGTAGAGGACTTTGATGAGAGCACAACCCACCTGCATGCATCACACAACAGCTGAATGACTCTCATCCTTGTTAAGTGGCAAAATGGTAGTTCAGTGTGCTACAATGAGTCATATGATCTCATTAACTCCAGGAGAAAATTACTGCTAACTAAATTATTTACCATATTTATGCCAACAGCCTGGTTCTTTTTGCAGATGTCTATGGAGACATACTTCTGCCTGAGATCTCAGGAAGTGAGCCTACACCAGCACAGGTGCACACAAAACACAACACAGAATCACAGAAACACACCACAATGAAAGAGCAGTTTAGGATTTGGTCCTTTAAAGTAGAGTTTAGAAGGCAAACATTTAAAAAATACTAAATGTTTCTTGGGTGCCTGAAATTTTCAGTGCCCAAATTGAGATATTTCAAAAGGTCTGAGAACACAACTCTGCAAGGCCATTTGGAAAACACTTTACAATGCCAATGTGACCATAGATGTCTTTGAAATCTTGGCCTAGCTCACTAAAACGTGCAAGAGAGTAAATCACTGTGCTGTCCTAATTTTTGTTGTTGTTGTTATTGTTTGTTTTTTAATAAAGAGGAGCTTCTATGTCAGCATGATTCTTTTTTCAAACACATTTATAATGAGAAATGCTCTTCAAGAAATAGTTAATTAGTCCATGGGAAATCTGATAGAGCTGATTACTGAGAAATGGTAGCACCTGTTGCACTCTTCCTGCTCACATTCAGTCAGCAACGATTCTTTTCCATAGCTCGAAACATCACATTTTAACTAAGAAGCAGAACAGAATCAACCAATTTAAAGAAACAGAAGAGGTATGCCTGGAAGAATGATGGCTGGAGAGCTGAAATAGCAAAGGTTTGTACAGAAGAGTAATTTAAAGTAATTCAAGTAAGTTTTCAGTGCAAGAAACACAACAGAGCCCACTAAAACAGACGTATTGAATTACAGGAGACAGCTGGTCTTCCCATCCCTTCTTGCTCCATTGCTCTTTTTGTTCCTACCAATGTTAAATTAGAGGGAGGGGAGATACAGGCAAAGAAACACATGTACAGGCAGTTTGCTGGTGACAGAAGGGTGTGGTGAAGCCTCAGCAAAAGATAGTCTTCAAACATGAATCAAAACTCCTAGATGAAGGAAAACTAAGGGAAATTTGATTGATGCTACCTGTTTGCTCCCACTCCAAATGAAGGAAGCAGATAGGTGAAAGACAGACAAACTCCTATTACATTGCTGGAATCATCCCAATATAAATAGATAAGGCTTCTGCAAAGCAGATTTCTATCAACCTCTCAGTGCTTGGAAAAGAGGAAATTGTGATGACAGTGTTAAAATGGGATTTTTTGAAGGAAGTAACACTGAAAATTTAGACACAGTCAAATCTGTAACTAGAACTGAGATATATCACAATGAAATTTTTTCCTTCTCAATTGAATCCTATCTAGGTGCTTACCTGGATGCAGAGGGATAACACAGTTCTTCATCCAATATTTTCAGTTTTAATTTGTGTTACTATTTCAAGACTATACAGAGTATTTCTTACATTACATTTTATTATTCTTCTTTCACTATTTGCAAAACTGCCAGCCAACGTGCAATTGTATTTTGTCTTGATGAAAATGTGTACAGAGATGAAAATTGTCAGGTGTCAGACTGTAATTGCTACACCGACAGAAAATCTTATTTTCATTTAGGAACTGAAACCAGTTTTTAAAAAAAATCTAATTATTGTCAAGCATCTAATACACCAATAGCACCCAGAAGGTAGCCAGGGTGGAACCCCCCCTCTTTTGGTCTGTGCATATGGAGAAATAAATCACTTTGACTAGCTTGGAAATCACAGTATCACAGTATTACCAAGGTTGGAAGAGACCTCAAAGATCATTGAGTCCAACCTGTTACTACAGACCTCATGACTAGACCATGGCACCAAGTGCATGTCCAATCCCCTCTTGAATGCCTCCAGGGATGGTGACTCCACCATCTCCCTGGGCAGCACATTTCAATGGTGAACAACTCTCTCTGTGAAGAACTTTTTCCTCTCCTTGAGCCTAAACTTCCCCTGGCGCAGCTTGAGACTGTGTCCTCTTGTTCTGGTGCTGGTTGCTAGAGAGAAGAGACCAACACCTTCCTGGCTACAATCACCCTTCAGGTAGTTGTAGAGGGCAATGAGGTCACCCCTGAGCCTTCTCTTCTCCAGGCTAAACAATCCCAGCTCCCTCAGCCTCTCCTCGTAGGGCTTGTGCTCAAGGCCTCTCACCAGCCTTGTTGCCCTTCTCTGGACACGTTCAAGTGTCTCGATGTCCTTCCTAAACTGAGTGGCACAGAATTGAACACAGTACTCAAGGTGTGGCCTAACCAATGCAGAGTACAGGGGTAAATCTCTTCAGCTTTTTAATGTATCAGAGTATTTTGCATTTCTGGAGTTATTTCCTATTACTGTCAATTTACTGCAGCCATATGTAGCTGCCTGCCCAGAGACCTGGTCTGTACTTAGAGGGGTTTTAGTATGAATCTACCTGCAGTCTCAATGTGTCAAACATAACTGGAGATATTCAAAGCCTATGAATCTCTCCCATGTCAATGGACAATTTACAGTCTTCACAGAAGAATTCCTATAAATCCTGGAAGCTCACATTTAAGTCATCAGGAGAACTTAAGTACACCCTTGCATACTAAACATAACAAGTAAGCTCTTGTGAAGAAAAGAGGAAAAACAAAAACTGCAGTTCAGATAAGAAGGCTGTGATTGACATTAAAAAAAATGCTAAGTTTCTTTTTAAGACAGTATACAGGTGATATTTTATTTGAAAGTGACAGCTACTTAGGATGAAGGCTATTTTCCTGCACCTTTTGCTATCCAGATCTGGATATCTGGTACATGTATCAGGCTAAATGCTGCCTGAAGCCATTTTCTGTAGTGGAGAAGAAAACCAATGGAACGTTAGAGGAGAAGCTCAAGGCACATCATCAGTTCTAGGGCATTAGTTCTGTAACATGGCAGACCTTTACCATTTCCTGTGGAAGATAAAATATAGAGAACTTACAAATAAAGCAGAAACAATACTGTGCAGTTCCAAAGGGATGACAGGGAAGTACTTAAATCTACAGGCTGCTGACACTTGCAGTCAGCAGTGTGCTAGGAAAATTCTGCAGCTTTCCTTGCCATGAAAACCACAGAAACCAAAATCTCACAAGCTGAATTAACACACAACTCTGTCAACATTAGTGTGTAGCTGATACACATCAATATATGGCTTCAAGATCTCTTTATCTATTAAGAAGTATTCTGCAGTATTATATGCCTTCTCTCTGACAAATATTTGCCATGACATTTCCCAATCAAACCTGTACTTAATCTTGTTTATAGTAGTTCAGAGTCAAATTTAAGCTGACTTTCATTGACACTTTTGAAAGATTTCACAGTACTACATCCACAGTCATTGAGAGTCAGCAGGTACTTTAGGTACAGACATGGATGATGGAATTTTATTCTTTGAAGTAAAAATCTCTTCTTTTTAAGTGTTACATGAGAGTAGTAGGTGGGCTGTTATCAAACTGTCTAAATGGCACAATAATCATATAAGCCAGTAAAAAGACAGGGGTGTGAAGAGATGCAAACATCTATCTGTAAGGCAGTTATCCTCAGCTTGCTTTATGACAAATGGAGAGAAACAGGCATCACCTAGGGTGTGAGTCATCTCATGCTAAACCAAGCAGCCAAAGTAGGTCTGATGAATCACACTTTCAAAGGGCCCTTCCATATTCACTGACTATACATGCCACCGGTTTAGATGTAGATGTCTAACAGGCCAGGACATTAATGGTTGAATAAGTAACTTCCATGAAATTGACAATAATGGTAAAGTCTATTTGTACATACAAGATAGACGCAGGAAATAGGTCCAGAGTCCACCTGGAGCAGCAAGTCTTTTAGGGTCATGTCATCAAAACAAAGGCTTTATTAATTATGTATTTTAATCTCATCAGCCAGTAAGTCACCACTTCATAATGTGTGCTAGGCTTTGGGCCCAGGCTTGGAGAAAACTCTCAGGAATATCAGCAAGAACTTAAGGTGCAAGAAGAATCTAAAATGTTACTAATTAAAAAAAAGAAATCAGAGCAGTGAAACAAAGCTAGGAATATTCTGCTTTTGTTACCTGAAGGCCTAGAATATAAGCATTGTGTCAGGTAAAAAAATCGGTGCATGCAGAGGATAATTTATATATTACACAGCCACACTACTGCTTAAGGCATTTAGTACAAGGACTTTTGCTTAACTAGATTGATGCAAGTATATCCAAGCTGCTTTTTTGTGTAATTTTGGACACAGGAGCTGCCCAAGCATTTTGACTCTGCTAATATTCGCTTCCCCTTTTCCATTAGTGAATAAAAATTCTGTAAAATCCACAACTGCAGGACTAATGTCGTAGGGTTGGAAGGGTAAGGCCAAAAAGCCTCCTCCCTCCCCCCTGTAAAGTAAAGGGAAAGAAAATTGAAGGGAAAAGAGAAAAAAAACCTCACAGCTGAATTAGCAAAGCAATGGGTGCTGTATATTTACAAAGCAGGGAAATGCAGGGGAATATATACAAATTTACAATATTTACAATCTATACAAAGATATACAATAAAGTAGCACAGAAATGAGAGTTCCCCCCTCTGCTGAGGGGGTTCCCCACCTCCGCTCCCCCTTCTCTCCCCCTTTCCCCAAAGAAGGACATCACTACCCATTGCAGGCTCGAACCCACAAATCTCAACACTCAGAGTCTCATGCTCTGCATCCTAGCCACAGAAAGAAACATTTTCCAGGGCAGAAATCAGTATGGATTAGAATGTTGGAAAATGGTTTGGAAATTTAAATAGTAAGACTCTGACTTAAGGCATCACAGAAGCTTCTGACAGATTTCTAAATTTTAATTTATGGACATTCTAAAGGCAATCATGGTCTTTAACACAGGGGAAAATGTTTAACTTCCTAAGGAAACTAAGAAAAAAAAAATGCATCTGAGAATCCCAGCGTTGCATGAACTCAACAGTTAGAGCCCTGAAATATTTGCTGTTTAAGCCAATTGGTAGCAATAACAAGTCCTCATCTTCTCCGCAAACTGCACTAGAGAGATGCCATACCTTCCCTGTAAATTTCAGTGATATTTGCTGATAGTACAGTGAAATCCACTTCTTGTATTCAACACTGACAGAAGTGTGTTCAAAGAGCACTTCGTTGTCCATTTGTTTCAGCTTGGCATGCACCCGTGTGAAGTCTTTCCATTCTACCCCATCATGGCTTCCAATCCCAGTATTCTGGTCTGGGCTTGGATACATTATGTTTTCTTCACAGTAGCTCTCATGGTTCTGTTCTGGATTTGTGATGAAAACTGGGATGAAAACTGGGATGAGCTGGGATTGTTTAGCCTGGAGAAGAGGAGGCTCAGGGGTGACCTCATTGCCCTCTACAACTACCTGAAAGGTGATTGTGGCCAGGAAGGGGTTGGTCTCTTCTCTCAGGCAACCAGCACCAGAACAAGGGGACACAGTCTCAAGCTGCACCAGAGGAGGTTTAGACTCGAGGTGAGGAGAAAGTTCTTCACAGATCGAGTCATTCACCATTGGAACGGGTTGCCCAGGGAGGTGGTTGAGTCACCATCCCTGGAGGCGTTCAAGAGGAGATTGGACGTGGCACTTAGTGCCATGGTCTAGTCATGGGGTCTGTGTTGATAGGTTGGACTCGATGATCCTCGAGGTCCTTTCCAACCTAAGTTCTACTGTGATACTGTGAAAACAATGTTGACGATACACTGGTATTTTAGCTGCACTCAGCAGTGCTTATATATCAATGCTTCTTTCCAATTCTCACGCTGCCTTGCCAGCGACCAGGCTGGGAGCGCAGAAGAAGTTGGGGTGGACACAATCAAGACAGCTAACTCCAGCTGATTGCAGGGATATTCCATACCGTATGGTCATCTTCAGCAATAAAACCTGGAGGACTGAAGTTTGCTGGGGCTGTCTTGCTTGGGAATTGTCGTTAGACAGCTGGTTAGGAGAAGCAGTGCTCTTTTGCACTGCATGCTTTTCTTGGATTTCTGTTTTTTTTTTGTTTGTTTTTTTTTTTTTTTTGTTTTTTTTTTTAATTTTTCTTTATTTTTTATAATTTATTAAACTGCCTTTATCTCAATCCAGGACTATCAGTTTTACCTTTCTGATTCTCTCCTCCCTTCCACTGTGTGAGGAGTGAGTGAGTAGCTCAGCAGTGTTTAGCCTCCCAGTCCTATCTTCCATGCCTTTTCGACTCAAATTTTTAACTTGGGGTCCTTGTGCCAGGCCCAGCTGGGCCTTTGGCCAGCTGTTCCTATTACCATCAACCCCCGTGTTCCTAGCTTAGCTGTGGGACCTCCTGGGACACACACAGCCCCCAGGCCGCCCCCACCCACCGCATCAGCCGAAGCACGCCCAAGGCAACAACCACCATTTTGCCGCAGGGAGGCGGCAGCAGCCGGCTCCTGAGAGCAGCTGGCCGCTGCGGTGCTCAGCTACAGCCCAGTCCTCCGCGGGAACTCACTTCTTCTGCCTCTCCAGCTCCAGCGCCAGGAGGTGGGGGTCTCCCTCCCGGCTGCCGCCGTCTTCTCCCATGGCCCCGGCGTCCCGCGTCGGCGGCCGTTGCCCGGGGCAACGGGAGCTGAGCGCCGGGCGGAGGCCGGGGGGCGTGGCGTGGCGTGGCGTGGCGCAGCCCGCCCTCCTGCGGCCGCAGCGTGGCCAGAGGCAGCGTGGTCGTGGAGGCTGGCCTGGCCCCCTCTGTGTGTTGAGGGTCCTCTGTCTTGGCAGCTGCTGAGGCTCTCCAACTGCCCGTGAAAAGCGGGGAGAGGGAGACGGGCCCTGGCAGCCGGCATCGCCTTCACGGCCTCCACCTTCATGTTCCGTCTGCCAGCACTTGTGTCAGCTCTCGCCAGTCTCCGCGTTTGATGCGATGTTTTTCTTTCCTTAGTCCATGGGAATCCCCCAGCATGTGCTTCGGTGCAGCACCATAAATTAATGGGGAAAACATGATACAGTTTTGGCTCTGTTAAGGAATTTTGACGGTGTAGGACAAAGCGTTGGTGCGCTGAGCTTTCCATGACCTGGGAAGCACAAATGTACAGATTTTTGTTTTCAGCACTTCATTCAAATGGAAAATAGCAAGTTTTAAATAAGTGCTTTGTCCCACATAGGAAAGCAGGCATAGCACAGCGGTGCCTGGACCAAAAAAACCACCTATCCTATGTTTTAGCACACCTGATAATTGTAATCAGTGCTGTGCATTAAATAGTTCACAGGAAAGTAACCTGAGATAGGACAGAGAGCTTTTAATCAGTCTTATCACTGATCAAGTCAATAGAGTCAATTAGTCAATATATACTGGCTAATACTTAAACTGTCTTACAATGCTCCTGTTTCATGCTTTAAAATGTCTGATGCTGCATTTTTTCAAACAAGAAATTTCAGATCCATTCGTGGCTTTCTCAAGGTAAAGCTTTATGAGGTGGATTGAATTAATCTAACAGTGTAACACTGCAATAGGGGCATCATCCCTGTCAGGCTTTCCCTATCATCTTCTCCAGCTGTTTCAGTGCCAGTTCTGATATTTGTGTAACTCTCCAACAAGTCAGTACAGTTCATGAATATTCAAAAACTTACATCAGGGACCATGTTTAATGTTTGCAGTTTCTGCTGCTTAGTGAGCTGAAATGGCTCAGCAGCTGCTCAGAAAAGCATTGAGTTGCTGTAAGGGACAGGGTGAATCTGTGAGTAATTAGTGTTCTCTTCAATCACTTCCCATTTCATGAGACCTAGTGCTCACTAGAGGAGTTATCTGTTCACTTTCTTATAAAGGAGATGGACTGTAATTTTGCTTTATTGTTATACTATGAAAAAAAACAAAGAGTATAGTTTCTCAGTTCAAGTAATTCTGTTGCATGAGTAGCAAGCTAAATGCTTATATTCCTGCAGACTGTTGGGTAATAGAGGCGCTGCTTTCAAAGTTTAAAACAAGGGTTATGTATTACATCTACTTAAACACAGTATAAATAAGCATCGTCAGCTAAAAGTTGGTCCTGAAATTTTGTACATTTCAGTCTTAAGATGCTAGTGTATGGCACTGGAATAGGCCAATCTAACGCTTTACCGGTACTGCAACAGCAGTATTGCTAATCCATCAAGTTCCATCGTCTAGGGGTAGAAGAGTAGGATGGCGAGTGAGAAGCTTGATTGTAAGAAGAAAAAGTAATTTTAACTTGACCTAATATAAATTAGAGCAGCAGGTGATTTTTGACAGTCTCAAGTTACAACTAATGCTATCATCTAATCAGTAAATTATCACATCAGGTGTGGATTGGATTCAAAATTGTCTGAAATACTTCAATCAAGAAACAAATTTAGAAGAGTGCTGCACTGTAACTGCATTTAAATTTATCCTCTTGTTTTGCCTTCAGGATTTACTGAATGCTGCCTTTTAAAGATACATATTGAAAACACATTCCATACCAAATCAGTAATTTAAGTAATGGCTTGAACCTAGGAGGCCAGCATTCATAACTCAGTGTACTGAATCTTAACAGGAAAGATGTTAACCAGTAACCCTTTTTTTTACCAGTTTTTGTGAAGAACTGCGTCAAGATTAATTTAACCAGCCTACTGAGTAATTCTCAACTGGAGAGTGTATTCAGAGCTCAGAAAGAGCTCCAGCATCACAGTGAAGTCTGAGAACAGCACAGGTTAACTCATCTGCCCCAAAACACTTTCTTTGACCTCCTCTCCAGGATACTTTGAAGTTCCTGCCTCAACTCGGGGATTACCAGCTGCCCTAACTAGGTAAACTATCAGGAATTAATGTCACACAACCACAGAAGGGAAGGGGGTGGAACAGACCTCCAGAGATCATCCAGTCCACCCCAACTACTAGAACAGGTTCACCTAGATCAGTTTGCACAGGAACACATCCAGGCAGGGGGAATTTTCAACCCACCACACCTTCTCAGAGAAGGAGATTCCACCTCCTCTGGGTAGCCTGTTCCAGTGTTCCATCACCCTTAAAGAGGTTTTCCTTAAGTGAAATCTGTGTTCCAGCTTGCACCCATTGCCCCTTATCCTATCATGGCAGACCACTGTAAAGAGCTCAACCTCCTCCTATTGACCTCCACCTTTAGGTACTGATAAGAATTGGTAAGATCCCCTCAGTGTTTTCCAGATCAAAGAGCCCCAGGTCTTTCAGACTCTCCTTTAAAGAGAGATGCTCCATGCCCCGGTCATCTTTGTGGGCCTCACTGCACAGAAGGATGAGCCTAGAGCACACATTGGCGCAGGATGACAGGTGTAACTGTGCTTCACCGGATGGTTTGGGAACTGGAGAGAGAGAAGAGCAAAAGTGTTTTGTGGACCGAGATCTCATGCATGTAAAGCTTCAAACCATCAATACCTTTAATAATCATGGCAGTAACACAGTGACACTTGCAACACGTTAGAGTTCTCCTCCATTTCTTTATTCCAAATAAACAGGTTACAATTAGGGTGCTTTTCATTGCTTTAAGGCTTTTAGTATTGAGATTAAAATGTTTAGTAAGAAAATGTAGGAAACTCAGTCAACACCATCATGTGGTTTGAAAACAGAATTTTATACTTAAGTATGTATCTTCAGATTATGTGAAAGCAATAAATAGCTAGGGTTGTTTAAAAACAAGGTACAGCAGTTGCTGAAGAACAAATATTTGGATTATGACATAAATTATTTTTTACCAAGAAGCAGTTACTTTTGTAGCACCAGTAATTAGATTATGATGACTAGCTGTGAGCCAGGGGAAACTGGTGCATGTTACATATTTTGGCTTTACCAAGGACTTTGATATAGCCTCCCATACTAGCCTTATAGCCAAACTAGTGAGTTATAGATTGGATAACTGGGAAATAAAGTTGCTGGAAAATTGTCTGGGCCAACAGGCTTCAAGTATGACTGTGTAACAGAAAGCATGGCAAGGTACGTTTGATGGTCATTTTAAGTCTGAAATATTTGAAACTCTTATTCAATGAGCTCATTTCTATGACAGACAGACCTCAAAGCTTTTGTTACTTCAAAAGTCCTAGTCTTTCCACTTACAGATCTGTACAGTAGTTTCACAACATAGAAAGGCCAAGCACAGATGGACCAATTTTAATTTCATCTTTATTTCCATAAATCAAAGTTACACTTCAAGTGGTTAGATCCTCTGTTTCACATTTCTCACCCCAACTACACACCTACAGTAGCTATCACATGTGCACCTATTACCAATCTAATACACATTATTGTCTTTTTTTAATCTGATGCCATCATTTGCTATCAACCATTTACATGGAATGGAGATAAATTGGACATCGATGGTGTTCTGTTTGCCACAGGTCCAGCCAATGTTGGAATGTGCAGCAGCATTAAACTCAATAGTGAGTTGTTACATAAGTAGCAGTGTGAAAAAAAATATCTTGAGGATTCTATGCATGGAGTTACTTCACAGTGCACTAGGAACAGGATGAAAAACCTAGAGTTACGCCTACTCTATTCCACACCCATCTCTCCATTAAAAGCTCTTGTCTTCATGCCCTTTAAAGACATACCTTGTGCAACTATCAATTTAATGGAATAAAGATGCTGATTGTTAGAACTACTTGTTGAAGCAGTAACGTATGTCTTCCTTTAGAAGGCCATGATATATACTCTGAATCTTTCTGGATCAGCTGAAGTGCAGAATGCATAGATGTTCCTAGTGTCCTCTAGAGGATGTTTTTACAGAAAAATAATTTATGAAAAAAATACTTATCTTCTTTACATAAAAATCTCACTTTCAAAGAACTTTTCATATATTTCTTACGGAGTAAATGGGAGAATACATTTCTCTAGAGTTATAAATACTCTCTTTTAGAAGAAATGCTTGTTATCTTTGGTTTTCTTATATGCTGGATGAAAAAAAAAAACAAGGCAATAAATACCTAGTTACCTGAGGTTCATCTTTCATTTCTTCTAACAAACTTTGTGTATGATTAACTTGGTAACTGAAAAGAGAAAGTCTCTACAAACCAGTGAAACACAAAGCTCCTTTAGAGTAGTGCATAATAAATAAGACAAGGCTGGTTTAGTAAAACTAACTCTTAGGGTTAGTTAAAAGCCAAAACTATTAATCCTCTGTGTTCTGTATCACCACCTTCTTTAAAAATATAAAGTATTAGAAAAATATTCACAATAGTATTTCTAAATTAATCTATTATCCCATACTATATTTTGAAAAAGTGCTTAGAGACAAGCTTATTAACTGCAAACATATCCTTCCAGTTGTGTAAACACCTGATCCAGTTGTTTAAAAACCTTGTTCGATACAGAACAAGGACTTCAATCAACTTAATTTTTCCCCCATCTACAAATGCTCTCCCTACATTTACATTTTCAATTAACTAACAGTTGCTGGAAAAGTACAGTGTTATTTATGGTAAATTGTAAATTAGCAATGTAGTTACTTCTAAATAGGAAGTTTCACCTGTAATGTAAGGCCTTGAAAAGTATATTATTGCTTTATTTTATCCTTCTTTTCACTATCCAATACTTTATATTCATCTAACACAGCATGGCCTGTTTCCTTTGCAGTTCTCTTTACAACAGCTTTGATACCCATATTTTCAATGTTAAATGCTGTCACACCAAGATTGATTGCAGAATTCATAGCGTTGTCTGTAGCATGGCCGGCATCCTCTCCATACCTTAAGAAAGACAGCGGTTTTGTAGAGTCATATAATGAATTCTTTTGAGAGCAAAAATTTAAGCATTACCATGTCTAGATATTAAAATCAGACATTGCCAAGCCATTCGAGTAAGGGCTGCTCCTCTATCAGATGGATTACTCTTCAAAGATACCAATATGCTTCATAAATTAGCTCTAAAAAACATTAGTAAAATAGATAACCTTATTTAAAGTAAGGCTTTATCTTAACCAATAGTTACATTATTTCTTAAATACCTGGTAACTGGTTTTTCAGTTTGTTTGTCTGTCTCTGTTGCATAATTTGTAACTTTTTTTTTATTTTAAAGGAAAAAGTTGGGCAGATGTAGATACTGCAGTTATTTAAATCTTGAAAAATCCACTAATGTAGCAGCATGGTACTTCGGTAGAAGCTCTGTCGTACCGCAGCGCTGATCAACATGCACATAACAATGATCACCTCTTTGTAATTCCATCCACAGAGGTATTACAGCTAAGTTTCAGCTGATTTTTTTGTTGATTTAGGGATACCATGATAATGCTCCTTTAGCTGTCTCCACTAAGCGGAATTTAGCTTAAGCACTAAACAGTGTTGTCACTGAAACAAGAAACAGCTTCCAAAAGAGATGCTATGTAGGATTTTAATACATTTATGTAGATAAATTTTAAAGATCACATAAGCAAATAATTGCAACATGTAATTACTTATTGTTTTTCACTCTGAGTGGCTGTTGGCTGCTGATCTCCACATTTCATATTTTTATATCTAAAACAAAAACAGTAATGTGAATGAATGCAAAATGAGTACCAGTACAACACATCCTGACATTCCTACTGAAAAAAAAATTAGCAGCAAAGCACCACTGACCAGAATGTCCCTGTCTAGCTTTCTATTTAAAGTGTATCACAACATGACCCTGAATGCCAACCTGTTTAAAGGTAACAAGGAAGGTAACACAAGCTAGTAGCTTGTATGCACTTTCAGCAATTCTTTTCAAGACCTCTTTTGCTACTTACCATCAATTCCATTTAAACTACAGGCTTTTGCTTACATCTCCCTGTATATGCACTCAACTTTGGCTTTTCCATCATCTTAAATCCCAAATGTTACTATCTTTATCAGCTTTTTCTAATAACAAGGGTAATTTTCAAGTCAGGGCTACTGTGTTACTGCTATTTATACCTTAAATATCCCTACACATTTTTTTGTACCTCCTTGCTTTAGTCAGATCTGCAGACAGATGAAGTTCTTCCATTTTTCTTAAATTTAGCTAAGTTTACATAAATTCAGAATCAGAGCTGAGAGGTTTAAACCAGTAACTTTCTTCATAATGTCATTATACTGTAGAACAAAAATTGTAAATCTGAACACTATTTGTAACACAGCCTGAAGCTTTAGTACTTCTCTAAAGGAGCTAAAACAGATACTTACCACAACCATTTAATTGCATATTTTTACTTACAGGAGATGCTCATTACTGTGCACTTAGCAGTTATCAGGTGCTATGTACAAAACAGGTATTGCAGCTTCCCTGCACTTTCGTTAGTGGTTTTTTTTGGGCAGTATTCAAACACAATGACAATATGCTGTAGAAGATGAAACCAACAAATCAGGCAACTTACTTGTATTTGACAGTTTTTACAGTTTCACTTGTAACACTTTTAGCAATGCACTTGGCTGCGCTTTCTAAACCTTGCCACACTGTTGAAAATCCTGTAAAAATGAACAGCTTCTGTGAGTTCATAGCATTAAAAAGCATGCAATTATGAAGTGTAAGGCATTTTTATTACCTTCAACTCCGCTTGCTGCTACCACCAGAGCACCATCAAAAGTAGATTTGCCATCTTTATCTTTCTTAAGGGATTCTGGAACTAATTTGCTGCCGTGCTTCTTCACGTGTGGAGCCAGCTCCTTTCCAACACAGCTTGCTATAGAACACACTCCCTCAACTACCATGAAACAGTAATATAGAGATTATTTAGCAAGAATACAGAACATTTTTCTTTAAAACTCCTCACTCCTAATTAAAACTAAGCTTCACTGAAGCCTTAAGTGTTGTTTCTATTTAAATATGCTTATTTGAAAGACAGACCTTTTAATTCACACAAGTACCAAACTGATACAGAAGCAACCTTATTTTTCAGATTCTGCACAGCCCCAGTTCCTAAGAAATGAGTAAAGTTGGCCTTTTGACTAAAAATCACTTTAGAAGAAACACATACGCATCTCACTCAGCTTTCAAGAAACTGTTTCCATTGCAGATAGGGAACAAGCTGTATTCCTTTCCTGACTTGTCTTCTGGGGAAGTCTCTCTTAAAATCATTTCAGCTCTTCCAAGTAGTTTTATAACATCCAGCACAATTTGCTTTTTAACTTGGATGACTCACTAGCCTCATGAAATGTAAATATTAATGCAAATAAATAACAGAATTAGGTTACTGCGAGCACCTCTGAACACAAAGCTATTTCCAGATGGAAGTTTACACACAGTCTAATGGACTTGTTTCAGTTCTGTGTATTTAGAACCATGCACACACGTTGTTTAGTGGTACAATATGTTAGCAGCCAGTAATATTACTGCTTTTAAAATACAGTTATCAACTTAAGAATTTCACCACTTTGCATTAACTGTCTAAAACTTAGAAAAGCATGCTACACTTAAAGACTGTACAGGTGGTTATTCTAGGGAAGAAAAATAGGCCTCAAGACCATGTAATAAATATTAATCCTAAAGCGTATCTCTCACAGGAGGGAACTAGGCACAAAATATTGATCTCTGTATCTCATAAGCTCAGTTCCTCCTCTAGTTGACTGGCTTAAGAAACTAGTTTTCATTTTACAGAGTATTTATTATTTAAGGCAAAATTACAACATATAGTGAGATGGGAAGATTTACCTAAGAACTGGCTGACTTTCACAGCTCCTCCAGTAGCCCGTTTTGCTACATGAAGTCCCTTTGCTACAGTTGGGTTGACTTCCAGAGGTTTTTCTTCTGGTTGAATGTGTTCTCGCAGTTTAGAAGCTCCTTTGTGGATAGCTTTACCGGTATATTCTGCTCCTTTTACAAGGCCCCAGCTCACCCAAGATGCACCTTCAAGGCAAAAAAATGTTCTTCTTGGAACATGCAATTTTACAGACTATGATTCCTACATGTTTTCTTCCTCTTTCTCTGCAAGACGGACTTTAGAAACATTCCTGGTTAGACAGTCTGCAACTATACTCTTCTCTGAATGAGCCAGAGTGAATTCCTGCAGTGGTTCCTGCTCCTACTCTACTCAGATACTTTCAATTCACTTTATTTAATAAGCCAGCTCTCACCCTAACATCAGCTTTTAGAAACTTTTTAATAGATAGTCAAGCCCCAGCTAGGTCAGAAGTGACAGAACTCCACATGTCAATGCTATTAACATTCCAAACAACCCAACTCTCTAGATCAT
This sequence comes from Melanerpes formicivorus, assembly GCF_026170545.1. Classification (NCBI taxonomy): domain Eukaryota; kingdom Metazoa; phylum Chordata; class Aves; order Piciformes; family Picidae; genus Melanerpes; species Melanerpes formicivorus. The sequence continues at coordinate 49,620,223 of NW_027142353.1, read as the reverse complement.
TAAGCAGATTTGTCTTTATTACAAGCAGGTGGGGATCACTAGTATATTGCAAAGGTTCATAGCATCATAGAATTGTTAGGGTTGGAAGGGACCTCAAGAATCATCTAGTTCCATGCCCCTGCCATGGGCAGGGACACCACACACTAGATCAGGTTGCTCAGAGCCAAATCTGGACTGGCCTTAAAAACTTCCAGGAATGGGGTTTCTACTACCTCCCCAGGCAACCTGTTCCAGTGTCTCTCCAGTTCTGAGAGGAGAAAAACCTGTTTATGTGCAGAAATCACAACAGACACCTGCCTTAATGTAACTGCTCCTACAGGAATAAATTTGTTTTATCATACAGTTCTGAGTCACAGGGGGTGATATCCTAACACACAGTAAAATGAGGAGCCTAATTTGCTTGCAGTAAACATGGCTGTTGGCAATGGAATTATATTCTGCTCATCAATGTATCCTTCAGGTGATCACAACTGGAACTGGTGAACAACTATGACAGACCACTCAGAGGAGGGACACAAAGATGATCAGAGGGCTGGTGCACTTCTACAATGAGAGGCTGAAAGAAGGCTCTGGGGAGACTTTATAACTCACATTTCGGTGCCTGAAGGGGACTTACAGGAAGGCTGGGAAAGGACTGTTTAGAAAGGCTTGTAGTGATAGGATGAGGGGCAATGGTTTTAAACTGGAGCAGGGTAGATTTAGGTTAGACGTAAGTAGGAAGCTCTTCACAATGAATGGTAAAATACTGGAACACCTAGGTTGCCCAGGGCTGTGGTTGAGGTCCCATCCCTGGAGACATTCAAGATCAGACCTGATGTAGCTCTGGGCAGCCTCATCTAATTGGAGGCATCCCTGCTCACTGCAGGTGGGTGGGACAAGATGACCTTTGAGGGTCCCTTCCAACCAGATGCAATCCATGAATTTAGGTGGAACTACTGGTTAGGCCATACCTCGAGTACTGTGTCCAGTTCTGGGCCCCTCAGTTTAGGAAGGACGTTGACTTGCTGGAACGAGTCCAGAGAAGGGCAACAAAGTTGGTGAGGGGCTTGGAGCACAAGCCCTAAGAGGAGAGACTGAGGGAGCTGGGGCTGCTTAGCCTGGAGAGGAGGAGACTCAGGGGTGACCTTATTGCTCTCTACAACTACCTGAAGGGGGGTTGTAAACAGGCAGAGGTTGGTCTCTTCTCTCAGGCAGCCAGCACCAGAACAAGAGGACACAATCTCAGACTGCGCCAGGGGAAGTTCAGGCTGGAGGTCAGGAGGAAGTTTTACACAGAGAGAGTGATTGCCCATTGGAATGGGCTGCCCAGGGAGGTGGTGGAGTCGCCGTCACTGGAGGTGTTCAGGAGGAGACTTGACAGGGTGCTTGTTTGCATGGGTTAGTTGATTAGGTGGTGTTGGATGATAGGTTGGACGCGGTGATCTTGAAGGTCTCTTCCAACCTGGTTTATTCTATTCTATTTATTCTATTCTATTCTATTTATTTTACTGTTTAAATTCTATACAGAGGTTTACATTCAACACAGCCCTCTTATTACAACTGTACCTGACAAGATTCCATGGGCAACTTTCTCACTCCATTCTGGTAACTCTTTTTGATTTTCTGCTCCTTCAGGTTGTGGTTGGATATGTACAGTCTGAGGCAAGTTAATTGCATCACCAGAGGCTTCAGGAGGCTAACAAGAGAAAGAAAACATTTGAGAAACTATTCACAACTTATCATCAGGCTTTCTGGTTTAGATCATACAGATCTGTTATCAAATAACGTTCATGTTTTGTATTCCTTGGGTGAGTACAGAGAAACTCAAGGGAAATTTCTGATTCAGTTACTTCTTCACAGAAGTGCTGTGCATTCAAAAAAGCTCAACACATAGCTCAGCATTTTGTGTACACTTTCTTCATCTAGTTACAATGAAAAGATTTGCTTGCCATTGTGGCCATATAGTCAAGTAGCTAAATAGGAGAAAGTTACAGCACAAGTTAACTAGCAAGAAAGAGACTTGTCCATCTGTCCCTTTTGTCTTAGAGGGAAGTCAGCTCTGTTGTTATTCAGTACAGCAACTGCAGTCTTTGACCAGAAAATCCAGCTGCACTAAAAGAATGAAGCTGTTCTGGTTTCCCTCTCAATTTAAAAATAAAGAAGATAATTCATTGTATGTGCTGTTGATGCTTTTCAGACTGGGACAGCCAAGGAAGACATCAAGCTGTGTGTAATACTGCTCCCCATTTAAAATTGGGTGGATAGGTTTTGCATGATTTCGTGTCAAACACAATAGGAGTTTCTGGAGTAGATGTGGTTAATGTTTCTAAGAAGTGTAATATCACTTTACATGGTTCATAGAAAATGTATAATTAAACTTTAATTACAGAAAGCAAAAAACCTGTAATAGATTTGGGGGTTTTGTTAGGATTCTATTTTTAGGCCCACCAAACAAATAACAATTCAGTGATTGAAAACACTGCTAGTTAATGATGGAGAGAAGGAAAAAAAAATTTAGTCTAGTCTAAAAGAGTTCATAGAAGCTATGAGCAGAATGGAATACATAACACAGAATAATATTTGTTGTTTTAAAGAAATCTTAGATTCCCCTGAAATATTTACTGGAAATAAAAGCAGGGTATTGCACAAACATGGCTGTTGCAGTAAAACAAAACCAAACCAATAATAACAGGAAAGAGTAGACTAAGACTTAGAAGATTTCTATCCAGAAGGTTAAAAATTTCTAACTGGTATATTCTGTATCATCAGCTGCTGCTTAGCAGTATAGAATCTCACATTCAATTAATAGCTTCAGCATGTGACCAAAACACTTCCAGGGCTGGGCTGGAGAAATAAACTTAACACATATAAACACATATAAACACAAATAAAAGTCAAAACAAAATCCAAATAAAAAACAAACCAAAAATATTCCAGATGTAATTTAGCACAGTGACCCACAGTTTGGGTCACTGTGTAGAAGAACAGTCAAGACTTCTAAGGGCTATACTAATGAGCAGAAATAGATTATCTAATAAAGGTGACTTTGTGGTGTAATTGCAATAACTACAGATGTTAATTAGATCCTCATGAGTACTATGTAAAATAGACACATTAAATGGCCATCAGACCAGGCTCTGAAATATCTGTGTTGTATCAGTTTTTAAAACTCCAGATATCTGCCAGTTTGCAGAATGTGGTAGGCTGCAGTAACTGAATCAGCTCTCACCAAAAAGACAACCAACCAACCAAAAATACAAGCACCAACTGAAAACCCAGTTAAAAAAAACAACAACAACAACACCACAACACAAAAAAACGCCAAAGAAGCCCACAGGGCATACAATACATTGCTGCTGAATAGAGTCTGGAATCTCAGCAGTTCTAACACGTATTTATTTCAGTGATAGTTTTATTTGGGTTTTACTATACAGTCCTGGAATTTACCTGGACTTTGTGGCCAGACATCTGTTTAAATTTATCTTCAAACTGTGCTCTCTCAGTTGCTGGGAGCTGTGAAGATAACCCTACTCTCTCATGGGATCCTGGCACCTGTGACATCGTATCAGGGAACATTAACAAAAACATGGAATTTTAGGACAATAAGGATCTAATGAGATATCAAATTTGAGCTACTACTGCATAGGAAAGAGGACAGAATTTTATCCACTTAAGTCCTGCACTCAAATATCACATAATTCTGTAGTACTTTTCCCTTTTAAGTAAAAATTAGTGGCCTCCTTAGCTAGTGAAAATCCCCACTGAACTCAAGAGGATTTATGCCATAATGATTCCACCCATATGGCATGTTGCAAACTGCTACATCATCACTACATTCTTATCTTGGTGATTCAACAAGGTTTTAATCTTTTGTGAAAGGACAGAACGTTTCTATGATCTTTTCAGTAGTTAATGATTACCATTCTTTCTGAAATGATGCTCAGTGCACTTACAGTAACATTTTTTTGCCTTGTTTCCAGATACTGTATTTTACTGCAGCTTTCATAGATATGGGGTTTTGTCTGTTTTCTCTGTCAAGTATTTTACTGCAACAAGGCATTAGATTTATGTTTTGAGATCCAATTTGAAGGCAGATTTCTAGGATACAAACTATTTCCACAGGTCTTCTCTGAAATGAGTTAGCAGCTGGAGTTAAATCCAGCTGGTGGCCAGTCACAGCCCTGTTCCCTCAGGGCTCAGTGTTGGGACCACTTCTGTTTAACATATTTATTGATGACCTTGATGAAGACAGAGTATGTCATCAATAAGTTTGCAGATGACATCAAGTTAGGTTACAGTGTTGATCTTCATGAGGGTAGGGAGGCTCTACAGAGGAACTTGAATAGATTGGTTTAATTGGCCAATGTTAATGCGATGAGCTTCAACAAGGCCAAATGCCAGGTCCTGGACAACAACCCCAAGCAATGCTACAGGCCTGGGGAAGTGTGGCTAGAAAGCTGCCTGGCAGGAAAGGACCTGGGGGGTCTAATCGCCAAGCAACTGAATATGAGCAAGCAGTGTGCTCAGGTGGCCAAGAAAGCCAAGGACATCCTCACTGGGATCAGAAATGCTGCATCCAGGAGCAGGGAGGTGATTGTCAGTTCTGGTGAGGCCACACCTCGAATATTGTATCCAGTTTTGGGTACCTCAATACAAGAGAGATGTGGAGGTGCTGGAGTGAGTGCAGAGGAGGACAATGAAGCTGGTGAAGGGCCTCGAGAATACAACTTATGAAGAGCAACTGAAGGAGCTGGGGCTGTTCAGTTTGGAAAAGAGAAGAATGAGGGGTGACCTCATTGCTGTCTACAGCTACCTGAAAGAACATTGTGGAGAGGCTGGTGTTGGTCTCTTCTCCGAGGTAATTAGTGATAGAACAAGAGGGAACGGCTTCAAACTACAATTGGGTAGGATTAGACTGGATATTAGGGAAAACAAAATTCACAGCAAGAGTGGTCAGGCATTGGAATGTGCTGCCCAGGGACGTAGTTGAGTCACCAACCCTGGATGTGTTTAAAGGTCATTTGGATGTGGTGCTTGTGGATATGGTTTAGGGGTGAACTTTGTAGAGTTATCAGTGGGACTTGGTGATCCCAAGGGTCTTTTCCAACCTGAATGTTTCTGTGATTCTGTGATTTCTGAACTGTAAACACATTTGGGCACAATATTCCAGGAATGGTATCATCAAAACTACACAGAGTGTCTCTGTGTGTGCACACAGATGAAAACAAAAAAGTGCTTTCTCCCAAATCCAAAATTTAATTTTGGGTGCCATGTTATCTTTTGGAAAAAGAGATAAAATATACAAAATGTGCTCCTCTTTGTACTTAAAATGTAGTATTGTAAAATTTCTGTCCTTCCACACCGCCAGGCTTACAGTTTCATTACTAGGTTGTTTAATCAAAGAGCTTTCAAGTTTTACACAACTAAGTGTAGATGGGAGAATATAATGGATCATTTACATCTTTCCTTATTGGTTTAAAAAAGGAAGACCAGAAATGTACCTGGATTCGAAGGTCAGACATCTGTTTTAAGAGATCCTCAAACAGCTCTCTGTCAGCTGCTGGAAGTTCTGAAGACAGCACTACTCCCACATAGGACCCTGGTATCTGGGATATTGTGTCAGGGAACATGTAGACTCCAGTATTGCAGCACAGAACAGGAGACTGGTTACACATTAGAGGATACAACCAGTCACAAACCTAGAAAAGATAAGTACATAAAGGAATTACATGAGCCTTTTAAAAAGAAAGATGGGCAAAACATAAGCACCACAAATTTGATTTCCACTAAGCTCAGTAACATCAACAAAAAATGCCTTATGCCATCTTGAGAAAAACAAAACAAAAACCAAGCAAGCAAGCCAACAAAACAAAGCAAAATAAACCAAACCACAACACAAAACACCCACATGACTGTGGAAATACCATTCTTGATTAGTTCTGTCAGTCTAATACACAGCAAATACTCTTTTTCACAGGATTACAATTCAAGCTGGGAGCCTCTTAACTGAGGTCCAGTCTTGAGGCCAAGTGAAAAGCACTACCAAACAAGTCAGGAATCACAGTGCCTGTAACATCCTGTAGATCTCAAGACAGATTCATGTGACAGGTTAAAGAGAATGTATGACTGTTGCTGACTGTTCAAGACAGGTGGAGGTAAACCAGCAGACCCCAATCCAGGAAGCAGTTTCTGGTTTGCTCCTCCAAGTTTCACCTTCACTGCTGAGACTTTACAACAGCCGATTTTAGCAGCAAGAAGAAGATTCGAAGCCAGAAAACAGACCAGAAACACAATGTACATTGCAGAGAATGCCTACAAGAAGCAAGCATGGACTGAAACAAATCAAATGCTCCATCTTTTGTATTTGTAGTTCTGGGTATGGGACCTCAAATTATCAATTGTCCTTACTGCAATACATTATCACTTGTTGAGACTCAAGTAGGTTGTGTGCAACCCTGTTTTACACTGACATGTTGCAATAGCAAAATCAACATGTCTTCTCTGTGTGAGGAAAGGGAAGTTGATTTTATGAAATGGAAAGACATGTATAGTCAACTTCTTTAGAAAACAGAAGTCACCAGAACAGTCAGCACTCAACAGTGGTGATGTTTTGGAGAAAAAGTCATAGAAGTTTGTATTTGCAGAAAACCATTTATCCAACAGCTGTAACAGCCTTCCTATTATCACAGATTCAGAAGAACAAAAAACTTAAGGAGATTCCCTTTAATGTTTTATGACAGTTCTTAAAATGTAATCAAAGGAGAAAATAATTTTCCTGTTACCTGAAGAAAAGCAGGTGGAAGATTCTGGGCTGTCTCACTATCTGTATCCAAGAACTTCACAATGCGTAGATATCCAGGATATGAAGGAGCACTAACTTGCCCATCAGGGGTCACAAAGAATATCTGTACTCCTTGGGGAATCAAGATCAGCTCATCTACATCCACTCCCAGGTTCTGAAGGGGAGGTGGCTGAGTACACTTGCTGTAGTAGTCCTCACCCACAGAAGAAAACTCCCCAGACTCTGTGCCGTAAGACACAGTAAAATGGCCATTGGTAGCTTGAGGAGTATAGGCAGGAGGTGCTTCATTTGGAGGACAAAGAGGGTTTGCAGATGATGGACTCATAGCTGGAATTGGCCCCTGGCTCACAGTTGCAACACTTCCATCTGCTGCAGGTGGTTGACTTGGTACAAACAGAGAACTGGGGGCTGGGGGTCTCTCTGGCTTTTCTTTGGAAGGAATGGATGGGTATAACTTGGGCTCTCCAGCAGGGGCATCCATCACAGCAGGACTTGCTTGTACAGGTGAGGTGTTTTGCTCTAGAAGGCCAAGTCGAGCATGAACATTTTGGAGGGTCTCCCTCATCTTCTGTTGCATTTGCCTGGCAGACTCCCACTGAGACCCTACACATGTAGGACCCTGTGATGGAATGCTAAGTCCTCGGAGCAAGTGGTCAAGCCCTTGCTTGTAGTAACTTCGTGCCTCTTCCTTCTGACCCAGCTCATCTGTGTTCAGTCCTTTATTGACATAAATAAAGGCTTTTCTGTACTCTTCATTAATAGCTTTAATATTTTCATCTTCTTGCACAACTGGATCCTGAAGTTGTTCCATGACTGCAAATTGGAATAAATATTAGTAAGAATATTCATAGATGAAGCCACCCAAAATTTATCTTAGAACAAAATGCCTTCTGATTGGTTTTTAACGACCATACTGCATGAACTGGTAGAAAGCTCTCTAGTTGTTTAGTACAATGTCACACATTGTGGTTACCTTCTATTAACTTTCACATGTAGAATACATGATTCTAAGACAGCAAATCTATAACCATCACATCTAGTTACCTCACTGGCATGTATTCCTTAAACATCAGAATAATAGGGGTGCACCTAATATTAAACTTTCCATCTTAAAAAGTATTAAGATCAGCAGCAAGCAGTGGAGTGAAAAAAAAATTAAATCTAGCTTTACTTTTGATAGTATTAAAAAAATTCTCTGAAGTATTAAAAAATTTATTTAACATGTTGTCTATTTAAATAAAGGCTGAATTTACAAACTCAGTACACTTTTACTTAAATAATTTAAGGGAGAGCACTCAGCAGATTTAAATAAGTCTTGCAAACTTCAACTACCATCAACACACAGAAATGGGAGGAAATACTCTGAATGTGTAAATCTGGGCTTTACAAAACAAAACCAGGGAATTACTGATTTCCTTTATGGTGTTTATAAAATGAGAAAGACACCTGTTTTCCCTCCCTTACTCCTTAGATGACAAAAGCTTGAAAAAAATCAGTATGTACAAAAGTTCAGAGAATCACAGGATATTAGAGGTTGGAAGGGACCTTGAAGGATCATCTAGTCCAACACCACTGCCAGAGCAGGATCACCTATACAAGATCACAGAGGAATGCATCCAGGCGGATCTTGAATGTCTCCAGAGAGGGAGACTCCACAACCCCCCTGGGCAGCCTGTTCCAGTGTTCCATCACCCTCCCAGTGAAAAATTTTTTTCCTTATGTTTCCATGGATCTTCCTATGTCTCAACTTCCACCCACTGCCCCTAGTCCTGTCATTGGGCATCATGGTAGATGTCATCGGTTCTATGTCCATTTTGGAATGCATTCCTCAAACTGCATCACGTATATTTCAGGAATGGAAAAGCAAAAAAGAATCCAATCAGTTTATCTGAACTCTAAAATGTGTAAAAATCACAGTTTTAACTGAATGCAGCCTTCAGTATTGGTCAAGCAAATACAAATCTTTCTTGGGCTAAGGTTGTGTTTACAGCACACAATGTAAAAAATTCCAGCAACATGTTTTGCTTACAACATTGAGACGTTGCCAATTCAGAAAAATCAGAGTATTATACTGGAAGAGATTAATAATCATGGACAAGAAAAATGAGACACTATATAAAAATGACAGCACATACTGTTCAAAAACCCCAAAGATTCTCTGCTACAAGGTAGACTGAAAGCATGGGGGAAAGTAAAATCCAAATTCCCAATGTAAAAATACTTCTATTACACACACAGAAGCTGTGATGCCACTGTACACTACACAGCACTGGTGAGACCTCATACAACACTTGAGCCACATTAAGGAAAGTTGTTCCAGACAGGAAAGGTGTGCAGATGGTTAAGTGATTTTCTTCTGGTGAATCATTTACTTTTCTCTCCTCTAAAGAAAGGTAGTTTGCCTTACCAAGGCAATAAACTAAAGACTAAAAGATTGGGTTAATCTCTATAAATGTACTGGATGAAAAGAAGTAAGTAAATCAGGAAAGAAGAAAAGAGCTATTGAAATCCAAACTTTTAATATAATCCCAAAATCTGTATTTCAGTTTATTTAATGTCTCTTCTTGCTTGAGTTATAAATACGATACTGTGATACTGTGAAATAAGGTAAATATATATACAACATCTGGAAAATATTCTTTCTATACTTCAACAAAAACAGAGAAACTAAACTAAGAGAGTTTCAAGAGTCAAGGATGGAATGCACTGCTCTACTCCCACATCCTTTATGATGAAAAAGCAGATAACACTTAGATGACTAATGCAACTGCAGTCACAGGACAGAAGTGCCGTGTAATCTGGAATACATCTGTATTTTTATGAAGTGACAGAATCCAGTTTCCTGCAACAGACAAGATGCATGACTTCAACAACAGGGATGTGGCTAAGAGCACAACAGGGACAGCTTGAGAAGACCGCCCATGTGGAGCACGTCCACAGCAACTGAAGCCACGGGGCTAACTGCCCATCAGGTGGACAAAAAACAAATCTTGGGCTGGAGGAGAATTTTCTGGCAGACTGCAGTTCCTTGCTGCCAATGAGATCAGCATCTTTGATTTAAGTGGAAGTACAACACTGACAAAAAGAAAAGTGAATTTAGTAACCACCAAGGGCATCAAGTTTAAAAGCTATAAGCATGCTTCTGACCAGCACAGCAGCAAGTAGAGTGAATACAACTGCAAAGAATTCTAACAAGTTTGCGAATAGAGTTGGACATTTACATGAAAAATTATACTTAACCATGTGATATATTTTATAATCTAGACACTAACCATTTAAGATATGCATAGTCCATTTAAAGTATGCTGACAAAAACCCTTTGGATTCCAAAACCACATCATCTTGCGTCAACACTTCTATTTACTAATGAAAAAACAGAATGTTCCCTTGTAAGGAAGGGTATGAAATAAATTTAACATTGAAAAACTCCAATTTAAAAATTATTGTAGGTTTCCAAAACACAGAAGTTTAGAAAACTAAGAAGAAAGAAACATTAACTTTACATCATAATTTACTTCTTCATGAGCCAAATTTAGTGTTCTGTCATTTTTAGTGCCTGTGCATTCAATGCTTTAACAAGTCCCTTCCTAAGGCTTTAAGTAAACAATACATTTGTGCAAACACAATTGCAGTACCATAGTTGAATCTGGCCCAGGCTTTTTGATTTGCTTTCAGTGGGGGAGGCTAAAACAAAGATACTTTACAGATTTTAAATAATTCTTTTGCTAATGATTGCCAGTACATAACAAGAAGGGACATCAAGTAAAATCCTAAAGTCATAGCCACATTTCAGCTTAATGGTGAATTAATTCACTATTCACTGTATGTTCACCATGCTGTCACCACCACTGTTCTTGCTAAAGCTCAGTCTTTACCGACACTAGAAAAGGTCTGTCAGAAAACAGGGGTGTCAGCACCATTGTTGCATACACGGCACCAGTGCATGGTAGAGGTACAAAAGCTGGCTCAGCAGTTCAAAAGAATGGAAGCATTACAGCTCATCTTTGACTGCTTGAAACATCCCAAGTTTGCAGTATATGGATAGCATCATTGCCACCAAACTATGGATTTGCATAGCAAAGCATCTGGAAACAGAGGAAGGAATTAATAGTAGATTTTAAGTTTAACACAAGATAACTAAAAAGTCAGCCTGATGAGCTGAATTTAATTAATTATTAATTTTATTAAAATTAATACACATAATAGATGGTATAAACTAAACAAGCCAGCTGGATTGCTCCCTTACAAGCAGAAATACATTCTCTGAAATGGAACATTTAAGTAGCAATGGGATCATATGCAAGGAAGATCCTTGGTCACTGTTATATTTCAGTATATGCTCTTAATGCTCTTAATACAGTATTTAAGTCCCCTCATGTTTTAATATTTAGCTGTAATCCATTTCTACATGATGCAGAGAGTTATTTTCTTTGTTTTAAAGCTGGAACAAATGGCAAAGTATACATATTACAAAACATGCTAGTGCCACAAATAAGCTCTTGGTCATACAGCCAGTAGATTGGCCCAGATCTGTACTACATGGTGCCAAGTAAGATTTAGAGAAACTTGTTTTGGAGAAAGCCGGTCCAAAACCGCTACAAAAGTAGTTATCAGGCACTATAAATAATCACAGATTAATCCAGTGCCTGAGATTATTCCTTGGCTACTTATTTTTCATTTATCAGTACAGATATAGCTTGTGGTTTTAAGTGACTCAACCAGGGAAGGCTAAAGTGCAACAGGAAAACAGGAGTTCAATTGGATATTGTAAGCTAACATCTCAGCTACCTGAGCATTCTTCCTCTGAGGCAGCACACCCCATTTCATTAAAAAACAATGTGTACTGAAAACCCCAAACCAGCTCAATAGCAGATCTTGCTGCCAGAAGGTAAACATGAAGCCTAAGGCTTATTAAGAGGATTAAATACCCTGACTGAGAGAGGTAAGACATTCTTTCCAACTCACTCTTTTTGAAACCTGGGGGGGGGGGGGGGGGGGGGTGGGTAAAGGGAAGAAAAAAGCAACTCCTCCCTCCCCCAAAAAAAACCTAAATCCAAGAGCTCTTCCTCTATGACAACTGTTTGTCTATCAGCTGCTGATGTCAAAGATTAAGAGGATGAAGAGCTCCCAAGCAGACAGAATTGTTTAAGCTTTATTCTACAGGGAAAGTACAATTAGGTAAGTATTAGCAACTTGCAAAAGATCAGAACTAATACAAGCCATGTACTAGTTGACAGATCTATGGTTTTTATTAAAATTAGTCTGTTTAAAGTAGCCCTTACATTTTTCATTAAGTGGTGGCCTACTGATTGTTTTTTTTATCACCTAAGGCTAGATAATATCAAAGACTAGACAACAGAGAAAGTGAATCATCTGAACTAACATGGTAATTCTTACTCTCAAAATTACTGAAGACTTAGTACACTATCTTCCGACATTTCAACCTATGCCATCTCTGACTGGCATCCCCGCACCTACATTCTCTAGCCACCATGTCTAATTTCTTCCCCTCGACTGCCGACTCAAGCACATTTTGTCCAAATGAACAGACTTCTTCCTGACTCCTTGTATTTCCACACTCTCATTGGAGACCCTTCAGGGCTTGTGTGCCTACTTAGCACTTCTCTACAAACGAAAATAAAAAGCTTGTAGGGCTGATAATTCCTTTCATCAGGCAGCTGTGCTGTCCACAATTACATTTTTCACAACACTGAAGTACAGCCGCTACCATTCTGTGGCCAACACGTCTAATGACATCACAGAAAAATTAGCATTACGTAAGATTGCAATTTAATATTTTGTCATTAGCTTTGTGCCTGCCAGCTTCTGATCACTGCCAACAGATTTCTCCATATTCAAACTCATGCCCAGACTCACGTGAATCTTTAAAAAAAAAAAACAAACACAAAAACAACAACAACCCAGTTTTCCTAAGTATTTCGTCAAATAGTTCCATAATGATAGATGCAAAGTATTATTATCATGGCTGCTTTAACTGGTCTCATCACACCCCTCCCCTCGGCTCTCCGTGGCATCAGAGCTCGCATTGCAGAGGCCGCGCTTCCATCCCCCACGAGGCCTGAGCGCCGCTCGCCCCGCACAACCCCAAGGAAGTGGGTTCCCTGCTCCTCCGCGGTCCGCCTTGACAGCTCCGCGGAAGTGCGGGGTCAGCCTCGGACCTCTCTTCAGTGCGAAGATAGGAGACACCTGAGCACTGTCACCACCATCCCCACCAGGCCCCGCCCAGGCCCGCTCACGCAGCTACCTCTGCCCTGCGCCGACCGGGCGAACGAGACCCCTCGCCGCAGCCCGCCGGGAAGACCCGCGATGCACGGCTCCGCAGGGAGCGTCTGCCAGCCCGGAAAGGCCCAACCTCGCAGCCGCGCTCACCGAGCCGAACCGAGCCCAGCCGCGGCCCAGCCCGCCCACGCCACTGCCTCCCCGGTCAGGCGGTAGGGGGCGGGGCTGTTGGCATATGGGCAGGGACGTCACCGAGAACCCGTCAGGGCGTGCGGGCAAGGCGGGGGGTTGTCGATTCGGATGGGCCAGGGCTGAGTCCCGTTTGTGCGGAGGGAAGTGGCAATTCATTGGCGCGCTCTTCAGCGGGCCAGGGCGGCTGCGCAGTGGGGTGAGAAGTCCGTAGCGAGGGTCGGCTGTGGGCTTGGAGTTGGGGGGTACAATCCTGCGCCTTCTTCATAGCTGTAACAGCTTCATGATCTGAATCTTTAACAGCTTAGTTAATAAAGAGGATGAGGTGATACACAGCAGTCCTGTGGAAAAGGACTTAGGGATGCTGATGGACGAGAAGCTGGACATGAGCAGGCAGTGTGCACTTGCAGCCCAGAAGGCAAATCGCATCCTGGGCTGAATCAAAAGATGTGTGACCAGTTGATCCAGAGAGGTGATTCTGACACTTTGCTCTGGTGAGACCTCACCTGGAGTACTGTGTGCAGGTGTGTAGGCACCGATATACGAAGGACGTACCTGATGGAGTGGGTCCAGAGGGTCACGGAGATGATCAGGGGGTTGGAGCACCTCTGCTATGAAGTTGGGCGGAGGGAGCTGGGGTTGTTCTGCCTGGAGAAGACTCCAGGGAGACCTAGTAGCAGCTTTCCACTACCTGAAGGGGGTCTACAAGAAGGATAAAGAGAGACTGTTTACAAAGGCCTGTAGTGATAGGACAAGGGGCAATGGCTTCAAACTAGAAAAGAGCAGATTTAGACTGGATGTTAGGAACAGGTTCTTTACCATGAGGGTGGTGGAACACTGGAGCTGGTTGCCCAGGAAGATGGTTGGGGACCTCATCCCTGGAGATATTCAAAGTGAGGCTCAACAGGGCTCTGGGCAGCCTGATCTAGTTGAGGATGCCCCTGCTTATGGCAGAGGGGGGGACTAAATGAATTTGAGAGGTCCCTTCCAACCCAGACCATTCTGTGATTCTATAAGTACTGATTGTGGTCTGTGTCTTCTCCCAACTTTATGAGAAAAAAAGAGGACACTGTTTCCTGCCACTCCCCACCCCAGGAGCAACATCATTGTGGCATAAATTCAAATTCTGCTGGAGCATTCTATCATAACCTTTGGGGCACTTGGACTAGAGGTCACTTTATACATTGCAGCTTTGTATTTCCCTGAATGGCTTTTTAAGTAAATTAATTAAATAGGATAATGAAGCAAGTAGTGCCTAGTAAGAAGCCCATGACTTAACCATTGTTGAGATAATACAGAAACAACTGAAGGGAACATCCTTGTGATGCAGAAATGCAGGCCTAAGAGGGTGATGAATCACAGAAGGAAGGTGATAAACTGTGAAGTAAGCTGTGTCTTTGGTGATAAGGAAGAACAGGGAGTTTTACAAGCAACTAAGACTGTTCTGTAATGAGCATGGTTCAAGTAAAGGACACAATGAGAAAAATGATGGGAGAGCCCCTGAAGATCCCTAAAGGCCCTTGAAGACCACTAGAGGATGGGAGTGTGCATGTGGAATATACATTTCCATATATTAGCATGAGCTCTGAAAGGCTAATGAATATGATTTGTCAGAAAAGCCATGAGTATGTTTTGATGTGTGTTTTATAATGCTGTAACCGGCTCCTCCTCAGTATGTGCATACTTTGCACATACAGTGCTGATTAAAGAATGCCTTGCTCAATAAAAGCTCCATGCTGATCTTACAGAGTTTAAACCAGATCTTTTTCAGTAGCAGTTTGACATATAGTCAGACTATGGAAAGTGGTGGAGGTGCTGAATATAATTTTTCATTTAGTGACAAAGGTGCCAATATGCAGCCATGAAAAAAAGAGAGGTCATTCAGGGGTAAGGAATTTGCATGTCACAGGTCTGGAAGTGAAATTGTATACAATTAATAAACAATGATGAATGATGCAGTTTTCCTGGGATTTTGCTGTTGTGGGTTTTTGTTGTTTTTCTCTTTTAGGGGGGAGGGGGAAGGTGGCTACATAGGAGACTAAAAATGCAGAACTGAAAACACAGAATCAGAAAGCAGTGCATCTCATGCTATATCCATATTTAAACTTTTTTTTTAAATGCTCTTGGTGTTTGGAAGAAGCAGATGACTACATGATAATTTCACTTCACCATAGATTAATTTCTCTGGAAAGATGAAAGAGAACTTGTGGGGTTTGTCTTCTGGCTTATATGGGTTTACACTAATGTGTAAAACTGGGAAAAAAAAAGGATAACCCTGGTTATATCAAGCATTGGGTTTTCTGTTGTCTTTCAGTGGCCAAGAGTGGCAATTTGAGTTGGTAATTTGATTTAGCTAGTCTTTTAATAAGAGGCTGTAACTCTCATTCAGCTCTCTGTATGTGTGAGAGTACATGTGTACAGAATAGCACATATACCCAAACTTCAAACTGTGCTATTCCAAAAATTATATTGGCAAAGTTAGGCACTATATTGTATGTAATATACAGATACTGTATGTAAGAACAACTATCATCAAGATTTTGCTACAGGTGATGTGAACAAACATCTAATTTCCTAATGATTTGGGTGAGGTAATCTGTGGCCCTGCTGGCTTGTCTTCTTGTGGTCTCAGCTCTTCACAATTTGAAATTCACACTGATCTCCAGTTGCTTGAATTAAAATGGGTCTGAGGGCTGTTTTTCTGTAAGTAACAACATAGTTTTTTGCATCTTCCTTAGGTGAATGTGATATTGGCCAGTTTTTGGAGTAGACAGTTCAGTGAGCTGGTCCTGTGCAGGCATATATGTCATACTGTGCATCTCATGCACTGGTAAGTGTATATGAATACCAGCTATGAATTGGTAACAGTATAAGAAATACTAGCTGAAAGACATCTGCTGATTTTACTTCTTTTTATGTTTAAGGTATGTCTTTCTTTGGATAGGTTTCACTTTCTATTTGGAGTCCCACTGTGTGTGTGTGTGTGCTAGATTACATAGATTTAGATATTACATAGGTGGGAAGTGGATAGCTTTCCTGATAGCTGTGTACTTCAAAATGAGAGTCTGTGTTTAACTAGGTGACATTTCTATCATGTAATCAAATCAGATTTCCTAGAAATCTGCCTAGAAAAGAAAGTTACAGGAGTGATGTTTCAGTTTGTTTTGAGATACAAGCTCCTCGTAATGATGGGTAGGAGTTCAACCAGAATGATTCCCATTATCTTCTGAGTAATCCACTGCTAAACATGAGCCAGCAGTGTGCCCAGGTGGCCAAGAGGGCCAATGGCATCCTGGCCTGTATCAGGAATAGCATGGCCAGCAGGAGCAGGCAAGTCATTCTGCCTCTGTACTCATCACTGGTTAGACCACACCTTGAGTACTGTGTCCAGTTCTGGGCCCCTCAGTTTAGGAAGGATGTTGACTTGCTGGAACATGTCCAGAGAAAGGCAATAAAGCTGGGGTTTGGAGCACAAGCCCTATGAGGAATGTCTGAGGGAGCTGGAATTGTTTAGCCTGGAGAAGACGAGGCTGAGGGGAGACCTTATGCCATCTACAACCACCTGAAGGGTGGTTGTAGCCAGATGGGGGTTGGTCTCTTCTCCCAGACAACCTGTGACAGAACCAGAGGACACAGTCTCAAGCTGTGCCATGGGAGGTTTAGGCTGGATATTAGGAAGAAGTTCCTCACAGGAGGAGTGATTGGCCATGGGAATGTGCTGCCCAGGGAGGTGGTGGAGTCACTGTCCCTGAAAGTGTTTAAAAAGAGACTGGATGCTATGGCACTTAGTGCTATGGTTTAGTTGATGTGCTGGGTTGAGGCAGCCCCCTTCCCCACCCCTGGCAACAATAAAACACTCAGACAAACGGATTGCAAAAGTGAAGTAAACATTGCAGGGGGGCACCCAGCTCAAACTCTAACAGTTGATTAGATGGTGTTGGGTTTGACTTGATGATCTTGAAGGTCCTTTCCAACCTCGTTAATTTTGTATTCTGTATCCCAAGAAACATTCTGGTACCTCACAGCTCTATAATACTCTGGATGAAATATGGAAGTAGTCTGTGGAAATCAGTTCTTTTGGTTCCTAAGTCTAGGTGCTAAGACCATCCATGATCTTGTCAGTATCAGGGCATGTCCTGTGCACGAGTCTTCAGTCTCTTGGTTCTTTGGTTACCAAAAGAAGTATTGAGTAGGATGCTTGGTGGATTAACATCTTGAGGGTACAACGATACACTTCTGAAAGTGCATCCATATGGCCAATGGATTCAAAAAGTGCAGACTGAATACTGAATGTTCTATAAGCAGGTTGCAAACATTCTATAAGCAGGTTACAAACAATTCACGGGTCAAACATAAGAGATACTTGCTAGGCAAAGTGTTTTGTAGAAATCTTGGTCTTTGGTAGATGAATCTTGATGTGGAAAGAGGATCTAGACTTCCAATTCTCCAATATGTAGTTTTAACTTTGTTAGTTACCCCATTCAACTGAAGGCATATATAAACCTTTGCAAAAGAAGATCCTGCATTTGTAAGGTAAGTCATTCACAGGGAATAGCTTGTTCACCATCAGATGCAATAATTTTAACCCTGTTCTTACCTTTTTGGTTTGGTGTCAGATAGTATTTCATAATATTGTAATATTTTCCTAAATAATAGATTATGCCAGTGCCTTTTTTAATTAACAGAAATGCAGCTGGAATTCTTGTATCTCTGTTCTGCTGTTCCAAACTGAAACAGAAAAACCTTTGTGTCTAGCAGAACTGGGCCAAAGATATACTGTTACTGTATAGCTAGATGGCAGTATTCACATTGCTTTGAGACAAAGTAGGGTCATTTGAGAGATTTTCAGAAAAATCTGGCTTCTCTGTAACACTTAATTGGCATGGTACTATTTTGAAATGTGCTGCATATGGGCATCTGAATATCTAATACATCTGAAAATCTGATGAGTTTTTTTAGATGTCTAAATGGGAGGTGCATAGTTTGGTCCTACAGATGAAGAGTATGAAATAGAGTATTTCATTGCTTATCAACAAAGATAAACATCTCAGTAAGTGTCTACAGCTTTCAAAACATTATTGAAGGAGATGGACCTGCTGGAGCAGAGGAGGGGCCACAAAAATGATCAGAGGGCTGGAGCACCTTCCCTGCAAGGAAAGGCTGACAGAGTTAGGGCCATTCAGCCTGGAGAACAGAATGCTCCTGGAAGATCTTATAGCCACATTTCAATGTCTGGAAGGGATGTACAGGAAGACTGGGGAAGAACTGTTTAGAAAGACTTCTAGCACTGAGACAAGGGGCAATGGTTTTAAACTGGAGCAGGGTAGATTTAGGTCAGACACAAGGAGAAAGTTCTTTCCAATGAGAGTGGTGAAATACTGGAACAGGTTGCCCAAGGATGTAGTTGAGGCCCCATCTCTGAAGACATTCAAGGTCAAACTTGATGGGGCCCTGGGCAGTCTGATCTAGTTGGAGATGTGCCTGTTCACTGCAGGGAGATGTCCCTGTTCACTGCAACCTCTGAGGGTCCCTTCCAATCCAAAGCATTCTATGATTCTATATATAATTCTTTTTATTTGAGAATTTTGTAAATAAGATGCTGCAATAAGATAATATCAAAATACTCCTTCATACCCAGTCCATTTCTTTAAAATCTGTGGCAATAATAATGTAAAAATTGAATCTTTGCCATTGACTCAACAGGCCTCAAATCATTCTTAAAATTGTCTTCTACTTATTTTTGTCAGTAGTAAACCTCCCAAACCACATTTGTTTCATTAAGAAAGTAATTAATCATAGTCCAGTAAAACACAGAAGACATTGAACATGTCTGCAGTGGTTTTAGGCTATGCCTGTTGCCTATCGTGCAAGTCATACATGACTGTGACAATGTCTAATAGTAGGCTAGTCTGTAAACACAATGAACTGGGAAACAGATACCAGCTTAAAATCCCAGGAAGCTACTTTAACCAGCATTAGAGGGAAACATTTTTTTATGACAGCATCATGAAATGCTACAACAAGCTTGTTTTAATGATACAAAAATTTCCTTCCTTTCAGATATATAACAAAATACTTACTAAACAAAGTCTTTCTGAAGGTTCTAACAAGCTCCTTCTATCTATCCTACCAAGACTTACTTCATCAAGCATAACCCCACCAGCTTTTGCCTTCCCCTGTAGGGGGATAAAGACAACGCTCAGGACATCACCACGTCTCTCTCTACTAACCACAGATGTTGGAAAGACCTGGGGCAGGCAAACTTGAGCCTCACTGACTCACACAGCCTGGAGTAGGATGGCTTCACCTTGTCCTCTCAGTTTTCTGGAGGATGACCAACATCTTGAGGCTAATTTGCTTTAAAGCTTGCTTTGCAATTATATGCTACTAGAATAGTGTGGAGATGCTTAAAATAATTTTCAGTATTTCTGCATAACACTGAAGGTTATACTATGGACATATTTACTTGAAATCATAAGGTAAACCTAAGGATTTTATTAGGAAAAATGCACCATTATATTATTTGTTTCCAGTATTTCTGGTTTTACAGCCTTGTAGTGATGGCCTTGCTTGCTTTAAAGGTTTCTGAATTTTCTTTATTTCTGTAAATCCAATGCCTGTGCTTTTTAGCTTATAGGAATGGGTTTCATATTTATTAGCTCAGTGGAGGAAAACTGCCATCAGAATCTGTAACAATGCTCCAAAGCTTTTGTAGATATGTAATATCAAACCAAAGGTCAGTAAATCTCATTATCAAAGGCTGTATAATATGGAACAAAGGTTAATAGTTCATTAAATCTCTTAATCAGAAACTATAAAGGTTGAATGGATAAGTCACCTGAAAGCTCTCAGCTGTCTTGTCAACCCGTAGATAGGGATCTCAGAGACAAAGCCTTGGCATTGAATCTACAGGTAAAGGTGCTAGGTAATGCATTATTTATCAATATGATTGAATTGATTTTTAAATTTGCCAAAACATATAGAAAAATGAGACCATGGTGATACAGACACCTGAGTACATGATGTTATGGACTGACATGCTGTAAATGAACCTGCGTGTGTAGGATTTTGTCCAAGTGTCTGGAGAATTTGTGACCTGTTAACCACTCTGTGCCTATGTGAGTTCCTCTTCCCTAGATTAGAAGGCTACAGATTTTACTGAGAAGTACCTGATGGTTATTCCAGCATGACAATCACAATACCTAAGTACCTGAATGACATATAAAACTTTAAATTAAAGTTTCTTTGTTATTGTCTTTATATTCTTACCTAGGTAAACTACCTACTACAAGTGCTGGCATGCTGTTCCCACACAGTATAAATAAACTGCAGTAAAATTATTGTTTTCTGCTTACAGTCTTCTTGGGTGAATGAGAAATAAGTATTAAATTTAGTGAACATGAACCTCTTGTGAAATGGAATAGATATTTTACCATTTTCTAGGGTTTATGTTAGGCTTAAAAATTGTTGTAATTGAAATATTTAATATATTTCCTTTTTATAGAGGGATTACAAGGAAAACCCTTCTGGGGTCAATTCAATGCAAACAATTCCCAGTAAGTAGCACTGAGAACTCTTTAACCAAATGGATAAACTGTCTGTATGATACTGAAATGCAAGTAACAAGGTTATATCCTGAAGATTATATCTCTATGAAAACTTTTTCATACTTTCTAATCCCTTGGTACCTGAGACATTATTATATTCCATTAAAATTATTTTATTACCTTCAAGTATTTTTTTCATTTATTAAAATATTTAAGAAAACACAATATGCAACATTATTAAATCTAGGTTTTCATGTGCACAGGTCTCAATATGTGCTATTAGGGAATTAGCCTGATTTGAAGTCTACTTGTATGACTAAAACACTCTTTCACTTTCCCTTTTGCAAATCAAATGAGCTAATATTCATTTCATGCTTCAAAAGCTCAGGAACTCATGCTGTCTGCATACCAGTGGAGTGCAGAGAGGCTGAGGACATAATTACCTTACCAGTCATTTGGCAGGGTTTTAATGCCACTGATGCAGTTCATGGTAGGTCTCTATCACAGTGACACCTGCAGACCTGATGGGGTGATGAATGCAGCATGGAGTTGGGGAGCTTGCTAAAATAGCCTTACTGTCAGAGAAAATGGGGCATCACCAGCACCCTAAAATACACCCTGTAAAATATTTCCTAGGTGTGTAGTATAGCTAGTAGTTAATTTATTTCCTTAGCATAAGCTAATATTCTGGTGAGACCCCACCTGGAGTACTGCATCCAGTTTCTGGAGCCTCTGTTACAAGAGGGATATGGACACGCTGGAACGTGTCCAGAGAAGGGCACGAGGGTGGTCAGAGGGCTGAAGCAGCTCTCCTATGAGGACAGACTGAAAGAGTTGGGGCTGTTCAGTCTGGAGAAGAGAAGGCTCCGAGGTGACCTAATTTGTGGCCTTCCAGTATCTGAAGGGGGCCAGTATCAAGAAGGCTGGGGAGGGACTTCTCAGGATCTCAGGTAGTGATAGGACTAGGGGGGATGGAATGAAGCTGGAGGTGGGGAGATTCAGACTGGATGTGAGGAGGAAGTTCTTCACCATGAGAATGGTGAAGCACTGGAATGGGTTGTCCAGGGAGGTGGTTGAGGCCCCATCCCTGGAGGTGTTTAAGCCCAGGCTGGATGAGGCTCTGGCCAGCCTGATCTAGTTACAGTATCAGAGTATCACAGTATCAGACTATCACAGTATCACTAAGGTTGGAAGAGACCTCAACGATCATCGAGTCCAACCTGTCACCACAGACCTCATGACTAGACCATGGCACCAAGTGCCATGTCCAATCCCCTCTTGAACACCTCCAGGGATGGCGACTCCGCCACCTCTCTGGGCAGCCCTTTCCAATGATGAACGACTCTCTCTGTGAAGAACTTTCTCCTCACCTCGAGCCTAAACTTCCCCTGGCACAGCTTGAGACTGTGTCTCCTTGTTCTGGTTGCCTGGGAGAAGAGACCAACCCCTTCCTGGCTACAACCACCTTTCAGGTAGTTGTAGAGAGCAATGAAGTCACCCCTGAGCCTCCTCTTCTCCAGGCTAAACAATCCCAGCTCCCTCAGCCTCTCCTCATAGGGCTTGTGTTCAAGGCCTCTCCCCAGCCTTGTTGCCCTTCTCTGGACACGTACAAGTGTCTCGATGTCCTTCTTAAACTGAGGGGCCCAGAACTGGACACAGGACTCAAGGTGTGGTGTAACCAAAGCAGAGTACAGGGGCACAATGACTTCCCTGCTCCTGCTGGCCACACTATTCCTAATGCAGGCCAGGATGCCATTGGCCTTCTTGGCCACCTGGGCACACTGCTGGCTCATGTTTAAGCGGGTGTCAATCAGCACCCCCAGGTCCCTCTGTGTTTGGGAGCTTGGGAGTTTGAGGTATCCCTGCCCATGGCAGGGGGGTGGAACTAGATGATCCTTGTAGTCCATTTCAACCCTGACTGATTCTATGAATAATAAGTAACAGGACAGGGATCACCATTCTTTGCTGAGAACAGAGGCCCTGCAAAGCTAAGGTTCCATGAGAAAGGTACAATTCTGTGCATAAGGAAGCACAAGCATTTGGAGGATGATAGCTTGCATTGTCCAGGAAAGTAACATCTCCACGCTGCATCAGCTGTGACAATAAATTAGCTTTCCTTACAATATGCCATGTTCCATTTTTGACTGTTCAAATTATTACTTTGTTCTGATTTAAAGAAAACACATATTTGAGGATAGCCATGCTCTCTGACTTGTTTTTACTTGTGAAACACTTTCAATTCAGGAAATACTCAATCCATATTTATGCAAGCAGAACTTGTCCCACTGTTCTTTTCTACTGCATGAATTCTGTATGCATTTTCAAATGCTGCCTGAGTAAAAATATACATATTCAAGAGTTCTCCTGGCTTCAGGGATGGGTAGTTAAGTGGCTTATATAGTTTTCTTGTTTTGTTTGAAGGCCTTTAAGAATAAGGAATTGCTGCAGACACTTTTATCTGGTAGGCATGAAAAGTGTGAGTGTATAAAAAATCCTTTTGATTGAAATTAAGGTCCTAAATGCAACCTAAATTTGAATTACTCTCTACTGAACTGAATTCTGTCTTAACAGGGTTATACACATCAGAGGTGAGACAGTTTGTCTGGTCTAGTTTGAAATACTTAAAGAGGGCTTATATCACTTCTGAAGCATAGCATTCTCATTTTCTCCTATTAGGCCTTTCTGCCTCAGCTGTTGCACTTAACAGTAAAAGCAGCATTCTGTGGTATTTCCAACTACAGCCCTATCTTTAATGTTCTCTTCTCTGAAAGAATGTAGCCCAAGAGATCAGAAAAGAGACTAAAAAATCAGCAATAATAATAAAACAGAAAGCTCATGTAAAGCAACAAGTATGGCAGATAGTACATTTCTCTAAATACATGCAGGAAATGCTCCCTCCTAAACCCATTCTTGTCTCTTGTAACCTTACTGAAAGCAGTTCAGCTCACTTGTTAGCTGTCACTGACCCACATCAAACCAAAGATGATTTGGAAGTTCTTTGGTCTAATTTTGTCATTAACTGCAGAAAAACCTAATTAATTATCAATATTATTATAATATACTCTTTAAGCCTTACTTCAAAATCATCAGTTTCACTTTGTGAATATATTATTGAAAGAAATATTTTACTTAGAAAACACAGTGTAAACATCATAGGATCTTAGGAACGAATTATTTGTTAGCAAAATTATTGAATCCTCTGCAATCAGTAAAATAATCCCACCACTTTCCCTCTGCCACATTCATTCTTGAAGTGCAAAGTATGGTACAGTGCTTACTGCCACCAGCTGCTGTCCAGTGCAAATTACCCACCTCATTCCATAACCTCTTTCTGAGGAGCAGCGATTGTGGCTGGAGTTAGTGAGGGCTAGGAGCTCTTAAGATGGAACCAGAAAAGTGCATATGTCCAAGGCCTTGGAATTATTTTGTGATTTGCTTTCTATACAACTCAGTTCTCTATTACACAGGTACAATGTCCAAATTTGCTGTGAAGTGCTAGAAAACCAAAGTGATTTCAGTCTCCAGACAGAAAGGTGTGCAGAGCCACCAGGGTGTATTCTCACAGTGAATTTTGGAGAGGTGTCCTCTGCACATGAAGGCTCTTGTGTGGGGAACTACAAGACAACTGAATGAGGCTCTCCAGTCTTGCAGAAACCTAAAAGGTTGAGCATATCTCCAGCTGCAGAAGTGGGATCTGTGTCTCACGTGCAGTTGGTTTTTCTTGCAGATGTTTTGATCTTCCTTTCTCACTCCTTTAGGGATGAAGCTGACACAGGCTAATGCCTCAATGCAGCAGAACTGCAAAACAGTTGCAAAGAAGTGCACCAGCATGCACAGTATTAAATAAACCCACCTATTTCTTCTGTTTCCCTGTAGAATAACTATTCCCTAAGAAATCAATAATGACTCTGTCAATGGTTGTGTTAGCATCTAGGTTGATCTGGTGCCTTTTAAAACATGAATTTTACTGCTCTTTTAAAATGACAGCATTCCTAAAACTATCAGATGAGAATGTCCTCATGATTTGGGAGGAATGAAATGTCTTTAGGTTTGATGGCTGCCCACAGCTGTAACATATATGACCTATGCACAAAGAGGTGATGCCTGGCTGCTAGCCTTACTTCTGCCTGGCTCCCACAGCTGCTGTGAGAGCTGAGAAGATGGACTTGGGCAGAGCCCCAGAGCAGTGGGAATGTTTGGACAGGCATTCTGGCACTGCTCTTTCTTTGTCAAAATCCCTGCATTTCTTGGATGAGTGACAGTAAGGACCAATTAGTTTGGAAACCTGCAGGAGGGTGGTATGTCTGTTACAGCTCTTGGACATCTGCAGTGATGATGCATCAGTGCTGGCTGTGCTGAGAGCAGCTGGGCTTTTAGCAGTGGTGCTGGCAGGTGTGAGGGATAGAGGGAGATCCCCAGCCAGGAAGCCAGGGTCAGGGATGGTCCAGCCCATCTTGGAGTGTAAGGGCACATGGGGCTATGCAGATGGGATCAAGGGGCAGGTGCATGCTATGGGAGCTCCTCCAGAGTCAATTGCTTGAAAAC
Source organism: Melanerpes formicivorus (assembly GCF_026170545.1). Lineage (NCBI taxonomy): Eukaryota > Metazoa > Chordata > Aves > Piciformes > Picidae > Melanerpes > Melanerpes formicivorus. The sequence goes on along the minus strand of NW_027142353.1, from coordinate 49,594,921 downwards.
TCCATTTTGCCTCACTGCTGCCAAGAACCATATGCAAAGCCCTTTCCTAGCCTCCTGCCATGGTGCATCCCACTGCATCAGGAGGCAGCTGCCTGCACTAACCTTGCCATTTTGAGTCAGTGTGAGCAGCAAGTCCTGTTTATCACCTGGAGAAGCGTTTATAGCTCATCCTTTATCTTTGTTGTAGAATCTCTGTGTGCTCTTCATCAGAAATGGCTGAGTTTCTGTGATCACTTTGTCTGACATATGTAATTAATCAAAATCTCTGGGTAAAAAGCCCTTTTGAATGAAATGTCCTATATAACTGTGTTCTTATCATTGCCAAAAATTATTTTGAAACCCTGCTTATCTCTATTTTGTTTATCTTAGTTTGGTTCCTTTAGGAAAAGGCATAATGATAGTGAATAATGTGATGGTACCATCTTTTTCTATTGGTTTAGTTTTCTAGATGTGTATTACCTTTCTCAGCAGTCATCATTGCACTGAGTGGATATAAACTCTTATTAGGAGGTCGCTTTACAGCTAAAATTGCACATAGGGATCACATTGAATTTGCTTGTCTGTCCATTAAGCAATTTCTAAGCTAGAAAGCCATTAGTAATACTCTAGTACTCCTGATGTACATCACCTTTACAAACAATTCAAGTGATAATAAATTAATTCCAAGAAATAGTATGCTGTGTTCTTAGAAATTAAACCAAATCCTACCACTTTACCATTTTCTAATTAAAGCTGGGCAAACACTCATTTTATAATTTGGAGACAGGCAGCAAAGAAGCAATATGCATTAGTCACCTACTCTTCACTTCTGAGATTAGTATCAGTTGGAAGCTGCCTATTCTACTTTGTTCAATAAAAAGATGTTAATAGATGTGTAGAGATGGTGGCTCATGATAAACAATCATTTATGAAATACTTTTTAGAGAAGCTCTCCTGGTAGATAATATCAGCAGTGCTACAGCTAGCTGTGTAACTGAAGAAATGTGTGGAGGTTGCTGATGTACTACACTATTGGAATTATAAAGAAGTTGCAGTCTCTTAGTAAAAGACACTGCAGGTTAGAAGGCCAGGTGTTTTGGATCTTAAAGCAGAGCTTCAGGTGCAGTTACAAATTCTTGGAAATAGACTGAACAGAAACATACTTTTTAAATATAAAAAAGTAATTAAAAGCTATAAATTATTAGAAAAGTCCACATAGAGATCTCTGCTCTACTGACACTGCCTGGTGAATGCTAAAAAAAAAAGGCCAAAGGGCACTGGAGATAAACACCCTTGTAATCTTTTCTGCTAGTCTTTCTCTCACCTTACCTGCATCTCCTAGGCACAGAGGGATGTCCTGTGGGGCACCCCACCAGCTTCACCTACCTGCAATGCCTAGCAGCCAGCAGTTTGTTTTCATTCTTTAGTTACATCTCTCAGTTTTCCTTTGAATCTGTAAGTCCTGTGCTTTCATTGCTCACCAGAGGGAGATAACAAGAATAAAACTGTTTTGTTCCATTTGTGATAAAAGCAGGAGAGCGAAAGATGGCATCGTCTGTCTTCCTTCAAATCAACAGAAGCTGGTCTCAGAGAATGTCATGTTTGTGAGGTTATGGATTAACTGGGTGTGTTGAAACAATGGAGGGGACAGATGTGATGTAAGAATGGTTTGCTTCATTGTCTTGGGAAGCCAGCAGCAAAAGATTGGCAGGACAAAGTTACTATCTGCAAGAATCCATACACATTTCTATCCAGAGCTTAGTGGGAAGGGAAGCAGTGACAAATTATTCAAGATCATGAGTGCAGGCTGCATATCAGAATCTCCTATAAGCTTTGTAGGCAGTTTGCAGGCAGAAGCCTGGAAATAATTAACTTAGCGTTCCCTATCCTGTGTGGGGACCCTTCTCCTGCCTGAGGTCTCTTCTAGGCCCATGAGACAATGAAAATCAAGACTTAAAGAGTCACCTCTCCTAGAAAGCCTATATGGTAATTAGAGCACAGGAAGAGTTCACATCATCTAAGTCAAGGAGATATCTGGCATGAAGTGTCCCCCATCTCAGTTTGAGATGCTTATTACCTGAGCATTGTTACCACCAGCACTAACAATTTGGTGAATCTAGGCTGTCATTTCCCATTCTTTTCAATGGTTCTAAAACACACTCCCAGACAAAACATTTTCTTTGTTAGAAAACAAAATCTTACCTCAAAATTTTATCCCTTCTTCTTGGGGTTTTGGTATGATTCTTTTGGTTAAGCCACAAGGGAAGAAAGGGTATTGGCACAATCCTGGTCCAAACCTTAGGGGTTTATTAACCTGAAAGTAGGGAAATGGGACTCACTGGCAGTCCTGTCTAGGTAGCAGAGCTCTGCCTCAGTGAGAGCTTTGGTGATGCATTCAGCTGAACGCCAGGCATGTCAGTTGATATGCATCTTGCAACAAAGGGTCATTTTGTTCCCTGAGAAAGTCATGCCTCTTCCTTTCTCAGAGCCTGTGCACACTCTTCTCCACTTCATTTCAAAATACACTCTGTTCAAAACCATTGTTAAAAGCAAAAAGACAGAGAGTTTTTTTCCCTTAAATATAGCATGCCTTCTTTTATTTTTTTTTCCCATGATCTGACTTTGCAGTGGTTTTTACAGATAATGCTGTACATGGTAGAGTATAAGGAGGCAGTATTACTGAAAAGGTTTATCTCATTATCTTTAGGAGCCTCCAGATAAAATTGTAAATGGGTGTTTTCATAAAGCTTTCCAGCCCTCACCACCCAGAACTAATTAAAGCTTTGTATAAATTCGCACATCTTGGCACAAGCACAGAGAAAGTATGGGGAACTTCAAAATGCAATCTCTGCTGACATGCATGTGACCTTTTAATTTTGCATATTTTTGCTGTCTTTGTTTTGAACACAAATTTTGCAGGGGAAATTAATGCTGTCCTATTAAGACAACTCTTCAATATCTGTATCTGTATGCACATATATATGTGAATGACGCTGTACAAATCCTAACAGTATCCGCACTTGTAACATAAAAATCACACAATGCTGAGCTAATACCAACACAGAGACATTCAGCCTTCTCTGAAGTACCTTGCAATACAATTTAAAACAAGTTGTAAGTGTGAGGAATAACTATCTTTAGAAGAATGAGGTGAGGTGACAGGATATCTCACATAGCACTGTGATACACAAGCCATTGTGGATTTTGCTTTAAGCCTTTCTTTTCCTTTCTTACGCAGTGAGCATCTGGCTGGGTGGGTATTTCTGGCTGCCTCTGATACCAGAGAAAAGCTAGAGCCTGCTCTGCTGGGAGCTACAAAGACAGATTTGTTCAGTAGGACATTTGTCCCCTTGAAGCCCACTTAGTGTTTCCAGAGTGGGCCAAAAAGAGCTTGTCTTCCTGGGAGCCAGGCTACCTTTTTAACTCAGGGCAGAGCAGGGCTGTAATGGTTTTATCATTATTTGAGGTCTCTTTCCCATCAGTCAGGGTCGCCTCTGAGTCTGGGAGCTGATGTGCTCTGCACTGCAAAACCTTGTGAGAAGCGAGGTGATGTTCTCATTATAGAAACCATGAATCCCTTGGGAGCATCCCAGCCTTCAAGAAACTCAATTTGTTGTTTGACCTGTTTTCTTCAGAGAGGCCACTGGCGAACATGGAGGAAAGATTTGACATACCATACCCACACTGACACATCGGGCAGAATCAGGGGAGTATGTCATTTATGAATCACTCTGTATGAACTCACCTACAGCTCTACAGAGAATATGATTTTTAAAAAAATATGAAATAAATTAAAATGTTACCTGAGGTACAGCTTAGCAAATCAGTATTTAGCAATTCACTAGTAATGAGTGATTTTTACAATTTTAGGGAGTTCTGGGTTAAGCTTAGATGAAGGTTTGTTTCAAATGGTTATAGATTACAGATTTTATCTATAGATGTATGTGTCTGATTTCTCACTGCTTTGGGTTTTATATCATAGAATGAGTCATAGAATTATCAGGGTTGGAAGGAACCTAAGGATCATCTAGTTCCAACCCCCCTATAATGGGCAGGGACACCTCACACTAGATCAGGTTGCTCAGAGCCCCATCCAGCCTGGCCTTAAAAACTTCCAGGGATGGGGCTTCTACTACCTCCCTGGGCAGCCTGTTCCAGTGTCTCACCACCCTCATGATGAAGAACTTCTTTATAACATCCAAACTGAATCTACCCACTTCTAGTTTTGCTCCATTGCCTCTAGTCCTATACAATCACATGCACATGGAAAGAATGCTGGAAAACTATCAAATCAGACTGGCAGTGATATATAGTTTGGACAGCTGCAGATGACCAGACAGGCAAAGAATCAAATTGTCTTCTGTGAAAACATTTGCAAAACACTCAGGCTACAAAGCCTAACAAGGACAGTAAAAGACAGGGATATGTTTGTAGAAATTCATTGAGTAATAGTGCATTTATTCTATGTAGCCCTTGCTACAGTGGCTTCTGAATGTGTCAGTTTAGCAATCTTTTTTATTACCAAGTGTCAGGGGATCATGCAAAAAACAAACTGTGACTTGGCAGTCACAACATTAGTCTGCTGCACATTTAAACAGACTGTTGAAAGAGAATTTTTTAGCAACTAAAATCCAAGCACCTGGCAAGCAGAATGTTTTGCTAGGAGATTGCTTTATTTCACTTGACAGTTTTATTAAACTTTAATCACCTTCTCACTTCAAGCATTGTCTAGTACCCACTGTTCCTATAGCCTAAATCACGGACTTTTGAAACAATGAATACTTGTTTTTCTGATTCTCAAGCATGGTGCAGTTCTGCTTCTGTAAACCAGGGACAGAACTCGGTGAGATAAAGTGAGGCAATAAAACAAAATTAAAGTGCTGTCAACACTAGATTTGTCAGGGATTTAATGAGCTTTGCAATAAAGGGTGCTGATTTTAGGTAATATTTCACAATGTCATTCATCACTTAACAAAATAATACGCTTTTAGGAGACAACTGTTAACTGTGTTGTGAAATGATGGAGATGCTTACAGACGAGATTAATGTGTGCTGTGAGCAGGTGCCATTGCTGCTATGCTCCAGTTAAAGGCTGTGTGCATTGTATGAGGTTAAAGTTATCGCCTATCCAGCATTTGCTTTACAGAAAGCTTAAATAACATAACAGAACATCCTGCTCAGCTCTAATTGTCTCCTGCTAGCTGTTCCTATGGTTTTATGCAGATACCCCATGTTTCCCCCATTTCCCATCTTCTCCATGCTGCAGGAATGCATGTGACGTGCATCTGAGACATGTTAGCAGTCAGTAGCCAAAGGTGTATGATAAGGCTACTGCCCCATCTGGCTACTGTGGATCCCCCAGCCCTGTTGACCAAGCATTTATCAGCAGCTAGGCCTCATGGGGACAGACTTTATGGCAAGCACTATGCAGTGTTTAAATATCTGGCACAGGGAGCATAGTGAGACACCTTAATTGCTCTGTCATTTGCCCTGGAACCTGGGAAACTTGCCCTCCAGTTGTTTTCTAGGAAAGTGAAAAACTTGAAGAATTTACTGAAGAACTTAAAGATTTTTCATCTGAGTCAGATCTTTCATTTATTTTCCTTTTGTTTCCTTCCCCCAACTCTAAATCTAGGTGTGTTTATTGAATACTTCCACTTCTCACTTGTGCAAAGAGAAGGCTCTGAGGTGACCTAATTGTGGCTTTCCAGTATCTGAAGGGGGCCTACAAGAAGGCTGGCGAGGGACTTCTCAGGATCTCAGGTAGTGATAGGACTAGGGGGAATGGAATGAAGCTGGAGGTGGGGAGATTCAGGCTGGAGGTGGGGAGATTCAGACTGGACATGAGGAGGAAGTTCTTCACCATGAGAGTGGTGATGCCCTGGAATGGGTTGTCAAGGGAGGTGGCTGAGGCCCTGTCCCTGGAGGTGTTTAAGCCCAGGCTGGATGAGGCTCTGGCCAGGCTGATCTAGTGTGGGGTGTCCCTGCCCAGGGCAGGGGAGTTGGAACTAGATAATCCTTGTGGTCCCTTCCAACCCTGACTGACACTTTGATACTATGATACTATGAAATTAAACAATGAGGTTAGTCAGACCTTCAAGGTGTCATTGCCTATTGATCTGCATTGCTGTAACTTAAAGTAGTTGCTAAACCTGTAAAAAGAGGGAGGAGGATCTACCAGCACAATGACTCACACCCAGTGGGTGTGCACAAGTATTACCAGTAGGGTCTTGCTCTGTGGGGAATCTGCTTGGAAACTGATCTTTTGTGTCCACAAAGAGCTGTGCAGAAATGTCAGCATGAATAGCAAAGCAGCTGACTTCAGTGTGGACACAGATACTTAGCGATCCAAAAAGTGCAGAATATTTCAATTACACCTGCACCTTTAGGTCACTTGTTATTTATAACTGCCATCAAACAAAAAAAATACTGGCACCCCAATCAACAGTATTCAGTATTCCTGTAATATGTAGCCATTGCTCTATTTTGAGTACATTTTTTTCACTGATCCATGTGATATCAAGACATCAGGATAACGAGGATGTAGGCCTGAGCCTATGGACTGTCATGTGAGGCTAAAACAGATGTTCTGGGTAATCTAATACAGACAGGGAGGGGAAAAAAGCAAACCCACAGTTAGCTGTGACTATTATTAATGACTTATACTGCACATAGCATCTTTGACTCATCACTGACATTGAGCTACTTAACACTGAGCGGTCCAGGGCAAGCCAGGGAGCTCTAAATCTGGGGCATTTTCTGGTATCACTGTAAATGTCAGCAAAGGCAGATATAGTATAGTTTTGATTTTTGATGTATGCAAAATCACTTTTGGATGGAGATTTGTAAAAGTGATTTTCATTCCTTTCTGGGTCACATCAGAAGATGCTGTCAAGATGCAGTCATGGACAGATGAAAACACAAATCTCCTGGGATTCACTGCAAAATCCAAAACAGTGCAGCCCAATTTAACACCAAGTAGCCTGAATGTTGGCTCTCAGCAATTGTTGGGGAGTTCTTGGACCATCAATTCCCTTTGGATATTCTTAGTGTGCAGACATCATCTTCTCTTTGCTCTTTCTCTTTTTTCATAGGGACAAGATCCACCAGTGCACACACAACACAAGACACCTTCAGTTCAGTACTTGCAACACCCCAAGCTCCTGAGGACCAAGAGGGGAACCACCCATGCTCATGGGTTCCTTGGTTACTTCCTATTCTCAGATGACAATTATTCAGGGCATAATGTAATTTGTTTCAGCCTGGTTTTATTGACTGGGTAAATAACTCTTCTAATTACAGTAGTTACAGTTTTTCCTGTAGCTGTATTTGGCAACAAACTGCTCACTCTTCTCTAACTGCACTGCTAATTAGGAGGTCTGTGTTTCCCTTCTTGTCAACAGCAACTAAGCTTCCTGCCACTGGAATTTCTTCTTCTCCCTTCAAGGATGAAAGAAGAGAGATCGTTTGCCTGATTATACTTCAACTCTTCCATATGTTTTTAATAAATCTATAATTAATACTTTGAGAGTTTTTTGTTTTCTTTTCCCCTGTGGCTGAGCACATATTTAGCACATTTTTTTATGGCAGTAAACAAAAATAATGAATATTTAAATTGCCCTCCCAGCACAACTCTGATATTTCTCACAATGATGCAATAGTCTTGGGAATCTAAACATGAATGTCTTAAAGTCAGTATTGTATTTGTTACAGGCAGCCTGACCTCATTAACTAAATATTCACTAACTGTTAGAAGGAAAAAATCTGCCCAAACACTTTCCAATATTTGGCAATGTTAAAAGCCAAGGACACTGGACTTTCTGAGAACAGAGGGCAGGCTGTTAGTGCTTTCCCCCCTGGATTTTAGAAGAAAGTAGCAATATTGTTTGAGCTCTAAAAATGTATAAAGCATACAAGAATCTTGAACAGGCTCCAGCTGAAGCCAAAGACAAAACTAGACATATCAATATAAGCATAAAGGACTCCAAAACATGAAACTGGTAACAGTATTATTTCTAAATACAGAGTATATATTACTTACTGCCATCAGATATCAGAGACTTAAGAGTTTAGCTTTAAACTTTGCAAAACAAAAGACATTAATACATAGCAAATACTAACAAGAGAATGTGTTCTTCTCTCATAATTTGTTGAGATAGTCTCTGTGTATATCCAAACCTCCTGAGGTTGACTCAGCTTTTCAGTCTTTAGGCCTTAGTTTAAAATGGGGCATGCCCTTTTCTTGCAAGAGAACATAAATTTCAAATTTGTCATCAAGAGCAGATACATTTTCAAGCTAGACATACTCCACTTTCCATATCTGGACTACAAGAAAATTTTCTCTGTTACACAGAAGGACAAGGAAGAGGAAGTCCAGCAGAAAGCCACTAAGATATTTAGGGGACTTGAACATCTACCTTAAGAGGAAAGGCTGAGACAGCTGGGTCTGTTTCACCTGGAGGGGATCTCATTAATGCTTATAAATGTCTAAACGGTGAGTGTGAGGAGGATGGAGCCAGACTATTCTGAGTGGTGTCCAGTGATGGGACAAGTGGCAATGGACCCAAACTGGAAGACAGGAGGTTCCACATAAGCATGAGGAAAAAAATCTCTTCAGTTCCAGTGTAGCAGAGCACTGTAATGGGCTGCCCAGAGAGACTGTAGAGTCTGTGTCTCTAGAGGCACTCAAAACCTGCCTGGATGTCTTCTTGGGTGATTTACTGTTGGTGATCCTGATCTGTCAGGGGAGCTGGATTAGATGATCTTCAGAGGTCTCTTCCAACCCCTACCATTCTCTGTGACTCACTGTGATACGTCACTGCTCTCTATCACAACCAGAAATCTGGAACACAACAAAGATACAGTACTTTCTGCATTCTCACAATGTGCACATGAAAGGAATTTTGTATTTTACTGAATAATAGTGTTGATCCTTGCCTGAGATAGGCTGTTCAGCTAGATTAAAAAGGTCTGCTGAGAAGACTGTAATATACCTATTCATGTATTCTTATTCTTACGTATTTTCATATTCTTGTAAAAGCTTTACATTATGTTTTAAAATCTCAACCTGACTTTCTGAAAGAAGTCATATCTATGTAACCATTGCTTGAAAAATACATTTAATGGCTCTGAAAAAACATGCTATTCCTTACTATGAAGTGTCCTGTTCAATACTTACAAATCCTTTACCACTTTATTTGTGCTATAGTTTGACTTGACAGCATCCAACAGAATCCTTCTGCACCAAGAAACTACATAGACAGTTTAATTACAATGCCTCCAGGCAGAAATCACAAGATGCATTTAAAAATTTGAGCCTGGGAGACTGTGATATCCTATTGCCATATCAATACAGATTTCAGCCTCTGTTGTGAAGAAATAAGGAATGGCAACTCTATCACAAAGTATAGGTTAGATAAAGTGCCAAGAAGGTGTCAGGAAAACTGACTGAAATGCCAGGCTGAAGGCATATGACTTGCACAGAGGCAAGTCATAACCTGTGTACCAGGGTTCAATACAGGGGCCAATCCTGTTTAATATCTTCATTAGTGACTTAAATGTTGAGAAAGAGTGCACCCTTAAGAAAGTTTGCAGAATACTAAAACTGGGAGGAGTGACTGGTACACCATTTGGGTGTACTGCCTTTCAGAAGGACCTCAGGAAGCTGGAGAAATGGGCTGATGGAAACCAGTATGGGGAAATACAGTTCAGTATGGGGAAATGCCAGATCCCATATCTGGGCAGGAACAAGTCCTGAAATTAGCATATCTGGGGGCCAAACAGCTGGAAAGCAGCTTGGCAGAGAATGACCTTGAGCCCTGGTAGACAAGGTGCCCAAGCAGCCATGATGTTGGGCAAGCTCTATAGCTGACCCTGCTTGAGCAAGAGGTCTGGACTAGATGATCTCTAGAGCTCCCTCTTAACCTAAATGATTTTGTGTTGTTGTGTTTCTGTGTTTCATGATCCTTTAAAATCCGCATACTGCTAATAGCTTGCTGTAACTTCAGCTGCCTGCAGCTGCAGAGTGAATGGCTGCTTGCTCTGTCTTCGTAAAAAGTTTCCAGAAGCTTGTTTAAAACTAGTCCACACACATTTGTAGGAGTTTCCATCCCACCAACTCAATCATATTACTATAATGAAAAATCCCACAAAAATTTGTCCATATATTTCATTTTAGAATATTATAATTTCAGAGAACTTTGCAAGTCCTTAGTAATTGACTTTATGCATTTTTATTTTTTATTCATGATAGATCAGGAAGGATAGTGCTACAGCACAGATGGAATATTTACTTCTTAAAATCAGTTAATAAATTTTACTGATTGAAGCAGCTTATACTTTTAAAATTAATATCTCAGGTTGTTTTATTTCCATGCAAAGGGATTCTAGGAAAGGTAGTCTGCTCAACCAGAGAGCAGTAATTTATAATCATGATTCTACAGTAAAATTAAAACAAGGAGAAAATTTTCTCTGTGTATGTGCAGTATGTTTGTTTGTGATGGTGCACATTATATATTACAGTAGGTATTTTATGAAATAAATCAACATTGAAAATTACATTCTCAAATTTTAAAAGGAAGTTTTATGGGGTTTTTTTGTTTGTTTTGGGTTTTTTTGTATGATAACCCCATTTCATGGGAAACTAAACTGTCTTCAGGCAAGATATCATTTCAAAAAGCCCTAATTTCCATCAAACTAGGAATTCTGTTTCAATTCTTCATTTCTCCAGATTATGAGTGTTTTACTAGTCTATTTCTTAAGCAGCAACTGAGAAAAATCATCACATAAAAGGAGGAGGACTTGATCCCCTGGATGTTACACATACGTAAACCAGAGCAGAAGGTCTCATTGAGTGAAATGAGAGTTTCTTGTGCCATGCCAATAAATGTGAGAGAAGAATCGGGTGTAGAGGTAACCAGCTGTTTGATTCTAATGCACCTTTCCAAGACTTCAGTGCATCGCTGTTTCACAGGCACATGGCAGAGGAGAAGTCTCTTGTCATTTCCAGCCAGGTGCTGAAAAGAATGATTCCCTGAAAGGGGACTGTTTGCGCACATTTAAGGTGCTGAGCAGCATCTAGGACTGGATCTAGGTTATTTCTGGTGAAAGAACATATTCTAAGATTGCCAAATAACCCCACTGGCAGTATGTGCTGTGGGACAGCCATACAGGCAGCTAAGCAGGACTGCTGCACAGAGGAGCTGGGCCTGCCTTCTGGAGCTGATCTGCCAGGACAGACACTGGGTCATTTGCAGGCCGTAACATAATTACCTCATTCCAAAAGGGACATTGAGACTAAATAGACAACATGGAGACGGAAATTAGAGAAGGGGAGAGGAATTACTTTTATGTCCTGTTTTGGTATATCTGCTTTGAAAGGATCCCTTATTTGCCCTGAAACAGTGGGATCTCATATCTCCATCACCCTAGTGTTGAGATAAGTGCAAGAATCGGGTACAAAGCTGTCAGCAGTGCTGGAAAAGGACCACTAGGAGAATTCTTAGTGGTCTTAAAAGGAATCATGCATTGATATTTGAAAATAAGACCTGAAACTCTTAGGTTTTCAGCTGGTAAAAAGGAAAGAGCTCTCTACTCTCTTGTTCTAAGGAAGTACAAAAAATAAAAGAAGAAAATCTGAATACATATGGTACACATTAAAAGGAAATATAAAATCAGCAACTGAAACAGAGTTCTTTAAGTGCTGTCTCTGATACATATTTTATTTCAAGAAAAACATTTATTTGTCACTCTTATCAATACCACAGTTATAGTCTGTAAGATAAACAGAATTTTTAATCTAGCTAAGAACTGAATACTTAAATATTTGGGCTGCTTTGCAGACAAGGACTCTTCTGAAATGGCTATAGTTCCTTCATCTCTCAAATGCCTATCTTTTATCAAGAGGGTATCAGAGGCAAAGATTCCCCAGCCTTAGGAACAACCCCTGTGGATGCTTATTATTAACTGTCTGAGAAGAGGACATGGTTGTCTTCTGAGACAGAAAGTAGAGAATGATGAAAAAAGGGAGACGGCAGCATCTGGAGAGCAGAAGAATCTGACTAAAAAGGAAGGAATGAGTTTGCAGTTTTCTTACACTGTTTTTCGAGGAAAGAGATGATTCCAGTGTAGATAATGTATATCTAAAGTAAAGGCATACTGAAAGCATTGAAAGACACCCTGTTTTCTCCTGGGGGGTTTCTGTAATAGGTAATCAATCTCATTGTTACAAACATTTGCTTTTGTCTAATTGGAATCTGACTGGTTTCAGGTACCTATCATTGAATCTTATTATCTCAGTGTCTGCTAGAATAAATAGGCTTTTCATGCTTGGTGTCTTCTTCCCATGGGAGATGCAACCAGTTATCTTTCAGTCTGCTGCTTAGTAAGGATGTTAAGACATTAAAATACCTTCCTGTAAGCATTTTTAATATACATATATATATATATATACACTGTTTTTTACACACACACCTCCACATCTTTTTGTTTATTTATTCTGTTCTGCATCCTTTGCTCCATTTTCAACATTTTTTAATAGGCAGACGTCAGTTTTCCTTATCAAAATCATTATTCTTGTTTTCTGCTTCATAAAATTCTTACTCTCCACCACACTGAATTTGGAAATTCAGACTCTGTGATCTCAGATATCCTCAGCTTTTCAAGATGTAGCCAGATGAACATTACCAAGCAAAGAGCATAGTTTACTATATCAAAAGAGCTTTTTAAATTTTAAACAATGTAAAGCAGATGTGCTGAATTTCCCAGTCCTCTATTTTCCTCTCCCATCTCCACTGCTTATATAGAGGTTTGCTCTGCATTTAGTAATTGGATTATCTAATTGTTTGTATTTCTTTATTCACACTGTTAGGATTTCTTTTAGTCACAGGGGAGTTTTAATACCTCTCCCTCCCACAAGGCCATTTTTTTTCCAGCTAGGCATTGCATTTTCATGAGAGGTATACACTTTCAATTACAGGTGCTCTATAAATCATCATCGCTGTGAATCATGGACATAAATAAACAAGGTTGATGAAAGACCTTTACTGCTATCAGTTATAACATAAAATGGGTTACACAGACAATCTGTGACCTGTGAGATCAGATTGGTATCTAGAGTTTTAATCTCTCTTCTTGACTTCATTTGAGAAAATGGCTATCATTTATCACTAGCAAAGCATGCTGTAAGCCATGAGAATATGTGAGCTCAACTACATTAAATGGTAGCTGCTGTGTATGCACATGAGCAATGCTGTGCCATACACCTACCACAAAGATTTATTAGCAGTATGCTGTAATTATGAACACAGATTCATTATAGCAAACTTGAAACAGCAGAACTTAGATAATTGCAATAGGAAAGTGTAATTGCAATGAGCAAGTATCATTAACTAATTTTCTCAGATAATGAAGAGCCAGCTAAAATTACATTGTGGAGGAGCCACACAGTATTCCAATTAAAACACATAAACCAAAGAAAAATTGCAGGAAAATATGGACAGAGATTGGAGTCAATACAGCTGACCAATATGATTGAGTATTGTTCCTTTATTGTTCCAGTATTGCAGGCCTATGGTGCAGGCCTGTAGTGTGAGTATAGCACAGTAAAGCGTAGAAGAAGAAGAGAAAGGAAAGGCAGAAGTGCGTAGCAAGGGAACTTCTACAACTTATATAAACTCGGAGAGCCTCGTTGGCATGGCTTCATTGGTTCCCTATTATAGATTATTGGTCCAACTACTAATGACACGAAAGGTTTTTTGATGCAGGTGCATGTCCTGTTGTCTCAAGATAACTTTCCATGTTTATAGCTACCAGTGCCTTGTTTTAGTTACATGTTGCAGGCACAGCACTGTTTTGCTACACTGCTAGCTGGCTCTGCATTTATGCTGAGCATGGCCTACCACCATGTCAGGCTCTAGGCCTGCACTGCCAGATTGCTCACACTACTCATCACTGGCATTGCCACAGGAAAACTTTCCAGATAATGGAGGAATTTGGCTACTTCTGTTTCTTCTGTCAATGCACTTTCCTGGCTGCAGGGCTAATAATTCTGGTATTCAGTTTGTGATGAACAGTGCCTTGTTGCAAGCAGCCATACACTTGAGTTTTTCTTTAGCTTGAAAATGGCTAGAGTGCAGCCTATTTCTATCACAGGTTATGAAATCCACATTGGTGGCCTCATAGCCAAAGAGCTCATCTAATGCTGCAGTCCTCCAGGTATGATACGTATAGGACAGCCTATTTCCATCAGAGGTTATGAAATCCACATTAGTGGACTTATATCCAAGGAGCTCATCTAACAGTTTTGATGAATCTTATCACTGACTTCTAGGAGGAATTATGGAAAGAATGCCAGTGGCACAAAACCACCAGGTAATGGCTCTGTTAAGCCATCCTCTGTCTAAGCACTTACCTCTCCCTTCACCCATGTAAGTAAGGCATAGAATTCAGAGGACAACTTGTTGTCCAGTTTATATAAAACTATTGCCAGACTCCAGGAATGCCAAATCTTATATGCAGAGCTAACAGAAAACCAGTTGCTTGTCATGATTCATTCTGATAATAGTTGTAGTTCTTATCATTCCCTCTAAAACCAAAATATATTGTGATTGTGTCTTGGTCCAGAGAGGGAAACAGACTCAGTTCATTTGAATATTCCCGTGTGTGGTGGTTTTAGGCTATGCCTTTAAAATTTAGCTGCAGATTTTGAGCAGAAAAGTAGAAAAATAGAAATAAATCACTATTGGGTGTAAAAAGGAAAACAAAAGATTGTTCTAAACAAATTCATTGGACAAATGTCTGGGATAAGAGAAGCTGTATCACAACAGTTCTTCACATTTCACTTCCATTTCCATTCCTTTTCTCTTCTTCTCCGATCTTGGCTGTTCTGCTTTGCCTGTGAGATAACAATACTTCTGGCTGATCTTGACTGCTTTCTCCCAGCTCCTCTCTTTTCTCTCGTTGGTACAGGGGGTGGGGGAGGTTTGGGGTGGCAGTGGAGCAGTTTCCCTGGTCTTTTGGACCAGGGGGGTTTCCGTGTTATGTGCTAATTGTAAATATCTGTATAATATTGTAAATATTGTATATTTTGTACACTTTCATTGCATTCCATTGTAGAGTATAGGTTTTGCTTGTAAATACAGCTTCATTTGCTTCTAACTGAGTTGGTCTGGCTTAAAAGTTAATGCTGGGGGAAACTTCAACCCACCACACCACGTTATGAAATTAGAGGCACAAACAAGGCCAAAATATCAACAGCGAGGCTATTTATTAACAGAATAAAGTGGACAGAACATAAGAAGGGAGAGAGAGGGGGAAAATAGAGAAGAGGGAGAGAGAAGTAGAAAGGAATTATATTACCACATCCCCCATCCCCTCAAGACAGTTTGGGTCTGTGGAGGAAGGGTGCTGCTGCTTTGGCTTGGAGGACATGTTGGCTGTGCTGTCCTCCGGTGGAGGAGGGGAGGGAGAGATCCCAAAGTCCAAGTCCTTCTCTGAGAAGCCTCTTCAGCTCCATGAGTTGCAGCAGGGGGAACTTAGGACATGGAGAGAAGGTTCCTCCTGTCTGCTGCCTCCAGGCTACATGCTGATGTCTTTTCTCCTGTGTCTGTCCTTTTCTCTCCTGGTATTTTCTTAATTTTTCTTCACAGAGGCATTGCCCAGGTCTTTTCCTTCTTCTGAGCCAGGAGTTGCTCAGATCTTTTGTACAGTTTTTTAAGTATGTGTCCAGGTGGTGAATTCATTGTCCTTTGCACCATCTTTCCTTTCTGGGGTAGCTGATGGGTAGAGATGATCTTGTCTTATGCATATTCCAGAGAGTATCAATAGCAGTGGCATCTGCCCATTATTTCCAGGGCAGCTGCAGTCTGGTGAGCAATCATTAGCCTTTGTTGGGGCACATCTCAGTTCATGATACAATCACAAGGTGATTTGTATCCAGGATTTGTAGACAGGATTCCTACAGGATTCCTACAGATTGTACATAGATTGTTCATGCCTTCAACAGAGATTTTCAATTTAATTTAAAAGAAAATATTTTAATATAAAAAAAGGTTAAATTACTGTAAGGTAAGGTCTGAAAGTTTTGGTGGTTGATTTCTTTTATTCTAAGTTGAAAAGGAAATCCCATATGAAACTGCTCTTATAGTAAGAAAATTATTGAAATGGCTTCACACAATTACAGTGACCAGTCCTGCTTACATTCTTCAGTTTAGTTCTAAGAAAGTTTTACATTATGCATTGTAGCATGTGAAAACTCCCAAAGAATGTACCGTCCTGTCAACATCCAACATAACAGCATTTATGATCACACTTCAGAACTCTACTGAGCTGAGGCCTTCATGAATAGTTTTTGCCTTCACAACACCAGAGATGTGGATTATTGCACCTAATCAAAACAAACATTTAAAAAAATAAATCTATTTCCAAGATTACTGTTGCTATAAATTTTGCCTCAGTTTTTCTTAGAGGTAGATCTCCAACTAGTTGTGCATACAAAACTCACCAGCTTCATACAAGCCACTGTATTTGAATGACTTACAAGTAGAACTGATAGTAATAAAAAACAAATAGTTGGTCTTTCAAGATCTAGATGCTGCACTCTGAGAACTTGTAACCTGAGAAATAAAGCCCTAGAGTGAGCTTCCACAGGATCAAGTCAAAACATTAATTTCTTTTGAAAGTTTTCAACTGTCATCTTCTGAGTAGAAATGAGCAGCACCTGTCAAAGCTGAATAACGGATGCTGTAAATATAGGGACCCTAAATTAGGGACTTGATTAAGAAAATATCTAGAATAAACAAGGGCATTTTAGCATGCACTGTATCAATATCTGCCAGAAGAGCCTAGCACTGGAGCTAGACAGTTATTAAAATGTGATTTGAGCAATCTGGCAATGTCTGTTTCTGAACCATGCAGAACCATTTCAAGGTTCTGTCAAAGTTATGGGTGCTTTCCTGTGTTATTCTGAAATGAAAAGCAAGGTTGAGATAATAATGTCCTGTGAAGGACATTCATTTAAAACATGCACAGTGCTCAAGTACACTAGTCAGCTGCTTTACAATACAGAGACGCTTGTAAGGAAATAAAATAAGGACCATAGAAATGTTTGATTTTAAGATTGATATTTTGCCTTCACATGCACACTACAGGGGCATAGCTTATATTCTGAGATTGTTTTCATACCGAAACAGCTTGTTTTCTTGTCCTTCTGAGTGACATGGGAGTAACTGCAGCAGTGCTGGGCAACTTACATAGTCAAAGCTAGCAGGAGCACCCCTAAACTGCTGTGGAGAAGCAAAAGCAACCCCAAAGCTGGAAGTGTTTAGTGCCATATTTTTCACCTGTCACACCACTTGATTGGGAAACATCTTTGGGTTCAGCTTCAGGCTATTCTACTGATACCCTGAAGTGCACTGGGGCTAGTGTACCTTGTGATTCCAGTAATGCAGCCACTGAGACTCCATAAGCTATTATTTAAAGTACCATTGTCTGGAGCTAACACACCAAGAAGAAAACACAGATAATCTTATGTCACTTTGTGGCTGAGAACCCCAAGCTGTGCAGTGTCAGATCTCTGCTCAGGGCCTGCAGTGTGTATTCCACCCAATAGGAAGGTTCACTAACCTTTCATTTTCCACATCTCTTACGGAATTTTCTTTGTATTTGGCTTTGCTAATGTCAACCAGCCACAGGTTCACATGAGAACTTGCTGCTCTGTTGCAAGATAAAGACAAGGCCATGCAGGTGGTGTAATCAAGAACACCAAGTGGGAGCTGCCTGTAGGCTACTCTGTTAACATTGCTCAGCTAAGTTTATGCTTCAGCCCAGCACAGGCCTGAAGGGTAAGCTGTACATGCAGCATAGCACCAGCCCTTGCTTACTTGGGGTTGCTGTTACATGGATCACCGGCTCTTTGATACACAATAGTCTTCTCATTGGGACCATTGCAACCCCAAAGGGGAAAATCTTGCATCTGTTTATGGCTTTAGGCTTTGCTTCCCTTCTGTGGGCATCAGCTTATGTTCTATGTCAGCTTGGTAGCTCCCACAGCAACTCGAGGCAAGTTCTGCCTGCTATCAGACATTCAACACAGTAGCAAATGATTGCTGCTAGAGGGTCCCTTCATTATCTAGCATGACAACAAAGAGATTTGCAAGCAGGCTATGCTCCAAGGTCACAGGACCTACAAACGGAAGGATGCAGAATGCATTAGGCTTCTCAGAACATAATGAACAAAACTGCAAGCATAGAAGCCAGCTTATAGATGATTAGAGTGCTGTCTGTGACATGGGATATGTTGCTGTTTCCCTTTCTTTCTTTACATAGACTGGGACTTTTCACACATTATTTCTGTTTTTTATAGCAAGTGGAGAGTGAATACATGCAGTATACAGGCAAATCATACAATGTTACCTTGCACAGCATTTCCCAAGGATGCAGCATGTGTAATTCTGAAGACATTCAACATCTGAGGAACAGACAACTATTTTTGAGGGCTGCTTTGGGACCATCGTAACTCTTCTTACACAGCCTCACATGGTAGTTTCTGGGTTGTTCTGCAGAACAATTTTCAAGAACACTCTGCTTACTAATGTCCTACATTTATTGTCCTCCCTCATGCCCCAGGCTCCATGTCTGTATGTAGGAATTACTCTATACCCACTTCATATTTCATATATGGATTATAGTGGCATGCAGTGTAGTAAGAACCAGCAGTTGTCTTGTAATGTAGCAAAATGGGCTGTCTGATTGATCCTGCAAGCAATATGAGCCTTTCACTCTGACTGGTGATATGAAGAAATTCTCTCAGTTCACATTCCAGATACATTTCAGCTCTGAGATCTGATAATCTGCTTTCATATCCATAATGAGTAAGACTTATTACTTTAAGGTTCTATTAAGGAAGAAAGTTTTAACTCTAAGGGTCCTGCATCAGGGTCGAGGCAATCCCAGGCACAAATACAGGCTGGGCAGTGACTGGCTGGAAAGCAGCCCTGGGGAGAGAGACTTGGGGGTGCTGGTGGACAAGAAGCTCAACATGAGCTCTAAGTGTGCACTTGCAGCCTGCAAAGCCAATCAGATCCTGGGCTGCATCAGGAGAAGTGTGGCCAGCAGGTCAAGGGAGGTGATCCTCCCCCTCTATTCAGCTCTGGTGAGACCCCACCTGGAGTACTGCATCCAGTTCTGGAGCCCCTATTACAAGAGGGATGTGGAGGTGCTGGAGTGTGTCCAGAGAAGGGCCACAAGGATGATCAGAGGGCTGGAGCACCTCTCCTATGAGGACAGACTGAAGGAGTTGGGGCTGTTCAGTCTGCAGAAGAGAAGGCTCCCAGGTAACCTAATTGTGGCCTTCCAGTATCTGAAGGGGGCCTACAGGAAGGCTGGGGAAGAACTTTTCAGGATCTCAGGTAGTGATAGGACTAGGGGGAATGGAATGAAGCTGGAGGTGGGGAGGACGTTCTTCACCATGAGAGTAGTGAAGCCCTGGAATGGGTTCTCCAGGGGGGTGGTTGATGCCTCATCCCTGGAGGTGTTTAAGCCCAGGCTGGATGAGGCTCTGGCCAGCCTGATCTAGTATGGGGTGTCCCTGCCCATGGCAGTGGGGTTGGAACTAGATGATCCTTGTGGTCCCTTCCAACCCTGACTGATACTATAATACTAAGCCTTGGAGTTAATTGATCTTATCCAGTCAGTATATTTAACAATACACATACTTATTTTTTTCTATTGTAACAGAACCCTAATACATACAGAGAAAACATAATTTTTCACAATGCAAAATTGTATGTGTGGTGGTTTCTGTTCTTTTTTTTATAATTGAATGATTTAGTGCATGAAGCCTTTTGGAGCTTGCATTATAAACAACAACGGCAAGGATATGAGAGCAAATTTAATCACTGAATGATTTTGAAAGGCAAATAGCAAGTACTTTCTAGAGAAGTCGAAGGAATACTGATACACTATACAAACTGAAGTTATGTGGACAGCATTCACAGAAGCATCAGAGAGGGACAAAGTATATTTTAAAGTACATCAAGTGTGCACAAGCAACAGTTTAAAGTTACAGGTCCATTGCAAAAAGTGACTTTCTTCTACATCCTCTGTATTATAGGTGAGTACTGTGTCCAGCTTTGGGCCCCTCAGTTTAAGAAGGACAATGAGACTCTTGAACGTGCCCAGAGAAGGGCAATGAGGCTGGTGAGAGGCCTTGACCCTATGAGGAGAGGCTGAGGGAGCTGGGATTGTTTAGCCTGGAGAAGAGGAGGCTCAGGGGAGACCTCATTGCTGTCTTCAACTGCCTGAAGGGTGGTCGTAGCCAGGAGGGGGTTGGTCTCTTCTCCCAGGCAAGCAGCACCAGAACAAGAGGACACAGTCTCAAGCTGTGCCAGGGGAAGTTTAGGCTCGAGGTGAGGAGAGAGTGCTTCACTGAGAGAGTCATTAGCCATTGGAATGTGCTGCCCAGGGAGGTGGTGGAGTCACCATCCCTGGAGGTGTTCAAGAGGGGATTGGACATGGCACTTGGTGCCATGGTTTAGTCATGAGGTCTGTGGTGACAGGTTGGACTTGATGATCTTTGAGGTCTCTTCCAGCCTCGGTGATTCTGTGATATTACACATAGCCTCAGCTGACAAGTATACATGTAGCCCTATTTAAATTATTCCAATTAACACTACATAATCAGTACAACCTGCACCACTTAGATTAAGGGTTGGATAGTTGAAATAAAAATTATAAAACAATAAAAGAAACAGGTTATAAACCTTCCAATACAGTTTTCATCTTCTAAGACTCAGAACACAGTCATTTTTCTAAAGCTTTCCTGAAATAATTGAAAGCAATTCAGTATTTTGAAACCCTGTTTTAAACACAACATTTCTTTCTTTTTGTTTCTGCTCTCTTTTTGCCTGTGAAGACAACAGTCTAAATCATAGCTCTTCTACTTTTTCTTTTGGACAAGTGTAACTTTGCAAAAGTTAGAGAATGGCAAAAGGAGAAACACAAGAAGATTAAAGGAAACCAGATGTCAGATATTAATAATTTGCACCCTGACAACCTCTTTCTATGATGGTCTCTTTCTCAATTTCTGGAGGTTTCTGAACAAACACAGTTCTTACTCTCAGGCTATTTCTATTATGTTTAGGAATACAGGCTTGGGAAAACTTGGGATACTATGTTCTCTTATCTATCAAAACAGGGAGTGCTCATATAAACTGCCAATGGGTGCTACTCCCTAGCCATGCTAACCTTTACATTGTGCTCACAAACTGTTGAAGAACACAATCTACCATGAGTGTGACCTACAGCAGGGACCGTGTCAGAGTTGTACTAACAGCTGTATGATATAGCTGTCTGAACTGCATGGTAGTGTGCATAGTCTGATCCTGTTTAATGAACTCTCATAAGCCAAGCAATACAGTCTGCATTTGTGACTGCCTGCACTACCAGCAATATGTGATTCTCTCTCTTAGGCTGTTGGGTGTGCAGAGGTTTATTCTCACTGGGCTACAGAGTTGTTCAAACTCCCTATTGTCTGTATGCTTTCACAGAGAGGAATACTACATAACCTTGGGCCTGAGTGCTGGTTTGCACCCATGCTAATTATCCAGATAGAGAAAGTCAAAGCGCCCATACAGATTCCTGATGGGACCTTGCAGGTCATTGAGTCCGGACACTGCTTTAGCTGTCAAGGAGATTTCATATCCTTTTTATAAATGTTCTAAACTTAAATATTGCATCTACAGAACAATCTCTGGGGTGTTATGCATCTGTGCACTACATTTACTATGCAGTGGGACTTCCAGGATTGCTCTGCAAGAAGCTGACCTCAGAAGAGTCTGTTTTACACATGGACCTGTTATGTGATTGCTCACTGCATTAGTTTGAAAAAACTTGCTGAATATTGAATGTGACCTGGCTAAGGTAATAATAACTTTGTGTCCAACCTGCCAGAATACGTTTTCCTATGTGAATGTTGTTTTGTAATTCAATATAATATTTGGATAAACAAAGCTCATAAGTTGCAACAGTCTTACACTAACAGCTTCTCATCTCGTACTTAAACATATTTGTAAGGCAATGGCTGTTTCATTACCAGTGAAGATGCTACTTCCAGGTTTCAGGCCAAAAAGCTATTTATGCCAAGATATAAAACTAGAGATTAAAACACACTAGGAACCAAAAGATACTTTGAAGGGTGAACAGAAAATGGGACAGCTGACAGTTGTCGTCTTTTTGGATAGAAGGAACTGCTGGCAGCTTCTGAAGCAGTTGTGTCCTTCTCAAGCTCATGAGAGGAATAAATAAGCACAAAAATATCTTGGGTCAAACATTCTATGATTTCCTTTCAAAAGGCAGTTTTTCTACTGTATGCTTATAATTAGAGCATGAGGAACTCATGTGGCTTCAAAACACAGAGATAAGGATGGTCCCTATAGGGTGATAGGACCAAGATCCTAGGTGACGGCGGTAACTCTGAAACTCCGAATTGTACAATGAAGGGGAAAATAGAGCACAATTGATTGCTCCTCTTGCACCCAGGCACAACAGAAAAATAAAATCCAGGTCTTCAATCTCCCATTGGAATGGGCTGCCCGAGGAGGTGGTGGAGTCACCATCATAGGAGGTGTTCAGGAGGAGACTTGATGGGGTGCTTGGTGCCATGGTTTAGTTGTTTAGGTGGGTTGGATTGGTTGATGGGTTGGATGTCATGATCTTGAAGGTCTCTTCCAACCTGATTTATTATTATTATTATTATAAAGAAGCCCTCTGTGGTGCTTCTGGGATGTCTGGTGTTGGGGCAGAACTGGAGGCCAGGTGCAATCACTCTCCATGCCCTGGATCATAGACTGGACCCACTGCAGAACTTGCTACATAAAAACTGAGACTTCACAGTGGTCCTCAGAGAGAAAATTAGATGTCTGTGCCTGGCATGAAAGAAAGGCACAGACATCTAAGGCACCCAACATTCAAAGCCAAAACTGCAGAAAGAAGAAAGAGCTAATAAACTAGGAAAGATTTGTGAGACAGAGATGAGTCTTAACCAGCCCTTTAATACTATCTTCCACAGCCACAAAGGAAGCATCCTCACCAAGTCAGGAATTGCTCCGACTTCTCTGTCTTCCTAGAAACCATAAGAAAGACAGTAATTACTATAAGAAGCCCTAAGTAGTCCACACAGGAAGGCTTCAGTTTCTTTTCAAGCACACGCAGGGAAGCTCAGTAGTAAATGATTAATGGTCCAAAGCCTTATTTGATCTGCTGCTACAAATTATGTAGTGACTGGCAAAGCTCACTGGGCTCCCTCAGGTACTAATCTATATTGGGCTGTTTCAAAGGGTTCCTGAAACACTGGCGCTTAGATAACCTCATTAAAAGCTATTTGAGAGGTGTTTCAGTGACATTAATGTGCTGTGTGACTACTGCGGATATCTATATGCTGCTCATGTATAAAAGTATGAATAAGTCATCTGTTGGGTAGCTGAGGTTCTTCAATTATGTCTAAATGGTATATGGATATGATGGGTATTTGGATACAAGGGTTATTCACTGAGTGAAGATTAATTTAATAAATAACTTCCATCCAGGTATTTGGCTAAGAGTAACATGTGAGCTGCGTAGGAATGTCAATTATGTTTTAAACCTGTAACTGACAAGTTCTGACATTTCTCATGACAAATACCATGTGAAGAGACTGAACAGTTAGAAAAACAGGTTTAGGCAGAGGTAAGATTATTTTTATAAGATACTGACAGCATTTACCTATCTGAAAATATGTACTTTCATAATGTTTCATCTATCTCTGTGTCACATCCAGACTGTGGCTGGCTCTGGCACTGCCAAAGGAAGATCCCTGGTAAGACCACCTGGGATTTTCAATGCTGACAAAAATAGAATAACACTTTTAAAGTTATGAAAAGCTAACCAGCACTTAAAAATTGTGTAGGCAGGGAACACTAGGTCTATGAAAACAAGGGATGGCACCACTCCCACTGCCTTTCTGGTGGTGGTACCTCGGTCTCATAATTGCTTTTGTGCCAGACCTACAGTTGATGGAGCTGTAGAAAAACAGCTCAGAGAAATGATCCCACTGGTTAACAATGCTGTGTTGTTGTTGCAGTTGTGTTACTCTTCAGGTAGACTAGATCCTTGGTTTGTCTCACACTCTTCTTGTGCTAGCAGAAGGGTAGCAGCAGTAGTGAGTAGCTGGGAGCAAGGTAGTCCTTGTCTGTGTCAAGCCACGCCGAGCCAAATTCAAGCAGGTATGCAGCCCAGACATCAGGGGCATAAATGTCCTTGGGGATCTGAACTGTAGAAGCATCATCTCACTGATATCCTGAATGAATGAGATTTTGAAGTCATTCCCTTTTTAAATATATTTTAACATTTTATTCTTAAGTATACAACTTCCATTCTTGTCAGAAGAGATTTTAAAACTGACAGTAAGTATTGATTTAAGCTCAGAAGAGTAGTGATAGCTACTGAAAATATAAATTAGAGGCTGAAATCGGAGTTTGGATACTCCTGAATTAGGAAAAGCATTGTTAAATTGTAACTTGCAGCGAACAGAAATTTTTGCTTTGATGGAAAAATCCATTTTTTCCCTCTGTTGCTAAAAAGTGTGAGACTGGGCTTGGCCTTTGTTTTGGTTATAAGGTGTTATTAAAACTAAAAATGTCACACATTTAAAAAATGGTTGTTAGTAACAGCTGCCTTCTTAGACTGTTACATTCTGTATATTCTGTGTATATCATAGCACAGGGTTTTTTTTTCCAATATTTTTAGTGACTCCATCAAAACAATAGGATAAAAAGCACCTAAAGTTCAGTTTAAACTGATATTAATTTTAAGGGCTGACAGCTAGACTGACTTTTTTCCTCCTAAAAATTCAAACTTTGCATGAAAACTAAAACAAGTGTCCCCAAGTAGAGTTCCTTGTGCTAACCTGGGGCGCAGAGATGACAGCAATGAAAGAGGAAGCTCAGAAATACAACACAACCCTCTGAATTGCATTTGCCCACAGCCATGGCTGTGACAGCTCCATTAAGATAACTGCTTACAGCCTTGCTGCTGTAAAGATATCAAACTCCCCTATCAAAAGGAAAAGTAATGTTACATATTACATGGCTAATGGATGAAACACAGGTAACATTTTGTACCACTTACGTCCTACAGTAAATTCATTTGATGAGTGTGTGGGGAAGTCAATTAAAACATAAATGCAAGAAAGAGAGAGAAAAAATACAGACAATAATACAGCCTGGATGACAAAACCAGCAACAACCAATTCTGCCATAAGAACCTTCTTGATGTATGTCCTACATTTCAGTCACACTGAAGAGCATCTTAAGAAGTACCGCAAATGCCAAGGCACGGACATTTTTGACAGCAGTTTCTTTAATTTGCTCTTATAAATGTACTATGTTTAGAGAATAGAATAGAATAGAATAGAATAGAATAGAATAGAATAGAATAGAATAGAATAGAATAGACCAGACCAGACCAGACCGGACCAGGTTGGAAGAGACCTTCAAGATCATCGTGTCCAACCTGTCATCCAACACCACCCAACCAACTAAACCATGCAACCAAGCACCCTATCAAGTCTCCTCCTGAACACCTCCAGTGATGGTGACTCCACCACCTCCTTGGGCAGCCCATTCCAATGGGCAATCACTCTCTCTGTGTAAAACTTCCTCCTAACCTCCAGCCTAAACCTCCCCTGGTGCAGCCTGAGACTGTGTCCTCTTTTTCTGATACTGGTTGCCTGGGAGAAGAGACTATATATGGGGCTAAATTATAGCATTATAGCCATATCACCCAATGGCCCCCTCCCCAGCAGAGAAAGGGGATCAAGAAAAGAAAAGACTGACAGACATGTCAAAATGAAAATGGATTTTATGAAATAGCCAAATTAACACCAATGCAAGGTATATAAACAAGGTATATAAAGTCATGCTCAGACAAGCAAAACTGCAGCAGTCACATTAAACAGGAAGGCAGTCCTCAAGAGCAGGAGAAGGAAGAGGAGAAGGGTGAGGAGAAACCTAAGGAGGATGATCTATCAGGAGACTCCCCTCTCCTCAGCAAACATCCTCCTTTATAGTGAGTGTGATGCTCATCACAGGGCAAATGCAAAAATGGAAAACCCCAAATTTCCCACGTTTGTCTTCTGGGACCTCAAAATTCTTGTATCTAACCCAAGGCTTGCGCTGAGATTTAAACTGTTACACTGCTTGCTCTTTTGTCTTCACTGTGGACTCTAGAGAGCTCATACACCACACAAGCTGTGTTCTTGTTTGTTCATGATAAGACAGCCAGGAGCATGATGACTCATGCTCAGTCTCAGGTTCATTAGAACTTGCTGGTTCTTCTTCATGGAGCTGCTACCTACCTGGTTGTTCCCCATCCCATGTATCTGCACCTGATGGCCCTGACTTTGGCCTAGTGCTTCAGGAGCATCCTGCTTTTCCAGAACATTTTCCCAGTTTGTCAAGGTCATTTCTGAAACCTAATATTGTTCCCCAGCATGGTCACAGAGCTTCCTGGCACCACGGGAGCTTTTTAAGAGGAATTAAGCAATGTTTCATCCAGTTAACCACAAATGCAGTAAGTGTACTCTCTGCAACATCACTCACGTCACTGGTGAATATCTTTGACAGCACTGGACGAGCTGCTGCTTAATTCCTCTTAGAAGGCTCTGTATTTCAACCGTTGCTGGCTGGGAACTGCTCTTGTGCACAGCTGCGCTGTCAGTTCTGCAGCAGTCCCCTAAGGCCGCTGTTACCGCACTCAAGTCCATGTCCTAAGCTCCGGACGTTTAGAAACGGCAGGCAGCGCGAGGCTCGGGACAGCGGCTCGGGGCCGTGCACCGGTACCCCACCGCTTGGCGGGCGCTGCGCGGGGCGGTCCGTGACCTGCGCGGGGCAGCGCGGCCGGTCTCGTGGCGGGCGGGCCCCGCCAGGGTCTCCATGACGACCCGCCGCCGCTTGGGTTGCCAGGGCGGTAGCGCCGGGGGTTGCGGCCCGGGCTTCCAACTGGCCGCAGCCAACAGCCGCGGCTACCGCCTCTATCGGCCGCCGCCCATAACAGGGGCGGTGGGCGGCCCTCCTGACGGTGTGCTGCTCTGGGGGGCGTAGCGTTCTGCGGGGACAGGTGGAGACCAGAGCCGGGCTGCGCGACGACAGTTTGCCCTCCTGTCGGGGTTGCCCGAGGCGTAGCTAAGTATTTGTGGTGGTTTGAAGGAATTTTTTTCCTTCGAACTTAGTTTTGTTTGTTGGGCCTTTTTTTCCTTCCAAAAGTTACCGACGTGGGGATGCGCCGCATCGGTGAGAGGAGCCGGGCAGGGCGGTGGGAGCCCTGCCCCGCTGTCCCCCGCGGCGGCGAACGGGCCGTGCTGGGGGTGCTGACGGAGAACGGGCAGCAGCGTCCCGGCAGCCAGGTGAGCCCCGCCTGCAGCGGCAGCCTCTATCGCAGTCGTAGAGCCGTGCCGCCCCTCCCTCGCCCGCCGAGAGGCTGCAGCTGCCCCCCCCCCCGGGCTCCCTGAAGAAGCTGTGCGTGGCTGGGCCGACCGTCCGCGGGCCCGCGGGAGCTCCTCGGCCCAGCGGGGGCCCCGCGGCTGGCGGCCTGCACAGGCACGAGCGGTGCGAGCACCTTCTGTCGAGGCTGCGAGTAAAGGCCAGGGGGTGGGGGGGAAGGAGTCGCGTCGGGCTCCCGTGAATGAGCGTGAGTTTCCCGAGAAACCCAGCTAGTAACAGCCGAGTCCTATACCACAGGCGTGTCCCCCTGGAAATACTTAAATAAAACCATCTTCAGAATTCAGGGAGGCTCGATGTGATTTTATTTGGGCACCTGCCCCCTAAAGTTTAGGGAGTGGTTTACGAAATGTCCGTTAATTGATGGTTACCCAAACGGCCCATTGCCGTGTGGCTGGCCATGGTGCCAGAGCAGAAGCTAAACTTCACAGCAGTATATCTGTCTGCATTTCTGTTCCTTGGGCTCTCCTGGAACCTGCTGGTGTGGCAGGGAAAAAGCTGTGCTGACTCATGGGAACTAAATTAGTAGCTATTAGATGTGCACAAATTCTTCTTGATTGTGACTGTAAAGCCTCTAAATCAGCTGGTGGCTTACTTATAGTAGATGATGTGAAGGGCTATAGCCTGATTGTATACTGTAGATACATGGCTTGCGATGCTTTAGCTCAGAAGTTGGAACAGGTTTGTAACTCAGCATAAAATACCCACTCACCGGTGAAGTAATTCATAACTCTGTGACATTGCCTGAGTGCTTCCTTTTGTTATTTTAACTTGTTGCACTTCAAAGCAGCTACTCCTTGGGATAACTAAATGTGTAGCAGACTCTGCATTTGCCAGCCCCGTCAAAACCAAGCAGCACTTACCTCATTGTCCTTGGAGATGGGGCTATACTCCCCTGGTTCCTGACTTTCAGTACATCTCCCTCTTTCTGTGAGGAGTCTGTTGCAGCAAGACAATAACAAGTGATACTTCTGAGACACCAGCTGTAGCTGGTGTTTCTCCAGTGAATTTGTTATTGATGTCTGTTGGGCAAGAGAAATGATTGTCTTTTCCAAAACAAGTGATAAAGCCGTGCTCCCACGGTGTTACTGTGTGCTCTGTTTCAGGGTGCTGCTGTTATCAGATGCTTCTCTGGCTCTGAAAATGCTCTCCCTTCATCTGGAAAAAATGAATTACCCAACCGTGTGGTCAATGCTGCATCAAAGCAAGGGTTTGCTGTCTATGTTGATGAATCGGAAGAGAAAGAGAACTACAACTGCCAGGTGTCTGAAGAGCTGGAATCAAGCTTGTGTGAGCTAGATACCAGTGTAATGACATCCAATATTCACCTACTGTTGGATCTGAGTACAGGTAACTCTGGTTACTATTCAGATGTATCTACAGCACAAGTAGATGAAGGGTGGTTATTAATTGTGATGCTGGTAGTGAGCAGCTTATGTTACAATAAATAACACTTCAAGATAACTTGGATTTTTGTCTACATGAGACACGACACTTATGTGCTAGAAATAGCAGGAGAGGATGAGGAGGTTAATTATACAAATGCCTTACTGCTTCCTCTTACCTGTTAGGAACTCCTATGTTAGTGGACACATCCTTCCAGTCCCAGCCTGAGGATCACATGGAAGATTCCATAACTCTGACTGTAGAAGAGTATGCTGAAGACATTCATAAGTACCTCCGAGAGGCTGAAGTGAGTGGCTTGTAACAAGCTTGCAGATAATTGTGATCTTTGTGATGGGCTGCAATACTGCAAAGATGTATAGCTGCCCTAGAGTAACCCAAGGCTGCCACTGAGCTAGAAAGCGAGCAAGCAGCAAAAGCCTCTTTGAAGGCAGCATCTGAAGAGTGATGAGATATTTCAGGATTGTGTCCCTGAAATTCCCTATTATTGGAGCATTGCTTGACCCTTTGGGATTAAGTGTTCTTGCAGATAGTAGCTGAATGCTGCAAAAATACTGGAGCACCTGGATGTCATCTCACTGACAGCTCTCTTGTTATAGTAGTAGTTTTTCCCTATCTTTTGTCAGAACAGTTCAGTCTCCCAACAGGAAGGGAGTGAGGGGGTGGAATGTGATTAATTTTTGGGTCCCTCTGAATGGTTTGTATGTGTTTTATGGCAAAGGCTGTCTGTCCATACTCCAGGAGACCTTTTGTTATTCTGCTACTAACACAGTAGCTCCTTTCTCCTCAGTGCAGAAGTACTATTTTCTAGTGATGCTACTAGCCTACTACCACTATAATTGTAGCGAGTACTATTAAGTTATTAGTAATGGAACAACTCATGCTCCTTTTAGTATAAAGAATGTTCATCAGCTCAGGTATCAATGGTTCTCTTCAGGTTGGGCATCCTGTTTCTTCAACTCTTCCCCAAACAGGTAAGATTCAGGCCCAGGCCCTACTACATGAAGAAGCAACCGGATATCACAACAGGAATGCGTGCCATCTTGGTAGACTGGCTGGTGGAAGTAGGGGAAGAGTACAAACTTCGGACAGAGACTTTGTACTTGGCTGTGAACTTCCTGGACAGGTTTCTTTCCTGCATGTCTGTTCTCAGAGGAAAGCTGCAGCTTGTAGGAACAGCAGCAATTCTTCTGGCTGCGTAAGTGTTTCATCTCATGAAATGTCAGCAAGCTAAAACTTATTTTTGGACTGAATCTTTTAATTTAATTTGAAGGACTGAAGCCTGGAGTGCTATGTGGCTTTTCATGTCTCAAGATTGGCAACTTTGCCTATACTAGCAAATTAAACAGTTAATATATGTGATGTGAGGAACTGTTGTGGGGAAATCTTGTAGCTGTAACAGCAGGAGTGAAACACTACTGTGCTAGGCTGTTAGCCTAGAAGGTTGTGGAAATTTCACAGATACACTCTACAGTTAGCCTTGAAATTGCTTTAAGTGGACAGGGTACCAAACATAGCCCATGAGTGCATTGTGCTATTGAGACTTTCTCAAAGCTTGCAATTAGTCAACAGCTAACAATGAGTGTATTTCTATCCAGTTCCTTTAAACATCTTTCACCAAATTTGAAACTATATTGTTGCCAAGCCTGGAGGAGGCACTGAAATATGAGCTCTAGACAAATCTTAATGTCATGTGCCCATCCTTATATGGGTCCAGCAGAAAATCAAATGTTTTGGTTTCTTTTACCATACTGTCAGGCTGACAAATGTGGCTTCTGTATTTTTTCCTCCCCCCACCCCCCAGGAAATATGAAGAGATCTACCCACCAGAAGTGAATGAATTTGTATATATAACAGATGATACATACACAAAGAGGCAACTGCTAAAAATGGAGCACCTGCTTCTCAAAGTATTGGCTTTTGACCTAACAGTCCCAACCATCAACCAGTTCCTTCTTCAGTATTTCCAGAGACATGAAGTCTGTATCAGAACGGAAAACTTTGCAAGGGTATGAATTATCCTCTTTTTAATACTCAAGGAGAAGTGCTTCTAGAAGCAGAACCACTTGTACTTCACTAAATTATCTGAGCAGGCAATGTAGTAGCAGGACCTATATCAGAAGATACTCTTTCTCATGCCAAGTTTTAGCTAGGACTGCAACAAGCCTAAAACCATGGGTTTGTGGCCTACCTTCAGTAGATAGCTTATTTGCTGAGACTTCTCGATAAAAGTCTCCTGGAAATCCTGTTAGGCCTATTTGTCTGATCAGGGACAATGTGCTGACTAGGCAGCTGGGTGATAGGAATAAGGTTGTTTTTAAAACAGTGCATGCATGGCAAGTCTGCTGGGATATGGTGGTACTACATGTTGGTACACAATGGTGCATTGTATGCCTGCATAGGCAGCTGTGCTTAGAAACAGGTTGACCCAGGCTCATAGCAAAACATCTTGCTTGCTGCTAATCTGCAAAGGGTATAGGATGGTATAGTGACTGCTCCAACAGAGCCCAGATTCTATTTCTTAGAGCTCTCTGTCCATTTATTGCTGACCTCCAGGTCAGCTTATGTGAACATGAGCCTCTGTGATTGGGAAGAGTGTTACTTTTAAAAAACAGTTATTTACTAAGTCTCTACATCAAAGCTGATAATGAGACCAGAACTTCAGATTGCTATATGTTGTCTAGGCTTTGATAGAATATGACTCGTGTCCCCATTGAAACAAGCTCAAGGTTCTTCAAGATCATGACTAGAATGCTATTTCTACCCACCAGACATGTAACTCAAGACTTTATTTTTTGTACTTGAAACAGACTATAGACAGTTTTCAGTGCTGAATGTACCAGTTGGCTTCATTCTGTTTGAAAAACTTTTGGGCATTTTTTTGTTCAGTATCTTGCAGAGCTGAGTCTCCTTGAAGCTGATCCTTTTCTGAAGTACCTTCCTTCACAAACTGCTGCAGCAGCCTACTGTCTAGCAAACTATACGGTGAACAGGTCTTTCTGGGTAAGAGCTGCACACTAATGAGTAGCTCAAGTACTTTGTGTAGTCATTAGAACTAGGCTGAGAAGCAGAAGGAATAGCTTCAGAGCTTAAAATCTGAGGATAGGTAGCTGTTTCTGAGCTAATGGAACTACCTGATGAATGATAGATCAACCTGAAATATCATGCTTCCTCTCTGAAATGTGAGGGACCTTTCTGTCTCATTCATTTATATCAGGTCTGTACCTAAAGCCTTGTTAGTCTTCAATCTCCAAAACTCCTCTACCAAATTAAATTCAGGGGTTTTCTGGGAGGGAGGGGAGACCTGACTGTGTCTACTGAAGTGAAGTTGTTAACACTGGCTACTTTAATGCCAACCTCGACAGGCCTGTCAGATGTGTGTTGGAGGAATAGTTTTAGCAGAGAGCAGGATCCAGAAATGATGTAGTGCATGCTATGTGCTTAAAGCAGAAGGAGGTACTTGTCAGATCTTATGGCACCAAGGAAGACCTAGAGTGAAACTGATGGTAGGAAGCACTTGAATCCTTTTCAAACCTAAAGCATCTAGTATGAGCACTGACATAGAGCAAATGGTTTCTGCTTCAGTAGAAAACATATCTTCTAGATTAGTGTTATTTGATTATAAATGACATCTGTTGGTTTTGGTTTTGTTTTCTCCTCTGACCAGCCGGAAACACTTGCTACATTCACTGGGTATTCATTAAGTGAGATAGTGCCTTGCCTGACTGATCTGCATAAAGCATGCCTTGATGTTCCACGTTTCCAACTGCAAGCAATTAGGGAGAAGTATAAGCGCTCTAAGTAAGTAACCAAGAAACCAGTGCTCTCTACCTTGAGGGCTATATGCATAGGATACCCATGGCTTAACATCTTTGGCTACAGCTTCTGTAGCTGACAAACCATCAACTTCTGTTCCTGAAATGAAAGCCTCAGTCAGTTTCTTGAAAGGAAAACTGACCAGAGGAGTAGTTCATCAGTATACAGGTGTAGGAGATAACATTTGTCTGCAATATTGCAGGATGATTCTTTTCTTCCCAAGTGTATTGCACAAGGTGATCTCTTTAAATTTGTCAGCTAAACAGGTAACTTTAGTGACTGTGTTTCTGTTCTAGGTACTTGCAGGTGTCTCTTCTGGAGCCCCCAGCAGTTCTTCCTCTACAGTAGCGACTGTTAATCCTGGACTGAAAGATCACTTTGTCCTTTCGTAGAGTACTGCAGGTCATGTGTCTGTAACCATAGCCATCAGAATGGTTTTTAGCTATGTTTTTTTAAATTGGATGCCTTTTTAAAAAACGGTATTGGACTACAGCTCTTAATAAAACTGACAGCACTTTTAATAAATGTCTTATTGCACTCTTATGTGAATCTTCTGAGTCCAGTTAATATCTGCAGAAACAGTGAGTAGAAAGGTTGTGGGTGTTTTAGAAAATCATTGTAAGCAGGGCTTTTAAGCCAGCTGCAGTGTGGATAAAGTGTGGCTTGAACCAATGCAACGTGACATCTCCACAGACAAGTGATTTGCTGCTTACGTTTCTTCCTCTCTGTGAGACAAGACCATGTGGCCATGAAGATAACCTATTTCCTTCAACATCTTTACTGCATCACAGCAAGAATGTCCAGATGCAAGTGGTCTGTAAGATCTGAATTTGTGTGTAGAAGACTATCTGTGCTGAGATAAAAGTCAATCTTCCCTTTATGAGGGAGATTAAGGGGCTTTATTTTTGCAAGGTGCTGGAGGCAGGGGAGTTCATGGCTAGCAGAGCCTAAGAAACACTTTGAACACTGATGGACAGACTGCAGTAGAGAGTGGTACTAAAAGCTGCAAGCTATGGGAACGGTAGTACTGGAAGAATGGAGTTAAGCTAGATGGCCGATGTGTTAACCTTGTGGTACTGAGTAGTTTTATAGCATCGTTGTCTTGAGGTGACCTCCTACCACTGGAGCACTGTTGAACCTCACTTTTAGCAGGAAGAAGGGGTGACAATGGGACAGGGCTAGCTATTAACTAACTTGCCTTGAGCTGCTACACTGTCTTGTGCCCCCTGGTTATTTCTGAGGTTGTACTTTTAAAAACAAACAAAACATTAGCTTGGGTACTCTTGAACATAACTGCTGTTCAAAGTAGCTAAATTAATTAAAAAAATCACTTGCTGTACTGGTTAACATGGGACTATATTCAACTCATCTACCTCATAAGGTAAGTTTGAGACTCTCTAAGGGTTTAAAACTTTCAGTGCTTACAACTTCAGAAAAGAGTAATCTGTGTAGGGCACAGTTTCTAGGCAGGAATATGCTTAACATTTGACGTTAACATACAATTCAGCACACATAGTACCAGCTAACAAGCTTCTCACTTTCATTTATAAATCTGGTTATCCCATTTCGTGTCATGAGGCTGCTCTTAGCTTCAGAGGTTTCACTTCCCTCAGTGTGTTGAAGGTTGGGTTTTTAACTTGCTTCTTCCCTATCCAGGATAGTGAATCCTGGTAACTGAAACACTTAAACTTTGTATTCCTCCAGAATGGAGGCAGTGATAGTAACTGATTCCCTTGTCTCCAAGTAAACATCCTTTAAGGAAAGAGGGCATTTTGTTTCAGGCTACCTTGTGAAGTTCTTGGTCTCATCCAAACACCTTTTAGTCAAGTAAATTAATCTGTCTTGGTGTTTACTGATAATGCCAGATGGGACACTTATGTTTGTGATAACTGTTTTATGATGGGGTCCTAGATCCATAGATTGGCTGCAAGCAATGAACTTCACTGTGCATGAGTATCTTAAAGGTGGATTGTGAACTTCACTCATGCCTGCAGCCAACTCCTTTAAGGTAGGTGGCTCAACACAAAGCTCAGAGGCAGTGGTGCCTGGTTAGTATAGAGGGTGGTGAATTTCTTAGTTGCCTATTTCACAAGGAAATGGTGAGTGTCCTGAGAAAGCGTTGCCAGATCTACCAGATTTACATACTTAGTTTGTGGTGTTTCAGATTCAATGGGTGTCCCAAAACCTTGTGTTAACAAGCCTTACTCTACTCATAAGTAATAGTGCTTACTGAACTGCAACTACTGTAGTATTGAGTATTTTGGAAACATGAATGAATATCTCACTGTTTTCCAGTGCTAGAGCAGTTTTAAAGTATTTGCATGGTCACATCACAACAGTAACAGGGAAGAAATGAGTTTGGATCTTGTGAACAGTTACATATGCAGACATGTCTCATGTTCGTAGGCAGATGTTTGGTGCATCTAACAGAACAGGTGGTGTCCAGGTCTAAATTTCCAATATGTTTTACCATGTGGTGTCTCCCTAGAAGCCAAACTTTCACTGTTTTACTACTCTTACAACTTGGCTATAAGACAGGTACAATAGAATCAGAGAATGGATTGGATTGGAAAAGCCCTCCAAAGGTCACTTAGTCCAAGCCTTTCAGCAGTGAGTAGGGACATCTTCAAGTAGATCAGGTTGCCCAGAGCCCTGTCAAGCTTCACCTTGAATGTCTTCAGGTATGGGGCCTCAACCACCTTCTTGGGCAACCTGTTCCAGTGTTCCACCACCCTCATGGTAAAGAGCTTGTTCCTAACATCCAATGTAAATCTACTCTTCTCTAGTTTGAAGCCATTGCTCCTCATTCTATCACTACAGGCAATTAACTACAGTTGTAATTAACTTCCTTCGAGCTTTAACACTCAGGTATACAGAAGTCCCTGATCTATGTATTTATTTTCTTAAATATTATAATCTGCAATACCTGAAGATGAGTGCTGCATCTGCTTGCTTGCGTTGTCATTCTGGTGTAACTGAGCTAGTGGCTTAAATATTCTTTTAGTCCTAAGGCTGAAAAAGAACAACTGAGAAAAACCCCAACAAACTCTAAGTAGCTTAGGTGAAGAATCACATAATGCTGCTGTGTGAATGCTAATAAGTTTGTATAAGGTGGATTAAATTTTAATTTGTGAGTCAGAAGAAACTGATCTTGAAGTGGTCTCATCTGAGATCTGTGGGTAATGATGGCATTTTGAATGTTCCTTCTCTTCCTTGTTACCTTTTGTCGTATTTTTCTTACTCAGAGCAAGGACAGGTTGTATAGCTCTTACAGGAATGATTCTTCCAAGGTGAAAACTGGGTGCTATCTCCTCTTTCTATATGGATCATCACACAACTCTGCCATACTGGTTGGCTCTCCTCTGCTGAGGTCAGGGTTCAAGAGATGCTTCAGTTTGGGGCATATTGTGGTACTGAGAGTGAAATGATGCTGTTTCAGTAAGTGTTTTAAGTGCAGATGCAAAAAAAAAAACCCACTTGAATACTTAAAAGGTGTACTGAAAAGAATCAAATATGCAGGAATATGGATTTATATGGAAGGAGATGAAAGCAACGAAATAGGAAGCTTTACATTTTCATTGACGTAATGCCTATGCTATACAGAAAAATTAAGACTTGTAAAGCTTGCAGCCTTGTGCAACATTTGAAACAAGCAGAACCAGACTTCTTGAAGACAGACATATCCTGGAAAAGAAAGAAAGAGGAATCAGCACTGAAGACTGAACAGAGGCAATCTCAGTTTTTGACCATTCCAGTTAGTGGCTTGTAGACCTTGGCCACAAATAACGCTTTGTTGTTGTTCAGGAATTATTTCAAATGCTGGTGGTTTAGAATTGCCACATCTGATCTTGCTCAGTTAGCTCCACTGTGAAGATGAGTTGTGACTTGAAAGATATATTTTTAAAGGCTGAATATTGACTTCTCTCTAGGTCATAGAATCTTTCTCTTGAGTTAAAATGTATGGGGAGCTTACACTGAGAGTAAAGCCTGCTGGTGAGACAGAAGGCTGAGCATATTTGAGGGGCTTTCAGTGATCATTCAATACTCTGCATGGAATGTGTTAGAATTGAGAAGTGTTGAAGATTTTAGTTTTGACATGATATTGTATACAGGAGTTATCCATTTTAATCTTAAGGAAATAATGGATAAATAAAATACAAAAATTTAAAAAGACGACAAATCTATGAGAAAATGCTGATTTAAAAACTGGGATCTGTCTTTTTTCCTATTCTCTGGAATAAATTAAGAGTGTCTGAGCAGTAATTTGGGTAATTAGAATGATTGAGCTGTGGTCAGAACAGTTCAGCTTTTAACTTACAACTGAAGGGTGTTTCCTTGCTGGAGATCTAGCTGTGTGATTAGAGTTCATATGCCTGCTTGCTGTCAGTTCTACAAATGACTAGAATCAGCTCTGATCACTGAGATTTGTACTTATTTTAGCTAGTGATCTCGAAGTATATTGTGGGCCTGCTCTTAAAGAGAAGAGAGGTAGCTGCATTAGCTGTTGCTTCCATGTATTAAGCTCTCTCTTTCAATTTTCTTCAGCACATACTGCCCTAAAGCAAGATCACCTTTATATAGAATTGTTTCCGTTGGAAAAGACTTTTTAGATCACCAAGTCCAGTCATTATCTAACTCTCCCAGGACTTGTGCTAAACCATGTCCCTTAGCATCTTGAGGGATGGTGATTCAATCACTTCTCTGGGGAGCCTGTTCCAGTGTTTGATAATCCTTTCAGTGAAGAAGATTTTTGTTTCTAGTATCCAGTCTAAACCTTCCCTGGTGTAACTTGAGCCTACTTCCTCTTGTCCTATCACTTGTTATAAGGGAGAAGAGATACCCATCTCACTACAGCCTCTTAGTAGTTGTAGAGGGAAACACAGTCACCCTTCAACTTTCTGTTCTTTAAAGTGCTGTGTAGATTCTGCAAGGTGTATGTGCCTTGGAGGAGATATAGAACCATCCCCTATTACTTCAGTTGTTCTTGAGTCCTGTCACATTAAGTCTTAGGAACTTTGTTAAAATCACAGAAACATTCAAATTGGAAGAGATCCTTCCAATCCTGAGGGTTCACCAAGTGCAGGACCAGGTATTTGGCCTTATTGAAGCTCATCTCATTAATGCTGTCCCATTGATCCAATCTATCCAAGTCCTTCTGTAAAGCCTCCCTACCCTCATGAAGATAAACACTTGCAGCTAACTTGGTGTCATCTGCAAACTCATTGATGACACACTCTGTCTTCATTAAGGTCATCAATAAAGACATTAAACAGAAGTGGTCCCAACACTGAGCCCTGAGGAACATCACTTGTGACAAGTTGCCAGCTGTATTTAACTCCACTGACCACCACTTCTTGGGCCTGTTCACCCAGCCAATTGCTTTATCCAGCAGTGTGTGCTCATCCAAGCCATGAGCAGTCAGTTTGCCAACAAGAATTCTGTGGGAAACAGTGTCAAAGGCTTTTTGAAAGTCTAGGTAGACAATATCCACAGCCTTTCTGTCATCCAATAGTCAGGTAATCCTGTCATAGAAGGAGATCAGGTCGGTCAAGCAGGACCTGCCTTCATAAACCCATACTGACTAGGCCTGATCCTCTGGTTGTTCTCTATATGTCATGTAATGGTGCCTCAGATGATCTGCTCCATGACCTTCTCTGATACTGAAGTGAGACTGTCAGGTCTATAGTTTCCTGGATGCTCCTTTCTTCCTTTTTTTTTGTATATAGGTGTTACATTTGCTACCCTCCAGTCCATTGGACCTCCCCAGTCAGCCAGGACCTCAGGTAAATAATGGACAGTGGCTTGGCAAGCACATCTGCCAACTCCTTCAGCACCCTTGGGTATAGCCCATCCAGCCTCATAGACTTGTGTGTGTCTAAGCAGTGTAGCAGATCACTGACCATTTCCCCATTTATTGTGATGACTTCTTAAGTCCTCTGCTGGTTATGGTGTATGTATTTTTATGGTGTATGTATTTTTATGGTGTATGTATTTTATCTTTCCTTTGCATCAGACAAGAGTCTCACTGAACACTTATTTTTGTTCATAGTTGTTCTCTTGTATGGTGAATTCAGACTCTTATGGATACTTGTTCAGAATATATCCACTTAATATAAAAAATACAAAACTTTGCAGGATGAGATGCTAGTAATGAGTGACCTGGCAACATGTTTATGGAGGATGTGCACTTTATCTGATGTTCTTGCAGAGGTATAGAGAAATATTGACTTAGCCTGTGTGATGAGTA
This sequence comes from Melanerpes formicivorus, assembly GCF_026170545.1. NCBI lineage: Eukaryota > Metazoa > Chordata > Aves > Piciformes > Picidae > Melanerpes > Melanerpes formicivorus. Next base: position 49,555,945 of record NW_027142353.1, on the reverse strand, counting down.
GCCAATATAGCCAGCCCCAGGCCTTCTCTAAGCTTCTTGGACTTTGTCAGTGTGGATGACAGAAGTGCAAACATGGAAAAGAACTAGCACAGACTTCCAGGACAGTCTGCAGAAATATATTGGCTGTCAATGGGTCTATGTCCCAGTGGAGGCCAGTGACAAGCGGAGTCCCTCAGGGATCAGTCCTGGGACCTGTCTTGTTCAACATCTTTGTGGGTGACATGGACAGTGGCATTGAGTGCACCCTCAGCAAGTTTGCTGATGACACCAAGCTGTGTGGTGCAGCAGACACGCTGGAGGGAAGGGAGGCCATCCAGAGGGACCTTGACAGGCTGGAGAGGTGGGCACAAGCCAACCTCATGAAGTTCAATAAGAGCAAGTGCAGGGTCCTGCATCTGGGTCGAGGCAATCCTAGGCACAAATCCAGGCTGGGCAGTAACTGGCTGGAAAGCAGCCCTGAGGAGAGAGACTTGGGGGTGCTGGTGGACAAAAAGCTCAACATGAGCTCTCAGTGTGCACTTGCAGCCCGCAAAGCCAATCAGATCCTGGGCTGCATCAGGAGAAGTGTGGCTAGCAGGTCGAGGGAGGTGATCCTCCCCCTCTACTCAGCCCTGGTGAGACCCCACCTGGAGTACTGTGTCCAGTTCTGGAGCCCCTATTACAAGAGGGATGTGGAGGTGCTGGAACGTGTCCAGAGAAGGGCCACGAGGATGATCAGAGGGCTGGAACACCTCTCCTATGAGGACAGACTGAAGGAGTTGGGGCTGTTCAGTCTGCAGAAGAGAAGGCTCCGAGGTGACCTAATTGTGGCCTTCCAGTATCTGAAGGGGGCCTACAGGAAGGCTGGGGAAGGACTTCTCAGGATATCAGGTAGGGATAGGACTAGGGGTAATGGAATGAAGCTGGAGGTGGGGAGATTCAGGCTAGATGTGAGGAGGAGGTTCTTCACCATGAGAGTGGTGAAACCCTGGAATGGGTTGTCCAGGGAGGTGGTTGGGGCCTTGTCCTTGGAGGTGTTTAAGACCAGGCTGGATGAGGCTCTGGCCAGCCTGATCTAGTGTGGGGTGTCCCTGCCCATGGCAGTGGGGTTGGAACTAGATGATCCTTGTGGTCCCTTCCAACCCTGAATGATACTATGATACTATGAAAATACATGCATACCCTCATTAGATTAACTTGCCTGAGTTAAACCAGCACAAGAAAGACCAAAAACTCTTGGCCCTGACCCTTATGAAGATGCTAAAGTTATGGTTCTGTCCTGGAGTTTTGTCTAGTGCTTGCCTAGCTAGCCTGTGTTGGTACTGAAACAACTGTGGGCTCAGCAAGAGCTGGTTCTGAGCCAAATGTCTGTCTCCATTTGGCTTGTATCCACCATGCTTAGGACTAGCTCCTTTTTTTTAAAGCAGATAGCAGATTTGTCTTGGGGAGAGCTTGTTGGATAAGGATAAAATAGTCAGAATGAGCTAAGAGGCTATATGGGTGGCTGTGTTCAATGCTCGTGCTCGCAGTCTGTCCCTCTTTTGTCTCAGCAATGTGGCCAGAATGGTCAAATGTTTCATAGTTTCATAGTTTCATTCAGGGTTGGAAGGGACCACAAGGATCATCTAGTTCCAACCCCCCTGCCATGGGCAGGGACACCCCACACTAGATCAGGCTGGACAGAGCCTCATCCAGCCTGCTCTTAAACACCCCCAGGGACGGGGCCTCGACCACCTCCCTGGACAACCCATTCCAGGGTTTCACCACTCTCATGGTGAAGAACCTCCTCCTCACATGTTCCTGTTACTAATACCGGTAAATATCTAACTAAGCCATAAGGGAGTCATCAGTTGTTGTGTTTCAGATGTTCAGACACTCTTTATTTCAACACAGAAGAACATTACTGGACCCAAGTGCTGGAAGAACAGGCTCATGATAAAGCATAAAGTTCTGGCAAGAAATGGTATTTTCTTTTCACCATCTGCAGCCAGGCTGCCTTTTCTGGGTTTGTTTATTATTGTTTGTGTTTTGATGTGTAAATATATTGGAAAATTGGGAAAGATGGCATTAGACCCCACAGTATTTGACAGATTTGTTTTAGTACTATCAGTGAGCTGCTTACAATAGAATACTTATAAACCCTATCCCTATCCAGGCAGAAACTGGAGTGTGACCTGAATCTCAAAACAGAGTCATCCTCTGTTTCAGTTGGTTTTGGGTGTTTGGTTTTTTGTTTGTTTTTTGGTTTGTTTGTTTTTCCTTATAAGTAGGATAGAAAGATCTGGAAATTAAGGAAAGGGATGTCAAAACAGTGCCAATGATCTGCAACAGCAGTGCTGTTCTTCCTTGTGATAATGGAGTGAGATGTCAAGGTGGCAGAACCATGTTAATTCCAAATAATTTTTGTATAGCACATGCTTAGGAGCAATATACCTGCCGTGATGTGCTGTCACTATTTATTGAAGAGGCACATGTAAATATTTTCAGGTTCAGGCATACAAGAAAAGACTTTGCAATTTTCACTGAGTTAAACCTGAAGCAAAAGCAAGTTGACTTCCAGAAAAAAAAGTACGAGAATTGTATTCTGTTGGTCTCCAAAGAATGCGACCAGAAGAGGGCGCCAGCGTCCTTGGGCCATGGCTTGAGGGGAAAGTCAACCTAGGTGTTTCCAAGAGGCTACCGGATCAGAATTCAAGACTCTTTATTCTTGGACTCATAATTACGTGTGTTGGGGTAGACTAGAAACATGTGACATCACTGCAACAATACAGTTATGACTGGTTATTTTTATTTTACTTCTGTCTCTTCTCTTTTCATTGAATGTAACCAGGATTCAGTGAAGCTTGCAATGTGAGGTGGTAATCTGTGCTGTGTAGCTCTTGCACGTGGTGCTCCAGAGATACCTGAGGAAATTTAAATACAACTTTTCAGAACGCCCATAATCTTATATCGTGAAATTTGTCTTTTTGCACTGTTTTTTCCAACATTTTCAATTAGATCTTTTACCTTGCAAACAGGTTGTCTGATGTTAACTTAAAATGCGCTTCAGAAAGGATAAAAATGATGGAAGCTGTTAATATTCATGACATAAGTGTTGAAGCAGGTCTGGAAAAGCATCTCCTTATATTGCAGACTGGGCAGATGAAGCTTTTGTATGGTTTGTGCAGGAAAGTGTGTGTGTGGAGGGGAGGTGGTGGAAAATTCCTGCCAGGTGACTCAAAACTATTTGGGGGAGGGGGGGGGCAATTAAAAATCAGTGAATTGTTTCTCCTGCTTATTGAAAACTTCATTGTTAATTCTTTCAAGGTAATCTAACTAGATGGAGAATGGGTATGTATGGCAATATGATTCTAATTATTGCTCAGTTTGTGGTGTTTAACTTTCTTTTTAATTTTAGTAATGTGTTCCTTGTTCTGTTCCCAACTTGAATTGAGTTTTACTTTCACAGGCTGCTGACTTAATCTTTATATTTTTTTCCCTGTAGCTATTTATAAAATGTGTTTTATTTCAGCTTTAGCCTCTAAACAGAAGACAGGAGGTTCACTGGTGGAGTCAGTGGAAAGCTTGTATCCAGAGCAGTCACCTGAGGACTGAAGCCAGTAATCCAACGTTATTCAAGGCAAAACCTGTCAGTAAAGCACTTTTTGAGGAAAATTTAAATGTCTTCTCCCTGGACAATATGTTGCTGAGTTGTGGCTGAGGCTAGGTTCCTTACTAATTTGGGGGTTTTGCAAATATCTATACGGGTTTTAACACCATTGCTGAACCAGTTGTCATGTCCTCAGAGGCATGGGCTCCCTGAGGCACTCCATGGACACCAGCTACAGAAAAGCAAATGTTTTGTTCTGGCTAACAGTAACAGCTTTCAGAAGGTGTTGCTTGCTGTCCCTCAGTAAAAGAGAGAAGAGCAGAGCATGTTCACAGCATGCATGTAGGCACTGGAGCACCTATGAACAAACGCAGTTTTCCACATATGCCTGTGAATCTGCTAGCTGAACATTATACTCCTTCCTTGGTCTTTTTCTTTTTGTTCAGTGACTGCTCACAACTTTCAAATGATGTGGATGAGGATGTGGCTCTGCAGAGACTCCTTTGCCAGCAGGATAACACTGTGCAGGACTCCTGGCCCAAAGCCAGCAAATAATAAATCTCTCATCATGCACTACTGACATGCTAGTACTGAACAGAGCACACTCGTTTTTAAAAGCATCTCCCACTACCAAGTCTGAAAAGTGAAGCTGGCTCCTAATCTTTTTATTAGCTAGTTATCCTGTATCACCCGGTCAAAAGACAAACCCAGCAAGGAGTAAATGGGCTCTGTTTTTCTCAGCAAGGGCAGAAAGCTGCACAGCATTCTGCCAGATTATGCCTCACAAAACTACTTTCTGTAAACAGTGTTGTTTTGGGTTGGTTTTGTTTGGTTTTGATTGTTTTGGGTTTTTTTGGTTGGTTTTTGTTTGTCTGGGTTTTGTGGTTTTGCGTGTGTGTGTGCTTGGTTTGGGGTGGTGGAGTATTTTTGTTTGTTTGTTTTCCTTAAACAAAGCACAATCTGCAGCACAACTGCTGCCAATGCTCCCAGATCACTGAGCTGGGCAGCATATATAAGGGATATACGAGTGAGTTCTGCTGTTTAATACTGTTCTCTGGGCCCATTCAGAGGTTACTGTTTGGGAACTGCTGATCTCTGTACCTCCCACATGTGTTAAAACAAATGCTGACTGGACTTAAACTGGAAAAATCCTTTATTTTATCCTCAGATGAAGTTTCCAGAACCTTTCACAGCTATCTTGAAAAGAGAAAAGGATTTTAAAAAAATAAAGCAAAAAAACTCCTCCATCCACTAAATTTAGATTCACTAATCTAATTGCCAAGAAGACGGTGCTGTCAATCTTGTGCCAATACAGGACTAAATTGTCTCTAGCAGAATACATTACTAATTAAAAAGTTGCCATTTCTTCCATCTGGAGAATAGAAACTTGTGCATGTTTTGGGATGGGAAAATCCTCCACAGGTGGCTGGTATGTGCCTGAAAACAGTATTTTAGAATCTTTGGGGCTTTTTCCTTGTGTGGTGTGGCATGAGTGATCACTCTAAGGATGGTCAAAGAGACTCCAGGAATTTCTTTTTGCTCATTTATAGTGAACATACTGAAGGATTCAAAAGTAAGTGTAGTGGCATAAGATTCAATATGACACTAAGGCTTAAAAAAGAAAAAAGCCAATTACAGTATTAAATTTAACATCTACTTGCCCTCTGAAGATAAGGAGAAACTCCTTTACTTTGAGGATTATGGAGCACTGTAACATGCTGCCCAGAGAGGTTGTGGAATCTCCTTCTCTGGAGATATTCAAACCCCGGCTGGATGTGATTCTGTGCAACCTGTTCTAGGTGAACCTGCTTTTATCAGGGAGGTTGGACCAGATGATCTCTAGTGGTCTCTTCCAAAACTTGCTATTTCATGATTTGAAACAAGTAGTGTGTTAGGATAGGTGTGTGCAGTAGTTAAGTAGAAGGCCTGTTGCAGTTCCAGCTAAGGCAACAAAAAGTAATCAGGTATTTTGCTCAGCGTAGAGCTGGTGTCGGAAGTCTTAGTTGACGCTGTATAAATACATCGATTTAATGTCAAGAGATTAGACTGTATGATGCCTTTTATACCTGTTTAACCATGTTTGATTGCTGACAAATCACCCTTGGTACTAGAATCTCTCTACTTTTGACTTCTACGTTTCTGACTCTAATTTTAAGTCATTTAGTTTTACTCTTTGCTAGCTGGGTTAAAGAACCCTTCACTAACTGGGTTTTTTTCCCATGTGAGAAAGTGTTTTGTTTTTCTCTCTTTCAAAAAAAATGAATGTAATAAATGAGTGGTATACATGCTGGAGAGCTAGGACTACTCTCCAGTTACTGAACATTCTCTTAAAGCATGGGTATTGGATAGGATGCAGCTCTTGTCACCATCTCATGAATGCAGCAGGTGTAAGCTGCAGGACTGCAAGGCCCCCTTTCTAATCAGAGTAAGTGCTGGCAGCTACATGCTGTTGAAGATATGACTCTTGCTGAAGCCTGCTTATAATAAAAGCTGATTCACCACTCTCCCCCGCCCCTTTCTTTTTTTTCCTCTCTCTCAGTGTGTACAAATCCAAGGCAGACTTTCTACCTCCTGGCAAGTTACCAAAGCCAGCAGTTAGGCAGGTGTTAGCCAGATGCCTTCTATGCCAAAGCACTGCTAACATGTACTAATTGTAATTATTATGCTAGTATTAAATATCACCATCTGCTTTTTACCTGAAGTCAACGCCACTAAGGGACATCAAGCAATTTGAGGTATTTCTTTAAATTTCAGAGGTGACAGCATGGATTTTGGTCCCTTTTTTTTTTTCCCCCCTAGTAATTCTCATCTCAGTGGTGCTTTGAGAGCCAAACAGTGTTGGGATCTTCTGGTTTTTTTTTCCTCCACTACATTTACAAAATTAAGGTAGAGGCACATAAACAGTTTATGGATATAAAACTCTGAAGGGTACAGGCAACTTAGTGGTGAAGGATACTGCAAAGCCTGAGGCATGAAATCCTTTAGTCTTTCCTGGCAGGATTGTGTTGAGGCCTTTCACACCTCAACTAAATCCCTGACAGGGACAAAGGGCCTGCAGTAGAGAAGGATTTAGTTGAGGGTCACCTAATTACATGGATGTCCTGGATTTCTGTGGCAAGGTGTTGGCATGGGCTACATGGCAGCCTCTGTGAGGAGAGGTGGGGGCTGCCCTGTGCAGGATACAACCAGTTCCACCCTGCACCAGTGGACCCACTCCAGGGCATAGCTGAGATCCTTTGTCTGCACAGGAGGAAAAATGTTTCATCCTTCAACTGGTTAAGCACTGGTGCAGTGCGCTCAGAGATGCAGTGGGACCTCCATCCTTGGAGGTATCCAAAGGTCAATGGAACAAGCCTGAAGCACCTGCTCTGTCTGTGAGGTTAGCTCTATTTTGGGCTGGTAGTCTCCAAAAATAGGTTTAACGTGGATTTTGCTCTCATCTAACAGGATGCACTGATGGAATGAGGAAACATAACCACAGAGGGGATGGGTTTGCTTTATGTTCCTAGTCAATATGTACAGCTAGATATTAATTAAAATGACAGTGAAGGATGATGCAGGCAATATTATGTAAAGAGATGTGAAGCAGGTCCTGATCACCTCAGCTTCAGAGCAGCAGAGCCTTTACCTTTCAGTATGATCCTATGTGAGCTTGTTTATACACACACACACGTACATATATAAAATGCATGTACATATACATTGAAGGAAAATGGTGAAGGATGGTATGCAGGCTTGCTATGGTCAGTGTCTGACATGACATTTAAGGCTGAGAAAATGCTGATAGTCTAGCATACCTGTTTCTGAGACCTGGATGATAGGAGCTATGGTTGTTGAGAAACAGTCCAAGTGCAAGTTAATCTTCAGCAGTAAGCAATTGTCACAAGCATTGAACCTTAGGATGCATAGCATTTCTTAGGACACATTCTGCAGAACCCATATCAGTACAGATCAAGCAGCAGTTGTGCCATAGCACTGAACTGCAGAAATAGAATCATAGAATGGTTTGGGTTGGAATGGACCTCTAATGGTCATCTAGTAGAGCCTCCCCCTCACAGTACACAGGGACATCCTCAACTAGATCAGGTTGCTCAAAGCCCTGTCAAGCCTCACCTTGAATATCTCTAAGGATGGGGACTCAACCACTTCCTTAAGCAATCTGTTCCAGTGCTCCACCACCCTCAAGGTAAAGAACTTGTTCCTAGTATCCAATCTAAATCTACTCTTCTCTAGTTTAAAACCATTGCCCCTTGTCCTGTCACTACAGGCTTCTCTCCATCCTTCTTGTAGGCCACCTTCAGGTACAAAAGGGTCACTATTAGGTCTCCCCAGAACATTGTCTTCTCCAGGCAGAAGAATCCCAGCCTGTCTTCATAGCAGAGGTGTTCCAGCTCCCTGTTCATTTTCATGGCCCTCCTCTGGACCATCAGGTCCACGTTCTTCCTGTATCATGGGCTCTGGAGCTGGATGTGGTACAGTTGATTTGCTGCTATACATGCCAGAAATACCTAGTTCTAAATCAAAATCCATTAACATTTCAATAGTATTTTTGTTTCACCAATTCTTATCAAAGTCATGACAGTGAAAACACTGCCTTCTGATTAAGGAATAATCTGCTTCTCTGTCTTTGCAATTACCTTTATTTGACATAGATGTGCATGCTTCAATTTAGTGGCCGGATCCTCAGAAGTTCAAAAATGCAAGACAGAAAATGTATTTTAATGGTGAAATTCTCTACAGCTGTGGTCCATAGAGAGATTTTTGTATTTTTCTTCCCTTTGTGTGCACCTGTGCACACAGGCAGACTGGTTTTAACACGTTCCTGTTCATCTGCATGCTGGCACCCCCTCTGTTAACTTTGAGATGCTGCACAGAGCTTCTATGCATGATCTACCATCTGTGGCCTTCAGTTCTGTCACAGTCATCTTTGTCATAATTGATGAGAGAAGTGCTGCCATAACAGTTTTCATTACTGTTTTCATGCTGATTTGATCCATTGTGCCATCTGCTACACCGATGAGCCAAGAAGTTACTCAGTAACTTCGACCTTTGTACTCTAGAAGATGAAATAAAACCAATTCATTCCATGGCATGCAATAATTATTAGAAACTATTTAGGATAAAGTTGAACTTGATGGTGGATGTGAAAAGCTCCATTTGACTAACCTAAGTCATGGAGAAAATCTTCAGGGGTACCTGAATGACCTAGAAGCCTAGGTTGTCTTCAATTTAAGATACTTTTATCCCTGTGTGTTGTAGGGTTGGAAGGGAAAGGCCGTGCCTTCTCCTCCCCCTGGAAAGTGAAGAAAAAAAACTCACAGCAGAATTAGTAAAGCAGTGGGTGCTGTGTATTTACAAAGCAGGGAAATGCAGGGAAATATATACAGAATTTACAATATTTACAATATATACAAAAATATACAGTAAAGTAGCACAGAAATGAGAGTTCCCCCCTCTGCTGAAAGGGTTCCCCACCTCTGCTCCCCCTTCTCTCCCCCTTTCCCCAGAGATGGTTAGAAAGAGAGAAAAGAGAAAAAAGAGCAGTGATTAATTAGAAGCAGTTAGGCCGTTACGTGTTAGAAAGTTCTTATCTCTTCCCAAGGCCGAGTCTGGCCGAAAGCCCAGAAAGCTGCAAGCTGCTGCCAGGAAGGAAAAAGAAAGTGAGACTGCAGGACTGAGAAAGACCAGTCTCTGCTGTACCCAGAGTTCAAAAGGTGCTTCCCCCCAATCTACCAATGAAATTAGTTTAAATCCGTCTTTCATTTACAAACATCCGACCACAATATTCCCTTTCTTAAGGGGACAGCCTCAAACGGTCACACTGCGTTATTTAGATACTTTAAAATTGTCAGAATCAGTGGTAATGCTTGATTATGGTGGTGTGTGGCTTGTTCTCTTTTTGAAATGCACTAAGTATATTCATTAGTTCATTTCTCTAATTCAGTTTAACTCGTTGCAGGCTTAGTGTGGCGATAGGTTGTTGTAAACTGTAGCAACGTTTCTTTCATGTTATTTAGGAAAAAAATCTCACTAGTATTACAGAAGCTGAAGCGTACCAAGAACAGAGACTTGGCAATCTGGAACCTTAGTGAAGATTTGGGATTATAAAAGCAGTGCTCGACTCCCTTGGTAACATCATCTAAGGCAGATGCATACTGCAATTTTTTTGGTCATTGAACTCTTCACTAAGCATTATGCTATTAATATTGTTTATGGCAGCAACTTCATTAAAGTAGTTGTCATATTTTGCAATTTCTATGTAAACAAACTTCCACAAAAACCAGGGCTGTGAAAAAGTCTCAGCAGTAACCTAATAAGAAACGTCTATTTTGTTTGTTCCAGGGTTGGCAATTCTGCACATTTACATATTACTTCTACATTAATAATTCTAGTTATAATTTATTTCCATTTCTGGAATAGACTGAATATTGCATTAGATGTGTTGAGCAGATCAGCAGCTGCAGTGTTCCTAATCTTTGGCCCTTTTGTGTGTTTCATGGGAAATGGTTTTGAGTCCATCTTGGTATTACCTAAGTGGAGTAGCTTCATGCATTTTTATGCAGTTTCTTTATTTTTCCAGAGATTTTGCACAGTTGTTTTGCAAATGTTATGCTTATAGCTTCCTAGAAACACATGTAGTGTTTACTGACTGACTAAGAGGAGCCTGGGCGTTAGGTTTCAAACTGCTTTCAGGCAGAAAAGTAGCGTGGGGTTTTGAAAAGGCACTCGTTGTTGATCTAATCTTTCTTCCCATTGAAGTAGGTGGGAGTGTCAGAACCATAGGCCTGCTCAAAAGAATGATGTGAAGCTTTTTACAGGAAGTTTAACCTCATTTTCTTGCAGAATGTCTGTAAAAATGAAGGCGGTAATAATTCATCACAGCCACGGCAGTAAATGTCTAGTAAGAGGAACAACAAAGATTAAAATTTCACATAGGAGGAAAAATTCTGTATTGGTAACTCTAATGCTTCTCGTTTGGTATTAGAAAGATCTAAGTTTGCCTCTCTTCTTTGTGGGGAAAAAAAAATAAAAAGCTGGGAAAAAAAGAGGGATGAGAGTAACTGGGCAAACATCTGGAACTGGTGACATCTGGTCAAAGAGGGGATCTGGTCAAGAGCAAGGGCAACTAGGAACATCACATAGATGAGATGCAGAGATAGAATGTTGTTTGGAGCTTGCTGGGAATAAGGGATTTAAGGAGCTAGGAGGGGTGAATGTGCGGAGGATGAGTCTGACTCTTGTTAAACAAGGTGTGTAATGTTCCTCTTTCCAGAAGCCTTTACTCATGTGAGTTAGAGCATTCAAAACTGGTTGTGCAAACAGGAGAAGAATAGAGGTGGAAAAAACCCAAAACAACAACAAAAAACCCGGCACAAAACCAAAACAAAAAAGGGAAAACCTTCCAAATATTTTGGGCTCGATGCCAGCCCTACCAGAGATAAAACTGTTGCTGAGGAAAAGAGGAATGCAAAAAGACTTCGTTTCCAGCCTGTCTTACAGGACTGTTTTGCCCCAGGGAATGTCTGGATAAAAGTTGGGGCAGAGGCAACTGCTGTTGATGGTTTACAAGCTATAGAGTTCCTGATTTCAATTCTGCCCCTGCTAGGTCAGGTTAAGCCTCTTCAACTTTTCATGGTAATTTTGACAAATGGGAGCCCAGGGGCTCTGCTCTTTTCCTCTGAAAATCAGGCTTTCTGTGTGGGTGGTTGATAAATGGAAGTCTTGAAGTTTAAAATGTCTGCCTTCTGCTCTTCTGTACCTTTTTCTTTTTCTTTTTCTTTTTCTTTTTCTTTTTCTTTTTCTTTTTCTTTTTCTTTTTCTTTTTCTTTTTCTTTTTCTTTTTCTTTTTCTTTTTCTTTTTCTTTTTCTTTTTCTTTTTCTTTTTTCCCTACCCATGAAGGTAAATATATTTCAGCATAGCTTCCTGAAGATATTATGATGACTTTTTTTTTTTCCTGAGCAATTAACAAGTGTTAATTTGTATAAGATGTGTAAAGCCCAATGTATTAGTAGTAAGAGTATAAACAGGAAAATATTTCTATGGATGCCCAAAAGAAAGAAAAAACAATTTACCCACTGCTAAGGCTTGGGGGAAAAAAATGTCAAATGCCTTTTCTGCTTTTATCTTTAGCCTCTGGTGGTTGTAGTTGGACTGTTAACTACCATTAGAGACAAGAAGATGAGAAGTCCAGACATGAGAGACGTAATGCTGAAAGAATTAATTATTAGAAATCCCCTCCCAGAACTGAAGGTGAAGTAAGTTTCAAAAGACTGTAAATGGCAAATTTAGAGGTTTTTGGGGAGGGCTGAGGATATGGAGAGGAAACAGATACTAGGAAGTTATAGATTACTTGGCATTAGTTTGAGCTGGGAATAAAACAGAAAGAATGTTAATGATCAAAATCAGATAATTTCTAATGACCTAGAAGATAAATAAGGTGAATGATAGCCAGCTTTGTTTGATGTGAACTAATTGTATATCAGCTTAATGTCCTCCTAGGATGGGTGTTTTAAGTAAAGGAATAGTAAATATGTGGGTTGTTTTTTTCTTGATTTTTAGTGAGGCTTCTGTCTGTGATAATACTCATAAGCAAGGGGAAACCTGGATACGATGCAACTGAATGCGTTTACGTGATTGTAGACACAAACTTGTGCATAGGAAGTTCCATCTACATGTGAGGTGGAACTTCTTTACAGGTGATAGAGCACTGTAACAGGATGCTCAGAGAGGTGATGGAGTCTCCATCTCTGGAGACATTCAAAACATACCTGAATGTTTTTCTGTGTGACTTTCTTTAGGTGACGCTGCCTTGGCAGTGGGGTTGGACTCAGTGATCTCCAGAGGTCTCTTCCAAACCCTACCATTATGTGATTCTAATGACCTAGACAAAATAGAGAGCATGCTTATAAAAGTGCAGGTAGAACTAAAGTGAAAAAGGTTGCAGATTTACAGAGAGTTAGCCTTGCTGTCCAAGCAGTCCTGCCAAGTTGAAGTGGTCTGAGCAGAGGATGCACATCTGTAAGTGTAAATGCACATCTGCATAGGAGCAACAACAGGAAATATGGGCAATAGAGTGGAGGCTAATTCCTAGGTGAGGCCCTGCTGCACACCATGCACAGATGCTGCACACCATACACAGCTACTGCAGGACACATGGCTGTCTCAGGAATGGGAAGGATGAAATAACAGCAGGAGGAGATACTCCTGACACAATAAAATTGTTTTTATGAAACATCTATAGAACTGGTAAGGCAACACTCGTATATGACACTATGTTCTCTTCATATTATGCCAGGATCTCAGTTAAAATATGTCTCTTTATGGTTCTTTGCTTACCACTCCTGCAAAATTTGGATCTAGCTTGAGGGCTTGCTGACTATCCAGTTAATTGTTTTAGCTCATGCTGCCACTTGTTAAAACATGGTTTGGAAATGCTGCTGATGCTACAGGAGAAAATAAAAGCCAGCTTACACTCTCTTGGATCTGTGGACTCAGCACTGTTCTGTGTATTCATCCTGTCTTTGATGCAGTTGCAAATAGCTCTGAGCAACCAAGTGGCCATATAGCTAGAATAAATATTAAACATAGCAACTTGACCCTGTTTTACTTGTATACCAGATACTCCAAATTAAATAACAATTAAATTGTGGTGGGTAAGCATGGGCATCTGACAGAAGTTCTGCCCTAATGTTTATGAAGGGCAGTAGTACAAAGCAGAAATTTAAATGCTGACAAGAAATCACTGCGTAAAAGGGTAAGTGGTTTGTCTCAGTATGCTCTTTAAAGGAAGAATGTGAGCTGTCCTTCAATAAACCTAATTATGTAGCACCTTGTACATTGTCTTTCTGTGCTGGCAGTGGTGATAACCTATCTGCCAGGCTTTTGACACAAAATGTTCAAAAGCATCTCACATGTGCTTTCTTGGAAGCATCATAGAATGGTCCAGGCTGGAAGGGACCTCCAAAGGTCATCCAGTCCAACCTCTCCTGCAGTAAGCATGTTATTTTAAGTTACCTCCCCTGTCCCCCACCCCTCTGTTTCTCCACTAGAATTGGATTATATCTTCAAAGTTTTTTTCCAACCTAAATGATTAATTTACTCCAATTTGGTTATATTTTCTTTTTTCCTTTATTTTGGAATAGAGAAACCTACAGGAAAGCAGAAGGTAATTAAAGGACTTTTGATTTTGAAGGCTGCTTAGCTGAAGGCTTTCTCATGTGGAGAATGAACATAGAAAATGAATTCTGAAATTCTGTATTAAAAGAAGATGACAGACTTCTCTCTTTCTCTGTATAAACTGTTAGGAGTTAATCATATCCCAGGATAATTCAGTAGGAACATAACTCAGGAGGTCTGTAGTTCAACCTAGCATAAAGTATGAATACTTCCTCCATTTCACAAGTAGTAAACTAATCTCAGCTAAATAAATTTGTCAGATTATTTAGGTGCCCAGTTATCTGTCAGTAAGGTCTGACATCTCCAGATTTAGACACATAAATTTATATTTTTGCATCATGGATGCCTTCAAGTGAAGTGAACATCTAAACTCCCATTACATTCAGTGAAGGTGAAGTCGAAACAGCTGTCAGAGCACAGAGGTCATCCATCTTACACCTCATTGTGCTCAACTGTCTTGTTCTCTGGATTCCACCACTTGTACTGGATAGATCTCCACTGGTGATAGTGACATTGGCTCATATATGGCCACTGGCGTTGCAGAGAGACAAAACTTGTTCCTGAGCCTGGAACTGAATCCCAACATAATATACTGGTTCAAATTGATATAGGAAGTTGGTAGCAGAGCGTCATTTAAACTCTTTTCTCTAGTCCCTGCTGGGTGTTCTACATCTGGAAGAGCCATTCTGCTTCAGAGGAACTGTGTAACTGTGAATAACAGGGGACAGATGCAGTTTGTTCAAAGCAACACCAGTGATTTAGAGAATGGTGCACAGATGGGTTGTTTTTTCTTATGTACAAAGTTTGACAGTTCTGCAACATCATTTTCTGTGGTTTTCCTGTTCAGTGGTATTGGGTCTAAACACTGTGATTTATTCTATCAAGTAATTTACTTAAAACTCTGACAGCCTCCTTTTGGACTGACACATGGAAATGACAGTGAATTCAATATTGAGCAAAATTAATGCCTGTTACAGAGAAGAATTCAATGCATTTGAAAGCGGAGTGATGGTTGTAATTATTTAACACTTCTTCTAAGGGAAGAACAGTTGCTCTGATCATAAAAAGCTTTAGAAATGCTAATTCCTTTTGTGGTTACTGAGATAAGAGTGCACTATTAAATATATGAAATAAAACATTACTGAAAGAGGTGTAAAATACTTTTGCTGTTCAGAGGATTTTGCTTTGTGGTATTTAGCTGTACATCAGTGTCCCTCTGTTCTCTAGATACTTAGGCTCTATCAGATTGTGTTCACAAACACTTGTCTGACATTGGTAGTTTCCTGGTACCCCAAGGACTCTGGATCTATCAGGATGAGGATTTTTGTTTAACCAAGAAAGGAAAATGATGAATGACCAACAGGAAGTGAACAGAGAATGACACCAGGCTTTACTATTGGTCAGGAAGAATTGTGACTGCTATTTGGAAAACCTCTGTCTTTGGAGTTTGAATGTTTCTTAATTACTTCTTTAAAAACAAATAACAACTACAACAAAAAAAAACCAAAACCCAACAACTATAAGGAGGCATGGTGTGAGTCTTCCATGAGTACGGGGAGAGAAGTCTCATTATACGTTTTTAGTATCCTGGAAAGACAAAGTTGGTGGAATTATGAAAAATGACAATCCTTAGAAATGTAAAATTACAATAAGCAAATAACTCCATCTCTTTGCTACTTCTAAAACACCCATGTCTCATTTTTTTTCTTTCAATGTCTGCTTCTTGTTATTTGTGACAAATATTCTGAAATGGAAAGCAAAAATGAGAGGCCACATCCCTGGAGACATTAAATATCAAACTTGATTGGGCCCTGAGCAACCTGGTCTTGTTAAAGATGTCCCTGCTCACAGCAAGTGAGTTGGACAAGGGGACTTTCAGTGGTCCCTTCCAACTCAATGGATTATATGGTTCTGTGATTAAAATGTTCAGATGTAAAAGCCTAGGTATCTGCAATGTGCCTAGCACTGGAGTGATTTAATCTATGTACAATTCTGATTGCTCACATTCAACAAAGTTGAAGTTTACGAAGCAAGAAAAGGTTAGTAGGATGGTTGGTCCTCGCTGATGAATCTATATTGCAGAGGGGAGGTAAACCCATCTTTTCTAGATTGGTATTCAAATCAACAGATATGATATTTTTTGTTGTATGAATATGAGAAGGGAAACAACCTCTGGAAGCTAAGAAGCATGAAAAGATAGAGTTCAGTAAGTTTATCCTGGTTCTAGGCCTTGTGGAAGTGAAACTCTGAAACAACCTTCCAGCAGAAGCTTCAGACCAAGAAAGATCTTACTCCCCCTAGATTATGTCAGGGAAGCATAAAATGTGACAGCATGTGACAGCACGCTGAAAGGATATGCCTACTTAGCTCATTAAAAGAACCCAGAGAACAAGCCCAAGTTTTCTACCCCTTTTTATTAATACCTTAGTTGTTGGGTTTGCTTTGGACTGTGCCAATTAGCCCTCTAAAAGGTGACATCCAGGCATGATTCCAAGGACAGTTCCTTCAGGGCTTCTACACAAAAAAGTATAAGTGCAACTGCACCAGGATAGGTTCCAGTAGTTCTCCAAGGCTATCTCAGAAGGCTTTGCACTTGCAGACATGCTGTTTTGCCATTCCTGGGAAAGTTCAGCTGCCATATTGTGTCTTGGCTGTTTACCCTGTCAGAAAAGGTAACATCTCTGAAGTCAGCACCCATAAAACCTCAGTGCCTGCAAATCCTTGGTTCCATCTGATGGTCTCTTGATCACCTTGGGGAATGAGGCCATCTATTTCAGGTGGTGCAAAATTAACATCTGTATCTGTACAATTACTAGGCTTCTATACCCAGACAGTAGAAGAAAAAGTAAGAGATCATGGATGGCTGTGCAAGGTCTCAGAGTCAAGTGGAAATGTTTAGGATCCAGAAATCTGAGTCTTTACTTCCTTTCAGTGTGTGATGTAGCATCTTCCCAAATTTTCCTTGCTCGGAGAATTTGTTGGCACATATCAGACTCAAGCTCATGTGCACAGGGACTAGCCACTGTGGGCACTGACACTCAAATATGAACTACAAAGCAGCCAGATGCAATCACTTAGACATTGTCACATCCCAGAAAGCTTCTTCAAATCATATTATCTCTCTTTCTACAGGTAGGGTCTTTGAGAAGCTAGGGGTACTCACAACAGGTTCCCAAATGACTGGTTTAATTTTTTATCATGTTACTACCCCCAGCCTAGAGTGGACTAAGCATTCATGTAAGGGAGAGTCTTCACAGAATATCCTTGGATAAGAGACTATCACCTACAATTACAGAATCACAGAATCGTGGGATCTTAGGGGTTGGAAAGAACCTCAAAGGTCATCTAGTCCAACCCCCCCTCCAGAACAGGATCACTTATACCAGATCACACTGGTATGCATCCAGGTGGGTTTTGAATATCTCTAGAGAGGGAGACTCCACACACCCCCTGGGCAGCCTGTTCCAGTGTTCTGTCACCCTCACAGTGAAATTATTTTCCCTCATGTTTACATGAAGTTCCTGTGCCTCAACTTCCACCCATTGCCCCTTGTTCTGTCATTGGGCATCACTGAGAAGAGCCTGGATCCATCGTCTTGGCACTCACCCTTTACATATTTATAAACATTAATGAGGCCACCCCTTAGTCTCCTCCTCTCCCAACTGCAGAGCCCCAGCTCCATCAGTCTCACCTCATAAGGAAGATGTTCCACTCCCTTAATTTTTGTGGCTCTGCTCTGGACTCTTTCAAGCAGCTCACTGTCCTTGAACTGAGGGGCCCAGATGTGACGTCACCAGGGCAGAGTAGATAGGAAGGAGAACCTCTCTCAACCTGCTAACCACAACCCTCCTAATACACTCCAGAATGGCATTGTCCTTATTTACTGCAAGAGCACATTGCTGGCTCATGGTCAACCTTCCATTCACTAAGACCTCCAGGTCCTTTTCTCCTTCACTGCTCTCCAACAGGTCAGTCCCCAAGCTATACTGATCCATGGGGTTGTTCTTTCCTAGGAGCAAGAATCTATACTTGCCCAATTAATTTTTCACTTTCTGAAAATAATTGCTGGTGGTTAGACGTTCATTCAGGGCAGCGCTGTATGAAAAGCCTGAGGCACCTGGCTATTTGATTCAGCTCAAAGATTGAGTTCTGTGACACCCAGCTGACTGAATAGCTACTATAGATAGCTCCCAGATTAGCTATTCACACTGACACCTTCCTGGAACTATCTATCAAGCAAACTCCATTAATAAATGCTTTTGCAAAAATTGTAATTGCATACAGTTGTGACAAGGAAAAAGCCTACATTTATGGAGTGTTCTTGTTAGTAGTTCAACCAGTCCAATGGCTGGAGGTCTCATATTTTATTGTATTTCATAAAATTATATCTTTATTTTACCCTTATTATCTCTAGAGGGCAATAGTTTTCCTACCCTTGCATATATACTCTTTTAACGCGTAACAAACCACCAGGTTTCTTTGTGGTTCAGGCAAAGACAGAAGTAGAGGGTTAGTGGCCAGCTCATGGACAGTAAATGAAAAAAAAAATGGAGAAGGAACAATGAAAAGCACCGGGAAGCCCTGCCTTTTCTCTTTCTTTTCCTCTTCATTAGTGCTAGCAGGTGGCACTAAGTTGTCGCCCAGGGTGATGAATCATAGTCATGGAGCCGTGAGGAAGCCCAGGGGCACTCTGCTCAGAGATAAGGAAAGCCTTGCAGGGTTTCCCATTAACATTGACAGGAGAGCAATGTGAGGCCTTCCCATGGGGATAGGGCTCCATTAACCCCTGCATTTGGGAGGGGCATAGACTCACATTTCATCTATTGTCTACCAAAGACGTGAAAAACAACAGTATTGCCTAGAGTTTTCTGAAGCTTCTGGCCATAAAGCAGGGAAGCTCTGGAGTTCTTCCATTACTACACTGCTGTCTTTCAGATTTGATTATTTTCATGGGCGTGTGTAGCTGAGCAAGATGCAGTACTGAATTCAATATTTCAGGAGTTTAGGTGCTGATAGCCACTGAAATTTGTATAAGGTTGTGTCATTTATAGTTCACTTTTTGAAAGGCTGAAGCTTGTTCCAGAATATTTTGCAGTTTTTCTCCCCCACCTCCATTTGTTTGGGTTTTTTTTGTCTGTACTAAAGCAAATATTTTCTACTTACTCATTTCATCAAGTCCAGTTTTTATTTGGCTTGCAGAAATAAAGGCAACTATTTCCCATCCTCTTTTCTTAAAACACAACTAAAAGCATATGTAGTTTAACTAGCCCAGGCATACCCTGAAATAGGATATTTTGATTGATGCCAGGTAAAATCAGAATTAATGAAAACTATCATTAATGAACTATTTTGCTTTACATATACTTTGTATGTATATTGCTTTAGATAGGTCACAGAATAAGAGTGTCCATCTTCTGAGTAACTCCTCTGGGACTGAAAAAACAGCTGGATGATCTGATTTCTTGGTAGGAAGATGTGCTTTTGATTTTTGTTCATTACAAATTCAGATAGGATTTTTTAAACTGTTTTTAAATTATAAGATTTTATAGTCCATTATCCTCATATCCAGACTTTATTTCTTATTTATGTATTTAAAATCTAAAGGCCCATAGCTCATTGTCCTTCTGAAGTCCTTTATTATTCCCTTCTCATCTGGGGAAAGTTTCTTTATCAGATTATTACTGAAGATGATGCTATCTAGGTAGAATTTGATGGGCAGAATCCAACAGCATGAGATTTAACACATCCAAGTGCCGGGTTCTGCACATTGGCCACAACAACCCCATGCAGTGCTACAGGCATGACCAACCTAGTGGCTTTCTATGACAAAGTGACTGTGTCAGTGGATAAGGGACCACTTACCTGGACTTATGCAAGGACTTTGATGTGGTTCCCCACAATATCCTGCTTGCCAATTTTGAGAGGTATGGATTTGATGGGTGGACTGTTCAGTGGATAAGGAATTGGGTGGGTGGTTGCATACAGAGGGTGGTACTCAATGGTTTGAAGTACAGATGGAGAGCAGTGAACAAGTGATGTCTTTCAGGGGTCCATACTGGCACTTGTTCTGTTCATTTTTATCAATTACATAGATAGTGGGATTGAGTGCACCATCAGCAAGTTTGCAGATGACACCAAGCTGAGTGGTGGTGTTGATACACCAAAGGCACAGGATGTCATCCAGAGGGACCTTGACAAGCTGGAGATGTGGGCCCAGGTGAACCTCATCAGGTTCAATAAGAGCAAGTGCAGTGTCCTGTACCTGGGCCAGAACAATCCTTGCTATCAATTCAGACTGGGGGATGAGGTGACAGAAAGCAGCCCTGAGGAAAATGACTTGGGGGTGCTGATGGATGAGAGGCTGGACATGAGCAGGCAGTGTGGACTTGCAGCCCAGAAAGCCAATCATATCCTGGGCTGTGTCAAAAGATGTATTGCCAGCAGATCCAGAGAGGTGATTCTGCCACTTTGCTCTGGTGAGACTTCAGCTGAAGTACTGTGTGCAAGTCTGGAGCCCTCAATACAGGAAGGACATGGACCTGATGGAGTGGGTCCAGAGGAGAGCCACAAAAATGATCAGGGGCTTGGAGCACCTCTCCTACCAGGACAGGCTGAGGTTGGGGTTGTTCAGTCTGGAGAAGAAGAGGCTCCAGGGAGAGCTAATAGCAGTATTCCAGTTCCTGAAGGAAGCCTACAAGATAGCTGGAGAGAGACTGTGTACAAAGCCCTGTGGTGATAAGGCAAGGGGCAATGGCTTCAAACTAGGAAAGAGCAGATTTAGACTGGATGTTAGGGACAGATTCTTTACCATGAGGGTGATGGAACATTTGAACAGGTTGCCCAGAGAGGTGTTTGGGGACCCATCCCTGGAGATATTCAAAGCAAGGCTTGACAGGGCTCTGAGCAACCTGATCTAATTGAGGATTCCCCTGTTTACTGCAGAGGGAGTTGGACTAGATGACTTTGGGAGGTCCCTTCCAACCCAGACCATTCTATGATTCTATGTCTTTAGCAAGAACTTGACAAGCCAATTTCCCAAGAGTGACTGTTAGGTGTAAATGTGTTGGGTTTTTTTGGGTGGTGGTTTGTTTTTTTTTTCAGCAGTGTTGCATGACCTTTCTTCCTGGTCCCTATATATCTTCTTTTTCTTTTCTCTACCAGTTGTGTCAAATATGCTATTTGGGCCTTGGAGCTTCAAAGATTTTTATGTGAGCCAAAGATCCTCCACAATCTAAGCACCCATACAAGTATGCATCTAATGTGTGGTACATCTGAATTTTATATAAGGGCAAAATACAAGCCTTTTCATGATCCCCCACCCCACACCCCCCAGTCAGTAGACTTTTAACAGTATCAATGTGGAATTAGTTTGATCTATTACTCCTTCATAGGCAGCTAGAATCTCTTTCTCTGTTGGAGTATAATTTTCCTCTGAACTTCTGTAACTTTGACTCCAGAAGCCAAGAGGTCGTCCATGTGTCTCACCTGGAGCTCTTTGCCACAAGCACCAGGTTGGACCATTGTCACTTGCAGCCATGTACAAAATGTTCTTAATGTCTGGACCATCTTGGACAGGTCCCAGACCCATTGATCTACCTCTTGGTTGCTTTGCCTGGAGAGGAGGAGACTCAGGGGTGACCTTATTGCTCTCTACAACTACCTGAAGGGAGGTTGTAGACAGGCGGATGTTGGTATCTTCTCCCAGGCAGCCAGTACCAGAACAAGAGGACACAGCCTCAGGCTGCACCAGGGGAGGTTTAGGTTGGATGTTAGGAAGAAGTTCTATACAGAGAGAGTGATTGCCCATTGGAATGGGCTGCCCGGGGAGGTGGTGGAGTCGTCGTCCTTGGAGGTGTTCAGGAGGAGACTTGCTGGGGTGCTTGGTGCCATGGTTTAGTTGTTTAGGTGGGTTGGATTGGTTGATGGGTTGGACGTGATGATCTTGAAGGTCTCTTCCAACCTGGTCTGGTCTGGTCTGGTCTGGTCTATTCTATTCTATTCTATTCTATTCTAAAACTCAAATACCTTGACTAAACTAGCTGCCTGGGATTTGACTCCCTACAGTTAATGGGAGGAGAAAGGTGTCTTTAAAAGTCATTATCCCCTATGTATCACACACATGCCTTAAGAGGAGATGAATGACTCTCTCCTGACACCTATTTCTTTCTGTTGATGTTACAGAAAGCTTAACTTGCACATCTAATCTTAAATATTCCCGGTGATCCCAGAAACATTTCTTTTAACCCTTACCTTTCCCTTAAAGGTATTTGCTGCAGGTAAAAGAGATGAAAGGAAAAGGGAGATGAGGCATAGGAGAAAAAAGCAATAGACAGTTTTTCTACAGAGAGTAAACTAGTAAAATGAAACAAAATATACAAATAGTGGTCCTTAAAGACATTAAGGTTTTTTCACTGAATGAGGTGGCAAGGCACTGAATAGTGACACTTAATTATTATTTTAGGATACCTTCTGTCGTGCATCTCTTCTCATGTCTCCTGTTGATATCCTTAGGCTATGTTATGATTTGGTCTCAAGATTAAAGAGCTCTATATTCCTCAGAGTCTTCTTTCTTGAGAAACTTAGATCCCTCTTACATCTCCCTGCTGTTAACTCAGAAGTCTGAATATGATTCCCCAGCTTCTGCCTTTGGTGTCTTATTTTTGTAACTGTGCCTTCTGAAAGTAGCAGGAGCCATCTGTCACTGGTAAAAAGTGACCTGTTCATAGCTTTGGTCCTTGCTCATACTCCCTGAGAAGTTAATTGAAATTATTCTTCCTGAAAGTGACTCTCTTGAGTGCTCTAAGACCTCTGTGAAACACCATGTACTACAATGTCATACAACCACTTAGAATTGACTAACCAGTGCAGTGCACCTGAGGAGCTGACATAGTCTCAATGAATATAGGTCTCCATAGCACAAGGCTACTATATTCATGTCAAGGAGGTGAAAGCAGGTGGTTCATTGATAGTTGCGTGTGTCTCTATCGGAGGAGAGGAAAAGAGAAAAGGATATTTCTCCTCTTAATTTCTCACTAGGTCTGTAACTCTCAGTAGAGTTGAGAGGGGCTTGATATTTTAGATCCCAGCTTCTTATTACTTTGGAAAATTGTACTTTATCTTATCCTGAGTCAATCTTAAGGAGGAAAGAGCTTCTGTTTGCAAGCCGTGGCAATACTTCAGTTACGGGTGTCTGAGCTGTGCCTGCCCACACCTCCCACCAGATTCACCAGCAGCACTGTCTGCCCTGGTAGAACTGGTGTTGTTCCTCCTACCTGCCCAATACACAGATTGTTGCAGTTCTCCACACTTCAGAAGAGTACTGTACTATCTCAGAGAAAGCTTTAATTATAGGTTTGGCATTGGTTTTTATTCTTTCTTTGTATTTTTAGGATCTTTCTCACTCTTTGATACCTGAAAGCTTTGTTCTTTAGACATGTTGGGCAGAGAATGGAAGACAGCAGAAACAGTTTCTCTGCCTTCCCCATTCATGTGGAAATGAAAGAAATGTCTTTTCCAGTAAGATGTGGTGAGCTGAAGTAGGTAATCTCCCCTCATCTGCAAGTTGACTTGCAGATCCTGTTCATAGATCGTGACGTGGTGGCTTGTGATGAGTTCTCTCCCTTCTGACTCTCCAAATCCAGAAGGATTCATGGAGACCACACCTCATGCCCAGTATATAACAAAAAAAGTGTTTTTTATTGGTTAAAAAGGAGCAAGTAAAGGTGTTAACAATCAAATTTGATGGCATCTTAAGCCTCTTCTGAGGCTGGGAGCACCAAAATGATGGCATTAAATGGACCTCTTCTTTGCACAGTCCCATCTGCTATGAGATGCGGGCTGATAGGGTTTCCCCACTTTCATTCCAGTACATGCTCATTTTATACTCCTTCCTTTGCAGCATTACCATCTTATAAACCATGCAGTTGCATTCTGCTTGCACAGAACTAATTACTGATAAACTTCTTGCCAGAACTTTGTCCACAGCCACAAGCCCCTTCTCACGGGCCTGCTACAGCTGCCCTTTTATAAAAGTTATTTTCATCAATGTATAAACATTTGTAAATTTGGATTTTCCCTCTGCAGATTTTCCCTTTGCAACTTTATGCACATTAATCTCAATTCAGATGCTCAGAACACTCACAGCCTCTAAGCTGAAAGTAAGCTGGTTTTCCCTTTTTACATTGACTCTGACTCTAGATAATTTTTGGTGTGTATGTGAGTGAGGCAGAACAAAACTCAGGCTCCCAGGTATTTTAACAGTGTGACCATGCTGACAAAGGTATTTTTGACATCTGAACACTTCAATTTTTTTCCTGATGTCTAGTTAACAGATAATAATATTGGTGTACATTGGTTGTGATAATGGAAGTGTGAAGAATCCCTGGGAGGAACTGCAAAGTTTCTCCTTTCTGTCTTGCAGGTTTGTTTTAATCTTTGCAGAAGCAGTTCTGCTTCACTGTCATTGACGTTCTTGTAATAGATCCACAATATAAATAAATTCTGCCCCTTTCTACCCCTCTCCTTAGAGAACACTTCCTTTTTCTTCTTTTTTTTTTCAATCTCAGAAAAGCAAACCTAAAGGAAAACACTGCAATGATTCATAGGATCTGTGTGGAAGAATGCCGGTTTGGTTTCTGCTGCCAAAAAAGATAAAGGAAGACTGAAAAACCTTCATCCACTTCATTAATTTCTCCTCCTCACCCTTCAGATTTAGCACTAATCTAAAGGAAGTTGCAGCTTATTGAACCAATAGGGATTTCTTTTCTTTCCACCACCCCCCCTGCCCCATGGACTGAAGAATCTTAAGCCTCGTTTGCAATTGCTTATATTCGTCTCCTAAAAAATGCAAAGAGTGACCAGATCTGCCTTTAAAGTAAGAATTCTGTCCTTGGATGCCATCAGGGAGATACATAGAATAAACCAGGTTGGACCATGGACCAAAGAGATGCTAGTTTTCAAGTCATTATCACTGCCTGTGGAAAGCCTGTGCCATGATACTTCTCTTTGCCTTCGGTGTTACAGCACATAATCCAGAACTCAGAATTACTTTCTTCCTAAGTCACTGGCAGTTCCTGTGTTGGATTAAACAGGATTTTCCCCAACTCCAGCAAAGCTGTAGGAATGTGCATCTTCTACATGAGTACACAGCTCAAAATATGTAAATTCACAGGGCAAAAAGCCTCTTAGCCAGTCTGTGGTGAAGAGTATCTGAAAATCTTGAAGGATTTTTTTCTTCCATATTCATGGGGCATGGGGACAGCAAATGGTGTAATTCACCCTGCTTTATGATGTATTGTCTTTCACACCTTGTTGGGGTAGTAAAGTTGCAGGAAAATGGATGAGTATTAAGATAGAATCATAGAATTATAGAATCCTTTAGGCTAGAAAAGACCTTTAAGAGCCTCAAATCCAATTGTAAACCTAACACTGCCAATTCCACCACTAAACCATGTGCCTTCATGCCCCATCTATACATCTTTAAAATACTTCCAGGGATGGTGACTCCGACACTTGCTTGAGGCCTGATCCAGTGCACGACAACTCTTTCAATGAAGAATTTTTCTTAATATCCTACCTATGCCTTCCCTGGTGCAACTTGAGGCCATTTCCCCTTGTCCTGTCACTTGTTAGTTGGAAAAGGGGACTGACCACCCCACCTCACTACAACCTCCTTTTATACAGTTGTAGAGAGTGATTAGGTCTCCCTTGAACGTCTTTTCTCCAGGCTAAACCAACCTCAGTTTCCTCAGAAGCTCCATGTAAGACTTGTGCTCTAGACCCTTTGTTGCTCTTCTTTGGACACAAAGTTATGTTACTGATGTTAATTATTGTTAGTTGTGATTGCGAATGATAGTGGAACTTATTGAAGGGACAATGCAGGAAGACATGTATTTAAGATACCTACCAGTAACAGATCTGGGTGATGGCCTAAAGAAAGGGACAAAATAATGTAAAATCTCTGACTCACTGTCCTTGTGGGTACTGTGTGTGCTTGTGGTATACTGTTCTTAAATAGAAGAACAAATATTCACAGGCTTTGTGAGTGAACTTGAAGAAACTTCTGCTGTGGAGGTGTCTGTTGGTCAAAGGCCAAAAAATCTCAGTTTGATGTAACATGGTCAAAGGGCATTTGCACTCTGCTCCCATGCATTGAAGATCTCCCCAGTGGAGGGACTAGCAGTCCAATACATTCCTAGTTTGTAGTTTATTATTTCCTCCTATACAGACACTAGTTTCAACATGCATAAACAATGGTAGTGAGAAATAACACCAGCTCCATGTCCTCAGAAGTCCAGGTCACACTGGAACTAAAATGATTTGTTTAATATGAACAGAAAGAACATAAATAAATTAAAGACTACTGTGTACTCTGTAAATTTCCTAGAAGAGAGTGGATTGGTGGTTTGATGCTTATTCTCTGAATTTCCATTAAAGAATGAATTTTTTTTTCCTAGTTTCTTGGAACTAAGGGAGTGGAGAAAGGGCCCTGTTCAGGTCCCTGTGGGTGTTCTTGGGATGGCTAACCATGGGCATGTTCTCCAGAGAATTTTTACACAGTTTGGGACAAGCCAGAAGGGGTATGCTGTGACGGGAAGCGGAATGTTTTCCTTTCCTCTTCTCTCCTGTCTTGCTCCTGCTCACCACCACCCCCAGCTCCCCAAATCCCAATTGTTAAACTAAATTATTAGGTTACTAAATTAGTTAGGGTGAGACTGTTCTGCCTGGACAACTAGGCATGCAGAGCTGAAAAATATAACCATAAGCAGAAATATGATTTCTCAACATGTGTATTTACCTTATATGTCTATCATATGATCACCCAATATCTTTCAATTAATGCAATTTATTACTATGAGTTTTCTGCAGCTTTCAGTGACTTCATGTAGCAGAACCATATATGACAGGGCTCTTGAACAGAAAGCTGTAGATTAAGCTATACTTTAAGTATATATGGTGTTATGGCTGGTCATTGATAGTGTAAATACCTATAATTCAATAAACCCGTTAGATTTCTAGCAGCAGTTTAATCTATATAAACTGTCAAATATAGGAGTGAATATTTACAGGTATGCTTAAATTTTCTATCTAGTTAACTGATTAAGGATGCTTTTAAGGATGCCATCTGTCTAGATTCAGGCTTGGTTAAACTGTCTTTATGCTAGAGTTTGTGCCACCTACAACTAAGTGTTTTATCCTTGGAATTGCCTAGGCTGTGTTTTTGTACTTGCACAGTATGTAAGGCTTTAAAATACAAATCTTAATGTCCAGAAAAAGGTTCTGTATGTAAAAATGAGAGACAATTAAACAGTAAGATTCCTAGAAATGACATGGTATATTGAGATAACCCAGACCTCAAAGATATTCATTTATCAATTGTCAGTCACCTAACAAAAGTGTTATCTCACAAGGACACAGTCCTTGGAGTGTGGTGTTGGAATAATTAACTGGCAACTAGGAAAAAACTCACTCTGTGCAAGACTATGTCTAGTTAATCTTTTAAGAAGCATCATTCAATTTTGTATTCAAAGTAGTTTAACTGAAGCTTTAAAATTTTTGCTTGTAAGATGTTAAAGCAACCCTGCAACACAGAAGTGAGGGAAAAGTAACACACAAAAACTCCCGGTTGAGATAAAGAGAGTAAGATAAGCTGGAGAGGGGTTTGGAGCACAAGCCCTATGAGGAGAGGCTGAGGGAGCTGGGGTTGCTTAGTCTGGAGAAGAGGAGGCTCAGGGGAGACCTTATTGCCATCTACAACTACCTGAAGGGTGGTTGTAGATGGCTGGGGGTCAGTCTCTTGTCCCAGGCAACCAGCACCAGAACAAGAGGACACAGTCTCAAGCTGTGCCAGGGGAGGTTTAGGCTGGATGTTAGGAAGAAGTTCTTCACAGAAAGAGTGATTGGCCATTGGAATGGGCTGCCCAAGGAGGTGGTGGAGTCAACATCACTGGAAGTGTTTAAAAAGAAATTGAATGAGGCACTTAGTGCCATGGTTTAGTTGATTAGATGGTTTTGGGTGGTAGGTTGGATTTGATGATCTTGAAGGTCTTTTCCAACCTGGTTAATTCTGTATTCTGTAATTCTGTATTCTGTAACATAAGAGGCTAATATCAATGAGATTGCATAAATACACAATTACCTTAATGTCTCAGTTTAAGGAGCAAGACAGGGTCTCTAACTCTTCTTAAAATAGTTAAGGAAAAACTCTACACAGGATTGGATAGAAATACAGAGTATTATTGGAAGCTTAAATGGAAGTGCTATTCATAAACTACATGCTACAGTGAAAAACCTATAAAATACAAAGAAATCCATAGGCCACTGTTATTCAAGAACCTCCTTAGGCCAAAGTTTCCCCAACCTCCACCAAACACAAATCCAGGCCTCAAATGCCCCACCATACTAAGCCTCTCTGCACCCCCATTACCAAACCCATGTGATGCAGCTCAAATTCGGCTTGCCAGCTTCAGCAACCTGCCAAGGCTGCTCTAAGCTTCACTTTCCTCCGTTGCAAACATAAGAGAGAAGCACTGAGAGAGAGAGAGAGAGGCAAGGAAAGGGGAGATGGGGAAAAAGGGGCAGGAGCAGCTTGTGCTGTTCCCTTATAAATGGGAAATGGAGGCATTCTGGGAATGAACAAAAATTACACTTTCTGGTCCCCCCCAGACCTCTATAGTCCTCCTATAAGACTTCTGTGTTTTTTTTAAAAGCACCAGCTCTCAAACCATGACACTTAGCATGATTACTTTAGCTCAGCCTATTTTCTGAAAAGACCAGCAAAATGCAGAAGAAAACCCCACAGCATAAAAGAAAAGCAGCATGCTACCCCACTCCTACCTGTCTCACAACCATCCCCTTAGAAAAGAACCAACATATAAAACCTGGAGCCCAAAAGCAGCAATCAGAACAGGAAGCCTCTCACGTAACAATCTGAACTTCAAGCCCGTAATACTTTGCTCCAGACAGCACTTTCGTTTTGAAGCTGATATGAGGCAGGATGGTTTTGGAAAACAGCAGCAAATACACAACCTATTGTGGCAATGCCAGCGATGAGCAGTGTGAGCAATCTGGCAGTGCAGTCCTAGAGCCTGACATGGTGGTAGGCCATGCTCAGCATAAGTGCAGAGCCAGCTAGCAGGTTAGCAAAACAGTGCTGTGCCTGCAGCATGTAACTAAAACAAGGCACTGGTAGCTATAAACACAGAAAGTTATCTTGGGACAACAGGACATGCACCTGCATCAACAAACCTCGCATGTCGTTAGTTGTTGGACCAATAATCTATAATAGTGCGATGTGTGGTCACTCATAGGGAACCAATGAAGCCATACCAACGAGGCACTCCGAGTTATATAAGTTGTAGAGGTTCCCTTGCTACACACTTCTGCCTTTCCTTTCCCTCCTTCTTCTTTGCTTTACTTTACTGTGCTATACTCACACCATGGGCCTGCACCATAGGCCTGCAATACTGGAACAATAAAGGAACAACACTCAATCATATTGGTCAGCTGTATTGACTCCAGTCTCCGTCATCTGTAAGTGGCGCCTGAACTTGTGATTTGGGATCCTTGGGCTACGATGCTGCTCGACTCAGCAGAAAGAGGTATGTTCCGAGTGATACAGAAAGCCAGTCGAACCAGCACTGCCCCAGTGCTGACTAAATAAGCAGCGTGCGCTCAGAAAAGGATGTGAATCTCACCTGGGCCTGGTGAGCGACTGGAGGAGGGGCAAGGGGGAGCACTCCTGTTGTAGGGTTGGAAGGGAAAGGCCTCCTCCCCCCCCGAAAAGTGAAAGGAAAAAAAACCTCACAGCTGAATTAGCAAAGCAGGGGGTGCTGTATATTTACAAAGCAATATAGGATATGCAGGGGAATATACAGAATTTACAATATTTATAATATATACAAAAATATACAATAAAGTAGCACAGAAATGAGAGTTCCCTTCTCTGCTGAGGGGGGTTCCCCACCTCTGCTCCCCCTTCTCTCCCCCTTTCCCCAGAGAGGGTTAGAAAGAGAGAAAAGAGAAAAAAAATTAAAAGCAGTTATGTGTTAATTGGAAAGCGGTTAGTACAGGCCTTGCAGTTTATCAGTTTCAAGGTCAAGCCTTGGCCGAAAGCCCAGAACGCTGTGAGCTGCAAAGGGGGAAAAGTAAGACTGACCAGAAAAGTGCAGGAATGCCCAGGATACTCTGCTGCACTCCCAGTTCAAAAGGTGCTTCCCCCCAATCTACCAATGAAATTAGTTTAGATCCGTCTTTCGTTTACAAACATCCGACCACAATATTCCCTTTCTTAAGGGGACAGCCTCAAACGGTCACAACTCCGCAAAACAGAAGAGGCTGTGCTAAACGTCCTCCAAACTATCCTCTCCATGAGAGGTATTACTGGTGATTCTGGGATCTTAAAAGGGCTATTAGCCTGGGCCTGGAATCATCCCCACGGCAACTAAGCTTTTACTTCCGAAGCATGGGACAAAATTGCAGCCCAGCTGTGGGATGAGGTGCTAAATATTTAAAAAGAAGCTTTTCGTGATAGCACCATGTGACGGACTGTCACATACATTGCAATGGAAAAAAGCAGAGCAGTCTACTCCCGATTCAGCTGCTGCAGCATTGGTTCTAACGGAGACGAAAAAGGGAGATTTGAAAGGCACCCCCCGCCCTCCGCCCCCCTCCTCTCTCCCTGCACATCATCTGCCGCTCCCTCAGCATTCTCCTCACAATTTCAATTGCCCACTATTCCTCCTTCTACACGAATTGCGTCTCTCTTACTACCCTCCTTTTGTGTGAAAAAATCTGCTTCTGCTACGTCACTAGCGTAGAAGCGAATCCCGATCAAACTGATAAGGCGTGCAAAATCAAAATGGAGGTCACTACATATGAAGAATTAGAGAAAGAAGATGCCACATCCACCATCTTGGCGAGCACGCCATGACAAGAAAAAAATGTACAGGTTTTAGACTAGATTCAGACACTAGAATGACAATGAAAATCTCTGCACTCTGTCCATGTGTTTCTGCGGAAATTCAAAATATACAGAGTATGTTCTGTTCATTTCCACATAATTACATATTCCCCCCAAAATGAGCTTTATTAAATTCCATTTTCACATAAAAATTTCTCAACTAGAGCATTTAATCATGAAGTTGAGAAAAGAATAGCATTTAATCACTGTTAGAGGAACAGGAGCTTTAGGAAAGGGGTAGAGGGGCATAGAGATACTGATCACCTGAGGAGCCATTCATCTTCAGGTCACTCATTCTCACTGAGGTCTCCTTGGGAATACCCAAGAGCATTTCCTGAATTTCCTTGCTTGCTAGAAATAAACTTGTAGTCTCAGGCCATTGCCTTTGCCTCAGCTGTGACCTGGCAGCTTCAGAAGACAGTCAAAAGCCTGGCTGACTACAAAAATACCAAGGATAGTTAGAGAAAGTGGTATTCCCAACAGGGAGGGAAGCCTCACTCATATGAGAGTGACTTTCTCCATTAAACTGTCCTTTCTGCAAAAAGCCAGAATATTCTAGTTTCCCTATTTCACCAACAATCTTCCCGTGTCAACTCCTCATTAGGATTTGTCTAAGAGATCATGCTTACAGTATGGATGTAAAAATCCCCCAACAACCACACCATCATTTTATCCATGACTTCTTGTATTGACAGGTAAATGCTGTTCACTCTTTTCTGTATCCACTAGTCAACTAATGGCCTGTCCCATGCTTCTCATTGTGATCCCTAATCTCCCACAGAAATGAGGTTTTGTACAGGTTATGTGTGGGGAGAGAGCCTGGCACAGAATCACAGAAAAAGCTGTAGTACTGTCCACAGTTCTTCCTGGGTAAAGGGCATAAAGTGTATGTGTCTAAACTGTGAGAAAGGCTGCAACATTCACCTAAATAACAGAGCAGACCATACATAAAGATACAACTCTGCTTGTTGCCACTCTTGAAAAGCTTCATACCTAACACACTGTTTTTCAGATGTCAGCATGAATCAACCTAAGGACATGAAGGGGAAAACAACCTGCAGTAGTTCTGCAGCTTATCAGCCTTCTGATGTAATTGCTTCGGTGGTGAGCCAGAAACTCTATTTGGTACATCTATGAATATTACACAGTCACACTCTGAGCTAGTTAAGATATAAGAACTCTGCTAGGTACTTTATGAATCATGCTATCTAGATGTGTTAAGTTCTATCAACCACTTTCTGTCATTGAAAAAGCACAACATTATTTTTTGATCTTTGGAAGTAAAAAATCCAGGGGTAAGTAAAACAAATGGTGTTGGTTTTTTGGGTTTGTTTTTGGTTTGGTTTGGTTTGGATTGGGTTTTTTTAATTACTGAGGCTAAATAAAGCACACTTTGAAAGCTGGTAGCAATAGTTGCTTGCATTAGAAAAATTTCAGTTCTAGCATCTTGCTCTGTATGGGTATGTCACCAGAATAGAATAGAATAGAATAGAATAGAATAGAATAGAATAGACCAGACCAGGTTGGAAGAGACCTTTGAGATCAAGTCCAACCTATCATCCAACACCATCTAATCAACTGAACCTTGGCACCAAGTGCCCCATCCAGTCTCTTCCTGAACACCTCCAGTGATGGTGACTCCATCACCTCCCTGGGCAGCCCATTCCAATGGCCAATCACTCTTTCTATGAAGAACTTCTTCCTAACATCCAGCTTAAACCTTCCCTGGCACAGCTTGAGACTGTGTCCATAAATTCTGATGAGGTCAGTGAAGTAGGAGACAGAAAACTGATCAATACAAAACAAATATAATAGAATTATAGAGTCATTTAGACTGGAAAATACCCTTGAGGTCATCAAGGTATTAGTTTCTTCAGTCCTCAGTTATGTTTGATGCCTTTTCCTTAAGGGAAGAAAAGTAACAGCTTGAAAAATTCAAGTTACTTGAGGTATAAAAGTCCTTTTCAAGTTGTGCCCTTTCTGCTGTGCAACTGGAATGAGGTGGCATTCATGTAATTTAAAATTCATTGCATTTTGAAGTATGGGTGAAATGAACTGAAACATAGAAGTACATTTTCTTCTGTAGCACTCTGGAAAATAAGCTGTTGCAGTCAGTCATTTTCTGGAGGAAAAAAAAAAATCCTATTATACTGGGATTTTTATTTGCTGCCAAGGCAGTCTGCTTGGCAGAGTTAATCAAGTGTTGATTCTTGGATTCATTTTCACTTTGTTATGTGAATATGTGATAGCAGAGAGAATAGCTTGTACTGATGAGGTACGCATGTTGTCTTGCTTTTTCCATCTTCACCTTTGCAAAGCTTGGGAAAGTATTGAAATCAAGCCAGAAGGGAGCTAAAAGGAATTAAGCTGCAAAACCTGTGATCAGAGGAGGCAGGTAGAACCATTATGTGCAAGTCTAGACATCTGTCATGTAAGTATTTAGTCTGGGGGAAACCCCTATGGCTTCTGCTGCTTTTTGATGTGGATGCCTTTAGGGGAGCTGTGTGTGGCTAGCAGCCACAGCTTTTCCTCTTTACAGGAAGGAAGAGAATTCTTTCTAAGCAGCATGGATTCTTCAGATGTGGTTATTGCAAAGGCACAATACTCTGAGGACTGGGCACTGCCCTTGGACTGGAATTGTCAATATTTCTCAAAGTCAGATGCACATGCAATCATCCAGACATCAAGTCAGTGCTTGCTTCCTATAGGAAACTGATCTGGTATACTGAGCCTCTCAATGGGTGTCACAAATTCTCCTGCTGTGTGTAATGCCATTTTTCTTTCTACACAACCATTTAAACTCTTTCTATGCTGAGTTGTTATCCTTCCTTCCATCTCTTATTCCCTGGGTTATTGCAAAGCTGCATGTGCAGAATCTCACATAGACAAAGAAACTTGATCGTATTTTTCAATATTCCCTTGTAAAGTTATGCCACCACTTTTTCGTCTTCCCTCCCTCTCTCTAGGTTCACAGTATCACAGTACATTAGAAGTTGGAAGGGACCTCCAGAGATCATCAGGTCCAACCCCCCTGCCAAAGCAGAATCACCTAGAGTAGTCCACAGAGAATGCATCCAGGTGCGTTTTGAATGCCTCCAGAGAAGGAGACTCCACAACATCTCTGAGCAGCCTGTTCCAGTGCTCTGTCACTCTCACTGTAAAGAAGCTTCTCATGTTGAGGTGAAATCTTCTATGTTCAAACTCGTACCTATTCTTCCTTGTCTTATTACTGCGCACCACCCAAAAGAGATTGCCCCCCTCCACTTGATACCCACCCCTCAGATATATATAGACATTGATCAGATCCCCTCTCAGCTTTCTCAAGACTAAACAGCCCCAGGTCTCTCAGTCTCTCTTCATAGGGGAGATGCTCAAGTCCCCTAATCATCCTCGTGGCTCTCCATTGGATTCTTTCCAGCAGATCTGTGTCTTTCTTGAACTGGGGAGTCCAAAACTGGACACAGTATTCCAGGTGTGGTCTCACCAGGGCAGAGTAGAGGGGTAGATGAATGCCCCTAGACCTGCTGGACACACTTTTCTTCATGTGCCCCAGGATACCATTGGCTGTCTTGGCTACAAGGGCACATTGCTGTCTCATGGAGAACTTGCTGTCCACCAGGACTCCAAGATTTGTATCCATGGAGCTGCTTTCCAGCAGGGCAGCCCCTAACCTGTACTGGTGCCTGTTCATTATTAACTTTGCCCAAGACTTTTTCAGTCCCACAATACAAGCTCATAACTAGGTGAAAGATTTCTTCTTTACAGTTTCTGCCATTTGGAGTAGGTTTTTGTAAATGTCTTCCTTGTTGAATTTAATTTTTTTTTATAGTTTTTATTTTTTGGTCAGATGAAAACAAATCCTTTCTCCTATCCCTTTTGCTAGGTTTATCTTTCCCTCCAAAACACTGTAGCTTTTCATGCTTTAGCTACTTTTTCACTTTGAATCTTAGGCCTCAACCCAAAGTCTATTATACAGAAGCTTAGGCTTCTGTCCTTGCTCAGTAATTTTGGAAATGGAAAATGTTAGACCTGAACAACGTTCTGTTAGGTAGTTTCTGAGAGTAGGTAAAAGATATAAACTTACAAATGTTTTAATAAGACACAAGAACCAGTTGAAAGGCTCTGAAGTGTGGTTCAGGAGAGAGTTTGTTTTAAAAGAAATAAATTTTCTCCTTCAGTGAAGACATCATTTTCAGAACCCTGTAAAGAATTAACTAATAACAAAAGTCGTCACTACATTGCCCAAGCAGAGGTGAATTGTAAACATTGCCAATTAGATGAATATCAAAGATTAAATTTCTTCTCATTATATATATATATATATGTGTATATATATATGTGTGTGTGTATATATATATATATATATATATACACATATATATATAACAAGAGTTGTCACTCATGAGATTGAAAAGATGTCTCTTACCCACCTGGTGGAGTGATTGCCTTTGCAGGTACAAAGGCTCAAATCAAGGGTTCACTTGTGTTCTTTCATTATAAGAAAGACATGAATAAAGTGCCTAGTACTCTTTGTCAGTGCCTGTGTCTATCTAATGTTAATAATGGTAGGAATGTTCTTCCATTAGGCATTTAAACCCATAAATGACTTGAGTGAATAGAAATGATTTCCCATCCCTCAAGTGACCAAATTGATTTTTTTATAACTTACAAAGAAGGCAAGTGCCATTAATATTGAACAGGAACGTGTCTGAATGGAGCTTGTGTGATTTCTACAGAAAAGGCAGCCCCTCTCTGAAGCCTGCTGTACACTTAAAATGCTTGACAACCTTTATGTGCTAAGGTTAGTGGTAAGGGCTAAAGCCTATTTCTAAGGAAGTCAGGGCTTCATACTGCCAATATTTTAATGAAATATTGCAGATGCTTTAACAAAAAAGAAAGGGATCCATTCTGTAGCATGAAACTAGAAGCTGATTAAATGAATTAAAATGTAACACAGTGTGGCTTATTCAGCCATCTTTCTGGCTGCATATAAGCATGATGGAACAGCATCTGTACTCTGAGGAGCTGGGTTTCTTGCCCTCTGTTCTGTACCATATGCACAGACTAGTGGTGACCTTGAGATGGGAATTTTGGAGGACAATTTCAAGATCAATTTTTCCAATTTAGCTTCTCTAACTGGAGCTCTAGCTGATAGTACTTTGACATAACTATTATTGACTGTCAAGGTTTTTTATATAGGGTCTTGCTAGACACAGCATTGGTATGAAAGGAGCTTTAAATGAAATCTGAGAATATGTACTGTACTTTCATTCTGTAGCCATCTGTGTGGAAGGACAGGTAATTAATTTAGCATGAAAATTAAAAGGCATAAGTAGAACCTGTTACTGAAGTGAACAGACTCAATAGCAGCCTGATGTTCAGGGGCGGGGGGTGGCTTTCAGCCTGACTCCTGGCTATGAGGCCACTGCCTTCACAGTATAAAGTGTTTAGGCACAGTAGATACCTTCTGCTCATGTCAGTAGTGAGATCAGCCCACATAGAAACCTGATTGAGAGGCAAGGTCAGTACCCAGACAGTGCTGAACCTCTGGCTTCAGCTGTACTACCAGTCCATCAGCTAGCTAGTTAGGACATACTTGAAAGACACAAACGGTGGTCTCCAGCCCACTGCTGAAAATTGTTGAATCCAGACCTTCCAGTATTGCCAAGTCTGAAAACATCTGGTGGCCATATTCTGATCAATTCTGTGTTACCTGTGATGCAGAGTAGCTCAAACCTGCATGGCTGACCTGAGCAGTGACACTCCCAGAAGTAATGGCTTCCACAGAACTGTGTCTCTGGGAGAACAAACTTTCAATTGATATTTGCTCAGTGTCCTGATAAAGCGGCTTGCTGCCCAAAGCAACAGTACTGGCAGCTCTAGATCTTTTCACTAATTCATAGCTGAGGTTGTTGAGGACAGTTTCTGTCCCTAGGTATCCCTCCACATAGCCTCAAATCCTTCCATCAGCAGGACTGTGCAAAGCTAGTTCCTTCTCAGCACTTATCAGGATTCTCACACTGCATTGCAGTCTCTTTTGTAACATCAGTCTTTTCCTTCCATGAAGCCCCAGAATCTAATAAGCAGCTGTGAGTAAATACAACACAACAACACTGATTCACCTTCATTTGTAGATTTTTACTTGCTAGTTTGTTTTTGTTGCTTATTTGTACTGGCAACTCCTCAAGCAGGCAAAATCCACACACCTCTGTTGCTGATAAAGAAGTATAAACTTAAAGAAGTGACAAGGTATTTTCTGACTGAAAAGCATTTGTGCTGGATTATTTCTTTAATATGGAATTGCACTGAAGGGGACACAGAGACCTAACCATGAGTTTACTACTACTAAATAACTGAAATGCCATATGAAATGTCAATGGAGATCTTGGAATAATTATACCTGCTAAACCCCTCCAATTAAGATGTTACTTTCCACCACAGACAGTGAGACAGATTCTGTATCCAAGGTAACTCCACAAAGCACTTCAGGGACAGATTGAATTTATACTCCAGCAAAAGATAGTAGAACTGATATTAATAATGTCAGAGAATCACAGAATTGTAGAATCATTTGGTATGAAGGGACCTTAAAGATCATCTAGTTCCTACCACTCTGCCATTGGCAGAGACACCTTCTACTAGACCGAGTTTCTCAAGGCTTCATCCAACCTGGGTTGGAACAATTCCAGGGTTGGAGCCTCCATAACTTCACGGGGCAACCTCCAGTGTTTCACCACCCTCACGGTGAAGAATTTTCTCTTAATTTAAAACTATCTTTTCCCAGTTTAGAGCCACTACTCTTGTCTGGTCACTTCACACCTCTGTAAAAAGTCCCTTTCCAGCTGTCCTGTAGGCCTCCCCCAAATACTGGAAAGCTGCTACATGGTCTTTTGGGAGCATTCTTTTTTCTAGGTTGAGCAACCCTGGCTGTCACAGTTCTTTTATGGTAGTAGCCCACCAGGAATGTGTGAAAAAAAATTTGCCAAAGATATTTATATAGTAAACTGAGGTAAGCTCAATAAAAGTATATTTTACAGTCCAAAACCTTCTAAGGATCATTCACCAACATTTAGACTTTTCATACAGCAGCATCACTATTGTTGGATTCTATCTTTCATGCTCCTTGTCAAAACTGAAATCACTGCAGTTAGGTATTTAAAAAGCTTGGGCTGTGACCTTTTTAACCTCTTGTCACATGGAAGATGCAAAAGCACACAAGTTTCAGCCTTTGCCTTTAGAGTATGTTCAGGGTGGAAGCACACTGGCAGATCCACCTCATTTTAGTTCTGTGTAGCACTGTCCTTTAATTCCTCAATTCTCATTATAGCGAGCACAGTAAATAAAAAGCATATATGCAAGCAGATGAGAAATATGGAGGAAGGATGAGAGGAATAGCAAATGTAAACTCCCACTAAAGTTATACAAACTTAATATAACTTACATACCCATTTTATAAAACTCTACAACAGAAGACCTCCCGAAGACACAAGTGACCAGGGCATTTTCAATGTCTCGTTAAGGTGGTTCCTATTCACAAATAATTTCGTAATTATGATAGAGTCACACAGGACTCATTGTCCATAATTACAGTCAGAGAAGCTGGACTTCATAATAGGAAGAAGATGTTGGGTGGTTATAATAAACCCATGGACATAAGGCTCATCTATTGAGATTTTCAATTTGTATCTTTGTATCCCACTGAGATTTATGGGGGCCAATTTTTTTCGTTCCCTTCTAAAGTCCTTAAATTTAATTGTAGAGCTCTAAAACTATGGCCAATTGTATCAGGGAGACTCTATTGTGTTTTCTAAATCAGAAAATTAGATATATAGTAACAGCTTAATGAACCATTAAGTACATTGGAAGTGAAAGAAGAAAGCCCCCATTTACTGTATCCTATTTTTATTTAATATTTGGGGCCAGATGTTAAAATTGTATAACAGGGTGAAGCTTCCCAGAAAATTGCAACTCAATTATCTGAAGAAAATCATGAGCTCAATCACCCCTGTGCCCTAGGATAGTAACCATGGTGAAAAGTGATGAATCAGCATTTTAGGGCAGTGGAGCACTGGGGTCCAGAAGCGGTGGAAGTTATAGAGGCACAACAGGCACCATTTGCACTGCACTATGTTGCAGTAACCTACGGAGCTCTGTGTGTACATCATCAGGACTCTGTTTAGAAGCCTCTCACATTGCATGCATGAACCTACTCCACGACTCCTTTTGGAGGCCTGAGAACTGATGTCCTGTAGTAGTTTCTGTAAAATGACAGCAAGTCAGATGCAGATATTACATCTTAGTAGCAGAACCTACGGTGACTTGCTACAACTCCCACCAGCTATTACATTGCACTGTGAGATGTATTTTGAAAGAGCAGTTTATCCTGCAGAGCACAGATAACTGCATTTCTTAGGCCTTTTTTCCTCTTATGATGTTAAAATGGACTTTAACCACATTAGGCTAAGTGTAGCTGATCTGTAATGTAACTTGCCCTTGTGCTGAAAGGTCTGAGACTTAATGCAGTGCCTCTGTAAAGACTAATAGCTATGAGAGTCAAAACAAATATTTCTACCAGAAAAAAATATTTTTAAATTGTGCCTGCATGGTGCCTGTGTGTTTTGCAGAAAATCTTTCTTTGTCTTATCTGGACTCAAGTTCATTTCATTTCAGTTCACTCCTTACTCTCTACCATCACTGTCCTTTACTAGGCAATGTTTTTGCTTCTCTTCTTGTGAGCTTGCACATTGGAGTGACTTTGGTGTCTTGACCTAACATTTTTTGTTAAGTATACTTTTATATTTTTTTAAAGTGGTGTAAGACTGCTTTCTCTTCAATACTATATGCCCCTTAAAAAAATCACAAAAAATGTCTCGGCTTCCCCATGGTGGCTACTGAATTTGTTCATCAGCCCTACTACTTGTCATGGATTTTACTTAACAGATCTGCAGAGCTATCTAGTAGCGATATGGATTTTTTTTGTGTGTGTGTGTGTATACTACTAATGTGAGGGATCAGCTCAGAATTTAGCTGTAGGGCCTCTGGGAATATTTATCCCGGAATATTGCTGATTCTCAGGCCTAGTGACACATCATGCCCTCTCAGCTCTGGAACCTGCAGTCTTCTCTCTCAATTATATTGTGCACAAGCATTGGTAGCTTGTGTCCCTTCAGCTGCAAGCTGAGTGTTCACAGCACTTGGGAGTACAGTGCCCCAGTGAATGAAGCTGAAGTTTCTGTTTGTCCTTTCTGATTCAGATTAACAATATGCAATTATTGGCTCATATTCTGTCATTCTCTCTTCATATGAGGAATCAATGACATTAATTGAGAGAATTCTTTTTTCCCCTATGAAAGATTATAGCTTTCCTGGAGTAATTTCCGGAGTTTAGGTAACTGCCTTTCACTGATAACACCAATTTAGCTCCTTTCTTTCACACACTCTTCCTATTGCAGGAAACCTGTGAGATGATTTTATTTAATTTCTAAAATGCTGGTTTTGTCCTAGAGGAAGTCAGCTAAGAATATAAATGCATTTCTTGTTTTCTCCCTAGATTTATTTGCTGTCAGAATCAGTGCACCTGGCACAATCAAAGTACAGTCATAACATGGGCAAAGCATCAAATGATCTTCACATTAGGGGTGGAGCAGTGGCTGATGTCAAATGATGTTCATATTGAAGAAGCCTGTAAAGCCTGGCAAAGGGATTTAACCCACCATGACACTTGTATTTGGATGCTAATCAGAGTGACAGAACAAAAATGTTTAACATGCAGGCTTATAAAACCAATGCTTTACTTGACTTTCTTTTGACAGCATTTTCAATGAAGGTAACATTTGATCCTGTGAAACTGGTTGTCTGCAATTTTTGACATGAGTACTTAAGTCTTTCTGTTGTGGTTTTTTTTTAAACATTCCTTGGCAATATATAGTAGAATTATCTGATCTAACTATTTTAGTCCATTCGACCACTTGCTTCCAATTACTTCCCCCCACCTTTGAACTAAATAACTGCAAACCCTGATGCTTGATACCTATTAATCACCTACTTGAAGCATCAGTCTTGTGAAGATGAGAAATGACCACCTAATGACTTGATTTCTACAGAGAGACAGCTGAGAAACATGCCATACTGAGAGTTATATATGGGAAACAGCATTACCAGAGTCTTCACTTGCCTCCTAGCTGTGTCTGAAGTACAAAAAAACATCCTTCAGCGCCCTACTGATACATCCTTCTCCCATGGCTGCTGGCTCTGACTTTAAGATCATCCCCCATTTCACAATTAGCAACACTGCCTTTTCCCCTTCACAGCTTTCAGAAATTTATACAGGAGTAATCAGAACAAAGCCCTTGATGTTTTAAGTTCTCTTTTATGTTTTCAGAAGCGTTTCATTAATGGGTTGAAATTAGAAACTCCTGGGTTTTTTTCTGTTCACATATACACGCGTGTAAATAAATCAGGGAGAGACAGAAGTTCAATGCATGAACTATCTCCCACAGAGATCCAATTAAAGCTTTCTGGGTTAGATATTATTCTGGAGAAAAAACAGCCTCAGGTTTTCACAGCTGAATCACAAGCATGTACTTTTCATAAAGCATATGCATATACTCAGTGTTTTGCAACCTAATTGCGGTCCTGGGTTTAAATGATTCACATGTTGCACTGAAGTTTGCTTTTTTATGGCACTCTGGAAAAGCCAACAGATTCAGGACAGGTTGGAGAATTATGAAGGTTATCAAGACCAAAGTAGCATCAAAATTTTTCTGCCTTGTGACATGCATTATTAAACAGTAATAAATGTCTTAGAATGTCTCACTGCTTAATTACCTATTTTGAAACTGAATTATTAGGAGCAGACATTTTTAGCTTTAACTAAGAGACCTTGTGTTGTGAAGACCTCTGTATTAAGTTATCCAAGAGGGTGTTTTTGCCTGTATTTCAAGCGTTACCACCTGCTTTTCTAACTATCTAATATTTTGTTTCTGCTGTATGGTTGTCCCTGGGTGCAGGATGTTACCCCAGGGTAGAGACAGAAAACTGATGTGCTAGCATTTTTAAATGAAATCCTGGCTTTTATTTCCTTCCTTGCAGCCCAGCTTTCTCATTCCATACTCGCCAGTTCAGAGGAGTAAGGGAATTTGCCAGGTCTGATGGATGTGATAAAAAGACAAGGCACCAAAGAATTGTCATGCTATGACTGCTATACTAAATTGCAACAGTGACTTCACTGGCCCAATAGTTTTCCTTTCATAGAAATCAAACCTCAGTGGAAGAGGCCTGGCAACAGTCAGTGGTGGGTAATTACATATAAAGTTGTACCTGCTTGTACAACTTTTGCTAACTCTTTCCTTCCATCAACTTGTGCAGAAGTTATTGTGAGCCAAACAAAAGTTTGAGGTTTATGTTAAATCATTGCCATTGGAGACACTTAACACAGTTGTGGGTTTCCCAGGACCTACATCCTATCCAGCTGTCTAACATTTTTGTAAGATGCTACATTATTTCCTCAGTTACATTTATGGCAATGGTTAACTGTATGTTTAAAAAATAATTATTCTGCCTTTGGGTTTCACAGATGATCCCTTGAGAGAAGATAAAAAGGAGAATCTAATTTACTTCTTTTTATTGCATATTCTTTTATGTGCCAAACCCCCTTCTTTAAGTTGATAGCCTGTTTTTCTTTACTGATTCATCATTGTAAAAGCCTTTCATTATCATTGTTAGTCTCTGAATATGCTTCAGTATCTTCGAGGACTTCTTTTGAGGTTAGGGTTATGAGGAGTGCAAATGATGGTTACATTGTACAATGGGATTATGGAAGGATAATTATGGAAAAAAAGCAGTGAGAGCAAGAGGGTCAAGGCACTGCAGTAACAAAGGGAAGAGTGAAAAGGAGTGAAAGGAGAAAACACAATGCAGGTGAAAAATAATGGGGCAAGTAAATCATTAGCTACTGTATTATAATGGTGCCCAGGGATACCAAGTGACTGTAGGAGGCAGACAAGCTTTCCATCAATTAAGAATACAAAACTTGGGAAAAAATACAAAGAGGAAAGAAAACACAAATCATTACATGGCAGGTATCTTAGGCCCCTGTTAGTCTCAGAAAATAAAATTAAAGACTATTGAGAATGAAATCGAATACTTCATCCTGGGGAAAAGCAGGGGTCAGATATTGTCTTCAAGACTCTCCAGACCAGGCTGGGATTTAGAGGATGGCATTATCAAATGATAGGTAATGAAAGAACAGCTCTCTCCTTGGGCACTGTCCAATTTTTCTCTCACAAAACAGGCAACGTGGAGTGTTCAAATAAAGGGAGAAACAGTATTAAAATTTCCTGCTAGAAATTATAGGATTTGTGTGGTAGGCCCTACTTGTGCGAAATTGCCACAATCCTGGCATGTGCTGTTTCATCCAAAGCCAGTGTTTTGAACTGTTACTGGGCAGTGTGGCCCCATACTGCCAAATTCTGTCATCAGTATGACTAGGACAATCCACATGCAGTTGAGACTCTGCAGGCAGATGGACTAGGCTTTCAGGTTGTTGATGCTGGTCATGAATCTGGTAAGACAAGAGAAACAGAAGGCAGAAAGTGATAATTTCTGAGTATTTTTTTTGAAGCAGGTTCTCTCAAGAAAAGGGGACTTTCTAAAGCATATGAACTGTGGAAGACATAAACATTTTTCCCAAATGACTCAAGCAGAAAGATGACTGAAGGGAGGAAAATTTTCTTCTGCAGCAAGTTCCCTCTATGGAGGTCTGACTCTGGGCTCAGCAAGCTAGTCGATAATCAACACTGTCAACAAGAGATGCTAGGTAATGGAGCAGGCAGAAAATGAAGGTAATGCTCATGCAGATTTCACTTTTGGACTTCAGAAGAATGGTGTTGTGAAGAAGAAGAGATGATGTGTGACAGGATACTGAGACACAGAAACCGTGGAACCATGGAACAGTTTTGTGTTGGAAGGGACTTTTAAAGGTGCTGTAGTCCAACTCCCACCCTGAAATGAGCAGTAACATCTTCAGCTAGATCAGGTGGCTCGGAGCTCTGTCCAATGTGATCCTGAATGTTTCCAGGGATAAAGTATCGATAGCCTTTCTGGGCAACCCATTCCAGTGTTTCAACACTCCCATCATAAAAAATATTTTCCTTAATGTAGTATAAATCTGCCCTCATTTAGTTTAAAACCATTACCTCTTGACATAGTACAACAGGCCCTGATAAAAAAAAACAATCATTCC
Source organism: Melanerpes formicivorus (assembly GCF_026170545.1). Lineage (NCBI taxonomy): Eukaryota > Metazoa > Chordata > Aves > Piciformes > Picidae > Melanerpes > Melanerpes formicivorus. The sequence goes on along the minus strand of NW_027142353.1, from coordinate 49,511,997 downwards.
CATCTTTAAGTATTGAAAGACCACAGTGAGGTCTCCCCAGAGTATTCTCTTCTCTAGGCTGAACTACTCCAGATCTCTTGGCCTTCATAGGAGAAATATGAACAGCTCCTTCCAATTGCAAAACAAATTATAAAGGTGTTAAATTGATTTTCCAATCCAGATAATATCAGTGACAATTTCATTAGGTAGAGGCATTTGGATGCTATTTGGATCCCTGATAATTAGTAATAATGATACATTTATAGTGTTTAGACATTGGCTATTCATTTCACAGACATCACAAAACTTCAGGTTTAGCTCACTTGCTCTTTCTTCCCTATCCTATTATGCAGTACTGAAACCCCTGAGAGTATATTTAAAATCAACTCTTCCTTGATCCTTCCAAACTCATACCCACAAATAAGTATTACAAAAGCATCTCCTGCACTTTCTGCTTCTGTCAAGGGAGGAAGCCTCTCCTCTTTGCTCAGACTAACTCACCATGTTATACCAAGGCTGACCTAGGTTTTTTCTCATCTGGTATGACTGATGTTTTAAATATTTATAAACCATTGATCATACTGAGGCATCTGCTGTCAGTTTGAGCATTTTCTCTTTTTTTTCTTCAGTGAAATTGTGCAGCAATTACTTGCTCTGTTTCTAGGTGCAATGCACCTAGAGGGGCAGAACTTCAGGTGTGTACATAAAAGCAGCACTGCAGAAGGTGGTGGAGTTTTGCTGGCTGACCTATACCTAACGATGCAGTCCCTTGTGAATTTGCTTGTTGGAGTTTGGTTTAAGCTTTAGGATTTTTTGTAGCTAATTGTGAGACACTGGAACAGGTTGCCCAGGGAGGTGGTGGAAGCCACATCCCTGGAGGTTTTTAAGGCCAGGCTGGATGTGTCTCTGAGCGACCTGATCTAGCGTGAGGTGTCCCTGCCCATGGCAGGGGGGTTGGAACTAGATCCTTGAGGCTCCTTCCAACCGTAACAATTCTGTGATTCTATTTGGTAACAACTGTTACAAGCCCAGGCTGTGAACAGAGTAGATAACAGAAGTACTTGCCTACCAACCTTATTCTTAATCAATATTAGGTCTTAAAAAATCAAAACAACAAAATCACCGCATCTCAGAAAAACACGAGTCCCTCACCAGGATGCAGTGCTAAGTAATTTGTTCCTAAGCTGCCTCAAGGCTTTGCTAACCTATAAGCTCATTGTTATATGTTCCTGTAAAGCTGTTGCTGTGAAGCAGCACTGCTGTTCAACTCACTGCCTCTTTGGGCAAGGTGCTTTGCATTGGAAAGTGCCAGTGAACTTCAGAAAGTAAATAAAAGGTTGAACCAAGCACCAAACTATATGTGGAGGTGTGAAAAAAGAAAGTGTGTAAATGTCACAGTATTGATGTTTGAGGGCACAAAGTGTGTATAAAGGAGTATAAATTAGTGGGTACAAATTCTGCAACATTTCTTGCTTCCTCTGGGACCCATGGGGATGCCATCACAATTTGGCTGGAACACACATTTGGCAAGGCCACTACATTGTTGCATTGACCAAATGCCTGACAGACACAGGAATGATGTTTTTTTCTCATAGAGTCAATGTCTTGGGTAACTTTTCAGGTCATCTCTTGGGTTTTACTCCCAGGGAATGGAGGAGATGTAATTGACTGTAAGCATCTCCACATGGGCTTTTATCTACGAACCACTGTCTGGTGGCATACATATGGTGGCACAGCCTGTGCATCTGACTTAGATTGTTACATCCATCCAGCACAGCAGAGCTTTCCCTGGACTAGACCACATTGGTACATCCACCTCCATTGAGGTCATCTGATCTCTCTTTGCAGCTGTATTCTTAATATTATGCAGTCCTGCTGGGACTGGGGGCACTGTGCCCCCTCTCCCTGTTGTAGCCAGTAACCATCTCTTACACACCAGTGATCTTAACAGCTGCATCTCACTTCTGCCCTCTTAGGACATGTCTGGAGACACCTTCTGAAATGACTCCTTATCAGAAACCTTTCTTACACCAGATAATATTTGAATATCAGATGCTAATATTATTTTTTATTGTCTATGAACATTGCTGATTTTAATGACATTATATATTTTGTGACCATTTTTAAAGGTGAATTCAGTGCCATGTTGCTGTTGACTGGAATGAAGGAGTTGTAGGATTGGTAATAGCCATTTGAATAGTCCCTGGTTACTTTCTGGGTGTTCTTTACCAGCATGTGTTCTGGCCAAATCTGACACCACAGGGAAAGCTTCCTACTCCTAGCAAACCCCACAAAATCTTAGGAAATTGAGCACTTCCAGGACCAGGGTTTTTGTCATCATTCTTGAGGAGGTCATCTTCTATAGTCTGCAAATCCCTGAATTCCTGCTCAGTCCATGGAGGGGAGTAGACACAGAAGGACCAATCAAAAGACTGACAGCAGCGTTTCTTTCTGGAGTGTATTGTAAGCATTGAAAAAATGTAGGTGGCCTATTCAAACAAAATTTTGGGTTTGTTTTTGGATTGTTTGTGTGTGTGTGTATGTGTGTGTGTGTGTGTGTGATTGGGCAGTGACTGGCTGGAAAGCAGCCCTGAGGAGGGAGACTTGGGGATGCTGGTGGACGAGAAGCTCAACATGAGCTCTCAATGTGCACTTGCAGCCCACAAAGCCAATCAGATCCTGGGCTGCATCAGGAGAAGTGTGACTAGCAGGTCGAGGGAGGTGATCCTCCCCCTCTACTCAGCTCCAGTGAGACCACACCTGGAGTACTGTGTCCAGTTCTGGAGCCCCTATTACAAGAGGGATGTGGAGGTGCTGGAACGTGTCCAGAGAAGGGCCACAAGGATGATCAGAGGGCTGGAGCACCTCTCCTATGAGGACAGATTGAGGGAGTTGGGGCTGTTCAGTCTGGAGAAGAGAAGGCTCCCAGGTGACCTAATTGTGGCCTTCCAGTATCTGAAGGGGGCCTACAAGAAGGCTGGGGAAGGACTTCTCAGGATCTCAGGTAGTGATAGGACTAGGGGGAATGGAATGAAGCTGGAGGTGGGGAGATTCAGGCTAGATGTGAGGAGGAAGTTCTTCACCATGAGAGTGGTGAAGCTCTGGAATGGGTTGTCCAAGGAGGTGGTTGGGGTGCTGTCCCTGGGGGTGTTTAAGAGCAGGCTGGATGAGGCTCTGTCCAGCCTGATCTAGTGTGGGGTGTCCCTGCCCATGGCAGGGGGGTTGGAACTAGATGATCCTTGTGGTCCCTTCCAACCCTAACTGATACTACTATGATAGTTTTTATTTTTACTTTTATTTTTTAATTTTATTTTTCAGTTTCATTATGTTCTTCTTGTGGAGGGCACAGTTATTCTTAACCTTTTCCTGTTCATTAGGTTTGTTGGAAATGTATCTCTAATCTTAGATAGAAAATCCTGTAATAAGGGTGCGTACCCCAAAGAAGGCATAAGAACCCCATTTGTCATACATGTTGCTATCTCTATTTGCTGATGCCTCCAACAATGTAGGACAGAATATGATTCTTGAGTTTAATACTGGCTGTTTATTAAATATTAGAAATACTTGTGGTGACTCTCAAAGATTAGAAATACTTGTGGGTCATTCTCTTTGGATCTTCTTTGAGAGGTTATTCAAACTTCAGTGAGATTTGTGTGTGCAGAGTGACATGTTTCAGTTACACACACCTGCTTACACATCAGCCTCATTGCACACCAGGATCACTGTGGCTTAGGGAATGCTATTAATATCTGTTTTCATCTAAGGGATTTGGGATTGTAAAACAGCTGAATGGAAGCAGTCTGCTGTGAATAGTAAAGTCAGACAGACCATGTTCATGTGTGACTGTTTGAGGCTGTGCCTTTAAGAAAGGGACACTGTGACTGAATGCTTTATAAACAAAGGACAGGTCTAAACTAATTTCATCGGTGGATTGGCAGAGTACTGCCTTGAGTTTTGATTCCCAGAGTGACTTTTCTCAGTCTTGCACTTTTTCCCCCTCCTTTCGCATCTTGCGGCTTCTGGGCCTTCTGCCAGACTGACCTTGGAACTGATAAAGCGTGAGGCCTGCAAAAAACTTACTAACACATTTGCTTTAATTATAACTGCTTTTAATTAACAATTGCTCTTTTTCTCTCTTTCTAACCCTCTCTGGGGAAAAGGGGGAGAGAAGGGGGTACAGGAGGGGAAAACCCTTCCCCCTGGCAGGGGAGGAGAATCTCGTTCCTGTGTTACTTTGTTGTATTTTTCTGTGTATATATTGTAAATACTGTAAATTGTGTATATAACCTGCATTTCCTAAACTGCTTTGTAAATACAGCACATTCCTTTGCTCATCTGGCTGTGGTTTTCTTTCAGTTTCATTTTTTTTTCCCTTCACTTACAGGGGGGGAGAAGGCTGAGGCCTTCCCCTCAACCCGGGACATTCATGGCACAAGCTCTTGTGCTCTATAGTCAAATTTGCACTAAAAGTTACAGTATCACAGTATCACAGTATCACCAAGGTTGGATGAGACCTCAAGGATCATCGAGTCCAACCTGTCACCACAGACCCATGACTAGACCATGGCACCAAGTGCCACGTCCAATCTCCTCTTGAACACATCAAGCATAGTGTAGGTTAGTAGGTGCTGGTATTAGTTACCTGGTTCTTGGCCAGCATGCATCAGCTCAGGGACTCATACACCCACTATGCCTAGATGCTTTTAAAACAAGCAGTTGCCACCTCTGGAGATGGTGCTTGAAGCACCTATAGTCCATTGTAACCCACACAAGTCTTAAACTCTGAAACTTCTTCCTTTCCTATGTGAATTGCAGTCACCAGTTTATGAGGAGAAAGAGAAAGAAAAAAAAATTAAAAAACCAAAACCAACCAACTAACAAACCAACCAAACCCACTTTGATTGGGAAACACAAAAGCAAACCTCTCTACCCTTTGAATTCCCTTGTAGTTTGTAGGGAGCAGAAAGAGGATGAGGGTGAGGATTTCTGTTTTTCTGGAAGAGTACTGTGAGAGTCACAATCATAGGAAGGAGGATTTAGGCATACGGGTTTGGTACAATCCTTCTGAAAGGCACCTGCGTTATTAAGCAGGATCTATGTCACCCATATCAGATATTTTCACTCCTTCTGCAATGGACAGCTCATCTCTGCATTTTTTTTTGGACTGTAGAGTGAGGCAGTGATAGCTGACTATCTTCTAGGGCTAGGAGATAGCATCTTAATAAAAATTTCTGTTAAGTACTTTTCAATAAATAATAAGCATGAAGGGGAAAGAAATTTTGAAGCTGTCAATCAGCCAGCTTGATCTTAGACAAACGTATTTTCCTTGAGTAGAAATGGAAAATTCACTTTCTCTAAGTTACACTGTCTGAATGGGATTCCAGAGGGCTATGTGAGGTGAAGGTTAATCTTCTCATGCAGTAATAACATACTCCAGCTTTGCACAAATGAATAACTCCCTTATACCTTATAACATATAAGGACAAGAAGGAGTTTTACATCATTGAGTCTGACCAATTTCACAAGCTATTCCATTTCATGCAGTTAACCATGTATGAAGACACTTTGTCTGACTGTGGAATGTCTTTCAGAATGGTTATTAAGGCTAAAATTGAAGACATCTAAAGGTGAAGGATCTTGCACCTCTCTTGCTTATCCATTTTATTGGGAAATAATCCTTACTTTTAAACATGCATGTATAATTTCTTATTGAAATGCATATAGCTTCAGCTTCCAAATATGTCCACAAAGTCTTCCAACTATGCCTTTCTCCACTAATTTAAAACATCTTGAGTATCCAAATTTTGCTACCTGTAAAGGTACTTAGGCATAGGCAGCCTGCCACCAGTCATTCTATTTGTGACACGTTGAAGAATCTGATCCTGTCAAGTTTTTCACTGTAAAACATTTCTTCTCATTCTCAAGGGTCTCACAGAAAGTCTACATTTAGGATATATGTACCTCTATCTCAGGTTCTTTCCCTGAGTCTTTCAAGACTTGTCTTTTAAGACTTGTATTTTAAATTTCTTTTCTAGCATCATGTTATAACTTTTCTGAACTCTTACTTCATGTACTTTCAGGTGTTATCACCACAGCTATCTGATCTGTCCTCATAGTTCTTACCTGATTTCCTCAAGAGTTGTGAACGAAGTTTCCCTAGTACCTATATCTTTCTGAAGTCTAGCTAGCTCAATACTTACTAGAGCTACTGTTCTTTCATATGACACTAGACAGTTGTCTAGTCTCCCCTGGATGCAGTACAATATCCAGCAGATCAATTTAGGAAATAAAAAATCCATTTATGTTCCAAAACACTCACTCATACATATTTCCAATGCATGTGTGGCTGAAGAACATACAAAATTATACAGAATTGAATTGAAATGTGCTTGGCACTTGCCATAAGTATTGCTTACAGACTTTTTTTTGCTTCTGCAGAGTGGATATCATGATGGATATGATTATTCTCCAGCTAAACTGCTTCTATGCTAGCCTAAGAAGAGCTTTATATATGACTGTGAAACAAAACTGCATGGTTAAAAAAATCTGTCCTTCCATCTCCCCTTGGGCACATTTGATGTATGATGCCAATTCCTATACGTATTTCTCACAAATCTCCATCTCGGAGACATTTATCAATAGGAAAAAATTATTTCAGATGACATTAAATATATCCTTCAAAATTAATGTTTTAAACACAATGCAATATTGCAATTATATGCTTTTGCCCTTGCCATATAAATCTTGATTCTTGTTGTGGTTTGAGCCTTAACTGGAATTTAAGAGCTCAGATGGTAGCAAACTGAGAATTCTTCTCTGCTCCCCCTTCCTTTTTCCCCCATCATAAAAAAAGAGGAAAGAATAGGGGGAGGGGGAAAGGGGAAGTAGAAAAAAAGGGAAGGAGGGAAATGTACCAAAAAAATAATTTGGAGTCAGTTTGGAAGTAGGACAAGTAAATTTTTTTAACAAAATATATATATATACCAATAGCAGGAAGAGTTACAAGAGTAAGGAATAAGGATGAATAGGAGAATATGCAAAACCAAATTTGGATGGCCTTGTATCTCCCTCGGTGTATGTGGATTTCAGCCCTTTAGAGAAGTGTGGGTGTGGCAGGGAGAAGACCAGGCCTGACCACATGGCAGAACCAGGAGGCCAGCAGCAGCTGTGGATCCTTTTGAACAGGCGAGGCAGGAGCAAAGAGACAGATGGCCGCCATGCCCTCCCCTTTATAGCCTTGCTGGACAGGAAGGGGGAGTGGAACAGATCAACTTAGACCCAGGGGACCCCTCCTCCTTGGAAGGAGAAACCAAATCCACCTGGATCAGGTTTCTTTTGTCCCCTGGGGGAAGCAGGGCTTTCGCAACCCTTCCCCCACCAGGATGGGTGTAACCCAGTACAGTTCTACATACTTGAATTGTGTTTGGTAAGACCAATGTTCATACAACCTTTAGTAACTGATGCATCATGTTAGTAGTGGAAATTTGTTGTTTCAGAAGAACTGATAGCTTAGAAGTAGCCTATGTTAATGTAGATTACTGGTACATGAGAGTAGATCAGACCTGTTTGGCCTAGAAGTGTAACTAATGTAACTGTGAATGTTGGATGTAAGCAGACAAACATTCAGGTGAGACTTCTTTTTTGCTCCATGTGCTGTTCTTACATTGTCATCCATCTGAACTGGTAATGTGGGGGAGACTTGACAGAGCCAATGACATCATGCATATTGTTTTTCTTGATTTTGTTAATGCACCACCACATTCCTCATCTGATTTTGTCTCCTCAGCTGATACCTGCCTTTGATCAAATTTGGATGACTAAGTAAAGCAACTGTATATGAACTAGCTGTATACATGGCTGTTATAGCTTCCTTTTATATGGAACCTAAACCCTTCCGAGACAATGATTCTCATAAAAAACTTAGGTCTAAATTAGGTCAAGCATATGGTACCCTAAAAATGCCTATTTCTGTCATAACCATCAATTTTAAGGTGAAAGGCTCAGCTGTGGATGTATATGTGTACTGAATGCTTATAAATATCTAAAGGGTAAAGGTCATGAAGATGGGGTTGGGCTCTTTTCATTGGTGCCAAATTAGGTGACAAAATTAATAGACGAGGGGCGAGCAACTGATGTCATTTACCTGGACCTGAGCAAAGCCTTCGACACTGTCCCACACCACATCCTGGTCTCCAAACTGGTGACACATGGGTTTGATGGGTGGACCACTAGATGGATAAGGAACTGGCTTGATGGCCGCACCCAAAGAGTGGCTGTCAATGGCTCCATGTCCCAGTGGAGGCCAGTGACAAGTGGAGTCCCTCAGGGATCAGTCCTGGGACCTGTCTTATTCAACATCTTTGTGGGGGACATGGACAGTGGCATTGAGTGCACCCTCAGCAAGTTTGCTGATGACACCAAGCTGTGTGGTGCAGCAGACACGCTGGAGGGAAGGGAGGCCATCCAGAGGGACCTTGACAGGCTGGAGAGGTGGGCACAGGCCAACCTCATGAAGTTCAATAAGAGCAAGTGCAGGGTCCTGCATCTGGGTCGAGGCAATCCCAGGCACAAATACAGGCTGGGCAGTGACTGGCTGGAGGGTAGCCCTGAGGAGAGAGACTTGGGGGTGCTGGTGGACAAAAAGCTCAACATGAGCTCTCAGTGTGCACTTGCAGCCCGCAAAGCCAATCAGATCCTGGGCTGCATCAGGAGAAGTGTGGCTAGCAGGTCGAGGGAGGTGATCCTCCCCCTCTACTCAGCCCTGGTGAGACCCCACCTGGAGTACTGTGTCCAGTTCTGGAGCCCCTATTACAAGAGGGATGTGGAGGTGCTGGAACGTGTCCAGAGAAGGGCCACGAGGATGATCAGAGGGCTGGAGCACCTCTCCTATGAGGACAGACTGAGGGAGTTGGGGCTGTACAGTCTGGAGAAGAGAAGGCTCCGAGGAGACCTAATTGTCGCCTTCCAGTATCTGAAGGGGGCCTACAGGAAGGCTGGGGAAGGACTTCTCAGGATATCAGGTAGTGATAGGACTAGGGGGAATGGAATGAAGCTGGAGGTGGAAGATTCAGGCTAGATGTGAGGAGGAGGTTCTTCACCATGAGAGTGGTGAAACCCTGGAATGGGTTGTCCAGGGAGGTGGTCGAGGCCCCGTCCCTGGGGGTGTTTAAGAGCAGGCTGGATGAGGCTCTGTCCAGCCTGATCTAGTGTGGGGTGTCCCTGCCCATGGCAGTGGGGTTGGAACTAGATGATCCTTGTGGTCCCTTCCAACCCTGAATGAAACTATGAAACTATGAAACTATAAACTATGTGCCCAGTAGTAGGACAAGGGACAATGAGTGCAAACTGGTACACAAGAGGTTTCACTTCAACTTAGGAATGTCCTTTACAGTGAGGATGACAGAGCACTGCAACAGACTGCTCAGAGATGTTGTAGAGTCTCTCACTGGAGACTTTCAAAATCCACCTGAATGCATCCCTGTGCAACCTCATCTAGATGTACCTGTGCTTTTAACTTTGCTTTTAGCAAAGTCAATGTTGGGGGGGAACCTGAACCCACCACAGCCTGCATTTGACTGGATGCTCTCTGGAGGTTCCTTCTAACCCCTACCATTCTGTCATTCTGTGAGTCAGTGTTTCTGTGAAACTTGGCTATTCGGACCCAGGCTAGGGCACCATAGATACGATGACAGATGTTCACTGGCAGTGTAACATCTTGGATTTTGGTCATAGTTTATGGATGCAAAGGATAATCATTCTCTTCTGCTCTGCAACAGCTGCTAGTTAGTTCACAACAAATTCTAGGAAATTGTGCCTTGAGATTTTTAATATTTTTTTTTATATATGTAGCCACACAAACAAAGTCATAGCAAAAAAGAAGACAATCTCATCAGCTAGAGTAGAGAAATTGGCGAGTTTCTTTTTCCAAGACATTGTCTGGAACAAATCTATTTAATCTAGTGACATTGTGAGAAAATCTTCATACAACAGAAACTGGTACATCAACCTCTGATACAGGTTGGGGAGAGAGAGGAAGCCATGACAGCTAATATTTTGATGTCATCTCTCATCTGCTGCTCAGCTCAAAATCTCTTGTACCATCTGTTGATTCTGATTTAGCTGCTTCCAGTGCTGCCATTAGCACTTTATTAAGTATGGAAAACTTGTCCATTAACAAGCTGTCTTGTAGTTAGATATGCATTACTTTTCCCTTTGCCATCATGAATGGTGCATGTACTTTTTGAGTGAATGTTTTATTTTGCTGGATCCCATGTGGCATCAAGAGAGACAGATAGTCCTAACTGCAAAGTCAATCATCATCACTACTCTTTGCAAAGAACAGGCTTTGGTACACACAACTTTTATGTTTTAAAGTATGCAGTACCTGCAGTACCATCCATGTTTTATGTTTTTACAGAGTTATTGTTAATTTCTCAGAGGATAAAAGTAGCAAAACTGATTAAAGTTAACTTCTTCATTCATTATATTTCACCTGACAATGGCAAGATTCTTAATGCACATCTTTTTTACATATATATGTTTGTGTATTTGGTACTTCACTGCTTCCCTATCCTTATAAATACTTGTTTTATTTCTGTCTGAAAAACATATATTCTGCTATCCATTATTTAGATTTCTCAAACATTTCCTAGAAGTTTTTTCTCTGCCAGAATCATTGCTGACTGCTTGACCAAGTAGTGATCAGACGTTAGCTCTCTGTGAAGCTGTTGCGACCTTCTGATGATCGGTAAATGCTATATTGACTTCATTTACATTGCCATAAATGTTACGAACCAGAACATACTGCTGAACCCAGGCAGCTCTAAGAAACATATCCCTTTAATACATATTCTGGAGGCACTGGATCTCCTGAAGCTGATGAAGTATGTATGTTTTCTTTCCCTCTTTGGAAAAGTTTCCATTGAATCATCCTTCCCTTGGACTTTATAAAGAGAGTTGCCTGTTTATAGTGAACTGCACATTATTCCTCCCCCAGATTGCCATCAGCATCTAAATTATCAGAATAAACAATAAACAGTAGAAGCAAATGTACAAACAGAATGAAAAATTGTCACAAAATTGTTGCATTCCTGCTACTACTGTGAGAACTAGAAAAAGGGCTCTATCACAGACATTGGCCACAACAACCTCATGCAGTACTACAGGCTGGAGACAGAGTGGCTGCAGAGCGGCCAGGCAGAAAGGGACCTGTGGGGTACTGGTTGGCAGTAGACTGAACATGAGCCAGCAGTGTGACCAGGTGGCCAAGAAGGCCAATGGCATCCTGGTTGCATCAGGAATAGTGTGGCCAGCAGAAACAGGGAAGTCATTCTGCCCCTCTACTCAGCACTGCTTAGGCCACACCTTGAGTACTGTGTCCACTTTAAGAAAGATGTTGAGTTGCTCAAATGTGTCCAGAGAAGGCCAACAAGGCTGGTGAGGGGTTTGGAGCACAAGCCCTATGAGGAGCAGCTGAGGGAGCCAGGGTTGTTTAGCCTGGAGAAGAGGAGGCTCAGGGGAGACCTTATTGCCATCTACAACTACCTGAAGGGTGGTTGTAGTCAGGTGGGGGTTGGTCTCTTCTCTCAGGCAACCCGTGAGAGAACAAGAAGACAAAGACTCAAGCTGTGCCAGGGGAGGTTTAGGCTGGATGTTAGGAAGAAATTCTTCACAGAAAGAGTGATTAGCCATTGGAATGTGCTGCCCAGGGAGGTGGTGGAGTCACCATCCCTGGAAGTGTTTAAAAAGACACTGGATGTGCCATGGTTTAGTTGATTAGATGGTGTTGGATGATGGATTGGACTTGATGATCTTGAAGGTCTTTTCTAACCTTGTTAATTCTGTATTCTATATATTCAGCTAAGATTGTGTCAGGTACCAATTCTCCTCTGATCCAGAAATTATATAGTCTGATCCAGCCATTGAGTCAGCCCACCTGCAATCAGCAGAGCACTGAGCCAGCCTTCCATAGGCCACGTAGAACTGCAATGATGTAAGAATGGGTTGGAGATGAAGGAAGGTGCTGTTGGGCTTTGAACTGTAGTAGAGGTCTCTCTGAAGGACTTTAGTGAGTACCACAGTCCTGACTGAAATACTTGGGTGGGTCTGGAACAGCACAGCCCCTCAGAGCCAAGTCAGACTTGCTCAGATTTTCTTACTTGCTGAGATCCTCTTAGTTCTCAAAACAAAGTACAAATGAAGGTAGTGAAAGGGGAATATCAGCTATTAGTACAAATTATCTCATTAAGTATTTTCTGAGAACAAGACTGGGATTAGGACAAGGTTTATACAGGCCATGTCTGTAAATTAACACTGTAGCACTTTAACCATGTATTATATTTGTTTTAGGAAAAAAAAAGGCTGTTCCCAGTGCCATAATGGAAACACACTTGGCAATTTTTTTCTACATACTAATGAAGTAACCACTGATTTTGGCACCTTTAAACTTAACAGTAGTAATAAATCTTCTGACTAGCTTTCCAAAGTATCAGGGAATTAATGTTTAATTTGGTCTCTTCTCTGTGGAATAGCAGTATTTGTGATCCTCCAGTGGTGTGTAAGTCTATCCATCATTTCTTAATGAGGCAAGATGAGAGGGTCATACTGTGATCAAAGCATTTGTATCTTCTACTCATGAGGGAAGAAAGATAATCATCCTGAGTGCATTTCCTCTTCAGCCATTGCACCGCAACAGAGCCTTGATTTTGTCTGAAGCCTCTCGGGGAATGCTTTCATGGCCATTTTCTTTTCCTGAGGAATGGCTGGTCATTTCTGATGTGCCCCTACAACCACAAAGCAGAATGAGCTCTCTAAGCATCTGCTGTAGCCGAGTGGCTCTGACCCTGCCAAACCTATGCTGCTTGCAGCTGCCCAACACCAGGTCTTCCCATCCTCCCACTTCCACCTTCAATTTTCCAAAATCTCCCTGCTTGACAATTCATTTTTTTTTAACTTCTGTTTGTAATCTGTTTAAATGCATATATTTTAATAACTAAACTCCAAAAGAGAGGTTTTATATTTAACCTAGATCATTGGCTCTGTGAGTTTACTCTGGCACATCTGTAGTAGGGTTGATTTGAAGTAGTTTAGAAGCATGAGGGATACAGAGACAGGAAAAAGGATACAGAGACAGGAAAAAGGTATTGCTTAGGTCCATTCTCCCTTGCAAGCCTACTATTCATGAAACCACATGCTCTCTAATGAGCCAGCCAATTCCATTTACTTTCTGGTTTTGTCTCTTTGTACCTTTGTTGCAAAGTTTTCTGCACCTTGTGTTTTTGAGATGGCCAAAGTTATTCAGAGTTGCACTACTCCAAGCAATAACTGAAGCTTTATTGCCCTGAAGAAATGTTTTCATTTCAAAGCAACTTCTTTTGGACTCAGTTCAGTGAAATAAAAAAATAATCCAATAAAATAGCTTCTGCTGTTGATAACTTTTTAACTTTACAAAGGTCTCTCAAATCCTACAGAGGCAATTGTGAAAAGTAATAAACCTTTAGTACAGAGGCAGAAAATTCTCTGATGATTAAAGAGAAATTCCCTAAAGATTACGCAAATTAAGTAAGTACAGCTTATTCTTTAAAATATTGCTATTTTGGTTGGATGTGGAGCTGATTCTGACAAACAAAATGTTTATGTTTATTTTGGTCTTCTATGAAAAGAATATTTCAAATTACATTTATTCACTAAAGAAAAAAAAAAACCAACCAAACAAACCCTAATTCCTGTCTTTCTACCCAATTTATAGGTACATATAGAGATACAGTTATAGATGATATATATCTATATATAGCTATAGCTAGATAGATAGATAGCTATAGCTATAGATAGATAGCTATAGATATGCATGTGTGTGTGTATAATGTGCTTATGTTATTACTAATAACATTTAAGATTAATAAAATTCAGACTATGTTTTTCAAATAATTTAATTTCACTGTTTGTACTGTGGTAGGGTAAATCATTTGCAACATCCTCTTTAACATCTTTATTGATGATCTGGATGAGGGCATTGAGTCTATCATCAGTAAATTTGCTGATGACACCAAGCTGGGGACAGGAGTTGATCTGCTGGAGGGTAGAGAGGCTTTGCAGAGAGACCTCGACAGGCTGGACAGATGGGCAGAATCCAACGGCATGAGATTTAACGCATCCAAGTGCCGGGTTCTGCACATTGGCCACAACAACCCCATGCAGTGCTACAGGCTGGGGTCAGAGTGGCTGGAGAGCAGCCAGGCAGAGAGGGACCTGGGGGTGCTGGTTGATGGTAGGATGAACATGAGCCTGCAGTGTGCCCAGGCAGCCAAGAGGGCCAATGGCATCCTGGCCTGCATCAGGAAGAGTGTGGCCAGCAGGAGCAGGGAGGTCATTCTGCCCCTGTACACTGCACTGGTTAGGCCACACCTCAAGTACTGTGTCCAGTTCTGGGCCCCTCAGTTTAGGAAGGATGTTGACTTGCTGGAACGAGTCCAGAGAAGGGCAACGAAGTTAGTGAGGGGCTTGGAACACAAGCCCTATGAGGAGAGACTGAGGGAGCTGGGGCTGCTTAGCCTGGAGAAGAGGAGGCTCAGGGGTGACCTTATTGCTCTCTACAACTACCTGAAGGGGGGTTGTAAACAGGCAGAGGTTGGTCTCTTCTCCCAGGCAGCCAGCACCAGAACAAGAGGACACAGTCTCAGGCTGCGCCAGGGGAAGTTCAGGCTGGAGGTCAGGAGGAAGTTTTACACGGAGAGAGTGATTGCCCATTGGAATGGGCTGCCTGGGGAGGTGGTGGAATTGCCGTCACTGGAGGTGTTCAGGAGGAGACTTGACAGAGTGCTTGGTTAGATGGGTTAGTTGATTGGGTGGTGTTGGGTGATAGGTTGGACGCGATGATCTTAAAGGTCTCTTCCAACCTGGTTTATTCTATTCTATTCTATTCTAAGGATGCTACAATTATTCTTTCTGTTCAGGAGTTCTCTGTGAACAAAGCCTGTGTAATTGTCATTCATAATTATTTGCTCAATAATTCATGCAAATCATTTGCAGACATAATTCATTCTTGAGCAAGTTCATTGAGCCCATTTGGATTCTAAGCTACAGTGCTTGGGAGCATGATTATTCTGTGTGTTTCAGTCCTTGATGGCAGAGGCAATTGAATCAAACTTTTCATTTGGCTTAAGTGTTCTTCTAAATTGGGATGGATTTGTGTATGTGATTTAGTACCTTGCAGTGATGGAAGTCAATTGACTGAAGCTCTTCTAATCGGGTGTCTGGTGCAATCTGAAACTTTTGATGACTGAATTCTTGAATTCTGTAATCAGTCTGGAGCAAGTTGTGCCATCAATCATTCCAAATGTAAACTCTTTGCTGAAAGGTTGCTAAAAGGGAAACAGATGTTTTAAAAAAAACAAAGGAATATTTGAAAGTGTTGTTTCAGCCTGCTATTGATAGCAGCTAGGTAAAAATGTTTTAATTAGCTCACAATATATACCAGGATACTATACAGAAAAATCACAAGGGGAAGAAAAACAAACTCTGCTGAAATATTGAAAATTGGATAGGATAGTGTCAGAAAGAAATCCTCCTTTCTGTGAGAGGGAAAGAGATCTTTCTTCTGTTATTTTCAGTCTTAAGGATTTTAGTGACCAAAATTGTTTGGACAGAGGGAAAGGCTGAGCATGTATTCCTGATTAGTGCATGCACAAAGTGCAGACATACACATCTACATAGCCAGCTACACAGATCAGAACAGACAGAAAACACCTATCACTGACACACACAGGAATGGCACAAATGGCCCAGTACTGTTCTTTACTGCTGATCAGGATTGAAGTCTGCTAGTGTGCATATCTGTATGGATCCAGACACAGCTGCATGCTGTGTCTATGCTTTAAACCTCCTGGCTCTGAGAATCATGAACTTTTCCCAATGACCCTCATACCCCTGTGGACAGTGAACATCCACATAGGCAGGGTGATGACACAGAATCTCTCCTAGAGTCACACCCTAGGCTTTTCCCAGGTCCAGATGCTGCTCAACATCCTTGGACATCCATCATTGGCCAGGACTTGTGCTACCTTGGCACTGCTGGGTCTAGGACTTTCCCACTGCTGTTGCTCCTGTGGTCCTTTGTGTTTGCAGCAGTGAACCCTTAAAATCACAGCACATAACATGATCCTGCTGATTCATTATTGATATGCTAAAAGTGGTGACTGGCATCAAAACTGACAGTCATGCTCCTGTTTGTTACACTTCCATGTCCCAGTTTGTATAGTTTTTTTCAATAAACCACTTAAAACTGACTCACACTTACAATAAATGAGCTAATTGTGGCTGCTTTGTTCATCAATAGCCACCTCGGTGCTGCTGTGGGCAGAATTGTCCCACGCTGACAAGGCAGAGCTGATGGAATTTAAGTTCACAATTAGAAATTATTTTCTTGTTCTGTTTTTTTTTTCTTAATTATTTTTTTATCTTGTTAATTATATAAGGCCTTCCTTGGTGTGCCTTTGCTGTAAGAACCAACATAGAGAAAAGGTTTATATAATCACCTTTAAAAACTGAAGAGACAACAATGGCACAAGCAGAGAAGAGCAATTACAGCAGATATCTACAGCAGAAAATTCTCATTTTAAAGAGCTTATGCCTGGAACTTTCAGAGAAAGCTGAAGGACTCCAACTGAGGTCTTTACACTCCTGAATGGATATGAACCTTGAACACCTATATTTTACCTAACAATGAAAATGTTCTCCAGGTTGGATTCACAGATATTCAGGAAAGTATGCTCAAGGCTGCCTGGTAGCACCTGTACATATATCTGGGATTAATAATGCAATCTGTTCCTCCTGATTTTTCTATTATTAGGATTTCTGTTTCTAGCTGATTGAGTTCAACAAAGACTGCACCAAAGAGCCTATCAAGCAGCATTAAAAAAGAGTCTGCTTTATAGCCTTTTCTGTAGGTTCTGTTTGTAGTTTTGACAGCAGCATGTTTAATAGAAGGCTGGATATGGCCTTTCATGTTGTCAATCAAAGAACATTTCCAGGAAAAGCAGAAAGGAACCAAACAAATAAAATGTCAAGGAAAAAGACAACACTTTATCTAAGGACTTACTGTTCAGTAAACTAAAAGCCTGGTTTTAAAATAAACATCTGCTGTGTCCTCTGACTGTGGCAATGCAAACTTAGAGAGTTCAGTGAATTGGAGAGCACCATGGGTAACCATGAGGTCTCGGTATACATTACTGTGGTGGAGGCACATGTCTGCTTGGGATTTGCCTGAGCAAGAAACATTTCAGTAAATCTTTAATTTGCTGTTATGTGTGTATGTAAGAGGACCAGCCCTAAAGAATGCCAAAGGGGAAAGTCATTAAATCTTCTCTGATGACATGCAGAGGAGTTGGGAAAGAAATTTATGTCTTGTCCACTGATGGGGCCCCAGGTGTTTGGTGACAATCACCTGCCTGATTTGCTCCGATTTTGGAAAGAGGAAGAATTTGGAGGATGAATTATTTGACTGTGAGGGTGAGGAAAGGAAAGGAAAGGAAAGGAAAGGAAAGGAAAGGAAAGGAAAGGAAAGGAAAGGAAAGGAAAGGAAAAGGAAAGGAAAGGAAAGGAAAGGAAAGGAAAGGAAAGGAAAGGAAAGGGAAAGGAAAGGAAAGGAAAGGAAAGGAAAGGAAAGGAAAGGAAAGGAAAGGAAAGGAAAGGAAAGGAAAGGAAAGGAAAGGAAAGGAAAGGAAAGGAAAGGAAAGGAAAGGAAAGGAAAGGAAAGGAAAGGAAAGGAAAGGAAAGGAAAGGAAAGGAAAGGAAAGGAAAGGAAAGGAAAGGAAAGGAAAGGAAAGGAAAGGAAAGGAAAGGAAAGGAGAAAAAAAGAAAAACATTATTAGAGCTTCACCAAGAGGACTCTGACTTGGACATTGCATTGTTTCCACCTGTACATCTATGCTACAATGATTTGGTGGTTGCTAATCACAGAGTATGAAGGAACCCTCAAGCTATGACAAATGTCTGCTATCAAGCTTCTTGACACCCTGAGAATTCCATCAGTGCTCATTTTAAGTGTATCAGTATTTTGTACAAATTACCAGACAGGCAATGCCTGGTAGAAGAACTTTGAACCATTTTTTTGGGGGATGGATTTCAACTTGCCACCTCCAGATGGTCTCACCGATTTCACTGTCTGTTCTGGCCATTTGCTTCCTCTTCTTGCTCTCTGTTGTTGAGACAGATTGAATTTCATGTTTTCTGACGGTGTATTGAAATGTGGGGAACTTTTTCATAACTCCCAGAACTGGAAATTGCATTATAATTAGTGAGATGATAAAGAGTCAGATTTTCAAGTTCAGGAGATGTATTAGGTTTTAAGTCTTTCACAGAATCTTCATGGTCCTAGGAAGAGCTCTTAAAATAACCAAAGCTGTATAAGTTCTGTGCATAGATGTGTATATTTATGCACATATATATATGTGTGTGGGTTTGAGTTCTGCCTGTGTCTTCATTCTGTGGAAAAGTGGGTATAATCCAGCTTCATCTCTCTTGCAGTGATTCAAATCAAACAGAATACAGAATAGCTGTGGCCCTAACCTACTGTCTGTAAAAACAGTCACCAAACTAGTAGAGGACTTGACGCAACATCTGTCTGGTGGATTTCTCACTGTGCTGTGAAGTGTTTCTTCATGTTTTGTTCCCCACTTCACAGAAATTACAGACTCACAATCCTTGATTTCTCACTGCTGATACTGCACCTTCCTTTTCACAGCTTCTTTGTTCTTTGAAACCAGCCAAATCAATCTGCAAAGAGGAAACAAACATTAGCAGTGACAAAAGTTAGGTGACTCTTGCTGCTCAGAAATAAAATTATGGTTTTCTTAATAAGAGACATTTTGGATACTGCATAATTGCTTCTGAAAAATATATTGCTGCTGATACTGAATGCTTTCATAAAAAGAAGGTTATACTGCTGGTCTGATTTGCTGGTTCACTGGCCAACTTGAAACTTACTCTTCACTTCTCCTGAAATTCTGCTTTCTAATTTTCTGAACTGATAATCCTCTGACCTACATTCCTAAGTACTTTGCAGAGAAATAGTCACTCACTGGGAACTGTTTTGACTTTTTCTTCAGCATCTGGGGGACACAAAACCTGAAATGAACGAATACCTGCTACCAAAAAGCAAGAGATGTCCTGCTTGCAAGGGAAAATATGCTACTCAGTATCCTTATTTTATCCATTGTCCCCAAAGTGAACATCTGGGCATCATTCTGAGTCACATGTGGCTGTCTGTGGGAGGCCTAGAAACACAGCATAAATGCCCCACTCAAAACAGTTCCTTCGGCTGTGCTTGCTTAGTTTATCATTCACTTTCATTAAAAACAAACAAACACCACCAACAAAACCCAGCATAGATGTTCCCCAAACAAAAAATAAATACAATAAAACAAACAAAACAAAACAAAACAAAACAAAACCCTCACACAAAACCCAAAACAATCACCATCATTGAACTGAAATCTTAGTTTTTCATATCTGTATTCCATAAAACCTGAATATCTTATGTGAAATGACAGAAAGAACCAGGGCACTAAATTATTCAAAGGCTTGCTGAGAAGATTCGCAACTTATAATGAAGGTTAAATCCCTGTCCAGGTTACTGCTTGCTGAAAATTGTTTCTCTCTGCTTCAGCAGCTGAGGTGAGGTGTGTTGGTATTCTCAGTGTAGAGCCTTTGCCTTCAGCCCTCTATCATATGATGTGTTTATTATGGATAGCTAAAAATTGTAAAATCAGAATTCTGCAGTGCCATTTACTAGAAGATGCCATTTTGGTATCACAGGAAAGAAAGACTGGAAGTCTGGACTCCAGGTCATAAAGCTCTTCGGTTTCACATGGGAGGGAAATAGCTGGGGCCATTTATTACCTCTTCCAGCTTAGGAATTTAACTGGGGTAAGCTCTTAACACAGTATCACAGTATAACTTAGGTTGGAAAGGACCTCGAGGATCATCGAGTCCAACCTATCAACACAGACCCCATGACTAGACCATGGCACCAAGTGTCACATCCAATCTCCTCTTGAACGCCTCCAGGGTTGATGACTCAACCACCTCCCTGGGCAACCAGTTCCAATGACGAACAACTCGCTCGGTGAAGAACTTCCTCCTCACCTCGAGTCTAAACCTCCCCTGGCGCAGCTTGAGACTGTGTCCCCTTGTTCTGGTGCTGGTTGTCTGGGAGAAGAGGCCAACCCCTTACTGGCTACAACCACCTTTCAGGTAGTTGTAGAGGGCAATGAGGTCACCCCTGAGCTTCCTCTTCTCCATGTAGCCCCACTGGCCATTAGATAGAACTGAAGCCTTCAGATATAGCTGCCTAAACCGAGTGCTAAAACCATTTTGAGACACTGAACTAACAGGTTCCAGATTTGCAGATGTTCTGGGCATGGGAATCAGAAGAAGCTGTACTTCATCAGCAGTCCTGAAAATAAGGCCATTCTTAATGCTCTAGGTTCATAATGTAAATCAAGCTGCAAGTGTCAAGATTCTGTCTTCATTTTATTACTGCATTCATTGCAGTAGTATTTGGTAATATTACTAAATATTCAGAGTCCAAATGAAGAGTGGGGTGCCCGAAAAATACTATGTTCACTAGTGGCTAATTACCCATTTGCATGGAAAGGCCTTTACCACTTCCCTAGGACACCTTTTCAGGTGCTTATACATTGTGATTCACAACAATCTTCTATAAATGTAACTTTCTCAATTTATAGGTGCTCTAAAGCACCATACATTTCTCTTCTGTACTAGGAGATATATGAATCCTCCATCACAGTAGCCTTCTACTTACAGTGAGCACTACAAAGCCAAAAAGTATTTGAAGACTGAAAGAGGATCTTCTCAATATTTATAAATATCAAGAATGTATGTGTCAAGACGGTGGGGTCAATCTCTTTTCACTGGTGCCCAGTGGTAGGGCAAGGGGCAATGGGCACAAACTGATACAGAGGAAATTTCCCCTAAACATAAGGAAAATCTGTATTTTGAGGGTGATGGAATGCTGGAACAAGATGCCCAGAAAGGTTGTGGAGTCTCTTCCTCCAGAGATGTTCAAAACCCACCTCGATGCAATCCTGCACAACCTGATCTAGTCATACATGCTTTAGCAGGAGGTGTGGACTAGAAGATCCCCAGAGGTCTCTTCCAAGCCCTACCATTCTGTCATTCTATGATTCTGCAACTCAAGCATTAATGTCAGTTCATTAATTGGACTAAGGTGTTAAAAGAAAATTAAACAAAAGAAAATTAAACTTATTTTCTCGTTCTACTGTCACAGTCTATTTTAAAATGAATTACAGTGAAGGGAAGATAAGCAGGACATGTGGCCAAAATTTCACCTCTGCTTGTGTTGTGAATTTGTCAGCCTTCCAATAAGTGCTGTCATTATGTAGAGACAGCAGAACTGGGATGAAATTCAGAAGCACTTTAATCAAATAACCTCCTTCAGGCAAAATCTCTAAAGAACAAATCTAGTTTATTTAGCACAGCTCTTGCCACAGTTTTCTGACAAAGCTTTTGCTCTTACAACACTATTCACCTTCTACTTGCTTCCAGAGTAAGTTTCAAATGGTTGCTATGGAACATAGTTTTGAAATGGCTTTTTTCTTAGCTTTTCTTAAGGGAAAGAAAGATCATTTTAAGGGGAAAATAAGAAGTTGAAAACATCCATTTTTACCCACAGAAATAGCTGAATATTTTGCATTCAGTCCATTCCAGCAATTGCTACTGCAGCCTAGTAGTAGAACTGGAAACTGGAAGCTGGAGACCTCAGCTCTTCAGAGTTACTGCAATAGTAGTACAAGTATTGATTCTGGGCTGCTTCCTCTCAGCAGGAATTCAAAGAAACTGCAAACACCACAGATTTAAGGCGGAACAAAATTCTGATGAATACATATTTTAGTTGTTGAGAAATATGCTAAGAGAACTTGACAGAAGTTAACAAAGATAAGGTTAAAAAGTTGTTATTAAATATCTTGAAGAGCTTTTTTTAAGTAATATTTTTTGTTTGGGTGAATCGTTAGCCTTAAATCTACTTTAAATCAGAGGCCCAGAAACTTTATTACTCGTCAGTTTACTGCAGCATTTTTTTGCAGAAAGGTTCTTTCAATGAAAGTCTTGGCTCAAACTGTAAGAGACAACAGCCAGCCTCATGAGAAGTCTACATTTTGCAGGTAAAATTCCACTAGCAAAAGGTCAGGTCTACTAAACTCCTCCAGAAGAGGTTACAAAAACAGACTCAGTCTGATATTCCATCAATTCTCAGCTGGGATGCCAACTAGGATGACTAGAGGCACTATTGGAGTCAGGAAGAACTGTGTCAGGGTTTGTGCTACGCTATTGCTGACAATATAAATTGCTGTTATCTCACAACCTCTGTTTCTAACTATAGTTTTATTAGTAGCCATTTGCTGAGTATCAGTTGAAAGACAACCAATCTTTATAAATTCAGATATCTATCTCTTTTTTTATCATGTGATTCTGTGATTTTTACCTTACCAGGTCAATATTAAACATCTCACTGAATAATTCAAATTTGAAAGATTTGAAAGATTGAAAAATTTGAGTGCTTCTGAAGGCAAGAGAATCAGCAGGTGCTTACTACACTTGCAATGCATGCTACCTATTCAGGATTCCAACTTCAGTAAGGCATTTTTTCAGACCATTAGGTTACACAATCAGTGAATGTATAGGGAGGTCAGAGAGAGCTGATATGAAAATATTGCAGTATTTGAAGAATAACTTCTTTGGTAATCTGTGGTTTGTCAGTAGGGGAAGGGAGAGGGCATGGAATAGTCTCATCACTATGGATTATATCTGCTAACCTGCATCTTTGGTTGCAGCTGCACTGGTAAGGAAAGGTGCATGTATCTCACTTGCACTTGCAAGGTGATTTTACCTAGATGTAGTCTTATGAACTTATCATTTGCCCAAGTGGACCATTCAATTCAGTAGCTGCTGTCTCACAGAGCTGCATACCATATGCTACAGACACCACTGCCACAGCTGGGACTACTACCCCACAGGATGCTTCTCCTTAATTTCTGTCAACCAGTAACTGAATTGTAGGAACTATAAACTAGGATCCTTTTGGAAAGGACTATCTGTAACTAGAGACGTTCTCACAGTCCACGTAGATGAGACCTTGGCATCTGTCATCTCCTGTTCCTATGAATTCTACATCATACCTTCACAGTATGCTAAAGAGAAAATACCAAAAACCCTGCTGCATTTTCTTGGAAAGTCCTTCAAAAGCCTTCTCTCAGCTCTGTAGGCATCTTCTCAGAAATGCATAGCAGTGCCAAAAGGTCATGTCATGTGGACTGTCTATTGGAAGTAAAATTTGATAAGCACAGGAGTATATTTAAAAATAAAAATACAAAAGAAGAAGAAAGAAAAAAAGCCCCAAGGATAATATTGCTCCCATTTTATATGGCTTTGAAGCCAAACTACAAAGCTGAATACTGCAAATTGTGTGAGACAGATTTGATCCCAAATGCTAATCCTAGTTTGGCTTCTGGCCATATGGACCAAGTCAGAAATACAGATCCATGCTTGTCAAGGAAAGAGGAGGCTTTTAGAATAACTTTATTTAGAATAAATCAAACCAGGTTGGAAGAGACCTTCAAGATCATCGTGTCCAACCCATCAACCAATCCAACCCACCCAAACAGCTAACCCATGGCACCAAGCACCCCATCAAGTCTCCTCCTGAACACCTCCAATGACAGCGACTCCACCACCTCCCCGGGCAGCCCATTCCAATGGGCAATCACTCTCCCTGTATAGAACTTCTTCCTAATATCCAACCTGAACCTCCCCTGGTGCAGCCTGAGACTGTGTCCTCTTGTTCTGGTACTGGGTGCCTGGCTAATGAAACCAAACTGAAAGTGATGGACCCACTGCTGGGGGCTACCTGCAGCATTGATACTACTGCTTCTATTTCTGATCTGTAGAATTTCATACAGTGAAATATAAACCAGGGGTTTTACCACTGAAATTTCTCATGATTTTCATCAACTAATTTCAGCAAAAAGGGAGTTCGACACACTTGTACGAAGAAATACAGAGAAATTTATTATTACACACACACACTTTTCTTTTTATGCTTCTTTTTGCCCTACCCATTTTTGTATTGCTGGATCTTTTATTTTCTTTCTCTTCATGGCACTGGGATCATTGAATCTGTCTTCATAGTGTATGAAAATTCTGGAATCTTTGCACTAGCAGACTACATGCATTTCACATTTCTCTTGTCTACTGTAGAAAAAGAAGGAGAGTCAAATAATTCAGCTGGAGTGCTGTGGTGCACTGGTATGAAAGAGTGTTGTTTTGTTTTCCATGAGCTGGCCTGGATTTGCATGGCTGGGACAAGGACAAGAACAGTTCTTTGTCAACCGTATGTGTAGGTTACACCATCTCTAAAGCAGAAGGGGAAAGTACAAACAAGGAGGTTTATTGCAGTCACTACAGAAGATGGGAGTTGGTCAACAGTTCTGGGCTCCAGCAGATGTGAGAAGCTTCAGTGAAGTGCTGAGAGTTGAAAGGATAATTCATAATAGTTTGGGGAAAATAAAAACCAAAAGGTAGTTCTTGGAAATCAAGAGTATGAAGCTCTCAGTTAAAAGGGCAGGTGAATTTTATGATAAAATTAAAAAACATAATGATGAGTTAGGAAGCAATTATGGCCAAAGTAATGAGAAACTATTCTCATTATTGGACAAATCCTTATAATATAACTGCTGTCTCATAAAAAAAAAAAATCAGCAGCACTATATTCTCCACTCTAGAGCATTTACCATCTGGAAGATAGATGTGCAAAAGGAGTCATCACCAAAGAAGCTTTCTGTTTTGATTTCGGTTTTTCAGTTGTTCACTCATTATCTTTCTTGGCATTATGGAAAAAGCACTTCTTTCGGAAGGCTACGAGTGATTAAAAGTCATCAAATAAAGACAAAGAGATCTTTTATACTTACATGTATACTACAGACTACTACCAAAGAGAACTGCCAGGGAGATACATAATTTTTTGCTGAGCCAATCCTTCAGGCTTTTGTTTTTTCTTGTTCTCATGCACATGAACAGTTGTTGACAAGTAGGCATGTGAATGGGAGGGACAGAGATGGGAATTTAAGTTTCTTCATCAGTTAAGAATCATCATGCTGGTTTTGTTCATCTTTGTTCCTTTTCTTATCATGCACCTTTGTATGTTCTTCCCTATTTCTCTTTTCTCATCTCTTTGTCATCCAGAATACAGAATTAACCAGGTTGGAAAAGACCTTCAAGATCATCAAGTCCAACCTACCACCCAACACCATCTAATCAACTAAACCATGGCACCAAATACCTCATCCAGCCTCTTTTTAAACACTTCCAGGGATGGTGACTCCACCGCCCTGGGCAGCACATTCCAATGGACAATCACTCTTTCTGTGAAGAATTTCTTCCTAACATCCAGCCTAAACCTCCCCTGGCACAGCTTGAGTCTTTGTCTTCTTGTTCTTTCACAGGTTGCCTGAGAGGAGAGACCAACCCCCACCTGACTACAACCACCCTTCAGGTAGTTGTAGATGGCAATAAGGTCTCCCCTGAGCCTCCTCTTCTCCAGGGTAAGCAACCTGGCTCCCTCAGCTACTCCTCATAGGGCTTGTGCTCCAAACCCCTCACCAGCCTTGTTGGCCTTCTCTGGACAAGTTTGAGCAACTCAACATCTTTCTTAAAGTGGACACAGTACTCAAAGTGTGGCCTAAGCAGTGCTGAGTAGAGGGGCAGAATGACTTCCCTGCTCCTGCTGGCCACACTATTCCTGATGTAGGCCAGGATGCCATTGGGCTTCTTGGCCACCTGGTCACACTGCTGGCTCATGTTCAATTCCTCTTCCTTTTCCCGAAACTCTTCTTCCTACTCTTGGCTCCTGTTGCTTTCTGCTACTCCTCCTGTTCCCTCCTGTTAGCATCTCCTCCTCATCCTCCTCTTAGAAAGGGACACTTAGAAGATACTCACATATGGAGGAATGGTTTACTGGAAGGCCAATCAGTGTCTAGAGGGGCATTAGAAACATTTTATTTAGCTACATAAAATTAAATAGAAATGTTAAAGAAAAAAAAAAAATTATAAGCAATGTTGTGACTAGTATATCTATCCCCAGAGAAGAGACCTATATTCATTCCATTTTTTCCCAGTCACATTTCAAATACCCAGGAGAGTGTGTTGAATTTATTGAATCACAGATGAATGCAGCAACAATAGAACTTAGCTACATGCATTTGTTGGAAGTGTAGGAAAGTTTTTTTTAAACAAAAAAAAGTGATGGAGCAGGAACCAAGGGGAATTGAAATGTGTTAAGAGTACTATTAATTGTTTAACGAATCCTTTCCAAACTTTGTACCTATATTATAATATAGAACAGACAAGCGGTTGTGGTGGGTTGAAATTTTCCCCACCCCAACATTTGCCAGACCAGATCAGTTCAAAGCAAATGAAAGCTATATTTACAGGCAAAACTACAATCCACAATGGAATGCAATGAATATGTCCAAAATATACAGTATTTACAATACTTACAGATATTTACAATTAACATACAACACGAGAACCCCTCTGGTCAAGAGGACATGGGAAGCTGTCTCTCTGTCCCCCCATCGCCTGTCCAAAAGGGAGAAAGGAGCAGAGAAAAAAGTAGCTGTTAGACTTAACCAAAACAATGCAGCCAAGGTCAAGCAGAAGCAGAAGCAGAAGCAGAAGCAGAAGCAGAAGCAGAAGCAGAAGCAGAAGCAGAAGCAGAAGCAGAAGCAGAATAGAATAGAATAGAATAGAATAGAATAGAATAGAATAGAATAGAATAGAATAGATCAGGTTGGAAGAGAACTTCAAGATCATCATGTCCAACCTATCATCCAACACCACCTAATCAACTAACCCATGCAACCAAGCACCTTATCAAGTCTCCTGTACACCTCCAGTGATGGTGACTCCACCACCTCCTCAGGCAGCCCATTCCAATGGGCAATCACTCTCTCTGTGTAAAACTTCCTCCTAACCTCCAGCCTAAACCTCCCCTGGCACAGCCTGAGACTGTGTCCTCTTGTTCTGGTACTGGTTAGTATCCTCTCCAGGGCAACAAAGCGAGAAGAGACAAGCAGCCCACAAATTGTTTTGGTACAACCAGTCTTATGGTAGATATTTCTCCAATGAAATAGTTTAGAATTATCTTTGTTTTCCTTTTCACAACTAATAGTGATTTATTTACATTTTTCTACTTTTCTTCTCAAAATCTGTAAGCCTAAAACTACCACAGTGGTTCTCTGTGAATTTATGAATTTAGGGCTTAGATATTTTTGGTTCACTCTGAACTCAAAAGGAAAAGTGAAAGTGGCGGAGAAGACCTTGAAGGAAACACTACCAGTGGATATTTTCTTTTTCAATTCATAAGATTTATTCCCCTTGGGAACAGTGTTACCTGCCCCTGTCCTATATGGGAAAAGGACTTGGGCCAAGAAGCTTCACCATAGAGAGAGAACAATTAGTAGACAGCATCCTAATTGCCTGTTGTTGCAGGCAAACAATAATTGTTCACCACATTTACTATATCAGCTGTTCTCTGAAAGATACTAATAGTCACCTCAGTCTTGCAATATCTGAGAGCCTCTCACATGCTTCCATTTAATTAGCCACAAAACTCCCTCCTGCAATTCAGAGAAATCACATTAGCTGCATTTCCAGCAGAGAACTGATGCACAAAGAGCTTAAGCAACCAGTCAGAGATGCCACATGGAGTCTATGGTGGAGCGGGAAGCAAGCAGCCTCCAAGACTTCAGCCACAGCTCCCATATCCCTCCCCAGCTCCCTACTCTCACCACTTGTCCCGGAAGTCCCCTTATGCAGCCAGAAGTAACGCACTGGTAGGGATGCTGTATTGTTTTACAGCAGCATGTAGAATTACTGAAAGTGAGTTTATTGCTTGGTAATGGCTCAGGCCATTCATGTTTCTGTACTCATGTGGGATTGGACATTCACTGAACTGAAACACTACTGTTGCAGCTAATGCTAAAGCGGAAACACAGCTTTAGCAGTACACTTCTCTTACATCAACAGAGAAGCAAAAACAGCTCATCCCAACATCTCCACAACGTTTCTCTGAATGTAGGTGTGAAAAAACAGTCTGAACAGCTTTCAGTGATTCTCTTTTCCAGCCCATATTTATAAAACTTTGCTTTTGATGTTCTTGCTTCTGGGTTACTTAATAAGGAAGGTTAAACATTGTGATAGAAATCAGAGTTACTATAGTCTTTGAGTAGTCTCTTCTAGAGTCTGTTGGTGAGATTTAGCAGTCAAGGGTGTGCAAAGTTCACTTTTTATGAACTGCAATCACCTAACAAGGTGATTATCTCTCTCTTTTTCCCTCTCCCTTATCCTAAAAGTAAAACCAAACAAAAATACAAACCAAAACCAAACAAAACCAAACAATGAGCCAAGGAAACAAAAATGACAAAACCATACTAACAAGTAACTCTGTAAATAAACAAAGAACATGAGTGTGAGATGAGCAAGCCCAGATGTTACAGTCACTCACTTACTTTTCTAATATTGGTCTGTGAATGGTCTGTTTGTGTTTACTGCTGACTGACTGTATCTTGCTGGCTCTGCACAAAATTTGTTGTCATCGTAAGTGAAATATCATATCCCAGATGACTGTTATACTTGCAACACATCTAGCAAAAACAGGGGTTCCAGACATTCCTCATCTCTTGACTGCAGACATTTGTGAATTGGGGCAGCTCTCTTGTGAACCATTGAACACATGATTGATTACAACTGGCCAGCCAACTCCTTCTGAAATTCAGTGGAGGAGGTCTGAACCTTGGCTTGGGTATCTGGGATCTACAAAGCTGAGCCTTTCTGCTGCAGGAGGTCAGTCTTGTTGCTGTGCCAAAGGCAGAACCCTGAGGTGTATGTTTTTCTTCTGTGTTTCTGAAATATCTCAGATCTGCCAGGAAGGACTGCAGAGACTACAGCTGAATCTGGACACTTTCAGAAGTCATGAAAACAGGACCTTACTTTCCTCTTCCTCACTGACAGTAGCAAGAGTCAATAGCTGCATAAGCACACTCCTCCTAAGGGCATGAATACACTGAAAGGTTCAGAAAAACTTGTGCATGCCCTTCCCACATTTTTTTCTCAGTTGTGAGCCAGCTCTGGGGATTGAATAACCCTGTCACATAAACTGCAAAGAAGAGGCCCTGTCTGTATCTATCTATGGAGACAAGCCATGAGTGACTGTGACCTTGCTCACAGTATATTAAACAAGCACTTCAATCACAGTCACTCTGCTGCTTCCAATTCGATTCATTGCTTGAGCATGAATTTTTCAGGATTAATTACATCTAATCATGTGTGACTTGGACACGTGTGCAAACTAAAGATTCAGCAGCAAGGCATGAGATGAATGAGAAATTGGTTGGCAAGGTGTCATGGTTTAATCCCTGTAGGCAGCTAAGCGCCACGCAGCTGCTCACTCACACTCCTATCCAGTGGGATGGGAGAGTGAATTAGAAGGGTAGGTTAATAATTTTAAAAATGAACAAATGAAAATCCATGAGAAGAAAACAAACAAACACAACCCCAAGAAGAACAAGTGATACAAAACCACCCCAATTGCTCACCACAAACCAACCGTTGCTCAGCTAGTTCCTGCGCAATGAAGCCCTGGCCAGGCTTGCCCTTCCCTATCCCCACTCACTTTTATTGGTGAGCATGACATCCTATGGTATGAAACACCTTTCTGGTCACAGCTGTATTGCCTCCCAGTGTTTTGTGCACCCGTAGCCTGCTCAGTGGCAGGGCAGTGTAGGAAGGAGAAAAGGCCTGAATGCTGTGACAGCACTGCTCAGCAATAGCTAAAACACCAGTAGGCTAGAGAGACTGTTTTCATCACAAATCCAAAACACAGTCCCTGTGGAGAAAATTAACCCTATCCCAGCTATAACCACTACACAAGAATAAATACATAGGAGCGATGAAGAGAGAGAGTAGACTACAGACTGTCTGCAGGAAAGAGGTAGAATATGCAGGATCTATTTTTAATACAAAGCCAGGTACGAGAGGGGAGATTCTATTCATCTTTTTTTTTTTCAGCAAGGAGAGGGCAAGATGCAAGGGACCATGCCATGATGGAATTGGCTCACTTTATGAGGGAGGGCAGCAGAGAAAGCAAATTATCACAGACTGAGGCAACTGGTAGTGAGATCTCACGGAAAGCAATCAAACTGGAAATGGAGTAGATGTCTGTTTCTTTAAGGAAATGCTCCTAAGAGTGCAACTCCCAACTGTCCCAGAGAGCAGGAGGAGTAAGAAGTTTAGAAATAGATTAATGTGGCTCTTCACTGAGTCAGGTTCAAAGAGGCACATAGAAAGACAAGTGAGAAAAGATTGCTAGGTGCTAAAACAAAGAGATAGAGAAAAGAAATGCACAAGGTGAGATATCTTCTATTTCTGGTCATAGCACAATTTCTTGTTAGCTTCTGTAGAGTTACAGTTTGAAGGGGGAACTTTAACCTAGCCCCTGACTGCAACAACTGAAAGTAAAATAAAATTATCATTGGATACAGAAGAAAAATAATTATAAGGTCTATATAATTCATTGGCTTGCTAATGGGGACATAGAGTAGTGGCACAAACAGTTCTTTCTCTCTTTTCTTCTTCTTCTTGCAACTTCTGTATCTCTATTCTGTGGCCTTGCTGGGGTATCTCTGTTTTGACTACCGTGTGAGCTAACAGGAAGGAGGGAGGGAGCGGGGGAGGAGGTGAATGGTCCCCCTGGATCTATCCAGGGGATTCTGAGGACTTTCTGTGTTGTTTATAAATTACAAATATGTATAAATTGTACATATGTTGTATATTTTGTACATATTCATTGCATTTCATATTTCTAGATTTTAGTTTGCTTGTAAATATAGCTTTATTTGCTTCCATCCCCTAACTGAGCTGGTCTGGCAATTTTATTTTGGGGGTAGTTCTCCAAATTAGTCGGAGGATGATTTCAACCCACCACATGTAGGAATAACAGTAATAAGGAGACAAACAGGAAATGTGTAATCCATTATCAATGGAGGAGGAAAGCTATTAACTGATTATCGTTAATTCCTTTTGATTGCATCCATGTTAAATAGGGTTCTGTGCTTCCCTTGGTAAAAAGTTCAGCTGCAATCAACTGACTAATCATTTCATCTCTCTGGCAAAGGGGCAAGGTACACCTCAGGGTTTACCCCAGCTGTGGAGGATGAGAGATCCTGAGAGGCTGGGAAAGGCACAGATACTGCTGAACCTGTGTGAGAGGGCAGAGAAGAGTCAGCTAAGTTGCAATGCTTAGATCTCACAAATAAACACCAAATAAGCTTTTTGGGTGCAGTTAGAAGAAAGCTAGATGTATTAATTCTTGTGGGTTTACTGAGATTATTTAGGGATAAACATCCATTCCAAAAACAGTTTGGTAGAAGACAGGTTGAGTTTACAGTCACCAGCTGAATATGGGGTAGGAATTACACGATTTTGAAAAACAAAGCAGGCAAACACCATCCCTCAACAGGGAAGGGAAGACAGCCTGCAAACAAGACAAAGAGTTGTCTGCTTCACTTGGCTGGGGGAAGGGTGGCTCTGGATTTCTGTGCCCAATTTCTGGTGCTCAAGAGAGTAAATAAAAGGGTTGGGGAAAGGGGAAAAATATGGCATATGAAGAAGGATCACATGAACTGGGGTTGTTTTGCCTGGTGTGTATGTATGAGATGGAGGAAAGGTGACTGTCAAAATGAAGAGAAAAGGCTGATCTCTCCTTGGTAAGGGCTGGGTGTGAAGTTGTTTGCATTGCTGCTGGGAAGCTGAAAGCTGCTGCAAGTCATTCAGGGTGGGAGGATCCTGCCCC
Source organism: Melanerpes formicivorus (assembly GCF_026170545.1). NCBI lineage: Eukaryota > Metazoa > Chordata > Aves > Piciformes > Picidae > Melanerpes > Melanerpes formicivorus. The sequence goes on along the minus strand of NW_027142353.1, from coordinate 49,480,073 downwards.
CTGAGACTCTTTTCAGCTCTGTGTCTTCTGGGTCTCTACAAGAACCACAGTTCAATGGACCTAGCAGCCAAACAGCCCAATGGAAACAATGTGGGTGGGTCTGGGTGGACTGAATGAGAAAAAACAGCATTTCATGAGCAGGACTCCCAGATAGCATTGCAAGTACTTGAGGATAGGCTGTGTTTAATGACTCCAGTGGCAAGCTGAAAAGTCTTGAAGACTTTTCTGGTACAGTTCCTTGGAAACAGACTCAAAGCAACATCAGCAATCTCCCCTCCATGGCAAAGAAAAAAAGATCCTGTTCCCTGCAGCTCCTCCCCATGACAGGGTGGTTTGGAGCTGAGACCTCATTGCACACTCCAGAACCTTGCAGGTTTTGCCCCAATCACAGCAGCAACTCTGAGTAGCTCCCAAATAAAAAGCCCACGTACATAAACCTCTGTAAAGACCTTATGAGTGCTTTTTCTTTCATCATGAGTATGATGCTGATGCAGGGACAGAAGGAGATGAAAAGCAAGGGACACTTACAATTTTGGGGAACTATTTATGCAGTCAAATCAACTGCTACATAAGTCCCCATGGAAAGCAGCTCTTGTTATGACATGCTAATACCAAATCTTAGCTCTCATTATTGTAGCTGAGCCTTGCCAAATCAACTCAGCCCGTGGAACCACATACTTATCAGACGGAGAGATTTTTTCCCCTGCACAAAAGGCTAGATCTCTGCATTGTGGATGGACAGAGCAGAGACAGAATGAGGATCTTTCTGCAGCAGACATGTCAGTGAACAGTAAAAAGAAATCATCCATCTGCCATTCAAATGGCTAGAGTCTCTGAAATGTTAAATCAGATAAAATGAGAAAGGTTTGTTGGGTGAATGAGAGGTAGCTCCTAAGAGCTGTAGTTCAGTGACAATTTGCAGCAGCAAGTTACTGGATAAGTCCACCTCTGGGGATATATAAAGTCATTCTAAACTGAAGTAGCTTAGGTCCTGTTAAAAGGCCAGGTGTTACATCCTAGGTCCTGTGTGACCAGCTTCCAAACATCTCATGTGCACTTTAGAGAATTGTCTTCTGTACTGTCCCTACCAATACAAGATTAGAAAGAACTCTATTTACATAAAACACAGTATCATCATAGGTATCCTGTGAGGATAAAACCAGAATGCAGAGACAATTATTTGCAAATTGAGCATAATCTTTCTGCTTGTCTTTGCCCCCATGGTGGTAACTCTTCATTTTAGCGTGCAAAGCTTGTCTTGGTCAAACTGCTGAGCTGAAAAAAAACACATATATGTCATCCTCAAAGTCCAAAAGAAACACTTCCAATTTTAAGATTGGTTAAACTAAGCCTGGAAGATTCTTGCTTTCTGAGATAGGAACTAGTCATTTCTAATTGGTCCTTTCCATATCCAGCTTCTCTGAAGCTCTGAGCCTTTGAAGACTGTGACTGACAGGCTCATTAACTCTGAAGAACCTCAAATGCGCACTGAATAACTCAGTGAACTAATTAGACAAATGCTGGGATAAGGAGAGCATGACAATAAAATATTTCTGACATTAATTAGAGGAAGAAATAAAGCAAGGCTGAGTTTCCTGAAAGAAATGTGACTTGAGAGTGAATAATCCAGCAGGATGCCAAGCACTTGAGGTAGCTTCACCACACACTTCCAGGGTTGGGGGCATTGCATCAGGGCATGGAGCCATGACATAGGGTACCTGCAAGCAGAGGATGTGCCCCAAGCAAACTCCTGGTGAAAGATAGGGAGGAGGGAATAGTTTGTGGAAAAGACTTGCCAGAAGGAAAGAATGATTAATTTCTCCCTGTCTCAAACCTTATACATAGGTTTTCATTCAAGTTGGGTAAGGCGAAATACAAAGCAAAGGGGAAGAAAGCAAATCTAGCCTCAAAATAAGCAAAACTCAGGCTAAGAGTAAGGAAGTATTGGAAAGACAAAGCAGCCGAGGGGCTTAAGTGGTATACATGTTGCTGTGTTAACATGTGCCTTAACCTTCTCCAACATTGTTTAAAAGCTGTGTTAACATTTTTTAACCATCCCTGTCCTCTGGTTAATCTCTAATTGCTTCCAGGACACAGTTTTCCCCAGGTGTGCTCCTACAGCTTCACAGGCTTGGTGGCAGTAATTCTGACACCTGCAATGTTCAGGATCTCATAATTGGCTAAGTGGCTGAGGAAGCTGGGATCGTTTAGCCTGGAGAAGAGGAGGCTCAGGGGAGACCTTATTGCCATCTACAACTACCTGAAGGGAGGTTGTATCCTGGTGGGGGTTGTTCTCTTCTCCCAGTCAACTAGTGGCAGAACGGCAGGATGCAGTCTCAAGCTGTGCCGGGGGAGGTTTAGGCTGGTTGTTAGGAAGAAATTCTTTACAGAAAGAGTGATTGTCCATTGGAATGTGCTGCCCAGGGAGGTGGTGGAGTCACTGTCCCTGAAAGTGTTTAAAAAGAGACTGGATGAGGTGTTTGGTGCCATGGCTTAGTGGATTAGATGGTGTTGGGTGATAGGCTGGACTTGATGATCTCAAAGGTCTTTTTCAACCTAGTTAATTCTGTATTCTGCATCCCATTGCTCTGTCAACATGCTTATACAACCGTTTCAAGTAGGAAAAGTGTTACCCAAACCTCCTGGTGAAACAACAGGGGTGATTGCCACTGTAAGGGTCTCTGAGGGTCTCAGTGAGGTGGGAATTCATTGTCTACCCTGTCCTGACACGTCTGAGCATGGTGATTCTCCTTAATGAGAAGTGTAAACATTGCTGCTTATGTTTTTCCTTTTTTAAATGACAGAAGAGAAAAGATGCCAGTAAGTTTCAGAGATTAACCTCACAGATGTAGAGAGAGATGTTCAGTAGCCGATGAAATTGCTGTGTGCATCATGAAAGGTGGCACAATTTCATCTCGTGCATGTAATGCAGGAGGGAAATAATATGTTCTCACAACTGCTTCTGTCTTCCTCATATCCTCTACCTCATTTGTCCTAAACATGACAAGTGGCTTTTCTTATTTTCAGCAGGTACCTAAGAATTTTCTTTTCTTATATAAAATTAATGGCTGCATTTTAACTTCTGGCGGTATTACAATATTTATTCCAGTGTCTTTATATTTGTTCAAAGGACAAGGAGTTGAACATTACACTTCTGTACTGTGTAAACATCTAACTTCTCATAAAATTCATTACTTTTCCCATAACAGTGGATTACAACATTTGCCATACATTTTTTAATGCTTATTTCTGATGAAGTAGCTTGGAAACAGCCAGACAACAGGGATTACAATAGTACAAATAACAGGAAAAAAAATCACCCTGAAAAGTCACCAGGGAGAATGTCTTGGTTTTTCCAAAGGCTTTTATTATCATCACACCTGAGCAGTGTTTTTATAGTTAATGACCAATGAAGAGCTGCTCTTCTGGAAGGCACAGTGTAGGTGTTGCATAAGTCTTTCTGAAAGCACAGGGGGTGGTCAGCCAGTTGTCAAGGTAATATTGAGAAATCCTGTTCAAAGAAATATGTTTTGTGTAAAGCTTAAAAGCTGGTGATGTGACAGGCTTCTAAAGAGGGTGAATGTCAGCAGGAAAATCCTTCCACCTTGGTCCTTCCAGCTGGGGCAGCCAGAGCCTCCTCGTCAGCCTCAGTCACCACCATGGGACTGAGCATTGTTTCTGTTGTGGACATAAGAAGTAACTACAACTTTGCATTCTTGCATCTGCAGACCAGAAAATGTCTAGAGCTCAAACATAATGGTAACAAAAAAGTTACTTGAGGAACCAGAAGAAGTGATGATAGTATCTTTATTAAAAACTCTTGCTTTTAGTCAGAATTAGGAGCTTGAAAGTTGCAGCACACTCCCTCCTGGGGTAGTCACTGTTTTGAAATAACAACAAAGAGATTGTTGATTTTAACAGTGGGCAGGGGTTCAAATTTGGAAAAGCATCCCCTGCCCATGCAAACTGACCTATGAAATACCCAGCTTCTTAGCTGTCTTTGTGGCTGTGTTTCATGGATATACAGGGAAAAGAGTTGCATGAAGGTAGGTGCGTGTTTGTTCCAGCGAGGAGGATGCAGAACCCAAGACACTAGAAAAAGTCTCCTACGGCAGACCATGCCAGGAAATAAAAATGGAAATTGGAAAGCCTCCAATGGTGTGCACCTCAGAAACAGGTTTTATTCTCTTAGACTTGGGAAATAGCACCTGCAGGTCAACACACCTGGCAGATGGCAAACTAGTTTGGTGTTTACCCAAGGGGGAACAAAGAGGAAAAAGTAGATTAGAAAATTGATTAGATTTTTAGAAGACTTAGCCAAATAATGCATGCTAGGATTTTCAAGCACCAGCACCTACTGACTTAATCCAGGCCCCAGCAGAAGAGCACTTTAAAGAAGACAAAAGCCTTTAGGGATGATAGGGACACCAATAATTCATTTCTCAGTGTGATGGTTTATGCCCATCCTGAAAACAGGGCAGGGGAGGGCTTGTGAGAGTCTTGCTCTCCCCAGAGGGGGTTTTTCCCCCAGGGAAACTGAGTTAGTCTGTTCCACTCCCCCTCCCTCTCCAGCAAGCATATAAAAAGGAAGACACTGCAGCCATTTGCTCTTTTACTTCTGCCTTGTGGGGACGAAAGGACTAAGAGAGTTGCTGCTGGCTTTCTGGTTCTCTGCCCTGTGGTTGGGTCTGGTCCTCCTTCCTGCTACATCCATGCTTCTTCAAAGAACTGTTGGGTTTGTATATATTTTCCCCATCCATCCTTGTTCCTTACCCTTGTGAACCCTTTCTGTTATTGTTTTTATATATATATGTATATGTATGTATGTAGGTATATATATGTATGTGTGTATATATATATTTAAAGAAAGTTTTACCTCTCTACTTCCAAACCGACTCCAAATTATTTCTCGGTAGATTTGCCTCCCCCTTTTTTCCTTACTCCCTTTTCTTTCCTTCCCCCCCCCCCCCTCCTTTATCTCTCCTTGTTCTTTCCCTTTCCCTTTTGTTTTCCTCTCGATTGGAAAAAAGGAGGGGGGAGCGGGGGAGCAGGGGAGAGATTCTCAGTCTGAGCCCCCCATCTGAGCTCTTAAATCCCAGTTAAGGCTCAAACCACCACACTCAGTTACAAGGAGGGCAACATCATCACCACTGTGCACTGTGCAGTTGTCCTGTTTTCACGTTCTGCTCTCATGAGCTCCACCACCCTCATATCAGCAGAGAAAGTAACACAAAAAAAAACTCCTGTGTTGAGATAAGGAGTTTAAAAAGATTATATGATGTGCATAGCCTATTTTGCAGAAATGCACAACAAAAGCAAAGCAGCAGCAGAAGCCAGCAGAAAAACAACTCCCCAGGCCTGCAGCCAGCCCAGCAGAAAAGACCAACGCCCCAAAATCGGAAATCAAAAGCAGCAACTGGAAACAAGAAGCCTCTCATGTTGCAATCCAAACTGCAAGCCCCGTGTTACTTTGCTTCAGCCAGCACTTTTGCTTTGAAGCTGGAATGACATGAGCATGGTATCAAATACTCATCATCAGATTCAAGTGTCTAAACCCATGACAACCACCAAAGCAGTCCAGAGTCTGTTTATAAAGAAGCAGCACCTCCCAGCAGCAAAATACTGGCAGTACTGAGCACCACAATTATTTACCTATCTTGGCTTCTTCATCATAGAATCATAGAATGGTTTGGATTGAAAAGAACCCTAAAGATCATCTAATTCAAACATTCCTGCCATGGGCTTTCACTAGATCAGGTAGTTCAAAGTCCCATCCAACCTGACCTTGAACATTTTCAGGGATGGGACATCCACAGCCTTTCTGGGCAACCTGTTCCAGTGTCTCACCATCATCACAGTCAAGAACTTCTTCTTTACATCTAACCTAAATCTAGTCTGCTCTAATTTAAAACCATTACCCCTTGTCCTATCACTACACTCTCTGTTAAAAAGTCCCTCCCCTTCTCTGGAAGGCTGCTATAAGGTCTCCTCAGTGCCTTCTCTTCTTCAGGATGAACAACTCCAGCTCTCTCAGCCTGTCCTCACAGAGGAGGTGCTCCAGCCCCCTGATCATGTTCATGGGCAACAAGGCTGGTGAGAGGCCTTGAACACAAGCCCTGTGAGGAGAGGCTGAGGGAGCTGGGATTGTTTAGCCTGGAGAAGAGGAGGCTCAGGGGTGACCTCATTGCCCTCTACAACTACCTGAAAGGTGGTTGTAGCCAGGAAGGGGTTGGCCTCTTCTCCCAGGCAACCAGCACCAGAACAAGGGGACACAGTCTCAAGCTGCGCCAGGGGAGGTTTAGACTCGAGGTGAGGAGGAAGTTCTTCACCAAGCGAGTCATTCGTCATTGGAACGGGTTGCCCAGGGAGGTGGTTGAGTCATCGACCCTGGAGGCGTTCAAGGGGAGATTGGACGTGGCACTTGGTGCCATGGTCTAGTCATGGGGTCTGTGTTGATAGGTTGGACTCGATGATCCTCGAGGTCCTTTCCAACCTAAGCGATACTGTGATACTGTGATGGTTCTCCTCTGGACCTACTCAAGCAAGTCCATGTCTGTCTTGTGCTGGGAGCCCCAGAGCTGAGCATAGATCTCAGTTATGTCAGTTGTTTACCTGTCTCAGTTTCTTTATATCATATAATTCTTTTTCCCTGGGAGTAGTTTGCACTTTCCTTATTTTTCTATGTGTTTTACCTCCACTACAACTTTAAAACCTATAAAGAGCTATAAATACAAGCTCTATTGCACAATCATAGGAAAAAAAACTCTCACATCTTCATATAATCCCAAAAGCAAACAATGAAATGCAGAAATATAAATACCTATCCCTACCTCTTCCTTCAAATATGAAAACCCAGTAGAAAAAGGAAACCAAAGGGTTTCATGTGGGAAATTTGAAACCCTCACCTAGTAATTCTGGCATTTTGTTTATTTAAGGGAAAACAAACAAACAAACAAACCAAACCACTGCAAAACCAAACCAACAAACAAACCAAACCCAAAACAAACCAGTCTGACTTAAATGTTTAAACACATGAATTATTGTTCAGTTCTGGGCTATTGGGGTGTTGGAGTGAGCCCAGAGAAGGGCAAGGAGGTTCATAAAGGGCCTGAAGCACATGTCCTGCGAGGAGTGTCTGAGGCAGCTGGGGTTGATCAGTCTGGAAAAGAAGAGGCTGAGGGGAAACATCACTCGCTACAACTATCTGAAGAGAGGTTGGAATGAGGAGGGAGCCAGCCCTCTTCTGGCAAGTAACAGGACCAGAGAAAATGGTTACAAGCTGTGCCAGGGGAGGTTTAGGGTGGATGTTAGGAAATATTTGCTCACTGAAAGGGTTATCAAACATCGAATGGTCTGCCCAGGGCAGTGGTGGAATCACCATCCCAGGGGGTGTTCAAGCAGCTTGTGGACTTGGAATTTAGGGACATGGATTAGCATTGACCCCTCTGGATGATCTTTGAAGCCTCTTCCAAACAGATATATTCTGTAATTCCATGATTATCTATGAAGATTTGGAGTCATCAGAATTTTTTCTGGAAGTGTCTATGAATCATGACTTTCTTTATGCAATGTATGATCACTCTTCTGTCTATAGAAATCAGAGGAGCAGGACAAACAGACAAAAGAAGCTATTTTAAGGGTCTCAACAACTGAAATGGAGGAATTTTATAATAAATGAATTTCTGGTCACTTTCTGCTAAAGAGAAGCAAAGTAAGATAAAGCATGCACAGAAAAAAAATGTCCTAGAAAATGTATTAGAAACCAATAGTGCTCCTGCATCTTTTCAAACAGCTTATAAATGCCTACATAATGAGTCCCGTCCTGTCCAGATCCTTTAAGTTCTGGTAGAGTGTGAAATGAATACTCAAGAAAAAAGAGAAATTACTTAAAACCATCAATGCATGGATATTAAATATCGATTTAACATTATCATAATCTAGCATTATAATAAATTAGGTGACTGTCTATTGACTTCTCCAGGGCTTTAGAATGCTTTCTATAGTCTTTCTCAAATGTGTCAACATTGCTTTCAACCTCCTTTTTTTCCCACATTAGAAACAGTGTAGACAGGTGTATATTTAAGGGTTTCAGCTGATCTCCTTTTTATTTTTATTGGTTTTTTGCCAGGTTTGGCAAGGGCATTGCAGTTATTCACACTATGAAGGAAGCTCTAAGGTTTTTTGTCTGTGCTAACTCATCTGTCTCAGAGTGGCTGCCTGTCAGCAGGCTCACTGTTGACTAATGTTTAAAGCCTTTTTAGGTGCCTATGTGTAGATGCAAAAAGCTAGTTTTCAGCATGTCAGAGAGAGGCAGATAAATTAAAGATCAGGAGAGTTCAGGAGAGTAGCAAATAGTTACGCAGCTGTGTCTTGTGAAGAAAGAAGCTATAAACATATATATAATGGCCTTCACTTCAGGCCCCTAATAATGTCAAAAAATATGAGTGGACTTTTTCCCCATTATAGTGAGCTCTCTAAAAGGTTGTTTCTAGTCAAGGATAGCTGTCTGGGCATTTTTAAGTCAGATACTCCAGCGCTACGAAAATCTGATCTGCCTGGCTGGCTGAGGCTGGGAGGACCTAAAGTGCTGATGAGCTTTGCCTTTCTCTGTTGGTATCACCAAAGCTGTTCCTTGATTTTCAAATGAATAAAGGTAAGGGAGAACCTTTGCTTTGTGCTTCTCTGAAGTGAATAATTTAATCTAAGAGTGCACAAGAACGTTTATCATGCCAAAAAACACGTGCAACATGACCTCCTTCCACAAAGGCTGCTCATATGTAAATGGCAACCACCTCCAGACTCTTTAAATTTCCACTCATTATTGTACTTACTAATTAGATAATTGGCAACTGATTAGGTGCATTTATTGTACAGTGCTCTCACCACAGTGTTCTTTGTCTTTTGCTAGAGATTAAGAACTGTGTGATTGCTACAAAAATAACCATGATTGCTATGCACACTCAGGGAATGTTGCAGGTATTTTATCCCAGAAAAAAAAGCTGTGAAATAGGTAGTAAAAGAAATATGTTGGGATTTTTAAATAATTGAATCCCAGACCACTATGCTTTCTCCTTCAGACTGGAGTGCAATTATGGAAGCCAATTATCACTTCTGCTTTGCAAAGCTTCAAGTTCTGCCATTAGCACAAAAAGTTAGGACATAAAGGTAGCATTCTTGACCACTGACCTTTGAAACTACACTTTTATAAAGCAAAACCTAGGCAGCAGTTTGTTATCTTTATCCCATTTGCAACTTTTTTGACCTAGCAGGGCAGTATGTCTACCAGATTTTAAAGGTATCATCTTCAGGAGAGTTCCAAATATCACTGCAGTCACCTATTCCCTTACAGCATAGATGACATCATTTATTTATTTCTCTGTGGTCATGTATTCTACAGTGCATTTGGGGAGCCTCGTTCCAATGGTTAAACACAAATTTACTTATTTATATTACAGTATTTCTGCAGTAAAAAATTATTGGGGTCTCAGTGAATTCACAAGTATGTAATCCACCACTCCAACTCCCAGATGGTTTGTCAGACCACATCATTCAGGTTTAGCACAACCTAATCTAGCAGCTATGATTTTTTTTCTCACCTGATTAGTAGAGAAGAGAAGGCAAAGAGGACAGAATTGTCCTCTGTTGAAGAAGTCTTTCTCCCATTCCTGTTATGCTGTGTATTCCTACCTCAGCCAGTGTCAGGGATCCAGATCTTTTCTTCACACACTTTTACAGCTGCCAACTAGCTATCTACAGCCAGGACAGCCCAAGGTGTCTCTTAGACATTTTCCTATATGTGGGCTAATTTTATTTTTGATCTTCAGTTTGCTCTCAGGTTTCTAGAAATACCCAAGCATGTGAGATTGCTTGCTTTGATAAAATACAGGTTTAGCAGTAGGAATGGGTATTTTAAAATGAATAAATTCAATCTATTTTACTGGCTATGAGATGACCTATTTATGTGGTCAGCTCTTCCAACTAATTTTTTTCTGAGTATCTTTTGTATGTATTTGACACACAATGTGGGGTTGAACCCAGGCAGTCTAGTTGCCTGTCATTTAACCTCACTTCTCAATAAAGACATGGCTCTGGATGTATATGCATATCATAGTAATATTAAAGTGCATGACAATTTACTTGTCTTCACCATGATCTTGTGGACTTTGTATTGGGATCCAAGAATGGTCATCTGGCTAAGCTCCAGCACCAGGATATGACTCAAAATCTATTGAATTAATCTTTTCCACATAATTTGTCTACCACCTGCCAGTGAGCAATGTGTCTACATAAAGCAGGACTTCCAGTGGATTTGTTCTGAATTCTCATTCACTAGCTGATCACTTCATCTTTCAATAACTATGCTATGAAAAAAAAACTATTACCTTCCACATGCCATTTCAACCAGAAGGGTATAAAGTTCTCTCATTTCATTACATTGACTGACAAAAGATAAATTGAGGACCATCTCGTCCTTTGAGAGCAACACCTGACATTTTCAGGATAACTGGTCTGCCGTGGTCTGGCTTTAAGTAATTTCAAAGAAATAACATGATAGCCTACACAGAAGTTTGTATTCACAGCACCATAAGATGTCAGAGGTTGGAAGAGACCTAAAGAGATTATTGAGTCCAAACCCCCTGCCAGAGCAGGACCGTACAATGCAGCTCAGGTCACAGCGGAATGCATCCTGATGGGCCTTGAAAGTCTCCAGAGAAGGAGACTCCACAACCACTCTGGGAAGCCTGTTCCAGTGGTCTGTGACCCTTACGGTAAAGAAGTCCCCCTTGTGTTGAGGTGGAACCTGTGCTGCAGCTTACATCCATTGCTCCTTGTCCTATCACAGGGAGCAAGTGAGCAGAGCCTATCCCCTCCCTCCTGACACCCAGCCCTCAGATATTTATAAAAATTTATTAAATCCCCTCTAAGTCTTCTCTTTTCCAGACTAAAAAGCCCCGGGTCCCTCAGCCTCTCCTCATAAAGCACGTGCTCCAGTCCCCTAATCATCCTTGTACCCCTCTGCTGGACCCTCTCCAGCAGATCCCTGTCCCTCTGAAACTGGGGAGCCCAAAACTGAATTCCATGCTCAAGATGAGGTCCCACCAGGGCAGAGTAGAGGGGGAGGAGAACTCTTCTTAATACACCTCAGGATCCCATTGGCTGCCTTGGCCACCAGGGTACATTGCTGGCCCATGGATAACTTGTTATCACAGAATCAGAATCACAGAACATATCCACCAGGATATGTTGGTATTTCACCATTGTATGATGCTTACAAAAGTGTAAAGTTACTTTAGCACACCTTTTTGGCTAGAAACTTTGATTTGGGAAAAAAAGAAGATTGATACTGATAATGAGGTGGTAGGTGAAATTTTTTAAAATGATGTCTCAAACCCCAGCTTTTAAGTGACAGTTTCTTTTTCCAATAAAACAATAAAAAGGCTATGCCTCAACTGATAAAAATTTACAGCGAGTGCAAGGCAGTTGTGATTTCAAACTTAAACTTTGAGGAAGGAGATAGTGATTTGCTGGCGCAATAACTTTCTTTACCACCAGATCAGAAATCAAACAATACATAGCACAATTTTATTGGGTGCAATGTATCACACAACATCCCCTGGGTTGTTTTAAACTGAGTTAACACCTCATATGGTATGAATCACATGGTACACATCAGGATACCCTTTTCTGTTTGCTAACCACTATGTTTATGTTTACCTCACATCATTATAATAGGCCATACCATCTCTTGACCTTCCAGCAAATGTCAGGAATTTGGAGTCAAAACAACTCAACCCTTTAACTATCTTATCAGTTGTCAAAAATGAAGTTATTTCAGGACCTTAGTCTAAACAAGTTCTGGTTTTACTACATCATCACGTCAGAGTGTTACTCTGTTATCTAAAGAAGAAAAAGAAGCTTCTATTGCCCGGGGTTTTTGTTGTTGTTGTTGTTGGTTGTTTTTTTTTTTGGGGGGAGGTGTCTTTTTATTTTTAATCCTGAAGGCAAAATTATTGACATTCCAATCTCTTCTATTGCAAGCATCAAAACCATATTTCAGAAATTAAGCCCCTTTGAACTTACATTACTAAAATTTCTGCAGTCTTCATGAGAGGAAGTAGAGTCTATGTCTATATCTTAATGGGGCAATTCATTTATCTTATGTGTTTTTATCCTCTTGTCAATCATGGCACTAAACACTAGACAGAAACCTACCTCTTGAGGAGTGGGTGATGACAAATTCATTTAAATGCAGGTTTTGGTGTTTATTTCAGGACTTAAGATTCTGGTAGAATTACAAAAAAATGTCAAGCAGAAGGGCTATCAACCCACCCTACAGAGAAACAGGCATCCTTGGACTGTATTTGGGGGATGTTTGTTTAAATTTCTTCAAAGTGCATCAAATAAGAAAGATTCTCATCTGTTCCTAGGCCATGGAGATAATGACAAAGGCAGGATTTGTTTAAGCATGATTAGGTGGAATCCATCTGACTCGAGTGGTAGGGGTCAAGCATAGGCCAAATTAATTTTCCAGTCATCTAGTACAATACATGTCCAGATCACACTATACACAAAGTTACCTAACCATGAACTTACTCCTAGAATATTCATAGTAGGCTATGTTATGGAAAGCAGCGAGCTGCTTTCTGGGTTTCTGGGTTTGCATATTATCATATATGAGACACACGTTCTGCTGACGCTGATGAAGCACAGTCTATGTGCAAGGTACACTTAGAAAAACTGTCTTTGAAAGATTATCAGCACCTCACTTACAACCATCAAATCAAGGCAGGTGGTGGGAGAAATATGCAGCAGTGTAATTACATGTTTCAAGTGCCATAAAAGAGTGGCATATAAGTGTGAGCAATCCTGAGATCATATTTCTGGAAAAAAAAGTGAAGATGAAGGTACTGTAAGCACAATCCTCCCTTCAGTAACATATGGATACTTCATGTTGATGTTGAATATTAAGGAATACTAATTGATTTTACTTAGTTGAGAGATAAATCCATTAAATCCATTTTTGAGCTGCAAAGAGTTAATAACCATGACTATCACCTTCAAGAGCTGGCACTAGCTTATAGCTACCATACTGCTTAAAAGGGATTGCAACGTTACCCTAAAAGTTGTAAGAGGACACCCACTGCAAGCTGACCTATATCACATACCTAACATAACCCTCTTGCCATGTACATCAAACAACTAAGGAAAGAAATGTATTTGCTATAGCAAAATGCTTCAATAACTAATAGACAGATTTAATACTGTGCTATGCTACTATATTGTTACAATGCCATCCAACACAGAAAGAACCAGGCAGAGAAAGAGAGAAGGATAATGCACTTGCTCTTCATAATCTAATATGACCACAGGACACTAGCTGTCAGAATTGGGCATGATTAGCAAAAATACACTCCCATAACCCATTTGGTCTTCCCAAACACTGCACTAAGGCAAGGAGAAATCAGAAATAGAAAAGAAAGTGGTGGCTTGCTCAGGTAAACCTGCTGTGACTCTTGATATCCTCCAAGAAACCCAAATAAAGAACACAGACACAGAGGCCGCATGGAAGCTTACATGACAACTGAAAATGAACAATTGATAACAGCAATGAGCAGAAACACAGATCAGGTCAGCAGAAATTTTTACACAGATTTTAGAGAAGTGAAAGAATGAAAGGAAGAGGAATGTTTTCATGTTATATGTAACTAAGATGAAGGCAAACATTGAAGCTGAACAACAAGACAAGATAAATCATAACTTACATCCGAGTGTAGATATAACTGAGCGTGAAGTGTTTCTGGCTAACCAAGGCTTGAGACTGCAAGAAAGTGTTTTGCAAGTGGAGGATTGTTAATCAAATTTGAACAAGAAAACACACTGTGACAATAATGTAGTGTATGTACTAACTAACCCTACAAGCAGTGAGGAAAAGAGTCTTTTTTAAATTATTATTTTTATTTCATCAAATAATAGAGCACAGTCTGCTCTGGCAATTGGTTTAATAGGACTTCAAGCCATGTGCAACCAGGCTCAGTTCTGGTTAAAGGAAATACCTCGTAACAGAAAGTACACAGACAATTATATGGACAAATTAAAGCCATATTTAGTTTAAGCAAATACACAGAAATTCAAAACACTCAAAATCCAAAGTACTAGTTTTTTGTATCATTTCCATCATCTTCATAGGGTTCACTTGTGCTTCATTGTTAGTCACCATGACTGAAAGAGCTAACTTGGATAATAATAAGCTGAAATATGCCATGGGTTGTATCTTCCCTGCTGAGGTGTGAGAGAAGTCTGTACACAGAAAACCTTACTGCTGACAGGCTTATTTTTCCCATAAATGTAAGCTTCTAAGTGTTGGTTGTGGTAGACTTATTTTTCCAAACAAAAAGAATCTGCCTCACATGTTTTGTGTATTGGTAAAACAGGTTGATGGGAATTCATCTGCCAAAGTGGAATTGGACCAGGGAACACATTCTGGAGGCAAACTGACAGTTAATAGAGAAAGTAGAACAGGTTTTATATCCTTTTCTGTCCTTGATCATCGCAGCAAATAGAAAGTCTGATCTGCACCACCACACTTATGTTGAGAAAGAATTCTCATTATAAGTGTGAAGGACCGGAACTGTGCAAGTCCCTGAAGCCTTCTAAAAATCAGAGCCACCCCAGTGAATTTGACAGAGCTCCCATCGAAGTGACAGGAGGATGAAGAAAGGAAAATGCTCAGTCACCTGTGGGGGGAACCACAAGCTAAAGAGAAAAAAAAGAAAATGTGCATGTTTGTAGCAAAATATTTATATGTTGTGCAAAATAATTTACAATAGCTCAGCTCCTGCTCTGGTGCTCTGCACTGAAAATATAGTTTGTGTCATAAAAAGGCTGCATTCCCATTTTCTGCTTTACACTAATTCAGTTCACTCCTAATAGTAATAGTAGCATTGAAAGAAATGAAGGAGTCTTTTTTCTGATGTGGAACTATGTCAAGACCTAGTACCATGGACAGATGTCAAACAGAATCATCAGCAAACACCTGATCAGGATATCATCTCCATACAGCAAATAACAATAATAATAATAATAATAATAATAATAATAATAATAATAATAATAATAATAATAATAATAAATAATGGTAGTAGTAGTAGTAGTTCTTTAAGAAGGGGAATTCTGATTATAGATAATAAAAAGATGGATGGAAGTTTCACTGGATGGGAGTAGATGTTGGGAAATGCATCTATAAAGTTGTCTAAAATAGCTGCAGCTGATGTGGGGCATCACAGGCCTGTCAGCCTGACCTCAGTGCCAGGCAAGATCATGGAACAGGTCATCCTGAGTGCAATAACACAACACTTACAGGATGGCCAAGGGATCAGGCCTAGCCAGCATGGATTTAGGAAGGGCAGGTCCTGCCTGACCAACCTGATCTCCTTCTATGATCAGGTGACCCGCCTGGTGGATGTGGGGAGGCCTGTTGATGTAGTCTACCTGGACCTCAGCAAGGCCTTTGACACCGTCCCCCATAGCAAACTGCTGGCCAAGCTGTCAGCCCATGGCTTGGACGGGAGCACACTGCGATGGGTTAGGAACTGGCTGGAGGGCCGAGCCCAGAGAGTGGTGGTGAATGGTGCCACATCCAGCTGGTGGCCAGTCACTAGTGGTGTGCCCCAAGGATCAGTGCTGGGCCCTGTGCTCTTTAACATCTTTATTGATGATCTGGATGAGGGCATTGAGTCCATCATCAGTAAATTTGTTGATGACACCAAGCTGGGGACAGGAGTTGATCTGCTGGAGGGTAGAGAGGCTCTGCAGAGAGACCTCGACAGGCTGGACAGATGGGCAGAGTCCAACGGCATGAGATTTAACACATCCAAGTGCCGGGTTCTGCACATTGGCCACAACAACCCCATGCAGTGCTACAGGCTGGGGTCAGAGTGGCTGGAGAGCAGCCAGGCAGAGAGGGACCTGGGGGTACTGGTCGATGGCAGGCTGACCATGAGCCTGCAGTGTGCCCAGGCAGCCAAGAGGGCCAATGGCATCCTGGCCTGCATCAGGAACAGTGTGGCCAGCAGGAGCAGGGAGGTCATTCTGCCCCTGTACACCGCACTGGTTAGGCTGCACCTCGAGTACTGTGTCCAGTTCTGGGCCCCTCAGTTTAGGAAGGATGTTGACTTGCTGGAATGAGTCCAGAGAAGAGCAACAAAGTTGGTGAGGGGTTTGGAACACAAGCCCTATGAGGAAAGACTGAGGGAGCTGGGGTTGCTCAGCCTGGAGAAGAGGAGACTCAGGGGTGACCTTATCACTCTCTACAACTACCGGAAGGGAGGTTGTAGACAGGCGGATGATGGTCTCTTCTCCCAGGCAGCCAGTACCAGAACAAGAGGACACAGTCTCAAGCTGCGCCAGGGGAGGTTCAGGTTGGATGTTAGGAAGAAGTTCTATACAGAAAGAGTGATTGCACTATGGAATGGGCTGCCCGGGGAGGTGGTGGAGTCGCCGTCATTGAAGGTGTTCAGGAGGAGACTTGATGGGGTACTTGGTGCCATGGGTTAGCTGTTTGGGTGGGTTGGATTGGTTGATGGGTGTTGGACACGATGATCTTGAAAGTCTCTTCCAACCTGGTTTGGTTTATTCTAATAAAGAGTTTATTCTAATAAATACTGCTTTGTGTTAGAAAAAGAAAACTCTAGTAGCAATAAACGTATAACAAGCAATTAACAAGGAACTCTTATTAGCTAGAAATTATTCTCTGACTTTCAACAGGAAGATATTTGCAAGAATTAGTGCTTTCCAAGAGGGAAGAATAATACAGTTTCATAACTGTTATCTTAGAAGATCTGTATCTTCTTGCTTGTAATATCCTTGCTCCAGATCTCATTTTCACTCCCCTTATAAGAGACAACATGGGTGAGCTATAATTATGCCTTTTCCAATCTCTGAAGTGAATCCATTATCTAAAGGGAACCCTACTGTGAGAATGACGTCAACATGGTATATAAATAAGTCAGATTTTTATATAGCATATGAACCTACTAGCCTTGGAAAAGGGTATTATTTGATTACAGTGATGGCTGTTGTAACAAAATAAGCAATTACACACATAAGGCAGAGAAAAAGAGTGAAACTATTTAGTATGAGATGCTGGTTTAGAAACATCTCTCTAACACATATATAAAAATTCACTGTAATGTTCTGAATCCATGATAGTACCTTGCATAAGGAAACACTCTATTGACCAGTGAAAGTTTACATTATTGCATCATGGAGTTAGTGCAAGCAGGTATACAAATGAGTTTCTTGATTTTTAGGTCCTAGAGTAAGTTGGAAAAGAACAATAAATGCAAAGTATGATATGCACAACTTATTGTGGTAACACCAATAGAAAGAGCAGCAGAAATGGCAGATTTGCATTTTTCCAGGTGAATAAAAACAATGAGACACATCTGTTACTCCCTGAATAATTAGATTATACTTTTAATATAGATGATATTAAATTTACTTGTATTTCTGCAATTTAATCCTAGATACTAGATGAGCTGCCATGGAGAACCAGAGCTATATGTCATTGATTCCCTGCTTTCGTGCTATGCCTTATTACTTAAAAACTAATGAATGAATTCGCTTTGAGATCTCAGTTCTTTGCACATTCAGATTCAACAGTGTGACAGGTTTAGGATGATGCCTAGGAAAGTTTCCACAGATCTTGAGTGGTACAATACAAATAAATTACCTTTGGATGTAAAGGGAAAATAATGCTAAGGTCTAAATAACACCATTGGTCCAATAACTAACATAGAGTTAGTTGTACATACTATTTTTTTCTTGTCTCTTTGCTCTACAAGATACTAGCTGGTTGGCTGTTGCTGACCTTGGCTGCATTCTTGTTGCAGCTAACTACTGACATGCTACTCTCTGCTTTCCTCTTCTCTTGTCCCTTGGACAGGGGGAAGGGAGCAGAGAAGGGGAAGCTATCGGTAAGTAATAAGGCTTAGCATAAAAGCAGGGAATCAATGACATACAGCTCTGGTTCTCCACCATAGCTCATCTAGTATCTGATCTAGGATTAAATTGCAGAAATACAAGTAAATTTAATATTATCTATATTAAAAGTATGATCTAATTATTTAGGGTTTATGCACAATACTTATTGTGTTGTTTATAAATCAGAAATACATGTAAATATTGTATATTTTGCACATATTAATTGCATTTCCTAGTTCTAGATTTTAGTTTTGCTTGTAAATATAGCTTCGTTTGCTTCCAGCTGAGCTGGTCTGGCAATTTTATTCTGGGGGTAGTTTTCTCCAAATTATTTGGGGGGTAATTTGAACCCACCACAGTCAGACACAAGATGCAGGTGGCTATGAAGCAAGGACAACTTGATAGGTACAGTTAATATAAGGGTCTCTAAAAATTTGCCCAAATCTTAGCTGTTAAGAACAAACCAATGTGATAAAAAGGTGGGTGAGATTTGTAAGTCTGTGAAGAAATACCTTATCTGATAAAAAAACAAATAAAATTGATAGTTTAAGAACTGGATTAACTTGTAACGACTCTAAAGTTATCCCTCCTGCTGGTAACACTGAGAATATTTTGTTGCTAGTGAAAACCATTAACTGACATCAGTTAGGTGACAAATTATGCACCCCCTCTGGCTGCTGAATGGGAAGGTTTTTGTATCAGACAATTTTTTACCTGTATGCAGTTACAAACCTATTAGAAGTTTGCCCTGCTGTTTGGCAGGGACACAGTCCTGTTCTAGACAAAATTGCTCTTTAGTATATACAGTTTCTTAAAGTTGTGTTTTCCACCAAAAAAGATCCTGTTGCATACCACTAGTTGTGCCTTACACCTATATGCTGGAGGTTCATGAAACTTCAGATATTTGTGCATAGTGACAACCTTGCCTGCTGTGACTGCAAGCTGGTTTTTAAGAATTTTATTTTCACAACAAATGCAGAACCATGTCTCACATCACAGCCCTTCATAACATCCCAAAAGGAAAAGTTTGTGGCCAGAAGGAATTTTCTTCAAAATAGTATTTGGGAAGAAAAATGCAACTGAGCCAGAAATAGGACTGATATCTAAGGTATGGAATGTCTGTACAAGGGCATGAGAAAAAAATAAAGCCTACCTGTGGTGGTTTGAGCCTTAACTGGGACTTAAGAGCCCAGATGGGGGCAAGGCTGAGAATCCCTTCCCCCCCACTTCCCCCTCCTCCTTCCCAACAGAGAGGGAAAAAGAAAGGGAAGGAGTAAATCCACCAAGAAATAATTTGGATTTGGCTTGGAAGTAGAGAGATAAATAATTTTTCTTTAAACAATATATATATATGTATGTATGTATATGTAACAATAGCAGGTAGGGTTCTCAAGGGTAAGGAACAAGGATGGATAGGAAAAAAGAAATATGAAATACAAAACCAGTCCATTGCAAAGGTGTGGGTGCAGCAGGGAGGACCACGTGGCAGAGAAGCAGGGGAACAAGCAGCAGTCCTCATCCAGGCAAAGGCAGGGCCCAAGAGCACTAATGGCTGCAGTGTCCTCCTTTTTATACCCTTGCTGGACAGGGAGGGTGAGTAGAACAGATTAACTGTTTCCCAGGGGGAAAACACTCTGCAGGGAGGGCAATGCTCTTACAAGCCCTCCCCTGCTGCTACCAGTATGGGCGTTAACCCATCACACCAACCATGCAACACAGTATTCACAAGAGTAAGGACACTCACAGTGATGGTAGGTTTGAGCCCTGTACGACCGCTGTGGTCACAATAAATATGTTTCCACAGGCAAATGAAGAACTAAATCCTTATTAGTATTTTAATTTCAAGGCCAAGATCTTAGTCCTGCAAAAGCCTACATATTTATACTCCTTGACCATGACAGAAACTCCACAGATGCACCATGGAGGCAATGAAGATGAGATAAAGGGATTGCATTTTCTTAGTATGATTTATAGCAGCAATGGCTCTTCTGTTACATGAAAGCAAGTTTTACAGATTTCATGCCTGATTTCCTATGGAAGTGGAGCCGACACAATTACGTCTGTCTCATCAGTATATAATTTCCTGCCTCTTTATATCTTTTCAACACTGGGCAGTCTCAGAGTTACTGAACCTCATTAATTTAATGCAAATTGGCAACGTGGTGGAGAGAACAGATTTGAATTAGTTAATGGACTGAGGGAAAGCCTGTCAGGTGAGCTCAGTCACATTGTCAGACATTGGAAAATCCACAAAGCCAGCAGCCTTGCAGATGAAAGTGATAATTTCTTTTTCTGGTACAGAATCAAACTAAAGCTTTAGGAAAGAGGCAGCTACTGATTCAGTATCCATCCTATTTTGACACAAAATTACCAGCACTTTAGACCCTAGACTGACAAATAACTAGCATGATGTTCTCACATGTTATTTGTGGCTATCCTTTTGTAATACAAATAAGTTCTGAGATTTTGCACTGACCCATCTCAAGTCTGGTCTTTTTAATATAATTTCTAATGATCTGTCAAATTAAAGACTCCAAGCCATGCTGTTGATAAGGATGAGAAGAGGGAACAAAAAGTATCTGAAAAGAAAAGAATCTGTTATATTCAAGAGAAGGGGTCTTACTCAGAAGAGAGTTTCAGATGAGAAGATTTGCCATAATACATACCCAAAAAAAAAGTAGTAGAGAGCTTTCCTACTGCTCTGCATTGAGACTACAAGGAATTCAGAGAAGAAAACAAAAGTCACTAAGGGTGTGGAGAAAATTTTATAGTAGTTGAAATTGTTGGCAGGATTTTCTCTGTCACAGATAAGAAGATGTAAGAGATACATTATGAAAATATTTTGGAGTTCAGCAAATTAAATGCCTCTTTTCCATGTTCAGCTGATTGAAAATACTAGCAGAGACTCCATTGCTTTCAAAGCAATTAAAAATCAGCATAAAATATGAAATAACAAAAATTTTGACAAATAAAGTAAAAATTAGTCTGTTTCACATAATTACGAATTAAGAATGCTTTACCACTTCACAAGTATCAATGTGCAATGTATATGCATGTACTTACAATCATAGCTATGGGAAACAACAACAGCCTCAAGCTGTACCAGGGGAAGTTTAGTCTCGAGGTGAGGAGAAATTCTTCACTGAGTCATTCGTCATTGGAATGGGCTGCCCTGGGAGGTGGTGGAGTCACCATCCCTGGAGGTGTTCAAGAGGGGATTGGACTTGGCACTTGGTGCCATGGTTTAGTCATGAGGTCCGTGGTGACAGGTTGGACTTGATGATCTTTGAGGTCTCTTCCAACCTTGGTGATTCTGTGATTCTGTGAAATAAGTCTCCATGTGTAACCTCTTTTTCTGTTTACAAATAAATGCTTTCTGGGTTAAAACAAAACCACAACCAAAACCCCACCAAAATACATTGAATGTATACGTGACATATGCACACCTAAAGCACAACTATTTATAAATCATCTCTTATTATATTTACAAGGATATTTCTTTGTGAAGGGGAAACTTGCCAGTCTGTAAACTAGCAGAAGAAAGATAAAACAACCTCAAGCTCTTCTGAAGCACTGCTTAATATTTGTTACATGTTTTGGCACCTGTGTGCAAGGCTAAATTACCACATAGCTTTGACACACAATCTGCTGCTGGGGGCAGGCTGTTGCCTACAAAAGACATGGAATATGTTGTGCCCACAAAAAGGTGGTGATACTATAACCATCACCATTAGTTGCTGCTGGGTTAGCTGACCTTGCAGGTTGAACACAGCCATCTTTCTTCTCCTTTGCTAATTCCCTTCTCAGATCTTTGTTTATCAGATTTACCAGACTCTTTTTAACTCTGACTTAAGTTTTCCTTTACTTCCAGAAAACAGCACAAACCATCCTACAATTAACAGGCTACTTTGTAGCCCAAGAGAAAACAAAACAAAGAGATGGAAAAGAGGTGTTCAAAAGGAGCGGAAAACAGTTACGGCAGAGGGGCTGTGACTCTAGCTGCATAGTAGTGGTACCACATGATTCCCAGGGGCTGATGGCTAAGAAGGAAAAAGCTAAGTGCAGATCAGTCAGTGTGTTATATAGAGATGAAAATAAGAGCTAATGTATAATTCAAGTAGTGTGTTAATTAGTGGAACATAAATTACAGGCCCTGGGAAATGATGGAAGAAACAGTTTCTCTCTTAATTTAAAAGCATTGTAAACCTGTGCCTGAGGATTATTTAACAACAGAGTTCATCCTTCAGATAATTAATAAATTATCAGTTTTAAGAATAAGAAACTTTTAAGAAGTCAGCTGTGTTACTCTAAAGGCCACACACACACCCCTAGGTGATAATACTTCACAGCAGAACAAGAACACCATTTGGAAGAAAGGGAAAGGTTTACTTTGGAAGAGGACAGTCATCCTCCAGGAGGATTTAAAATTCAGTTCCCTACATTAGATCCCAAACAACTGAAAGAAATATTTCTGTATTTCCCCTTAATAGATTTTAGCTTGACTGTTAGTTGCTTGCTATCCTGAATTTGTCAGCCCATTCTAGCTGATTTTCAAACATTAGGCACATTAATGGCCTGCAATATGCCCTTCAGTTTCTGCAGGCATTTCCTTGTGTCTTGAGGCCACACCAAGAACAGAAGGGCAGTGCTTCATCTAGTCCAGAAAGGAAAGCTATTCCTGTCCTCACTGCTAGTGTGTATTTTTCCCTTGATGCCAAATATACCTGTATACTTCCATATTGCCAGTTAACATTACAACACCATTCTTCTCCAATTCCTAGGGAATGTTACTTAGGGCCACTTTCACAACAGTTTCCAAGCATGCCCATGGCCCAAGGAAGATGTTGGCCTTCATCACAGCAATAGAATGAACTGTGAACACTGCCCAACAGCCCATGATAGCCTTGTTGAGTTCAGGCAGGTGAGCAGCCCTATGCACCAAAAATTGGTGTCATAGCCTTGTCCTGAGGCACAGCACTGCAAAAGCAGGCAGCATCAGCAGAAGAAACTACAATGCAAATGGCAGTAAAAACCCAACTGACCACTCTCAAAATACATCTTGGAAGAGCTAATAACTGGCAAGTCTGAGACAGACAACAATGTCTACACTGAAGTAGCTGCAGCAACTCATCTCTCAGCTGGGCTAATCCTGCCTGGTAAATTGGAGAGTGTGCTATTAATTCAAAACTGCAGAGCAGGTCTTTGAGGCTTTATTAGAACTAAAATTACTCTTTAGGAGTTGCCACTCCCTGGTTAAGGAATACAGAGCAAAGCTAAGTGGGGCTTTGCAAACAGCCTTGGATTGCAAGAGAGCAACTTCACTGCCAAGCCATACAGAGGGGTTAATAGCTAAAAAGCAAGATGAGTAAGGATGAACTTTGTGCCAGAATAGTTTCCTGCTGAAAGAACAAATTCAAACAAGTGAATTAAAGACAACAGAAAAAGAAAGTTTCACTGATAACAGACTGAAAAGAAGGTTATGTTTTAACAGGTCTTGACATTAATTCACCTAGCAGATCTAATAGGGCAACAATTTGTTCCTCTGTTAAAATAAATGCCTAAAGAAGAACAACAGGTATGGTTTCCACTCAGGTTCCCCTGAGACTCCTAAGTCATGTGTCTTCCCACATCCTACCAAATGTATTCCAAAAGGACAGTTCTTTGCCTGACCTTTCCCCACCCTGAAATCCCAACCCCAGCCATGAAGTATCCTGCTGCATTGGGACTGGTCTAGTGCTGTATTTCCTTCCCAAGTACAAGCATCAAACAGCACAGAGAATCTCCTAAAAATGAATGTAAAGGGCTGATATGTTCCTCTTTAATTTACCAAATATTCATACATATTGTTGCTCTTCAGACTCCTCTTCCAACTCCTTCCCTTATTCTTCTGATGTAATCCTTCAGCAAAGACCCATATATGTCTTAAGATAAAGAAGTAATAAATTAAGGAACAAATAACACTAGCCAATGAAGCAAAGGCTTCCAACAATGGCAATGAGGGGTTTTTTTTATGTTACTTTTCATCCTGTCTGTGTGGCAGGGGTTTTGCTTGTGAGAGCAGGCTGCCTTAAACCAGGACTATTGCAAGAGATCAAATTCTGTCTCCAGTTTGTGTTTAACTACTTCCATCCCATTGTCATTTCTGATGACTCTTCCATTATTAGCATTGTTGATAATCAAAAATAACAATAGCTCCAGCCCAGAAGACCCAAAGAAAGGCAAAAATTGAACAGGATTTTACATGGACTACTTGAGAAGAATTAAATATCATTCCTTTGATTTGCTTTGAATGGAGGGTGATTTATCCATTTAACTCCTTTTGAATTCATGGTTGAGTGAATGCACATATGACTAGTAATTTTACCATCATTGAACGAGCCTACAACAGGTTTTATATTGATTCCAAATTTGGAAGTACTGGGAAAAGCCTAAAGCTAACATAGTGTTTATGACTTTTGTACATCCCTTTCTGCCTGCAGAGATAAAAAAAACCTAGTTACTACTATCTATATAGTGGTAGCATTTGCAGGTCCAGCAATCTCATTTCATTGTGTACAGGCTGGCAAGCCTCCCATAGCAGCAGTGCCTGTGGCAGCAGTGGCTGCTATGTGTTGAGCCATATTCAGTTCTGGTTGTAGCTTTGTTCCACTCTGAAACTCCTGTAAGAAAGTGCTTACAGTTGTTTCCAGGCAGCACATTACTGCTTTCTCAGCCCTTATAAAAGCTAGGGTTGCCAGTTTCTTGTTAGCATTGATATCCAGTGTTTTAACTATGACATCCACTGTTACTTCTTGCATTACATGCAATAGGATGAATGACCACATCTTTTCTTTTGCATGGTGCTCAGAGCAACCAGCACTTTACAGGATTGGCAATGATAGCAGCAAAACTAGAAACAGGTTATTTTACTCCCAACTTCCTGCACTAGCCACAAGACACTTTACCCCTGATGTCCTTCATTTATATATGGAAATCTTCCATCCCCAAATCAAAACCTCCTCTGCTTGTGCAAACACATTTCACCTGAGCAACTGATGAATATCAGCATTTAGTGGGTGAAATCTAAGCAAAAATGTTGAAAGTAGAGGAATAAATATCTATGAAAATGTTAATTTGCAAAGTTTATTGAGTAAGGCTTCTCACATGTAAATGTGAGAAGAATTGATTTGATTTCTGCTGAGTTATTGTGGATGTGTGATAACATTGCTGAGTGAATTAAAAAAGAACACATTTTTCTGTAGATTTCAGGACCTTGATGATGAACTCCCACTGGCTGAAGCAAAAATCTAAAATTATAAACTTAATGTAAGGTTTCTTGAAATTTGCATGTATCTAGCTGATTATTAGTATCATTCAGAGGAAAACCAGCATTCAGTTATTTTAGAAGAAAATAAATCACTGGAGCCTTTTTCCCAGGGTAATTTACTTGACTCTAGTGACACCCACCCTGGAGTACTGCATCCAGTTCTATTACAGGAAGGATCTGGACATGCTGGAATGTGTCCAGAGAAGGGCCACAAGGATGATTAGAGGGCTGGAGCACCTCTCCTATGACGACAGACTGAGGGAGTTGGGGCTGTTCAGTCTGGAGAAGAGAAGGCTCCAAGGAGACCTTATTGTGGCCTTCCAGTATCTGAAGAGGGCCTACAAGAAAGCTGAGGAGGGACTTTTTAGGGTGTCAGGTAATGATAGGACTAGGGGGAATGGAAAAAAAATAGAAATGGGTAGATTCAGATTGGATGTTAGGAAGAAGTTCTTCCCTGTGAGGGTGGTGAAACACTGGAACAGGTTGCCCAGGGAGGTGGTTAGAAGCCACATCCCTGGAGGTTTTTAAGGACAGGCTGAGCAACCTGATCTAGTGTAGAGTCCCTGCCTATGGCAGGGGTGTTGGAACTAGCTGATCCTTGAGGTCCCTTCCAACCCTGACAATTCTGTGATTCTATGATTTCCATTAAGCCCAGCTCAGTAATGACCAAAATCTTCAGTTTTACCATCTGCTAGTTATTTACAAGACTAGTTATCTCAATCCATCAACTGTGCCTCCTTGAATGGATTAACACAGCACTTTTCACATCAAAACACTTCACAAAGGTAGCAGTATGAAAAGCCCTAACCTGTAGCAGTGGACTTTTGGTATGCTATCGCAATGATACTAGAGGCAAAATCCCTATGAGCTTGCTTGACTGCTTTGACATACTCTCTGTGGAAATGCCAGAGGCACTGCCTTGTGAAAAGTTATAACAAAATTTGAAGTTATCACTTGAATTAAAGCAAAGGCATCACACTTTTCCCTAAAATTAATTCTTATCAAGTTATGGCTCCTGTTTTTAATCATGCAAATTGTGATATTGCATTTCCTACCTTCCTACTCATCAATGTGCACTGGTTTTAGCTGGTGTCAGAATAATTTGTTAATTTTTTTTCTTTAATTTACTAATACTCCTGTCAATTCTTTACATTGAAATACATCTACTACCTGTGCTAGTGATACACATATAGATTCACAGATTGCATTAGGCTGGAAGGGATCTTCAAGGGTCATCTTGTCCAACCTTGCTGCAGTAAACAGGAACACCTCCAATTAGATCAGGCTTCCCAAGGCCACATCAAGTCTGATTTTGAATGCCTCCAGGGATGGAGCCTCAACCTCATTCCTGGGCAATGTGTTCCACTATTTTACCACTCTAATTGTAAATAACTTCTTTGTTATGTCAAAGCTAAATCTACATTTAAAAGCATTGTCCATCATCCTATTACTACAAGCCCTCCCAAACAGTTTTTCTCCAGCCTTCCTGTAGGTCCCCCTTCACAGACTGAAATGTCCCTTCAGATACTGAAAGGTTTCCTCAGAGCTTTCTGTTCTTCAGGCAGAATAGCCCAAATTCTTTCAGTCTATCTTCACTGGAGAAGTGCACCAGCCCGCTGATTATTTTTGTGGCCCTTCACTCTGGTAGGTCTGTCTCTCTTCTGTTGGGACCCCCAGAGCTGGACATAGTACTCTAGGTGAGGTCTTGCCAGAGCAGCATAGAGGGGAAGAATCACCTCTCTTGACCTGCTGTCCACACATTTCAGACTAATTCTAACACTGCCCTAAGGCAAAGTCTTATTTCCCTCTATTTCTTACCCTTGCATGGGCTGCAAGGATAAAAGCAGGCATATAGTAACTACAGCAGAGAAAACCAGCATGTTGCCAGATGTCTGCAAATTATCAAGAGATATAAAGGCTGCTCCTTTCTCTGTTGTTTTGGTTTTTTTCTTCACACCATATCTCATGGTAAGGTTATAAGACAATAATTTATCCCTTAAATCTTACCAGGGTATTTCAGTTTCTGTAGTAGATCTCTATTCTTAACCCGGGAAGTAGCTATAGTATTTCAAACTGCCATCTGTAGCTAAGTTAACCAACCTGGAGCTCAAGTGTGTTTGCTTCTATGGGAAGTCAACAGACACACATGAATATGCCTCCCAGTTGTGCTGTTGTGTGTGTTAAAAATATAATTCCATTCATTTAATCTTGTTCTGGAAGACACTGAAGCATTTTTAAGAGGGCACTTAACTTTGTTAGCTTTTCTGAAAACAAAAGCACAGCATGAACACCTAAACAGAAAAATTAAATTACTAGATGCAAGTCAGAGGAGAGAAATGCCCTGATACCATTTTGCAGAGAGCAGAGTCTTTATAAACTCATCACTGTGTAAACTAAAATTATAGCCACAGTCTCAGTGACCAAAATTTTGTGCAAGAAGAAACAAGGCAGGGGGACCTGCTGCTCTGCTGCTTTATGTGTCTCAGGAGGGCAAGGCTGTATCTGGAATGAAAAGATATAGCAAAGCAATCTTATATAGTCCTCTTCTATTAATCACATAATTTAACTGTAATACTCAATACTGTTCCTTTCTGAGGTATGTTTTGTCTCCTTTTAGCTGGAATAGTCTCTGAAAGCCATGGCTGCCCAGGTGTTTTCCTCTCCAATAGCTCTAGTATACCCCTTACATTGAATGTGAATATTTAAAACCACTTCTCCTATTTTTCTTTTACTAGGAGAAAAAAAAAGAATTATTCTCATATATTCAACTTCTTTTCTGATAATTCATTACTGATGCATAATAACTCATTTGTTGTTGTTAGCCAATTTTTGCACATTAAAAACAGTCAGTTTAGCTTAAGGGCAACAGAAGTACTAAATTCAACCCTTCCTTCACATGTGATGTTACTTGCTGAGGACTTTGCATTCACTGCACTACAGCAATGATGTACTCTGATGCTTTCTTGCTTCCAAATGTCAAAACTTCAAAGCTCATGTGACCATAACCAAGGACATAAATTTACTTTGCACTATTAGTGAGAGCTACAGACCAAGAAACCTGGTGTCTTGCCAGTATGTATACACATGTGTGCAAATGTATATACATTTGTGCAAATTAGGAGAAAAAACAACAAACAGCCATATCATTAAAAAGCTGATGCAATAGTAAATCTGTCAGAAATTAGATTCCATGCAGTCCTGGCTTTGTTACTGCTGCAGGGGGTGAAAAAAAATAGCCTAGCTGAACTCCTACAGAAATTATAAACCAAATTTTAAATCTGTTTTCCATAGCTCTTCTGTTAACAATAAGAAAGAGCTTCCAAGGAAGATAATTTCATGGGTTTCAATATTGGGAACTTGACTCAAGAAAACTGCCTGCCAGACTGAGCAAAGAGAATAAATCAGTTTGTGGCTGACTGCTCCTTATGGGGGTACGGGTTCTCTCTCTTTTTTGCCACTCATGTGAATTACTGGTGCCATGGAACAGCACGTGCATAAAATTATACGGGAAATTAATCATCTTCAGCATGCAGCCATTAGCCTACCTGCTAAATGATTTTTCATGGTCTTCCCTTCAGTGTTCTCAAAAGTGATGTGTACTATTTTATTGATTAACAACAAACCTTTAGGTAACAAGATCTCTTTTTTTTAATGGCATCTTTCATTGGAAGATCCCTCAAATAGCCTAGCACACAAGAAAAGACACTAGGGAGTGCGATGGAGAGGTCTCAGAGACACCAAGGCAGGTCCTGTTCTCCAAGTGCCACCAGTTTCTCCCACTACAGAGCTGTCCCTCCATACTCCTCACATGATTTTTCAAAATCAGTCAGGTTTTCAAAGCTAGCAAAAACTGAAAACCAGGAAAGGCAAAAATCTAAGATGAAAATTGATCACACTGACAAAATGCAAGGACAATGTATTTGTGAGACCACTTCCATATGCCTAAGCGTTCCCTTACCCTCTCTTTTTCAGCCAGCCCTGGTCAACAGTCTTACTTGTAGTCAGCATGAGTCTGGGCTGGGGAGCATAGCCCAGACACCTAACATAACCTAGACTATCTGCCTTTCATGCACAAACTTAACATACCAAATAGCTGGATCAGGTATCTTCTTTTACTGCTCTGGATTATACTTCACCAGAGCTGTAAGCTTCCAAGGCTTGAAGGTGCAACATAGGAAGAGGCTGTCTGTCAGATTTCCTCTGATCTCAAACAGAGTCAAAAAGTGATAATAAAAATGAATTGCATTTAGATAGATAACATATCCAAAAAAAAAAAAAAAACAACCCCAAAACCATTAAATTGTATGACAAAGCATAGCTATCCATATCATGAGTTCTCTTTTTAAAACCTGAGAAGAAACTATAAAGGAGAGCCTAAGGAGACAGGAATAAGGGAATTGTAATTTATCAGCAATCTGAAGCATGGCTGCAGAACACAGTATGTGTGATATGGTTGCTTTAGGGTAAGAGTGTAGAAAACTGCAAAGCTCTGCTGTCTACAAGGAGATAACACTTCCAATGAAGAGTTATTTGCCCCTATCAGTCTTTGGCTCTAACCCTCTTGACTGCAGTCACGGAACACCAAAGGCAAATGATCTGATGTTAATATTGACAAAGGGCTCTCCTCATGTGTGCATGTTTAGTAGTTCTCAGAATCAGCTTCACCTTATTCAAACACTGTTCCAATCAAAAGCCCTGTGAAAATTGCACTTCCATGGGCATAGCTGTTTTGGGAAGAGCTTTTGTCTGGTTTACGTATCATTGGTGTCTCTGGCCAAAGTGAACCTGTGAATATTTATTATTTAGTTTTGGTATTACCAGTCTGAACCATCAGGGAATCCACTCTTTTTCTTTTCTTCTTTTTTTTTGAATGTGACTAGATCACAGAACAAGGCAGAAATGGCTGCTCTTTCTTCACTTCTTTGTTGGTGACAGAAACTGCATTTCATTATAGAGTTGAGATGAAAAGTTGATCTCAGGGGAGACTTTTTTGCTTTCTACAACTACCTGAAAGGAAGTTGTAGACAGATTGAGGTTGGTCTCTTCTCCCAGGCAACCAGCACCAGAACAAGAGGACACGGTCTCAAGCTGCACCAAAGGAAGTTTATGCTTCAGGTGAGAAGAAAGTTCTTCACAGAAAGAATAATTGGCCAGTAGAATGGGCTGCCCAGGGAGGTGGTGAAGTCAACATCCCTGGAGGTGTTCAAAAAAAGGATTGGATGTGACACTTGAAGCCATGATTTAGTTGTCAGGAGGTATTAGATATTAGGTAATAGGTTGGACTTGATGATCTCTGAGGTCTTTTCCAGCCTGGTTGATTCTGTGATTCTTCTCAGAGTATATGTTCCTAAGGTAGCTTGTGTAGATCCATACTCAGGAGATGATACATTACCAGAATTATTCTGTCTTGGTACTGATGTCATACCATTTTAGATTACTACTCTCTGAATAATTAGCTAAGGTTATCACACAGTTCATAGATTTCCTCTGATTCTCCTGAAACCAGGATGCTACTGCAGAAGGCAGCATTACTCAGGGCCAAAAAGACACAGCAGCCATTGACCTTTGAGAGGCTACAATTATCAAAAAACTTCTCACTTCTCTGAATTATAATGAACTGTCTTTCCTAAACAGCTTTAGAATTTCCTCAGCTCAGAATCTATTACTGTATAAAAAATAAAGTGCCTTGTAAAGAGCTAGGGACACTCTTTGGGGATATTGCAACTGACAAACAGAAATAGATGGGCTGCAGTAGCTGTGATACATTCCCTTGGTAAAAGGGAACTCAGTGTTAGATGTGTTGTGCTTTGGGTTTGTTTTCCCTTATCACTGCCTGCTCCACAACCAGCTTCTGTAAGCTTCAGACAAGAAGCCCCTGATGAGATTTGTCTCTACTATCGTCGCTTCTGCTACTTTGTGGGGATGAGATTGTTCTTTTTACTGGGTCATTTATCTTTGTGATGGAGGTACAGATTTCCATTTATACTTAGACCACTTTGGATTGCTCTGGCAGTGTAATGGGGCTTTAAAATCAGCTCAGATCACATTTGTACTCGCTTTAAAGCACTTCTGGTCTGACAGAGTGATATTAAATGACTGCAGAGTACATGGGCATCGGGTTTGTAAAGTTCTGATTAATTTTGATTAATTAGCAGTTATATACCTATGTTCTGAAAATGACATCAACAGTAAGACATCACAGGCAAGTGTACCAGGGTAGCTCTGCCTCAGGTGTAACTAGTACTCGCAGATGGATCATCTGATACAGGTGCAATAGCAGCCAAGAAAAGACTCAATACAAAATTATGCCTCAAATGGCACTTTGAATGTGTATTATAGGGAGAGAAACTCTGATCTGGGAATTTATCAATAACCGTTATAGAGAATGGAGTTGGGTCTTTAATTATGTAATGAAGTGAGAAAGTGCACAGTGGAGACTCTAAGACCAGACTCTACAATTTGGAGGCCATATTCAGGCTATCAGTTGCTCACAGTAAAATGCACATCTGAGCAAAACAACCATTTCATTGTATCAGCAAAGGGCATATGTATCAATGAAGTACAGGGGGTGTACTGGCCAATGCACTGATTTGCTTTTGGGAGAAGCTGGGGAATGCAGGGAGGGTAAAGATACAGAACAAGACTTGAATTTGGAAATTCAGGAGCCCCTCCTAAAGCTTTTCTGGCCCCATAATGAGATCCATATGGGCACAAACCCCTTTTTAGATTGCAGGTCACGGCCTCTGACTTAAGTAATTAAACAAAACAAACAAATCAAAACAGAACAAACCAAACAACAACAACAAC
The DNA here is from genome assembly GCF_026170545.1 of Melanerpes formicivorus. Classification (NCBI taxonomy): domain Eukaryota; kingdom Metazoa; phylum Chordata; class Aves; order Piciformes; family Picidae; genus Melanerpes; species Melanerpes formicivorus. The sequence continues at coordinate 49,447,978 of NW_027142353.1, read as the reverse complement.
CAAAAAGAGAGAGAATTATATTGCTATTAAAATATCTAATTGTATGTACATATCTGTACATGAGCAGAGTGCTGAGGATCTCATTATAAACCATGGAGAACTCAGGCTCATTTCAGTGCCATTTGAGATGCCTGCTTCCCAGTCACCAGGTAAGAAATCTGCAGATTTCCTATGGGCCTTCTGAATATCTACCAGCACTGTACGATGTCTCATCTGAAAAGTCATGGGTGGCTTTCTGTGGGTAATGGAATCCAACTGAAGATGCCAGAGTTTATGGACTTAAACTGATTGCACCAATACTTCTGTAAACTGAAAATCACTGAAATAGAACTAGACCATGTGAACTCAAGGCAAGGAACAGCACAGTCCTCCTCACAGAAAATGAAGTAGTACTAGGCATCAAAAGCACCACACATACTAGCAGGTAGACACACACACACACACCACCTTATGTCTGTTCTGTTTAGTGAAGCTTCAAGTGGACCTTGCATCTTTGTAAAGACCAGAAGTCATTAGCCCCAAGACATAATTCTGTAAGAAAATAAGTTTTTTTCAGTTCCTGTACTTGCAGAACTCTTTATTTATCGTAAAGTATAGGTGAACTTCATGCCCTTTAAAATCAAGTGTAACTGTTCTCATCTGGCTTTGTGTTACAGGATTTGCTGTTGGCTATTCATTCACCCTGATTCCCAGAAAATGGAGCAGTCCCTGAACATAAGAAGACATCATTTACTGACCTTGGACATTATCCGTGTACTTGGTGTACGTCACAGCAGGTATGTCCTAAACAAAGAGATGACTTTTAAACATTAATAAGATTCTATGATGAATGTTAACTATTAACTGAGCTGATCCATGCCAGCATTTCATACCAGGAATAAGCAATGTGTAAGGCATTTGTCCTTTTATTAACATGTGAATATATTAATATTATACAAGTGACATTTGGGGAAATGAATAGCCCATTATTCCATAGGGCTCTCATTAAAGACAACCTCTCCTGAGGATGCTGGATGGTAAAGTTCCTAAGTGGATTAGTAGGAAGCATGGAGAGAATGAATGAACTTTACAGTGACTACTCTTAATAATGATTGCAAGTAATTAAAAAGATTAGCAGTATCTAGAGAATTCCAGGTCTAACAGTGGTCTAACTATATTTTAAAAGCATTTAATGATAGAGTGAATTGAGCATTAAAAATCATTCAGCTGGTCCTTGCATTAACAAGTATCATTTGTGTGGCTCAGGAATTGGTAGGTAAATATTGGCTCAGTAAGTCTTTAAAGACTTTTTCTTATTTCCAGTGTTGGCCATTATTAAATAGCAATGTTTATATAAATTGTAGTGCAGAAACCTTTCCAGGATCAGAAAATGTTACCCTGTAAATTCATTAGCTTTCAGCCACTGTGTTCACAAAAAAAGTGCAAGACAAAATATGTGCTGAAGGCAGGGCTACAAGATGAGTTCAAATCCAGGCACCAAGACAACATGGTCAGGTTGAGAAAGGCATCGTTACTCACTGCTCTGATCTGGAAGCTTGGGGCAGAATGGGAGAGAGCCAGCAATTCTGGAGAAAGGACTGCCTGTCCAGATAGGAAAGGGGTTTATTTTTATCCTGACTCTTAGCAGACCTGCATTCTCTGTATGAAGTTCTCAGCTGGACAGAGGAGGATCTCATTTTCTGGTGTGCAATTGACTTCATTTAACTGCCTTGTTAACTAAACTGTTAACTTCCTTTCTGAGGAAATCACCAAGTTCCCCAGACATGCAAAAGGAGAAAGATAACTAACTTTAAGGCTATCAGAAAAGGTCACATACACCTAACTCAAGTGTCCAAATTTTGATGAATAAGAACTCCTTCTAGAGGTTTTCCATTGACAATAAAATGAATTTAAGCATCTCAGAATGTCTCATCTTCAGAGTCTTAACGAAAGGCTTCTGTTTGATGCATAATTTGTGTGAGCTGTATCCAACCATGCACTTCAATAAATAAATTACAGTGTCTTGGTGAGGACAAAAAGAAACAGGTACGTATTCCAACCACAAAGTTAAAGAGAGAAATATGACTGATTTCATAACACACTATAGATTCCCACAGAAGGCTGCCTGGGATTGTGTTGGCTTCTTCAGTCAAAGTTCCCCAAGCTGTGATACACCTGAAAGGAATACTAAAGCAGAGAACACAGTGCAGCCAAGCAGATAGCATGGACATGGCAACACTGTTGGCAGGTCTTGCAGCGGAGTTGGGGAATCAAGAAGCTGCTTGCTTACTGCACCATCTAATGACTGAGCTGGCACAGAGAATCATAAAAAACCCCAACAAAGCAGTAATAATCACAATCATAGTAATTGAGAATTCCCCATACTTTTCTGTATTCTAAGGCAGAAAAAGGATTAAAGCCATACTATCTTACAGCTTGGTAGCAGCAGTAAAGCCACTGATCTGTGGAGACCAAATTGGACCAAGTATCAGTCAAGCCATGCATCCTCAATGTGCCCTTTCCACACTAAAGCCTCAGAGGCAGCCATACCCATCCAGAGCACTTTCCAGACCTCCCTCCTAAGCCTAAAAAAATTTCAGTATTTAGCTGGCCACAGCTGCATTAGTTCAAACAAACAACAACAAAACAAAACAACAAAAACACCCCAAAACAAAACCCAAACCCACAACAAACCAACCAACCAAACCCAGAAGAAAACCAAGAAAAATGTGGCTTTGTAAGGAGTTTTTTGTATGTGTGTTCTCACCATCTGAAGAATCTCCATGCCCTTTCCTGCTTTGCTGTTCCTTTATCCTTTTAAAAACCCTTCTCCTAAATACCTTTTCTGTTTCCCTGTTTCTCTGTTTAATGCTGTAGCGGAACATTTTGTCTTTGCAAAACATTTTGAGATGCACTTTGCATGAAAGACACTGTCCTGAGGAAGGGCCAGCTCATACTGTGCTGTTTGCACAGAAAGTGAGAAGGAGAAAGAACAATAAAAGAACAAGTTAATTACTTTGGAGCTGCAGTGCTTTCCACTACCACGGCCTCCGCATGAGGTCCTGACGCAGCCGCCAGAGTTGACTGTGAGAGACATGATCTTGCTGACAACTCCTCAGGTGCTGCTTTGACCCATGTCACTGAGCAGCTCACAGCAAATGAGCAAGCCACAAAGAGCAGCAGGACATCAGTGATGTAACACAAGCCAAAAAATAAAATTAAAAAGAAAAATCAGGGAATATCAGTTACCTCTGAGAAGGACAAAAGTCTTTCTGCCCCATTGTCCTCCACTGAACAAATGTGTACCCTCTTCTAGCAGCACTGTTTATCTCCTCCCAAGAGGTGCTTTAAGAGTGAAAAATCAGAGCCCCGCTGCAAGAATGAATTTCTGTTCAGTGTCTAAGCACTGGTATCTTTTTGTAGTCTACATTATGTACTTTGAGATTGTGATACAGATAGAATAGAATAGAATAGAATAGAATAGAATAGAATAGAATAGAATAGAATAGAATAGAATAGACCAGACCAGGTTGGAAAAGACTGTTGATATCATCGAGTCCAACCTATCATCCAACACTATCAACTAAACCATGGCACCAAGCACCTCATTCAGTCTCTTCCTAAACACCTCCAGTGATGGTGACTCCACCACCTCCCTGGGCAGCCCATTCCAATGGCATATCACTCTTTCTATGAAGAACTTCTTCCTAACATCCAACCTAACCCTCCCCTGGCACAGCTTGAGACTGTGTCCTCTTGTTCTGGTTCTGGCTGCCTGGGAGAAGAGACCAACCCCCACATGGCTACAACCTCCCTTCAGGTAGTTGTAGATGGCAATAAGGTCTCCCCTGAGCCTCCTCTTCTCCAGGCTAAGCAACCCCAGCTCCCTCAGCCTCTCCTCATAGGGTTTGTGCTTCAAACTCCTCAGCAGCTTTGTTGTGCTTCTCTGGACACATTCCAGCAAGTCAATATCTTTCCTAAACTGAGGGGCCCAGAACTGGACACAGTACTCAAGGTGTGGCCTAACCAGTGCTGAGTACAGGGGCACAATGACTTCCCTGCTCCTGCTGGCCACACTATTCCAGATACAGGCCAGGAGGCCATTTGCCTTGTTTGCCACCCGGGCACACTGCTGGCTCATGTTCAGCCTACTATCCACCAGTACCCCCAGGTCCCTTTCTGCCTGGCTGCCCTCCAGGCACTCTGACCCCAGCCTGTAGCACTGCATGGGGTTGTTGTGGCCAATGTGTAGAACCCAGCACTTAGATGTGTTAAATCTGATGCCCTTGGACTCTGCCCATCTGTCCAGCCTGTCCAGGTTCCTCTGTAGAGCTCTCCTACCCTCTAACAAATCAACACATGCCCCCAGCTTGGTGTCATGTGCACATTTACTGATGATGGACTCAATACCCTCATCCAGATCATCGATGAGGGTATTGAGTCCATCATCAGTAAGTTTGCAGATAGACCCAGATAGAGCTTTATCTGACTTCTGAGTTTCTTCCAGAGCCAAGGACTACTAGTAACTGTAACTGATGCTGTGATGTAAGCATAGTTACCAGTAGGAATTTCTCATTCCTCAGTGGATTAGGCTTTTCAGTAAAGTGAGAAAAAAAGCATTTCTCTTGGTTTGTTTCTTTTCCAAGATTCAAACATTTGTTACCATTTTGTTTCTTCTATCTCTTTAGAGACATGTACATGGGTCCCTATCCATATGACAAAATCAATGTTGAGAACTTTAATCCACCACCTGTCTCTGTTTATATCCAGCGACATCCCAGACACATGATTTGTATCAGAGAGACCTCTAGTTTGAGTATGCAAATAAGGATATAGAAAATTCTGGCTTAGTGGTTTCAGTGGGATTCTTCATCTCTAACCATTGCCCGTAGTGTCTATAATAATTCTTTACTTGCAGTTCCAACAGGTTTTGTGTGTTATTGCCACAAAAGTCATGTAATCAGCAAGTTCACTGCCATATGTACCCTTTTCTGCAGTAGCTGCAAGTTGAGCTGAGCCAATGGTCAGCTTGCAGGTTAGGGATATTACAGCACTAATTAATGTGCTAATATTTTTGTGTCCATATACCGTACATGCGACTTTCCACCCCATGAAGACAAATCTAAACATCAACAACAACAAAAGTCAAAAAACCCCGCAAAATGAAACCAAACAAACAGAAAACCCTAAAACAACACCAATAAAAAAGCCTTCCTTTATCATAAGTGAACTTTGGAAAGGGCATTTTTGCCACGTGAAAGCCAAACCCATTTCTTTTGTATGTCACTACACTCACAGGTTATTATCAAGAAGTAATATGGTTCATTCCTTGAGAATTATTTTCACTTTGGAATTTGTCTTTTATTCACTTATTCATGGTTTTTTTTTTCCCTCCAAAAGAGAATTGGTTTCATGGCTTCCCAAGTTACTCTTCTACTGAAACTGTATAGACTATATCAAAGAAAGCACATCTCACAGAACTGCCTCTGCAGCACATTATGAACTGCACGGCTCCCAAAGAGCAATTTAGTATGAAGAACAACCTTTTCCAACATCCTTTTCAGAGCTGCACATGGACATTAGCCAGACACAAGACTGAGCTGCAGAGGGTGCATTAAACTCCCCATCTGCTCTTCACAGTGCTCATCACTGATTTATAACCCACAGTAAAGTCATCTGGCCAAAAAAATCATAGTGGATGAGACAAGCACACCAGAAGGCAGCTGAGCCTTTCCTTCCACAGTGTCCACAGAGGGAAATGTGTCCTGTTCAGATAGTGTATTCCCAATATTTGATTCTAGAATATATGGTAATGTGTAGGTATGTCAGTGTCCAGATGAATGAAGTCAGATTTTGTTCTCATTTATATGTGACTTTATAGGCATTATATCCGTTGGTTTTAGCATGACTATTAATTCGCTTCCATGTAAATTATGTTAAAGTGTCCTTGAGGACCTTAGTAGCTGTCCTGGAAGCTTGGAAGACTTTTGGGAAAGGCATGTGCATGTTTCCTCTTCCCTGGGAGCCACTCCTAACCCACTCCTTCCTTATGCTCACCTCCCGGTGGTGGTGCTGTCATCTGACCCTCTGCCCTTTCTGCCTGGACGTTTCATAGGCTCGTAGGAAGGCTTGGGTTGAAAACAACCTTGAAGATCACCTAGGCCAAACCCTCGGGCTGTGGGCAAGGACACTTCCCGCGGACCCAGTGAGATGTAGACTTCACATGGCCTCTCTTTGGGGAAGGACTCGCCTCGTCGTATTAAGCGCAACGCATTTCAGCGGTGTATGATGTGGGACAGCCGTGGGACAGTCGAAGCCAGGAGTCAGTACGGATTTGTGTGATGCCGGATAAATTTCGGCGACTTTCACGCTCCTGATAGCAGTGAGGCGGAGGGGTTTGCCGCCCCCGCCAGGTGAGTGAAGCCCCTTACCCGCACCTATATACCGGGGAGAGGAGGCGGGGGGAGGTCAGATGCTGTGCTGCTGGCAAGTATCCCCTGGCTCCCTCGCCCCTGCAACATCACAAACCCACCCAGCACCGATCCAAGGGACAGCTGCTGCCCCCGCCCCGAGCTGGCAGCGCGGCGGGGCCGGGGGCGGGTCGGGGGCGGTGCTCCTTCGCGGCCGTGCGGGACGGCGGCGGGAGCCGGAGCCGGGCAGGGTCGGCGGAAGCTGGATCTGGAGCTAGGCGCAGAAGGTGGTGAGCGGGGCTGACCCCAGCGGGGTGGGGCGGGGTGGGCAGGGGGGTGCAGCACTGCAGGTTACCCCTAAGCCGAGGCATTTCGACAGGGTCTGGCCGTCTTCCTTGTTGAGGAAGGTCGGCAGTTTGGGACTGGGGTGGGTTTTCTACCCCACTGACTAAATCCCGGTGCGCTTCAGTCTCGCCCTCGGTTTAAGCCGAGCCTCGCTGGGTAGGGCTGACCGACCCGATGAGAACTGTTGCTCGGTTTCCTGCAGCGCCCGGCGTCGCTTCCTCCCGTTGCCCGATGCTAAGCGGTGCCTGCCCGCTGGAGCGGGTCCCGGCGGTTCGGGAAGCCGCTGTACGCGCAGGGAGCGGCTCCTGCCCGCCGTGCCTCACCGGCGGGCGCTGCTCCGGGAGAGCCTGCTGAACGTTCTGTCTTTCGTGTGTCGTAATCAAGGGCATTTGATTTTCACATGTGTTTAGCCCAGAGGATGTGTTAGGCCTGTGTTTCGTTGTTCCCAAACCTTTTTCGGAAAGAACTAATTTTTGTCCTTACTGACTTCGTGGGTTATCAAAGTGCTTGAACTGACTGAGCACTTCGTTTTGGAGAAATTGGCTTTGCTGGAGGCAAAGAGTGGAGAGGTCTGGGAGAGCCTGGGGACAGCATCACTCGGGGTTGCGCTGCTTTGGGAAGGAGCGATGCCAAAAGAGAGGAGGCACAGGTTGGTTTCCATTTCTAAGAGATGCTATGACCTGGGGAGTTTGGTAGTGCAGAGCATTGGGTCACCACCATGCAAGAGCATTTTTGGCTCTGTGGGCATAAGCAGATTGCCACCCGTGTGCTTTTTCACATTGTTTGCAGGAAGATGACAGAAAAGGAATTGCTCCCTCTGCAAATAAATTGTAAAACGCCTATCTGATGTACCAGGAGAAGAGCTGAGCTTAGACAGCACAATGTGGAAAAAGAGAACAGGATGGATGCACAAATATGTGCCCTTTTCAAACACTTGATAGCTGTAACAGCATCATCTCAGTACAGGTAATGAAGTTCAGGGCAGAAAGCAAGTAAAGCAAACTCTTCCAATCCTTGCAAACACTGAACAGTTAGAGAAAGATTGTGGAAAGAGTGGTACAGGTACCAATTTGCCACATTGCTTAACACTTACATAAGCAAAGAAAATTAGGAATGCATACTGAGTATAATTAAATTCTTAGGTGATCATAGGAGGATGGGAGAAAGCTGAATAAAAGAAATGTATAAAATCTGGACAATACAGAATGGTTGTTGCTGGTTGAAACTGGCTGCTGACTGTTTTGCTTCCCCAGTTTCTACTCAGGCTGAGACATCTGTACCACCCAAGGTGGGGGAACAAGAGGCAGGCAAGTTACACGCATCTTTCTCTTGCGTCCCTGACTTTTCTCTGTTCCAGTATTCAGGCTTGCCTGCCTGCAGACTGCTACTTGCAATGTGTGCATTACCATCAACAGAAGAAATGCTGTAGGACCTTGAATTGACGAGGGTTATTCAAGCATCCAAGTCTACTCTAGTACTATCACCAAACTGGTGAATGTGTGTATAGGAATGTAGCAGGCTTAGGAGTTTTTTGCCATTTACATTTTGTTAACCTTTTCAGACATAAAGGCTGACTGGGACAGCTTGTGTCTGCCAAGTGTCTTGGTCCATAATTGGGTCTTACTGGTGTAGTGCAAATTATAAATTGTATTCTGTAAATTCCCCATCAGAGGCAGGAAGCAGTGCATTTTTCCTCCTAGTGCCCTATCTGTGCAGAAGCAGAAGAGGAATTAACTCAACTGTAGAGTACATCTAGAAGTTACTGAAAAACCTGGTGTTTCTGATCAGTTTGAGACTTGGGATTTAAATACAAATAAATCAAGACATTTACACCTCATTTGCACTTACTTGCAAGCACTCCTCCCCTTGTGTCTTCATGACTGTGGTTACCTCCTTTTCCTGGCTTGCACAGAGGAAATTCTGTTACAGCATAGTCAATCCATGGTGCTGCTGCAAAAACTAACCTCAGGAGATGCAGCTGAAGCGGCAGGCTACCTCTTCCACTCCTGCTGCTGCTCCCTCTTCTTCCCTGCATCAGACACATCAGCTGTAGTCTTCGCTTTCAAGTGTCCTTGATAGCCTCACCATATGTGATGTGCCACCTTTCCTTACCAAGATATATCCCCTGGGCTTTGATTAAGCCATGCTCTCAGCATCTGGCTCCCTCAAACTATCATCTTTGTATTTCCCTGAGCTTCCCTTGTACACACTTACAGCTTCATGCAGGCACCTTGCCCATCATTTCATTAATTTCCTTAACATGATCCAGCATGTTTGCTTTTGTGTTGATGCCTTCAGAGGCTGCCTGGTGAGATGCTGAGACAAGTCCCCGCTTGTGCTGCCACGGTTCCTGTCACTGGAATTAGTCTGGCTCTGGGTTTGAGTGCAACTGTGTCCTCTAAAGCTAGGACACCTGAGAGGCAATGTTTCACTGATCACTCTATCTACTACCCGCAGAAACTCTGTTCCCATAGTATGTATTATCCTCACTTGCTCTTTTATGGCATTTCAAGTACAACCATGCACCCTTATGCTTACATGTGACAGTGTGGTTCACTGCAACTCCCTTTGCAACAGTGTTGTATCTTTGCTTAAGTTATCACAGACAGTTTTGCAGTGTCAGTATGTAAATATTATGCACATAAATACAGTTTTTAAAATGCCATGGTCTCTTTGTCAAGGGATGGCTTGCAGCCTGCATTAGCACATGTGGGATGGTGTGAGGATACGGATCTTTTCTGTTTTACCATTGAGGGGAAACAGACAACTGAAGGAGAAAGGCTGTCTTCTTACAGGCTGAGGCACCTGATTCAGGAAGCAGTCACAGTGAGTGGAGTTATTGTGGTAGCACATCTGTGCCTAAAATTCTCTTGACATTTCAGTTCACAGGACGTATCTGGTACTGAATCTGCTTATTTAGGGAGGAAAAAAATCTGAAACAAACCATTCATTTGCAGAGGTTTCTGTTGAATCAAGTGCACAAAATTCTGTGCTGGCTTTATGTTGTGTCAAGATTTCTAAGGAGGTTAAAATGAAATCTGCTTGACGTTTTTGGGTTTGGTATGAACCATATACTTTGTTTTCATAAAATATACTGTAGCCAGCATGTCAGCTGTATTTTACCATAGGAAAGTGTTTTCTTATTACTCTGGACTCCACTTACTGGGTGACAGCTTCATTAGTTAAGGAATAATCATTCCATTGAATTGTAAAGTTGAGGGTCACTTTTTGTTCAGCAGAGCCCCTTGACAAGTCTGCAAGACGGTTCCCAAGATGGGCCCTCAACATGGAGGTGAAGTGCAAGAGACAAAGGCTTTCAGCTATGCTTGTGTGTACATTCATGTCATCTGGCATTGACAGAATGCTGTGCCACAGCACTGACAGGGACAATAGAGACTTTAAATCCATTCACTTCCATTTTGTCCACAAACTGTATTCCTGATAGGTGAAGGAGGTAGTGCCTGATATGTCCAGGGTTTTTTCCCCTTTACCTGGAGGGATGCTAAATCTGAGAGTTCTGAGCCCTGCAGTTGTTAGCTTCACAGGTGACACAGGATGAAAGCAAGCTCTTATAACAACAAACTACTTGCCCTGGAGCTTGATATTTTATCTGGTAGGTGTTGCTCTGAGTGGAGGAGCCCTGTGAGAAGTCTGTGCAGCTGCACCCACTGCTTGGCCCCAGGCATTGAGCCTAGCACTGGTCTGCTTGTCTCAAATACAAAAGGTGGTTATCAGGACCCCATGTTAAAAGTCAGGCACATACTAGCAAAGCTTAATTAACTTGTGTTTATTCTAAGATTAATTGCATCACCACCATCCCTTCACACATACTGAATGGCATCTTCTCCCAAGAGGCATGGAAGGGTAGCAGGGACAGGATGACTCAACCATGAAAGAAGAGACAGAAAGACAGAAGCAGCTGAAATACTTTCATATACTTATCTCACTGAGGGAAACAGGTTTAAACTAATTATTATTTTTTAATCTTTCTTTTTGCCCAGTGGGTAACCATTCCATCTTACAATGAATTTTGTCGTAAAAACCCCCCAAACAAACAAACAAACAAATAAAACATCCCACCTTTTAAATTTGGAATTGCAAGAAATCAAACAAGAAGTCATTCCACAAAATGTAGTAATTAAGGAACCCTGATACCTGTCAGTTGTACCCTCTTCCCTGGCTAACCTTGTCCTGGATCTCCTTTCAGCCTGCTGTCTTTCTGGGTACCTGTGGTCTTTTACTTTGGCAGTGATATCTTAGTGGCTGTGTTTGACTGTAGAAATCAGTTACCAAGATCCAAAGCTATTAAGGGGAGCCAAATGGCTTTGTGAACCTTGGTGTTTCTTCTTCCTGATCATCTGCTGTCGTTAAACTATTCAACTTTAGAAGCTTGACTGTCATTGAGGTTTTTGCCTGGGGTTGAATTTGTCTCAAAGTAGCCAACAGGAACAGAAGTTACTCAGTGAAAGTACATGGAATAAAGCTGGGACTGGACACTGAGAGACCAAATATGACCCATCACTATGATAACAGAATGGGTTCTGAGGTTTGGGTTCATTTGGCGTTGGTGTTTTGGTTTGTTTTTTCCCCAATGAAAAATTGCAGGCTGATGAAAAATTTTCAACAGAAGTGGGAAATAAATACTTTCCCCTGGCAATTGTATGTCCTTTGGGTGAGAGTCAGACTCACAGTCTCATGGGAAACAGGACCAGGAGGGCCTCATTTCCCCATGTGAGATCTCAGATGTACAAGAGACTTCTTTCCCCATTCACATCCTAAGAGACACAGGGATCAGATAGATCTCTGCTCCCCAAGTATCTTATTGGCAATGGGAATACAGTGTTTGGGACAAATCTTGCTGTACCTGAGCACAGCCAGTGTGAGCCTCAGCAGTGGGTTACTGCTGCAGCTAGGACTGTGAAAGTAGGTATAAAGGGCACTGAATTGGTGCAAAAAGGATGAAGAACTCTGGGATACAACTGTGTATGCCAACAGATCTCCTGTGGATAAGCTTCTTGATGGTCTGGTCCAAATATGTCTGTGTTCTTCAAAGGTAATTAAAATCTTAGACCTCTCCATCTCTTTGTGTACACTTGCTATTTGAATATGAATGCACACATTTAAAGATAAAGGATGTATTGTGTTCTGCACTGCATCACTGGCATGTTTAATCAGCTCAAGACTTGGTAGACTCTGTTTCTTCACCTTGCTGGGGATTGGGGCATTGTATTGAATGAAGGGCTAAATGGGCAGGAGCACTGCTCCCTCTGTGGGGGGAGAGATTAAAGAAGAGATTTGCGGAGGCAAAAGAGGTCTGGAAAAGAAGCAAAATTGTTATATTTGTATTGCTTGGAGATACAGTCCCTGTTGCAGAGATCCATGCCTATTTCCTCCAGGAGAGCTTTTTGGGAAGAAACAAAGGGAAAGGAAAGGATCACTGCTACAAACAGACAAAACCATTACAGGGCAAAGGATCCAGCTTTTTGTTACAGGAGACAGATTGCCAGAGAAAGGATATCTAGGAGCTGTTTCACTCCCCTCTCCATGCCAGTAGCCACACCTGCCTCAGCCTACATGTTTCTGGTCAAAGCAATGGGGTGCATGTCCTCACATCCAGAGGATATGCTAGGTCCACCCCTAGGGAAGCTGACCTCAGGGTTCACCTGCAGCCTCCCAGCTCTCCTTCTGCATGGGGAGGTGGCCAGGAAGCTATCTGGCTCCCTTGAGGTGGAACATTAATATAATCAATGTTATCAAAACATTTGGATTTCAACAATGGTGACTTTTAACAGCTGCACTAGATAATTTTCTTTACTGAACTTGGACAGGCTTAAACCATAAGTGATTCAGTGATTGAAGAGATGAGAGCAACACAACAATGTATTAACATTCATCCCCAGAGATCTGCTTCCCTAATGCAGTTCAAACCAAACGTGCTGAAAGGGTAGAGTTCTGAGATGTATAATGATTGTGCAAGCGGGTTTTTTTTCCCCCAGGGCTGGGGTGAGGATCTTTTTGAAAGTGGCCTTACTTTTGCTTTAATCTGCATCATCTGTGATTGTTTCTTCATATACAATCAGTTTAATTTGCTTTGTTAAAAACAGCTCAGGGACCATGGTTTAATTTTAGTATTGTGTGACCATAGGAACACAAAAATCTGCAACTTGTCCTTGCGCATATACAGTATTCAGTTTGCAGGTTTCAGGTAAGTGAACTGAAATTGCAGGCTGTCTGAAATAAAAGAGAATAAATAAATAATGGTGTATAATCCAGAAAGACCTGATTCCTGGCAGTCTTTAGGGGATAATGTGAAATGAATTTGAGTGCAGACACAGTGCTCCAGTGCTTAAAGAGGTGCCAGGGGACAGCGGGCTGTCATGGTCCTGGAGCACTCTGCAAAAGGAGAAAAGTGTTACTAAGTCATAGCTGTACAGCAGGGATCAAGATGGTACCTTTGGTACTGTGTATGCCATGCTGTAACTGGACAGCAGAATGATGTGGCTAGCAGGAATAAAACAAGCCAGGATTCCAATCGGTTTGTTTATTTATGAAATACCTGTCACCGAGAGCAGGCAAAATTAAGTACTTTTCCTCATGTTTTAGTTAGTTAGGTTGTTTGTTTTTCTATTATGTTTTACTACAAATTCAGTATTTTTATTACTAAACTCTTCTGCTTTTATTTACCTTTTTTCTAGGAGCTTTTCTCAGTATGCAACCTCATTAGATTTGGGTGTGACAACTAACCACATCCTGAGCACTGGACATTTGATTTGCATCCCCCATACCTTCCTGCTTGTAAGTATTTAATTCATTCTCCTCGCTTGTTTTTGTCTTACTTTTTAAAAGCAGATTCAACTGACAGGCCCTGGTTCTGATTCCAGGTCATGATGTCTTTCCTTTACATTGATATAAATAACTCTATAATCTTCAGGTCCATGGGAAATATAAATGGTACAAGCATTTGCTCCTATCTGAATTAATGTAAGCATCATTATGGCTCTGAGAGTTTCCTTTTCCCAGTCTAAGACAAAACCCCTAACAAAATACAACTTATTTTAACCTGAGACCAAACCACCTGGGCACTTGTCTTCTTGGATTTTAGAAGTCACAAATTTAAATTGTATTAAATCATTATTAAGAAATGAAATTCGGTCATAAATTAAAAGGAAAAGTTTGCTTGTGGCAGGAAATAGTTTTTCCTTTTCCTCGTGTACACCATTTTATGGAGTCAGTTGGTGACTGACCCTGTTTCCTAGGCACTGTAATAATGGGATTTTTTGCTCCTGGAGGGTCTGTCTGTAACAGGAGAAAGAGGCATCCTATTTACTTATGGTCTTTTAATTGCCAAAGACATTTATGCAAGAGTAAGAAGTATTAAGGATCCTATTTTTGCTGAATTCCAAGTGAGCAATCATTCTTTGTCTTTCCTACTTACATTTTCAGTGGAATAAAATGCTGCTCACTTCTTTGCTGTCTAGAGCTACTGTCTAATTTAGTTGCCTGATGTTGAATTGCTACATTTTTCAAGTCTAGAGCAAATTGCCTTTCGAGGCTGAAGAGTTCCCTGTTTGTAAAGTTCATTCAGTTCTTTAGTACGAGCATGAGAAGATTTTTAATGGCATTAAATGCTTTGTGTTACATATTAGTTGGAAGGATGATACATGATGATACAGTCCTACATGCTAAAGGAAATAAATGTAGAAAATGAGGGAGGTGAGAAGGAAGATGAAAGAATTGAGTCAGAAGCTCGCTGGCCTTTGTGTATGTATATTGAATTAGCAAAGGTAGTGAGAAACCTTAATCTTTTTAATAGATCTACTGAAAACTTGCTGCCAGCTTGTGGAATTAATTACTATGATAATAGAACTTGGGGCGCAACACACATCTAGGGATGAGGAGGCTTCATCCTGGAACTGGTATCACTGTATTGCCTGGGAACTTGCAGTCCTCTTCCTGCTCTTCCTACATTGATGCTGAGTGAAGGAGAGGGCAGTTCTAGTTTCAGGTCATGAGGGGATGATATCCTTACCTGCACACTCCTGGCTTTATCTTGCCAAAAAGGCAAAAGAGAGCAGAGAACACACTTGTGAGTTCTTTCATAGAGATCATCAATGTCATCTTCAATGTGTATCCTCCGTCTCCCCTCTCCTACTTGAAACAAAGAGCTGTCTGCTCCATACAGAGCAAGAAGTTTTTGCACAGACCCATAATCCACCTTGCAACTCATCTCCCTTTCCTAGCCATTTCTGAGCCAGACTAATATCCAGTCATTTCAATGCTATCTAGCATCTGCTAGCCACCAGATCCCCCCAGTCAGGGGAATGATCTCAAGTCATCCATTGTGGATGCATCATTCAGCCAGTGTGAGTGTGCTTCTTTGACCCTCGTCTCCATGTCCCCATGTCCCCTTGGGTACACACATGTTCAAGCATGGGAACTGGATGCACAGGAGGACAGTTTGTGCAAGATAACAAAGTCTGGGGTTCAGAGGCAGCTTCTGCCAGGATCCATGGACATCTGATGTGGGTGAACTTCTTCAAATGTCCTACACTGGGTCAGGAAGCAACTCCCTGACCCACTTCACAGACCCCTAATTTTGAAGATGGTGGAAATCTAATCCTTCTGATGCACTTATCCTTTGCCTTTCTGTATACACTGGGCTGAAATCAGACAAAAAGGTTTTAAAATCTTAGGGAATAAAGGCAAATACAACCAACAGCATATTGATGTCTGGTGGGATGAGGGATGTCAATGTAGTAACTATGGTAAAGACAAATCAATCTCTTTTCTGTTAGGAGTTGTTTACAATATTTATTTGTTTATGTTTATGTCCTTTTGTATCTCTACTGAAACATTTTGAAGCCTTTGAAACAGCCAAGGTATTTCTCAGCTTGTAGTCACAAAAGGCCAGGATGAACCAAGAAAATAAAATACTTATCTACGGCTGATAAAGTCTCAAGAAAATTAATCTACCAGATTTATCTTTGCTTCCTATTTCTCAATTGTTAGGGCTTCAGTGATTGTGAGCATGCTGCATTAAATTATATTTCACTGAGCCTGGAGAAACAGAATTGTTGCATCAAGATATGCAGAGAAATCCAACACAGGCAACTGGATGGTAAAGGATTTATGACACTGGGACTATGAAAAAGCTTTCTGTTCATTGCATGCCAACCTGGAGAGTGCTGCAGTGCCCTGTATCATTCATTTTAGGCTGAACTGGGAGATGACTACTGCCTCAGAGATGCTCCAGTTTCAATTACAAATGTTACATATAATTTGGTGCCTAGGGCTAATTGATGAGGCCTCTGCTCCTCACCAGGTTTCCATTTTCTGGAAAAGAAAATCCAGGTTTTGTGACAGGTACCACTGAAGATGCAAAGAGTTGTTAACTGTGGCATGGTTCCCCAGACACAATGCTGCATGGTACCTGGGATTTACATCTTGCATAGTGATAGCTTGCTTACTCCCTCACCTACCCAGTTTGCCCTGGTTTTGGTGAGTGCAAATTTACCTCTCTCTGCTTACTACAAGATAAAAGACAAAATGAAAAATTCCAATTAGGCCTGTTGACAGTATCTGTCAGGTAGTCCAATCCTTGGAATAGTGGTTCTCCTCACTCTGGAAAGTGATTGATACTGAGGACACAAATATGCTAGACATTATTTTTGGGGACTGATCAAGTTCTTGCTATCTTGTACATCTGAAAGCAGCAGAGAGTGATGGTGTCATCTGTGCTTGGCACTGTGAGTAGTTTTGCTGAAATGAGTGAATCCATCTAACCAGATTGTGCATCAGAGCAGCAAGGCTTGTAACTGTGGAATAACAGCAGTGGGAAAACTCAGCTTGTGTTGGAAACAGGAGTATGAGCTGGGACTTTTAGTGGTGGGGCTAGATTTGATGACTCAGAATGCTTCCACAAGCTGCACAGACTTGTCCTGGGATCGCAGAGGTACCTCTGAGAAAGTAACCAAGATCCAGGTACACCACATACATCTTAGTCTCCCAGCAGAAAGGTCCAAGTTATGTCCCAGGAGTTTTTTGGGACTGGTTATATGGGAAGGGTTCTTCTATCAGAGTTTTTCTTCAACTCCAGTTCTCCAGCAGCAGCACTTTAAATTCAATTTTGGCCTCAAGCTAAGTTGCATTTTAAAGACTAGATGAGGGAAAGGTAGGGAACCACTACAGAATCTGAAAACTTCAGTTCCTTATTTCAATTCCTTGATTTATTTATGGCTCTGAGAAAGACAACAGGTTTGTTGCAGTTAGCCACTTTCAATTTCACCATTATACTTTGCAGTCAGTGAGAAAATTCCCAGTCTTTTTTTCTAGGGCCAGGTTTGGGCTAGAATCTGTGTTGGTTTATTCTGTTTTCAGAAATGCACAAAACAAATTACTAAACAAGAAGGTGAAGATGACATCTGGCTTTATTGGAGGCTATTCTTCTGGGAGGACTAGGGTAAGAGAGGAAAATGGTTCACTTCACACCACTTACCTTCTTCTCCTAGCAGAAGCAGGAACTTGAGCTAAAGCGTTAGCTGTGGTGCACTGAATAAAACTACTTGTGGCAGTTGAAGGCTTGGAGATGTGATTTGTGGCATGTCAGAGATTCGTGCAGCCCTGGGAGTGTGTAGCCACATTTTGGTCCAGAATGATGTTTTCATCCCTACCCCACACCACTGGCTGAGCCATCCAGGCTTCTCTTTGTCAGGATTGAAGTGTTGGGACAGCACCAGGGAATGTCATCAGGATCAGATCCATTTTATTTCTGCGTGCATTTTGTACCTTTTGTACTCAGATGTCAGGACCAGATATGTTCGTATTCTAAGTCTGTTGGTTTACTCCAACAAGTGACAGACAGTTGGTAAAAACCATTTTAGGTTGAGTAGCATCTTACAGTTTAGGTCCATATTTTTGAGTGTCTGATTAAACTAAGACATATTAATATATTTTTTTCTTCCTAAAATATTACCCAAAGAGCCAGTTTAGCACAAGCTGCATTTTATGGTGAGATTCATTTATACATCACATTGCTACACAGGGTGAATGAGGCAACTATGATCTGGGCCACAGTCATTTGGAATCACAGTGTACAGTGTCTCTGATCTCACTACAAAACAGTCAGTTAAAAATAACCGAGTTGACATTGTAAGACCTATAAAGGCTCTGTGATCCAGCAGAATGCTCACATCTCTGCTTAACTGTGAGCTTCTGATTAGTCCTATATAAGACCATAAATTTTCTGCTAACTTCAAAGAAAGTCTGATGCCAAAATTCTTCCTTGTACCAGGGCCAAAACTGTTAATGGTAAAAGCAGAACATAGCAGATTTCAAATTTGTTAAGAATTTAAAGGCTTTTAACTTCTGCCATGTTAAAGAATTTATGTGAATTCGTTCTTCAAATTATAGAGCAATTCAATTAATAATGGTTCTGCTTTTCATTATGATGAGTAATCAAGAATAAACATATATCAAAACTTATCTTTTAAAAAGGATAAATTAGCTATAACGGACTTAACTACTTCCAGAACATGAAACGAACACATATTGTTCTATTAGTTCTTTTTGGATTGCTAAATTAAAGACAGTTCAAAAGGAATATAATCTCATAAGGATCTCTCTTTGTTCAGTCTGTTGTGATTTATTTCACAAGGTACAATAAAAACTGCTTCTTGTGGGGCTAAATACTTATTACAAGGTAAGAAATGTTTTTATCTGGTATTTGCAGATGCACTTTTGAACTCCTACATATATTTTGCAGGCTATTGGGATGCTTGATTAAGACTACAGAAAGTTCTGCAATAAAACAATAAAGTCAATAAACAATAAACCAACATCTGGAATGTAACCTTTTATCCATGAAAACATTATGGATGTGTACATACTACTATATCAAGGTCAGGGCATAGGCCTATCATCATCTCTCCTGCTGCATCTGCAAACACAGCTTCTGGCATGGATGTGGCCAGCTAGCAATTTTCAAGCAGTGCCATCATTCATTCCCAAAGGCAGCTGTGATTTGGTCATCACATGGGGATTAAAGAATTTAACCATCTTTATTTAGAATAAACCTTTATTTAGAATAAACCAAACCAGGTTGGAAGAGACCTTCAAGATCATCGCGTCCAACCCATCAACCAATCCAACCCACCCAAACAGCTAACCCATGGCACCAAGCACCCCATCAAGTCTCCTCCTGAACACCTCCAATGACGGCGACTCCACCACCTCCCTGGGCAGCCCATTCCAATGGGCAATCACTCTTTCTGTATAGAACATCTTCCTAATATCCAACCTGAACCTCCCCTGGTGCAGGCTGAGACTGTGTCCTCTTGTTCTGCTACTGGGTGCCTGGGAGAAGAGACCATCATCCGCCTGTCTATAACCTCCCTTCAGGTAGTTGTAGAGAGTGATAAGGTCACCCCTGAGTCTCCTCTTCTCCAGGCTGAGCAACAACGTGCCACACAAGTTGACCCCGAGACCACTAAACAGCGTTGACCTGTTTGATGTAGTAATACAGATGTACTTTGGAGGTATAGAAAATAAGGGGGTTTAAAAATGTAGGATTAGATTCTACCTACTGAATCTCACAGAATCACAGACTGCCAGTTTCAAAGGGACCCCAAGGATCATCTTGTCCAGCCTTCAGTTAAACAACTCACGGTGGGGAAGGGTCAATTTTAATTCACTGATGGATAAGATTTCTCCTAATGCCTGAATTTTGGAAAAGAGAGATATGAAATGAGCTAATGCTTTCAGAATTGCCGCCTATTGCTAAGGGATAGTAACGTGTAACTCTTAAGAGCTAGATTCTGTCAGGCACACATTAGATCACATTATGTCCTAGTAAATTAATTTTGCCTTTTTTTTCCCCCTTCCTCTTCTAGTTCTGAAGAATACCAACTTACACTGTCCTGAGCTTAAGCACTAAAGGATAAATTTGATCACTGCCTGGCTTCTCATCTCTTCCTTGTGATGGAAAAATGGTCGCCTAAAATGAACCCCTTGTTATGCCGCTGAAACTGCCTTTGAATCTGAGCTCCGTCGTGACTTTTAAAACACAAACCCAAAAATGTCAGAACTTGACTCTTCATCTGGATTTGTAGGAAATATGGAAAATGGAACTTTTCTGGAGCTGTATCCCACGTCCCTTTCAACTTCAGTGGATTCATCGCCTGGCCGTTTATCCAATGTCTACGTATATGTTTCTATATTCCTTAGTCTCTTAGCATTTCTCCTTTTGCTATTAATCATTGCCCTTCAGAGGCTGAAAAACATAATTTCATCCAGTTCCTCCTACCCAGAATATAATAGTGATGCTGGAAGTTCTTTCACTAATTTAGAGGTTTGTAGTATTTCTTCCCAGCACTCTGCTCTTTCAAACCTTTCTTCGTGAAATTGAATGAAAGGAAACACAGGGAATGGAAGAGCTTTGTCTAGGCTCTTGGGGAGGTAGTGCATGCAACATTTGCCTTAGAAGACTATTATGAAGAGGTGGCTTTTAAAGTTTCCTTAGTTAGTTGGGTTTTATTTTTTCTTCTCTAGTCTTAATTTCCCCTTTTACTAATGTTCCTTTTCATTTTGGACAACGAACAATGGCATTTGAACATTGTTTCGTGCCTGTAATAGTGATGCTGTCTTTTTCTCGCACATACAGAGTTCATCAAGAGTATTTCTGCCAAATTGTAATACGGTTCTAACTGGATGTGTCATTTTTCTGCTCTAGTTGTGACCTCTCTGGTAATATCAGTAATACACTGACTACTTTTCTTTCTTCTTTTTTCAATTAGCCAAGGACTTCTGGATGAAATTACTATTGCAAAAGTATAAAAAAATCAGCTTAAATTTAAAGTTGTTGGTGTTGGAGGGTTTTTGGTTTTTTCTTTTTAATTTTCAGGTCTTTTTTTTTTTTCCTCCAGTATTTATTGATGTTTTTAAAAAGCAACTACAATCCATTTCTTGAAGAATGTAGCTTTTGTTTCTTTGCACTCCCAACTTGTTCTGTATAAAGTCTCTGTATTTCTCGTTCTGAGTCTCCTTGTTTAACTTAGTAAAGTGACTGCAATAGCAATGCTCACTGCTGAATGTGTGCAGGTATTTTTGGGCTCTGTTGCATCTCATTTGCCTAATGACTTGCTCCTTCAGAGGGCAGATTTTGCTGCTAAATCATAAATACCACACAACTCCTTCACTCATGCTATAGCTTAGTCTTACTGAATGCCAGTACAAACCAGTGTTTTTGTTTTAAAAGATCTGAATCGGCCACAACAACCCCATGCAGAGCTACAGGCTGGGGTCAGAGTGGCTGGAGAGCAGCCAGGCAGAGAGGGACCTGGGGGTGCTGGTTGATGGTAGGATGAACATGAGCCTGCAGTGTGCCCAGGTGGCCAGGAGGGCCAATGGCATCCTGGCCTGCATTAAGAACAGTGTGGCCAGCAGGAGCAGGGAGGTCATTCTGCCCCTGTACACTGCACTGGTTAGGCCACACCTTGAGTACTGTGTCCAGTTCTGGGCCCCTCAGTTTAGGAAGGATGTTGACTTGCTGGAACGAGTCCAGAGAAGGGCAACGAAGTTGGTGAGGGGCCTGGAACACAAGCCCTGTGAGGAAAGACTGAGGGAGCTGGGGCTGCTTAGCCTGGAGAGGAGGAGACTCAGGGGTGACCTTATTGCTCTCTACAACTACCTGAAGGGGGTTGTAAACAGGCAGAGGTTGGTCTCTTCTCTCAGGCAGCCAGCACCAGAACAAGAGGACACAGTCTCAGGCTGCGCCAGGGGAAGTTCAGGCTGGAGGTCAGGAGGAAGTTTTACACAGAGAGAGTGATTGCCCATTGGAATGGACTGCCCGGGGAGGTGGTGGAATCGCCATCACTGGAGGTGTTCAGGAGGAGACTTGACAGGGTGCTTGGTTACATGGGTTAGTTGATTAGGTGGTGTTGGGTGATAGGTTGGACTTGATGATCTTGAAGGTCTCTTCCAACCTGGTTTATTCTATTCTATTATCTGTGAATGGAATGACAGCCAGAATAGGTCCTAAAGTGTGTTTTAGGCATGAGAGGTTTGTACTCGTGAGCAGGGCTAGAAATTCCTTGTACAAGTTTGGACCTTCTGGGACAGATTTTTTTCCTACAATATGACAAATGCATGCTGAGGTGGAGCACAAACGCAAGGATCTGGGTAATGGCCAGGTAGACCTGTGCTCTGAACATCAGGAGCTGCAAGGTGTACTTGCACAGGGTATAAAGAGATGGGATGCTAAAAGGCAGTGACTCTGTCCTTTTCCCCATTAGTGTAAGGAGAGGCTAGAGATGAGGGGCTGAGGAATGGATGATGCTTCACAATCTCACTCCTCCTTGTGATACTATATTCAGGGTTAGGATTTCCCACTGCACTGAATGTAATCCAGCACTCAATTTCTGTAGTAAAATAACTAGCAGCATTGTGAACAGGGTCCTGCAGTCAGCTGGGAATCAAGTCAAATGATCAAAAAATTCTTCAAAATGTTAAGTGTTACCTGCTAAGGTCCCAGCTTCACACTGTGCACTGCAAGTCCTTGCTGTCCTTACTGCATTATGTGAGCATATCAGTCTTGCTGCTCAAGTCCATGCAAATTTCGCTGTCATGGCAGGATCCAAGTTTCTGTGGTGACCCTGAGGAAGGGTATGGCTATGTCACTGCTGTTTCTGTTGCGGGCATAGCAGCACACACAGCTTCAGGTGATGGGACAGCCTCAGCAGGAACACAGGACCACATCTTACCCTGCACATGGTGCTACTGCCAAGCATGCTGATGAGTTAGAGAGCTCCAGAAGACCTCCTGGCCAGATTTGTTACAAATAGCCTCCCATCCAGCTGTCATAGAATCATAGAGTCATTTTGGTTGGAAGCAACCTTTAAGATCAAGTTCAACCATTAGCCCTGTCAGTGTGTTCATCAACAAGACACATTCTGCCATTAACTACACAGGCTTTCAAAGAGACATTTAGAAAGCCTGGTGTAAATATAATTATTAGAAACACGGCTGCTTAATGCCAAACAACATATAGATGATGCTGGAGTTGGTGGTTTCAATTTTTGAAAGAGAATCTACAGTATGGTAAGTGGTAGTGATGTACAGTGGTGATAAGCTCCTTACAAAGGTCAATGAACTTTTTGACTAATAAACAATTTAAACTAGCAGGTTCTTTGGGTCAAACTGTTTTGATGACTATATGTGGTCTCTGGAATGTTGTATTTTCCTGGTTTGAGGCTGGACAGTTCCTCTATTGCTCCAAGAGGGACAAAAGAATGGCACACAAATGGATTGGAAAGTGACAGAAAGTTTAAATGGAAAATGAACTAATGTTTTACAGATATTGCAAAGCATAGTGGCAAAGATATCACAAAGCATACAGAGCCCTCACAGCACATCCAAAGGCCTCCTAACACTTCCCTTCTCCCCACCTGATGGTGTACCCAAAACACGCAGGGCTCTTTCTTCCCGCCCCACTGCTAGGCTAGTCTCAGACTGGCCAGGTCTGAGACTGCCCCTCCCCTCTTCTCCTCCTGGCATTAGGCCTAGCCAAACCTAAGGGACCTTGAGATACTCCCTCACTGTTACCTGATAGGGAGCATCTCCCATGAGAGCAGAGAGGGAAGAAAGAGGAAGAGAATGACTGCAGATGGATTTTATAGGGCACAGGATTTATGGGTGTGAAATATGCTGTTTCCTGTGATCACCTTACTGGGTTGAACACTTCGGGCACCGGAAGTGTAACTGATGTGGCAGTAACAGGAAGCACCCAGCCTGAAGAATTAACTATTTGAAAGTTATTGGGAAACGCTATGTCCTTTATGAAAGCTCTTCCAAATCCCAAACCAGTAACAGAATGCATTTGCATGTTGACTGGTAGATAAAAATAAATGAATGGTAAATCAAGAAGGAGCAACCATTCATCTGTCCTCTATTACTGACAACGTTGTAAATTTGCTGCTTCTTTTTGCTGAAAATGCAGGAATTTAATCAAAACCAGACATGAGACCACAGGTTGAGATGGGTATTTGTTCCCAGCAAGATGTTCCCATTACTGGTTTATGCTTTCACAAATAGAGACATTAATATTAAACATAGATTACTGAAAGTACTGGCTTTGCTCCATGAGGTGTTGTCAAACAAGAGCAAAAAGTGGTTGTCAGCCTGCACAAAGCAGCACAGGTAACTATTTGATTTTGCTTTGTAGTTTACTAGAGCTATTATTTTTTCCCCCGCTCTGCAGTGACATATGGGATTGTATACAATCTTGACTTCAGCTGAGTTGCACCTGTTCTTGTCAGGACAAATCTGAGTAGAAACAAGTTGGATCCAACAAAATAGCATCAGCAGAATCCACAAGCAAAATGTACCATGGTGTTTTCAATGGTTGTTGAGTACTAGTTCTTAAAAAACAAAAACAACAGCAACAGAAAAAACCCCACCCACACAGCAGAAGGAAACAAAATACATAGAAAACAACAAAACCCCCTAAGCAAACAAAAAAAATTGAGAACCCCAGAGTGACTTAACTTGAGAGCACTGAAACAGGCTTCCTAGACAGGTGATTGATACCCTAAGCCTATCAGTGTTTAAGAAGTACATGCGCAACGCTCTTAACAAGTCAGCCCTGAATTCATCAGACAGTTGAACTAGATGGTCAAGGTGGGTGCCTTATAACTGGATTCCTCTCCTTCCCCTCTCCTCTCCAGAACTGCAGGGATTTCACACTGTGGTAAACTGAAAAACAGATTAAATTCTTCTCTTTCATTAAATTTCTGTATTTTTTCCCTGTTTCTGCTTCCCCTTCTTTCTGTCAATCACACACCAAACAGACTTGGACAGGTTGGAAAAGCAGGCAGAGAGGAATCTCATTAAGTCCAGCAAGGTTCTCTGCCTGGGGAGAAATAGCTACCCCCACCAGTACAAGCTATGGAAAACAGCTCTGCGGAGAAGGACCTGGGAGTCCTGGTGAACACTAAACTGAACATGGGCCAACAGCACATTCTTGCTGCAAAAAGAGGCAATGGGCACAAATTAAAACATGGAATTCCATCTGATCACAAGAAAACACTTTACTGTGACAGTAGTCAAACACTGGCACAGGTAGCTTAGGCTGTGGAGTCTCCATATGCTGACCTGGGCAACCTGCCTACAGCTGACCCTGCTTTGAGCAGAAAAGCTGGAAAAGATGATCCCCTAAGGTCCCCTGTCCATGCTGTAATTCTGTGATTCATGTCAGTGCAAAAACTCAGTGGTTTCTAGCTCACTGCTTCCTCCTGATGTGTTTTCTCATCTCTGTGGCTGAGTAAACAATCCTTTTACTAGGGGAAGATTTGTTCAATAACTTGCTACTAAAGAGCTGCTCCTTCTCCAGCCTGCAGCCACATGCTCTTTCAGCACTGCCTTGTTGTGTCATTTGTTCTCATCTCACAGACAGCTCTTGCCCTGAGCCCCTTTCACTTTTACTAAGCCCTCTCACAGCAACTTCAGTAATATGACTGAGACTGCTTGGCTTCAGGTAGTTGCAAAGTATACATGGAAGGCAATAGAAAGAAAAATCCCAATAAAGCATGAATAAGAAAAGAACAGAAGGAGTTTCAGGGTCATATACAAAAAGCATTTTTCTTTAGTTCAACAGATATGGTCCATTTAAGTGTATTTAATCAAAGAGTACCTGATAAAATCAGCTTCTATGTCTAAAACCCTCTTGCACTGCTGGCCACATTGGTACTACTGTCAAGTTAACCCATCATATTAATCTGCCCTCAGCATTATCAAATTATTCCCGTCCTGAAACAGTGACACACATTTCACACAGCAACTCTTCAGCTCTGTGGAGAATTTATTTCATTGGATTCATCTTCTGCTTTCAGCCCTTCTTACCTGAAAGGTTGGTCACTGCAAGCTTCAAGTATTGTTTGGATGTCATACAAACACCTTTGGGAACAATTCTTGCCCCTCTTCCATGCAGCTTGTTTGCCCTCCTCATTCATTGTCTAACCCTGTGGTACTCTGGTGAGGCTGAATCCCCATGGAGCCACACTCCCTAGCTCTCAAGGTATTTTCCTTCAGCATCTTTTTTTTCTGTGAGATCACTGGGAAAGACATCTGCGTGGGAAGGTTATTTATAAAATCCATATACCTCCCATTCTTCTTGATGGGATCATTTTCACTGCATCTGTTACGGTTGTCTAAGGAAACACTGTGAATTACAGCCCAGCTGCTTCCCCAGCTGAATGACCTTTTCATGTCCACCGCCCTTCCTATGCTCCTGAAGACAATGGCCCCACTCTGTGGCTACAGTAGAGGATTACATGCCCCAAATTCAGGGTGCAAAAGTAGCCTGAAGAAGTCCTGGTTTTTTTTCTCCAAGAAATATGTGCCTGCTCTTGCCTGTGTCTTTGGCATAACATAGAGCAGCCCTAAAGCTGCTTTAACACTAAGCAAATTATGTGATGCCAGCCAGTCTGACATGCAAATGGGACCCACCTTCAATCACAGCCCCACTCTCACACTAGCTCCATGAAGCTCTTGGCTCTGTGAGACCACCCTTTACTGGGGTGGCTTAAACTGGCCAAGATGTTTTCTCAGGATGGGACTTGGCCAGGGACACTTTGCTGATGCCAGATGAAGCTCCTCCCAGCACTGTGCTTTGGAGATAAAAGCATCATCAGGATGCTGTATATTTGCTTTCAAGGCTAGGTGAGTGCATCAGTCTAATCATCATAATCACCATACAGGCAACAGTGAAGCAGGACCAGGTGAGATGAGCTGTTTTTCCATTCTGTTTTATTTAGATCAGTGGAAGCTGATCACCCACAATAAGTCTGAAAATCCCAGCAGGTGGCTGTCATCACGTCTAAGATCTCCACAAGCCTTCAGCAAATGGGGCTGGGCTCCTTTGCATGGTTTAAGTTCACCCTCTGTCCCTTACCAACAGCAGCACAATGGGTGCATTTGTTTCAGTGCTTAACACATTCATCAAAAGATGCAGCTTTAATACAATCAACTTCTGTGAGCAGCTTCAGTTAAAAAAATTAGAAGTAAAATAAGTCAAATTTTTAAAGTGTAATCCAATTTTCAATTTATATTTTTCTTTCAATCAAGCTTCACAAGTTTTCTTTGGAAGATTGTATTTCTAATCTATTTCTAAAGAACAACAGACAAACTATTTGGTTGAATTATTTTAAAGTGGAGCATTTTATTCCAGCTGTGCAGACAGAAATACTTCTGTGCACACATTTTTTCAGGATAGGACATACTAATGTTTAAAGTAGCATATGCTTACTCTCTCCATTCATTTCTCTGACTTATCCTCAATAAACAAGTGTAGGTATCTGGCAGAGCAATATTGCCACACATTTATTTATGAAGCTGCACTTGTATTAGTGCATACTGACCTGGTCATACAGACTAGGTCCTAGAATATGTTTATTTCTCCTTTTTGTCACAAAGTATTATTAGTAAAGTATAAGATAGAGACTAAGCTGTTAGCTAATGAATTGCAGTTTCACTGCTCCTTCAAGACATAGATCACTTTGTCTTTTGTCTTAGAGTATTAGGTACAGTCCAAAAATCATTTGCATGGCATCATCTTGAGCCTGGGCCCAGCAGTTGCTGACAAGTCAGAAATAAATGCAAAGGATATATTTATGCCAGAGGTTCCCTGTTGTGGTAGTTTCAGGCTTTGTCTAGAAAGTTTTCCACAGATCCTGAACAGAAAGTGGTAGAATATAAATAAATCACCACTGGATGTAAAAAAGGAAAATAATGATGTAACAAAGAAAATAATGATAAAGTCTAAATAATCCCATTGGGCAGAAAACTAACATAAAGTTAGCATGTACAAACTGAATTTCTCTTTTAGGCTTCCTTCACTCTAGCAGATACTAGGTTCTGGGTTCTGCTGGCTTTGCTGACCTTGGCTGCATTGCTTTGCTGTGGCTAAGTACT
The DNA here is from genome assembly GCF_026170545.1 of Melanerpes formicivorus. Lineage (NCBI taxonomy): Eukaryota > Metazoa > Chordata > Aves > Piciformes > Picidae > Melanerpes > Melanerpes formicivorus. Next base: position 49,420,283 of record NW_027142353.1, on the reverse strand, counting down.
AACAAGCAGCTCTTTGCACTCCTTTCTCCTCTTGTCCCATGTACAGGGGGGAGGGAAGGGAGCAGGGAGGGGAAAGCTGTTGGTAACCCCCAGTTTTGTCCAGGGCAGTCCTTGTGTTGTTTATAAATTATATATATATATGTAAATATTGTATATTTTGTACATATTCATTGCATTCCATATTTTAGATTGCAGTTTTGCTTCTAAATACAGCTTCATTTTGCTTTCAGCTGAGGTGGTCTGGCAATTCTGTGTTGAGGGGAATTTCAACCCACCACACCTGTGCACTTTGCTCAGGGCAAATCCTGCCCCAGCTCCCTGGATGCTGCTCCAGTACTGGGAGCTGCCAGGGGCTGTCTGCTGAGGTACCCCCACAACTGTGCCCCTGTCTCAACAGAGCTTCATCAGGATGCAGAATATGGAAGTAAACAGGAAGGCTTGCAGGTGATGCTAAACTAGGATGAGCTGCAAGCACCTGCCAGGGCAAAGAAAAAAGGCATGCAGCGAGAACAGAAATGTGGCAAGGAGTGAAATGAGACACAGCCTGACAAACATGCAAATTGGTCTGTCTGAGGCAGAAATAAACTGGGAAAGGACCACTGGTGGCAGGAAAAACATGGACAGCTGTGACAGAAAAGCATCTTCTGAAGAAAGAGGGTGGTAAATTAGACACAAACAGGCAATATTGCAGGACAGAGGAAAGCAGAGCTACCGTCCTCTGTGAGGCACAGTCCCTTTTCTCCTGTCCTCTGTGTCACATGGGGACAGGTAATGCCCAAAGAAAAATTGAGGTTAGTGCCTGGGAAGGTGGCCCATGCATATGAAGCCCCCCTTCGGCTGGTTGCACACCTGATAGGGCCTCCCCTACTGCTGCATCTTTGGCTGTCACTGTTTTGCCTCTGGCAAATAGGCATGCAAAAGTCCCTTAGTCTAGTGCGGGTTGTTTGGTTGTTTTGGTTGGGTTTGGTTGTTTTTTGGGTTTGGGGTTTTTTTGGGGGGGGTTGTTGTTGTTTTGGTTTTGTCTATTTTCTGTCTCGTTGCATCTGAAAGCTCCAGAGTATTTCTCAATAAATTGCACTTCATCTAGGATGCCACCAGAAGGTTCTCCCAGGCTGTCATGATGTCTCTCTGCACAGCCCTGGCCTCTGGACAGGAGTCAGAGCAGCTGCCCTTAGGGCACCTGCCTAGCACAGCCTGGGGGTCTGCAGGCCCTGTTCACTCAGAGCCAACGAGAAGGCAGGGGAATGGCTGTGACCTATGGCAGAGAGCCTGGCCTGTCCACCCAAACAGTGACCCATACGGTCTATGTACAGTGACCTGTACAATCTATGGATTGCACTGGGATGCAATCTACGGATTGAACTGGGATGGATGGAAACAGACCTCTAAAGGCCATCTAGTGCAACCCCCATGCAGTGGGTAGGGAAATCAACAACTAGATCAGGTTGCTCAGAGCCCCATCAAGCCTCACCTTGCGTGTCTTCAGGGATGGGGCCTCCACCCTCATAGTAAAGAATTTCTTCTTAATGTCCAATCTAAATCTAGTCTTAGTGCTACATGTTTTTGTAAACAGTTCCTCTCCAGCTTTCTTGTAAGCCCCCTTCAGGTACTGGAAGGCCACTCTAATGTCTCCCCAGAGCCTTCTCTTCTCCAGGCTGAATAGCCCTGACTCTTAGGCTGTCTTCTTTGGAGAGGTGCTCCATCCTTCTGATAATTTTTGTGGCCATCCTCAGTACCCTCTCCACAGGGACCATGTCCTTCTTGTGTTGAGAGCCCTCAAGATGGGCACATTACTCCAGGTGAGGTCTCACCAGAACAGTGGCAGAATTGCCTCTCTTGATCTGCTGGCCATGCTTTTTGCCCTTTATTATATTACCACACCCCTCATCCCCCCCAAGACAGTTAAAGTCTGTGGAGGAAAGGTGCTGCAGGAGATGTTGGGTCTGTAGAGAAAGGGTGCTGAGGCTTTGGCTGGAGAAGAGCTGTGGTCCTCTGGGCAGCCTCTTTTCTCTGGAGCAGCATTGTCCCGGCTTTCCCTTCTCAGCGGCATGGTCCGTCTCCTGTGTTTTCCTTCATCTCCATTTTTCTCCCCGTTTTTCTCCTCTAACAAGCCAGTAGTTGCTCAAGTCTTTTATACAGTTTTTAGTCCTTAGGTATGTATTCAAATATTGTCCCTCAGGAATTCCAGGATCAGGAAATAATCCTTAGGTAAATATCTAGGTATCGTTTCCCCGGAAATCTTTCTGTGTATTGCTGTGTGTTTGAGCAAGATTTTGGATTGGGGGGGGGGAATCTCCGTCTCCCCTGTCTCCATCCAGACAAGCCCCCCCACATTCCTTACACATCAGGAAACAGGTGGTTAAAAACCATTGTTTCACCCTGCCCAGGGTACTTGATGGGTGGAGATTATCTTGCCCTAAAGGTGTGATGGCTGGGTCCTTGGGTCCATTGTTGTAGTCCCGTGTTATCACGATGCAATCACAAGCTGATTTGCATCCAGGATTGGTAGACAGGATTCTTTCCACCTTCTTTCCAGTGGCTCTGCTATCAGTTTATCTTTGTTGACTCACACTAAGAGAGACAAACTTTTGGTCTCTCACACCACCAAAATTCAGTCATTTAGAAAATAACTCCTGAGTGAACTTGTCACTGCATTTCTGCATGAATAATTTTCCTTCATTAACTTTTCTGTATTTGAGTAACTTGTGAACACACTATTTTGGATTACACCATTATGTCATACTCATAAAGAAGTGGCCAGATTTGTAAGTTCATGTGCTTGTCGGTGCTCAGGTACCTGGAGACGTGTTTTTTACCCACATGTGCTTGTGGGTAAAAAGGGTAACACCATTATCCGACCTCAACAGTGGATAAAAGGTTGGGTTAGATTTGCTAGAGAATTTTGTTAGACCCAGGTGGTGCCAATTCCATGGTATTTGTTGTGAAGAAACTCCTAACCCTGCTGATGTCAAATGAGGGACAAGACTGTGCTTTGCAGTGAGTGAAGCAAACTCCTATGGCCCCAGTCTCACCTAGTGAGTATCGCGGCTTCCTATTTCACTGCTACATTCTCCTGTATCCTCTGTACAGGCTGGTGGCCCAGGATGGACCTGGCCATTGCACAGATACTCTGCAAGTACGTGGGCACCTGGGCAAGCCCATGTTGCACATGTTTGATAGGCAATAGCCTCCTAAATAACTCCACCCAGTGCCATTGAGGTGTTTTCTACCTCCATAGGTTTCAGAAGACCAAATCTAGTGAAGTACCCCTTTATCAAGTACTACTTACTGATACCCAAGCTGCATTCTCAGTTACTGATGTGAGGCTAGCAAAGTTGCTCTGGAGACAATGACAAAAGAAACATGTCATCCTCTGATGTTTCTCATAACTGCACCTGCACCACACCTTGGTCAACCCAACTGCTGTCTTTGGGTGGTTTTCTGTGGCTGTTGGCAGATACAACCAAACGTTACTGACTACAAGACTGCCATCAATTTGTTTTTCAATCTAGGATGAAGAGATTTCTTCTGGTTCCTCTATCATAAAATCTGCCACCTACAGTTGCAAGCAGCTAAAATGTTAATTAATTGATGCACACTTTAGCTGGCCTCAGTAGTTATATGTATGCATTGAAAAGAGACCTAGCAGCTGTATGTAGCATAATCAAACTCCCCAGAAGACTTTAAAAAAAAAAACCCCAACAACTAAATATTGATAAACTCCATTGTGTTAGAAAACTTTGTAGCTCATGTTGAAGGTAAAGAAGATTGGACTGAGATATTATAATTGCTTGGACCCCTTGAGAATTCAGAACAAGTCAATCTGTTTGACAAAGACACTTTCTAGTGTCTAACTCATCAGTATTCATTAAATGGAAGTGTAGGCTGCTGTGATGAAGAAAAATTACAGACACAGTAACTTAAACTTTGGCAAGATCAAAAGCAATTAGGTACTAGAATCAGAGTCCTACATTCAAAGTGGATGGGAAAAAATAGCTTTGCATGATTTTGCATTACAAAAATCTATTGTAATCTTGTAATAAAAGAGTGGTTGCAGAGAGAAGGAGAAAGCATGAAAACCGGCAAAAGCGACTAGCTGATAAATGCCTTTGCTCAGCTTGGGTCCTCCTAGCTTCTGTCATCTGTGTTTGTTCAAAATGGCTATCAAAAAGGCAGAACTCTGCTATTGCTTTCTCCCTTACCCTAGGCTGCATCAATAGATGTCCTTCATAAGCAATCCTGATGAGATTTTCTTCTGGGTTGGTCTTCTAGGCTGATTTTTGCTTTGCTTCCCCAGAGACAGATCCCAGCACAGGACAAAGTGAAAAGCAGAAACTAAATAAGTTCTAATGCTAATGGAACTGTATGCATAAATAAATAGATACACAAATACATACATAGAGAATAAGAAAAAAAAGAGTTGGAAATGATGAGTAGATAAAGTGACAGAAGAGGTGCAAACTGAGTTCAAATTCTATCTTCAAAAAAAAAACCAACCAAACCAAACCACAAAAAACCCCAACCAACCAACAAAACTCAAACAAGCAAAAAAAAAAGGAAGCAGAAAGTCAAGAGAAAAAAATAGAAAAAATATTTATTTGTGGCAAACCACACACCAACTACTTCCAACTAGAAACCCACCATGCAGAATAGATAAGTGGAAGAGTGATTAGGAAAACAGATACAATTAAGTGCTTGACGAGCATGGTATCTTCTTTAGCCTTGTGTGCAGGTGCTCCAGGAAATGTGCCCAAGAGAACAAAGAGTTATCTTTGAATGCAAGAAACAGTGGGTAGGTGGACCCTGACTTCAGAAAGGCCAGGATCTGTGAGCTTTGAGTGGGGTTTGAGCAAGCTAGGATCTACACCTCATCTGCTTCTGCCTCTCCCAAGTAGCCAGGATACTGCAGGAGCTGCTGTGAGATAGTGCGACTCCCTGTGAATATCTGCATACTGACCAGCTATAAATGCCTTAGAACAGCTTCATGGTCACCTAAAGAAGTTATCTGACTTATCTCTTGCCTGGGAAAAATGTTGTTTTTGGGTTTTTTTTTTTCTGTTTTCTTGTTGTTTTCATTAAAGCTAAGACATAAAAAAGTAACTTGAAAAAGCCAGCCTCACAGCAATTTCTGTTAAACTAGAGTTGTCTACTACTACAGTGACTGAGGTAAAAGGAATAAATAAATAAAAGAATGAGAGCAAGGCAGAGTGCAGAAGGGAGGGACTGACTCTGCCATGCATCGTTCCCAAGGATCTCAGGAATTAGTTATTAATCCTTTCTTTTTTCTTCTTTTTTTTTTTCAAAATTAAAATTGCAAAGAAATGATGCTAGGAACAACCCAGCTGTCACCCACACTCCTCACGAGAGCTGTGTTAGCCCACACAACTGTGTATGCACAAGTGGGTGCAGGATGACTCAAGGCAGCATCTGCTGCTTGGACCTGGGCCAGTGCTGGCGTAGGGGCCTGTATCACTGTAGCGCCATCCCAAGCTTTATAACCCTAAATAGCTTCTAGAGCACACCTTCTCTTGTCCATCCAGCTCACAGCATCAGCAGGAAAATCTCATAACTATTTATATCCATTCCTTCTGACACATGCTTTCAATCCTCTCTCTGTTGTATTGGCCAATGCATTACAGATTCACTCTATAGAGCTGGTGGAAACACCATCCCTTAGAGACACTCAAAACTCAGCTGCAAAAACTTCTGAGCAGCCTGCTCTGGCTTTGAGATTTCCCTGTTTTGAGCAGGGGGCTGGACTAAATGATCTCTATCTCACTTCCAATTTAATGTTTCTACAGTTCCATGATACGAGTTAATCTGAGACCAACACTGAGTAAGGAGAGAAGTAATGTAGAAGTACAAAGCTGATATAGGCTGTAACACCAGCATTTATACTTAGTAAGTCTAGTTTAGTGTAAAATGGATCCTATTACACAGAATCACAGAATCATTTGCAGAGTGGTAGGTGCTGGAAAGGACCTCCAGAGATAATCTAGTCCAACCCCACTGCTAACACAGGTGCACTTAGATCAGGTTGCACAGGAAAACATCCAGGCATGATCAGAAAGTCTCCAGAGAGGGTAACTCCACAACCATTCAGGGCAGCCTGTTCCAGTGCCCCATCAGGCTCACAATAAAGTAGTTTTTCATTACATTCCAGTGAAACCTCTTGTGTTCTAGTTTGTACCCATTGCTCCTTGTCCTATCACTGGCCACCACTGAAAAGAGCCCTGTCCCATCCTCATGACCTCCACCCTTCAGATATTTATACGCACTGATAAGATCCTGTCTCAGACTTCTTCCCAGGCTAAAGAGCCACAGGTCTCAGTCTGTCTGTTGCTCCAGTCCCCTAATCATCTTCATGGCTCTCTGCTGGACTCACTCCTGTCCCTCTTGAAGTGGGGAGCCCAGAACTGAACACAACACTCCAGGTGCAGCCTCACCAGAGAAGAGCAGAAGGGGAGGAGGACACTCCTCGATCTGCTAAGCCACACTGTTCTTAAAGCACCCCAGAATACCATGGGTCTTCTTGGCCACAGGGGCACGCTGCTGCCTCATGGTGAACTAGTTGTCCACCAGCACTCCCGAGTCCTTCTCTGCAGAGCTGCTTTCCAGCAGGTAAACCACTAATCTGTACTGATGCATGCAGTTATTCCTCCCCAGATGCAGGACTCCATGATTTGAGCAGTTTCTGTGGTTATCCTTGATATTCTAGTTTTACAATACTTTAAAGTATTTTGAAAATACGGAAAGCAGAAGTCATGCTAGTTCACACACTTCATACACAGGGCAAAATGAGGAAGGTGACAGTTCCAGGTCTGTGAGGGAGACCACCATCATTCCTGGAGCTCTAAAGATCACTGGTCCTAAGGTAACACCAAGCCTTCAGTGCAAAAGTGGACTTTTAGTGTGTCAGTGCCCTGGCTTCTTAAGGTGGGACGCCAACTTGGCCAGCCACATGCTATTGCTTTGCCTGTTCTCTTTCACAAAAAAGAGGTTTTACAGGATTATTAATGTACCAGAATGTGTCTCAGTTTGTGTTTCATACTGAAACACAAAGATGGGGCACTGCCCATCTCCACAACCCCTTAGTAAAAATTATTTTCACTTTAGTCATGTTCATGTCTCAGTTCCATTTAAAATCCTATAATGGCCACTGTGCTTTCATTATCTTCCACTGTGCCCTTTCAGCTAAAGATAACAAAATTTCTGTGCTTAAAACAATGCAGCAGCTTGGAAAGCATGGTGGAAGGCACTGGTTTCAGCAGAAAAAAAGATCAGATATTTGCCACGTTTTTGAAACAAGCGATGTGCAGACAGTGAGCAATGGTTCTACTGGACTTAATCTGCAAGTAGCCAAACTTGCACCACAGTCCTATACAGTTATTTCCTATCTTGCCATCTTCACTGTTCAGTGAAAAATATAGGTTACAGTTTACTGCAACAAGCTTCATTTAGAATAGAATAGAATAGGATAGAATAGGATAGAATAGAATAGAATAGAATAGAATAGAATAGAATAGAATAGAATAGAATAGAATAGAATAGAATAGACCAGGTTGGAAGAGACCTTCAAGATCATCGCGTCCAACCCATCAACCAATCCAACCCACGTAAACAACTAAACCATGGCACCAAGCACCCCATCAAGTCTCCTCCTGAACACCTCCAATGATGGTGACTCCACCACCTCCCTGGGCAGCCCAATGGGCAATCACTCTCTCTGTATAGAACTTCTCCCTAACATCCAACCTAAACCTCCCCTGGCGCAGCCTGAGACTGTGTCCTCTTGTTCTGGTGCTGGCTGCCTGGGAGAAGAGACCAACATCCACCTGTCTACAACCTCCCTTCAGGTAGTTGTAGAGAGCATTAAGGTCACCCCTGCATCTCCTCCTCTCCAGGCTAAGCAACCCCAGCTCCCTCAGCCTCTCCTAATAGGGCTTGTGTTCCAAGCCCTTCACCAACTTCGTTGCCCTTCTCTGGACTCGTTCCAGCAAGTCAACATCCTTCCTAAACTGAGGGGCCCAGAACTGGACACAGGACTCGAGGTGTGGCCTAACCAGTGCAGTGTACAGGGGCAGAATGACCTCCCTGCTCCTGCTGGCCACACTGTTCTTAATGCAGGCCAGGATGCTATTGGCTGCCTGGGCACACTGCAGGCTCATGTTCAGCCTACCATCAACCAGCTTCATGCATTTCTGTCAAAACTCTTTGGATTAAATCAAACACATTATAAATTAAAATGTTTTACTACAGCATTTAAAAAATTAGCACTCAAAAAAAAAAAAGAGAATAATTTAAACTATATTTAGAAAAAGTATCCAACTATATTTTAAAAGAAGTATCCACAGCAAATTAAATGAAACTATTTTGTTTAACCCAAAAATACATTGCTTTTTTGTTGTTGTTTTGGTTTTTAAGCAGTCATATTTGCATAAGGAAAATTCACTTCAGATTGACCTGTGATGAATTTTTTCAATTATTTCATTCATTCGGGGCCGGGGTGGAAGTCAGTAATTTATAAAACCTTAATCTAATTTTCTTTCAGGACTTAATCCTAATGCATGTTTACACACAGACCTCCTGTTGACCTCCATGGAAGTTACACATCTAAAGGGAATGCAAAACCAGACTCAGTGTTTGTCTAATTGCTTTAATTGGTGTTTAATTTTTTCCGCTGTTTAGAGCCCAAGTTACTGACTTTTAATGGGAAAAAGAAATGCATGGTGGAATGGCTATGTAATCAGATATGAAAAATGGTTAGCATTATATTAGAGCTTCAGAAGCAGAGCAATTGACAAATGTGAATGTTTTCATTTGAGTTACAAATACCACCGATTTTCATTTCCGTTACCGTTTCAACTAATTTGTACTCAGAAAACCACATCCCTGAAAATGTGTAAAACGCCTCCTTTGGTAAACTCAGTGTCAGTAACTAAACTGTGTTCATCTTCATGCACAGAGCTCCAGAGCTGTAAAGAGGAAGACTAGATCGCGTCCATTGAGCATGGAGATTTGTGAGTGGTCCACAGGATGGATCTAACCACATCGTTCATTAATTTAGCCTGTGAGTGGGACAGAAATTACTCAAAATTGTCAGAAATTACAAAAAGAATATATGTTCTTGTTTTTTTCCATGAAACAACAATTAATTTAGCTGGCTCCCCTTGTATGCAGGTACTTCAGGAAGCCCTGTCTTTCCTATTTTCTTCATTTTTTCCTGGTTTTAGTTTTTCCAAGACTCCTGCTTGCCCTATGTACACAGCACAATATGCTAAGCAAGACGAAAGTCACCATTGCAGTCTCAAGTTCTGACTTCATGTCTCACTGATATTACTAAGCCTAGAAAACTCATGCAATAAAAACTGCAGTAAAAGACCAGGGTAACTTGACAGCAGTAAATAATATGTGCCTATTCCCTCTGCAGTCTACCTTTGCCGATGCCCTTTACTGAATACTACCAACATTGTTTAGCATGCAACACAGGCCTTCTGCTGGTAATAAGTAACATCTGCTTTAGATCAAAAGCGAACAAGTACTCCTTGCAGGCAGACTCAGCTCATCCTGGCTGTCTGTAGCAAATTTTAAGTAGAGCTGGAGTATAACAAAAATTACAGCTGACAAGATGTATTTTCAGCCACATACCTCTCATCTGGATGTCAATATACAGAACCTCATTTTGGTTTGAGGTTTGCAACAGTAGCATCTGCTGAGTGTTAACAATTTCAGTGTGCCTATGTGATGAGCATGTGGTGTGTAAAGTCTCCACAGTTAGATAGGGAAATGATGGAGGTACCATTTGGGGCAATATGTTTGCTAGGTAAGAAAGATCAATTACAATCAATGAGTAAAGGTGGTGCTGCCTCAGTTCTAAGCCCTTTTATAAAAATGCTTTTATCACTATCTCAAGTTCTATCATCATTCACTGGGACTATTTAATTTCTTCAGTTCTACAGTGACCATTATTAAATATAGCTAGATTTCCTAGAGTGGCTGCTACAAATACTCAGCCTTGAGTATATACAAGACCCTTTTCCTATAGATGGGGACCATGAAAGTTTAAATATGAGATCCTCAAAAACTAGCAGGCTACTACTCAGACTGGGAGAAGTGAGGATGGAGAATCCTTTCTTTTCTTGACCTAAATGCTGGGACTGCAGGGTGTTAGCATGTGGGGAAGCAACTGCTTACTCTCACAGTTCACATCATATGAACTCATATCTGGAGGCTTTTTCCCTTAGGCACCAAAACAACTACCTTTCTTTCAAATGATGAAAAAGTTGTGCTGTGAGGGATGGTCTCCAGTATCACACCAAAGCTGGCAGTCAAGAGAAGGAACTGCCAGGTAGATACAGGTCAGCACTTTGAGCTCCACAGTGGAGTCACTGACTTGCTCTACCAAATGCACCATAGACATTTATGTCAGCATATGGGGGCCTGCATAGTACAGAAAGACTTCAAGGATTGAATTTGCCTAACTCCATCAAGCCCACAATAAACTTTCTGACTCAACATCTAGGCTTTATAACTCACCCAAACCTGAATATATTTTCATGGGGAATTCAAAATGGATATCCAAAATTCATAACTCAGTGCATGAGGGCACAAAAAAAAACCTTAATAAAAAGGGAAGTTGGGCTACAACCCAACTGAAGGGTGGTTGTAGCCAGGAAGGGGTTGGCCTCTTCTCCCAGGCAACCAGCACCAGAACAAGGGGACACAGTCTCAAGCTGCACCAGGGGAGGTTTAGACTCGAGGTGAGGAGGAAGTTCTTCACCGAGCGAGTAATTCATCATTGGAACGGGTTGCCCAGGGAGGTGGTTGAGTCATCGACCCTGGAGGCGTTCAAGGGGAGATTGGACGTGGCACTTGGTGCCATTGTCTAGCATGGGGTCTGTGTTGATAGGTTGGACTCGATGATCCTCGAGGTCCTTTCCAACCTAAGTGATACTGTGATACTGATACTGTGATACTGATACTGTGATACTTTTTTAAAAGTAATACATCTTTTTTATTCTTACTTTGTTTTCTTTTCAAACTCGGAAAAAATCTCAGCCTCAAGAAAGACAACCTGGTGATACAGCAGTAAACATAAACAGGTGTTTGCAGAGAAAATCATTGTTACATCGTTGGGTGACAGAACATTGGAACAGTCTGCCCAAAGGGGTTGTGGAGTCTCCCTCTCTGGAGATATTCTAGACCTGCCTGGATGTGTTCCTGTGTGGTCTGGTATAGGTGATCCTGCTCTGGCAGGAGGGTTGGACTAGATGATCTTTTGAGGTCTGTTTCAACCCTTAACATTCTGTCATTCTGTGATTCTTTGATTAATAACAGTTGGGTGCTACATCAGGGGCATTTTCATAAATGTTTTACAATATAATCCTAATGAAGTACAGTGTGATAAAATGATTAACAGCTCATAGTTAAAGCATGAGAAAATGTGTACATAAATTAACACCTGAGAAAGCAATAGCCTTAGTTCCCTGAGAGCATTAGACTTTTTGAAATTTTTTTACTGGCCACAGCTGTAATACAAGACCTACAGAAGCCGTGTCGGTGGTTCCTATGAAACATCTGTGTCCTGAATCTGGAAGTAAAATTCTGAATAATTTATATCACTGAGCTAAAGTCCAGTGAAGGAATTGTTAAGTAATCACTTCAAAAGCAATTTCCTTTAGTACAGGATGTCTATGAATTTTAAGAGGTCATAAGTATACAGCGGCAAGGATTTTGTTTCATGGTACAGTTTTCCTTCTCAGAAAAGAAACCATTGCCAAATGTTCTTGAATGCACATTAATACACTTTATGATTTAAATAAATTCCTAGAAGTCAGGCTTTATGGGAAGGGATTACCTCAGAGAGAATTTTTTTCTTTCTCTTAAAAGAGTACTTGTGCAGCTTCTACACTATAACAGTTCTATAATATGCATTATTTCCTATGTTATTTCAGATACTTTCTATTTTGCTTTCTTAACACCCTCATCACAGAATCACAGAATCACCAAGGTTGGAAGAGACCTCAAAGATCATCAAGTCCAATCTGCCACCACAGACCTCATGACCAAGTGGCATGTCCAATCTCCTCTTGAACACCTCCAGGGATGGTGACTCCACCACCTCCCTGGGCAACACATTCCAATGGCTAACAACTCTCTCAGTGAAGAACTTTCTCTTCACCTCCAGCCTAAACTTCCCCTGGCGCAGCTTGAGACTGTGTCCTCTCGTTCTGGTGCTGGTTGCCTGGGAGAAGAGACCAACCCCTTCCTGGCTACAACCTCCCTTCAGGTAGTTGTAGACAGCAGTAAGGTTTCCCCTGAGCCTCCTCTTCTCCAGGCTAAACAATCCCAGCTCCCTCAGCCTCTCCTCATAGGGCTTGTGCTTGAGGCTTCTCCCCAGTCTCATTGCCCTTCTCTGGACACATTCAAATGTCTCAATGTCCTTCTTAAACTGAGGGGCCCAGAACTGGACACAGTACTCAGAATAGTTAAACCTCCTCACCACTGCATCCTGGTTTTCTGGAAGTCCCTCAAGATTTGTGGTTTTGCAGGGTTGAATTACAATACTTTAATTAACAAACCACCTTTATTATTTAGGGATTATTTTGTCCTGCAAAATCCAGTAGCAAAGTCTGGATTTAAAATGTTAAGGAAACAGTCAGTGCAGGTTTTTGGACTTGTCAAGGCTATTGTTTCACAAAGCTATGGAACAAAAGAAGCACCCCAGTCATGTTTTTCAGAACATATGTATGAGTCGCAGATTTGCCTGACATCCTGAAAGCATTAATCGACAATGCCAAATGAGTTAATTTTACTTTCTCTCACTCGCATGTACACATCTATCTTTTTGTATGTATGCCACTGAACTCCTCCATCCTCCCAGTCACTTCTGTTGTTCTCTGAATTTGTCAATTGCCTCTGGGAAGATGCTCAGCATCCCACACAGTGTTGTAGCTCCTGTCACCCCATAGCATGAAGGGCATTTGCTGGATTCCTGCTTTGCAGGGAGATACATCTGTGTAAACAGCCCCAAATTGGCCACATAATGTGACAACCTAACTTTCCATTTTTTTGCTCCTCATGCACTAAACCTTGTTACACTGTTGCCCTGGTTTCATGCTCCTACTGGGAATCACAGCGTTAGCTGAGATTCCTCACATGCTGTGTCTTACCTTTTCTCCGTCTAAACTTCATTTTGTTTTGTTCTTCCCATGTTGTTCATGAATCATTGTTATTTATTTGTCTGTAGTGCTGTAAGGCCACAAAAGAGATTGCCTAGGGCTTCCTTTGTGTTACACTCAGTAGTGCTTCAGACTAAGCAGAACCAGAGGACTATGTGCAGTTTTCAGTGGTGTAACCCATGGATATACAAGGCACAGATCAGCCATCACTTCTATCCTCCAAAGCATCTGGGTGAGCCTGAAATCAGTCAGTACCATTGAAATCCTGGATACAGGGAAGCTGTAACCGGCAGAGTCAGAAAGCTGATCCCTGGTCCACTCCATTAACCTCAAAGTCATCCTTTCCCTTAGCATCTTTCCATCAGTTCTTCACCTTCACTGTGCTCACTTTGTCCCAGTTTAGCTGGCCCCTGGGATTTCTTTTAATACTCTGTTTACTCCTTCATCCAGATCATTAAATAAGATGTTAAATAAGCCTGCATGTACTGTCAGTCTCAGCAGTAAGCCACCAAGCACCAACCTGATGCATTAATGTTTATCATTACCCCTAGCTTACAATTCAGGGAATTGATCCCAATTAGAGTACCTATCAAGACAATTATGAGAGCAACATTTCATCAGTGACTCTAGTGCATTACTAAAAGGTAATTACATGGTGTAAATTGGCTAACCTATCAATAGAATTAGGCATGTGCTATCTGTAGAAGACCTGTTGGTCTTACCTCCTCTGCTTTTCTTCTCTCTAATTTGCCTGTTTGAGGCAGAGCCAAGACCTAAGAACAACAGGGGAGCTTGGGAGGTGCATACATGCAGCCATGAGAAGATAAAACTGGGAGAGTTACAAAGTGCTGTACTGGATGGGAAAGTCCTGCTTTCCTTTCACAGATCTTTGGGGCTTTCTGTCTTTGGCATTTTCTCCATTGCATGATGAGGGATGGAAACTTATTCTTACCCAAATATAACTGCCAGGATCATACATTCATGCTGCAAGAAAACAAACTACATTTTATTTTCTCTTCTTGTTCATATACATCTTAGAGCATGAGCTGCCTTGGTAGGGAGTTTCTTGCTCAGTGAGGTAAACTCCACCTACTAACAGGCAGTCCCTGTAAGAGGCCTATCCTTCCAGCAGGATACATGGAGTGACAATGTTTCCTGACTGTAATGCACTGGGTTTGTATCTCCTTTTTCTGGAGCCACACCAAGCAAGAAACAAAGACTTATCTTTTTGCATGACAGCTGAAAACATTAGTGTAGACAAAGTTTGAGGTTTGTGTTTTTAAACTCATTCACTCTGCAACTTCTTCATCAATGTCTGACAAAGTTTTGTTCACTTCATGAAAACTGGAGACTAGCCACTAGATATTTGAAAATAATCCTCTTCAACAAAGCAGTGCTCTTCAATGAAAATATTCCTTTTGTGTTACTATCAACTGCCCAAACAATGTAGCAGGGGAAACTGTTCAGTTCCCATAATTTAAACTAAATAACAATTGAAGCATTTTATTATAGATTTCTTAACATGACTCACCTGCAGCACATTCAGGATCAATATAAGTAGCACAACAGACAAACCACAGCTCCTGCAGGTGAGAAAAGGTCCTTCCACAAGCCTTGCTACACATCTCCTGGGTGTGAGTCACCACCAGTTGTGCCCCACATCATCACACTATCCATTGAGCACAAGCTTCATGATCCTAGCCCAGGGACTATGTTCTGTTTAATGTAGGTGGAGGCTGCAATGTTGGCAGTGCAGATTCTGGAAATGTCAAGCCTCCTTTGACTATTGTTGGTGTCTCCCCCACACTGATTTTCACGCTTTCATACTTCTTTCCAGGCTCACTCTTTGTTTCAAAGCTCTCTTTGAATTTCCCTGGCTACTGTTTAATCCACTGATGGTCTCTCTTCCCCTTTAACACCATCAGTTGGGGGCTGATGGTCATCTTCATCTTTAACATGAGGAGTTAACAAGAGCAAATGTCCTCCAGAGGTTTTGTGTATGCTGTACACACACAACTTATCTCACACTCTTGTGATATCAGGTGTTGTTACTCAGGCCATTTGCCAAGGATGGGCTGTGTGAGCACCTCCACAGTGATTTTTTTTTTTGCAATGTTGTGGTGGGCTACAGCAGTTAGGGAATGAGATTTTTTCCTGAAGGGGTGTGTATGTGGTTGGGGCACATTGAGCCTTACAGCCCCCCTCAGGCTGCCTCAGGACAGGAGCTGCTGCAGGTTTTTGTCTGCTCCCTCAGCCCTGCTTTTTCTTTCTGCTGCCTTTACTTGCCACATTAGCCTTTCCCATGCCTTTGGTGTTGGTCTCAGCCCAGCCAGCAGACAGATGACCCCCTGCCTGATACTTCCTTGCTTCTATGGAAGAAATGGGACAAAAAGACTCTGGGCTGAGGATGACATCACTTAAAGGAGAAAAACCAAAGCTACCAGTGCAGCGTGAGCCTATGTGTGGTCAAGGCAATGCAGCAAGAAAAAGAAAAGTGCTTGGGGCTGTCTCAGTGGGATGCCAACAGGCAAAATGTGGCTGGAACCCAAAGCAGCCCAGGGTGGGGTTCCAGGGCAGGACCCTTGGCTCTGGAGGACTTGGCGTCTCCACTCACCTATGTGAGGGATCCCATATTGGACTGTGAACAGCGCTCCCTACAGCCCTCATACTGCCCTGTTCCACACTGCTCACACACACACACACACACACACACACACACATACACACCCCGCATGACCCACCAAGCCCCTTCAGTCTCCCAAAACTCCAATACCAGCCTGCCACTGTCCAAGCACACCGACTTCTCACCTTTCCTCCTCCAGCTCCCCAGCACTGCACAGCACCTCCAGCCCCACTCCAACCCCACCTGTGGTCACTTCCATCTGCAGATGGGCAGAACCACCATGGCCTCTCTCCTCTTCACACTTCTTTGTCCACTGCCTTCCTTCCTGACAACCTTTCCTCTGCTGCTGGAGCAGAAGGCTTAGTGCTGCTGCCAGGTCCCTTCTTGGATCTTGGAGTGCCACTAACCCATCCATGATGGTCTCTGCCCACCCCAGAGGGGAGCTAGAACACAAAGGAAAGCATCACAGGAGTAATTCTTCAGTCATGCACACAAGGTGGTCCTTTCAACTTAGGGCACCACAAAAAGGGAACCATCTCTGTATCATCTCCCTTCCAATACCTGCAGGAAGGCTGCAGAGGGACTTCCTACAAGAGTGTCCACCAACAGGACAAGGGGAAATGGATTTCAACTGAAGGAGAATAGGTTTAGGTTGGATCTGAGGAAGAAGTTCTTCACTAGGAGGGTGGCAAGACTCTGGAGTGGATTGTCCAGAGAGGTTGTGGATGCCTTCTCCCTGGAGATGTTCAAGGCCAGGTTGGGTGGGGCCATGAGTAACCTGGGCTAGTTAAGAGGTGTCCCTGCCCAGGGCAGGGAGGTTGGATTGGATGATCTCTCAGGTCTCTTCCAGCCTTGGCCATTCTGTGGTACTTACCCTGAAAGGTTGGACTAGATGATCCTTGAGGTCCCTTCCAATCTGCTATTCTATGAAGTGCAATTTAATACTTGGAGCAAACAATGATAATTTTAAAAACCTGTAGCAATCCATGTAGTGATTATTTTCTGGAAATGCTATAAAAATGGCAGAATGGGGTTCCAGGTGTGATAGACTAAAGACTACTTCTCTCTACAAGGAGATTATTTTACACAGAGATGGGGTATGCCTGGCATTGCAAATTAGATATTCTTGTCTATGTCTCCTACAGCTAAATCATTGCTTCTCTGCAGCAGGATTTTCTCCAAAGTACATTTCCAGCATTCAGGGCAGTTATCCCAGATGTGTTGGTGCTGCAGGTGGGCCCACAACACAGAATTCTTCCTAGGGCCTATATTGGAATACACAGAAAAAAAATCAGGCAGAAGCTATGTGAATTCTGGGAATTTGTGGACAAACACAAAACATCCATGACCTTAGCTGACAGTGAGAATTTTCAGTATTTGCATTATATCTTACTGAGCTTGGTGCAATATTCATGGGGAACTAAAGGTTATTTAATAAAAGTGTTAGTGTGTGAAAATCTTACAGCACTACCACTATCAAAGGTTCACATCAACTGTAGTTTTTGAAGTGTGGTACAGGTGTATTTTCTGCTTTCTGACTCCAGAAACATCCCATTCAACATCACACAACAGTATGGAAAAAAACTTGTTGGGGTTTGTTTTGAGCAAGAGGGGACTTGGGTCCCAGGAACACCTGTGCAATTCAGGCCTTGAAGAATTCTCTGTTGATAATATAGTGGTGGAGTAGGAGCTGTGGGGAAGTGCTGATTGCTTGGTATGCTGAAGTCCAGCTGCCCCTGAGAAGGGAGGCAAGCAAGATAAGGAGGAGGCGAGATCTGGGAAAGAGAGCAATTAGACCGGATAGAAGAATTCCACAGAGTTGTGAAAACAATGATGTAACCTTTTAGAGAGTAACCAATAGTGTGTTGCCAAGTGGGCATAATTATAGCAAACTGTATATAAGATGTGTCTGATGCTCAATAAAGTTGGATTCCGCTGATCACATTGATCGTATAGCGGCCCCTTCTTGCAACAAAAACTAAATAAATTACATGATCTGCTGCTCCCAACAGGGTGGCATCCCTGCAGGATAGCTTCTGCAGGGACAGTCCTACAGGAAGAGCTTGAGGGCTGTGCTAAAGTAGCCTTTAGGACCATTTCTGCAAATGCCTGCAAAGGAGAAATTGTCTAGAAATACCATTTCATCTGCTGCTGCCCCCAAAAAAGTGTTTGCCTTTTGTGGTCTCTGATGAAGACTGCACAGGAAATCCATATTGACTTTACTCTTCTGGGAAACTCAGATCCACAGCAGCTAACTTCAGATACCTAGACAGAGCACTTACATTCTTAGTAATGTAGAACAACAGCAATTGATCAGCAGGCAGTTCATTAATTCAAGGTACAGACAATTCCATTTTGCAGTCCTGCCTGAGGTGTAGGAAGGAACTGAACTGAAGCATATAATTTGCTGGTTGAGTGTGAAGAGGATTAGGTTAGTGTATAAAAAGATAAACATACTTGTTCCTCCTGTTCCTGAAAAGAGCACTTGCTGACACTTCTTTGTGCCATGTTTTACCCAGGAAGGATATGAAAAATTACTAGATTTATAGTTCCCAGATGGACTTAAGAGTCAGTTAGACATCTAGCACATAAGCAACTCAAAATAAAAGTACTTTTGCATGACTTGAGGAATATTGAGAACAGTGGAATGCCAAGTGTGCTACAAAGCACACGTGAATCGTGCTTAAGCAGCTGCTGAGAAATTGTCCAGTATGTGACCTTTTAGAAAGGGGGAACTATTATGCCATCACTTATGATTATATCAATAGCTGAATTGGTGACATACTGAAATTTATACAGTTATATGAATTAATAAAGAAATGAAGCAGCATGATTAAGAGAGTAGCCTCACCGAAACAAGGCTCTTGAACAGTAAAATGTAGAACTGGACAGGTACAGCTTTATTTTACAGTGTTGTTTGAAAATGAGAAGTAGGTAAAATGGCATTCTAAGATTCCACACATGATATGTCTTAATTACTTCCAGATCAAACACATTCCTTTTATAAATATGAGATGTGCTCTGCCAGCCCTGGAAATTCTGCCTGCCTTCTGAAACTCAGACTAGCTTCTCTGCTTGTTACGTCTGCTTTGATGTCTGCAGAAAGCCAAGCTGTGAATTCGCTCAAGATTCATCAGCCCTAAGATCTTCCAGCTGTGCTTTTCTAAAATTTGTGCACAGCTCCACGACCCCAGGTTTGTGATCACTGTGTGGAGAATGCCCTCGAGGGATTCAACACATTGAATTTTAATGGTGCTATGTATACAAAGTGCTTGCAGAATTCAAACACAGAAAAAGAGTACTTCAGTTACAAAATAGGCAGATCCGATTCCGTGCACATAGGGAAGTGATCTGTTGAATAAGATGGCATTTTAACATATCTGCTTTCCAGAGTGTGACTACACTATAATTAATTTTGACAATACATCAGACTAATATACTCTGATATGTTTTGTAAAATTAATGAAGCCATAGTAATGGCAGGTAGAGCAGCAGCACTTTGCTGTTAAACCCTCTGTGAGCAATTAATTACAGAGTCAGGGACTTTACATTGAGGACCTGTTCATTCTCCTGCTAGTGGAGTTAGTCTCAGTGGCTTTGATAAAAACAAACTATTTCTGGGTTAATGAATTATAAGTTAGTTTATTTATTTAAGAAAAAAAAAAAACCAATAAAATAAACTACTAAGGTTCCTCTGCAATAGAAGATGGCAGATCTTTTGTAGAAAGAGACAAAGTACTCTGTTCAAAGAATCAAGGTTTTCACCTGCTATACCGAGTTGTTAGTTCTGATGTGCGTCTTTAAATGTCAGCTGTTTTGTTCTGTGGCACAGTAGTCGCAAAGGATGCACAGTCATTTTAGCTCCTTCAAGAAATGTTAAGAGCATTTATTCTAGCTATGTTTTTAACCCAACAATGAGTAGTCTGCTGAGAAATTATGTCTTACTCCTACATAAGTGTAGGAATAAACCAAGCTGCATACTCCGTTTTTGTTGGATGAGGCTTTCAATCCAAGAAACAATGTTGATTTCATCTTCCTGAGTCAATACATTTCTTTCTAAATGGAGAAGCATGTAATTTTGCTTTCTAAGTCCCTGCAGGTTTTGCTAAGGGCTAAGACTTTCTGAAATTACATGGGCAGTGAAGGTAAATCCTATATTGGCTCATTGAGAATCAAAATTGAGATCTATCTGGAGTAATGGACAATTGAAAGTTGGAAAGCTTGGAAATCACTTGGCAGCTTGGTTGCTTGGCAGTTTCATACTCTGACAGTCAACCTTCAGAAGTTTTAAACCCTGTGCTAACTCATACCAGAATACATCAAACAGACATAAAACGCAGAATCACTTTGAATGTGACATTTGACGCTAATGGAAGATGAGTAAATATCATGCCTTCAGGGTAGACCAGAGAGTCAGAAACTCACCATTTCTCTTGTAGATGGTTGCTGTCTATATCCCTGTATAATTGTGCAAATCTGTGCAGTTAGGCTGAGTCAGTTGTACACACATGCTTAGCGGTAAAGTTGCCTAGAGACTGAACTTGCTTCCAGGTATGCTCCAACACCACTATTGCACTGACTTCACCAGCAAAGCTTACAGCGGATACCGGTAAGCTTGTGCAGAGCTCTCTGCAAGAGAATTCAGGACACTGCTGGCCGTATTGCTTACTGCTACATGAAGAAAAATCCTTGTATTAAAGTTGATAATCCACAGCAGGCAAATCAGAGTAAGTAGAAACAGAATTTTAAGACTTTTAGAGATGTTTAATCTGAATAACACTGTCTAAAACTTCGGCACTCAAAGTTGCATTATTAACAGTGAATCCTTTGCCAGCAGGGTTATGAGAAACAGCTGCTGAGACAGGTGGAAAGAAAGCAGTTAATCATATTCACACAATGTAAGAATAAATTAATAAACTCCTTTTAGTCTTATTATTTGACATACCTGCCAACTAGGCAGATGAGAAAACTTTGGCACGACTATAATACCTACACCTTCTGATTTGTTTTACCTGCTGGCAACAGCAACAACAACAGAAGACACAGAAATCTAGTAATTAAAAAATTTCCAGATTTTATTCTACATTTCCTTTTTACTTATATAATGCCAAATGGGGAAAAAATAGTTTTTCTACCTTGTGAATTTGTAGAATATTTTCATCTCCACTATAAAAACTCCTATCAGCAGTTTTTTTTTAACAGAGATGAGAAATTTGGCACTACAGTGAAGTTAGTTATGGGCTAGTGAGAAAGAAATGGTCCTATCACTGATGAAAGTTGTCAACACTTCCCTTGGGTGGGAAGTTGCCAGCTTTTGTTAAAGACATTACAGCACTATGGCTACTCAAAATGCAGCTCTAGAAATGTTTTCACTGACCCTTTGTTGCCTAGGTTTTAACTTTCTGTTAAAACTACTGAGGAGACATGTTGCTGAGACAAACTTTTAAGTTCACTGGCTGCCTCAGATATCCTCTGATCTTGTCAGCGTGGGCATGACACAAGACCCAGGCACACAGCTAATGGAAACCAGAGAGATCTTTGAAGCTGGGGTCTCAGATATTCAGCACGATATTTTAAAACCAATTTCAGGGCATGAACCACAGTCCCTTTTTGCTCAGATACTGAAGGTGAAAGGCATATGCTAAAGACTGGCAGGGTATCTTTTTAACAGGATACCAAGTGCGGCACAAAGGGGTTCTAAATAGCTTAGCACACAGAAAAGCCCTGTGAATCTGTGTCAGTCCCTCTGAGTAGTATGTGGTGATGCAGAATTTAAAACACCAGTTCAGTATGTTACACTGTGTTTTAAAGGTTCATGCTCTTGGTGAATATAGCTACCATCACAGGGCTTCCTCAGGTACTATGGAACATGGCTGTGGGATCTCTGTCCCCCTGACTCCTGGCTCATCTTCCCTTGCGTCACAGCCACATACCCACAGCTCCCTGACTGTCCTGCTGATCCAAAGAGACTCATTACTTTGCCACCAAATCATGCACCTTTTTGTCAGGCCAATTCTCTGCTGAGCATTGCTATTACAGCATGTTATTATCATATCACATAACACTGACAACACAACCCATGAAGTTAATGGTCACAAATGGCCATGACCTGGCTCTCCTTTAGTGTTCCAAGATGTAGGATAATATCAATGGTGGCATTAGGTGGGCAGCTGATGTTAGAATAGCTCACAAACCTGACTTGCTTCTGCCACAGTTGGTGTCAAGGAACCTTTCAGGAGAAGTCCTGCACTCAATCCAACAGCCCAGCATAACCAGCAAGCTGTTTGAAAAGTGGGGTCAGACAAGGTAAGCCAAGTCTGCTAACACCAAGAATCACCTGCAAGGTAGTACAGCTATGCCACAGTGCACAATGATGTACATCTCTGCTTTTCACCCTGCTAGCTACTTGAGTTCACAGCGAGCCAATTATTCATTATGTTGTTTGTCACCTTGATAACACCTTAAAGGCTGGTTTCAATAACTGGACTATAGAATAATAAAAAATAGGAGGCCTTAATTATGTGGTTCTGTATTCAAGATATCTTCATCTTTATGGCAATTAAAATTTGCATTCATTTTGTTTAATAAAGAGGCCACATTTTGTAGAAAAATAACCTTTTCTGAAGGACCTTACATTGAGACAACAGTACAGTGAAAAGAATGCATCTGCAGCAAGAACCTTCCCTCTCCTTTCTCTTCACTTACAAGGGAAAAAACATTTGCCATTTTATCTGCTGTGGTGGGTCATACTGCTTTCTCATCTCTGAGAGTAAAAAGAGAGCAACCTGGAGAAGCATAGTTATCTCTCTACAGCAAAGGGTCTCAAAAAAAGCATCAGTTGCCTATGATGTTTGTCCCTTCACCAATTAGAAAGCTAACTGGAGCCTGCCCAGGAAACAATGATGTTGAAAGCAGCATAAAAGCTAGTATGAGAAGGGAATAGCTAGATGCCTAGTGAAGCTGCAGTCCCAGAAGGCATGAGAGGGTTTACAGACAAACAAAAACAGTGTTGGATGATAGAAAAAATGCTAATCTTTGTAACCCAAACTGGTGGAGTTGGTCTTACCTAGTATGCTAGGTACCTACTTCAGAGCACCTGGGGCTGCCTTTACTACCAGTGATGAAACACAAGTGCTGTGAGGGCATGAACAATGGTCAGATGTTTTATCTGTTTTGCAATTAACTCACTTGCTCACTGACAGAAAAAGAAGCCTAAAGTGGAAGATATAAATATTCCAACCACTGTCTCTGGCATTTTCACAGATACCCTTCAAAAATCTGAACAGAGGATACTTCTCACTGCAAAAAATGTTAAGAAAACTAAAAAAGAGAATGAAGTTCCCTGAAAGCAGAGGACTAAAAAGGAACAGTGAAGAAACTGCCCCCTCCTGTGTGAAGAATTTTATGCTACATTCAGAACTTCTATTTTGCAGAATTTGCCTTTTCACAGAATCACAGAATGTTAGGAATTGGAAGGGACCTTGAAAGATCATCTGGTCCAATCTCCCTGCCAGAGCACAATCATCTATATCAGGTCACACACAAATGCATCCAGGTGGGTTTTGAATATCTCCAGAAAGAAAGACCCCTGGGTAGCCTGTTCCAGTGTTCTGTCAGCCTCACAGTGAAAAAATTTTTCCTCATGTTTACATGGAATCCTTTCATAGAGAGATGAAACCCAATTAGAAAATGTCCCATCCCTATGTAGACTGTTACAAATGAAACCAATTTGTCATGTTAAAATGCATTTTTTTGGGATTGTTGCAGAGATTGCAGACAGAAAAAGTGCATCCAGTCCAAGTTTTAAATTAATCCTCTCTGTGATTTATAAATGGTAAATGGTCTGGGCTTAGAATGAAAGTAAGTATAGAGTCTTTCAGTAGAAATAAGTTCATAATTTTGGTCATGAACACCTAAAATTAGCGTCATCGAGAGCACTTCATTCCTCACTGAATGCTGACCAAAAGTGGCAGATATCCCTTCTCTGGGCAAACAGCTGTATAAACACATGAATTTGACATTCATAAGCTTCATTTTTTTACCAGTTTTTAATGAGCTGGTTTGGTTTGAAAGTGACAGTCATCAGAGGAGAAGACACTTTCACAGAACATTACAGTAAATCCTCCCAACATGGAGCTATCATTTTGAGGAACAAAAAAAAATCACACAAAAACACCCACAACAAAGCTAGGTAGATTTACATTACATTGTGGTCACTGCAGTAATTGTGGTTTATAATCAAAAAGACTACAGGCTGTAGAGACAACAAGGGCAAAGAGGACTGTTAATGCCTCCTGCTGTTGTTCCTCAATTGAGGAAATGAAGGACTAATCCTAGATCCTCAAAGATGATTAATCATTAATTCAGTGGAAGTGTGGGACTAATTATCTCTGAGGATTGGAGCCAAAGTGATTTGCTAAAGGTCACCAGGAAGTCTGTGACCACTGCAGAAGAGAAACTTGCATCTGATAGATATGAATCCAAAACTACAACCAAACACTATTTCTGACTTCTGATTGTAGCACTTAGAAATCCCGAGCCAACCACTTTGATGGTAACCTGTCCGATATTTTGAATGCAGCAACACAAACAACTTACTAACAGGCAACAGAGTTGCAATTTTGCAAAGCACTAGTCACTCTGCAGTGAATGTTTATTAAATTGTGGGCAAGTGTCAAGTGGTTTGTGCCTGTGTGTGTACAGGCTAAGCTAATTCACATTTTGGCATGAAAACTTTCTCTCAGGCTCTCCCAGCAGAATAGCTCCTGTGGTGTAAACTTGCCCTGTGGTAACTGATTCATGCATTCCTTCTGCTGACTTCCAAGGATTAGCAAAAGACATGCCTCACGGGTGAAAAGTGGGCATCTCTTTATTTGATCCCAATTATTGTGATAAAGTACATCAATAAATTTTATGGGCAGGTTTTTTGCTTGTCTAGTTTTGAATATGAGATAGTCTTAATGCAATTCTCTGACAGGAATTCTATCACTGCTAAGCTGATTAGAAATCCAGGAGCAACACAGCTGAGCTCTATTATAAGCTATCAGTAACAATCACCACTGGGAATTGCTGTGTACTCCTGAAGAACAAACCCCATTTTAAATCAGAATGAGAGATGCAGGGTAGTCAAGGAAGCTTGGAAGGTGACTGGGTAGTGTTATCAGTTAAACAGATTTTATAAAACATCAAATTTTCAAGGCTTTACTCACTAACACATTATAAGACCAGGCCCTCAGGGATTCTGCATCTCATCATGGACAAAACTTGGCAGCAAAGAGAGAGCTGGGCTATAAATCATTTCCGATGACTTTGTTCCTTGAAGGTCTGCAGCAGTGCAATCACAGAACTTTTCAGAGTACTTGATCACACGGCTGGCATGCCCTGAAAGAGGGTTCCAGTAAAATGCCTCTGACATGCATTATCGAGCAGCATACAAAATTGCTGCGTATGCAGAACCCTTAGCATGAATCAAAACCTTGAAGGTTACACTGAGCTGACAACGAACCTTCTGAAATCAGAGGATGCTTTGCTCTCTACTCAGCAGTGTCTGACAGTCATCACAATGCATATGTGATGCAGGCCAGCTATAAGCTGCTGCATGAGTGTATGAGCTGACAGGGAACACGCCAGCAACTCTTACAGAAGCAGTTCTGATGGGTCCAGCACTGGGTGACTGTGTGACAGCAGGTGGTGGTGTGGCAATGGCAGAATAGTAGAGTGTCAAGTGCAAACTGTCTGCATCCTTAAATTTACTACAGAAAAGTGAGTCCAATAACTATTACTTCCTCCTCATCTTTTTCTGAAATTGACTCATGTTGTTACCTTGCTGTTCTTTGATCCTTATCATGATGTTGGCCATCTCCTTGTGCAATCACTGCTGCATCTTAATAAGGAAATGTGGTCTTACATAAGTAGCTAGATAACAGACATTATAGCAAAATCATTGCAAGTTTCCTCAGACTTCCTTTTTTTGGGCTGCTTCCTTCCTAATCTGGAAAAATTATCTATAGTTGCAATAGCGAACCAAAAGTTCCTTATAAATTCATGCTTTTATCTGTTGAAATAGCTAACACACAAGACAAGGTCTAGGACATAGATAATTCTTTCCATACAGACTATCAAAGACCCTTCAGATTCTCCTTTGCTAGTGATGTGGGCTAGATGGCTCAGTACAATCACTTTTAGGAATATCTTGGAATGTGTGCTTTCTTGCTTTTGAATCTAAAGGTGAATGTGCTTGTAACTCATGTCTAAGTGTCATCCCAAAGCCCCAGGTACAACAGCAACTCATCTGGAAGTCCCCACAGCTTGGTATCCCAACATTTGCCCAGGATCCTGCACTTGAGCTCAGGGTGCCCTCCTCTGGGGACCTAGATGCCTAAGTTTTTTTAACATAAATCTCCATACAGTGAAAGCTACCATACCAGAATTTAGCAATGACTTATAGAGATCTTTTTATACCAGACATGGGATAGACAAAGTATGCTGTGTGGTGTGGGGACCTAGGAGTTGTGGTTCATGTTCATAGGGTTACTTCTGCTTCTATTCAAGGATTCTGTAAGCTATGTGGCTAAGTCAAACCTCTCAGCTGTGAGACTTTGGATCTCTTTGAGGACTCTTTTTATTTTAATTCACTGTGCTTGCCTTCCTGGCTGCTTATAGACTTCACTTGGAGGGAGCTGCTGTGGCTGTGCTGCCCCTCTCCCATATGAAGTCTGGAGGTCAACATGCTGTTGGAAGATGGCTTGCATCTTCTGAAATTGATGAAGATTCTCAGACCAATTTGTGCACTTTCTGGATGACTTAGACTCTTAGATGTGGATTCTGCTCTGTGAAGTACTTGTGTCTGGATGTAGCACTCAACTTGATGGAGGCATTTAATGTGGGTGCTCCATCTTTAACGGTAATGAAGAGCTGGAGTTTAACCACACCTTCTCCCATTGACTAACTCCTGGGCTTTCTGGATTGCTTTTTGGAGATGCCCTGGGACCCGCCCATGCTATGTGCAGGAAACAGAGGGAAGTGCTAGATGCTCTCCTGCTTTTGGGTTACACTACCTCATTCTAATGTTGGTATCTGGACTGCACCACCTCATGTGCTCCATGACTTAACTTTTCACATTGGCTCCTAATTTACATGCTCTGAATTATTTGATGAGGCTAGAGAGCTACTTCTTAGCTATTGTAATACCCATGCAGGAGGCACACAAGCAGGTATTGCAGATCTTTTTAATATTAACTTAAACCAGAAGTCTCATTGGCTTCAGTCATGGCACTAATCAACTTCAGTCCAAACTCCCTGTAGTTGTTAGATTCCTGATTTCCACAAATGCCAGTGTGAGACAGATATTTAAGTGCTGCTGAGAGTGGTACAGCAGGTCCTTCAAAATCCCTGTTGTCCAGCTTTTAAAGTCATTACCAATCCTGTGACTGGATCCCAAGATTCTTAATTTCTTATCCCCAGTCATCTCCTCTGGGATTGATGCTAGCTACATCTGCAAGAGAATTATGAGTCAATCATGAGTCATGACAAACCAAACGCTGTACACAATTAACTGCCTCTTTGCATTTTTAAAGACATGCTGATCCTGTTAGGGTTGCAGTGGCATATGAATAATTATGATTCCTGGGATAGATTTCACATGTCCTAAACTGACACAGTGAGATGTCACTGTCTTCTCAGTGTAGGCCATTCACAACTGTATGCATGCTTGAGCATGAAGATCTGGTGCTAACAGAAATCTGCTGTTTAGAGTACACACTTGTAGTCCTAGTATGAGGACTCAAACACAGAATGGTTTTCCTGGAATTTTCACATATTCTGTTCTTTCTCACAAATGGCTTTTATAGACTCAAGGCTTGCCTATACATTAGACACTGTTAACATTTATCATAACTGATAATAGTAGGTCAATGACACAGGGCAATGTTTGTTCAGAAATGATCTTTTGGATTCAAATATTATTTGCCATTTGGATTGCTTTAAGTTGTTCAGGTGACACAGCACTGACTATATTGGAAAATCTTTTGCCTACTGTGGACACAGATGGGCATGACTTCAAATAAATTCTTCAGGTCTTAAGGTAACCCATATCAACCAGTGAGCCTCATCTCCATCCCTGGAAAAATGATGGAGTGGCTCCTTCTGGAGGGCATCTCAAGGCACTTGGAAGAGAAGAAGGTTATCAGGAGTACTCAGCATGGATTCACCAAGGGGAAATAATGCTTGACTAACCTGATAGCATTCTATGATGCCATAACTGAATGGGTAGATTCGGGGGGACCAGTGGATGTGGTCTACCTTGACCTTAGCAAAGCTTTTGACACCGTCTCCCATGACATACTAGTGACCAAGCTCAGGAAGTGTGGGATGGAAGGGCAGACAGTGAGGTGGATTAGGAACTGGTTACAAGATAGGGTTGAAAGAGTGGTGATCAATGGTGCCAAGTGCAGCTGGAGAGCTGTAACCAGCGGAGTCCCCCAGGGATCAGTTCTGGGACTGGTGTTGTTCAACATCTTCATCAGTAACATTGATGAGGGAACAGAGTGTCTGCTCAGCAAGTTTGCTGATGACACCAAACTGGGAGACTTGGCTGACACAGCCCATGGCAGGGGGTTGGAATTAGATGATCCTTGATGTCCCATCCAACACTGACAATTCTGTGATTTTACTCCTGTGCTTAGCGCTAGTGAGGCTGCACCTCAGTTACTGAGGACATTGTGGTGCTGGAAGATGTCCAGAGAAGAGCAATGAGGCTGGTGAGGAGTCCTGAACAAATGTTCTATGGAAAGAGGCTGAGGGAGCTGGGGGTTTTCAGTGTGGAGAAGAGGAGGCTGAAGTGAGACCTTATTGCTCTCTGCAATTACCTGACAGGAGGTTGTAGCAAGGTGAGGGACAGCCTCTTCTCCCAGGTAACAAGTGATAGGACAAGAGGAAATGCCTTCAAGTTGCACCAGGGAAGGTTTAGACTAGACATCAGGAAAACTTGTTTCACCAAAAGGGACACTGGACACTGGAACAGGCTGCCCAAGGAAGTGATGGGAGTCGCCATCCCTGGAGCTGTTTAAAAGACATTTAGATGCACAGCTTAGAGACATGGTCTAACAATTGTGTACAGGGATATGTAAAGTTATGTTTGGACTCAATGATCCTAAGGTCTCTTCCAACCAGGCAATTCTATGATTCTGGCACTCAATTCAATAAGTCCAATTTCAACTGAAGAGGAAAAAAACCAAAACCAACAACCCTTTCAAAAAAGGAAGAGAACAGCAAACCCCAGGAAAACAGCAGTTTGCATGCTTGATAAAGACAAGAACAGTACACTCACAGTAATGCTTCCTCAGAATGCTCTCATGGCAGCCATCCAACATAGAATCATTTGAGGACTTCCTGAGTCAGAGATGTTGTCAATATATTACAACTGTATTGCACAATTATTTGATACAATTGTGGTGTACACAGTGGATATCTGAAATACATGTTGCATATGGTACTGTTGCACATAACACATTGCCCTCCTGCCACACCTGAGCTCTTCTGCAGCACAGCTGGAGAAGTCACAGTGCAAACTGCTGCCATTTGCAGTAGGTTTCTCACCAACCCTGATGGAGCAGCAGTATTAAACACCTGCCAGGCAGCATAATCTTCTGACTTTTTTTGTGTTATTATTTCTTTGTTCTTAAATCAGTTGGAAGCAGAAGTGCTGAGGTAGGGGCGCTGCCTCAGAGTGTTTTCAAATAATATTTATCAGTATAAATGTGGATGTATTCATCTGCATTTTACTTTGGTTAAAATTTTCTTTCATGATTTTGTCCCATCACTTTTTGAATTATGTAAACTTGTAGCATCCATAATTTTCTGTGGTGGAAATTTCCACAGCATGACTGAATATTCCATGAAAATTGACCTTTTTTTGTTTGCTTTTATCTAGTCATCTGCTGGTTTCATTTGAAGTTCTCTTGCTTTTATACTGGGTGAGACAACTTATAATAACACTTTAACTGTCCTTTCTAGCCACCGAATTTCATAGACCTTCCTACCCTCTCAGTTATCTCTCTGCCACTCTTACTCACTTGTCTATTTGTTATTTAACAGTTGCATACCTTTGATCACATTTATCACTCATCTCTGTACGTCCAGTTTTTCTAATACCCTTGAGATAGAAGAGTCAGAACTGGACTGAGCACCTCCAAGAGGCACACTGAGAATATTGTATTTCTGTTTAGTTTGCTGTTGCTTTCCTCATAATTTTTAATATACTAGTTGGATTTTTATTATTTAGTTTTTGCTTAAACCCAAAACAATTAAAATAGAGAAATAATAAGGAATTAACCTAGGTTATCCCTTAGCACCAATGAGTTATGAAAATCATTTGTACCTCATTGGCATATCAAATACAAGAGCAGCAAAGATGCCAAAGGTGCAAAGAAGTCACACATATGTTTATTAGAATAAACTTTATTAGAATAAACCAAACCAGGTTGGAAGAGACCTTCAAGATCATTGTGTCCAACCCATCAACCAATCCAACCCACCCAAACAGCTAACCCGTGGCACCAAGTACCCCATCAAGTCTCCTCCTAAACACCTTCAATGATGGCGACTCCACCACCTCCCCGGGCAGCCCATTCCATAGTGCAATCACTCTTTCTGTATAGAACCTCTTCCTAACATCCAACCTGAACCTCCCCTGGCGCAGCCTGAGACTGTGTCCTCTTGTTCTGGTACTGGGTGCCTGGGAGAAGAGACCATCATCCGCCTGTCTACAACATCCCTTCAGGTAGTTGTAGAGAGTGATAAGGTCACCCCTGAGTCTCCTCTTCTCCAGGCTGAGCAACCCCAGCTCCCTCAGTCTTTCCTCATAGGGCTTGTGTTCCAAACCCCTCACCAACTTTGCTGCTCTTCTCTGGACTCGTTCCAGCAAGTCAACCTCCTTCCTAAACTGAGGAGCCCAGAACTGGACACAGTACTCGAGGTGTGGCCTAACCAGTGCAGTATACAGGGGCAGAATGACCTCCCTGCTTCTGCTGGCCACACTGTTCCTGATGCAGGCCAGGATGCCATTGGCCCTCTTGGCTGCCTGGGCACACTGCAGGCTCATGTTCAGCCTACCATCGACCAGTACCCCCAGGTCCCTCTCTGCCTGGCTGCTCTCCAGCCACTCTGACCCCAGCCTGTAGCACTGCATGGGGTTGTTGTGGCCAATGTGCAGAACCCGGCACTTGAATGTGTTAAATCTCATGCCGTTGGATTCTGCCCATCTGTCCAGCCTGTTGAGGTCCCTCTGCAGAGCCTCTCTACCCTCCAGCAGATCAACTCTTGCTCATAGAAACTAAACTCTAGCTCATAGAAAGACCACTGCCTCCTATTGAACCCTAAGGAACTGTCTTAAATGAGAGCTTTTGTGGAAAATAATGCTTTGATTAACCTCATGCTTTTCTCACCAGCGTGTACTGCTCTAGGGAAGGGCTATGACATTTCCAAGGGCCCAGCATTTGAACAGTATTTCATAACTTAGTGGGCCAGAAGGAGATCTAGATTAAGACTTCATGGTTCTTGTACGGGGACAGCCTCCTAAGGAGTTTTAATTACCTGGCATTGAAGCTGGGATATATGAGGGGATTTCTTCCTGCCACTTCTAGCTACCAGCCCAGAAAAAGGCTCCTCTAGTAATTTCAGGCTTTTCATTTGGGAGAAACTACTTCCATGTCTTATAATTTCTAAGGTCAAGAGTGATTTAATTTTGATTCAGCAGAAGGCTTTACATAATAAAGTAATTCTCTTAGCTCAGAGTTTTTTATACACTTGACTGGGGTCAACATGAACACATGGCACCATTTGGAGGACAGGCACTGTAAGAAGGCTTCTTCTCAGAGTTTTCATGGCTTAGGCAAGTAATTAGTATTTGAATATTGAGTTATGGCAGGCAGAATTTTAATCAGGAAAACAAGAAAATTAATATGCAAAACAAGAAAATTAATATGCAAATAAAAGAACAAAGACAGATTAGTATGAACTGAATAAGAATAAAATCAGAACTGACATGGTCGTATTATCAGAATTATGGAGAGAAATACTGAGAGTTTTATGGCATAGATAAGAAAACTCAGAAAATATAAGTTTGGGAGAAATATGTCTTTTGTGAATGACAACAAGGGAAAAAGAAGGCAAAGGAGCAAGGACTAATTTTTAGAACTAGCTATGGGCAACATATAACATTTCCAGGACTAGGGGGAATGGAATGAAGCCGGAGGTGGGGAGATTCAGGCTGGATGTGAGGAGGAGGTTCTTCACCATGAGAGTGGTGAAACCCTGGAATGGGTTGTGCAGGGAGGTGGTCGAGGCCCCGTCCCTGGAGGTGTTTAAGACCAGGCTGGACGAGGCTCTGGCCAGCCTGATCTAGTGTGGGGTGTCCCTGCCCATGGCAGGAGGGTTGGAACTAGATGATCCTTGTGGCCCCTTCCAACCCTGACTGATACTATGATACTATGATACAAGGTTCAACTTGATTCAGAGACACGGGTGCTGAAAGAAACACTTCCCATTCTTGGGCCTCATCTACAAAACAGATTTGTAGTGGAGAATATGGGGGGAGGGGGGGAGAAGTTTGAAAAGTATATAACTTATTTACATATTGTTCTAGATTTAGACTCATTAAACTAATCTGTCACAGCTCCACCAGGGCCCTGCAGTGGTAACAGTTTCAGGCATCTTTTTGCGAGGAAATCTGGAACATTTCCATACAAATACTGGAGAATCCAATGGAATTGTTTGAAGACAAATCTAATTCCCTTATCTTTGAATCGAGAAGATAAGTTCATTTAAAATCAAGACTACAGTTTGCTATTTTAGTAAAGGCCTTTATTTGCATGAACGAGATGGGAAAGAAAGGAAATTCATCCTCCTGAATGAAATCAGCATTTGTGCACTTCCTGACCCCACAATCTCTGGGAGAAGTATACTCAGTAGGAACAGGACAGCAATGGTCCCTTTTTATTTTCACATTTCCATATTTCCATTGTTCTAACTGAGTCTTTATTATTGTGTTTTGAGAAGGGTGAGATGGATTGATTTATTTAGCCTGTTTAACAGCTTTTAGCTTATTTAGATAATTTTAGCTTATGTTGTTGTCTTATGATTGTTCCTGGCAATGTCAGTTGATGATCTGGGGACTCTTGTTAGGTGTAGTACGACAAATGAGAAAGGCAGTCTCTGTGCCACAAGAATTTCTGGGTAAGTATGAGACAGAACACAATCCAGTGAGTAAAACATACCTCACCCACAAGAGAATAAGTGAGAATTTAACACATTTTCTTTTCAAGAAATTTTTCATGATGGCTCATACTTTGTTCCTCTCCCACTTTGCAAAGTACAGGTGTCTGTTCTATAAATAACCTCAAATATTCACTGATAGAGCTTTAGAAATAGTTTTTCTCAAGCTAGGAGTTCTAACCTTTAATTTTGGAACATACTCATTTCTTTATATGAACATCAGTATGAATTCTTATCAGATAGTGGGTCTAGAAAAAAAATTAGTTTGCATACAAAACCTTTAATGGGAAAGTTCATGTCAATAATTTTCTGAAGCACAATTTTGTCTAATTTCATTCTTCTGGACCAGAAGTCAAGGGATGGCTTTGAAAGCTAGAAATGACAGGGGGCAGGGGGCCGGGGGCCCAGAATTGTGCTAATCTATGTTAAGGCTTCCTGGTTCCCACCAGCTATAAACTCCGCATCCAAGCTTTTCTGTTGGCAAGCCTTTCCGTTGGCATACACATGGAATGAGCAAGACGAAATGCTGCTTTTAAGAAGGAATAGAACTTGAAGTATAAAAAGCTTCAGAAAGTGACCTTTGCTCTGAGATTGCTTTGTTTCTCCATGGCTAGGGCTGCTGTAACCAGCAGGGTCATGGGGCTGCCCTGCTTGCAATGCTATAACTTTTAGGAAAGGTAAAGACAGAAAATGTTGCCTGACTTTTCTATTCTCCCCACAAGATCCACAAAACATATCCCTTACTCTAACTGTACAGCTGTGGTCTCAGTCTCCTGGACAGTCAGTGGCAACCTGTCCACAAGAAAGCCCTCATCATAGTAAGATTGTTCAGGTTGTAGCATTGCTGGCACTGTTTCAAATATGTAACTGGTTGTAAATGAAGCTACCAATCCTTTCTTTGCTGAGTCTCTCTTTTGCAGCACAAAGTGCAGGACCTGCACTTTGCTCCAGTTGATACGTCCACAGATACAAATTCCCAAACCGCTGTCCATCATGAATCATAGAATAGTTTGTGTTGAAAGAGACCTCCAAAGGTCATCTATTCCAACCCCCTTCAGTGAGCAAGGATATCCTACAGGTTACCAAGAGCCTTATTGAGCCTGACCTTGAATATCTCCAGGTATGGGGCCTCAACTACCTCCCTGTGCATCCTGTTCCAGAGTTCCACCACCTTCATGGTAAAGAACTTGTTCCTAATATCCAGTCTAAATCTACTCTGTTCTACTTTCAAACCATTGCCCCTCACCCTCTATCACTACAGGCCTTTGTAAACAGTCTCTCTCCAGCCTTCCTGTAGGCCCCCTTCAGGTACAGCAAAGTTTCTATTAGGTCTCCCTGGAGCTTTCTCTTCTCCACATTGAATAACCCCAGCTCCCTCAGCCTGTCCTCATAGGATAGGTGTTCCAACCCCCTCAGTCATCTTCATGGCCCTCCTCTGCTCCACTAGGTCCATGTTCTTCCCCTGTTGAGGGCTCCAGAGATGGACACAGTACTCCAGGTGAGGTCTTAATAGAGCACAGGAAAGCATCAGAATCACCTCTCTGGATCTGCTGGCCATGCATCTTTTGATGCAGCCCAGGATGCAATTTATCTTCTGGGGTGCACATGCACACTGCCTGCTCATGTCCAGCTTCTCATCCACCAGAACTCCCAAGTCTTTTTCTTCAGGGCTGCTTTCTACCACCTCATCCTCCAGCCTGTATTGATAGTAAGGATTGTTCTGGCCCAGATGTAAGACCCTGCACTTGCCCGTATTGAACCTCATGAGATTCACCTGGGCCCACCTCTTAAGCTTGTCCAGGCCCTTCTGCAAAACATCCCCTTCTAGCACATCAACAGCACCACTCACCTTGGTATCATCTGCAAACCTGCTCATGGTTCACTTGATCCCACTGTCTATATCATTGATAAAAATATTGAACAGTACTGGTCCTGGTACGGACCCCTGAGGGACACCACTTGTCACCATCTGGACTTCAAGCTATTGACCACTACTCTTTGGATGCTACCATCCAGCTGACTCCTTATCCAGAGAAAAGTCCACCCATCTCTCTCCAGCCTGGCGAGTAAGATGTCATGGGGGACCATGTCAAAGGCCCTGCATCCCTTGTCCAGTGATGTTGTCACTCCAACACAGAAGGCTACTAGGTTGGTCAGGTTCCTCAAGTGGTCATGAACCTGATCTTCATATACAGTGGGAGGAACTTTGCTGCCCTTATCCCCACTTTGTGGTTTTTTAACTTGTGAAGAAATATGAAAACCCTGTGGAAAGCCCCAATAACTGCACAGAAGAGCGTTACTGCTACAATAGCTTTGAGCCTGTCTCCACAAATAAGGATATACTAGATTGTCAACAACTCCGCTCTGAAAGAAAAGCAACACTATGGATAGCAGTGATGACCATCATCTTGCTGAAGGAAACTCAAGTGTGTTAGAAGTTTTAAGAGAGTAATGGGAAAGAAGATAATTTTTTCCATTGTCACACTGAGGAAAATGGGACCCTACATAACTGAGGAGTGATCCTTCCCCAGGATACAGGGAAAGGGAAGAAATATCTGCAGGACATCATCCCACCAGATTTGGTTTGCCCAGAATATTTAAGCAATAAACAGTTATGCAAACTACTCTAGCTAAGGTGACCGAGCTCTATGCTCCTTGACATTCATAACCTGACTAGTATCAAAATTAAGATTTATGGTACCGATAGGTGGCTTACAGATCTAAAAATGAGGAGTTATTCAATAATCTGATTTAAATCTCTATTATTTCACAGACTATTTCACAGATATTTCACCCAACTTACCTTTTATTGTGCTATCTTGTGTTTGACTCAACACATTTTCCAGCAATTTAGCTAGGCATGAATCCAAGAAACAGAAAGATTAAAAAATCCACCACAGCTTTATTAGCTTAATCCAGTGGTTAATCAGCTTCACTGTTAAAAATGCATGCATAATTCCCATTCAAATCCATATGACTTTAGTTTCCAGAAACTGATTGG
Source organism: Melanerpes formicivorus (assembly GCF_026170545.1). Lineage (NCBI taxonomy): Eukaryota > Metazoa > Chordata > Aves > Piciformes > Picidae > Melanerpes > Melanerpes formicivorus. Next base: position 49,384,207 of record NW_027142353.1, on the reverse strand, counting down.
GAATTTTGTTGGGTTTGTTGGGTGGTTGTTTTATTTTGGGGGGGGTGTGTGTGTGTTTGTTGGTGGGCTTTTATTTGGGGGAGGGAGACAGGGAGGGAAGGTTATTAGGGGTTTTTTTGTTTGGTTTGGTGTTTTCCTGTGGGTTTCTGTATTTAAATCAATGTAACTTAAGTCCCTTCTATTATTTTCTCTTCAAAAGTTAATTCTAATGATGTCATGTATCAAGTCCTTTTTTTTTTCTTCTGAGCAAACTCATGTTTCAGTCTAAAGCCATTCCTGCTCTTTTCTTAAATCTCTGTTGTGAAGGGTTTCTTTTTCCATACACTCAACTTTCTCTCTGTCTGTTTAAAAATACAAAAGCTAGAATTGTTAATAGTATTTCAGAATCAGGTTTCAACAGTTTTCTTCAGAAAAATGAATTTATCTCCCTAACTGTGAGTACTGAAAGTGACATTTTTACCTGAACACCACAGTGGGAGTTTTCAGTGAGATGCTTGCACATTGTGACCTTTAAATCATTTTCAGAACCACGTTATTGCAGTAAAAGTTCCCATTTTGTCAGCTTGGCTTGAATTTCATGTTCTTAGCTTTGCATAGTTGTAAACTTCATTTTTTGAAGGTGCTATGGACACAGAAAGCCTCACTTTAATTTACCATACTACGTATCTTCGTATTGTCTGTAAATTTCATCAACTCTTTGCGTTTACTTCCACATCATTAATTCAACTGTTGAATAATATCAGGATTCGTGCAACTGCACATAAAATCCCACCACAGATATTCATCTTCAATTATGACTCTGTGGACAATTCACCATTAGCATCTGTTTAAAAAAATCACTTCCCAGACTCTTTCCTTACTGTGCCTTTACTATTGATATACAATACTAATCTTTATCAGGATGCACTTGCAAACTGCAGTATTTCTTAACAAAGCCTACATAAATTACATTATGTACTTTCCTCAGACATATACTCTCTTAAAAATACAATTCAAAACCCCCAAACCAAACCCACAGTCAGATTCACTTTAAAAGGCCTATTTCCTGTTAAAATGAATCTTCATTGGCACTTATTCCATATTTTTTAGCTAAGTCTCTAATAGCTATAATACGTGTCTAGTCCTTACTACTGAAGGTTTATATACCTGTGACTTACATCAGGATAATCAGGGCATATTATTTTGAGTTATTATCCCTGTCTCTGGAATATTGCTACAGCATTAAGAGTCTTCCTGTCTCTTGGAACAGCTGCGGTGTTCTAAGATTTATTACAATTAAATTTCAACACACAAGAGGTCTACCTGGCCAGCTCTCAGGTCTCTGGGTAAAAAAGTACATAAGCCTGCATTCTTAACAAGATTTTTCTTTTGCAAATGTTTAATATCCCCCTCAGTTGCTATGGAAATGGAAAATACTGTAAATTTCCTCTTATGATGGGAAAAAAAGCATGGCACACTTTATAATGAACTAACAAATACTTATTAAACTTTTTTTTTCCCCCTTAATAATAACTTTATCATCTCCATTCAGTAGCAGACCTAAAAAGAATTTATTTTCTAACAGCCCCCAGCTGCTCTTTTTTCCTATGTGATTATAACACTCTTCAACAATTTTTCGACACTTCATGGTTGTATATAGCTTCTTGACTATTTTTCATTACTTGCCATTTTTCACTTACAAATCTTCTCCTGTCTGCATTGCTGTACTAATACTGGTTGTAAGCCAAAGCTGGCCCTTCTGATAGATCAGAACTGTTTTTTCCAACCATCTAACAAATTTTTCTTTTAAAGCAATTATTTTAATTTTTTTACACAATTTTGCTCACAATTTTTTTCTGTTTTACAAATTTACCCTTAAATTTATTTAGAATAAACCAAACCAGGTTGGAAGAGACCTTCAAGATCATCGTGTCCAACACATCAACCAATCCAACCCACCCAAACAGCTAACCCATGGCACCAACTACCCCATCAAGTCTCCTCCTGAACACCTCCAATGACGGCGACTCCACCACCTCCCTGGGCAGCCCATTCCAATGGGCAATCACTCTTTCTGTATAGAACTTCTTCCTAATATCCAACCTGAACTTCCCCTGGCGCAGCCTGAGACTGTGTCCTCTTGTTCTGGTACTGGCTGCCTGGGGGAAGAGACCATCATCCGCCTGTCTACAACCTCCCTTCAGGTAGTTGTAGAGAGTGATAAGGTCACCCCTGAGTCTCCTCTTCTCCAGGCTGAGCAACCCCAGCTCCCTCAGTCTTTCCTCATAGGGCTTGTGTTCCAAACCCCTCACCAACTTTGTTGCTCTTATCTGGACTCATTCCAGCAAATCAACATCCTTCCTAAACTGAGGGGCCCAGAACTGGACACAGTACTCGAGGTGTGGCCTAACCAGTGCAGTATACAGGGGCAGAATTACCTCCCTGCTTCTGCTGGCCACACTGTTCCTGATGCAGGCCAGGATGCCATTGGCCCTCTTGGCTGCCTGGGCACACTGCAGGCTCATGTTCAGCCTACCATCGACCAGTACCCCCAGGTCCCTCTCTGCCTGGCTGCTCTCCAGCCACTCTGACCCCAGCCTGTAGCACTGCATGGGGTTCTTGTGGCCAATGTGCAGAACCCGGAACACACACTGTGCATGTTTATGTGTAATATATATTCTTATCATTACTGTTTAGTGGAAATCTTTTTTTCCACAGTGACAGCAATTGGTCTTGGTTACTGGTCCACCAATCTTCCACTCTGTGATTAATTCTTCTTTATCATAATCTGGCACTAAGAGGACACAGCCTCAGGCTGCGCCAGGAGAGGTTCAGGCTGGATGTTAGGAAGAAGTTCTATACAGGGAGAGTGATTGCCCATTGGAATGGGCTGCCTGGGGAGGTGGTGGAGTCACCATCATTGGAGGTGTTCAGGAGGAGACTTGATGGGATGCTTGGTGCCATGGTTTAGTTGTTTAGGTGGGTTGGATTGGTTGATGGGTTGGACGCCATATCTTGAAGGTCTCTTCCAACCTGGTCTGGTCTATTCTATTCTATTCTATTCTATTCTATTCTACTCTATTCTATTCTAAGCAGTGCCGTGTCTCTCATGTAAAGAAAATTGCTGTCTCACATGTTTAGAAATCGTAACAGCCTTAGCACCGGCAGTCTGAGACCTCCCTCCTTGGGAAGAAGGGAAGATGGATTTGTTACAAAATGTTACAAGTTCAAAAGTTTTGTTGACCTGTCTGGCTAGGACATGCTTGAAAGACCATTACTTCAAGTACAATTACTGTTTCATGCATGAGTAAAGAAGCAGATAGGACTAACAAGGCTAAACATGAGTTAAAGAACAGCTCTCGTGGATTATGTTAATACACTAAGTAGTGCTGGCTGTCATGCCTGTCGGCAAGGTATCAAGAAATTACGAGTATTCCAGACAAGCTCCCACCTGATGCCAGTGGAATTAGGCCAAATAGAGCTGTATGTCATTGCAAACATCTGACACCCTTGTAAGAGGAGATGCAGATCATGGGCAAACTAGGAGGACTAAACACAGTAAAATGAATTATTAGTTTTCAGTGATATCAGTGCAGTCGGTAGTGATGAATGATTTTTGTGTTAATGTTTCTTTTTCCTTTTTTTTTATTTTCCACAAGCAAGATAGATCCTCCAGACTCTGACTGAATAAATAAAGGCATTGTGATTTCTTGGTCAGTTAGGCTTGCGTTACTGAAGAAGCTGTAAACAAATTAATGGCTCACAGGTCTAAATTCTGCTGAGTGCTGTTTGCACAGATAGCTATAAGGAAACTGGCAGGGTTGACTTTATTCTTAGCTATTTCAGTGTAGTTGCTCAGGCTTTAAATAAAAGCTGAATTTGGCAATTGGCAGTCCTTCATGCTATATGGGTTAGGAACTGGCTGGATGGCCGAACCCAGAGAGTGGTGGTGAATGGTGTCACATCCAGCTGGCGGCCAGTCAGTAGTGGAGTTCCCCAGGGATCAGTGCTGGGCCCCATCCTCTTTAACATCTTTATGGATGATCTGGATGAGGGCATTGACTCTATCATCAGTAAATTTGCTGATGACACCAAGCTGGGGACAGGAGTTGATCTGCTGGAGGGTAGAGAGGCTTTGCAGAGAGACCTCGACAGGCTGGACAGATGGGCAGAGTCCAACGGCATGAGATTTAACACATCCAAGTGCCAGGTGCTGCACATTGGCCACAACAACCCCATGCAGTGCTACAGGCTGGGGTCAGAGTGGCTGGAGAGCAGCCAGGCAGAGAGGGACCTGGGGGTGCTGGTTGATGGTAGGATGAACATGAGCCTGCAGTGTGCCCAGGCAGCCAAGAGGGCCAATGGCATCCTGGCCTGCATTAAGAACAGTGTGGCCAGCAGGAGCAGGGAGGTCATTCTGCCCCTGTACACTGCACTGGTTAGGCCACACCTCGAGTCCTGTGTCCAGTTCTGGGCCCCTCAGTTTAGGAAGGATGTTGACTTGCTGGAACGAGTCCAGAGAAGGGCAACGAAGTTAGTGAGGGGCTTGGAACACAAGCCCTATGAGGAGAGACTGAGGGAGCTGGGGCTGCTTAGCCTGGAGAAGAGGAGACTCAGGGGTGACCTTATTGCTTTCTACAACTACCTGAAGGGAGGTTGTAAACAGGCAGAGGTTGGTCTCTTCTCCCAGGCAGCCAGCACCAGAACAAGAGGACACAGTCTCAGGCTGCGCCAGGGGAAGTTCAGGCTGGAGGTCAGGAGGAAGTTTTACACAGAGAGAGTGATTGCCCATTGGAATGGACAGCCTGGGGAGGTAGTGGAGTCGCCGTCACTGGAGGTGTTCAGGAGGAGACTTGACAGGGTGCTTGGTTACATTGGTTAGTTGATTAGGTGGTGTTGGGTGATAGGTTGGATGCGATGATCTTGAAGGTCTCTTCCAACCTGGTCTATTCTATTCTATTCTATTCTATTCTATTCTATTCTATTCTATTCTATTCTATTCTATTCTATTCTATTCTATTCTATTCTATATAGTAAACAGATATATATAGACATAAGTTCACATTATTAATATTGTTTTAAAAACAATCACAACAGTAGTGTCTATTTTAAACAGATGAGAGGGAAGAATGCAACATCTAGATTCTCTGCACCTAAAATTCTTCTGTAATATAGGCTGTTTCAGAGGATCACAATGATTTAGATGTCCAGCTTGCATTCATTGTCTAAAAAAATACCATTTGCATTTCTATCAGCACTAATTAAGTTCAAAATCTGCACCTGTGTGCTCCTTACACTGCAGATTGTCAATGAGCTTATCCTCAAAGCACTGCTCTTAAACTACTGGCCCTCCTAGTTTTAGGATAAAGAGGAGTGGAGGAACTGCTTGGTGGATTGGCAGTGTCAAAGAGAACCAAAGAGCAGCACATATACATTTTTTGGAGTTTTATGTGATTCTAAAAACAAGTTCAAATTCTTTATTGAGAAAAAGTTAGCCAAGCAAGGATTGTTTATCAATACAAATGCTTGAGGTGAAACTTCACATGTGTGAGAAAACCAATAAACTCAATGTTTGAGAAAAATATTTCAGATGAAGTAGCAGTGTCAGGGTGCCCAGTAACGTAGCAGAGAGCTGGCCCTAGATCTCTGAAAGAGAAAGATAAGGGCAAATGGAATTAAGGGATAAAAGCAAATGACTAAGCAGTGCTCTGATGGCCCATTAATGACTCCCTTTTGAGCTCTCAGGTTCCTGTATTTGGAACAAACGATCTAGTTGGAATTCTGAACCTTGACTCCTTCAGAATTAAACTGTATAAACATACAACTTCAGTAGGATGGAGAGGAGAACAGATGGGTCCCCAAGGACTTTCCAACAAAATGTAAATCCTGGATACTTGTGGGCCACATTAGACATATTCTTGGTTGTCAAGGTGAAAGGCAGGGAATAGCTGTATACACATAGCATAAAGACAGGCTACATGTCTAGAAAATGTTATTCCTGTTCCTAAATACACAAGTCTCATCAGTCTGAGAAAAGAGAGAAGAAAAAGCTTCTTAGGCATAGATTCATTATTTTCTGAGGAGCAAGCCATGTTTCAGTCCTGCACTGCTAATTCTTTCCCTTCTTTCCTGTAAAAATGAGTCTCAATCTGTGATAGTCTGAAAGTGATCATACTGTGTCCAGTTCTGGGCTCCTCAGTTTAGGAAGGATGTTGACTTGCTGGAGCGTGTCCAGAGAAGGGCAATAAAGTTGGTGAGGGGCTTGGAACACAAGCCCTATGAGGAGAGACTGAGGGAACTGGGGTTGCTTAGCCTGGAGAAGAGGAGACTCAAGGCTGAACTTATTGCTCTCTACAACTACCTTAAGGGGGGTTGTAAAAAGGCAGAGGTTGGTCTCTTCTCCCAGGCTACCAGTACCAGAACAAGAGGACACAGTCTCAGACTGCGCCAAGGGAGGTTTAGGCTGGAGGTTAGGAGGAAGTTTTACACAGAGAGAGTGATTGCTCATTGGAATGGGTTGCCCGAGGAGGTGATGGAGTCACCATCACTGGAGGTGTTCAGGAGGAGACTTGATAGGGTGCTTGGTTGCATGGTTTAGTTGATTAGGTGGTGTTGGATGATAGGTTGGACACGATGATCTTGAAGTTCCAGTTCTGGGCTCCTCAGTTTAAGAAGGACATTGAAACACTTGAGCGTGTCCAGAGAAGGGCAACAAGGCTGGTGAGAGGCCTTGAACACAAGCCCTATGAGGAGAGGCTGAGGGAGCTGGGATTGTTTAGCCTGGAGAAGAGGAGGCTCAGGGGTGACCTTATTGCCCTCTACAACTACCTGAAACGTGGTTGTAGCCAGGAGGGAGTTGGCCTCTTCTCCCAGGCAACCAGCACCAGAACAAGGGGACACAGTCTCAAGCTGCGCCAGGGGAGGTTCAGACTCGAGGTGAGGAGGAAGTTCTTCACCGAGCGAGTCATTCGGCATTGGAACGGGTTGCCCAGGGAGGTGGTTGAGTCATCGACCCTGGAGGCGTTCAAGGGGAGATTGGACGTGGCACTTGGCACTTGGTGCCATGGTCTAGTCATGGGGTCTGTGTTGATAGGTTGGACTCGATGATCCTCGAGGTCCTTTCCAACCTAAGTGATACTGTGAAAAAAGTTCTCTTCCAACCTGGTCTGTTCTGTTCTATTCTATTCTATTCTATTCTATTCTATTCTATTCTATTCTATTCTATTCTATCCTGAAATTCTTATGTAAGAACTCCCTCTGTCTCTGTATTTTCCAAGCATTTTAAAGATAACAGGAAGAAGTTACTGAACAATACAACAAAAGAACTAAAAAGCCAAGAATTCTGAAACAAACAAACAAACAAAACCACAAAAAAAAACCAAAACAAAACAAAAAACCCAACCACCCCCAATGATTTGAAATGACTTGCAAAACTTACTTATGAGAACTACACAGGAAATAATTCACTACATGATTAAAGTGGAAAAGACCACTTAGAACACAACCTGTGTGAGTAACTCTATGGTAGGAAGTAATCCCAGGACCCCTTAGACCCTAAATGTCAGCATGAAGGTTGAAAAACATAAGCAATATTAACAATTGCTATAAGAAAGGAAGGAGGAAGTGCTGACATCCAGATACAGGCGTGCATTCTTGTATTTGGCAGCCACAGATGTTAGCAGCTCATTTGACATCTTTCCCTGTCAACAGTGGATTGCTTCCCTTATCTAGAGCTTTGCTTCCATCTAGTTTTAACTCTCTTAATAAGCGAGGCTCTTCCTATTTCTACTGGAAGAGAATATTTCATAGTCTAAAACTGAGCTCATTACATTTAATATTTTTTCTAAATATTTGTAAACTTATCCCATTATTTATGTTTACTGCTTCATGAAGCAGAGTGGCTGTGCCTACTTTGCTATGGTAAGTTATTCACACTTTCTTTGCCATAAAGAGAGAGATTTTTTTTTTTAAGTAGGCCTGAACTCAGTGATTTAGATTGAGAAGGAATGAATCTGTGAAACAGTGATAACTAGAATTAGCAGATAATGACCTCTGCCAAAGTGGTAACTGTTCCATACCACAAAAGCATATAGCATGACTCACACAGAATAGAAGACATCTCAGGACATGTTCAAGGATGCTGCATGGGGGACAATATGCACAATGACACTGCTCCTGCTCAGGAGCTAAAAGCAGTCATCCATTTATTCAGTGTGAGTGGAAATCATCAAAGAAAATGGGTTCCAGATAAGGTCTACTTCAGCAACTGAAAAGAGTGTGAAAGAAACTCTGTTCTGAGACTTAGAAGTGTTTTAGTATGAAAAAGTATTGGGAGCCCAGGGGCTAGTACATGTCCAGTGTGAGGTCCAATGTTAACTCCTGTCTTGCACACTTTTATTCAGCTTATTTTTGATTGCTTTTATTACATCATGGATGCTATTTTTATTTATAAGCTGATTAATTTATGTCTAGTTAAATGTAAATCGATGAAAGCAGCCTTATTTAATTTATCTGTTGTCATGGGACAAAGGTAATCATGCAAAATAAGATGGGCCTGGGGAGAGAAACCCGTTTCTGATGGCCATTTTATGTCATGCATGCACTAAACCCACAATGTATCCATAATGCAAACCAAACTGCAGCTTATTTAGAGGTTGTTTGTTTCCCATGATTTTAAACAAATAAACTTGTCTATAAATCATGAAGCCTAATAAATTTTTTACTTTCTAGTACTGTTGGGGAAAAGAAATGAATACTGTAAAAAGGAATGTTTATAGGATTTGATGAAATTGGCATTAAATTCTTGTATGCTTATCTGAAAACCAAGTTTTAACAAACTGATTACAGAAGCTTAAAGACATTTGATGTGCTACTCATGGTAACACTTCACCACTGACTATCACCTGGAAATTTGTATCAGTAAGCACAGTGATCACTCTTTGCTTCACTTTCCTGTCCATTTTGAGGCCACTGAGCTTTTGAACCTTTCCATGACTGTATCACTGTGCCATTTGACTTGAACCCCAAGAGCAGGTAGGAGAAATGAAGGAGATTGCTAAGCAGTAAGAAGTATAATAAAATAGGAAAATCTCTCTTGACTGTATACTTAGATTTTGATTCCCTATTCAGATGTTGTGTTTCTAAAGAGATGTGCTTCAAAAATTAGTTCTCAGCTTCCGTCGGCAGTCTTCATTCTCTTGTGTCTTCCAAGTACCTTTCATAGGTGTTTTAAAACCCCAAACCCTCTCCTTGACTTGATTTTTTCACTTTATAGCACAGCAACAAGGTTAGAAGATAATTTCCATTTAGATCATATTATCTTTGTAAGGATATCACAACACTGGATGTATGCATTTCTGAGTCTCACTTCTCAGTGAAGTTCTTAGTATGGCCTGTGCTCCTAAAAAAACATGGTAAAGGCAAATGCACTTCTGCATAAAACATAGGTAGGCAGACAGACAGTTGGATGTGTTGAATGAACAGAATTCATATCATCACTCATGGGAAAATGCTGAAATAACTTACAGTTTGAAAAAAATGACTGCAGCTGTAATTATTAGTACCATCTTGGTCTTTAAGTAGGACAACTCAGCCTCTTCAATAATAATAATCTCTCTGAATCTTATCCTGTATCTGTTTTTTAATATATGTTCCTTCCCAAGACAATTAAGGACTGGATATTAAGAACCAGCACAGAAGTCTTGAACATTAAAATGAACTATTCTGCAAATACAAATTAAAGAGACAGCAGAAAATTACAGAATCTATTTAAACAAACTGTCAGCCTAATGACAAATGAAGTTGTTAGATTTCAAGAATCAGACTTGGCATCTCCTCTTAACTGCACCTGGGAAGGCAAACTGTGATGCACCTGCTCCTGGCTGGACGGCAGTGATGTACAGACTCATGACAAAATTTTCCAAGGATTACTTTCCTTCCCCAAGACGTGGATTGCCAGAAGTGCAGCCCAAGGAAACTAATACTTTGCTTGATTTCTTTTCCATCACAATGTTTCTCTTTTCCAAGCAAACCAGGCAGAAAACAAGGTATTAATGGCCACTTTTTCACAAGGGCATAATTTGTTAAGTTACTTCTTTAATTTGCCTTTATTCTTCTGTGACCTCAAGCAAGCAGATAATAAGGTTCTGGAGTTAAAAGCATTGGATAATACTTCACATTCCAGTCCAGTTAATAGCCTCATTAAATATCCAATTGATTTGCTTCCCTCAGTATCTTTGTAAGGCATTGTTAATTTTCAGGAAGAGAAAAGGGGTCATTATTCTTTTTTTTCTCCCTCAGATGAGGAAAATGAGACTAAGGAGTTGAAATACTTCCAGGCACACTTTCCAATGAGATGCCCATATGTTACCAGGATGCCTGAGGTAGAATCCAACTGATTCTAAAAGAGAGGGAGTTTTCAGCAGCGCATTTGCTTGAAAGCCTTTACTCCATAAACAATTTTCTCATTTAGCCCAGAACTGCTTTAATCTACTGACCTGACTGTGCAGGGAGTGTGACTGGAGAAAAATGACATTGTTTTCAATTCATTATGACTTTGGATTTTATTTTAATTAATGTCAGGAAAATTTTACATGCATGTTATTTCAAGATGCAATTAAAGCAAAGGAAACAAACTGAAAGTGTTTTGATGGAATTGTAATGTGAAAGAAACCCTAAACATCTACTGACAACTTCTGTTTCAAGGAGCACACATCTAAAGAGCTGTGGCAGGAGAACAGGGCTACATGTAAATTTTACATGTCCACTAATGGCACAGATGCAAGGCTGTTTCCTAAAAGAGAGTCTTGTAAGTCATTCCAGCATGGCTGTAGCAGAGATGAAAAAGACACTGAAGCATCTTTGGGGAACGTAAATCAACAACGACAAAAAATAGTCTGTAATTCCAGATTAAACAGTAGAACTGAGGAGTCATCTCATCCATGTTAAAGGTAGGTCAAAGGCGATGAAGAGTGTGATGCTGTCCAGGACAGCATACATGCAAGAAAAAGACAGAAGATGGAGTGAGATTGAGAGAAAGGAATGTGAGAGATATTGCTATCGTACATCTCACATCTGACCAATGAAATTTGTTTAGAATTAATATTTGTTTTCCTTTTTACACCCAACTGCAAATTTCCCCAGAATTTTTTTAAAGGCAGAGCCTAAACTGTCACAAAGAGAAAGTTACTCATTTTGCTGTAATCACAGTCTAGGACTATACCACTTTGTTAGCTATTTTGACAAAGGTGAGAGAATTGTATTACAACATGATCAAGGGTGAAAATGAATGGCTACAGCTCTAAACTGTACTCTGCCCTGGTGAGACCACACTTGAAATACTGTGTCCAGTTTTGGGTTCCCCAGTTCAAGAGAGACATGGACCTGCTGGAGAGAATCCAGTGGAGAGCCACAAGAATGATTAGGGGACTTGAGCATCTCCTCTAAGAGTGACTGAGAGACTTGGAGTTGTTTAGTCTTGAGAAAGACTGAGAGGGGATCTGATCAATGTCTATAAAATATTTGAGAGGTGGGTGTCAAGTGGAGGGGGCTAATCTCTTTTCAGTGGTGTGCAATAAGACAAGGAACGACGGGTTCAAGCTTGAGCATAGAAGATTTCACCTCAACATGAGGAGAAACTTCTTTACAGTGAGTGTGATGGAGCACTGGAACAGGCTGCCCAGAGAGGTTGTGGAATCTCCTTCCCTAGAGACTTTCGAAACCCACCTGAATGCATTCCTGTGTGGACTACCCTAAGTGATCCTGATTTGGCAGGGGGGTTGGACTCAATCTCTGGAGGTCCCTTCCAACCTCTAGTGTACTGTGATACTGTAAACAGCATAATTGACCTTAAGGACAGGACAAGGGAGCTGTGGTAATTGTCAGAGAACAAATGGGGTGCGCATCATTCTTTAATGTGAGTGAACCAATGTGTGCAATGAGAAAGGCAAGAACCCACAGAGAGTAAGGAAGTAAACAGGTAATCAGAGATGGAGGTTGGTGGGACTTCTTTGCAGGAGTGACATAGAAACAGCAGAAGGAAAACTGAAAGTAGGCATGATAGCTCCTTTGCAACTTGTCATTTTTTCTTGGGAAAAAATGTAAGACCTTCAAAGAAAAAAGGACTGGATTAAAGCAGGGAAACATCTCATGTCAGCATTGTGAAGTGGAAAAATGACTAAGATTACAGATACAGCATTCATTTACATTACAAAGATGTTTAGTTTGGAATAGCGTACTTGGAACGGCCCAAATTGGACAAAGATGGCCTTCACTGTTCAGATGAACTTTGTAATAGGGAAAAAGTGTTCAAAGAATAAGTAGGTGTAAGACAAGGAGACAATACCCAAATGAAGGAATGAAGAACTGCCAAGGGGCAGCGAGCTGAAAGTTACAAGGGCAACAGCAGGCTGATGCAATAAATGGGAGAGGAAGCCAAACTCAACTCGCATGTTCCCACTGACCAGATGAAGGCATCTGGAAAGCAAGGACACAAACGCAGGCAGCGACGCTGGAGGCGCAGCCACGGGTGCTGCAAGCACCGCCACCCGCGTGACCCCACCTGCACCGTCTCGCACCCAGGCGCGCTCCGCTCGCGGGGGCGCAGTCGTGACTTGCGACTGCAAAGACGGCGCTCGCGGCCTCTCCCGCCGCCGGCTGCTAATGCGCGTGCGTGGCGCATGCGCGCGCGCGTCGAGGGCGGCGGCGCGCGGGACGAGGTGCCGGGCGGCGTGCGGCCGGGGGGCTCTGTTACCGGCGCCCTGCGGGCCAGCCCCGCCGCCGCTTCCTCCTCCTCCTCCGCCGCCTCCTCTTCTGCCTCCTCCTCTTCGCCGCCGCAGCTGGCGCTGCTCGTGATGCAGCCATGCGGCGGCGAGGAGGTGGCGGCGGCTGCGGCGGCGGGGGGGGTGCTGCCGCTCCCGGTCGCCGACCCGCCTCTGCCGCCCTCCGGTAGCGGAGGCCTCATGTTGTTCTACGAGCTAGGGGGGAGCGGCGACGGCGAGGCGGAGGCGGGGGAGGAGGCCGAGGCGGCCGGCGGCGAGAGCACGGCTAGCCCGGAGGAGCTGGAGGAGGAGGAGGCGACGGCGGCAGCGGCGGCGGCAGCATCTTCCAGCGGTGAAACGACCCCGGCGGGTGGCGGCTGCAAGAGCTGCACGTACCAGGGCTGCAGCGAGACCACCACACAGGTCGTGAAGCAGCGCAAGCCCTGGATGTGCAAGCGCCACCGCAACAAGATTTACAAGGACAAGTACAAGCGCAAGAAGAACGACCAGGCTCTGGGGGGCGGCGGGGCGGCCGCCGCGGGGACCGGCCCGCGGGCCGAGGTAAGGCATCGTCGGGCAGGAGGTTGTGGTGTGGGCCTCAGCCGGGGCCTCGCCGGGTAGGGAGGACGGTGCGCAGCGCAGCTGCCTTCTGGTCTGCTGAGAGCATGGGCTTCCCGTGAAAAATCAGTTTCTGTCAGATGGAATGCGACCTTTCTGTCCCGAGGAAAGGGGAGAAGAAAGGAGTTCGAGAGTCGGCTCTTCTGGTGCCAGGGCAAGCCGCGTTTCTTCCTTGTTTTTTGAGTCTAGATCCCAGAGAGATGTCCGTTGGTACTCAAACGTAGCTTTTTAATGTTACAGAGGCCATTTGGTATCAGATTATGTTGTATATAAATATGAGTTGTGTACATTCGGTTGATTATTGTTTACCTAATACTCGACAGCAGTAAAATACTTAGACCACTAATAGTTCACACTTTCCTATACCTCGGTATCACTTAGTGACGGAAGTACTGTCGGGGGGGGGAAAACTGATGCTGACAGCTTTTTGGTTTTGTTTGAGGCTCAGCCAGGATAACACAGTTTGTGATGGTCACTTGTACTTGAGTTGGCACTTAAGATCATTTATTTAGTTGAACTAGAAAGAGGAAAATAGTTTTACTTTTGAAGCTGGTAGTAGTTTGTTCTTCAAGGGTTAAGTATAAAATAGCTGTAGCCAGAAGGAAAAAAAATAGTCTTACTTGGTATTCTGCTAAAAGCAATTCAGAGTCAGCCATGCTGACAAAAAAGAAGTTGTGTGACTAGAAACTTACTGCAAATTACTAACATTCAAACGACTTTTCCTACTTCGTATAAATGTAATGGTAACACACAAATGTACCTTCACAGCAGTGAATCCTTTTTGGTATGTAAAAGCTGCCACAAACGAGGTGCATAAGCAAAAGGCAAATGTAGTGATACTACTAGGGATTTTTTTTTTCCCGTTTCTTGCTCTATCAGCTCAGAAGATGTGCTGAGATAGATGTGGGTTTTCTGACATATTTTATAACTCTTAAGTGATGTCTTTTTTTGTGTACCTTTTTTTGTTGTTGTTGAGCCCTGGTAAACTCTCACCGTCCTTTACATTCTGATAGTTTCTTCTGTTGCCCGTTTTGAATGATCTCCTTGTTTCTGAGCTTGGCTGTTGTTGAACTTAATTTGCCAGTTAGTATTTACATTACAAAATAACAGTAAACAGCTAATTCCTGTTCAGTTTGTGACATTTACTTGGCGGCCTAGCCTCCTAAGTTGTTTGCTTTTCACAGTGAAAAGGCTAGCATGCTTGTTTGAAAGTAAAATATTACATACTTCTATCATCTTTGTTACCATTCTTTGAACCTTGCCTCGTTATGGTAGCTACTTCTCTTTCAGCTGTGGGAACAGAAATGGCTCACAGTATTCAAGATCTGGTTGAATTCTGGATTTCTGTACTGGTCTGATTTCACCTACGTGGTGTGTCTACACAAATAGTTGTTATTTCAGAAAAGAGAACAATATGGGAGAAGAGTTTTGCTGTATTTCATGTAGTGATGGGTTGAAACATCTCAATCTTTAACGTGAAGTCCTGGTGATTGCATGTTGGAAGAGGGCAGGCTTCCTTATCCCAGTTTCTTGCAGGAGAAAGCAGAATATTCCATTCTAAAGTTAGTGTGATTTTTTTAGTGGTGTCTATCATGGCAAGGTTGTTGGCTTGTGAAGTCAGAGTTATTTTCCTAATACAAATTTTGTTTTCACTTTTGTGGACAGGATTGAAGTGAATGATACTGGGATATTTGTTGCTGTTGCTCTTGGTTGAACCCTTTCAGATGAATGGAGGTGTTAGTAAGTTGTGAATAATACACACAGGATGCAGCATTGCTTGGAATTTCTCAAACTATTAAGTATTTTCTCCACAGCAGGTTGTAGAGCCCTGTTGTTTAGAAGACAGTCTAGTTCATATGGCTGGTGATTGTACAAGGAACAGAATAAACTTAGAAAGAAAAAAATAATGTGTATTTTACTGTCTCTTGCTTGTGACTTTGACAAATTTGTAATAGTGTTCTGAAGTATGTTTTGTTTTGCTGTTAGAGGTATTACTGTTATTCCTACCTGATAGCAAACATTAGATACCATTCAGTTTCACAAGCTGGAGATTTTGCTGTTGTGAATGTCTTAAGTTTTCAGAAAGGCAATCAAACAAGCTCAACCCATTAACTAGCCAGCGTAACCTGGTTACTCTTTACTCTTGGCATTTTTAGGGGCAAAAAGGGAAGGTGTCTTTTTTTCCTGGCTCTGTATTCTAACTTGTCTTTTTAATTTTCCCTCATGCAGGATAGTGTTGAAGGCTCAATTTCTGTTACAAAACAAAGAACAGGATCTATTGGAGATCGCCCAGCAAGGCCTACTCTCTTAGAGCAAGTATTGAATAAAAAGAGGCTGGTAAGTTTTGTTTTCTTTCAGTTTTGAACCTGGATAAATAAAGGCAATGTGACAACGTTTGTCACCCTGTGAAAGACAAAGATCAGTCTAATGTTCATGTGCTATATGTGCATGTTTTCAAATTTGAAGTATACTGCAGAGCAGTGAAGAAAACTGGGAGATTAAATTTAACAATCACTGCCACATTTTTGGTGGTACTAAATAGTTACTTCTTTAGGGTAAATAGTGGTCTTGGTGTAACCAAGATGTTTTTAACTCCTTAAACCATCTTTTCTCGAAAGCCTTACATAGAAAATGCATGGTCTGATGCAAGCTTTAATTACTGCTGTGTTTAAAAACACATATCACGCACAAAACTGCCTATGTATTTGTTGATAAAGCAAAATGTGTAAGTAATGTTTGTAGACTGCATGAATTGTATGTGTCATGAATTTTTAAACACCTCTGTTGCTTCAGTAAGTGTATTTAAAGAATTAAACCCAGTGAAGGGAAATCACTAAGTGTTTACTGTTGCTTTGACTTCTTCATTACAACTTAGAATTCATTGGGTTGGAAGGGACCCTCAAGGGTCATCTTGTCCAACCCACTCATAACACCTGCAGTGAACAAGGACATCTCCAACTGGATCAGGCTGCTCAGGGCCCCATCCAATCTGACCTTGAATATCTCCAGGGATGGGGCCTCCACCACATTTCTGGGCAACCTGTTGCAGTATTTCAGCACTCATTTTAAAGAACTTCCTCTTTATGTCTCACCTAAATCTACCCTGCTCTGGTTTAAAACCATTGCCCCTCGTCCTATTGCTACATGCCCTTCTAAACAGGCTCTCCTCAGCCTTCCTGTATGTCCCCTTCAGATGCTGAAATGCTGCTATAAGGTCTCCCCTTCTGTTACCTAAAACTATTTTGCATCTGTAACTTTCTGTTACTGGTTTTACAATCTCCTTTCGTCAGAAACTAACGGGACTGTTTGCCTCTTGTCTCTAACTAGGCTAGGCAAAGCAATCTACAGCAGTTTAATGAGAAATGTTAGTGCTTGATCAGAAGTTTGAAAAATCTTAAAAGAAATATTGTATTAGTCCAAGTATACATCTGTATAGATTTATTTTCTTCAGTTCTCACTAAGAGCACCAATTAAATGATTGTGTCTAAAACTCAGAGGAGTATCTAGTTCTTCAGTTTTTCCAAAAATCATGTAATGAACTGTGGAATTTATGGTTCACAGTATCTGAAGTTCTTCATGCTTCACTTATTGTTGTCCCCTTTCTTGGATGTTTCTAGTTAATGTGGCTTTTAATAAAATTTGAAAGATACCTTATTAATAAAACATTTTTTTTCCTAGAAATACAGCAACAAGAAGAAGCTCTTTAAATAGATGTTGAGAGATTTTGCACAGAGCTGTGTCAGGGCTCTTCAAGAACTGAGGTTTCCTTGCAGTATTCTGGTGAAGTGAGATTCAGATTCTCCTTGATAACAGTTCTTGCTTCTCTCTCTCTGCTCTGACTCAGTTTCCCTCATTCAGCATATTTCTTCTAGAAATTTTTTCTTTGTTTTAAGCATATGTGGTGGGTTGATGTTTCCCCCTGGCATTAACTTTGCCAGACCAACTCACTTAGAAGCAAATAAAAGCTGTGTTTACAAGCAAAACTACACTCTACAATGGAATGCAATGAATGTGTACAAAATATGCAGTATTTACAGTATTATACAGGTATTTACAATTAGCAAACAACATGAAAATCCCCCTGGTCAGAATCCAGGGAAGCTGTTCCACTGTCCCCCCACCCCCTGTCCCAAAGGGAGAAAAGGAGCAGAGAGAAAGCAGGGATTAGACTTAACTAAAACAATGCAGCCAAGGTCAGCCAAAAAAGCAGGTTAATCTCTCCTGAGTGAAGCAAGCAGAGAAGATATCAGAAAAGAGAAAGAATTGTTTTGGTGCAGTCAGTCTTATAGCAGATATTTCTCCAATGAGTTTTCCTTTTTACACCTAATAGTGATTTATTTATATTTTTCTAATTTTCTGCTCAAAGTCTGTAGCTAAATTTTAAAGGCATAGCCTAAAACCACCACAGCATGTCTACACAACACAAAGCCTGAGGGTTCCTTGGTGACTCAGAAAAGATCTCTCATGGCCTGTTGCAGCCAGAGCTGTTCCATACCTCATGTTCCTGCACATGCAGGTTACTGCATATCATGGGTAGCTGCCTGCAGATTTATTGCTTAGACATACCAAGTCCTTTATGCTTGCATGGGTTTAATCTCTGTGAAGAGAGGGGTTTTGGTGGCCCACATGCACCTGGAATTGCAGCTTGTACTGGATAAAGAAAGCAGAGGCAAGGCACTGTGAAGCACCAAGTTGTGGATAGAGAGCCCAAAGCATGGATCACAGACTGCACCAGTTCAGGCCAGGAGCCAGAAGCAAATTTTTTTAGATACTTCTGTATTTTGTGACTGAAGGCAGAAGGGTTTTATAACTCATTCCTTGTAGATGGACTACTGTTTAGAAACGTTGGGAAACTACTGAATACTCATTGAACACAGAATCATAGAGTTGCTTGCAGGACTATGTGAACTTAAACCATGTGACTAAGATGCTTGGACTCTGACAGGCAGTGAGCTTTGCTGTAGAATTGGAATGTTTGATTTATTTTTGAGTATTTTTGAGCTATCTGTAATGGAAACTGTAGAAATCATTTCAAAGCTGAAGCACAGCTGAAAAGTGTATTTTCAGTATGTTGCCATCTTCATTTTTTCTGTGATATTGTACGTTCTTTACATTCTGAACCTGCTTTCAGGCTGTGTATTAATGCTGCCTCTGGTTACCTGCTGATGTCCTGAAACAGTTTGTAGATACTATTTTTTTTGTGAGCATGCTTTGTAATTCTTCAGCATTTAATTGAACCCAGTTAATTCTCTTCACAGTAGTGTGTAAAGGGCTATGTCTTGGGTTTGTGATGAAAACAATGTTGATAACACAGCAACATTTAGTTAATACTGAACAGTGCTTCATCCCGTGAGTGAGGAGTGAACAGGAGGCTCTGTGATGCTTAGTTGCCAACTGGGATAGCACTGCACAAATTTGATTTAATAGAAAAATATTATAAATATAATCACTATGGTAGATATTTAATATATGTGAGTTCCTTAAAGTCCACTTCCTCTTTCTTGCAGTCCCTACTCAGAAGTCCAGAAGTAGTGCAGTTTCTACAGAAACAACAGCAACTGTTAAGTCAGCAGGCGCTGGAACAAAGGCAGCAACAGTTTCAAGGAGCACCTGGGTAATCAGAACAGATCAGTAACCTGCAGATGTCTCTGGTGCTGAAGGAGGAATATAGGATTTTGTATAAATATGAACAATCTTGGTGTTTAAAGGAGATCTGAAGTTGCTGCTGTTATGTATTTTACTTGTTTGCACTTTTGAGGTTTTGAGCTGCTTGGGTGTCTGCAAACATGTGAGCAAATCTGGAGGAGTCTATTTTTTGATTCTTTCTAAAACTTAATTTTAGTGTTTAATTTTTTTAATATAAATTTGTTTATATTAGCAGTGTTGAGCTGTACACCCTTTTCCTACCAAAGTCTTCCACTAAATTAACAATTTTCTATGTAAGGATTTACTGTTAAACAAGTCAGTCTTTGATGACAATCATTGAAGGAAGCCAGTTACTTTCTATGGAAGTTGTGACATGAAGTCCTGAATTTGAGCCAGGCCAGTGGCACAGACTAACAGCAATTGCTCAGGGATATGGGAAACTGATGTCCAGTAGAATCTTGCACTAAAGACAAAGACATCATGCCATCAAAAAGTTGATCCAGTGGCTCAGAAAAGTGCAAATCAGGTGAACCTCCTGATATATATATATATATTCATTACCTACACATTGAGTAGATTTGAAATGCTTCACTGTCTCTTGAAAAGCATGTAAAAGGATGTGTTTGAAAGTTCCAAAAGTGGTAAATGGGGAAAAAAGCTTTAGAGGAGAATTAGGTGGAACATATGCAACTGAGAGCTGGCCCTTGTTTTGTGGAGTGTTTGTTTAAGAACCAGCCTCATACATGAAATACAACTTAATTACAGATAGTTTTTAAGTGATTAAATGAAATTGTAAAGCTTTTTACTCATACTGCCAAGTGCATCCAAAAAGTAAAATGTGATTGTGCTTTTTTTTTCTTGTATGTAGTTGTTGCTTCCAAAACAACACAGTTAAAATTCTACTTTCAAGACAGCTGATACCTAACTGGCTCTAGTGCTAGACTTCTCAGGTTTTCAGCCAGTTCAGATGAACTTGCAATTGACTGGGTGAAGAATCCAAACAGTACATTGTGTCGAATCCCACATTTTGTTTGTAAAACAAAGCTTTGTATTAAACCATGTTTCCGAACAGAGGTTATCTGAGTGGTGTGAGTGCTTCTTAAAGTACTAATTTGATATTGCAGCAGTTTGATCCACTAAATGATATCTCTGCAGAAATATTTGTTAGTCTTACAAATTTTTACAAGCTGTGCTTTGTGTATGTGTATAACTTGTTCAGTAGGGATTTATTGTATGTAGGATTGTGCAAGTTCTTGTTTAAACAAGAAATTGAAAGAAAAAATATCCAACTCTGTATCAATAGTCTGGACCAAGAAGTGATTGAGTAAAGTATTTGTTTTTCTTTTAAAAACAAACAACCAAAGCCTGTTCTTTTTTTGTTAGTGTTGGGGTTTTTGGCTACCCCTGACAAGGGGCATTACAATTGTTGTGTTTGAAGGCTGCTTTTATAGAAAGTCATTTTTAGTTTAAGTAAAACCAGCTTAGTCTTTTCAGTGTGTCAGAATATATGTGAAAGTGACCCTGCTCCCTTGCAAGAGAGAAGAGGAGCCGCCACTTCCACCGCTCCTTGCCCTGCAAACCCCAGGGTAATTCAGTTGGGACTACCTGAGAAAGTCCTGCCAGCTCCTTTGAGTCAAGCAAAGCATCGCTCACTCCGGTTGAGCTGAGCTAAAGGGAACCGCTCGATGCAGCCATGCCCCTTTGTCGGGGCTGCCGCCACTGGGCCGAAGCCCCCTACAAGTGTAGCTCAACCCCTGGAGGGTTTGGCCCTGCCTGCCACATCACGGGATTGGAGTCATCTGAGCCCATCTACAGGGAATCTTTGCCCTGCCCTACCGGCCTGACCCCCATCTCCAGCAGGCACCAGACTCCCCCCGCCAGCAGCTGCAGCCATGCTGAGGGAACCGCCTGAGCCCTGCTAAGGGAAACCTGTTGACTAGCAGAGAGCCTATGTTCACCCCCCTCCCTCCGCCACCGCGGGAGCTAGAAGGCTGCCCCCACCATCACCATCCAGAGGGAAGCTCCCCGCCGCGGGCCCGCAGCTTTTGTAGCCCCTCTGGAATGGACCAGCCCAGGAGCCTGCCCCAGTGCAAGCTGGGCAGGCAGCAGCCAGCTAACCGTAGCCTAGCGTCCCTACAAACAAAAGACACAGTGTATCTTTTACGTGTGCAGCACCCACTAACATTCAGTTCAAAGCCCGCGCCTAGCTCACAAGACAATTTCCAGGTTAAGGCTCTTGACACTGTAACACTTCTCTGTATATCGTTACAGCAGCCGCAGCGTCTTGTCGAGTCGCCGTCTGATGGACAAGCGGCGGAATTGCACCCTTCATTCCTTTAATAGAAATTAATTCTATAAATATTCTAATTGGGTTCAAATTATAAATACTAAACCAGTTATGTGATATACCTCACAATCGTGCACTAGAATTTGTGTATAAGCTAGTGATTAATTGGGGAATAATACTTTTTAATAATAAAAATTAATGTTCATAATTCTAATTTCATAATTCACAATAACTTCATCACGACAAATGAAAGCTGCTGAAGATACGAATAGAGACGGTCAGCACAGTGCAGCTCACCTATGCTTTGTTTTTGGTGGCCTGTTAGTGTAACAGGCTGGTGCAGAGAGCAGGGGCTCTGCTGGTAACAGAGATGTCCTGTTTGGGCAGCATCAGATGGGATTCCTAACCCATGTGCGAACTCAGCAGTGTTTGCATGGCTCCAAGATCATTATATCTTCTACTCCCTTGCTTCTATTATTGCAGAAAAAAAAATATCTGTACTTTGGAAGGACTGAAAGTCCTGCCTCAGTGCACTCTTCCTATACCTCACTTAAGCAGTTGGAGACCTGCACAGCTGCAAGTCTGTCTTGCCACTAATGTGAGTCTGGTCCACAGCTTCTGTCACAGGGCAGCGTCACTGCTCATTTAACTGACTGTCGGATCAGGACTGTCTCCTTCAAAAGTGAGCTGAAGCATCCTCTTGAATCTTTAAATCCATGCAGGATAGTCAGGGATGCATATAGTCTGTAAAATGCAGGGTTTATGTTGTATTAATTTTTAATTGATTATGTCTAGCATCCCACTCTGCTGTAAGTGTTGCTACATCCTGCTACCTACTCAGTGAAATTACCCATTCCTGCCTAAGACTGAGCTGTATGACTAAGTACTACTACCAAATGCTCTGGTTCCCACAGTCACTGCTCATCAGAATGGCACCTACAGCTTTCCATGGGCAATCTTTCAAAGAGAATAATGGGAGATAACAAAAGAAAGAGCTCTTAAATCAGAAATATCTTTATTAACAGTAAAACACAAGACATGAATAATCCCTTTTACAATTGAATAATTCCAGCCAAAGAAAATGGAGTGTGTTAAAAAGTGTTTTGTTCAAACATCAGACTATGTTCACTTCAGAATGCCTCAAATTGAATGCAGCAAGAGGAATGCTTATGAAAATGTCCACTTCATTAGCAGTTGTATCTTTCTTGCTGTGACAGGGCATGGGACTGGAGGACTCTGAGCTGCTCTGATCACTCAAGCCCCTGAAACTAATTACACCTATGATTTTTCATTCTCAAGAGGCAGGTGTCCAAGTAGTGTTCTTTATAAAGTGACCTACACTGTTTTACAGTATAGAATTTCTTCTGGATAGTGCAGATGTTTTCCTTTGATTATGATAGAAAAGAGAGGGCAGAACTGTTCATAGACGGAAGTGACACTATTAAATTTGTGTATGACTTGTGGTTCTTTTGTGCACCAGAGTGATAGCTCATAACACAAAAACCCCACACCCTGCTCAAATCCACTCTTTGGCCCCTTGACTGCATACAATTTTGTAACCTTACGTTTTCACTGATCCACACAAAAAGGTCTGCTTCTTCACTTCTCTCACTTCTTAGCCCCATTTACATCTTAAATGTGGTACTGAAATGAGGGATTTAATTGCTAACACTGACTTACCTGCAGAAAGTATGCCGTGGTATATTTAACTTGCAGTTTGAAAGTATTATACATAATTAAAAACTCAATTACTTGGGAAAGTGAAGCAAATGTATCAGTGTGCATGATGTCTGCTCATCATAATGCTTGTTCCCTTGCTCTCTTGTTTGCAAATCTTCTCATAGACATAACTGAGTAGGTTTTAACACACACTTTAGCATCAAAAACCCAATTTGAAATGTGATGTGCTCACTACAGTGAAAGTGCAAGGGGTCAGACTTTATTTCTAGCTTTTCTTTGCTGTTGAGGTCTGTATTTAAAATTATTAACTGGTTGGTCTATTTTGTCCTATGCTATTCATATGCAATATTATTTGAATACTAACACAGGATATAAAATAGCAGCATCCATGGATAATAAAAACACTATGACTGAAGATCTAAAAACTGTTCACAAATAGCTGCAAATGTTCACATTGGCTATAGTGGAAGAGTAGCTGACTCTGAAGGACGTAGTGGTTATGTCTACCTTGACTGAGAGACATGGCCTTCAAAGTAGGTTCATGATCTGTACAGGCACCAAATTTGCAAGCATGGCCCAGGTACAAGTGGAAGTGTCCTCTTGATAGGACTTTCATATACCTCACCTCCCTGGCAGGAAAGTGCAGCATCAATATGGCAATATAATGTAAGGCACGCCTGGGCAAGCTGTTTGAAAATCCCAGGGATGAACAGGGAACAGGATTCTGGCTGCTACTGGCCACTCTGGAGGTTCATATGAGCAAATGATCAGTACGAAGCAAAGGCTGTGTTTTGTGCTGGTGCACAACATGCAGCAGTGTCTGCAATAAAGACACAAAGCCAAAATGCCCACTCAGGCTTTCTGTACCTTGCAGAAAGGTAACTCCCAGAGCTGCCATTGTGAAGAAGCCCTGTTTCAGTGACTGCAATGAAGCCTCCAGATTGAGAAGCTTTTTATTCATGGATCTGAAGTCTCACATAATCTCTCTCCTCACCACAAGATGGAACCAACATTATCAGGTCTATTTTGATGGTGACCTGACCTCTTAGTTGCTCTCAGGGAAGCGCATTTGTCATTCTTAGTTTCTGCTATAAATGTGATTTCATAGTCAGGAGTCTCCATGAAGGCATTGCAATCTCCGATCTTGCAGGAAGTGAGTTGCTTTATTGCAATTCTCAGGTAGATCCCTGTATCATCAGTGTCTTCCACTCACAGAGTTTCTGTTCAGACTGCAGTTTTCTTTGAGGAGCACATACTGGATATGGTTACAGTGTCCTCGAATGGTTGTTCCAAGCTGAACTTCTCATTAGTTCTGCAGCAAGGCAAAAGGTAATCTTGCAAGTGAAGTTCTCAGATGTAACCACAGCCTACTCCCTGGGATCACATGGGACACCCATTTGCCCCAATATACCTGATGGCTTAATCAGGAGGTTGGCACACTCAGGCTGTGTGTATAGGAAGGATCAAGGATTGTGGCACTCCAAGTTGCTCCTAAAGCAGGTCTTGATTATTAGTTTAGATGTGAATGTAAAAAGCTGTAGTGAACACAATGGCTGCCCAAGCATGTACTTCCTTGATACCTTCAGTGACGACCACTGAGCATAACTGGTCATATGCTCCCTCTTCCCCAGTCCCTTCATCCTCTTTGGCTACTGAAGCCAACCATGAACTGTTAAGTCCTTCAAAAATCTTCTCAGCCCTTCAGTGGGGTTTCCATGCACTTGGAAGAGCTTGGGTCAGCTGTTCAAGTGACAGCCACTTCTACAGCCTTCTATAGAGCAATGTGCTCTCACCTTTGGCTTGGAGAGTACGTGGAACATGTTACTTTCAGTACATTTCTGAGGATGTAAATCTATATTCCAGACAACAATTCTCAACTTTGAAAAACAGTATCTAATTACTTAACCCTATGACCCATTAATCCTTCTTTATTGTGTTTTGGTTTGGTTTTACTAACTTAGGTGATGGGAAGCCAGTGGAAGAGGTGAATAGCACAGAGAATGTAATGGTTCTTTCCTATGCTGAGCACCACGTAGTGCTCCAATATTCCTGAAAGCTGTAGCTACACCACAGAAGTTCTGATTTGCCAAGAAAATCTGCCTGATACTTGAGACCATTTCAAAGTTACTAAATTGGATCAAGCTTTCTTTAAAAGAAAAAAATCATTTCCATCCAGACAAGTCTCTGCCTGAGCTACCTCTATAAATCAGCTATTTGTGCAACACCTCGGTCACTAGTGAGACTTTCCCATTTGTAGACCTTACAGGCAAAGGTGTGTTGTAAGCCCGGAAGAACAAGGGGAGATTTGTAGGTAAAGTTACAGTCACAAATGCCTCGTTTTCTCCATTTTAAGAGTTGTGCAGTGGAGATGATGTTTACACTGAAAGAAGTCTGCAGTGTTGATTTTACGCTGAAGGAACATTAATACTTCATAACTTTGTCCTGCACTGAACTCACACAGAAATAGCTGAGGATAAACATGCTTTATCCTGAAACTGTCTCTACTAACAGAGCTCCTGCCTGTCACAACCAGTTATCACTGAATCTCTGTGCAGACCCACAGAATAATGTAAAGTGGAAGGGATCTCTGCAGGGCATCAAGTCTGACACCTTGAGAAGACTGCTCAGGATGGTGAAAGTCTTGACACAGTACCTGCTGGAGACACAGAAGGGATTTCCTTTGCTTAAGCTGGGGGCCACAGTTCTCCTTTGTGTTGCTAGTATCTTATCCTTCTGACTAAGCACAGCAAAACATGCTATTTTGATGAGTAAAGAAAGAGGCTTGTGGCATAGCCTCTGATAGGGAGACAAAGTATATGCTCCACTTCTGAATGCCACAGCCATTGCTATACTGTACCTGATCAGCTGTTACATTGCAGAGCTATAGGACTAAGCCATCAGAGCAGCAGTGCCACTGAATGGCTCCATGCAGTCAGTGTGCTAGATTTGCTTCTGTCACCTCTGGAAGCAAATGGCATATTAATACTGGTGTTGCTGCAGCAGCAATTAAGCAGTCTTGATCACTTAATAGGAAAACAAGTGGTCTGCGTACCATGATGAATGTGCTTTGTGCCTCTGCCTGATCAAAATCTGCTGCATGCTAGTACTCCTCCACAGAAACTTTCAAATAGATTTGAACTGTCGATGGCTCAGAAAGAATTAAGATAAGATTTGCCTTTGACCAAGCAGTCTCCCTTTAAGAGGTCTTAAGTCTCCCAGGAAGCCTATCTCCAAAGCTTGAGTATTAATGAGTACATTTAAAGACTTTAAATTGACTGCAGGTTGAAGACCTTTCCACAGAAAACACCTCCTTCCAGAACAGGGAGACATTAGTGTGAGATGCAAAGTTACATTGCTGTAAACAATGAGAAACCTGAATTTCTAACTAAGCTCAATTTGCATACACTAGAGAAGCTTGTAAGACAGACTTTGTTCAGAAAGAAAGGTAAATAGATGGTTTATCAGCCTTACTTTTTATCACTGCATCTGGGCAGGGGTCATCTTCCTATTATTTGCCTCATTCATTCTTACCAATTCTCCTTTGTGATGTGAGCTCTTACTGTCTCTTGGGGAGGAGCTGTCAGCTGCTGTTCATTTGCACAGCATCTTATATAGCAGACTAAACCCCTAAGAGGCCACCAAGATAGGAAATAGTTCATACAGTGATACCAGCCTTCCCAAAGGCTAGCAACTCAGTGCTGGCTATTTGCTTTGGTTGCCCAGAATCAGGTGCTTTGATCCAGCTTTCCACAGTTGGTTGCATTTGCTAAAATTCATTTCATCCTAATGCAGAGATTTTAAAGAGAACATAAGAATCATGCTCTACAGTGCCTCTTGACTTGCTAGTAAGGGAATATAAGGTAAGTACCTTTAATGAGATCCAGGTGTAGACTGTATTAAAGCCAAACAGAAAAAACTGCTCTGAATTCACCAACTTCCATTTTAACAATATGGATACTTCATAAGCAAGCATCAGTAGTAGCCTGGGAAAGCCACTAGAGCTGACCTCACTACTTTTGAATATGTAGCAGCTCATATTTGAGCCTGAGTTTCCCTTATAGTTGATAGGAAGATATAAGCATGTTCAGAGTGCACTGTAATTCACCTACTTGAAATGAAACAAATGACAAGAGAACTCCAATGGGCATCCAATTCTATTCTGCAGCATTGCAGGAAACTGGGTTCTGCAGATGCTCAAGAGCAGACATACCTCAAGACATCCCCCTTTGCACTCTGAGTAAGATGACAATGCTGGGAACATCTAAAAGTAACCCCTAGGCTTCTCTATATCTTAGGAGGGAAGGTTTCACCCTAAAAGGAAGAGATAGATCCTGGATAGGAGACATGATTTTCTCTGTCTTTAGCTGCTAAAAAAGCAAAGGGATGAGCAACATGAAAAGCACAGGGAAATTACTGGAGAAAGGGTTCAATAAACATTCTAAAAACTGTATTACCAGTACCTCAGTACAGTGACACTGATGACAGAGGGAGATGAGGAAAGTGTCTTTTTCCAAACTGATCTCTTTCAAGTCTGCTAAACAGCGAATGGCATGCCCAGAGTTTCTGTGTTACTTCGTTACGGATGTCATGACCGCAAGTGACTGTAAAGCTCATACTATCCCCACGGTGACACTGATGACATCAAATGGTGGCAGAATGAGGCTCTTTGTATTTACAAATTTCCTACACAACTTGCTATTACTGCTCAAACTTAACAGGAATTTATCCTTCTGTGCCCTACAAATTCTGCAGGCAGCTGAAGATGCATTCAAATGAAGTAACATTGCCAGCTTACTGATTCTTCTGCTGCCTATAATTACCACCCCACAGCAGGTACTACATAGCATCTAAAACACATGGAAAGTCTTCCCAGTGAATGTTATTTTCCTTTTCAAACATGATGTAGCTGAATTCGGGCATTCTCTTCTAATTATGGGGTAAAAGGTGTAACACCAGATAGTGTGAGAAGAAAAGAAACATTCTGTAAAACATTCTTTTTTTCTCTCAGGATACTTCTGGTGTATTCTAAGGAGGAATGACATTTGGAGAAGTTATCATTCTTTCTTAAATCAAAACAATTTTCATTGTTATGCCTGGAAATAAATGATCCTCTACTCTTTCAGGAAAGTAACGTGGACTATCAAAACATAGTATGAGTTTCACCTGCCTCCTCAGAAAAGGTTACCAAGTGAACAGCATTTTCTAAGGCTTAGCAGGCAATAGGCCTGCTTATAGAAGGATCACAGACAAGAAGCTTTTAAAAAACAAAAGGGTCTGCACATAGATTCACTCTTCTCTTGTTTGTGGCTTACTGTGCCTCACCATCTTCCACAGGCAAGGCAAAATCACTGCAAATGATGACAAGTCACCCAAGTGACTGGCAGGGAAGTCCACTCGGTCAGACCTGAGCATTGTAGTCAGATCCTGAGGACTGGCCCAGCACAGGGAATGGACGTGGCTGACCCCCACCTCCTTCTCATTGCATCCTGTGTGCATGGGGCTTCCTGTTCCCAGTACAGAGACTATCCCAAGAATAATGATAATTATTTGGTTCTTCAACATACACTTCATTTCCCTTTTCTGAATCACAGTTCAAGTCCCTTTGAGACGTACCCTTGGTATCAGCACAGTAGTCTAACTACAGACAGTCCTAACTTTAAAACAAACTACATCAATACAGTATAATGGATAGGATTCCATTTACATGCCGGATACATATGCAAGTATGTGTGTACTTTGCAAAAAAGCACTGGAAGTTAATTAGCTTTTAAACTTATAGGCATATATTTCTTTATTATTTTTTTCCCCTTCCTAGGAGCTTGTGGCTTTTCAGTGCAGCAGTACCATACACTACTGTATTAACAGCATCAGACTACTTGGATGTGTCCAGAATACTCTGATAAGGCTCCAGTGTTGAACGCATCCTAAGGGTTCTCTCCTCACACCAAATTCTAGGGGAGACAGAGATGCCTCAGCTCTTCAGAGGATCTGTTGTCCCATCGTGCTTTGCAGTATGGCATGGAAGTTTAGTCCTTCAGTTCGCTGGATAAAAGTCAACTCTATGCATAAGTACTGCACACCACCTCAGGTCCTGTTTTAGACCTGAAGTTAGCATATAAGTGGTGCAGAGATCTGACTTTGGTTGCCTGCAGAGGGGTGAATTTCACCTACTAGGAACAGCTACAGCCAGGTTTCTGGATCCATATGACAGTGCTGAGAATTTGCATTGTTTACTGGCTTGGCTGGGGAATGAAGATGCTCACAGGAAATGTTTGACACTTTTGCAGGAATTTGGCTTATTTTGTACTAGAGAACAGATATGCTATACCTGAATTTCTATCTTATTGTACTGGCATCAGAGTAACTAGAAATCACAAAACACTGCATGAAAAAAAAATAATAAAAGAGTAGACTGGACTGTGTACAGATATATTTACATCTACATAAATCTACACAGAGAAACTTCTGTTCACTGGAAATCCTATAAGCCACTGCCTGCAATAGCATCCATCCTAAGAGAATTCTAGAGATGATTCTTAAGAGACTGAAGAGATGGGGTTATGAGGTGAGCCCATCTGAGTCAGCACCTTATCCAGCCATTGCAGTGGTCCATGCAGGTGGATCTCAATCCAGCAGGGTGTGCTTGTAACATCTTGTCGATGATACTCTGCTCCCCAGCCCTATAAAAGCATCAAAGGACCAAAGAGTGAGTTCTTAAACAAAACTGTAAAACTAAAATCACACTTTCAGTGCTGAGTCTAACACAACTACAGATAGTCCATTGCTCAAGCTTCCAGGGATAATTTTCTCTTGAAACTGTGCTCCTTTTTAAGATCATTGTTATCACAGTTATCAGAAACTCTGCATTATTAAATTAAAAATGCTCAGTCACACTTCCAGGTGCTGAGAACAATTTACGTAGAGAGGCCTGTTTCCAAGCTTGGCTGCCTGCAAACAGCCCAAGATGAATGGTTCCTGTTGTTCGCACCCCAGATGCATGCCCAGGAAAGTCTGCCAGACTTGCTGTCTGGCACAGACAGAAAGCAGGCCAAGCCCTGTCATAACACTTTAACAGGAACTGGGAATGATCCTGGGCACTGCTTCATTTATTGGTAGAGAGGCATTCTATGAGTTTGAGATTCTAGAAGCTCTAGTTCTTTATCTGAAACTCTGACAACTGCCATCTAGGTTCCTATGTATGATATCTAACTTATGTATAGATATTTTCTAGAGGTTTTCTATCCTTGAACACATTTGTCCCCCAGGAGCACTCCCTGTGGGAAACCCTGCAATAATTTCTCCAGTTCTTTTGGAGAGATAAGGGACATGGAGCATCTGACAGAAGATGAGGATGTGGTGCTGGCAGGGGGAAAAGAGAACCAGAAGTCCCAGTACCTTGAGTGGGCACAGTGTCTGTTTGTTAAGCAGGTAACACAAGACATCCAAGTCGCAGCCCAAAGTCTCGCAGCTCACTGGCTGTTTCACTGACAGAACTGAACTTGGATTCCCATGGACAATGTGCAAAACATGGTCTCACTGCAGAATGAGGCTCTTCATTTGTGGGCTGCTGATCAGAGAAGCTGAGCTATGGTTATGCTAGTCAGGCAGGATGGTATTCTTGTAATCAAAAAAGGACACAGAGGTATATGAAGATTGATGCCTGCCAAAGGTACCTAAACTGTAGAACACTGAAGAGCTCAGACCTCTGAGGGCTGCTAGAATCTGCTTCTCTAGATGATCAGCTGCAGAACTAGGATCAGCATGAAAACTAGATGCCATAATAAGCCATTTTGATAAAAAAACATTTCCACTTAACTGAGGAAAGAGGGGAAAAAAAGAAGAGTAAGATATGTACACACCAAAGACTACAGAGTACTTTTAAAAAGACAGCATCTTTCTCACTTGCAAAGCATTTATCAGGCTAGAAAGTGCCTATATTTGCAGGCAAACTTAAAGTTCTGGGTATGTTTGTATAAAATGCCACTCTCTAACCAGTGCAGTCAGACTTCTGAGTTTGTGAAGTTTTAAGCACTGAGCTGCAGTGAAGATACACAGCCAGAAGGGCACGTGTCATAAGAGTTGGTTATCTCTGCTGTCTGGCAGGATGGGAAATCTGGAGGAATAGGAATGACAGGCTGCAAGCACAACCCACTTGATTTGGAGGAGCCTGGCAGGGCACACAGGTGGCTGCCATCTCCCTCTGCTGGCAGTTTCCAAACTGCTGCTGCCTCTAGCTGATGACTGGAGCTCTTAGCAGGGCAAATGCCAGGAGAGTAGGAACCTCTGTGCAATCACTGTGGGGCCACAGGCACCCTCCTTCATCCCCAAGGAAGAAACTAACCTGGAGGTAGAGCTCTCTTAACAAGGGAATAAAATGAGAAGGCTTTTCAAAGCTGCAGTGGTGTTTTGTGTAATCATCATGATGAGGATACCTATACCCCCACAGCGGGAACAGAAATGCAACTTTTAGCAGGGGAAATCAAACTGAGGGGTTGTGTTGTTCCTCTCGGTCCTTCCCACCTTCTGTAGGCCCTTTCCAGTCACATCTCAGAGCACTGAGCTGCCTCATATGCAGTAGAGCACAGAAAAGTCTGCTGGCTCATCCCCTTAGCCCCAAAAACTAAGAAAATGTGCTGGGTTCAGACCTCGGTCTGGAGAAATGCTTTCTCTCTACTCTGTGCTTCAGCTGCCTCATATGTGGAGAGGAGACAATACTCATGATCCTGCACTTGCTCAGTGGATGGAAACCGCTGTCTGCTCTCACTGATGACACACTCACATTTGTTTCTGGGTTGAACTCCTCCCAGCTGCTCTATGGGCACACAAAGACTGTGGATGTATCCTACCTGGACTTCAGCAAGGCCTTTGATACCATCCCCCACAGCAAACTCCTGGCCAAGCTGTCAGCCTGCAGCTTGGACAGCAGTGCTCTACACTGGGTTAGGAACTGGCTGGAGGCTGAGCCCAGAGAGTGGTGGTGAATGGTGCCACATCCAGGTGGCAGCCAGTCAGTAGTGTTGTCCCCCAGGGATCAGTGCTGGGCCCTGTCCTGTTCAGTATCTTTACTGATGATCTGGATGAGGGACCTTGAGAGGCTGGACAGATGGGCAGAGTCCAACGGCATGAGATTTAACACAAGTGCCAGGTTCTGCACATTGGCCACAACAACCCCATGCAGTGCTACAGGCGGGGGACAGAGTGGCTGAAGAGCAGCCAGGCAGAAATGGACCTGGAGGTACTGGTTGACAGTAGGCTGAACAAGAGACAGAAGTGTGCCCAGGTGGCCAAGAAGGCCAATGGCATCCTGGCCTGTCTCAGGAACAGTGTGGCCAGCAGAAGCAGGGAAGTCACTGGTTAGGCCACACCTTGAGGTCTTTTCCAACCTGGTTAATTCTATTCTATTCTGTTCTAAGGGTATGAGAGGAGATGAGACCTTCAACATCTGTCCCATGTCTTGACTCCAGTTTCTTGCAAGTCCTTGCAAGTCCCAGTCTGGCAAATTTCTCTTGTCTTGGTCCCTACTCATTCCTACCTCCCAGCTGGTAGCTCAAGCATCAGCAGGTTAAGAGGCAGCCCTTTTCCTCTGCTTGCTCTATGGGCTGCAGGTGACCAGCAGCATCAGAATGCAAATCAGAAGAGAAGCTACAGGGAGCCCAGGAACTCTTGGTATGTGGCTCTGACAGGCAACATGTTCCTTTGTGCAATACATATCTAACACTCAAGGGCAATCCTGTCCCCAGACTGAACACATTGCCCAGCTCATACTTTGAGAGGGAAATAATTTAAGACAACTGAGTACAGGAAAGAGTTTTTACAGGCCAGGAAGGAAGAACTTTGATGAAATTTGCATAGCCATTTTCTAAAGGTCATGGGAAAGGGTTCAAAATAAGTCTTTGCACTGGCCTTCTGGTGCCTGAGGCATTATAGTGGCTGCTACTGTTTCAACAAAGCAAGGTGATAATATGGCAGCAGCATTATTTAGTGCATCAACACAACCATTTCTGCTGCCATGCTAAGCATGGAGGTTGAGAACACATCAAAGAGACTGCCCGTGAGTTGCTGAGATAATGAAAATATTATGTAACTGGGTACACTGCATCTACAAATAACATGGCTATTCAAGTCTTCCATTAAAGGAAAAGCTGTTGGATTTCTTGTTTGCTTCTTTGTGAACAAGATGCCAGTTCCTTCTCAAGAACAAAGCAACAGTGTGGTCATGGGCAGGTCACGGGCAGGGAGATTCTGTCTTGGACAAAGTTACAGGGTATTCTTTATACTCTTAGAGAGTTAAGGAGATGAGTCCCCAAACTGGGGGCAGGAGTTGATCTGCTGGAGGGTAGAGAGGCTATGCAGAGGGACCTCGACAGGCTGGACAGATGGGCAGAGTCCAGCGGCATGAGATTTAACACATCCAAGTGCCGGGTTCTGCACATTGGACACAACAACCCCAGGCAGTGCTACAGGCTGGGGTCAGAGTGGCTGGAGGGCAGCCAGGCAGAGAGGGACCTGGGGGTACTGGTCGATGGCAGGCTGACCATGAGCCTGCAGTGTGCCCAGGCAGCCAAGAGGGCCAATGGCATCCTGGCCTGCATCAGGAACAGTGTGGCCAGCAGGAGCAGGGAGGTCATTCTGCCCCTGTACACTGCACTGGTTAGACCACACCTCGAGTACTGTGTCCAGTTCTGGGCCCCTCCGTTTAGGAAGGATGTTGACTTGCTGGAACGAGTCCAGAGAAGAGCAACAAAGTTGGTGAGGGGTTTGGAACACAAGCCCTATGAGGAAAGACTGAGGGAGCTGGGGTTGCTCAGCCTGGAGAAGAGGAGACTCAGGGGTGACCTTATCACTCTCTACAACTACCTGAAGGGAGGTTGTAGACAGGCTGATGATGGTCTCTTCTCCCAGGCAGCCAGTACCAGAACAAGAGGACACAGTCTCAGGCTGCACCAGGGGAGGTTCAGGTTGGATATTAGGAAGAAGTTCTATACAGAGAGAGTGATTGCCCATTGGAATGGGCTGCCCAGGGAGATGGTGGAGTCACCGTCATTGGAGGTGTTCAGGAGGAGACTTGATGGGGTGCTTGGTGCCATGGGTTAGCTGTTTGGGTGGGTTGGATTTGTTGATGGGTTGGACGCGATGATCTTGAAGGTCTCTTCCGACCTGGTTTGGTTTATTCTAAAAATAAAGGTTTTATTCTAAGGATGGCTGGAAAGAGTCTAAAGCAGAAAGCTGCATAGGACTCAACTCATCTGCTTTGCAGAACATAGGGGAACTGAGCTTGAACTTCAAGAAGCTTGGTAGTATCTTAGATATGAATTCTATCAACTTGATTCAGTCATTTGTACAGAATCAAATTTGCAAGACAAAGGGATATACTAAAGTCACTTCTTATGGTACCTAGCAGGACCAACTGACTACCAATAGTACAACTTCTCTAGTCCATGGGCTGAAGAATGTTGGTACTCTCCCCAGCAGCACTACAGGAAGTCAATCTAGCACATCTGTAAGCAGTTTTGAAACACTCACCATTCTCTGGGGTTTAGAGGCCACAATAAGCACCTAAGTAAATCCTAAGTGCTAAGAGGACTCAAGAGACCTCATTTTTTACCAGCACCAGAACAAGAGGACACAGTCTCAAGCTGCACCAGGGGAAGTTTAGGCTCGAGGTGAGGAGAAAGTTCTTCACAGAGAGAGTTGTTAGCCATTGGAATGGGCTGCCCAGGGAGGTGGTGGAGTCACCATCCCTGGAGGTGCTGAAGATGGGATTGGGCATGGCACTTGGTGCCATGGTTTAGTAGTCATGAGGCCTTGGGTGACAGGTTGGACTTGATGATCTTTGAGGTCTCTTCCAACCTTATTGATTCTACAATTCTATGATTTTGGTGAGAAGGCCATTCAGAAGATTTAAGAAAATTTCCCAGGCTGATACTTCACAAACAGATCAGTCAGACTTCAAAGCTCAGTTATGAAAGACATGGAAACAGAAATGGCTTTGGTGACTGCCTCTCTCTTCCAAATAACAGGAGAAGGTCATATGCTCTTTTGAGTTTTGTATTCTGCCTGCTCTTTAGGTCATGTGGCTGGCTAGAGTGAATGCCATCATGTCTTTCCAAGGATCACAAATGTGGAAAACAACAATAATTCACAGCAGGCTCAATGGGGGATGAAAGAGGACCCAGTATTCCTTGATTGGGACTATATATACACCAGTCTATAGTAGTGGTGAGACTGTAAATTAGTCTGAAGACATAAGGACATTATTTTCAGATCTATGGGTCTACTAAGCTCTACTGCAAAGCAATAATGATAGGAGATATTACAACTACCAAAGATATGTGCTACAATGTTCACATGTTAGCAAGTCCCTCTAAGTTGAGCTCTTTGCAATCACCATGCAATCTCTGCTTATTTTGCTCACAAAGCCTACAGAATACATTTTTGGAATCCAAGAATTTCCATGTTGACCACCATAGGTAGTGATTTTAAACATGTAAAAATTTAAGGCAATACTGGAAAACATGCAATCCAAATTGTGGTTTGCAAGTGTTGTGTCTAAACCACCACTTGGGAAGGATTTGATGGAGTCCAGTTTTGCACCAAAGCTACCACACCATGGGATTTGCCTTTTCAGGAAATGCAAGAGAAAACAAAGAATCCTTACTTTAACAAAGCTCATTCGAATAGTACACATCTTGGTCAGCTCATACACCACTTCAAAACCATGATTGACTGACTGGGCAAGCAGCTGGGCAAAGAGCTGGTTGTTGAAGATCTTGAGGCTGCAGCCACTGGGGATCTTGCAGACAGTGGCTGGGTGGAAACCGTGCTGGTAGTTACAGTTGCGGCTTTGCACAAAAATACTGCTGTCACTGACACATTCAGCATAAACTTCCCCACCAACATAGTAAAGATGAACACCTTGACAAAGAAAACAATAACATGGATTATTTCTCCGTTGTTCACAACACATTTTGTACCAGTGATTCTTTATCTATTGCTTTGGTGTGGGCATACAAGCCCAGGATCACTCCACTGCATTTCCAAAGACAGTAAACTCTGTGTGTATCTGTACAATGGAAAAAGAAATTGTCATAAACACTGTTTCAGGGT
Source organism: Melanerpes formicivorus (assembly GCF_026170545.1). Taxonomy (NCBI): domain Eukaryota; kingdom Metazoa; phylum Chordata; class Aves; order Piciformes; family Picidae; genus Melanerpes; species Melanerpes formicivorus. The sequence continues at coordinate 49,348,132 of NW_027142353.1, read as the reverse complement.
ACTTCTCTAGGAGAAAAAGTCTTGGCACATGGTGTTTTTCTCTGTGTGGGCTTTTTTACTTTTTTAACCCAACAATATAGTACTTTAAGACAAAGCACACATAAGTACCAAATGTATGTCAACCATATACAAAACATAGATCAAAACCGTCAAAGAACTGACAAATCTGCTGTGCATTACAAATCTATATGTATTTTCATAGTTGAGCATGTGGATGCCAACCAAGATCCACTTTACTGCATGCTGGTTTTTTTTTTACTAAAGGATCCTATCATCTCATACTATCATCTCATGCAATTAAAACACAGCATGGTCTGTTCTTAGCTCTTCTGTATTTTGCTTTATCCACCACATCAGAACCATGTTATTTGTATCTACACAATATGACTTACTCATCAGATCCTGTTCAAAGCAAACTTTAGCAAGGGAATTACTGATTTCCTTCTGGAATTTTTGGTGCCCAAGTGACTTACCAACACTAGCTCTGAAATTTTTACAGTGTCTTGAGAAAACAGGAGTATTTCTATCCATTCAAAGACTCTGGTCCCCTCAGGACATCTGCTTGCATGAAAATATACCTAAATCGGTGGAATAACATATCTTAGCCCAATTCAGCAAACTTAAAGTAAGGAATCTTGTGTGAATCTTGAATCTAATTGTGTAACTGCCTTCTCTAGTTGATTGAACACGAGAGGCAATGTGACCAGATGACTCTCTCCATTTGCTATGGAGTGCAAGCTCACGGCATGCTTAAACTGAAGGAAATCTGTGAAGGTGTGAAAAGGCTCTCATTCCCTGCCCCTACTGCTTCTTCCCACACCTGATTTCACGTTGGCAGAAATGGCTGGAGATACAGCCAGACTGGGGAACTGAACCAGGTAATAAACTTTAAAACAAATGGAACAAATCAATATGCATTTGCAGTGAGACCTTCCTCAGTGCAAGTGTTGCAGTGAGGACCCAGACTGCTTAAATACGAGTGTGAAACCACAACCTGAAGGGGGCCAAGTCATCCTGTGAAGATGCCTCAACATTCACCTTTCCCATGGCTAGATTAGGTGAGATGAACCCCTCCCATGGCCAGAAGAGGTGGAAGGACTCAGTTCTTTGTTCTCATAAAAACCACTACTAAATAAAAACAAAATCCTCCTCTCTGCTCCAGGGTACATCATTCAAACTCTTGCATACAAATATTTGTTCACAGTCTCAGTGGATTGCCTATAAAGCCAGTGACAACTGTGCTTTAATAATTCTGTTGCAATTAGTTTTATTCCTCTTGTCTTTCATATGAAAAAGACTGCTTACATATTCCCAGTCTGTTCATCACTCTGTGGTCATGACAGCAAGGGGCAGTAGCACATCCTTAGGACAAAACAGCCTCTAAATAGAAGTGGGAAAAACTTGGGGAAAAGCAGGTTGAGTGGGAAAGGAATCTGGGAAAAACGCTCTCCCATAGACTTCCCACAGGGTGACTCAGACAGGAACCTTAAAGTCTGTCTTCAAATCATCACTTGACTTTTACTAAATTCTATGTACCCACGAGATCTCAAATTAGATGTGAGTGGCAGGGGGTGTGGCTCAAAGTACATGCTCGTATTGCACTGGGAACACAAGTGAGATGACAGCTCCATTAGACCAGTCATCAGCTCCAGCTCAACCACACCAGACATTATGAGGTGTTGCACACTGGGAGTGCCATTATTTGACCTATGTCTCCTTTCCCTTCTGCAGATGATGGATAAAATGGAAGGGCTGAAAACAAAAGGGTCCCGGCAGACCTTGATGCAGTCCGTACAACTTTCTGAAATAAACAGATAGAGTAAGAATAAAGGGTAGGGACAGAAGGACAAAACAGTTTCACCACATTCCAAATCTACAGGTGCAGCCACTAATTAAGAGTGACCACACTTATGGGGGCTAAGTTGCAAAACTCCAAACCCTTGGATTTTGAGTATATTGAGTTACTCAGTTTATGAAAAAAAACTAATGCTTTCAGAGGCATTGCCCAAACTGTGCACTGTAATAACAAAAGCACCAAAGCCACTTCTGAAAGGAGAGGCTACAATTTGCTTTTTCCTTCTGGACATTAAAAAGTAATAAATACAGCAGTAATGAAATGTCAGTGTGTAATTCCATTCTTCTGGTATTTGTTCAACAGAGACAAGCGCCCTTAAGGAAGCCAAGCAGCTGAACGCATATTTGTACAAGACCAAACCAAGGGTCCATATGTTTCAGTGGGATTTCATTGCTCTCTGCAGAAACTGGAAATTCAGCAGTCTCCAGGCATCCATATCTTTTTGACAAAGTCCCCTTTTTGTCCTTGAAGTCTGACTGCTGAAACAGGTCCAATTGCTAGTAGATGTCGCATTGTGTTCTGGATTGTTTTTAGCTTTGATGTGGTATTTCCTGGAAACCATTTCATGCTGATACGCTAGATGACAATTCAATCACATATCCTTATCCTACACAGCTAATCTTGTTTACTCACTCTTTTTTCTTCCCTGTTAACATGTGACAATTGTATCCATTTCAGTAGCTTTCATCTGTCCAGCATGCCTTTGAACTACACACTTTTGGAAGAGCTCCGTGCCCTTCTGCAGGCCTGTACTGGTGCCACTTCTACTACACTTGAACATGTTGTTTTAAAGATTTGCATAAACAGGGAAGAGCAGTAAAATTAAGGCTCTCTGATATACTAAACTCCTCTCTGGGCAACCTGCTCCCTTCCCTTAGGCAGATTCCTAGTGTAAGACTTTAAAGGACTTCTAAGCAATGAAGACAGATCTTCATACTTGAATGGATGAGGACCATTAACATTTACCTCATTTTATTTCCATTCTGTATCTTCCTTTTTTGGGGGCAAAAAATCACAGGATGTAACATCCTCAGATGACAGCTCTGGGATCTTTCGTTATTCTTCTGTTAAGGCCATGCTCAGCTTTGATCTACACTCCTCTGACACCTTATGATGACAGAGAGGCTTTGCTCTACTTTTTAAGTAAGTTAGAACTAGATGTACAACACATTTGCACCCCTCAAAACAAAGTATTATGACAAGACACCTGAAGCATCACACTGATTTCACACAGTGCATCTGCAACACCAGCACTTTCCCTTCCAGAGAAAAGTACAAGAGATAAGTACAACATCGCCTGTGCCAGCCTCAGGTTCACTGTTGTTTATAAAAACTATGTCACATTTGTCTCAGAGCTTCCTCATATTCAGTCATTCAACACTACCCTATCAAGAGTCAATTAAAATACTGCTCTAGGCCTGGGAAATGAGATGAAGTTGACAAGATAATAGTAGTGAAACAATTAAGAGTTAATTAGCCCAGTGGGAAATCCATTCCCAAGCAGCTACTGGTGAGAGGCTGGGTTGGCAGGATAATGAGTCTAGACTGGATATACCAGAACAAGCAAAGCTTCATCTGCACAGAGAAGTGGCCAGTACAGGCTCTGACTCACTGGCACAAACAACAGTAAATTCTGGAACAGTATCAGGCCCAACACTGCCCCACTAAGCTTGGATGGAGTGTTTGCGGCCACATATGTCCAGGTGCGGTCCCCTCATACTTGTCACCAGTAGCGTATGATCCTGCACACAGAGCAGGTATATATTCCAGAAGTGAAGTATACAAGAACTGCTGGAGGGAGAATCCAAGACTTAATTTTTCTGGCAAGAAGCTGACAAGGCAGGGAATCAGACTTGTAGGAGGGAAAAGCTACAAAAGCAACTCTGGGGTAGAGTTCTTCAGCCAAGTAACTCAACTACTAAGTGTTTCATCCATCTCCCTTTGTTATTTGGTGGGAGGAGAACCAGCCCTGAGGCACCAGCAATTATCCTTTTAGTGGCATTTCAGTGGCAATATTCCCAGCTGCCAGAAGCTCTAATAAATAAAATGAAAATACATACTGCTAAATTAGAGCACACAACTATAAACATCATTTTTCTCTTCACTGGCCAAGAAAATAGCTTTTGTAAGGAGCTACTCTGTTGATTGTTATCCAGTCAGAAAAGAATCAAATGCTTTTCTTGTATTTCAGAAGTAATCTCTGAGCTTTGGTTTTAAGATAAGCACATCTGACAAATCAGCTGGTTTGTTAATGCAGTGCATGGTTCTTTCAAGAGCTGAGTATTCCCAAGGAAAAGAGATTTCCTCTTACCTTTTCCTATGTGTCTCCTGGTGTTTTCTATAGTAGAGTTGCGGTTTACATTTGAGAGCAGTCCCAGGCAGAACCTGTTTTTGTTATTTGAGGGATCTGTAAATCCATCTATAAGAATACTTCGTGAGGAAGCCTGGAAAGTCTCCCCTACCCGGTTATTGAGTTCATAGTAGGCAACTGAGCACCAGTGTTGGGGTTCCTCATAGCAAACAGGCCGAAAGTCTGGAGAAAACAGAATTAATCAGCTGTTCAGGTCTCAGTAACATATTTTAAACAATCCTTTTCTGTTCTCTTTCCTTCCCTCCCTCCTATTCATAAACCCCTGGCTTTTCATGTAAACAGTCACTTATGCTATGCTTTATCCCAATAGCAGCTTCTGTTTCTTCTTAACTTTATGACTGAAGCTTCAAACATGCAAAGCACTAGTACGCCAGCTTAACTCTAAGTCTCTGAGGAGTCCCACTTGTTCTTTTAAGTGATAACTCCACTGCATTAAATTAAGCACATGCTGACATTGCTTACTGAACCAGGGCCCAATCTGTGCACTGAAAATAGTAAGGGATACATCTCCTCTGCACACTAGCAGGAGCTCGGGATGACAGATGGGCTCAAAGGAAGCCAAAACTAAGCCAAGCCTTCAGCCTAATACCAAACTCTGAAGTTCAGAAGTAATCAATTACTCCCCTCAATTTTTTGCATGCTTTGGGGTTTTCCACTTCCATGTGGGACTATAAGTAGAAATGTCAGCAAGGTCATTCCTTCTGGACGTACCCCTGCCAGGTTTTCTAACTCAGAGACAGGGAAAGACTTAAAAGTGTAACAGAATCTCTAAGCCTCATTTGTCCTACAGGAATTAGTAAGAAACCTTACCCTGCCTCCTCACCACAGGCATGTGAGCCCCTCTGTCCCCAGAACACCTCTGTGCATAACCTCTAATAAATTTCCAACTAATATTCACTAGGGTAGTGATCAGGAATGGTAAACCATGATAAAGAGATTGAAGTATCTTGGCAATGTATTTAAAAATAACTAGTTATTATCTGGCCATTCTGTGTGCTCATCCATAATTAGTACTATCACCCTCATCTCCCTTCTGCTCCAGTTCTGAGATACACACATCCCTCGTTGTTTCAGAAAGCTGGCATTATTTTTTTAATGTGCAGACCTGTACAAGTGTTTAGTCTATAAAGGACATTTGTTTAGGATTACAATATGCTGAACTAAAAGGCTTCTGCCGTATCAGGAATCCAAAGCAAAAACCATCAGAAGAACTCAATTTCCTTTTGCTGCTCTGCAGCAATGGGCTTTGAATGATGGAGGCATCACCAGACACTACTAGTCTGGAGGTAGCTGGAGAGGTCATAAGTGGCTTTGAGTGGAGCAAGGAGAATCCCAGACCCTTGTACTCTGACCATACATGCCTTCTCCCACTAAAGCATTCTTACGTGAGGTCAAAGAGCTTGGCCTTCTGCAAAAATTTCTTTATACTTCTCTAAGATGTATCCTTTTCTCTTCTAGCCAGTCACTGAAGTAACATGAATACAAAGATGGAACAAAGGTCCCAACCACAAGGCTTTAAACTCAGAACTGAAGGTGATAAAGAACTACCTGTTGATAGTGCTCTTGTGTGTTATATTGCCTCACTATGCTTAATTTGATATCTTTGCCTTTACAACATCGATAACAGCGTTTGCTTTCATTAACAGCTTTCTACGTGTAGTAGTCCATGACTGCAAATAATGCTTAAACTCTGCAACTTCACAGATAATTCACTGAATTCAAGTCAACCTATTACACTAGCTAGTGGATGGATTACACAGCCTTACTGCAAAGCTCTCTGAAACCTATTATTACAGATCACTGAACCTTCTTGTTGAAGTAAGTCTTTTGCTTAACAAGGTGTGGTTTTTTTTTAAGAATAGTACAAATGGTTATTTACTTTCAGCTTCTCCATCGGCAGATTTACCTCCATTGGGCACAGACAGCACTAGTTGACTTTCAGCTATTGCATCCATGGACCGCCCATTGTGGGTTCCTGGAGGTTCTCTTGTGTGGTAAGGCGGGGGTGGGGTTTCCACTATTTGAAAGAAGGAAAAGAGAAACGAGATTTACCAATCAATGCACTGGTAAACTCTCCCCAGCTTTTTGTGATGGACACTTCTTCAGCATCATTTAGCTAGAGAAGGGCTGGGAAAAAAAGCATGGATCTGAACCTGACATCCCTTATGTCTTCAGATTAAGACCATTACATGTTCAGGGAGGATGGGAAGGAAGGATGGGTTGTCATATCAGACAAACTAGACTTGAAAGAGGGACAGTCACAACAGTGCCCCAGGTCAGTGTCCGGTAAAGCGCTCTGTTAACACCGGCTGTTACCCTAACAAAATAACAATTTGATCCCTCTATTTCAGACTTCTCTTGCAAATTTAAAACTTCTCCCCAGGCTATAAAAAAATACAGCCTTTAGACTCAAAAATCAGACTTGGTCATATTTGTCCTGCCCTGTCCTGGTTTGTTTTATTTATTGCACAGTAAGCTAGAAAACAGGTGACAATAGTGGAGATTCTCCAGAAAGATGGGAGGCTATAAAAAGCCAAAGAAAAAGGGAATTCATATTAGAAAACATTTAAATTCATTGCATAAGCACTGAAAGCATATAATTTTATTCATCTGAATAGAAAGTCAGTTTGTGTGCATGTTAGAGCCATACACAAGCTTGCAGGACTAAAGGTCCAGGATGACATTTCCTTTTGTGCCTGGAATTTCACAGTATTTCACAGTATAACTTAGGTTGGAAAGGACCTCGAAGATCATCGAGTCCAACCTATCAACACAGACCCCATGACTAGACCATGGCACCAAGTGCCACGTCCAATCTCCTCTTGAACGCCTCCAGGGTCGATGACTCAACCACCTCCCTGGGCAACCCGTTCCAATGCCGAATGACTCGCTGGGTGAAGAACTTCCTCCTCACCTCGAGTCTAAACCTCCCCTGACGCAGCTTGAGACTGTGTCCCCTTGTTCTGGTGCTGTTGGCTAGTCCTCAAAACAGAGCAACTTCACCGAGAGTGAGCAAACAGAGTGTCTCATAACACAAGCACTGAATATTCCAAGTAAGTACTGCATAGAGATGTTATTCTATTTAAGCATTGCTCAAGGTTTGGGCATTTCACACGCTACATAACATAACATAACCCTCCCACATAAAATGCAACAAGTTAGAATACTAAAACAAAATCAAGTAAGAATGGAAGAGAATACAAGTCACAAAAAGTAATATAACACGGTTATATGGGTATTTTTGATGTCTCCATCTAAGCTAGTCACCCACTAAAGAAAAATAGGAACCTGCAGCCATGGTGTGTCTCTGCTACTTTAGACATGTACCTTCAAGATGCAATGAATCTTGCTCTAGGAGTGTCCATTTCTCTCCATGAACTAGAGAGTATATACAAATGTGTGAGAGGTAGAAATTTGCATTGTTGACATCTATATTTGGTGACACCAATCCCACCCAAGGTTCTTGATGTAACTCGTTTGCTTTAGATAGTCTTCCGCCCCTGATTGTTACACAGGCAAATTATGCTTATCAGCATGATGTACACTGTGATATACTGAAGCTCAGGTTAAGCCACATCCATTTTTAAGTAGGTTTGCAAGGTCCCAAGTTCAGTTAAATGCATGAGTAAGAGCCATTGCATAGTTGGAATGGGCCTGATTTACCTGTTGGGACCAGCACCACCGAATTGACTTTGGTTACACAGCAGTGAAAGAAGAAGATGGAAGAGGACAAACAAGTCCTACTACTTGCTGAAATGTTTGAGTGTTGCTAAATACAATTTAATCCAAAGTGCAGATCTACAGGAGAAATGAATGAAGGTCCATTCAATGAATGCAAGGGGAAAGAAAAACATCACACTGTTGGAAGTGTCCACTGTAAGAGGAAGTTCAAATACAACAAATACCATGTAAAAATAAACACCTTTCTTGCACTTAAACTCGAAAAAGGTGTATCATTAAGGATATGAATTTAAATTCTTTGTAGTTGAAACACTGAAGCATTACATTACAGGATTTGGCCAGAAATTAATCTTTGAGAAAAAGCTGAGGTCATTGAAACTATTTGAACCAAGTGCAGAAGTGATTCTGAAGCATGTTTTGCTATTACAGCTAGCTCTCAGCTACGTTGCACAACATCTTCTTGGTATATTTGACAGCAAAAGTATAGTTAAATTCTCAGGTAATTAGAGGAGTACTAAACAGGTTTGCAAAGAAAACAATCTGAGTGACATAACCCTGCTGACCTCAGAACCGCAGAGCTGATGAAACATGTTCCGAAGTCACAGGAATTTGCCTAGTGGCTTCACCAAATTTGGGGACAGCTTGTTAAACACCTTAATTTCCTGAAATTCATAGTGTCAGTGGGATCACCATACATTTAAGAAATATTTCTGTGTACCAATTTCCACATTTTATCCTGTCTCTCTTAATGGAGTTACTAAAGGTCCCTACCCTGGCCATCTGTATTAGAGGTGCCTAAACACAGATGCAGTAAGTGTTTTGTTCTGTGGATTATATCAGAAACTTGGATGGGCAGCTTCAGGCAGAAGGTAGCCTGGCAGACTTGCCCCACTCAACTTTTCCCTTACAGTAATCACAAAATGTCACATGGGCAATTCCAGGAGTGGGAGGAGGCGTGATCTACAGGAGGATGTCACTGCCCTTGCAGGAGGGCTGAAATTAGATGATCTTTAAGGTCTATTCCAAGCCAACCATTCTATGATTCTGTAATTCTGTGATTCTATGGCTACAAGTCTTAGTCCCTTGAGCATCCAGCTGGGAGACAGCACTAAGAAAGGGTCACAAGAAATCACGTTCCAGATCCATCCTGTACCACAGTTCAGTCTGTAACTACAACCTGTGGTGAGCACATAGAACTGACACCTGACCCCAGGCCATGGCCAAGAACCTCAATTGCCTCAGCTGGGATGAGAGCTCATTCAGAATCACAGAATCAACCAGGTTGAAAAAGACCTCACTGATCATCAAGTCCAACCTATTATCTAATACCTAACACCTCATGACAACTAAACCATGGCTTCAAATGCCACATCCAATCCTTTTTTGGACATCTCCAGGGACAGTGACTCCACCACCTCCCTGGGCAGCACATTCCAATGGCCAATTACTCTTTCTGTGAAGAACTTTCTCCTCAACTCAGGCCTAACCTTTCCCTGGCACAGCTTGAGACTGTGTCCTCCTGTTCTGCCACTGGTTGCTTGGAAGAAGAGACCAACCCCCACTTGTTTACTGCCTCCTTTCAGAAAGTTGTAGAGAGCAATAAGGTCTCCCCTGAGCCTCCTCTTCTCCAGGCTAAACAAGTCCAGCTCCCTCAGCCTCTCCTCACAGGGCTTGTGCTCGAGACCTCTCAATTCTTACTCATCTGAAAGCTCATTCTTACCTGTGAGCTGATAGGGACTTCCTGGTCCGGAAGAGCTTCCTGGTGAGTTGGGATAGCTGATGCTGTTAGGTGACTGGGAAAACATGTGGCTGGGTGATGATGAAAAAGGGGTGCATGGAGGATGCTGAAAAGAATCAGGATAGGTAGCATTGTGTGGCATCAGAGGCTCACTGTGTAGAGAAGTGTTTCGAAACTTGGCAAGGAGGCTGAGGTGAGGGTTAAACTCACTGTGTCTTGGAACAAGTACAGGAGGTAGGACTGAAAATAAAAACAAGAACAGGAAAAAAATGGTTAAAACTGTACTCTTGAAAGTATATCTCCTTATAAGTTAAAGAGAGGCGTATTCCACACTGCCCAAATTTTGCTGTCTATATACAAGGCACTGAAGGGTAACAGAACTTTTCCAAAAACAAGCATCAAAAGCTCATCCTACCATTTCCTTTTTCCATATTTGCAGCCAGTTACAGCAATTCTATATGTAAAATATAGACTCCATCCTGATGAGGAAGGTACAATAAAATGCATGGGTATGACGTGCACCCAGTCCTTTTATAGAAATGCAAGTGGCACATTTCTTCCTCTCAAAATTACCTATTCCCTCCTTCCTGAAAGACTGAACATGTCAAGTGTTTGCTAAACACTATCACCAGGATTTGCCAAAACCACAGCCAAGTTTAATTACAAGGAACACACTCCACAACACACTGCATATTTTATTGCCAGCGTTCTCAGATGGGCAAAAAGAAGCACAGATCTGAAGCTAGACACCAGATTTAAAAGGTTTTTCAGGTATCTGAAAATGCTGCCAGCCAGACAGGGGAATCTTTAAAAGGAAATGTAAATGGCAATTCAAATATTGGCACAATATTAATTTGGCTCTTGCAATACAATTAGAAAAGACCTAGCAAGAAGAGGCAAATGTCAATGGTTGGGAGTTAAGACGTTAATAAAACCTGAAACTAAATTCAGAAAACTGAAACTGGTCTCATAGAAGATACTGCCTCTCTTCACAAACTCTTATCACTTGTATCTCATACTTTCAGTGCTGTTAACAGCACTGCTGTATTGCGAAATCTGAAGTTGGCACAAATTACTTTGGATCCTGATGTGTCAGGATCGAGAACAGAACTGGAGCCAGAATACTTTAGAAAACCCCAACCAGTGACTTATTTATGAAGATACAGTCCCTTGGCTGGACCACAAAGAGGCTTGCTAAATCTTTCTGCATATGAGAGCTCAACTAGAGGCTTTAGTTGGATTCCCCACAGTAGATGGGGGGAGGACAGCACCTACAATGATTAATTCAGGTACCCCAAAATTTATTAGTTAGTAGCTCAAATAGTGCCAGATCATAGAATAGAATTCATAGAATCAATAAGGTTGGAAGAGACCTCATAGATCATCAAGTCCAACCTGTCACCCAAAACCTAATGACTACTAAACCTTGGCACCAAATGCCACATCCAATCCCCTTTTGAACACCTCCAGGGACGGTGACTCCACCACCTCCCTGGGCAGCCCATTCCAACGGCTAACAACTCTCAATGCAAAGAATTATCTTAGTTAAGCCCTCAAACACAATTAGAGGGAATGAATCCCCAGCTGCTATTGCATGGATCTAAAAGCCACCAGAGAAGAGGCATGCATGAGCATGTGTGACATGCGTGAATTGTCCCAACACTGGGAACAATTCAGCAGGCTTGTATTGATTGACCAAGCATTCAGAGTTTCTCTGACCTAAAACCTAGCAGCATGTAACCTTTCAGTCCATCCTCACTAGTTTAGGGAAACAAATAGCAATGTGCTTAATGAGAAGAGACTGTAGGAACACTCTCCTAGGAATGTATTCTCATTGCACATTGATTGCTCAGAGAACTGGGGCAGTTTAAGGGGAAGGAGGAACACAAGCATCTAGTACCAATAGCATGTTTATAGCTTCTTGCCTGATGTAGCACTACACTGCAGCTGGGGCAGGGTTAAATCATGCTCCTGCCCACTGACATATACCATTTGGGAACTTAACCAATCACTCATGAACTGAAGAACTGAGCCCTAAAAACTTTTAAAAGATTGGTTTGATGGCAGGAGGTTCACTGAGAAAGTAATTTCCTTACCAGCCTGGAAACACAAGGCCCTGGGATACCTTTTAAAAGACTGTGTAGGCGAGTCTGTGGCACAATGCATTTCTAATGAGCTTCTGGCCAGAGGCTAGCCTACATTCTGCCCCCTCTCCGCTGCAGTGGGAGGGACAAGGTTGCCCACCAGCCCCTCTGCTGCAGCTAATCAACTAACCTCGCTACGAAGGACACAGTCTATTTTTCACGTGTGCAGCACCCACTAACACCCAGTTCAAAGCACCCGCGCCTAGCAGCGTAACATTTCCAGTTCAAGCCTCTGACATATTGTAATACTCTCTGTATAGAGTTAAGCAACCGGCAGCGTCCTGTCGAGTCGCCGCCTGGTGGACAAGCGGCGGAATTGCACCCTTCGTGTTCTTGTAATGCAAATTAACTCTGTAAATATTCTGATTGGGTCCAAATTGAAATACTAAACCACTTATGGGATGTATTTCACAATCGTGCCCTAGAATCTGTATATAAAATAATGATTCATAGGTTATTAATAATTGTAATTATTAATAACATTGTTTATATAATTCATCTTTCATACTCATAAATTAATAACCTCTTCATCACACTCCTGTGAGAAGCTCCAGACTGAGCTGCTGCTGCCTCTGGAGTTTTCCTCTGCTGCTCCATGAACCAGGTCTGATGCTGCTCAGCCAGCTCTGACCAGCAGCCTTAGGAAGCAGGCAACTGGTGATCCCTTGGTACTCAGCAGAGATTCTGAGCTATGGACAGCTGTGCTACAGCTGTGTCATACAGCTCTGGAGAGGTGGCATCTCATTGTGGGTACCACTGTGAAGGAAGCAGCTTTCTGCAGCCTTGCGAGAGCTCAACACAACGTCTGTATATGAAAGCTGAGAATCTGAATGTGTGAACAGAACTTGCCAGGGAAAGCCTTTGACTCGCCCTGAGTGAGTCAGCAAGAGGAATTTTCAAGCCTTGAACTCCTTCCCAGCTCTGACCAAAGTATTCTTATTTTTTTGCTCTGCTGTACAGCTTTTGCCACCTCACTCAGTATTTCCACTGACTGCACTGCGGCTGCCTAGAGGGCTAAAGCTCCTGTGGTGATGAGGAATTCAGCTATTTTCTTGTCTGTGGCTAAAAATTCCCCATAGGGCCTTGTTCTCCTTGTTCTTCACTCTCCAGGGCTCAACCACCCTGAAGGAAATGTGACCAGAGGCATGAAACTAAGTAACTGAGAGCATGGGGACCTACCTGTCTTCATTATTTACTTGCATTGTCTCACTCAGTGGAATTCTTTTCTCCTACCTGCTGTTCTCCACTGAGAGCAAGAGAGGATTGCTCCTTCTATGCATGTCCAAGTGCTGATGATCTTTGTTCAGCTGAAAACAAATATAGTCATGCTCCGAGTCCTGCCACTGCCTTTCCTGCACTAGGCTTTCTCCTGTTCCCCTTATCGGCAACAGTTCTTCCTTGAAACGTGGCCATGCCCATAGCCTGTGACTTCAGGTGCTACAGCAAGCAAACCACCTGCCTTGCAGTTTAATTCCAGGTACACCATCCACACTGCAATTTCTCATACATCAGTCAACCTCTGCAGAGTTTACTACCTTTGGAGAACTACCCTCTGGTGAGATCCACTTGCTCCCTATGACCATGGCCACTCACAAACACCAGACTCACAGCCAACAGCAAGATCATCAAGTGGTCTTTCAAGGGGGAGGCTACCATCTCTTAGTCCCATTCGTGCTTGACAATCAGTTAGTGTAAGTCAAAAGTTCACTTAGGCTTCTGCTGTCTGCAGCGATGGTGCACACTAGAGTATCCAATATCCTCACATTAATGATTTCATATAAAAATAACAGAGTATGTATTTAAGCAGCTTCTGTACTTTTCTGAAATGACAGCTTCTCCTGACAATAAACCATTCAGAATTCTCACCAGCTCTTTGAAGGAGAACAAAGTGGGAAGTAGAGCCTAAATACCACACCTACCTCCTTTAGGCTAGGTGGCCTAGCCCCTCCCCAAGTGGGACATTGCACAAATAAAGGAAATACTTGCTGCTTTTTTCCTAAATGGCACCTGTTTCTCAGCAGACCTGAGAAGAAATCTGTTGGAGATACTGCTAGCAGCAATAAAAGCTACACATAACCTGTGCAGTACTGGTCACCATAGACTAGGATGTGGCTGGATATCTGAGGACACAGTGGAGGCAATAAAACCCCTGACTCACAGGCAAGAGCTTGAAGCTTGCTCTCAAATAATAGAGGTCTACTGATCTGCCAGACCACTAAAAAAAAAAAACCAAAACAGTTGAGGCTCTCTCATCTTTGACACAACTCATTTGGTCTAAATAAAAGTTAACAGATCTGGTCACAGAGTGGTTGACTCAGCAAGGGAGACTGCAGTGATGGAAAGTGAGGCCCAAAAGGGTGGATGTATGTATGAAAGTAATACTGGCCTGTGGATTATAAAAAAAAATGTGCTGCTGACTAACTTCATGGGTGGATTCTTTAGCTCCAGAAGATGAGACTCAGAGAATCTCACATAAGCCTAAGATCACCAACAGCCAAGATGCAGATTTCCTGTAGTTAAAAGAGGACTGTTGTTTAAACAGACTGGCGCCTAGATCAGTCACTCCCAGCCTTTTCTGTGATGATCTCACTGCTACCACTTTTTCCTGGAGCTCATTTCTTCTCTTGCCTCACCACCACCTCCTTGCAGTACTGCTTTCTAACAGCCTCTAGACTGCAGCTGCATTGCTGCCACTTGCAGTGATGTAAGTTGCCTCTCCTGCTGCTGCCCCAGCACACCTGAATAGGTTGCACACTATGTCATTGCTGCACTTCATCTTTAGCAAGGAAGTGATTAATTTGTGAACTTCAGATTGTGAGTTGTCCCTGTAAGAAGAGCAGAAGGGGTGAATACAACAGCCTAAGAACAATTCCCAAGTCCTGTGGAGAACTGGCACAGCACAGCTTGTATCCTTGCAGCTGTTCTCACTTTCAGCTCTGAAACAAGGCAGTCAAAGCACCCAAAGTCCCTCCTATGGGCTAACCTCTGCACCCTGAGAATTGCCCATCCATGTGAGTTTGCATGGGTCAAAGCTGTGCCTGGGAGCATGCTACCAATTTAGGAATACTCAGACCTTCACCTTGGCCTAGGCTTACGTACCAGTATAGATGTAGCCAGTCTGCTGCACAAAGAAACAATAGAGACATGTTCATGGCTGAAACCTTCCGAAGTTTCAGTCAGGACAGCCATTTAGCAGCTGCTGGACTACCCTAGTGCTAGCATTTGCTAGCTGGCAATGAAGAGATCAGAAGATGAGGGTTGAAAACAGCACTGTGAGGTGCTGTCAGCTACCATGTTAAGAAGACTCCATTAACTACGCTGGAGTTACACTAGAAGAAAAAAAATAAAAGACACTGAAGACTGCAGGCTGAAAAGAGAAAGATACACAAAATGGGATACTTTATGAGCATCTATTCTTAAATTCTTGAGGAGTTTACTTTAGCAAGGCAGGAGATCAGCATTTCCCACTGAAAACTGTTGAAAACAAGCACCACTCACTACAGCTGTAAAATTTTAGTTGTGACAATGTTTACAGCAGTTGGATAAAGCTTCAAAATGACAGCACCACTGCAGTGGAAGGACTATCAGAAAAGGGAGCAGCCTGTGTTGTTTAACAAATGTTAACAAATGTCTTTGCCTTATTTCATCTGTGTGAAGAGAAACATCCCACAGTTCACTTATCTGATCCTAATGTCACCTCAGAATAAAGTTCATGCCAGACAAAGAGTAATCACAGAATAATAAGTATACACTTACCAACTGTATCCATTAGTAAATTAAATTACTGTGATTTTTTGGCAGCAAGAGGGAGCTAGGTTAGACATTAGAAATCATTCTGAACTGTAAGGATAGCAAATCAACAAAATCACTTGCTTGGGGAGTTTGTGGAACCTCTGTCACATGGGATTTTTAGAGCTCATTAGAAATAGACCTGTCGGGAATGTACTTGGTCATCTGTTTTGGTAGGAGCAGAGGAGAAGAGGATGACTGCTCAAGATCTCTACCAGCCCTGCTCTTTAAGATCCCTACAGAAGTCAAGGCAGAACACTGTAATTTTTTAACAGTTGTTTTATTGACACAAAGGCCAATTAAATGACCTGTCTCTGAGGTCGTAAGT
Organism: Melanerpes formicivorus; assembly: GCF_026170545.1. Lineage (NCBI taxonomy): Eukaryota > Metazoa > Chordata > Aves > Piciformes > Picidae > Melanerpes > Melanerpes formicivorus. Next base: position 49,332,226 of record NW_027142353.1, on the reverse strand, counting down.
TTTCAGTGCTGACCAAGAACAGTCTAAAGATGACTGTCAGGGGGAAAATTTGTTTTATGGGAACTTGGGAGACTTACTTCACATAAACTGTCCATTTAGGTAAGTTAATGCCACTGAAGGTAGGCCACCAGGCACTTCAGGAAGAATCAAATGAGTTAGTTTCCTACCCATAGCAAAATAAGCCATCTTATTCCAACTGCAGTTGTTAAAACAGGGAGCTAGTGACACATTTTTCCTGTGGATTAATGAGTTGATTATTGGGTTTCAGACATAAATCTACCCAGGGTAGTACGTCTAGAACACTGCCTAGACTTCATGCAAATGGACAACAGTTTACAAGGGGAGGGTTCAGAGGCCAGCCAGCACCCATGCCCACGGAGAGAAGCTCCCTTTCAGCACCCTGGACAGGATCCCAGCTCCTTCAGGAGTCCAATAGCATGCAGACCCCATGGGCAAGGTGTTCCTTACTCCCTTCCTATTCCTGGTTGTGGAGCTGTGATGTCACCAAGCAAGGAAAGAGCCAGGGTCCTTCTAACAAGTGGAGCCTACCTTTTCAGATTTCAAAGCACAACTTGTTAGGATGCACCAAGCCTAGACCTGCCAGCGCAAAAGATAATAGAGATGTGAATCATTTGTAGATGAAAGAATTACCTGGAGTTTCCACCCGCCGGTAATGATAGGGGTTAATACACACTTCTTTCTGCTTTGACCCAAATGGGAACTCACAACATTCCAGTGGTTTCAACTCATGGTGAGACTGTAAATCAGGCCAGCGCCACACTCTGCAGTATATGACATGGGGAAGCCCCTTGCGGTGAGACACCTGCAGCCGCCCATCTAAGGAACGTGGGATCGTGACGCATTTACTGGGCTGACCTGGGCAGCTCAGAGCCCTTTCCAGTTCTTCCATGGCACCTTTTTTCTTCTTTAACTTCTTCACCAGGGAATCAACAGCTTTTTCTGCCCACTTTTCTTCCTCATCTCCTTGTTTCCAGCCCAGCAGCCTTTTCACTGCAGGGCTGGTGAAGGAGAACAAAGAACTGATAGGGGTGCTGGAGTGCATAGGAAGCAGAGATCACACGCAAGCGTCAACAGAAGCACAAATTGTTCTCCCGCCTTGCAAGGCTTGCACCGAGTTTCCACAATATTGAGATGGATGCTTTCTTCAAGGAAAGGTTCTTTCACACACGTTTTTGTAGTCTTAGGCACTGGTTACAAGTAGTCCATCAGGGTGGGTCTCGGAACTCAGAAACATCAAGAAACTGCTGATGAAGCCTGGAATAACAATACAGTACATAGTTAGGCTTCACACACTCCTTTCATTATTCCTTCAATAACATTTTTGAAACACAAATAATTCAAAATATGGAATTAATTTTCAATGGTTTTCTGATTGTTTTTTGCTATGTATTTGAGGTTCAAGCCTCTCCTCCCCACTACTCTCCACACTCACATAAAAGCTGCACCTATAAAGCATCAAGTGTCCAGTCACTTCAATTTGTGTTTGGGTTTAATGCACTAGGCCAATTGTTGCAGGGTTAAGGCTATATTTACTACAAAAGAAAATGCAGGTATGTTTCATCCTGGAAGCTGCAGGTGCAGCTCAAGCATCTTCTAAGAAATTAAACCCATAATTTCAAATTTTATGGAAGTAATGAGCAGGCATTTTTCTGATTTCAGCTCCCTCTCTGCCCCTCCAATCTCACTCTGATGTCAAGAGTTGAATAATACTAACTGAAAAATTAAATTAAAATTCAACTGCTCAGAAATTTCATTTAGTGTGTTTGAAAGTCCTGTCACCATTCTTTAAGCTTACTCATATTTTCTCACATACAAGAGAAAAATCATGCTTGCCTCATCAGTCTGTTTTATACTCTCCAATAATTTACAGGGATTTGGGATGTGGCTTTTGCTGGATGGATCCAGAGTTAATTTTGCTAGGATTTGCTACATCTGACAAAGTCCAATGAAAAGAGTGTAGTTCTTGATTATTTTTGTTTGTTTGTGGCAGGGGTTTTTTTTGGTGTTTGGGTGGGGTTTTTTTATTGTTATTGGTTTGGTTTCGTCAGTTGTTTTGGTTTTGGTTTTGTTTTCTTCCTTTTTTTTTTTAAGATTTATTTTAAATGTAACTGGAGACAGTCTAATTTTAGCTGAAAATGACGTATTTCCACTGACTGGAACCCTGAGGAAAAAAATTCTTGCATGTCAAGCTATTCACTGCTTTAAATATACTTGATGGACCCTCTGTGCATACCAAGTCCAAAGGTCTGAATTACACAGATGCCACTTAAAGGAGCAGAGCAGCTCCTAAATGGATGCCTCCGCAGAAACAGCTCCATGACTGCCCTACTCCACCCTTGTGGAAGAACCTGGGTCTTTCTTGCCCACCATCAGTAAAGGTCTGGACATAATCCTCAGCACTGCTTATGTACAGCCACTGAGGAGACAGAGATATTTCCAGGTGGTGGGAATATCAGGGCTCCACAAACCATATACTTTGGCAGTTTCCTTACATGTGCAGCTCTCATTAGAGCTCAAAGGGCACCTGGAAACAACATGTACAGGCACTGGTACAACACCTTGAGAAACAAGGCAAATCCCAAGGACTGGTTCCTTGGTATAGTTTGATACTCTTAGCACCACACTCTGGAGCATGCTGCAGAGAAAGCACACATGGCCCAGGGCATCCAAGCCTCTTAGGCAACTTGCAGTATTTGCTGAGGACCAGTGACTGCCTTGAGCTATTTTCCTCCAAGCTCTTTTATTTTGTTCTCATACACATTCCTCTGCCTCACTGCTGTTACCCTTTAAGGTGCACAGCACCCTGAGAAATTATGATACATGTAAACATAAGGCTAGGTTGGATGGTTATTCGAGCAACTTGATCTAGTGGAAGATGTTTCTGCCCATGGTAGGGGGATTGGACTAGAGGATCTTTAATGTCCCTTCCAACTTAACTGTTTTGTGACTCTATGATCATGGTAAGGATCTTTCCCCCTTCCTCCACAACAGGGCAGGGGCTCAAATTTCCAAAAGCCTTCCACAGAGTTAGATAGATGGAAGCATTTGACCCCACAGAAAATAAAGCATAAAAGCAACTCTTTGGCATGTCACAATCCCTAGAAGCAGCTGCTATTCACAGAATCACACAGAATTGTAGGGGTTGGAGGATGATCTAGTCCAACCCCTGCTGCCAAAGCAGGTTCACCTAGGGCAAGCCACACAGGAACACATCCAGGCAGGTGTTGAAAGTCTTCAGAGAAGGATACTCCACAACTTCTCTGGGCAGCCTGTTGCAGTGCTCCATCAAGCTCACAGCAAAGTTTTTCCTTATGTCGAGATGGAACTTCCTGTGTTCCCGTTTGTATCCATTGTCCCTCATCCTATCACTGGGCACCAGTGAAAAGAGACTTGTCCCTTCTTGACATCCACCCATAAAGTATTTGTAAACACTGATCAGATCGCCTCTCAGCCTTCTCTTCTCCAGGAAAAACAGTCCCAGGTCTGTCAGCCTTTCCTCATAAGAGAGATGTTCTATTCCCTTTATCATCCTCATAGTCCCTCTATTGGACTTTCTCCAGTAGTTTCCTGTCTCACTTGAACTAGGGAGCCCAAACCTGGACACATACACCTCACACGGGGAGAGTATTCCCCCAAGAGATTCATATTCCATGCACCAGTGAACAGGAGGCTGCATGGAAATGTGAACAGAGGGAATATAAAACTGTAAGCAAGAGCAAGCACTCACCATGGCACTGGACTTCTGGCTTACAAAATTTCTACATTATCAAGCTATGTGTAAGTCCGTGTGTCTTCAGCTGCCAAAAGAGGATCTCGACAGAGCATAGCATAAACCCCCTCAGTTGCACCATTCAACAAGCAAAGATCAGTTCCACAGAACTGCCTAAACTTGTGCCATCTTGCAAAGAGGAACTTCAAATTCCAGACTTTTTTCCCCATTCTCTAAGTGAAAGTCCAATGACTGGATAGTTACTAACACCTTTTAGTCAAAATTGAAGTCTATTCCAAACACTTAGAGGGTATGTGTGAGAACAAAATAAGTTCAGAATGATTTATCACAGGAAAAATCCCTCAAGCTGTTTGTAAAATATAATGTGGATAGAATTTAGTCAGGCAGCCTCCAGGCTTTGAGGAAGCAGGCTCAGCCTACAGAATCCAATGCCAGCCCCTCTCCAGGCATGCCATGCAGCAAGATACCTAGAGGTCTGCCCCTTGCTGCCCTGGAGAGAACGTGGAAAAGATCCACCACCACACTGCTGTCATTGCTTGGTGGCACCAAACCCCATCCTCAGCCAAGAAAATGAAACAGTGTCAGGATCCCTGTAGATCAGCCCTGAAAGCAACAACAGGAAGCCAGGAGAGCCTGGGATGAAATCCCACAGGACCAGTAGCGGTGTAAACGTCCCTACTCCAAGCTGAGAAAGAAAATGGTTCACACTTCTTATCTGAGGGGGTCTCCCGGGTGTTAGTGTGTGTAAACAACTGCTTCTGATAAGTTAATGCAACATTACAATCATCAGATAATGAAAACACACATGTTCACGTAAAAGTATTGTCCTGAGACTTTCTTTTCCATTTTGACCAAGGTTTTAAATAAACACATTAATCTCCTTCAGTCAAATTAAATAACTCAACAGTGACATCAGTATGAGTCTGAGCACTATTGTTGCTAGTGGGAGAGTCGCCAAGATGATGTGTATAAAAGCAAAAGCCGTGCTTTGCAGACCACGTGATGTAGCCTCAGATAAGTACATTGCACAATTTCCTACTGCTCTCCCCCTAGGTTCTTCTAAAATCTTTTTTTCCCCAAAAATTCAACTGACATATAAAATAGAAATGGTATTAAATAAACCAAACAACTTTCAAATAACATTATCAGAACACCCTTGTTTAATGTTATTAATTTCTCAGTAAGTCATACTATTCAGCAGACTAAGCCTTGCTGTGAGGCTTAGATACTCTATTATGAAATACCTAGGCAGCCACTCTGCTCCAGGGCTGTAATGACAGAGATGTCAGTTTATGGTTGAATTTTAACAACAGTCTTTCAGGACAGCAGCTGCTTAAGTTGTAAGCTTTGTTTTTTTACAGGCAACTTGCCTACCCAGCTGCAAACTTCCAACATTTAAATGTTTCAAAAACATGTTTGATGAATTTTCTGTGCTGATGATCCAACATCCATTGCTTCAGAGAGCTGAAGAGGAGGGAAGTTTTACAGTATTAATTGATAACTTCAGCACATGTATGAAACCCTGGGCTATAGCGTGATGGAAGTTCTAGTTTGCTCACCTTGATCTCCCCCAGTGACAGTATAATGTGCTATCATATCAGTCAGGCATCACTCAGATACATCCCTAACATAATTTCCTCCTCTGGCACTACAAGGAAGGCTTTCTTCATCTGTCAGTTACGTGACTGGTCAACACCAAACAAGGTCAATCTTCCATGCTGTAAATCTCTATTCCATCACTGAGGTCTAATGTTTGCTTTAGAGAAGAAGTAGAAGACATATAGCACATGAGCATAGTCCTACCCTTTAGTCTCTGCGGTCTGAAGGAGCACATGGGACTGAAAATGCTTTGGCTCAGTTCACTGGCTCTGCTATCCTTAAATGCAGGATGCTTACCCTAGCTACAGCTACACTGGTGCTGGGGAACATTTCTGGGCACAGGAACTTGATTATTTATGGCACAAATTTTTACAGCACTACCTGGAATGCCTTTGGTTTGCACCTGTAGCACTCTCCCAAATAATTTCTGTGCACAGTGTAAGAGTTAGCAGGAGAGGGGTCACTCCTAATATGAAGTGGCATAGAGCCACTCCATTTCGGAGGGTGAGACAGTCATAGCACTGAAGCAAGCCTCTCCATCCCAGTTGGCCTCCAGTCCAAGAATAGTACTAGGCATATTTATTTGTATGGAAACAGCTTCTCAGTAGAATTTACTTGGTCATATAACATCCCCAAATAGCTGACACTCATATCAGTCCTATTAACCCTCAAAAACATGAAAAACTACTTGAGAAAAACACATGTGCACATGGCACAGACCATTCCACGTAAAAGTAAACATGTACAAAATAAATTATCAAACCCAGGCACTATATGCAGCTCATGCTGGGGAAGATGAATCTCAGCTCAAGCCTGAATGACTCCTAGACTGAGATTCAGCAACATGAAAGTGGAAGGGACTAGGATACTTTCTCCTACTCCTAAGCCTGTTTTACACCTTACACCAATTAACTTGTAGGTCCTTAGGTCAACAGTAGAAATACTTTCCTCCAGCAACTTCCCTGCAGTAATTTCCACTATCTTATAGAAGAGCCTGACACACACACCAAGAGCAGAGAAAAGCAGAGTAAACTCCATCACTGTGGGCTTTCTATTTTCAAATCAGAGCTAGAACCTCTTACTGAAGTCAGTAAGAGGGGTTCCAGAATTCCTGGAAACTGAACATGCCCTCACATGTGGGCAGTCTCACATGGCAGCGTGCTGACATCTCCACTATGGAAAGGCTTTGGGAAATTTAGATTTCATTTAATGTAAAAAGGACTTGATGATCCTAAAGGTCTTTACCACAATAATGATTCAATTATTCTATGAATAACATTCACATTTGATATAAGGAAGGAAAGATTCAAGTATATAAGCTGCACACCTTACCAGAGACACATAAATTTCCATAGGTCAAGCACTTTTGGATGTGTCTAAGATTTGCAAATTTCATTTAAAAAGAAAATTAAGTACTCAGCTCACTTTTAGTATGCTCATGATGCCTGACTTGAAAGGGATGTACCAGTTCCTGCAACGGGACCACTCTAGGTGTGCACATCAACTGATGTTTCAACAAAGCTTCATTAGTGTGACTTCATATGGGGAGAGCAGAGGGGCATGGACATGCTAACAGTATATCAACATGCCAAAGGCTGTTGCAAGCAGGACAGGGGAAATCTGTCTTTCATGTCCGCTTGAAGAAAGAGGGAGAACATATGAACAGTGTAGCTATGTGTTGGGATAGTTATTTCTGCTCAAGGTCTGTGAGTGCAGATTACATAGCTTTCAAGAATGACTATGCTCCTTGGAGAGAGTAAAAAGGGATTGGAAAACCCTTTGAGATGAGCCCTTCCAACCCTATGTCCCTTACTGTGATGATGCAAAAGAGCTCATCTCTTCAGCAGCAAGCTAATATAACTACACTGGGCTTAGCCCCTGACCTACTTGCATCCTGCTGCTCAGGGACATTCTCAATCATTTTTGCCTTTTAAAATCTCCCACAATATTTGCAGGCACCCCATAAAATGACTACATGCAAAGTCTGTGCAAGAACATAAAGCAAGACTAATTTATCACCATGATCTCTCTTTGACTGAACTTCCTTCCTCGGTATTAATTTTTAAAGGAAACCAGCGACTGATGTTTATATGGCTTGAACTGCACTGTGCTCCCTGGCTGGGCCACACCGAAGTTACTGAGATGCAATCCCATAGGACACATCCTCATCTCTGCCCCACACCCAGCTCCCTACAGGCAGGAGGAAGACCCTGTCACCCAGTCCCTGACTTACCCCTTCCTGTGGCTGCCTTGCTTAGGCTCAGACTGGCAGCTCTGAGGAAGACACTCTTTCTCAGACCCTTTTTCCTCTCACAGAGCCAGAAGCTAAGGAGCACACATGCCATGCAGGAGACCTAAGGATGTATTTGTGGGATAAGGCAGAAGGCAGTGGGATATGATGAGGAAGTGCATCAACCTGCCCTGCAAAATCAAACTATCTTCTTGTGGCTCTGGTTATCCCCATTTAATAGACAGTTGGTCTTGCATTCCTTACATACCCACCATTCCCAAAGAAAGTCTAGTGAAGCCCATCAGTGTTTCTAAAAATGGAACTGCTAGAAATACGCAAAAATTAGAATTCCTACTTTTAAAATAAACGCTGACTCGTCTCTACTACAAAACATGCAGCCAAGCGCCTCCAGAACAAACACTACACAAAGGAAGAAGAGGACTAGAAAAGAATTTCAGCTTCATTGCTGGCGTAAAGTTTATATCCACGCTAATCGGATCCTGTAATCCTCATTATCAATCACTGGGATTCTTGGAGCCATTCCCAAATAGCCATTTTAGGAAAAGGATCTGCTTAGAGTTGGATGTCAAGAATGTTGTGAATAAGGATACGTCTAAAGAACAATTACTTCAACAAGCATGTGGCCCTCAAGTCAGATGAGAGCTTGTCCTGAAAGTTCAGTGTCTTAAGTCGTTAGAAAGGAATGCACTCTTGGAGCTCTGGTTGTACACTTATAGTGTACACAGGCAAAAGGGTAAAGCAAATGTTCTTGTGTTGTTGGGTAGCACAACCCACTTACTTAACAGGAGACCCAAGGACCAGCTGGTGAGGTTCAGCACAGTGATGAATACCTTTATTTCCAGAGGGAATACACAGAACTGATGGGAGGCTGGCTCCTATTGTCAGACCTACAAGCTCCATTCCTGGTGATGCAAACTCTTGGCACCTGGTTCTCCCCACCCAAGGGCTGCATCTCATGTTTTGAAATCTGCTGCCTAGTTGTGCCAGGTATCTAATGCCACAAAGTCAGAGATACTGTGTGACACCAGGAGTTAGCTGGGGAGCCTGTTGCCTCTAAGCACCTCATGTTGACAGGCACCTCCAGCCATGCTTCCAGCTGTAGCCTGGCACAAAGTCTCCCCGCTTAACACCCAAGATACCAGACAGAAACATCCGGGAGGTCTGCCTGAAGGTTTACTTACTCAGTTATGATGTTAACACATTGGACATCTTTTGCAGCTTGGCAAATGAAATACAGCTCAAAAGATTATATACATCATCAATAAAATACTCACATGGAAGAACTTCCAGAAGTTCTTCCTCTCTGACTGTGGGCCTCCTGTCCCTCCTCCCAGATGAGAAAGCCCGGCTGAGTGCATATAGGGGAATGTGTTTCATACACAAAAAGCTTTTCCATATACATCACGTTAGCAGTTTTCCATGGAATTACATTAGCATTTCATTGTGCTCAAACCATATCACATTCAAATGTGTTTTTCCTAAAAGGCTTTCATTGTACATCACTGTGGGAAATTGCTAATGCAATAAGATTGACATATAGGTTTTCCTGCATGAACATCCGCAGTAATCTGTGCTAATTGAACCCTCAAGTGGCTTGCAAAACCCTGCAGGGGGGAGGAAGGGTGGAGCATCCACAGGGCCTACATCTTGGAGAACTGTGACAAATAAAGAGTGTAGAGGACAGGTAAGCACTAATATTAGTATGGTTTATCCATGTAAAGATTGGATTCAGTAGCAAAGATTGTTTTGGACAAGGGGCCAATGCTCTCAAGCAATAGCACTGAGACATTTTCCATGAAAAATATCTGGATATGCTTGGACTTTCTATGGAAGTTATTTCACAACATGACTAAGAACAAAAGGAGCAAGAACTTGTCTGTCTACTTCCCTCCTGTGTGGGGGAAAAGGAGGAGACAGCTGGCCATTCCCAGTGACTTCAGCTGAAGATGTGGGTGCTCAGCTACTCTGCAAATCAGGAGACTTGTTTATGAGATTAAAGAGGGTTCAAATGCCTACATTTCACCCTGAAAGTATAAAAAAAGGCTAGATTCTCTTTAACAAGATGACAAGAAATGCTAACAATCAGCTTCAGAAAATACAGAGCAAAAAGCAGTACTAGGTCCCTGAGTCTTTAATAGCAACATTCTCTTCTGTAAACCCACCCCAGGAGTCCAAGGAATACCCCATCTCTCCAGGGCTGTTTCCCCCCTTCCTCTCCCCTCCTATCACTTAGCTCTGCCCCACACAGCCTCTCCAGCCCGAGTCCCAAGGAGGTTACCACCAAGAAGCCTTTGTTCCTGCATCAGTCCTACAAAGCACATAGCAAGGGCAGGCATGGGAGCTGCAGGCTGCTTCCTCACACAGGAATTAATTTTGGTTTCTCTATTCTAGATGTCCCTGTGAAATTCTCATGCCCTGTGTGAAGTAATTCAAGATCTGTTGATGAGAGAGAGATAAATTAGCTACCTCATATGCGCTGCAGGGTAAGAAACTACATGTTGGCATTGAAGTCAGAGTAATTTGACAGGGACAAGTTGGATTGGATAGGCCAGGCCAGCAAGTAACCATAAGGAGTCTTGAAAAGCCACATGAACTGCTTGTGCCTCCAGTCAGCTTTGCATGTACTGGGTAGCATGCAGGAGGACCTCAGGCTGCCACAGGCCTCTTGGTATATGGTTTTCCCTCAGGTGTCTCAGTTTCTGCATCTATCATATAGGTACACTGATGGGAAAAGCACTAAGAACTCTCTGGATGAGGAATGCTGCAAGGGAATGCTTAAAAAAAAATAAAAAAAACCCAGAATTTTTTGTTGTTGTTAAGGAAAGGCAAGAAAACATGCCCACAGAAAAAGTAAGTATTGTTGAAATCTAATGACCTCAGCAGTGGGGTTGCTTGTGTTATAAAGGATTCTTCATTACATGGAGCTTTGCTGTTACTTTTTGGAAAGGGTACCACTACTGCCAGCTCCCTGCCTGCTGTTCTTCACAGCACGGCTGCATGACCAAGTACACCACCAGACTGAACAAACACTGAGTAACTGTTACCAACAAACAGCCAATCGGACTCCTATTGAAGCCAGGTAATGAGGGTGAAAAGAAGCCTAAAGCAGAACAAACTGTAATGACCCAAGGGTCTGTTTTCTTTCCTAGCCAGTTCTCTCTTTCAGTGGATGGCGAGTTTGAAGCCAATAGTTCTGGTGAACTCTGGAAGTGGTGAACATTTTCAAAGCCTAGGCAAAGACCAGGCATACTGAGAGACTCCAGAACAGAAGTCTGCATGGAGACGTCTCAGAAAGAAAAGCAAAAGATATGGGATTTCGGCAGAGGTTGTGCTGACTGGGAACAGAACGTAGGTGGGAGAAGAGCTCACTGAGAAACAAGAGGTTGCGGTATCAAGCTGGAAGGTTGCCACAGTATGGACTAATGCTTTGGCAGCTGCAAAAAGGAAAAAAAAGGAAGGAGGAATGTAGGAAGTAGCATGAAGAAAACATGTCAAGAGGCACCTGAGAGTACCATGACCTGTGAGGAAACCGAAGAGGAAAAGATGATGCTAAGTTTGGCAGAGGTGAGTATGGTGATGCTACTGACAAGGAGAAAGACTGTGGCAGAAAAACTCTGTAGAGAAGGATCTGGGAAAGATAAGACATTTCTCTTTCCAATCAGAAACACACCTCAATCTTAATGCTGCCTCATAAAAAAGAGACTGATTATCAGATCTTCTGTTTTGTTTCATGCTTTTGTGTAGGGGTGACTGCATAAACTGGCAAATTGACTCCACTCCATGTCCATCTCCACTGTGTCCTTGCTGTGCCATTGTCCAAAGCAGCTGAACCTCAAAGCAAACTACTCAACCTTACATCAGTCTAAGATGTTGCAATAGTTCTTGCAGAAACCTGCAAGTTGTCCTGGAGAACAATCTGTCTAAAAATCACAGGTATCTGCACAAAACTTGGGCAGATAATGTTTCACTTGCTCTGATTTAAACACATACATACATTAGTCAGGATTTCAGTCTGGGCTCTGATCCCGCGGTCTATTATTCACTCATCTGCAAAAGCACAACAAGGTTTTCAGCTGCTGTAATAAATACACAGAGCCCTAGACTCTTTAATTCACCTCTTCATCTGTAAAATTCCACCAGTATTAACCATTCAAACATTACATAAAAAAATATAAGATGGGAAATAATTTGGGATATCTTTGAAAAATCAATTTCATTCTACTGCATTCAGTCTAATGCTTCCCAATAACAAATGATCTCAAAGACAGTAACAGCACAGCAATGCTTTTCTCAAACTCTCATTGTTATTACTATCTTTGGTTATTAATGTTCAATAACACTAATGATTCTTTATACCTGCCTGCAGCAGGAAATAAGGCAGTCTACCAGAACAACCTTTCCTATGTATGTTTTTACTATGCTGTTCGCAGTTAAAATATTTATGATGGTTTACTCTTCTTTCTTCCCCATCTCTGTAACTATTACTTGTGAGGGGTATATTGCACAGCAAATGGCATCTTTGTACTCTTCTTTTTTTGTATTATTTTTTTTCAGCAGACAAATTACCCACAGTATATATATCATTTCCTTTCTGGCTGTCCTGATCAAGATTCTTTGAAACTGGGTGCCTAGTGCTGCTCATGCTGAAATTACTGTTAGCCAGTATCAGCACCAGTGATAAACTCTAGCTAGTGTTTTGGTTAGAGGTCACTTGTAATTAGTAGTCATTGTCCTTTGAATTTAACAATGGAAAAATAAAACTTTATAAAGACAGGTTAGTCTAGCCATCAAAATTACAGCACTTCAGCATTCAGGAGGGAGGATTATGTGACACGCTATCTCCTGGGCTGATAACAGCAGATACCTGTTAAATGTGAGATGCAGAAAGTCTGTAGAAGAATAAAAGGCGAGAAAGGAGGATTAACTGTTCAGATGTTATGTGATACTTTATACTGATATTTCTACACCCGTTTTAGTGAGTCAGGCCTCGTCTTCTACCCACTGAAGACAACATGGGATGGCACTACTACCAATTTCCATGAGAGCAGCTTCCAAATCTGAGGTGCTACCCAACATCTCTACACACATCCTCACCTTCCGCAGATATTTGGCACATGTGTGTTTGTCTCTTGGCCTTGAACAAATGTGTTAATAAAATATTAATATTCAACTTCTTCACAAAACTGTCCAGTTGACAGCTTTGTGTATGTTTGTTTCAGTTAGTGCATATAAATAAAAGCTTCCATCTCCCACCTGTGTCAATTTACAAACCCTGATTATCATAAGGATTTATGATAAAATACACGTGACCCTTATTCCAGGAATTTTTTTTGCAGAATTGCTGTTTATCAGCTTATGTGCAAATTAACAAAGTGAAGAGTGAAATGTTTTCCAGTCCATCACAAAGGATGGACAAGAATGGGAACTGCTGACAAACTCAGTAAATACAATACAAGATACCATTCTTGATACGATTCACTTTAAATGTATTTCTGGACATGTTTATTTAACCTAATATGTCAGATTAACGCAATATTTAAAAACCAAACAAACAAACAAAAACAACCACCAAACCAGCCAAAAATCAACAAACAGACGACAAAACATCTCCAGCTTCTGCTTTCAAATCTAACAGGAAGCAAACATGAATGAGACAGACACTGGTACTTATCAAATCTGAAAGAAGGGAGTTGTCTGGCTGGATTAAAACAGATGAGGTTTGTTTGAGTGATGACATTTCTCCCACCACTGCTGAGGGGGAGAATTCTGCAGCACTTTCTTCAGCTTATACTCCTGAAATGAGATTACTCCTACCACACACATACATACACATATAGAGATGTACATTTCCACATGCTAGAGATACAATGTACTGAAACTCGCATTATCTGCAGTGTCCTTCCCAAAACACTGCAAACTCGAACACGTTCCCAAGCTGTGCTCATCATTTCCCATTTCTGCTGAAGGAGTGCTCATTCACTGAAAAACTGACCATTCTGGGCATAAAATCTTTTTCACTAATTTACAAAGCACAAGAAATTAATTAACTGTGCATCTGTGTGTGCACGTCTATGTGTATGTCATTTCTTTTTATTCCCACTAATACCTCTTTTAAAGCAGACCTGACTAGTGCACATAAATTCCCCCATAAAATCAAAGTAGGAAAACACAAAGTTATGACACAATATCTGAATTGTTACCAATGCAAAAAACTTAAGAGTTCCCTCAACTGATGAGCTACCCGGGCATAGAGATAACATTACAATAATTCAGAATTTGCCATACCGAAGGCTATTGTTTTTGGAAATGTTGGTTACTTGCTGACAAGCAACGTTAGCCGGGAGACGAAAAAAAAAGAAAGAAAGGGAAAAAAAAAAAAAGAGAGAGTCCCTCTTTAGAATACAAACCCAAAGCCCAGCAATTCTGCTCCGTTTTGCTTGGGAGCATGTCCAGAAGCGGGATTTCTTTAACAGAAAATAACCTCTGAAAGGAAAAGTATTTCCAAACGTGTCATGTGGGGTTTTGTTGGCTTTAGTGGCTTTTTTTTCCCCTCCTACTTAAATGAGAAGGAAAGAAACCCTAACAGCGGGAAGACTTGTCAGCGTTTAGCCATCCATAAAACTGTTTTTCCCTCGCACTCCTCCTTTCGCTTGTAGTCCTGGCGTCGGTTTGTCTCATCTCACTGCTGCCCCAGCCCCAACCCCCGCCCGCACACCGCCCCAGTGCAGCGGGGCCGGGGCCAGCAGTCGCGGGGACGGACACTAGCCCGGGGCGCCGCCGCGGCTGCCCCGCCGGGAGCACAGGATGCTGCGGCCCGCCGCCGCCCCGGTACCCGACCCGGCACGGGGAAGGATGCGGAGCAGCCCTCACGGGAAGTTTGGGGCTGCGAAACTGTCTCCCTGCTTCCCTGTCCCCCGTCCTCTCACTCCGCCCTTGCCGGGATGCAGCCGGGAGCCCCGGCTCTTACCTGCCAGCGGGCGCGGGCTGGGGTCTCGTCGCGCCGCGGGCGGGAGCGGGGCTGCAGCTGCGCGGCGGCGGCGGGGCCAGGGCGCAGCGGCAGCGGCAGCAGCAGCCCCGGCCGGCGTCAGTCAGGCGGGAGCCGCCAGGCTGTATTAGTGCGCCGGGCTGGACCACGGCCAGCAGAGCCGCTGCCGCTGGCCCGCCCCTGCGCCCCCCCCCCCCCCCCCCCGCCCTCGCCGCGCCGCCCCGCGCCCGCACATACAGGCACCGACAGGCAGACGCACGGGGTGCACCCACCCGCACCCGCCAGTTCTGTGCGCCCCGCTACAGGCTGCCCCCTCTCCCGTCCTCGTCGCCACCACAGGCGCCGAATTTCCCCGACTTCCCGCACACGGTTACCCCCTTGATAGAGTTCACCTCCCGGCACAGACACGCACCCGCACACACGCCTCCGCGCGGGCACATACACACCCGCACACCCACACCCGCGCACAGAGACGCACCGACCCTTCACACACCTCACCCCCGTTACACACACACATGCTCACACTTGCCCCCAGCCGAGAGTCCCGCGGGGGGGCAGCCGCCTCAGGCGCCGCCATTTCTCCGCCCCGCGGCTCCCTGCTGGGGGAGCGCCCCGACCCCTGCCCTGCCCGGCGCGGCCCGAAGCCCAACGCGAGGCTGGCGACAAAGGCCAGGCCTGGCACTGTGAGAGGTCGGCGAGGCTTTTGGATGTGACCGCAGGGGCAGCCCTCGGGCAGGGGCTGTGCCCAGTGCCTCCACTACTCCCGTTCTTAGCCCATGGCCCCTCATGCAAGCCTCTGAGCTCTGTGCACCCGAGGCTGGCCACAGTGGCCAAACAAGACACGGGGCAACTTCGCCTTTGTCCTGCTGGTGATGCTGACCTCCAGGTGATGCTGACCTGGGATTTGGACCAGGGCATAAATTTCAGCTGTGGAGAGAGACTGGAAAGACACCCCTCTGGTGTGGCTGACCGCAGCAGATGGATGTAGGGCCAGGCTGTGCTTCCTACAACAGATTGTGCAAAGGTTACTGGCTTTCCTGAAGCCTGCCCCCAGCTTCTCTGCCTTGACCCCACATCAGGGCTTATCCTACTGGCACCCCACCAGTGTGGGGTGTCCGACAGAAATCCCCATCATCCAGTATTTGCACCAGGGTCTGGGGCCATGGCAGTGAGCTGCTGGGCTCCCACTGGCTGCAGAGTCAGCATCTTGAATTTGCTGTTCTGAAAATCTTTTCTGGAGATTTAATGAGCTGGGCTTGTAGGATCTCCATTTAGCTTTTAACTGCAATGAAAAAGAAATGTTTTTTTAAAATAATTTATAAATAGGATGCACATTTATAAATAGGACCTGCACGTCCTGTTTTGAATGGTCCTATCATTCATGGGACTGGTCAGAGAACAGCAAACCACAGCCATTAACTGGTGAGTAGATATATTTTCTGCTCCAGATATTACCTATTAAACCCCTCATGTTACCTATGAGTAACCATTTCTGGCTATGAGCACATTGTATTAGCTGTAATAAGTAGGGGCCAAAAAAGAAATATCAGAGAAGTCAAATGGCTTCAAGGACACTAGAAATAAAAGGTACCCATGAAACTGAGGCTCTAGGCAGTGCTAAGAATAGGTACTGGCTGAACATGACCCCAGCTGGTTGCATTGAGGGGTTCCAGTTAAATTGCACTGAGCCTTTTGAGATCAATCAATAAATATGATTAAAGCTACCATCCTGCTGACATTTTCACAGAATTCTTTTCTTTTCTTTTTTTCTTTTCTTTTCTTTTCTTTTCTTTTCTTTTCTTTTCTTTTCTTTTCTTTTCTTTTCTTTTCTTTTCTTTTCTTTTCTTTTCTTTTCTTTTCTTTTCTTTTCTTTTCTTTTCTTTTCTTTTCTTTTCTTTTCTTTTCTTTTCTTTTCTTTTCTTTTCTTCATTGTAAAACATGACAGAAAAGCTAATGTTTTTTGAGTAGACATCAAAAAGCCACAAGGGAATTACAACTCCATAGCTCAAATTTACCACTGCACGTGTGTGTGAGGGTTGTGATGGGACAGCGAGATACAATGTAATGACTCAAATACATCTGCTTCCCACTTTGGCTAGAAACATCTTCAAATACCAGCAGCTTCCCCACTGCTGTCTCGCTCCTTCTACAGAAGGCTTCTTGACAGATGAGTGGCAGAAGAGATGCTGTTATTTATAAATCACTGTAAATATTTATAAAGTGCCAATCACACCTTCTAACTCAGCATGACTAGAGATTTTGTATCCATAATGCTGTTTATTTTTAACTTACGCACTTAAGACGTCACACTGCAAATGCCATACACGCAGACACTTTGGGTGGCTCAGCTGAGGTGTGCTGTGTAACTTACTGAGGAATGGCTCTTTATCATGAATCTGAAGACTCTTATACCCAAGTTCTCCTGGGTCTCACTGCATCTCTTTCAGGTGTTGAAGCCTCCAATTTCTGCTCTTTTCACAGTTGCTGCTCCCAGCAAAGAGGTGGTGGAGCAAAATGGGTCTACCCTCTCACCTCTCTGGTGAGCAGCCTACTGTGTTATCTAGAGTCCATCTTTGCTGGCAGGGTGAATTAAAATGCCAATTCTTCTATGGGAGGAATCATAACCACTGCGGGATAGCGGCAGAGCCACTGCTTAGATGTTATCAGTCATATTCTAAATCTTTAGTTTGACAGCAGCTTCAATTTAAATAGACACAAACAATTTGTCAAATGACTGAATGGCATTCATATTTGTGTGTTGCAAATTTAGCTCTCTCATTTTGAAAAAGTCTAACTAAAGGAGATCTCATGGTTATATATATAACTAGGGTTCAATGTATTTCAGATGATAGAGCAGGAACATTTGTATTTATTTTCATACAGTTGTATTTCGGATCATGGGGCATGTGTGCATAGCAGTTTTCTTATAAGAACTGAATATATGCTTGTGTTACCTGTGATCTGCTAAAACTATTGAACTATGCATCTTCTCAGGAGCAGGGCTCATATATCCCACCTCTCCTTTCTTCTCTCTCTACACACATGCTTTCAGACCCATCCCTGAGTCAAAACACTCATCCACTTGGCTTTCAAAAACTGTCCTCGTTGTAAGGCTCTGCTCTCCCCTTCTCCTGCCAGCATGACTCATCACCTGTCACTTCTCTGCACCGCCAGGGCTCTGCTAATTCCATTTCTCATCTGCCACTACCCCTCTCGAGTGCCTTATTTCACATCCTGCCCCTTTTAAGTGCAAATGCCCTTCCACAGCTGGCACACATTGTAAGTTTCTTTCTCGGATCCTGTCCTGTAAAACATAGACTACTAACCTTTTCTTTCTCTCTCTTTCTTTCTTTCTTTCTTTCTTTCTTTCTTTCTTTCTTTCTTTCTTTCTTTCTTTCTTTCTTTCTTTCTTTCTTTCTTCCTTCCTTCCTTCCTTCCTTCCTTCCTTCCTTCCTTCCTTCCTTCCTTCCTTCCTTCCTTCCTTCCTTCCTTCCTTCCTTCCTTCCTTCCTTCCTTTTTTTCCTGTGTTTTGTCTTTTTATGCTGGATAGCTCTGTAAAGAAAATAATCAGTGGGAGTATATATAAAAAATAGTAAATCCTGGTTGTATCTGTAAAAGGGAAGGAAGGGTTCTAATTTCTTTTAGCACTGAAACTGTGTAAAACACATAGCATAACACGAGTTTTCCACTTGGAAGGAACTGCAAGTTCATAAGAGCTGTAAATGTATTGGCTCTGCATGTACTGCTCCAGGGCTCCAGTGAAGTATTGGCACTGTCCACCACTGAACAAGAAATAGCTGTTATAGCAATGTTGTATGCTTCTCAATAACCTCAAATGGCTTCTACTGTGCTGGCATGGGCACTGGAAGACTTCTAGCAACAGGATCGTGGATTTACTATGTGAGTTACTTTCTCTAGGTAAAGACACAGTAGGCACTTACCTCTGGCAGCAAATTCTTGTGAACAGCAACATAGCTGTGGTTCTGCTGCTCACTTTGCCTGTGACAGAGCTCTGGAAAGCGAGGGGGGGTTCCTATAATGCAGGGTGGAGTCAGATGTGCAGGGTAGTGTTGCTGAGAAGGAGAAGCTGACTATTCATGCAGCAGCAATCGCCATCTCACTCCCTTGGTGGGTAGATGAACAGTGAGCCCAAACCCTGTCAGGATGCCTAGCTCCACACATTTTGCTCACTTCCAAGGGTAGAACAATGCCAGCCTCAACCCCTTACCCTTGGGTTTGGCTAGGTGTGACATTGCCAGTTATTCCTCTCTAGCAGCTTGGAGCTTGCTCAGTTTACCCTGCTTCTTGTTCAGAGGCAGTTTGCATAGCTCAGGATTCTAAGATCTGAGCAGTTTGGACACACCTGTGTCAAGTTTAACAATAAATGCTTGAACCAACAGGGAGCCCTCTGTCACATCTTTTCTGCACAAACATGTTTCATGCTCCTCTCATCAATTTCCTGCATGTTTGTGGCTTAACATTTTCATTACCAGAAGAAAAACAGGAGGGAAAAGCAGCTGCAATCTCGTGCAAAATGTTGGTAAATGCAGCATTGCAAAGGCTGTGCCAGGCAGCTGGGTCCTCTGTTGCCTTGCAGCAAAGGCATTAGAATTGCTCATATCACCACTCTTTGAATCAGATTCTAAAAATGAAGCTGTAAATTCAGAGAAGCAGAAGAAGGAGGTAGGCAGGCAGCTTTGGAAATGCATGTCTAAAGGGAGAGAAGGGAAAAGGGAATCAGCAGTAGTCAGAGTGGCTTCATGTAGTGCTGCCAGAATGTGGATTTTGTCCCTTTTGGGCCAAATGACCAAGAAAAAAAATCCATCATTTAGCTTCACGGAATTTTTCATCCAGAGTTTAAAGAGGTGTCAAGAAGTGTGTGAATAAACTTTGATATGGATAAATGAACTTAAAACATTCTTGGTAGTTTTCAATTACTAACCAAAAGAGACTTAGGAAGATATCTGATTTAAGAACTGGAAAGGATAGTTTTATACCCAGCACTGTAACTGAGCAAAGGATTTTTCTTATTGTGTATAGAAGCACCTGCTGAAGCGGCTGCACATGAATGAAGTCATATTGTTTTTTATTAAAGATTTTGGGGGGAAATTCTGCTCTGAGCTACAAGAATATAAATTTTAAGTCATTCCAGGAAAGTTGTCATCATCTTACACTGAAACTCCATAGACCCACTTATTGTTATTTTTTTTTCCTTTCTTCAACTCATATGCAAAGACTTGCCTTTAATCCACCAGATTTTAATGAATTAAGATCCAGTTATCTGACTTGCTATTCTGCTGCAGAGAGTATAACTGAGATGCTCAGAACAATATGACTGTTGGGATTTCTTCTTATTCCAGGAGATATGGATCAATCCCAGACAAACTGAGATTTGTTTGAATTGCAACATCTTCTGGTAGACAAAGTCTATCACTGCCTTCTCGAAGCATATGGAAGAAGGGGACGGAGACAACCTACTTTGTACTTAAGTGTTCCTTTTCCATGCTGATGATTCAGTAAACCTTAGAAGGTAAACTCTAGAAGGATTCTGTTTCCATTCTTTTTAACCTTTACTGTCTGAAATGTGTAATAAGAAATTTCTTCCCTGCTGTTTGCTTGACTCAGGTGGAATATTTATGTCTCAGTCTCAGTTGGCATTGGTTCAAGAACTGTTGTAATCCTCTGCCTTCACTTCACCTTCTGAACTTCACACCTAAACTTGGGCAGAATCAGACAAACTGTCAGCCATTTCATCTGAGTCTACTCTTCATCTTACTAGCCTGAACAGTTTTCCTGCTGTTGAGGATTTGGTTGGATGAAAATAAACAGTATGGAAAAGAAACAGTACGGTAAGATTCGTAAGCAATAAGAATGAACCACTGTCCTCTGACTTCAGACATATCCAGAGGTCCCAGTATATCCCTGAACTCTTGCATTAAAGCCAACAGCTATGGTTGAGCTAGAGCAAATCCTCTGGAAAAAATGGATTTTGGAAACTTTAGTGATGGAAAATCCATTACAAGTCTTGCTAAGTTGTTCTGTGGTTAGGTTTATCCTTGCTGCAAAGAAAAATGGCTTTTTCTACTCTGAATTTTTATAGCTTCATCCTCTAGCAATTTGATCTTGTAGCTTTATGCTTGAAGCTAAAATCTCATTTGTGATACCTGTCTGTCCTTTACAGCTTGTGCTTGTGCTACCTTTTCTTTCACACACTTGATACTGGACCTTAGAATATCAGGTGTTTAAACCACTTTAATTGTTGCTGGGATTTCCTTTGAGCTCTTTCTAAATTTTCAATATCTTTTGGAATTGTGGATGTTAAGAACTCGGGGTTCTCCTGCTCTACCAGGTGCAAGGGGACATACACAGAGCTTAGTCAACTTTGTCACCTTCCTTTATTATGACTGTGTTTCAACCTATAGAGATCACATTAGCATTTTAATAGTTTTAGCTCTTGCTGAGATTCCAGGTTAAACTCCTCATCTTCTCATACTTCTATCTGCAAACGGTTTTCATTCTTGCATGTCACCTTATGCTGAGTGTGAAGAAATACTCTATTTTCTTGCACTAGGCTTACAATCAGATATTGGAATTTCTCTCCTGAAGAGCAGATTAGGCAAAACTCTGTCAGAACAATTGGTCCTTCCTTGGAAAAGGGGAGGGATAGAGAGATCCTCGTGTGCCCTGTTGACAATCTACCTGCCTCATTGCACCTTCCCTGGAAGTATTCAAGGCCACATTGTATAAGACCTTGAGCAACCTGCTCTAGTGGAAAGTGTCCCTGCCTATGGCAGGTGGAGTTGAAACCAGATGATCTTTAAGGTCCTTTCCAACCAAAACCATTCTATAATTCTATGATTCCCTTGATTTTTTCTCTTCCCTATTCAATAAGGCCTTAATTTTAGCTGCTGGAGAAGTCCTCAGTAACAACTTCATGGTGTGTTTTGTGTCATTGTTTAAACCATAGTTAAATACTGTAAGGTCAAGAAATGATCTTTTTGAGCCCTCGTTAAAAACCCATCAAGTTGATAAAATTTTTCCCATTTGTGGTGACATTTTCAGACCTAGGAACCAGTCAGTTTTTAATCAATTTAGAATAATAGAAATCCAATATGGCTTACATTAATTTCTGAATTAAAATGTCAGGTAGCATGAAGCTGAATACCTTTGAAAATACTGCAATATCAAACCCATTTCCTTTACCAGCTAAACTTTTAATACAGTTTTAATTTCATGAGATATTTTTGTTGACTTGTGGTACAGATGGTGCTCTCCTTTAGTTCTTTGTTGACTTATGACCTGTGTAAATTGTTCCACTGTTTTACCTTGAATGGGCTTTTGCTCTCAAAGACCTCTAAATACCTAGTCCATATACATCTAAAAATGCTGGCATAATATTGGCTGTCTTCCACTCTAATGTTCTTAGCCCTCCAAATTCAGATGAAGCACTGTGCATCAGTCAGGGAGCTCCTGAGCACTCATATTTAACATTCTTGTGAGCAAAGTGTCAGGACCTGACAACTTCAAAATGGCTTAACTTATAATTTGCTTTTTAATATCTTCACTTATTGTTAAAATATAACATATATTATTACCTTTCTGTATAAATAATGTATCATTTGTACATTTTTTTCCCCAGATACTTTCTGAAGTCTTTGCTTTATTATTCCCAATTCTATAATTTGCACCTAGTACTGGTACAAGCAATTGCTTAAATTACATTACTTTCTGGAATACTTAACTCCTTTCTTATTGTTAAGACTGCTAGCCATGGGTTTCTCCTTTTGTTTCTTCCTTTCTTTTTTAATCTCTATTTCTTTTTTGTCTCCTATGTTTTATAGACTACATTTGCATTCATGCCCTTTCTGAGTCCGTCTGTTCTCTGTTAACCAGAATAGCCTCCGTTCTCAGTTGGATTGTGGTTTTTAAAGCATCTCCTAGAATGCTTTAAGCAGTTCCTAATTATTATTCCCTTTTCTATTTATTTTCTTTCTTTTCAGATGATTTAGCTTTTAACTGTTTTCATCTTTGTGAGACTGGATTATTGTGGTGTGTTGGTTTTAGTTTTTTTAATTACCAAGAATGTGTATAGACGTCTGAACATTTTTTTGGTCACATATTACAAATGCAATCAAGTCATGATACCTTGCAGTCAAGATTGAGTGCAACATGTATTCCTTTCATGTCAGGTGCAGAGTTTTTGGAGGTAGGGAAGCCATCCTTGCTGAGCAGAACTTTTTACAATAAATCATTAGCCTGATAGGATGCTCTTCCTGACTCTTCCTGAAAATATGTTTAAAAGTGAGTCCATAGAGAAATTTTTCTTTTAGTCTTATTATTGATGAAGAAGTATGAGGAAGATCAGCATGTTTCAAAAATACTAAAAGTGGAATCATCTTAACAGGCTAATTTCTATTCTTGTGAGTTGTTTTTGTTTGTTTGTTTGTTTGTTTGAAACTCAGTTGAAACATTTCCATCTACAGACATTTGGTGAAAAGTACTTTTGTCTTTCTAATGTTAAGGGATGTGCATACAGAAGCATTATATCAGTTGCCTGTGAACTGCTTAGTAGTTCTCACTATGTTTCATCTTCATAAAGCAGCCATAATCCAGCAGTGATCCCTAAAAAGCCCTTGCATGTTGTGTTTATTTGGAAAGTATGGTTACATGGATCCTCACACATTTATGTGGTTTCTTTATATTCTTGCTGTAGAAAAGGAAAATAATGGTCACAACAGGACAGGTAACATTTTGGGTATTTTTCCCCTTTGTTTTCATGGACTTACTGTATCACTAAAAAATGAGTCAAAACAGATATTGTAAAGATGGGAGATAGCCCATGTTGAAATGTCATTTGAAACTTTCTTTACTAAATTGTGTCCTTGGACTTCCCTCTCTAGATGAAAACAGGAAAAGATGTTCATAAATTAATGTTGATAGCAAACGTCTTCTTAATAATGTTTTATTTTAAAGCATTCCCATGGTTTAAACAAAGACAGTATACATGTGTTTGTGGTTGGGGGAGGTAAAGGCATCTAGATTGCTTGAAATATAATGAGAAGAAAAAACCCTCAGTGATATTTGACAGGCAAGAACATTGTACTGATAAGCACAGCTTATTTGTTCCTAGTTGGCATCAAAGCAGGATGCAGTAAGTAGAAGGGAAAATGCCATTTGCATTACAAACCCCACAGTATTTTAATTAAAAACTTGATTTATATGGATCAATTTATCTCTATTTCACTATCTGGCAGAAGTAAAAATTGCCTCATAAACTTATAGTTGCTTCAAGCAACAGGGGTCAAGCAATGTATCATTTTACCATGTATTTGCTTTAAAACAAGTTGGGGACCAACTGAATATTTTGCCTAGGGGTTCTGAGAAGAAAGCTGTGGAGCTCCAATCCACTCCTTGCAAATATGTTAACAGCAGTTGCCTCGGAGATCATGGAGTTACTAATGCTTTGTAGGACCAGTAGCAATGGTCTGTTTGGAAGTCGATGATGTTCCAAGGGAGTTGCATTTAGCAATTTATGCCCTGATTTAAAGTTGACTACAGTTCATGGGAACTACCACCATTTTGATAAGTGATAGATCAAGCAGGTATTGAATAAGGATTGCAAGATGAGGCGTATGATAAATTCACTCCCCTGGGAATTACCTGGCACCAAATACTAGGCCTCACATTTAATGAAGTTACCAGAGAAGCTGAGTTACATGAAAATCTGTTTTACTGGGTATCAGCTCAGTGACTATTTGTTAGATATGCGTACAAATATTTGTATACCTCCAAACAGTTCTTTAACCCAGTCAGTGGCTAAGGTGAAATACTTTGAGACAGCGTAATAGCCTTACAGTCTCTAGTCTTAACATAAAAAAGAAAAGAAATAGGAGGACAAGAAGCCGTTTTCCTATAGAGGAAAAGAGGTCAACATTTAAAGATGTGCCACTAGAATATATCTCTAGGTATAACACTTTGAATGGAAATTATTTGTTCCTTAAGTCATAAAGCAGTTACCTATTTTCTAGAATCTTGCCCCACCTGCATTACAAGGATGTACAGGGGTGCATATACTGTTGCCTTTTTATGATGTCTCTTATCTTTTTCCACCCTTCAGTCCATATTCCAGAAAAATGCTGTCATTCTTTCCGTAGGGACATCTGCCCATCTGAGTGTAAAATGAACCCTTTTTTTGGTTGTTTTCTGGCCTCCAAAGTTTTACTTCCGTCCATCACAAGACTTGAAGGCACCACATTCTGCAAACTAACACATTTAGATTCAGTGAAACCCTGTGTTACTGCACACTAATGTAATAATGAGAAATGTAATTAAAGTCACTACTATAATAGCATCTTATCGGAATGCACAATGAAGATAAACTTGCTTGTTCCAGAGACAGAGGGCTTATTGCATAGGAAGCAGCTTGTTCTGATGGATTCTTTGATCTACAACCGGTATCTTTGTTAACTGGAGGGGTGGAGAAGGGCTTGGTATATATTGCCACATTTTCCTTCAGCTGCCAAGGGAAGAATAATTAAAAATAAGGGGGGCTTCAGGATCAAAGAAATGGAAAAATTTAGGCCGCCTAGTGAACAGGCTGAGGGGAAAAAGTTTTTTAGAAGATCTTTATTAGTAAATATTTAGAAGGCACAGATGCTGAATAAACACCTCATTTAGCTACAGACTTCAGTGGAACAATTACTGGATTAAGAAAAAAAAATCAAAGGACTCAAAAATAAAACTAGGTTGGTGGCAAGTATGTAAACTGTGTACAGAAACACCACAACTATGCAGAAGATATCAAGTTTTTTTCATAAAGGGCAAGAAATTACTCTGACTCATCTCTCCATATTTTGTACACAAATGAGACTGGATGGCAACTGAAAGCCTCAGAGACATTTCAGAAGTCAGTCCCTGGGAACTGGGAGAGATAGTTTCAGCATACTGGCCCTTGGCACTGTGTACCTCAAACCACGACGTTCAGCTAGCTCCAGTCGCTTCCAAAGGAGGCACTAACAAGTACAGGGAAATGAAGAAGAACAGAAGTGATTTCTTTTTATTTCTGCTTAAGACTTGCCAAAGCAAGAGCACAACATTAATAGTTTATTCCAAATACTTAAACACTCAGTGCATGGGTTCATGTTTGCAGAGTCCAAGTGGAAATGACTCAGCATGCAAAAAAGCAAAAGAGCAGGCTGTCCTGTTGTAATTCACATAATTAAAATGTTCTGCCTAAATGCATTACATCTCCCCCCACACATCAAAGGCTTGTGTTTCCTCAAACTCTCCATTTACATTTAGGGAAGCCAGAGTTCTTAAGCTCTTAGGAGAGAGAAAATACGATGTGGTCTGGGCATCTCTGCCTTGGTGTGGATAACAAATCACAACATTGTGTAAAATACCAGGTCCTAGGCAAAGACGCCTTATAGTTAATGTATAATGCATCAGTGGCACAGTTCTGTTCCCCTTTGCTGTACTAAGGGCTATATATCTAATTGACTTTGTATGTTGAACTGTATTGACATGTGTCTGCATTAGGGCATCTAGGTCCTTTAATGATCTAGGCTACCAGCAGCCCTGCTGTGTAGGAAAACTAGGCTGCAGGTGTTAAGGAATCAGCACAGAAATTTATGCCCTAGCTGGCAGATTTTAAAGGCTTCCTGGGTGTGAGTTGTTTTGGTTTACTTGGTTTTCGAAGGTTGTGTGGGGAAGTCATGGGAAATAGAAGGTTGCCTGGAAGGGTGGCACTTCTGTGGTGAATGAGGCAAGGGCCTACTATTCAACCCTCTGCTCCTGTGAGGTTTGATTTCTTCTATAGCATGTGTGAGGTGTCTTGACTAGTGGTGTCCAGGTGGTGAAGAACTGAGTTGTAGTTTAGGGAAATAAAGACTCAGAAATCCTGCTGTAGGAACATCAGCAGCTGCAGGTTCTGGTTGTTCCAGTAATAAGAGTGACAGTCACTGCAGAGATCTGCTGAAAGTAATGAGGAGCTAGAAATAATACTTGCCTGGGCTGCTTGCACTGTGTTTAACATGTAATGGAATGGGTGCAAGCTTGTGAGACTTTGCTAGGAAGAGAGATGAATAGCTGTGATGGGTTATGCCCATCCTGAAAGCTGGGGGGAGGGCTTGTGAGAGCCTTGCTCTCCCCTGGAGGGGGTTTTCCTCCTGGGAAACTGAGTTAGTCTGTTCCACTCCCCCTCCCTGTCCAGCAAGCCTATAAAAAGGAAGACACTGCAGCCATTTGTGCTCTTTTACTTCTGCCTCGTGGGGACAAAAGAGAGTTGCTGCTGGCTTCCTGGTTCCACGTGGTCAGGCCTGGTCCTCCTCCTCCCTGCTTACATCCACGCCTCTTCAAAGGGCTCCAAAAGACTGGGTTTGTATACATATTTTCCCCCATCCATCCTTGATCCTTACCCTTGTGAACCCTTCCTGTTATTGTTTTATATATATATAGTTTAAAGAAAATTTTTGCCTCACTACTTCCAAACCAACTCCAAATTATTTCTTGGTGAATTTGCTCCTTCCTTTTTTTTTTCCTCTCTATTAGGAAAGATGAGGAGGGAGTGGGGGAGGGATTCTCAGTCTTGCCCCCCATCTGAACTCTTAAATCACAGTTAAGGCTCAAACCACCACAATAGGGAAGATGATGGGCAGACACTTAAGTGTTTGTTGTACCCTTCTGTATCATGGCTAGAAGGCCAACTAGTGTGAGCAAGGAGAGTGATCAAAAGCCTCAGAAGAAAAGGCCTAGTTAGCTGGGCCTAGACTGAGGTGTAAGCAGGTCAAGGATGCAATGAATGTGAAAACAGCGTGGTTTGGGCCAGGGTGTAGCAGTGATACCTTCCAGCCCTAGACATCAGGTCAGGTTTTTGCCTTGTCTTAGGTGTCTGTGTTCTGGCTCTGTGATGTATAGTGTCAGAAGTCTTCTGATGTGGGCAGCCACTCCATGAACTGGAGTTTGTCACCTGGCCTACATACCCCTTGGCTGAAGCAACTTCTTCCTTCAGATATCTTTAATGTTACTTGGTACCTCCAGTGATATGGTGCCGGGGTATTGTATTGCATGTCTTGTGAAGACAAGGCTTATGACTACTATAAACAACTGCTGCACAATGGTTCTTCAGGGGATGAAGAAATGAGACCATGGACTGGGCATATTTTGGAAAATTTTCCTTGCTCATCTTGTGTGGTTCATTTTTTTGTTGTTGTTGTTGTTATTGTTGGTTTGTTTTTTTTCTTCCCCATGGTATTTCCAGTCTAGTTTTCTCTATCAAAAGTAACTGACCATTCTGTTGCTTCCAGTCTAGTGCTACAAAACAATGGTTTCCCAAGTATGCCTTAATGAAGAGTTGGGGAATGGATCTCATTTCCACTATATGGCTGTGTAATCCCCTTCTGGGAAAGTTTTGATGACAGTTTTTACAGTTCTGCCTCCTGGCCTTGGCCTCTGTTGAAAGTTGTTGAGCATTAGAGTAGGTGCATGGTCACAGTGGAATGATTCTTAACAACACAAGGTAGGCAGTTGGGCTCTTTGTCATGGATAAGACTAGGTCCTCCCACAGTGGGGTCAGTGCAGTATGTGTGTGGCTCCATCATTGTCTTCAGCTGATGAAGTCAGGGCTGCAATCAGTAAGATCATCGAGCCCTCCCTGGCTATGCCTTCTTGTCCCTTCTACAGGCATTACTGGGTCTCTGTGTGAGGAGTTTGATGGGTAAAGGTCCAGCTGAAAACAAAGCACATTTCAGATGTGTTAGCATTCAGCTGAACAACATGCTGACGTATGTGTGGTTATACAGTAGTGACATGAAAGAAGAGATGAGGATGACAGACAAGAAAATCAAGACCACACCTTACATCGGCAGGGTAACCTTATGTAGGCTTAGTGACATGGCTAGCTCTCGACAGTATGAGAGCTCCATAAGCCTCTGCATGGCAATTACTGGCTTTGTCCTTTATGTGTGTGAGAGAAAAGCCATTAGAAGTCAGCTGCTAGAAGACACAAGATAAATTTGGAATGGGTGCTTTAAGAGGCACTTGACTCAGGGCTTCATGAAGGACTTCTTTGTAGGAGAGGAAGCACCAGGCCATCTTCTGAGGAAGATTCAAAGTAGAGACTGTGTTATCACAGCAACATAAGGGTTACAGAAAAGTGGAGCAGAGGGGTTCTGGGTCTACCTTAGCTTAAAGGAACTTAACTCTGTGGTATCTCCTTTCTAAAATAGCCACTGAGCTGTAGAAAGGTCTAGCATGAGGTCACTGAACTCTTGTTGAAATTGGGCTGCAGTTTAGCAAGCAGTGTAAGACTCCTGAGGACACAGACTAAGTGGAGAGCTACACAGCATCATTTTTTACAAAGTATCTGAGAACGGGAAGTCTGGTTCTTGTCCATGTGCTGGGAACTGCTTCACAACACTTGCCTGACAAACCATTGCATAAAATACCTCCACAGGACTAGAAACAAGACTGAGGACTCCTTTCCCAAGGGGATATTTAAACTTTTTATTGGAAAAGATTTAAAATTTTCATTGGTCATATTTTGTCAGCAGTGATTTTATTACTCAATGGCTATTAATCATGTGCCTTACTGTGGCATTCATATTTCAAGTCATTAGCTTTTTATTTTCTGGTAAAAATGTAGTAGATCTGTAAGAGTGACTGTTCCCTGTTGTTGAGAAAGCCACAGCATCATAAAACTGGAGAAGCCTTGCACTAATGTAATCAATCTCCAAAATGACATCTATATTTGAAATACTGTGGCATGCATAGTGCCTTGCAATACAAAACAAAATGCTGCTAGAATTGCCATGTTGTGGCTTTGTTCTGGCATCCGGTGAGTTTCTTGTATGAACCTTCTATGCTGCAAACTCTTCTTCTATATGAAGGTCTGTTCCCTCTGACTTAGTGGCACTTATCAAACACAAGCAGCGTGTTGCCACATAACACTTGGGTATCAAGTTGGCATCTTAGCAAAATTACAAATCCCTTCTTTTTTTTTTTTTTTTAAATTACATTATCTCTCAGATATGGAAGATAGTGTTTGCTGCTGACTTTACATCCAGTGGATGTTCCCTATAAGCATTTTTGCTGTGTTAAGCAAAGTCCTGGGAAATGTGAGCCAATTTATTTTGAAGTTCTTCCATGTCTTACTGTCTGCAAAGGCAACAGCCATCTCAGGTGCACTGCTCACTTTGATCTGTCCTCTTTGTCAAGAATGAGGAATTAATCTATACAGGACACAGTCATCTGTAGGACTGTATGGGATTCAGCTGTGAGTGATTATAAATGCAGATTAAGTTAGGGGTGAAATGTCAAGTTTGGAGCAGAAACATGGAAAGAATGATCCATTCGCAGAGCTAGCAATGAGAGTTTCCTATGAAACTTTTAGGATCCTTGTAAATTATTATCTAGGCAGAGGTGAGAACAGCAATTTACATGCTTGCTGACTTTCCCTAATCCTTAAATAGCTGCCTGAGTGCAGTAGTTGCTTTATGAATGACCACTCTGCAGAAGTTTTCCCCAAACATCTTGCTTGATGGAAAAATAAAAGCTCTTGCACACTGCTCAAACTCATGCACCTATATTATGCATTAGATTTGCACCTAGTAGCAAAGATGGTATTCTCCCCAAAGTAATCACTGTACATAATAAAACTTCTTTAAAGCAGGGAATGTAATTGCTTGCTGAGTGCACACCTACAGAGCTATGTGCATAATGCTTACATTAATAGAGAACATCTTAGGAGAAAAGGAGCTAAAACCTCAGGATTTTTAGTGCAGGCTGCAGGCACGGTAATTGGGGACCTAGGTAATCAACAAAATCACTTCATACCCCCCTGTTAATGTTTGCCCTTCTCAGCAACGAGCTTCTGTTTTAATATATTAAAATCTTTGGCTTACCACTGGAAAATTCAGCAGGGGTTTTTTGAGGGTAAATAAATTATCATGCCCATCTTCCAGATTAGGGATAGACTGATGTACTGTATAATCTTGAGTAAATCACAAGTAGCCAGGAATAGAAAGAATGCTTCATTATTTTACAACCCAGAGAAATCAGTACATGTAAAATTAAATTCCCTTAAATATGCAGGTCTGTTCGAGCCACTCCTGAAATTCCTTTGTGATGGGGGAGGGCGCACACAGCAAGATAACTTTCCCTTGCTACTTTCTCCAAAACTGTTTCAGTATCAGAGCAGAGCACTCATGGTTTCAGGGAGGGAACTGTCCTTGCACTGGAATTTCCTTCCTTCAGTCTCCTTAGTGTAAGATGCAGTCATATACCCCCTCCTTTGAATGACTGTCCAGGTGTAATTAATTTCTAGGGCACTTCAGCAGTGACCCTGTATTTGGGATTCTACCATGATCCTGTTCTATTGTCTGGAGAAGGCAACATCCAGAATGTGAAGCTAGCCCTTCCTTGGTTAGCATGAGGCTTAGGAAGGCACTGGCAAGTATGTGACAGACAAATACCACACACATAGACAAAATGAGGAGTAACATTTCTACTCTCTAGGGTCTGACAGATCCCAGTATTCCTTATTCCTTTTTAACCACTTAACGATAAATGGCTCTAGTAAGTTGTCTATCTGTATTTAGTTGTTTTGGTAAACAGTCTTTCCCAATAATTAGTTAATTTGGTAAGTGAATTGAAAAGGCCCAGATTTTTTTGCTTTGGGTTCACATGCATTAAATGGAGAATTTCAGTGTCACTGAAATCGAGGCAATACATCACAGTATCACAGTATCACAGTATCACTTAGGTTGGAAAAGACCTCGAGTATCATCGAGTCCAACCTATCAACACAGACCCCATGACTAGACCATGGCACCAAGTGCCACGTCCAATCTCCTCTTGAACGCCTCCAGGGTCGATGACTCAACCACCTCCCTGGGCAACCCATTCCAATGATGAACAACTCGCTCGGTGAAGAACTTCCTCCTCACCTCGAGTCTAAACCTCCCCTGGTGCAGCTTGAGACTGTGTCCCCTTGTTCTGGTGCTGGTTGCCTGGGAGAAGAGGCCAACCCCTTCCTGGCTACAACCACCTTTCATGTAGTTGTAGAGGGCAATGAGGTCACCCCTGAGCCTCCTCTTCCCCAGGCTAAACAATCCCAGCTCCCTCAGCCTCTCCTCATAGGGCTTGTGTTCAAGGCCTCTCCCCAGCCTTGTTGCCCTTCTCTGGACACGTTCAAGTGTTTCAATGTCCTTCTTAAACTGAGGGGCCCAGAACTGGACACAGTACTCAAGGTGTGGCCTAACCAAAGCAGAGTACAGGGGC
The DNA here is from genome assembly GCF_026170545.1 of Melanerpes formicivorus. NCBI lineage: Eukaryota > Metazoa > Chordata > Aves > Piciformes > Picidae > Melanerpes > Melanerpes formicivorus. The sequence goes on along the minus strand of NW_027142353.1, from coordinate 49,300,363 downwards.
ACAATGACCTCCCTGCTCCTGCTGGCCACACTATTCCTAATGCAGGCCAGGATGCCATTGGCCCTCTTGGCCACCTGGGCACACTGCTGGCTCATATTCAGGTGGCTGTTGATCAGCACCCCCAGGTCCCTCTCTGTTTGGGAGCTCTCCAGCCACTCCGACCCCAAACATGAAAACAATAGTGCACAGGGAAGTTGCTTAAATCAAATATATTCTTGGGCAGTCAACCTTTTTTTTCTTCTCTAGCTTTTTATCAAATACTGGAATGAAATTGCTTGCTGTCTCCTTTATGACAATAATTGCACCTTTTTGTAGTCCCACTGTGATGCTCCTACAGAAAACTGGCTTTCTTCTGTTCTTGCTCTTATAAAGCATTTTATTGAGAAAATTAATTGTCAAGAATAGTACAATGAGACATAACATCAGAAAACATTTTTGTGAGACCAGAATTTTATTGTTTGATTCTAAAACAGTAAAGGTTGTTCCAACCTTGTCTGGGCTTAAGCTCTCATTATCATGAAACGTTCTACCAGGCAGGACCTACCCAGACTTGTGAAACTACCAAGGGAAGAGCTGACACAGTTGATTACCATTTTCAAAACTTATGACTTGGCTTAAAGACTGGAAGATGGCCATGGATATGGTTTTGGTGTTTTTGCTTTTTTGGCAGCAAGATACAAAAGTTATCAGCAGTTCTGTTGCTAAGACCTTAAATGGCATCAAACCTAGCCAGGCAAAAAGAGTCAGAAATTCCTTGTGGTTTCAACCTAGTTCCTAGTTTGACAGCAGATGATGGAGAGTACGCAGTAGGGTAGTTTATGACAGCCTGTGCAACTGAGGTTGTAATATGGTTACAGGATCAAGCTTGTCCTTGACATAATTAGCTAAACCTTTCCCTACTCTACAAATATAGGAAGACAGAGATTTGTCCCACATGTGGAAGGCTGTTTTCCAGACACCATGCAAAGTGAATTTGCCAAAACTGACTGCAGAACTCAATGATTCTTCATCATCCTGTGGTTCAAACAGCTCTTCTGATCTCCAGTCCAAAAGCTGACACTCAGTATTTCCTTTTGTTTTGTAACAGGATCTTTAAACAGTTTCAGAACAACCCCAGATGACACATTAGAACATTGGCAAAAATTATACAAGAATTCCAGAATTAATGTCACCTCATTCTTAAAGAATACCATATAGAACATGCCAGCAACAAAGGCTTGGATTCAGTCTAGATGTTGAGGTTCACTCTGCTATAACAAGAAACTGATGAAAGGTCAAGACGAAAGTCATCTTGACAGCATAACACAAGGACCCAAGGAAGGCAGAGCCTGACTGATGCAAAGGCAGGGACCTGAGAGGGAGTAAAGATGCAGGTAAGAAGGATCAACTACATGACTAAGCAATTTTGTGAGGATATTTGTGTGCAGCTGTTCCTTTAATACTAAGTGTACATGTAGAAAGAGCTTGTAAGTATGAGCAAGTTGCTTACATAATTTGCTGCTGGCACAGGGATGCTGGGAAGCATGGTAGAGTAGAAGTAGGTGAAGGATAACCACTCACAGTCTGTTGGAGAGCTTATGACCAAGTACTGCTCACTGGTGGTAGACTCTGTTCTTAGAAAAGATAGGAGAATTAGGAGGCCTTAATGCAATACTCAGCTGCAGGAAGTCTGTGTAATGGAGTACTGCATGCTAGTGTGGCTCTCCCAAGAGAATTTGGAAGCATTTCCCCTGGGCCTTGTGAATTGCTGCAATAATGCTTACATTGCAGTTGGCCAACATGCCCAGCTGATCCACACCCACTGCTGCTGCAGCTTTCTTGGTGCTGTTTGCCTTAAATGTCCTGGTTTTGTCTGGGATATTACTGATTTTTCTTCTTGGATCAAGTAAGTCAGATTATTTCTAGTGACTATAATCATGCATTTACAGTCCATTGAAGAGCTACTGCTGACCTGCTTGCTGGCCTAAAACAGATTAGACAGTTTAAAAAGGGTGTCCTACATTTGTCAGGTATAGATTGCTATTAACACATCCAGCAAGAGTTCTGCAGAAAGGGGGACATGGAGAACAGTGCTTTAGCAAACAATGACCTAGCTTTTGCACTCATGTGCATATAGTGAGACTGTGTGTGCAGTCTAAGAATCAGATACAGGGTGACTTGCAGACTGATTCATTGTTAACTACAGAAGTGTACTGGTACTTTGAAGGCTGTGCCCAGAAAGTGGGACAGGAATGTTGGCTGGGTATTTTTAACACCAGGGCAATATAAAACTATGAAGTTAGGGCAGTTGAACAGATTAATGAATGGTATAAAGAAAAATGGATTAAAAAATACCCAGAAGAATGGAAGCTAGTTAGCACTTTCTTTTCTGATGGATCTATTAAATGAACTCATTTCTAGCACGCTCCTCTCAGCTATGATCTCACAACTATTACTTAAGCTTGGTCATATAAAAATACCATCTCTTTTTTTTCCAGTAAGAAACAAAGGTTTGTCTGTAGCTTCTCCCCTGAGCCCGGATGACCCCTTGGGCTAGCATGCTTGAGACTCCCTTATGTGCTGCTGGCTAACGCAATAGGCACGACACAGTAGCACCCAACTCTTAACCTCTGAATCCCCATCCCAAAGACGTAGATAACTTATGGTTCAGCTGGCAGGGTGCAGCCTTCAGCAGTGCTGGAACAGTACTTTAATTCATGCCCTGTGAGCTATAACAGACATGCCACTGCATCCCTAAGAAACATACACGGATCATAAATAAGGTTAGATGTTATTTTAAGTAATAAACTCTGAGATACAGAAACTTCACTGCAGCCTTCTATCTTTGGCTGTCTCTTAATTTTGACTATTTTTAGTTTGCAGTCAGCATTATGACTGTGAAGTCAAGGAACACTTGGACAGTAGGTACATAAATAATTATGGATAGGTCTCCCAAGCCTTAAACATTTGCAGGGGATTCAAGTTAAATACTGGCTACCACTAATCAATGACTTGGGAGATGTTGCTGTGCTTGTTTGTATTAATACAAATTCATTTCCTGTGGTGAAAAACTAACCTGGACTCCTCTGCATTCGTGGTGGTGGAAGGGTCTGCATAGAAGTTTTGAGAGTTGTAAACTTCCCTATTCCTGAATGTAGTTCTGCAGAATGAACTAGAACTGTCTCCTATGTTTGGCTGCTTGTATTTCATACTAGTGATCTCTGAATGCTTTCCATAGATTAAAACCGATGAAAGCTGTGTTATAACTCACTTAAGAGTTACTCTGCTTTGTGATGGTCTCTTCTCCCAGGCACCCAGTACCAGAACAAGAGGACACAGTCTCAGGCTGCACCAGGGGAGGTTCAGGTTGGATATTAGGAAGAAGTTCTATACAGAAAGAGTGATTGCCCATTGGAATGGGCTGCCCAGGGAGGTGGTGGAGTCACCATCATTGGAGGTGTTCAGGAGGAGACTTGATGGGGTGCTTGGTGCCATGGGTTAGCTGTTTGGGTGGGTTGGATTGGTTGATGGGTTGGACGCAATGATCTTGAAGGTCTCTTCCAACCTGGTTTGGTTTATTCTAAATAAAGGTTTATTCTAAATAATGCTGCAATGTCACTGGAACCAGTTAGGGATATTGAGTCAACTGCTAGAGTTGCCACAGAAAACATGCTCCACATCAGCAGCATATGCATGGAGACTAAAAAGAGAACTTCTACCGTTTTTTCCAATCCATACTTAAAGCACAAATTAAAAAAAAAAATACTTACAAGGATACAAGCTAAGTGTGTATCAGGAGATGTTGCATTGCTGCTGTGATAAAACATGCTACCAGTGAAGAAAACTTGTGTAAACTACAGAACATTTTTCAGTAACTTGTTTTTCTGCATGTCTTTTTTGAAGAGAACTGTTTGATACAGACTCATGGAATTATTTCTGTTGGAAAAGACCTCTAAGATCAAACTAGCCTATTCAAAAAGTCTCTTACCAAGTCTTGGTAAAGTAGTGGTGAAGCGTAAGTTTTTATGCAGATACCAAAAATTTTTAAGTTGAAATCTGCATTTATGAAAGCACTAACTGTGCAGGCATTGATGCTGGTATGAACATTACAGAATTACCATGTAGTTTTTCTCTATTTGTTTTTATTTCCTTTTCAAAGTCTATGAGAATACCTTGCTTTGATGTGTCTCTGAGGGGTGGGATCATGAAGAGCAGTAAGCTAGAAGACTTGAATCTCCATGGGTCACCCCGGAGAGTGCAAGAGTAGGAGGAAATAGTAAAGATTAAGATTCCACTGAAATACAAATGAGGTAACCTTTTGTATCTCTGCAAGTCTGTAAAGAGAAGAGGCAGGACAAGCAGACAGAGCACTGGTTTGAATAACAGACTTTGTGATCAGGAAAGCTGTCTACGTATGCTCAGAGGAACTTGGTTCTCTACACAGCCTCTGTAGAGTTTCTTTTTGTGTGACAGCATGCCCAGGAGCTCCTTGCTCATCCAGCCAGGTCTCCTAGCATTCTTTCCTGTCTTCCTCTTTGTTGGTATACTTTGCTCCTGGACATGGAGATGGTGATCCTAGAACCAGCTGTCCTGGGCCCCTCTTCCCTCTAGGGCTTTGTCCCACAGTAGTTAGGCCAGCAGATCCTGAAGCGATTAAAGTCTGCATGCCTAAAGTCCAGAACTGTAAGCTTGGGATATGTCCTCCTAGTGCCCTGAGGATCTTAAGTTTTGTCACTTCATGGTCACTGCAACCAAGGCTATCCCTGAGCCTCATATTGGTCACATGCTGAATAGGATGATGTTAGACAACTCTGACTAAAGTCAGCAGGTTGGCTTGGGATGTGTAGTATTTCACATAGGTAAAAGGCGCCTTGTTCAGGATTCTGGATTCCAATAACCTTAAATGTAGGCACCTGGGAAATGATGCTTAACTTCTGAAGTCACATATTGGGTCTGGTCCAAACCCTCTGTCACCTGATAGGATCTTCATGGGAAAATCAAGATACACAATTGCAAACTTCCCATTGATTCAGATAGCTACACAGAAAAATAGTGGTAATAAATTAAATAAACTTGGAGACAACCGAAACTGAGTAACTAGCAAGTACCTAGCAAGATGTGTGGATTTAACAAGAAGAGTTAACTCTTCCATTTAAGGTAAAAACTTGTGGAAGATCAGGATGTGAATGACTGTTAGGATATATACAGAATACAGAATACAGAATTAACCAGGTTGGAAAAGACCTTGGAGATCATCAAGTCCAACCTGTCACCCAACACCATCTGATCAACTAAACCATGGCACCAAGGGCCTCATCCAGGCTCTTTTTAAACACCTCCAGGGATGGGGACTCCACCACTTCCCTGGGTAGCACATTCCAATGGCCAATCTCTCTTGCTGGGAAGAATCTCTTCCTACCATCCAGCCTAAACCTCCCCTGGCACAGCTTCAGACTATGTTTCATACAAACACATCTCTGATCTCCGACAGCTACAGATTTCCATTAAATTTTTCCTTAATTTATATAGGATCTGATTTCTGGCAATTCAAAATTAATTATGTTTCACATCACTCTGCCTTTGACATTTCTTGAAAACTTAGGTTCCTGTAGAATGTTTTGGTGTCAGAGACATCAGAGACATGTTTGTGTACTGTAACTTGGGGTCTCTGCTACGTGGTCATCTCTTATTGAAATAATCCATAGCCATTGCATAGCTGCTTTTAAAAATATCCAATTATCTTTCTCATTTGTTTGATAGTTTTCAGTGCATACTTTCCATTGTGCTTTCTCTGCATTCAGTAAATATTTGGATTAAATTAATGTTGACCTGCATACTGATATAGGGCTCAAGAAACAAGTGGATTTAAGACCTCTGACCCAAACCTGAGATTTGTCAGGGTTCTAAATCTTCACTCTGAAAACATGCACAAGGCACGGACTTTAAAATCTCTTGAAATTTCTCAGCTGTACTAAATTTCACTAGAGACATGCTCTTATTCACTTCAGTTTTAACAGTGAAAAAGCCACTTTTTGCTATCTTGTATTTGCTCCTTGTTGGGCTCTCCAAAGCTAGTGCACTTTTGCTTCGAGTGTGATGTTTACATGTACCTGGCCAACACACATTTAGAGGAATGATGATAAATGACTGTGAGCAAAAACCTAACACTAAGTGTGAGACTAACCTTCTGTTAAGAGTATCTGCCTGGTGGAGTCTTGTCCTGTGTGTCTTGTATTTCATAATCTGCTCCATTTTAAGGGAAGATGTAAGGGAAATTTTAGAAATCTGTTTAAAAGAACTGGCTGGCAACTTTCATTAAAGGCAGAGCTATCACTGATCAGGAAAATTCACTTTACAAAAATGAGAAGCTGGTATTTCATTTAGCAATGGCACCAAGAAGTCATGTGACTGGTTTTTCAGAAGCAATAGAGATGTACATGGACTAAGCAAGAGAACAAAGGCCGAGAAATCAAACTGAAGGCGCTTTTGGAGAATTTATTTCAACACTTCAATTTATAGAAAACTGAGGTAACCCTAACAGAAGCAAAACTCAACTCATTGCAGAAGGAGTAAAAAATATCACCCAGTGAACTCATATGTGAAAGTACAATCATACACTGCTCATCATTTAAATCATCCTTCACATTTGTATGTTTACAAAAGAAAGTCTGGTGGAGCTTGTTGGCAATTCACAACTGTTTTGAGAGCACTACTGAAACTTGTGCACTGCAACCCAGTATGACAATACAAAGAAAGACTCCAGATCCCTCCATCTCTTATCTCATTTGAAACCTGACAACACCAGGTTGCCATTGCTAATGCACAGGTCCCCGGTGCACGCAGGGTCTCATTTTGTGTGCTCTGAATTGGGTTTCCATACCCTTTTCACTAAGATTTGTATATGCCAAGGACTGGTAGCCTTGAGCATGCAGTATTAATTAGTACATGTGAACAAAACATACTCATAAAAAGACAACATTTTAAAATGATGCTATCTCTTGGACCTTCTACATTCTGGAGACAATCTGCAGTTTAATCTCAGACAAACTATTTCAGCTTCAGACAAAATGTTTGGAATGTCAAGAGACTACTGAAAGTTCTTAAAACAGCCTTAAGAAGATGACTGTTACAATGCCGTAAAACCCATTAGTGTTTCCCATAACACTGAACCTAAACATGCATCAGCATGAACCATGATTGATAACTTCAAGTTGCCATATGGTCATGTATTTCCAGGTAGCACAGAAACAAATGGTTGTGGTCATTCACAACACGATATTGCACAATGCAGAATAGAGTGCACCTTTTTAATATGTATAAGGACATTCAAAATGTATGATGAGACAAAAGCAGATGTATTTATTTCAGTGAATTTGCAAGACATGGTAAAGTTACTATTTAACAAAATAAAAACTTGATTACCAGATATGAAAATCTTTTTGGAAATGATTTCTCTTTTCAAAACTTTGTATAAATTTCCTGCTGACAGTCTTATAAAACGCATACAAGCTGCAAAAATGAAACATACAACAGAAGCAATGAAGAATTACCTCAGCTTTCATCACCACTTCACTTGATTGAAACTGTTCTCATGTTCCAGTAAGTATAATAATATATTTGGAAAATGTAAATAACCTAATTACATTTTCTTGTTTCAATCTGCCAGGCACCAGTCATATATCGCAGTCGTATAAAAAGGAGATCTCTGCCCATCTGCAGCCAGCTCCAGAAGGGAACTAACTTAGAACCTGTGATTAATGAAGAAGAAAAGCAAAAGGACATTGCTTAAAAAAATGAGCATTGGCAAGGCATGCATTTAAGCAATCATGAACCTCTGCATTCTCAGCATATTCAGCCCCACAACCTAGACCTTAAGATTAATACAAATCTGTATTGTGAAAGTTATTGCTTTGTAGTAATTACATTGCACCATAGATGGAAGATTTCAGTTTGCAATCACCACAGTAATGCCTTGTATGTTGCAAGATGCATCGTCTTCTCTGGCTTTGTTCAAGTAAAGAGGAACCTGAACACCAACAGTTAAGCAAAGGATTTCTTAGTAGAATCTCTCTTTGGAGAAGAGGACAACCACATTATCTTAAACGAACTTCAGGTAAGGTAAGGAACCCATGATATGGAACAAAGCACTCTTCCACCTCTGCCAAGGTCTGTGTTAGGTGCAATGAACACGTGGAACTGCACTGAAAGGAAACACTTCTAGTCAAGTTGGCTTAGGATGTTCTCAACTTGCACCCTTCAACAGCACTGCAGCTCATTATACTTTGCTGTTTAGAGATTGTCTTGAGGAAAAGAGATGCAAAGTACATTAACAAAAACTAAAAACATGAAATGGAAAAAAAGAATTGCATTTGATGGTAGGGAGGAAGTGAGCAGAAGCTTAAGCTGGTTTTACCATGAAGAAATAGCAATTTGGTTCCAACTCAAGGGTAAAAAGGGGAGTTTATGGTCTTTGGAAGAAGTGCAGGCCACTCAGGAGGACTACAAAGTTGCTGTGAAGCTGTGCGGGAAGAAAAGTAGATGGGTCAAAGCCTGACTGGAAATTAATCTGGCTTCATCTGTTGAAGACAACAAGATGTATTTATACAAATGTATTAGCAACAAAAGGACTAAGAAGAATCTCTGTCCTTTGTTGGATGCAGGGGGAAACACAGTGATCAAGTATAAGGAAAAGGCTGAGGTACTCAATACCTTCTTTATATCAGTCTTTAGTGGTATGACTGGTTGTTTGCTGGCTACCCAGCCCCCTTGAGCTGGAAGACAGGGATAGGAAGCAGAATAAAGCCTCCATAAAGCAAAAGGAGATGGTTAGCAACCTGCTCCATCACTTGGACATTCACAAGTCCATAGGGCCAGGTGGCATACACTCAAGGGTACTGAGAGAACTGGTAGAAGTGCTCACCAAGCCACTTCCCATCATTTACCAGCAGTCCTAGCTAAATGGGGAGGTCTCAGCTGACTGGAGACTGACAAACGTGGCATCAATCTACAAGAGGGTAGGAAGGAGGACCCAGGAAACTACAGACCTGTCAGTCTGATCAGGGAAGGTCATGGAGGAGATCTTCTTGAGTGCCATTATGCAGCATGTGCAGGGCGACCAGATGATCAGACTCAGTCATCACGGGTTCATGAAGGGCAGGACCTGCCTGAAAAACCTGATCTCCTCCTATGACAAGGTGGATGAGGGATCCTCCTGGAGGAACCATCTGCTTATGGTGAATGTGTGGATGCTTTGCTGAGTTAAAAACCATCTGGATGGCCAGACCCAGAGAGTGATGGCAAATGGAGTTTAATCCAGTTGGTGGATGGATGGTCACAAGTGGTTTTTCCCAGGGCTCAGTTCTGGGGCAAGTTCTATTTAATATTTCTATCAATAATCTGAATGAGGGGATTGAGTGCACCCTCAGTAAACCTGAAGATGATGCTAAGGTGGAGGGAATGTTGATGTGTTTGAGGGTAGGAAGGATCTGCAGAGGGATCTGGACAGACTGGATTGATAGGCCAAGGTCAACTGTATGAAATTCAACAAGGCCAAGTTCTAGGTCCTGTACTTGGATCACAATAACCCCATGCAGTGCTACAGGCTTGGGGAAGAGTGGAAAGCTGTCCAGAAAGACTTGGGAGTGATGATCAACAGCTGGCTGAATATGAGCCAGCAGTGTGCCCATGTGGCCAAGAAGGCCAGCAGCATCCTGGCCTGTGTCAGGAATGGTTTGGCCAGCACTAGTAGAGAAGTGATTGTCCCTCTGTACTCAGCACTGTTGAGGCCACACCTTGAGTATTGTGTTCAGTTTTGGGGCTTTTGCTACAGGAAAGACATTGAGGTACTGGAGCAGATACAGAGAAGGGCAACAAAGCTGTTGAAAGATCTAGAGAACAAGTCTTAAGAGGAGTGGCTGAGGGAGTTGGGGTTGTTTAGCCCAGAGAAAATGTGGCTGAGGGGAGACCTTCTTGCTCTCTACAACTATTTGAGAGGAGGTCATAGCAAGGTGGGTGTTGGTCTCTTCTCCCTTGTAACAAGTGATAGGACAAGAGGAAATGGCCTCAAGTTGCACGAGGGGAGATTTTGTTTGGGTATTAGAAGAAACTTCTTCATTGAAAGTGTTATCAAACACTGGAATAGGGTCCCCAGGGAGATGGCTGAATCACCATCCCTGAGGAGTTTTAAAGATGCATAGATGTGGTTTAACACCAGACTTGGCAGAATTAAATAATAGTTGGACTTGGTGTTCCTAAAGGTTTTTTCCAACCAAAATGTTTGTATGACTTTAAATAAGTATGGAGCTGTACTTTCCAGTAACTCAGTAACAGACACCTCCCTACAGGTCTGAAAGAACATCACATCTTAAGAAAAGAGGCTGCCATAGACAAGGCCTTAATAGGTGGGCTGAGACTTTTGGAAGGCAAGACACGGTGAAATGGAGTTGAATCAATAACAATGATTGTCAGATGCTCTGCACAGTGCTTTACAACTGCAGTATTTTCATTATCACAGTACAGGAAGAAGCCAAGCCAAAGCAGTGGTCTATCCTAGCAGTATAACCACCTACTTTTGTTTCCAGTGGGAGTGCAGTTTCTCTTCCTCGCTACCCCTTCACCTACTCTTCCCTGTACCACACCACGACACAAGACTGGCAAAGATATGAAATTCAAAATTTGTTTGGAAAGAAGACTATGTGTTATCCAAACTGAGTAAAATACAGGAAGACTCTTGAATATTTCATTCTGGATTGACATATAAGGAATCTTATGAAAACATAAACCATTTTCCTACCTTCAATTTCAGTCCAGTTGACAGCAACTTCTGCTATAGGTATTCTCAAGCACTGAGCTATATAAAGCAGTTCCACATCAAACGCCCTGAGGAAGAACAGGAAATTGCAAATACAGTCACACTTATTCCAGAAGAAAGATGGGGGCACTGTTAATTAAATCCCTAGCCTGATTTAAGGAGGTTGGTGTTCAGTTATGAAGCTGATATCAATGATATCTCTCTCTGATACAGGTCAGATGCACGTGAAAGGGAAATTAGTTTCCCTGACTAAACAGCTCAGCACACAGCCCATATGCAGACAGCAGTGTTTCACTGTGTCCTGCTTCTGAAGGTGTAGGTCATGCTGTGTTCACACTGCTTCTTACTTTTCCATCTGCACAGTCACAATTTCAACATATTTAAAGACCAAGCAGTCAAATGTAGAGTGTCAATCTGTATTTCTAGTAGTTTTTTCAAAGAGGACAACTACAATCTGTGGCTTTACACTAATCTGATGCTTTCTCCTTGTACTTTCTTAGTCAAGAATAAAGGCATCAGACAGAAATTAGAAATCATATTACTGTGAAATTGAACAACCAGTCGTTGTTGCTGGCACAATTGTTTCCAGGTTGTGCAGCAAAATGAATTGGCGAAGTGACCCTACTCTAAGTCAACTGTCCCTCCCTGATCAGTTTATCCAAAATACACTTGAATCCTCTCAGAGAACTGTTTGTTTGTTTCATTCCAGCAACTGCATGCTCAAGTGAGCCTTCTAGATCTGTGATGCTGAGGCTTTTTATGTAGGAAAAGTGTTTAGGCAACTACAGCTCGTAATACCCATGTAGACATCAGCATAGAAAACTACCGGCAGCTGCTATTGACAGGGGTAAATGCAAATCACACATTCTGATGCTGTTGGTTAAATTTCTTAGATTTATTGATTGCTAGGTCTTTTTTTACACCCTCTTTGCACTCTTTAAATGCCAGTAGAGATGGTTTTGTTCCTTAAATGAGTTCTAGTAATTGGAATTGAAGCTAAACAGCCCCTAGTCCCCTTCCTCCCATAAAAATGTTTTTCAAAATACTAATCTGTATTGGAGAAAAAACTGTCCATGGCCATCCACATCTGATTTCTACTAGATTCAATATATATTCACACACTGAGGCTTTTTTTTTTTTTTTTCCCAGTGAAGTAAACCTTAAAGGTTAAGGAATGGCATATGTTTTAGCCCAGCTATTGGTAATGTTTCCAGCTTAAAGACAATGGAACAGATGACCCAAACCAGCTTACCCAGGTCTTGAAATTGTGGCTGCGAGGCAGTCAAGTACAGTTCAACACTAGTCCTCATTTTCTCTCAGTAACTTCCTAAATTTAGAATCTCCTTAAATTGTCATTGCTATATCCAAGACAATTTTCTTTTGAAACTGGAGAAGACATATGCAATAAACCAAGTAACATTATTCGTTCATGCTTTATGGGTTGCTTGAATTCAAATCATCGGTAACCCCATTTAACACTATGGAATGCGTAGATGTGTAGAAAGAGACAGACAGGTGATCAAGAGCAGGCAAAAAGACATACTTTAGCAGGTTGACAGCTCAGTTCAGATGCTGTTTCCTTCTGCTTTAAGCCACCCTCTCCTATTAAGCAGTGCAGTGTATTTCTGTGAAACTATTAATGAATTCAACAGTAGAAGTCACCTTTGAAATGTACACTTGGGTATGACACACACATGAGGGCTCCCATTGAAGTACAGACCGCAGCATTCTGGCTTGCTGGTGAAATAATTTTCAAACATGCATCAACCTGAACTTGTTTTGTACGTGTATATTACAGGACAGCCATTGATAGCATTCTGCACAGCATTAAAACATGCCAAAGCAGCATAAACGGAGGTTATCTACAGAGACCACAGTTACTGTATAGAGAGAATCTAGAACCACTTTGTAAATATGATTTTGATTTAGGACACAGGCCTTTTAGTTGTCACAAAAACGGTTACAGAATAAACATGAGGCTCTTCTGCCCCAGTGAACTGCATCTGCTCCACGCAGTCTTGATCTTTCACTATTTTCCTCAAATAAGAGTTGCATGTTATTACATTAATTATGCCATGGTCTTATTTTTTGCTGACATTTTACATGTGTAAGCCAAAATCCCCAAGTATTCACCTTTGAATGTTTATGAGTCATGTGTATTAAGACCAAATCTAATTTTGTAATACTAATTGCTTAACCTACTAAAAATCTTAAAAGACACAGAATAATTGTCTGATGAACTATACTGTATGAGCTGCTCTAAAAACATTGCTACATAAAGTATTAGCCTAGTGAACTAATAGCTATTTGCAACAATTCCTATGGACAACTGATTACTGGAATGTCAGCACATACACCACAGTGCAACAACATTAAAGAGTCTGGTGAACTACAGAACTCAAAGAGAAAGATTAAAAGCACAGGAATTGATCAGGTTGAACATTAATATTGTTGCATTTGGTTGCCATGTGTGTAAAAGTGAACAGATCCTGAAATTAAAACAAAACAAAACAAACTACTCAAAGGTGAAAGGAGAATGACTTCTGTTGTACACTGCTGGGATAACTTTCTTCTTCCACTGTTCCCCACCACCTTTCAGTACACCTCATACACATACTACATCAGTTAATCAGGCAATACAGATTGTAGTGTATTCAATACACTGGTATTGTATTCAATACACTGGTAGTATTACACCTGTGCTGCAGATCACCAGATCCAGATGGCACATAAGAAGCATACGTTAGTTTCCACAGTCAGCATTTAAGTGTGAGTATGTTAGCTGGAGCCTACTCAAGAGAAGATCAAAGTAATACCAGTGAATGAGTTGGTGAGTGCAAGAATCACAGAATCACAGAATCAACCAGGTTGGAAAAGACCTTCAAGATCATCAAGTCCAACCTATTACAACAGATGCAAGGCATCTGTTTTGTCATGAAGCCATTTGTGACTAGTTAACATCTAACAGAACCATGTTAGGAATACTAGGGAATTATTCACACCATGTACTTCACCAGATTCTGCTGCAGAGAGTGAAAGTAGGTGCCTCTGGGGAGGTGGGGGAGACAGCTCAGAATACCTAAGTTTGGATCTAGCTCACTGAATTCAGATCCAACTCAAGTATCCAAAGTCAGAGACCCCCAAGCTTGTATAGTGTTAACAACTTCCCTATCTAACAGCGGCTTTGTTATGTGTTAATTGACACAAACATGAAGTATAAAATACAGAAAGTGAAAACTTCTCCATGTGGTTGTGTTTATGCTAAGGGGTATTTCTGGTTAAATTACAATTTAAGAAGATGCTGGCTAAAATTCAGTTGAGCACCAAGCTGGTAGGTGTCTAATTGAATTTAACCCCTTTAAACTGAATCTTTAAAATGCTTCAGCTGGTAAAATAGCTATCCTGCTGGCGGATGTGCTAGCTAGGCCACTCTCCATCATTTTCCTCCAGTCCTGGCTCACAGGTGAGGTCCCAGATGACTGGAAACTGGCCAACGTAGTCCCCATCCACAAGAAAGGTCAGATGGAGGAACCTGGAAACTACAGGCCGGTCAGCCTGACCTCAGTGCCAGGGAAAGTGATGGAGCAGATTATCCTGGCGGCAATAACTGCGCACCTGAAGGATGGCCAAGGGCTCAGGTCCAGCCAACACGGATTCAGGAAGGGCAGATCCTGCCTCTCCAATCTGATCTCTTTCTATGATCAGGTGACCCATCTGGTGGATGTGGGGAGGCCTGTGGATGTGGTCTACCTGGACTCAGTGCTGGGCCCTGTCCTCTTCAACATATTCATCGATGATCTGGATGAAGGGGTAGAGTCAGTCATCAGCAAGTTTGCAGATGACACAAAGTTGGGGGCAGATGTTAGTCAGTTAGAGGGTAGAAAGGCTCTGTAGAGGGACCTCGACCGACTGGACAGATGGGCAGAGTCCAACGGGATGTCATTCAACAAGTCCAAGTGCCGAGTGCTGCACTTTGGCTACGGCAATCCCATGCAGAGCTACAGGCTGGGGTCGGAGTGGCTGGAGAGCTCCCAAACAGAGAGGGACCTGGGGGTACTGATCGACAGCCACCTGAATATGAGCCAACAGTGTGCCCAGGTGGCCAGGAGGGCCAATAGCATTCTGGCCTGCATTAGGAATAGTGTGGCCAGCAGGAGCAGGGAGGTCATAGTGCCCCTGTACTCTGCTCTGGTTAGGCCGCACCTTGAGTACTGTGTCCAGTTCTGGGCCCCTCAGTTTAAGAAAGACATCGAAACACTTGAATGTGTCCAGAGAAGGGCAACAAGGCTGGTGAGAGGCCTTGAACACAAGCCCTATGAGGAGAGGCTGAGGGAGCTGGGATTGTTTAGCCTGGAGAAGAGGAGGCTCAGGGGTGACCTCATTGCCCTCTACAACTACCTGAAAGGTGGTTGTAGCCAGGAAGGGGTTGGCCTCTTCTCCCAGGCAACCAGCACCAGAACAAGGGGACACAGTCTCAAGCTGTGCCAGGGGAGGTTTAGGCTCGAGGTGAGGAGGAAGTTCTTCACCGAGCGAGTCATTCGGCATTGGAACGGGTTGTCCAGGGAGGTGGTTGAGTCATCGACCCTGGAGGAGTTCAAGGGGAGATTGGACGTGGCACTTGGTGCCATGGTCTAGTTATGGGGTCTGTGTTGATAGGTTGGACTCGATGATCCTCGAGGTCCTTTCCAACCTAAGCGATACTGTGATTATTCTGTATTTAAAGTTGCACTAGGATTTCTTTTTTTTTTTTTTTTCTATACTGGTCCAATATGAAATGTTTCAAATACCAAAATTAGGCCTTCAGTTGTACTGTTATAACTGGAATTTTGGACTTTTCTACATCTGTGATATGTCGTTCCAGCAAGTTCTTAATGGGCATTGAAAACTTTCAGTGGCCAAAGAGGTCTAAGAATGAAATAAGATTTCAAGAGTTAGTCTGCCAGTGCTGCTCTAGCTATAGTGGGGCTTTTGAAAGTTCACATCTGTCTGCCAGGAGGAGGATTTTTTACAAGATAAAACATATATAACAGATGCGATGCTCATAAAAGATACTACTTGTTGTGCACAAAACAGGGAAAAAACAAGTAATTGCACTGCTTGTGTTGGTCTATAACGCCAAAGGAGTGGAAAAAACCCAGCTGCTGGAGCAGTATGAATGCTTATTTTTCTGTAGTTTTTATACAGAGACTCACATTTAGAGCTCAGTGACAAACTGGAGACATAAGCATTCGTTTTTCATACCGAGTTTTTAAGTTTTAAGCATAAAATAGTGTGGCTTGTTCAGGGCACCAGGCAATCTCTAGAGACACAAATAATGACAACGGTTTGATTTAATCAGTGATCTCCTGAGTTGTGTTATATCACTACAAATGCCACACTTCTTACAAAAGTATGTCAAATAAAGAAGGACTAGAATTATGTTTTGAATCTTCCCTCATTCTATCAGTATTCCAGGCAGGACAGTAACGGCTGCTGTGTCTAATTCTCCTAGGTAAGGAAAGACATTTTCTGGCTAGAAGAAAATGTTTTGGTTTGGTGTTTTTTTAATCAGAAGAAATCAAGGACTAAATTTAGGATAGGAAAATTCTGCCAGTGAGGCCATCTAATTTCCCAGTTTCCTCCAGTGCACTAAAATTTAACATAAACAGTCATATCTCAGGTCAATTAAGACCGTAAATGCAGAACTAGAGCCTCTCTTGGAGTCTGAAAGTGAGCAATTCCAACTGTCCCTTATGTTTTCAAAATACTTCTTTTAATTTGCTTTTAAGTTTTAATTTAAAAAATGTGCTCCAACCATTTCTGAAAAATAGATCAGTGGTGTAATCAGATTCAGGACCCAAAACACAAAGCATATGCTGTCTGTTTAAAAAGGTTGCTCTCACTCTGAACTGATGTCAAAACTTTGCTGTTTAAAAAGTAAATTTCAAGCATGTTTGGTTTGTGTTTGTATATACACAGCCAGCTCACCAAAGGACAGCTAAACAAAGTAAGTCAACAGGAACACTCACAAAAAAGGCTAGTTTAGGATGTAAGCATTATTTCTGAGTATCAAATGTATAAACAGTTCTCAGCATCTATTAATTTTCACATGCTTTCTAAACTTTATGGTTAGATTAACAAGATGGTCTAGGAAATATCTTAGTCTCTCTTTAAAAAGTGTTACGTGAACCTTAACACCATAATAAACAGCCAGCAGTTTTCTTTGTATATTTCAGTTTGCTTTTAAGATTTCCTAAGTATAAGCATTGATAAATCAAATCCAGCACTGCAAGAAGAAACCTGTGGTACAAGTTTCCTAGCATTTTTTAATATTAGAGAGGTGACATTCAATTCAGTGTCAATGTCCAACCTCAGTGATACTGTGAACTGGAATCAAAAGAGCATGAAACAGATAAAAGTGAAGGTCTAAGCACTGAGTTTTTATTACAGCTGATATTAGGTTATTTCCTCATGATTAAACTAATATTGAAACTGTCAAAGATGCACATAAGATCATATAAAGGTCCTAATGCTCTTCTCTTTTTTTGCATAGGAAAGTTGAACACAGAAACACAGGAGTCCATTTTATTGGGGATGCCACTGAAACACTGAAAGCACATTTACCTTTGATGTCTCTGGTATGTATTTAAGTATGCAAGTTTACAAGTCTTTCAGCCTATCCAATTTTGCAGCAAGACAGCTATGTTGTTTACATTGACTTATCTATTAACAGTGTAAGATGCTCAGCTTCCTAACACTTGTGCTTTGAGCGAGGCATGTTATCAGCCTGAGGAGAGAGACAGAAATAAAACCTCTATTATTTCTTGAGAATCATAGAATCAACAGGGTTGGAAAAGACCTCAGAGATCATCAAGTCCAATCTATCACCCAACATCTCATGACTAACTAAACCATGGCTTCAAGTGCCACATCCAATCCCTTCTTGAACAACTCCAGGGACAGTGACTCCACCACCTTCCTGGGCAGCACATTGCAATGGCCAATTACTCTTTCTGTGAAGAACTTTCTCCTCACCTCAAGCCTAAACTTCGCCTGGTGCAGCTTAAGACTGTGTCCTCTTGTTCTGGTGCTGGTTACCTGGGAGAAGAGACCAACCCCCACCTGGCTACAATCTCCTTTCAGGTAGTTGTAGAGAACAATAAGGTCTCCCCTGAGCCTCCTCTTCTCCAGGATAAACAATCCCAGCTCCCTCAGCCTCTCCTTGTATGGCTTGTGCTCAAGGCCTCTCACCAGCCTTTTTGCCCTTCTCTGGACAGGTTCAAGGGTCTCAATATCCTTCTTAAATTGAGGAGCCCGGAACTGGACACAGTACTCAAGGTGTGGCCTAACCAGTGTGGAGTACAGGGGCACAATGACTTCCCTGCTCCTGCTGGCCACACTATTTCTGATGCAGGCCAGGATGCCATTGGTCTTCTTGGCCACCTGGGCACACTGCTGGCTCATGTTCAGGAAGCTGTCAAACAGCACTTCCAGGTCCCTTTCTGCCTGGCTGCTCTCCAGCCACTCTGACACCAACTTGTCGCGCTGCATGGGGTACTGCTTGTACTGCATGTACTGCTTTGCCTTTTGGAGCAGTATTGATAATAGCACTTCAGGGCAGTGTCCTGCTATTTGGTGGTAATTGCTCTCTTGCATGCAAAGACACTATTGGATTCCTTTATCCAGAGGGAAGAATTCCTGGGGCCTTCTGTCTACAGAAACAAGGAATGCTGCCTATACAGCCCAGAAAGTGAGAGGGCCTTTGACACAAAATTGTTCCAGTAGTTTTGCTTCTAAGCCACTAGTTTCAGGATTTACTGAATAGTTTATCCTTCTGATGCACTTCAGGCACCAGCAACCTGACACAGCGTTGCATGACACATGTAGTTACATGACGACATACTACTACACTTTGAGTCAGATTTACCCTGATGAATTTCAGTCGTCTACAGTAAAGATAGCTCTTCCTATACAAATTGTCTGAGTCACTTTATGGTTGAGGGCAAGAACATACATTTTTCAGCTGCACTTCATCTGGCATATTTTAGATCTTTTATTAGGATGAAATATATTATACCCTAAAATTGTCTCTTCTTCTGTTGTCTAAAAAGGGAGCCTAGATGACAAGTATATATGCAGTCTGGGTGTGATGAAGCAAATCATAGAATGGTTTGGGTTGGAGGGGACCTCCGAAGGTCATTTAGTCCAATCCCTCTGCAGTATGATAGGGCATCCTCAACCAGATCAGGTTGTCCAGAACCTTGTTGAGCCTCACCTTCAATACCTCCAGGGATGGGGCCTCAATCACCTCCCTGTCAACCTGTTACAGTGTTCCACTACCCCGATGGTAAAGAACTTGTTCCTAATATCCAATCTAAAGCTACTCTTCAATAGTTTGAAACAATGCCCCCATATCCTGTGTTTGTCCTGTCCACTGATTGTGTTTATAGTCTAATCAATTAACAGCTCAGGGTAGGAATTATTAGATAGCCATTTTTACAGCCATTTTATATTGATATCATGAGTAAAATATGTATTAATGTTTAGTCTAAATATTTCTGTCCTCACCTAAGAATTCACTTAACACCATAATACCTCAAAAAATCTGAGTCTGATGAAACTTGAGCAGGTAAGACAGATGAAGCTTCTGCAAGAACTGAATCATGTTCATTCTCTTCAATAGCTCACCACACACTCCAGTTCACAGTAGAGGAGGCCCTGACAGATTTAGAGACTACAGTGCTGTCCCTCAGATGGCTTTTATCCTATTAAAATGCTGCTTCTTTACTGAATATTCCCCAGCACTCTCCTCTATTAATACCAACATATCTGAGCACTGACTACACTGAACTGAATTTTTCTTTGAGTACCTAACATCTGCACTTCACTAATGGGGTTTCAAGATCCCAAAAGAACCAATTTCTTCAGTTGTCCAATAGCCCCCATGCAGTGATGCAGAGGTGGTAACAAACCCAGATTTCAGAGCCTTTCCTCCAGTATCAAGGCAGCAGTTTCTCTGCAACCCCCTGCTGATGGCCTTAGCATGAGTAAGTTGTTCTGTGACCTAGTTAGGGACTCACTATTGTTCCAAACCAGCAAAAATACAATACTGTCACTATTTCTTCCTTTTACATCTTTATTCCCATGATTTACAAACCCCACATGGCACAATGCCTGACCAGTTTACACACAAGCTATGCAATGGGGCTTTCTGGTCTAATGAACAGAAGACTGAGAGGGGATTTAATAAATGTTTATTAATATCTGAGGGCTGGGTGTTAAGGACGGGACAGGCTCTTTTCAGTTGCACCCTATGATAAGACAAGGGGCAATGGATATAAACTACAACACAGGAAGTGACACCTCAATGTGAGGAAGAACTTCTTTCCTGTGAGGGTCACAGAGCACTGGAACAAGCTCCCCCAGAGAGGTTGTAGAGTCTCCTTCTCTGGAGACTTTCAAGACCCATCTGGATGCATTCCTATGCGACCTGTGCTAGATTCTATGGTCTTGCTCTGGCAGAGGGGTTGGACTCAATGATGCCCGGAGATCCCTTCCAACCCCTAACATCCTGTGAGCCTGTGACATCAGAGGCCATGTTGCTTGTTCTTTTTTAATTGAGGAATTTCCATTATTGGGCTCTTTCAGAATCTTTCATTACCACATACAAAGGAATCCAAAGTATGGTTCTATGAGATTAATGTTGTATCACTTCCTACTGCAGTTATCCTAGCAGCCTGTACATCACATACACTTCACTTTTGACTACCATCTCCTTTAATAAACCTACTTTCCCCACTTTCTGCCCATCTCCCAGATCTTATGAATATTAACTGGGAAGGGGACAGTACTCTGTTTTGTGCAGTGAAGTGTTACCTTTCAGTTACACATACTGAATGGTTATCTATGAAGCTGATGATAAGCAACTTTTGAGTCCATACTGAAGCTTGTTCTTCAGCAGTAGAAATAATGAGTCTCTCTCTTCTGCTAGGGCTATAGTTGCCCACAAAACTTGCCAAAGTCTTCCACGTTGAAATCTGTACTCTTATGCCAGATTTTGTTGAAATGAGCTGGTAAGCATGAAAATAAAGGCAGGCAAGCACAGGGATTGCCTGATGGACAGGTGAGGATAAAAGCAGGTAATATAATGCCCGTTTTGGCAGAAAATCAAGCCAAATAAAAAACTCTGCTGTGTTGTTTTAGGCCATTTTGTGACTTGGAAGTATCTGAAGAGCTGTTTCCTGGAAGAATGTGAGTTATTCCTTTCTTAACTATGAAAACAAACATTTTTCACTGCTAACCAGTACATTTCATATAAATAGGAAAACACTTAGGGGATTAGTTTATGGATTACTGTAAATAAGAGACCAAAAATAGAAGACTAATGTTTTAGCAACACATATAAGCACCATGAATTAACACATCAAGACCTGAAGATCCGCTGTGCTTCCCATCAGCAATATAATTAGCACAAAGTAAGTTACCAATATCCCTTTTTTACTGTCATTTTTCCTGGATAATGGGGTACAGATGATAATGTACAACACAATTATATTTACTCTTTTGTTCCTTTGTTGCTAGAGACTGTGAGTACCTGGAGAAAGCTTGCTAAGATTTTGTTTTAATTAAAACCTGAACACTGTAAATAATATATCCACTCAGTAAGCACAACTTGTTTCAAAATCTTCCTTTTACAAAATAATAAGGCTGAAGATTGTGGTTTTACAGATTAAACTCATTATCCTTATTGCTTTCTTTCAGTAATTTTTTCCTGGAAACTCTTCATTTCAAGAATGAAGTTAAATAAAGGAACTTTGAAATGTGCACTTCTGGGTTACCCATACATGTTAAACCATGTGTTTAGAAAATTCTTGCACATGAAATTTACAGAGCAATCTAGAAAGTTTGGTTTGGAGGCAGCAGAAGAAATCTTGTTTCTGGTTCAGCTATAGCTTTCTGTAGGGTAATAAACAAACCACTCAGCCAGGAAAGTAATTTTGTGAACGCTGACTGCTCACAATTCCAGATTCAATTGCACAGAAGCTCCATGATATGAATCAGATTTGTACACACAAACACTATCTTTGCATCCTCATTCTGGAGGAGCCATATAGCTCAACTATCACTGCCAAAGCTCAGCCTAATTGGAATTGACTAGGACTGCAGGATTACACACATTTTTGTATGAGAACACTGCCCAGTAATTCTGCTCCTTGTCAGCAAGCAGTAGCTCATGAGAGATCTTTGATGAAGACAAAAGATTTGATTATACTTAATTAAGCCTAGGGACTATCACCATCCTTTTCAGCAAAAATTGTAGTGTAGGAAATTTACAGAAATTATGGTATTTGTGTGGAAAAAGGGTTTCAGTGCCACACCAACAGTTATGGCTGCATTGCACTCATAAGGGAACTGTTGTAGCTAACCTATAATGAAAGAGTTCTAAACTAATTCAAACACCATGCATAATTTTCTCCTCTCTTGTAGTTCTCCCATGAGATATTCTAGCAAGAAAATAAACTAAGAGTAAGCATGTCCTTTCACTTGGAGCCCTCAGCAAGTACAAACATCAGATATGTATTTTAGGTAAAATGTTTTGGTTAAGCAGCACTGAAGATTTAACAGCATCCCTCAGGAGTTTACATGTTTACATCTTTGTTGGGGACACGAATAACAAGAAGGAACATGCTGGGGACATGAACATTGTGCCTGCCAAGGACACCAAGCTGTGTCATGGAGTTGACACGCTGGAGGGAAGAGATGCTGTCCAGAGGGATCTCAACAGGCTTGAGAGGCTGTAGAAATCTCATGGAGTTCAACAAGGCCAAGTGTAAAGTCTTGCTGTTGAATTGGAGCAGTTCCAAATATAAATGCAGACTGAGTCATTGATGAGTGGATTGAGAGCAGCCCTGTGGAGGACTTAGAGGTGTTGGTGGATGAAAAACCAGACATGAACCAGCAATGTTTGCTCCCAGCCCAGAAGGCCAACCTTATTCTACATCAAAAGAAGCTTGACCAGTGGTTGAGAGAGGTGATTCGCCTCCTCTACTCTCCTCTGATGAGACCTGGAGTTGTGCAGCCATTTCTGGGGCCTCCAGAGTGAGAAAGACATGAACCTGCTTGAGCAGGAAGGCTGCAAAGATGATTAGGGGACTGGAGGACTTCCCTATGAGGACAAGCTGAAAGAGCTGGGGTTGTTAAGCCTGGAGAAAAGGCTTCAGGAAAACCTCATAGTAGCCTTCCAATACTTAAAGGGACCCTACAGGAAATATGGGGACAGTCTATTTATCAGGGAGTGTAGCAATAGGACAAAAGAAGATAGTTTAAACTGAAAGAGAGCAGATTAAAACATGAAGAGATTCTTTACTGTGAGGGTGATGTGACACTGGAACAGGTTGCCTAGAGAAGTTGTGGATACCCCCTCCCTGGAAGTGTTCAAAGCCAGCTTGCATGGGGTTTTGAGCAACCTGGTCTAGTGGAAGGTGCCCCTGCCCACAGCAGTGGGGGTGTTAGAACCAGATGATCTTTAAGGTCCCTTCCAGCCCACAGTATTCTATGATTCTATAATTAGTAACTCTTAACTTTCCTTATTGAAATAAGAGCTTCGCTCCATTTCTTACTCTGCTCGCATGGCTCATATGTGTAAAAGGAAAGAAGACTCTCACAAATAGGGAGTGGATTACAACACAATCAAAAATTGTTTGTATGGGATTCCTTCTAGAGGTGAAGAGAGAAGAGTTCCTAGGAGTTTGTTTTTATTTGCTCCTGTAACCAATTACCCATTGCTCTCACAAGGTAAACTCAAAATATCCTACTTCTACACAACTCTACACCACATGCCAAAGTAAAACGGACTTGCAAGAAGCCCATTGTTTGCACTCAAAATCATAGCAATGTAGTCTCAACATCTTTCTTGCAGTTTATGTTGCATGCTCTTTTAAAATTAAAACTTAGTAAGCCTATCTGTTCCCCTTCTCTCTATCATCATGAATAGAAAGAATAAAATTAAGTATTCAACTGTTTCCTAAAGTGCATCTTAATGAAAGAAAAATGGAATTCCTAGCAAATACCAGGGTTTTGGAATAAGAAGAAAGCTAAATTGGCAAGCAACTAGTACTGTAATTGGTTAAATTTGACAGCTAGGATTTCCACACAGACATCACACACTTCCTAGTAGCTGCAGTACTGAAATTACTTTTTCAAAATCATGTTCAGCTAGGAAGAAACCACCAACAAATAAAGGAAAAAAGAAAATTACCAGCGTTCTATATGAAGAGTAGAGAAGGTCCTCAAGGCTGCTTCTCTGGTTAAAAGCTTAAATCCACACTGCGTGTCCCTGATCTCTTTGACACAGAGAAACCACACAAGGAAGTGGAATCCATACATAAGAAGAGTTCTAAAGTAAGAGCGCTGTGGACAAAAAGCAACATGTCAGATGGTTTTATTTAAGTGATTATCAAAGTGAACAGAGCTGGCTCACAAGACAATAATCCTGTTTCATGATCACTTTCAAAGTTTGTAAACTCCTTTTGTTTTGCACTAGAATAAAATCAGAACTTTTTGATTCTTAACAGTGAAGCAGAACTACAGCTGCAAAGGAAAGACTTGCCAGCACACAGTTAGGATACTGGCCTATCGCAAGTCCAAGGCTTTTTTCTGCTTTCCCTAAAGCAGAGCAGCTTTTCCTTCTGGTTAGTGCCTTATTAAACAGAACAGGAACCTGCAACTGGATGTCAGTTAACAAATGGGACACCCATGGTTATCTTCCACACAGTTTTCTGGGAAAACTTGCACTTGCAGCCCGCAAAGCCAATCAGATCCTGGGCTGCATCAGGAGAAGTGTGGCCAGCAGGTCGAGGGAGGTGATCCTCCCCATCTACTCAGCCCTGGTGGGACCCCACCTGGAGTACTGCCTCCAGTTCTGGAGCCCCTATTACAAGAGGGATATGGAGGTGCTGGAACGTGTCCAGAGAAGGGCCACAAGGATGATCAGAGGGCTGGAGCACCTCTCCTGTGAGGACAGACTGAAGGAGTTGGGGCTGTTCAGTCTGCAGAAGAGAAGGCTCCAAGGTGACCTAATTGTGGCCTTCCAGTATCTGAAGGGGGCCTACAGGAAGGCTGGGGAAGGACTTCTCAGGATCTCAGGTAGTGACAGGACTAGGGGGAATGGAATGAAGCTAGAGGTGGGGAGATTCAGGCTGGAGGTGAGGAGGAGGTTCTTCACCATGAGAGTGGTGAAACCCTGGAATGTGTTGTCCAGGGAGGTGGTCGAGGCCCCATCCCTGGGGGTGTTTAAGAGCAGGCTGGATGAGGCTCTGTCCAGCCTGATCTAGTGTAGGGTGTCCCTGCCCATGGCAGGGGGGTTGGAACTAGATGATCCTTGTGGTCCCTTCCAACCCTGAATGAAACTATGAAACTATGAAATCCCCAGGAAAAGAAGGGTGAAGGGAAAAGGAGGTGGCATGGTACATGCTCTACTCCACTGGACACTTACAATTTTTTTTTTCTCTCTCTAGTCCTCTTGTTTTCCTAAAAATTGTGTGAACAGGTTCAACAGATTCAAAAATTGCCAGGACAAACAATGGAGAATAAGCCAGCAGGGCTGCACAAAGATTTCTTTCCTTAAGAATACACATTATAACTTTAAAATGTTCCAGCTGCTGCTTTGATACAAGAATGGAGAAGAAAAACAAGAAAGAAAACAAAAGATTTATATTATAAAAAATCTCCAAACAGGAGCATATCTTGCTGTCTGCCACCCATTTCTTTCATTTGGGACTGCACGATTTCCAGAGCTTGCATGCACTGTGTTAAGGCACTTAAGGCAATTCAATTAGAGAATGCACCTTTTGGCAGTATGATGGACCAATTGAAAAGAGGACTAAAGAAGCAGCTGCTGTGCAAGACAGTATTTAATTTTATATTTCCAGCAATATTACATAGTCACTTCTTTTGTGCTGCTGCTTGCAAAAATGTATTTTATGGCCCTTCGTAAATGTTCTGCCAGCTTACTCTTTGACTGCATTTTTGTTCTTGATATAATAAGCATACAGGTTAAGATTGTCCAATGAATCCAGAGGCTGGACTCTGGGTTTGCAGATGTCTCTCCTAGTCTTTTTTCAAGACAGCTCCTGAACAAATAGAACTCTGATTCAAAACCAGTTTCTCACTGCTGGTCTTAAGCTCAATTTAGGTGATTATATCTAAGACTGCAAGCCAAATTGCAGGCAAAATCTTTAGGAGCCAACAATTTACCTGGTAAGGATCTCCAGGTGATAAGAGATCTTCAAATGTAATGATTTCAAACCTCACTTGGAAAATTATAAGATGTTCAGCTTATTATGTAATAGCCTTTGGCTTAAGAAAATTGAAACACAACTTGTGCCTCTTAGGAAAGTGCTCTAACCCTAAGTTAAGGGCAGATCTTGTGTGGGTTCTACAGCTTTTTTGGATTCTTTGGCTCTCTTCATGAAGGTGAACCACTGTGTGACTAAGAACACAAGGCTACCAGTCCCAAAGGGACTGAGAGGATGCATGACTGTCGGCTGATGAAACTGTCCACTTGCTTCAAAAAAAGGAGTTCCTGCGTTATGTCTGTCACTCCCAGGACTCTTTATACACGTCATAAAAAGGATTCATTAAAGTACATTAACAATTATTGAGGAAGAACAGAATTCCCAGTGTCTTGAGACTGAATTATAGCACGACATTCTGGTCATATGGCTCATTCTACTGTTTTAGATACCATTAGGTGAAGGGAGAAATCTCAGCTTCTCAAAGACTGTCCTGCATTTTGTTGCTTCTTTTTTTAATATCTGCTGCACTACCTGACAGTCTCTTCCCAATCTGGTAGAGGCAGGCTTTCCTTTCCAGTCTGGGGACAGAGGGTTGGTTGAAATAGGCTCTATCTCAAATAACCACTACCTAACCAGTTGCTGATTCATCAAAAAGTCAGAAGTATGGGAAGAAAGAGGGAGCAAAGGATGAACACATCCTAAACATTGTGCTTTTGTATTAAAAGATATAGCCCTGCTCCAATTCTCTCCTCCTTGCAGCAAGACCTTCAAAGATGACAAAACAATGTGAATGCACTGAAGAAAGTTTATCTGCATTTAGTACTACACAATGGGCTCAGATTTATCAGCTACATGGTCTCCGTGTAGTAACAACATTTCCAGGACACACTTGCTGAACAGCTGAAAAATAACTGCAAATGGTGTATTTTGTACTGCAAGCAAGCAAGTAGCATGTCAAAGATTTCTGATAGTGAAGAAACTTTCATATATTCATTTTTAGTTTTGGTCAGGATGCTAATATATACACAGCAGCATTTACAAGAAGGCTTATTGCTCTCTACAACTACCTGAAGGGAGGTTGTAGACAGGTAGAGGTTGGTCTCTTCTCCCAGGCAACCAGCACCAGAACAAGAGGACACAGTCTCAAGCTGCGCCAGGGGAGGTTTAGGCTGGAGGTTAGGAAGAAATTCTACACAGAGGGAGTGATTGCCCATTGGAATGGGCTGCTCGGGAAGGTGGTGGAGTCACCATCATTGGAGGTGTTTAGGAGGAGGCTTGATAGGGTGCTGGGTTGCAAGGTTTAGTTGATTAGGTGGGTTGGATAACAGGTTGGACACGATGATCTTGAAGGTCTCTTCCAACCTGGTCTATTCTATTCTATTCTCTTTTCATTGACCCACTCTAAGACTACCTGATAAACTAGAAGAGAAAAATTACGTATCTCCTATGGGCTGAACATGCCTAATGTAACAACTTTTGAACTTTTGTAACTGTTTTAGCAGTTGCGTATATACTTCAGAATCATCTCAACTTTTAAACACCAGTATAAACAAAGCTTACTCTTGAGAACATTCAACATGATGAGCACATCCAATGATGCTGAAAAAATTAGCCCAGCAACGCGTCTGTTGCAATACAAGTTCCATGCCTGTGCTTTGTCAACTACTGTCTGCCAAGACATCAGAAAAACAGATGCGAGATAAGACTGTGCGCCTATGCATCACTGTTTATTCCACAAGAGCCACACACAGAACAGCACTGTCTGTGGTCAAAACTCAGAAATTTTACTAGGAATAACAGAGAAAAATTACAGTGCTTTCTCATGAGTTGAGATACTCTTCCAACATCTTGCTGCCTATCATCCCTAACTCGTTTTAAACAGGTTTCAAGATCTGCAGATCAACCTGTTGCACTGGAAGGGTATCAGTGAAAAGGAACTAATCAGTTACCTTCCACTCCAGCACTATTACTGGCTAGTTGCAACCAGTTCTCTGTCAGGGATCAGAAGCTCTGCTTGCAAGATGCTCTCAACTAGGAAAATCAAATGCATATATTGGAACACTAACTGACACCAGTTTGAAATCTGGAACACATCCCTTGCATGTGATGGAGCACACACTACATTCAGGACACCCATTTCCTATTTTTTAGCTTCCTTTTTTCCCCACAAATACCGGTTATTGAATCCCACAATCTGCAGAGTGGATTTAAGCAATGGAAGTATTTGACTATTAGTACACAGCAGGAAAGGGAAACAAACCTTTGCTATTGAGTCTTTCTCCAGATGAGCTCTAGAACCACAGGAAATAGCCATCTGGTTCTGCAAAGGAATACAGACCAAAGAATTATTATTTAAACTAATATTTCCTGAATCAGTGAAATCTTGTGCTAAGAACTGCATAATGAAAAACTTCAATGCGTTATACTTTCCTGTTTCCTCTAACTGCATTTTTTTTTCTACTGGATTATTGAGGCTAAAATCAGTCTTTTCTACAATTAACAGAGAGTCTAAACTTTAATACATTTTGCAGATGTGTAATTGAAATTTGCTGTAATTTATCAGGTCTAGTTTAGCTTACAGTACTCCTCTGAGGTACACACAGCAAATGTGTTAAACAGCACAGATGAGTGCTCTGTGCTCCTAGGCACTTTACATTACAATGTATGTTTCCTCTAAGTTTTGCACTGTGGAAGGGATAACAAAGCCCATGCACCTTCAGATGAACAGGTGCCACGGTATCAGCCAGAACGATAACCTCGAATTAATCCAGACGACGTGATCAAAACAAAAGGGTTAACATTATTCGGACGTTACTGATTGTCCCACCAAACGTATCTGGCAGTGCCTGCCCTGGCGCTGGCCCAGAAGCCGCGGCTGCTACGGCAGCCAGCGCACTGGGGAAACAGCGCCGCCCTGTGGCGCCCACAGGCTGCAGCCCTTCCTCGGCAGCAGCGCGCCCCCCGCCGATGCTCGGGCACTGAGGGAAACCAGCTGCAACCAGCTGCAGGTACCTCACTCATCTGCATCTAAGCAGAAAATAACCTCAGTTCTTTCAAGTCAGGCATCCAAAGAGAATGCCTATACAGGGAGGCGCCCTGGTTCCACAGGTTTTTGAATTTTTATTTACAATAAAAGTTCTTCCAAGTACTGTCATTAAATTAACAACTCTGAGAAAAGAGAACCTCTATAGAATAGGGTGGATTTAATAACCATCCTTAAAGGAATACAAGATCACATCAGATAAAAAGAAAATACAAAACAGTTAACAAAGACAAAATTGTTTTTTAACTGAGTAGGCAACATATTGCATTTATACAGAGTAGAACAACTTCAAAGAAGAATGGTAACTAGAACATGATGGACTGCATTGAAGTGGACACAGTGAATGCAAAAGAGGCAAGAATTCTCTGGGAACTACCTTACAATAGCCCACATTTGCAGCTTCTAAGCTTACACCTAGGTCTTCAGGCTTACACCTAGATCTTCAACCAGATCTCAAAAAACACCAATTGAAGTGAACTACAAAAACCAATCTGTATGCATGAGTATTAAACTGAAACCATGAGAATTTATACTCACAGGCCATGGTTGAAGATTTTTTAGACCTTCTTCTACTTTTTCAATATCTGCAAATTTTGTAGCTCCATCTGCATCAGCCATAAGAATTTTTCTCCCCCGAGAACTAAAGACACCCTGCAATCAAAACAGCCAGTAAAAATCAACACCTCTGAAATCACTATTTGTCTTAAGCTGCCTGCAAGGCACTGCAAAAATCAGTGACATCTCAAAATACCACACAATAGATGAACCTTAATATTCTGCTGCTACCAACTAATTATCAATGCATATTGTAATAACATCTAGATAAGTCACACACCGAGTAGCATCCCACAGTGACAATGCGTGAACATGAAAGGTTAACAATCCCTCTCCAGGGAAGCTTGCAAACTAAAAGCTTTACAAACCAAAATCCCAAGAGACAAGAAGTTGCTACAGTCAGCTCTACTAGGGAGCACAGAGAAGCAGTGATTAGTAGCTGCCACTGCACTGGATAGCTTTTCTTTGACATTTGAACTGTGGAGAGGAGGATGCAGCGCTGCTTCTTCCTAACACTGTTTCAAGGGAATTCGAGAGACAAATTAATTGTGAGAAGGAAGTCTTGAGTCCCAGAATCATTGCAAAACACTTGTGACACACAGGGCTCTCAGCTGCTTTCGCCATATTCCTGGTTAGACATTTTGGACATTTTTTGAAGGGGTCCAGACTGGAAGAAAGGAGCAGTCTGCCAAAAGTGCTGTTGTAACCAAGCACGTGTGACTTTGGAAGAGCCAGTCAAGGAAACAGTAGTATATACATCCCCTTTACAGTGCAAAAATGTATCACAGAGGGAATCATTCTCCTTCTCTTGAAATAACTTCAGTGTTGTATCCCTTACAAAAGCTCTGTATGTTCTAATGAAACATTAAAAAAATTGACATATTGGGGAACTGCTTGAGAGGTTACACCAAAGGGCTTTGAAGATGATTAGGGAACTAGGGCACCTCTCTTACGAAGAAAGGCTGAGGGACTTTGGGCTCTTTAGAACTAGAGAAGACTGAAGGGGGATCTTACTAATGATTATAAATACCTAAAAGGCTGTCTGTCAGAAGGATGGGGACAGCCTTCTAGTGAAATGGTCTCTTCTCCCAGGCAAGCAGCACCAGAGCAGTCTCAGGCTGTGCCAGGGGAGGTTTAGGCTGGATGTTAGGAAGAAGTTCTTCACAGAGTGATTGGCCATTGGAATGGGCTGTCCAGGGAGGTGGTGGAGTCACCATCACTGGGGGTGTTTAGGAAGAGACTGGATGGGGTGCTTGGTGCCATGACTTATTTGATTAGATAGTGTTGGATGATAGGTTGGACTCAATGATCTTAAAGGCCTTTTCCACGCTGGTTAATTCTATTCTATTCTTTATTCAGTGGTGCCCAGTGACAGGACAAGAAGTAAGGGGCACAAACATAAATATAGGAAGTTCCACCTAAACATGAAGAGGAACTTCTTTACCTTGAGGCTGGTCAAGTGCTGCCCAGGGAGGTGGTAGAGGCTCCATCTCTGGAGTCATTCAAAATCTGCCTGGATGCTGTTTTGTGCAATCTATTCCAGGTGAACCTGCTCAGCCAGGGGGGTTGGACTAGATGATCTCCAGAAAGAAAGTTATCTCCCTTCTAACCCTTATCACTCTCTGATTCTGGGTGATTCAGGACAGAGCTTAAAATACAGAAACTGATAACTCATAAATGATCCTGCCCTTTTTCACAGAAGGTGTCATTCACCTGTTCTGCCTGTGTAACAGCTATTTTATACTTGGAACACGATGATTTTGTTACAATATTTAGTTGAAAAGTAATATGTGAAAGCATAAACCCTGTTGGCTCTAGTGTTGAGTGTGCTAGCAGTAAGCTTCAGTAAACACAAACTTTGCTGAGTGTTCGAAAGCCATTCTTCAAACCCCAAGTTTCCACCTGGAAAATAATGTTTGCAAATTTGGCTGTATTTTCTCAACAAAAGCTTTAGTTTAATCTGTAAGGTTTGTTTTGTTGTTTTGTCCTTTTTTTGTTGTTGTTGTTTTTCTCTTTTCAGTTAGTTTGCTTTTTAAACACCAGCCTATTTCTAATTGGAACTAACAGGAACATGAAACTCAAGCCCAACTTTTTCTTTTTCTTTTGAATTTGCACATTAAAAAAATAAAATTGTTATGGATCTTCCTGGTGGGAAAATATTGTATCCAAATCTCTAAAACTTTGAAAAAAAAGGTTTTGGCTTAATTTACAGAACTTGTACTCAAGGTCTCCATTAATCATTTTGTTAATGCACTGAATTCAAACCGCCAATTGGCACAGCTCTATCTTCTGCATATTTAGGCACAGGTAATTCAGACAGAGAAGGAGATGAAAGTATCAATTACCATCCTGACTGCTCCTCCTTTCCCTCGATTTTTTACCAAAGAAAGCACTCGCACTTTGTCACTTCCATATTTCTTGCAGTACTTCATTGCAACCTGACAGACACACAAAAAACCAGCTTAAAACGAAAACAGGAATCAAGGAAGAAGTTTACATTTGCTTGCCCTTTTAAAAAAGCAACATAAATTAACTTCAAAAATTAGTTTAAAAACCCATAAATTAATAGCAGAGAGCTACAACCATGACAGTCGGCACAAACACACTGCCAGTGCTTGCTAGAGTCTGTTTGGGAAAACAAAAACCAGGTCACAGTCGACACAAGACGACTAAAGAAGCTTGTCACTGTGATGGTTTAGGCTGGGTGCTTGCCAGATGCCACTGTACAGAACATACCTGGAAGGTCCCAAGGGGTGGGCCCAGCCCAGGGGGTGGTCACAGGCAGGTATTCCATTTCCCATAATGCCCTGCTCCCCTATGAAATGCCCATGCGGGGTCTTCACTTCCTCTTTCGTCCCCAGCTGCAGCCTAGGTAAAATGGCCTGAGCTGCCTCCCTTGGGCCTGCCCAGGCCCAAGGCTGGGTTGGGGGGGAGGAAAGAGCCCTGGGGGGGGGTTTGGGTGTACTCCCAGGTGGGGATGGGATGTTCTTGGGTATGTTCTGGGATCTCTCTCTTTGTCACGGTGCTTGTGGGTCTCTGTAAAGCTTTCATTGGTGTTTGTTTTTGAATTGTTTTTCTATTTAAACTTTCCATCACTTTTGCAATCCCTTTGTCTGAGTCGTTGTTTCTGCCCTGTGGTGGGGAGGGGGTTTGCCCCAACCCACTACAGTCACGTTCAATAAGAGCGAGATATTCCCCCAAGCAGTTCTAAACCCCATTCATTCAAGTCCAAAAACCTCAGTACTGATGTAATTTATATCACAGTATTACAGACCTTTTCTAGCAACACCAATAGGTAATCAACAAGAAATAATTTTCTACTACTGCTACCTGTTTCTCACTTGTCCTGCAGCTACCTGTGGCTTTAAAAAAGAAAATTCGCAGGGACCTAAAATCCCATTCACACTGTGGGAGTGTGCAAATTCTGTTCCATGTTGTGGGGAAGAGAAATAATGAGTTTTTCTAAAGGTTTTTTCACCGTCCTCCAAGCCCAGAGACCCATGGCCATAGTGTGGTCAGTTAGAAATGATTCCACAAAGAACGCAAAGCAGTCAAAAAAGCACATATGAGTAGTCCTTAATGGATAAGCTTACAGGAAGTTAATGAAAAAGCATCACTCATTTTAGTAGCTAACTGGAATATCTTCCAAGCAATAGTGAAAAAAAACCTTGGAGCTGGCCAGTTTTCCTTTCCAGTGACATGTATCAAAGTCACAGCAGCAGAATGCAGAACTATTTTGAAAACACTACAACTGGCCTGGAGATTTTTAAATGAACAATACCATGAAAGGTATGGAAAAGAACTAGGAAGAAATTCTTCACTACAAGGGTGGTGAAACACTGGAACAGGTTGCCCAGGGAGGTGGTAGAAGCCCCATCCCTAGAGGTTTTTATGGCCAGGCTGGATGTGGCTCCTCATCAATCTGATCTAGTGTAAGGTGCCCTTGCCCGTGGCAGGGGGCTTGGAACTAGATGATCCTTGAGGTCCCTTCCAACCCTAACAATTCCATGATTCTATGCCTGCTGTTCTGTCAATCACAGCATAAACCAGCTATTTTAGAAGTCTTTTTAGCTTCCTCAAGTTCATGATTTTAAATTTTAGAATCTCAGTTGTGGGGAAATGGTTCCCATGGCTGCCAATCAATACTAGCATTTGCAAAAGAATTACATGTTCATGCATGTGTGTATGTGACATCTGCAATGCACACAGGGCAATGACAGAAAGCATTCAGAAACATTGTCAACTACTTCAAATACTAAAATATAAATGCAAAACAGTCTTATAATCCACAAGTGCAGAACACAACCTCCCATACCTCTGACTATCTGGTAAGACACTTCTTGTCCTTACCTTTTCAGTTTGATCTTTACTACCATCATTGACCACTATTACTTCATAAGTGAAGGAAGCATCTCGTTTCTTGAAAATAAAAACAAAAATAAGACATTCAATCCAATTTCTTAAGCAGGTCATAGGTCTTTCAAACATAAGCATTCTTCTCTTCCTAGCAGTTTTTAACTCATTCAGGGTTGCAAACAGACACCTATATGATACAGTACATTTGTTAATATGTTAGGAAGAAGTTCTATACAGAAAGAGTGATTGCCCATTGGAATGAGCTGCCCAGGGAGGTGGTGGAGTCGCCGTCACTGAAGGTGTTCAGGAGGAGACTTGATGGCGTACTTGGTACCATGGGTTAGCTGTTTGGGTGGGTTGGATTGGTTGATGGGTTGGACACAATGATCTTGAAGGTCTCTTCCAACCTGGTTTGGTTTATTCTAATAAAGGTTTATTCTTATTCTAAAGGCCAGGCTGGATGAGACCTTGAGCAGCCTGGTCTAGTGGAAGGTGTCTCTGCCCATTGCAGAGGGTTGGAACTAGATGATCATTAAGGTCCCTTCCAACCCAAACCATTCTATGAATCTAATTATAGACCATGCATCAAATATGGCTAAATTCTATTACACCGCCTTGACATAGCTTTTCCTCAGCTACCATCTAGAACTAAGAAATCAATTTAATTGCAAAAGATGAAAGCTTAGAATAAGATCACTGTGAAGAAAAACAAACCCCACAAACCTCACACTGGGATTCATACTCAGAGAACAAATCCTAATGAAAAGTACATACTTAAGAAATTTGTTGGAACAAATTAGGATTTAACGTAGAAAGCTGAATGTGTGGTTAGAATAGAATAGAATAGGTTGGAAGAGACCTTCAAGATCATCGCGTCCAACCCATCAACCAATCCAACCCACCTAAACTATTAAACCATGGCACCAAGCACCTCATCAAGTCTCCTCCTAAACACCTCCAATGATGGTGACTCCACCACCTCCCTGGGCAGCCCATTCCAATGGGCAATCTCTCTCTATGAAGAACTTCTTCCTAACCTCCAGCCTAAACCTCCCCTGGTGCAGCCTGAGACTGTGTCCTCTTGTTCTGGTACTGGCTGCCTGGGAGAAGAGACCAACATCCACCTGTCTACAACCTCTCTTCAGGTAGTTGTAGAGAGCAATAAGGTCACCCCTGAGTCTCCTCCTCTCCAGGCTAAGCAACCCCAGCTCGAACAAATATCATGCAAACATTGTATAGCAGTGTATTAGATTTTTACTTAATTTAAAAATCCTTTCCAGCATTCAAGCTAAAAAAAACCAAAAAATGTTAAGAGATAGAAGTGTTATTTCTGAGTGGCTAAGTAATATTGTTTAAACATACATCAAAACAAGAAAGACAACAGATGAAAGACAACAGATCACTGACTTACTATACACAGCATATAGAAAACCAAGGAATTTTGAGGGCAGACTGAAAATACCTGTCTTTTTTCTAGATAATCCAAAGCTTCATCCATCATAAGAGGTACTAGAAGAAAAGTGGAGGACATCAGATTAGTAGATTATAACAGGACAAGCACCAAAAAACACCTGTATAAGCAAGCTGAAAACAACCACAAAGCAAAGCTGAGCGAATTGCCTCTTCCACTACCTTCAGCAAACAAGCTTAGCACCTGCAACTCTGCAGAAAGAACACAGACACAAAATCACACATACAAGACAGGATAAAGACATTTCTTCTAAAGAGAAGAACTGATTTTCCATTTTGATATATATAATTCTCTACACAGTATTAACAGAAAATCAGTAATTATTCTCCTTGAGTAACTCTGCAAACCAGCACTGACTTCTACCTATTTAAGGAAGCTGACAGAGAGGGCAACAAGAGAAATTCCTAACACTAGTCAGTTACATGCCTTCTTTTACTAAGGCTGCTGGCCATGATGCTTCAGTCAACAAATAAGTACTACTTTTGCAGCTGATCTATCTGCAAGTTAAAAAGACATTCAACCTTATGGTTGTCTTTGCAAGAATATGTTAATTCCTGAGCACATCTCAGGTGAGTGTTTTACCTCCAAGGAGAGAAGCAACTGAAAATCACATGCAACATATTAAGACCCTGCTTACTGAAAAGAGGTGTGTGAGAACCAGGACTGAGGAATGCTCTGGACTCGAGAAAGGGCCAGGCCTACCTTGTGTCCAGGTACACTTTATTTGTCAACATCTCTCTTAATGGAATCACAAACAGCTCATTTTTCTCACTTGCCAAAAAAAGGAATGACAATAGGTGCTACCATGTCAACCCCAAGTACAGTTTCAGAGCTTGGTTATTTCTGTCCCATCTCAAAGTCTTCACTTTGTACTCTCAGGTGTTTGCACATATGGCTAAGTCAAACAGAAAACAATGAGATCATCCTTTTTTTCCCTGTTTGTTTGAAGCTGCTGCTGTTGTTTACAGTGTGTAGCTCTCAAATTTTAAAGGTAACCTTCTACTTCCTGACTTACAGCATTTACAAGGACAATGAGCCGCCATCCTGCTTGAATTTCAATAAAATCAAGAGGATTCTTACACGTGCCCCATGCCACTTGTAGCAGCAGCAGCAGCAATTAAGTTACAGTGTCTTAATTTTGAAATTCAATGTTCTTGGATGGTTTTCTGGAAACTGTGTCCAAAATCAGATACGTAATCTGGCCTGCCAGACTCTACTCCTAATATAAACCGACCTCTGTACTATTAGAGTAACAACAGATAGATTTTCTTCTTTTTCCCAAAACAAGAAAAATCTTACACCGATCTTCCTCATTGTAAGAAGGCACAACAACAGAGAGTTCCTTTGAGGGGGGATCATGTATATTTGGTACAGATTCTCTCCTGCCTTCAGCATTTACGAAGTATTTCTCTTCTTCGTGTCGGTGAAGGGTTGGCATTTTTCTGGCAGTTACATGAGCAATCATACATATCTGTGATGAAAAAGAAAGGAGAAAAATCATTGACCAGTCTATTGAAGGTTTACCTACCTTTTCAATGTACTGCAAGGGGGTAACCAACTATATTTCAGTAATGAGGTGGGTTATCCATGGATCAAACCACACAGAACCAAAACATCACACAGTTCGAATACTCCACGTCATTTACTTTGACCACTGTCAGCATCACGGGCTTGCTGCTGTTCTCAGCTGCAAAGCATGCAGATAGCTCCAAACTTGTGGTCCATGCCCCACTTCCCCTTTACCAAAGTAACCTCTATCAGTCAAGAAGCTGGTGCTTCCTCTGACCCAGCACAGGCCCGCTGAATACTAATCACAACTAGGCAGACAAATGTGATTTCGGTAAGGCTCTGATAATTTTAATGTATGCCTAAAATAAAACCATAGTATTTGTCTTCTGGAGTACATTTACGTGGAATCACTGTATACGTGGCACTGCTGATGCGTAGCTGAATATCACTTTCCAGGTGTTGGACTCAACCTTGCACTGGTATTTTGGTCACCCAGGCACAAACGGGGGTTCCAAGCAGTTGCCGTGCAAGCACGCAGCCGTAATATTTTACAAGGCATGATATAAGGATGAAATGCTCCATTTTATGTCTCTTTTGCAAGACTTTTCACCCCACGCCTTGCAAAACCACACTCCCCGCATAAAACCTCGCATGGGCACATCTGTGCCAGCTGCTGCAGAAACAGAGCGACGGAGTGACGTGCGCTGCCGACCAGTCCCAGCCACCCCTCGCCCCTCTCAAGACATGGTGGGGGTCTGGGGCCCGCTACACGCCGCCAAGCCCAAAGCCCCTGCCCCAAGCAGCAGGGGCGTGGACTGGGTGGCTCCACGTGCGGCCCTACGTACCACCCCCGCCCCGGAGGCTCCCCAGGCCCGCGGTGACCACGAAGCAGCTCTCACCAGGACAAGAAGGAGGGCGGCCAGGGCCGCCAAAGCTGCCACGGCTGCGGGCACGGACAACAGGAGCGCCATAGCCCGCGGCCGGCGCACGGCAGCGGCGCGGGGCGGAGCCCTATCGCGCAGCGACAGCGACGCGGAAGCGAACTCGGCACAGCAGCGCGCCGCCAAGAGGGGCCGGCGAGTGGCATTTTAATCCATCCGCCGGCGCCCCCTGGCGGCTCGGTCCCGCCAGACGCCGTGTTCCTAGGGCCGCCGCTGCCTCCAGTCCTCCGGCGAAGGCTTCCGGCTGGCCGGGTCACGAGGCGATAGCACATCCGGGACGGCAGCAGTGCCGCTATGGCGACGGCTTTCAAGTAAGCGACGCGCTTGGGGGCTGTGGAGTTTGCCTTGCGCGGCGCTGGGGTGGTCCCGCTCGTTCCGCGTCTCCTGAGGCAGGTGGGCGGGCGTCCCTTTGCCCGATCCCGAGGGCCTAAGGCAGCACCGTCGTGGGGGCCGCGGGGGCCACTGGGGCCTTTACTCCGTTACCTCCACGGCCCTGCGCTCGTTCTCGGCAGCGTGCGAATGAAAGGGAGAGGGCTTCAGTGCGTTATCTTTTGAGTGTTGCCAGTTTCTTTCCGGTGCTGTTTCCCGCTGCTGTGTGAGCTGCACCGCAGAGCCGGCAGCCTCCTGTTTCGCGGTAGGCGCCGGCGCTGGCGGAGATAACCCCGTATTACAGGCAGCATTGGGTCGCGGGCGGGTGTAGAGGGCTTCCTGCGGAGCATCCCGCTGGATACCCCAGCGCAGGGCGCTTCGTGGCCGGGGCACTGGGGGTGTGCGTTGCTGGCTCTGCTTTGGGGCATCGCATTACAGGCGAGACATGAGTAGGCGAAAGCATGGCTAGCGGGGAGCTGTCAGGGTGCTGAGGGAGCTGGAGCCCCTGTGATGTGCGACTGAGCGAGCTGGGTTTGTTCAGCCTTAAAAGGCAAGGCTAAGCGCAGAGATCAGTAAGGCCTTGATCTGCCTAATGGCGATGGGGTGTGGAGAAGGCAGAAGAGGTAGACCCTGGGTACACGTGTCCAGAGAAGGGCAACAAAGTTGGTGAGGGGTTCAGAACACAAGCCCTATGAGGAAAGGCTGAGGGAGCTGGGGTTGCTTAGCCTGGAGAAGAGGAGGCTCAGGGGAAACCTTATTGCTCTCTACAGCTACCTGAAGGGAGGTTGTAGACAGGCGGGGGCTGTTCTCCCAGGCAACCAGCACCAGAACAAGAGGACACAGTCTCAGGCTGCACCAGGGGAGGTTTAGACTGGATGTTAGGAAGAAATTCTACACAGAGAGGGTGATTGCCCATTGGAATGGGCTGCCCAGGGAGGTGGTGGAGTTGCCATCAGTGGAGGTGTTTAGGAGGAGACTTGATGGGGTGCTTGGTTGCAAGGTTTAGTTGATTAAGTGGTGTTGGATGATGGGTTGGACATGATGATCTTGAAGGTCTCTTCCAACCTGGTCTATTCTATTCTATTCAGGTTGAAACCTGATTCAGAATAAATGCTGCAGGGGTTGGGGAAGTAATAGTGAAGGGTGGTCATCTAGGGTGACTCGTATCTCCATCCTGGGAAACAGTGCTGTTGGACAAAGTCCTGAGTGATGTATACCTCTTGTTTGGATGAGGGGTTGGATCCAGCAGCCGCTAGAGACTCCTTCAGCCTTAGCTGCCCCGTAGCTCCTGTGACGTTAGGAGGAGGGCAGCCTCCTTTGTCGAAGGGATGAGGTACAGGCAGAACCAACTTAGTAAAGCATTGCACAGAGCTTTGAACAGTAGCGAATGATTGGCTTCCTATTTGTAACTTCTCATTTTAGAATTCTTTAGTGGCTTTGGTTGGAAGAGACCTTCAGAGATCTTTAATTCCCTACCATGGGCAGGGACATGCTTCACTAGATCAGGTGGCTCAAATGCCCATGCAGCCTGACCTTGAACACTTCCAGTGGTGGGGCATCCACAACTTCTTTGCGGGACAACCTGTTCCTGTGTCCTTGCATCTTCCAGCTGTACATCGTAAATGTGTGAAACAAGGTTTCACAAGTACTCTTTCATGAACTAGAAAAGAACAGGCTGTGTGTTGGAATTAAAAACCAGTAGTACATGACCAGCGTATGGGGAACCAGAAGGGTTTAATTTATACTTGCTGTAATGAATCATGGAAACATAGAATTGCTTTGGTTAGAAAATACCTCTAAGGTCATTGAGTCCAGCCATCAACCTAACATCTCCATGGCCATTAAACCACGTCCTGATGTGCCATGTCTGTGCATTTCTTGAACACCTCCAGGGACAGTAACTTCACATCTCTGGGCAACCTATTCCAATGCTTGATCACTTTCAGAAAAAATACTTTTCCTAATACCCAACTAAACCTCCCCTAGCACAATTTCAGGTCATTTCCTCTCATCCTACCACCTGATACTAGGGAGAAGAGACTGACCACCCCTATCTCACTACAACCTCCTTTCATGGAGTTATAGAGAGCAATGAGGTCTCCCCTCAGACTCCTCCAGATTAAATAAT
The DNA here is from genome assembly GCF_026170545.1 of Melanerpes formicivorus. Classification (NCBI taxonomy): domain Eukaryota; kingdom Metazoa; phylum Chordata; class Aves; order Piciformes; family Picidae; genus Melanerpes; species Melanerpes formicivorus. Next base: position 49,259,927 of record NW_027142353.1, on the reverse strand, counting down.
GCCAGTTCCCTCAACCACTCCCCCTAAGATTTGTTCTCTAGACCCGTCACCAACTTTGTTACCCTACTCTGTATGTGCTCCAGCACCTCAATGTCCTTCTTGTAGTGAGGAGCCCAAAACTGAATGCCAGTGCCAAGTACAGAGGCCCAATCACTTCCCTAGTCCTCTGTCCACACTATTCCTGATACAGATCAGGATGTTGTTGGCCTTCTTGGCCACCTAAGCACATTTCTGGCTAGCCAGCCGTCAACCAGCACCTCCAGGTCTTTTTCCACCAGGCAACTTTACAGCCACTCTGCCCCAAGCTTGTGGTGTTGCCTGGGGCTGTCGTGACCCAACTGCAGTGCTCAGCACTTGTTAAACCTTATGCAACCGACCTTGGCCCATTGATCCAGCTTGTCCAGATCTTTTTGCAGAGCCTTCTTACCCTCAAACAGATCAACACTCCCACCCAATTGAGTGTCATCTGTAAACATACTGAGGGTATGCTCAATCCCCTCATCCATACCATTGATAAATATATTAAAGAGCACTGGCCCCATACTGAGCCCTGGGAAACATCTCTTATGACCATCCACCAACTGGATTTAACTCCATTTGCCACCACTTTTTGGGCCTGGCCATCCAGCCAGTTCTTAACCCAGTGAATTGTCCATCCATCCAAGCCATAAGCAGCCAGTTTCTCCAGGAGGATTCTGTGGGAAAGTGTGACAAAGGCTTTATTAAAGTTCAGATAGATGACATCCACTAAGTGGATCACCTTGTTGTGGAAGGAGATCAGATTTGTCAAGCAGGACCTGCCTTTTGTGAATGCATGCTGTCTGGGCCTGATCATCTGGCTGCCTTGCACATGCTGCATAATGGCACCCTAGTTGACCTGCTCCGTGATCTTCCCTGGCTTTACAGTCAGACTGATAGGTCTGTAGTTCCCTGGGTCCTCCTTCCAGCTCTTGTGGATGGGTGTAATGTTTGCCCTTTTCTAGTCAGCTGGGACCTCCCGACTTAGCCAGGATTGGTGGTAAAGGATGGGAAGTGGATAAAACTAAGACAGTAAGCATGCCATGAGTTGTGATATGTTAGTTTACCTTTGGAAGACTTATCTTTTTTATGGGTGCTTGTTGGGGTTTTTGTTGTTTGTTTGTTGGGGGGTTTGGGGTTTTTTTCTTGGTTTTTTTCCCCAGAAGTGCTTATTTTAAGAAAACTGGGAAGGCCTTGTTGAAAGGCTGGGGTCAGAGTGGCTAGAGAACAGCCAGGCAGAGAGGGACCTGGGGGTACTGGTCGATGGCAGGCTGAACATGAACCTGCAGTGTGCCCAGGCAGCCAAGAGGGCCAATGAAATCCTGGCCTGCATCAGGAACAGTGTGGCCAGCAGGAGCAGAGAGGTCATTCTGCCCCTGTATACTGAACTGGTTAGGCCACACCTCGAGTACTGTGTCCAGTTCTGGGCCACTCAGTTTAGGAAGGATGTTGACCTGCTGGAACAAGTCCAGAGAAGAACAGCAAAGTTGGTGAGGGGTTTGGAACACAAGCTCTATGAGGAAAGACTGAGGGAGCTGGGGTTGCTCAGCCTGGAGAAGAGGAGACTCAGGGGTGACCTTATCACTCTCTACAACTACCTGAAGGGAGGTTGTAGACAGGCAGAGGTTGGTCTCTTCTCCCAGGCACCCAGTACCAGAACAAGAGGACACAGTCTCAGACTGCACCAGGGGAGGTTCAGGTTGGATGTTAGGAAGAAGTTCTATACAGAGAGAGTGATTGCCCATTGGAATGGGCTGCCCAGGGAGGTGGTGGAGTCACCGTCATTGGAGGTGTTCAGGAGGAGACTTGATGGGGTACTTGGTGCCATGGTTTAGTTGTTTGGGTGGGTTGGATTGGTTGATGGGTTGGACACGATGATCTTGAAGGTCTCTTCCGACCTGGTTTGGTTTATTCTAAAAAAATAAACAAATATTACTGACCCTTTTAATATTCTTTGCTTAAAAAAAAACCTAATACACAAATTTGTTTAGTTTATAATAAATAATAATCATTAATTATTTCTGAGCTGAAGCACTGCATGCAACATATTTATTGAATTTGTATTGTCTTAAAGATTCTGAGAAAAATTGTGACATTTCAAGACTATAAAATTGTTTTAAACCATTCTGTACATCAGAATGCAGTTGTTGAACTAAAAGGTATTTCAGACCCTGTAATAAAAGGATCCTTTCTGCATTTCTTTAAAAGCCTTTCTTAAAAACTAATAGTCCGGATTATGAAATTGAAAGCTATTAGTTTGTGTTAGGTGCATGTGCAGTCAGGTTCCTTGTGAGGAAGAAGCATTTTGGAAGCGAATGTGTGAAAGCATCTTTTTCTTACATCAGTTTAGAGTTTCCTCATCTTTCTGTGACTGCACTGATAAACAGCTTTGCCACTGTCAAGGTCCGGAGATATTAAATGCCTCGGTCCGGAGACACAGTTCTTTTAAATATTCCCATGTTGTGAAATTAGAGGCACAAACGAGGCCAAAGTATCAACAGCTAGACTATTTATTGCATAAATAAAGTGTACATAAGAAGGGGAGAGGGAGAGAGAGAAGAGAGAGAGAAGAGGAAAGGAATTATATTACCACACCCCTCATCCCCCCCAAGACAGTTTGAGTCTGTGGAGGAAAGGTGCTGCAGGAGATGTTGGGTCTGTAGAGAAATGGTGCTGAGGCTTTTGCGGGAGAAGAGCTGTGGTCCTCTGGGGAGATGTTGGGTTTGTACAGGAACGCTGCTGAGGCTCCTCTGGGCAGCCTGGGTCTGTAGAGAAAGGGTGCTGAGGCTTTGGCTGGAGAAGAGCTGTGGTCCTCAGGGCAGCTTCTTTTCTCCGGAGCAGCATTGTCCCGGCTTTCCTTCTCAGCGGCATGGTCCGTCTCCTGGGTTTTCCTTCATCTCCGTTTTTCTCGCCGTTTTTCTCCTCTGTTTCTCTCTCCTGTTTCTCTCTCCAACCCAGTAGTTGCTCCAGTCTTTTATACAGTTTTTAGTCCTTAGGTATGTATTCATGTATTCAAAAATTGTCCCTCAGGAATTCCAGGAGCAGGAAATAATCTTTAGGTTCTGTGTATTGCTGTGTGTTTGGGCAAGATTTTGTATGGGGGGGGGGGGAATCTCCATCTCCCCCGTCTCCACTCAGACAATCTCCCCACATTCCTTACACATCACCCTACCCAGGGTACTTGATGGGTGGAGGTTGTCTTGCCCTGAAGGCGTGAATGGCTGGGTCATTGTTGTAGGCCAGCTGTGGCCCAGTGAGCAATGTTACCTTTGCACCTTCCAAGAGTCCTTAGTGGCTCTGCCCAATACATATTGTCTGGGCACACAGCAAGTGATTTTATCTTTGTTGAGTACACCGAGAGAGACAAACTTATTAGTCTCTCACAGCCAGTCATCTTGATTTTTCCACTTATTTGTTGTTGTATGTTTGGTTTTGCTTATCTTTTTTGTTGTTGTCTCTTGCCTGCTTGGGAACTTGCATGTAAACTTCCCTTTCTGTTGGTTTTAGAACGGTGGAACCATTGGAATACTACAGAAGGTTTTTGGTGAGTGAAATATGTGTGTATAAATTGCTTGTAATCAATGTTTTCTTTCTTACTTCTTCTCTTCTAATTTGCCTGTATGGAAACCTGGAACTATAAGGGGAAAGAAAAAAAAAAGCTGGCTGAGAAGGGTAATAATTTAGGTCTAATGTGATGGTGAATTGGTGGAATTTCTAGCTTAAGGTTCAAGTGTTGTACAGTTTCTGACTGGTGATATTTGAATGCTGGGGATTTTTTTTTTGGGGGGGGGGGGGATATTTAGTGATTTTTGGTTTGTTGTCTGTCTTTCTTCAGCTCACTCTAAGAGCTCCACCAGGTGGGGATGGGTGAGGGGAATTGTCTATAAAATCTAAGCAGTGCAGATGAGTAGAAACTCTCATTTTAAGGTATCATTGAGTATTCATTCTTGGGTGATATTCTGAGTCTAGCCTGTAGTACTTACCCTTGAGAAAAAGCAATATATTGATTTTTCTAAATAAATTATGATGCATTAAAAACACAGGGATTTTTGTGAGTCGATCAGGTTTCCCCTAGTATTTTTGTAACTCTCTATTTCGGCTAAAAAGAGAACACTGTTTTATATGAATGCATGTATCATGGATATTATGAAGTAAGATGTGTTTTCTGCTTTGAACTTTGTCATTTTATGTTTAGAAAGAGAACTGCCGACCTGATGGAAGGGAGTTAGGTGAATTCCGGGCGACCACTGTCAACATCGGCAAGTACTTACTTGGAATAATGATAATGGGGGAGGTGTTTTATTCTCGGGTTATAATAGCTAGTGACCCCAGTGACTTAATAATCAGGTTTCTTGGCACTTGCATTTTGAAACAAGAAAAAGGAAGGACTTTTTTTTATAGTTTCAACAAGCACTAAAGAGAATGCCTGGTACAGTAATGCATTTGAGCATCGTTACTTAGTTCTGCTCCCAGGCTGGGATGCATAGCACAGTTTGTGTGGTTGTGGAATTTTGTCTCTAAGACCAGCAGCGTATGTTATAGATGCTGAAGGCAGTGTCTACTCATACACCGATCTGTGCACCTGCAATGAGGCAATGACTCCTGACATCTGCTTTGTTGCTTGATGAGCAACTGTCTCAAGCAGAGGCAAGACATGTCTTACGGAGTGAACGGCAGCACCTTACCCGCCCTTCTTACACCTTGTGATATACACCACCACAGAATAGTTGCTGGGAATTGCTCACACTTGACACTGCAGGTACCTTCCATTGTACAACACTGCTTTCTGTTAGGTGTTGCTGTAAGCCAACCAGAAAATGGGCCATCTAAGGATAGTAACCATCTATGATTTCTGCTTAAAAAAATAAGAGTAGGGATCAGTGTTGCATTCAGTCCTGTACAACATCTTCATTAATAATATGGATAATGGGGCAAAGTGTACCCTCAGCAAGTTTGGGGATGACACCAAACTGGGAGGAGCAGCTGATATGCTGGAGGGTTGTGCTGTCATCCAGATGGCCCTCAACAGGCTGGAGAAATGGATTAACAGAAACCTCATAAAAGGGAAGGGGATAAACCAAGTCTGGTACCTCCCACCTGGGATCAGGTGACTCCCATCTGCCCACCAGCTAAGCCTTAACCCACAACAGAGAGAAACAATCTCAGGCACCAGTAGATGCTGTGGGCCACTCAGCTGGAAAACAGCTTGTCAGAAAAGGACCAGAGAGTTGGATTGGACACCAGACTGAACATAAACCAGCAGTGTGCCTGCTGCAAAGGCAGCCAGTGTTACCCTGCTTTGCATTAGGAAAAGTCCTGCCAATGGGTGAAGGGAGGTGATCCTTTCCCTCTACTCAGCACTGGTGAGGTCACACCTACAGCGCTGTGTTGAGTTCTGGGCTCCCCAGTACAACAGAGACATGGACATATGGGGAGAGAAGGCCGAGAGGGGGGTCTTATTAAGGTACATAAATACCTCAAGGGAGGGTGTAAAGAAGACAGAGCCAGACTCTTTTTAGTGGTGCCTAGTGATAGGACATGAGACAGTGGGCACAGACAGAAACACAGGAGGTTGTCTGTGACCATGAGGAAACATATTTTTAGTGTGAGGGAGAGCATTGGCATAAGTTGCCCAGGGACATTGTGAAGTCTCCATCCTTAGAGATATTAAGAAGCCATGTGGACGCAGTACTGGGCAACTGGCTGTAGGTGGCCTTGCTTGAGCACGGGGGCTGGCCCAGATGATGTCCAGTGGTCCCTTCCAGCCTCAACCATTCTGTTTGATTCCATGTGATTGAATGTTTGATACAGAGGTTCTGTTCCAACCCTACATTCATCAAGACTGCTTGGCCTGTTCTAAATGTAAAATGATGGAAAGCGTACGCTTTGTGGTGGTGGGTGCTATTTAAGGCGCTTCGAATGGAAAGCCAGACTTTATTGAACAGCACTTTTTCTCTTCAGGTTCAATTACCACTGCAGATGGTTCTGCCTTGGTGAAGTTAGGAAATACTACGGTGATTTGTGGAGTCAAAGCGGTATGGCTGGCTTTTATTTTAACTTAGCTGGTAGCGGAACTTGTGTTTGGAATGAATCTCCTGCAGAATTACAGCAATGTGCCAGTCAGGCATGGTTACAGTTGTTTACCTGAGTTTCTTTTGGACATGAAAGTTAATATGTAATTCAATTGTCTAATCATACCCTTGTAGCCTGAGAATGTGTATTTTTGTGATGTGTATGGGGAAAGAGATACACAAAAATAAAGTCTGTTACTTCTAGATTAAAGCTATACAATTGAAGAATTACTGCTTATTGCTCAATAAATGCATTGGTAATTAGATGGGTGGACAATAAGTGCCTTGTTACCTCAGCTTTACTGCTGGCCTGCCATGAACTATGGGATACGTTACTGCACATCCCCCTGTGGATCTTTTTCCACAGGAGAAATACAGACAGGGGCTGATGAAAATAGCTCTTGTAAATCTCATTGTAAGGATAACTGGAAAGAAAATTTGCATACTGCTTAGCTTGAAAGGATTTTTGTACAAAATTCAGCTCTTCATTTTCTTCTTGTGTTCTTCAGGAACTTGCCACACCCACAGCAGATTCTGCCGATAAGGGATATATTGGTAAGCTTTTCAGTATGGATCTTACTCAGGTCTAAAAGGCTGTAATAGTGGGACAGGTTGAGTGTGTTGTGATGGCTTCTAAAGAGAAAGAATTTGGGTAAAATTCTTTCCTTAAAATCAGTGGTACTTCAGAAACTTCAGGACTCTTGGTGCTGAGTTTTTCATGTAAAACTTCCTTCTTATTAATGATTCCACGTGAGACTGAAAACAAACCTGCAGCAGGAAAAACTGTACATTAAGAGGGGGAACCTAACTCATCTGTAAGAGACTGTATCCTGCAAGATTGTACAGGAGCATGTTAACTTTTGTCTTGAAGTCCCAGAAGACAAAAAAATTGCAACAATTACATAAACCCTGCGTATTTGTCAGAGAACTGTAGAAGTCCAGGGGGTACATCCTAACTGCTGCTTCAGGTTTCTTTTGAAATAAAATAATACTGTGGAACTGAGAGCTTACACTAGATTCTCTTTTTCTAGTGCAGCTCCATGCTGTTTTCAGTGAGCTTGATTCTGTTTAGAGTTCTGGGGTTTTGTAAAATGAATGTTTACATATGTTTGTGCTTCAAGTCTAAAGCATTAGGTATTAATGGTTGATGGAAAGCAGACAGCATACCAGTAAAGTCAGGCAGTGGATGAAAATGCTGTTGTTTCTTGGTCTACTTAAGAATGCTTAACACCTAAGGAAGAGTTTGTGTGAGGTCATGATATTTGTAGCAGGACTGCAAACAGAAAATGGTAGTTAGGAGTACGTGTTCCACCATGGCATACATAGTTTCTGAGTAGAGTACTACAGCTTCTTTAGTACAGACTTGTGCATAACCAGTTTTGAGGAGAGGAATAGGAAGGCTTGACTGAAAAATTTTTGGTCTTGGCCTTCATTTGAAGTATGTAAAATGCTGTAAAGAGTGTGTATTGTCTTATTTCTATTTTTGTATCCCATTGCCTGCTTTCTTTAGTTTACAAATAACGATTCTTGCTCTTTAGTTCCGAACGTAGAATTTCCATCCCTCTGTTCAACGAGATTTCGCTCTGGACCACCTGGTGAAGAGGCTCAAGCAGCAAGCCAGTTCATTGCAGATGTGATTGAAAAGTAAGAACTGTCCTAGTGCATTCAAAACATTAAACAACTCTGCAAGACAGTTTTGTCTTTCCTGATTTTCATTTTATTTTAGTTCACAGATGATAGCAAAAGAAGATCTGTGTATAGCGAATGGCAAGGTAAGTTGTATCTCAGAATGAAGAGGGACTTACTAACAAGATCACCGTGTTGAGATGCTAAAGAAGGTATTTGGGGTTGTAGGCTGTTTTGTTGGTTTTGCTTTTAGTCTTCATAGTTTGGCTTACATCTGAAGTGTAAAAATCATATGATGGAAATAAGTATTTTCATTCATGTAGCTAGCATTTTCTTAGATACTGCACCGTTTGCTTAGCTGCTGTAATATCTTACATGTGCAAACCTTTTTTGATAGCTTGCTTGGGTGTTATACTGCGATATCATTTGTCTGGACTACGATGGAAACATTTTGGATGCCAGTGCCTTTGCTTTGTTAGCAGCATTAAAAAATGGTAAGTCTTCTTTAGAGCAAGAGGCTCTCTGGTTAGTGTTGCTTAGAGAAATATATTGGCTTTGAATCATGGTGACTGAGTAACTGTTTCACAATTCCTTAAGGCTGTTTTTGTCCTATCATTTCAATGCTAAATTACTAAAACACAAGGGGATGGAGTCAGGGACAATGGGTGGAAGTTGAGGCATAGGAAGTTCCATGCAAACACGAGGAAACTTTTTTTCACTGTGAGGGTGACAGAACACTGGAACAGGCTGCTCAGGGGGGTTGTGGAGTCTCCCTCTCTGGAGATACTCAAAACCTCCCTGGATGTGTTCCTGTGTGATCTGGTGTAGGTGATCCTGCTCTGGCAGGGGTTGGACTAGATGATCTTCTGAGGTCCCTTCCAACCATTAACATTCTGTGATTCTGTGTAATACAAATACAAAATGCAAATGATAGTATGGCTGCCATAGGTGTGTAACAACTGGGGAGTAGCATCTTTTTGTATGAGTACTGCCACTCTTTTACAGGACTAATAGCTATTCTGCCATGTGTTGTTCTGTGTCAGAGATTTGTATCTTTCAGCAGTGGTTCTAAACAACTTCAGTGTCCACATCTGGGTCCAATCCTGTTGATCTATTTTTGTGTAGGCAGAGTAAGTTTTTTGGGGCTTTGCTTATTTGTCACAATAACAACTGCTTAATGCATTACAGTTTTTCAAGCATGCAACATGTGGATTGACTGTTGGCAGGCATGTGGGTTATAAATGCATGTAGGAGGCAGTGTGAAAGGAAACTTACAGCAAGGCCTCGTTTTTCCAGCTATGAGTTGCTTGCCTTTGAGTTCCTATAGGTACTTTGCTCCTGAATTCTGTCTCCATCACTGGGTTGTCAGAACAAGAGATATCTAAGGATTAGATTGCAATGTTTCTACAAATACATAAAATGAGATGAGATGATGTGGCTATTTTTTACATGTCTGGTAGGCTTTTTGGGGAAAACTACTTTTTTGTTAAATAGGACTGTAAAGTCTTGTAATTGTGTAGTATTTTGGAAGCAGAAAATGCTTTTGTGTAAGGGAGGGTTACTCTGAGGAGAGAAAAAAATACTCCTTTGAAAGAGTAATTCTAAGCCACTTTCCCCAAATTAGTGATTTTGTGTGTGTGTGCAGAACACTGCTAATGTGGCCAAAACTCTATTCTGTTTGATTTTCAGTGGCTTTGAAGAGCAGCTTAAATATTTCAGTAGTCTGGGTATCTCTAGGCCTACTATACACCCATGTCTAGCATTCTTTAATATTATCATAGTTTCATTCAGGGTTGGAAGGGACCACAAGGATCATCTAGTTCCAACCCCCCTGCCATGGGCAGGGACACCCCACACTAGATCAGCCTGGCCAGAGCCTCATCCAGACTGGGCTTAAACACCTCCAGGGACGGGGCCTCAACCACCTCCCTGGACAACCCATTCCAGTGCTTCACCACTCTCATGGTGAAGAACCTCCTCCTCACATCCAGCCTGAATCTCCCCACCTCCAGCTTCATTCCATCCTATCACTACCTGATATCCTGAGAAGTCCTTCCCCAGCCTTCCTGTAGGCCCCCTTCAGATACTGGAAGGCCACAATTAGGTCACCTGGGAGACTTCTCTTCTGCAGACTGAACATCCCCAACTCCCTCAGTCTGTCCTCATAGGAGAGGTGCTCCAGCCCTCTGATCATCCATTGTAAATTTTCCTATACTATTATAATTTATAAAAACATACCATTGTAATTTTTTCACCTCTTCAGTTCAATTGCCATCAGTTACTATAAATGAAGAAACTGGTTCATCAGAAGTTAACTTAAAACAGAAGAATCCTCTGATTATCCGAAAGCATCCAGTGGCCACATCATTTGCTATATTTGATGAGTAAGTTCAGAACTGGTTTGTATGTTTGAAAACAACTGGGTACATACAAAAAAAAGTGTGAAAAACGAGGATGCTACCAATGATGTTTCTGCACTTCCTATGCACTTTCCTGGTGAAGCGTGTGCAGTCTTGGGCACTGCTGTTTCGCATGATCTTAAATCTGCCACCTCTCTTGGTGAGCTGACCCATAGTTCTGTGATGTGAGTGAGTATGCAGCACAAAACGAAGTCTGTACACCTTCTTCCTGCGACTTAAAGCAGAACTGGTTCCCAACCTAAAAGACATGCTTGAACACCAGGGAGGAGGTACTGCTTTATGTTTTTGCAGTATCTATGAGATGCAAGAATGTCACCACCAATGCAAGTAACATTTTCAAAGCCTATGTGAACAACTGATAGAGACGATGGCAATTTTTGAGCAGCTTATACCAAAGATTGAGTCAGCAGAGGATGAAAGAATGGTCCAGTTAGAACAACAGAATCTGTGGATAACTGAAAACAATTACCCAAGATGAAGTATGACCAGCACTTCAAGTCATTGTTCATGTATTTAAACAATCTCAGACTTCAGAATAATCACATGTGGTAATTTCTCCCCTGAAATAGTTTGCTGGCTCTTTATTAGTCCAAGTAGTATGTGTTTGTAAGAAGTGGATTTATTTGTGGTAGTATCCCTTTGAAAGTCACAAAATGACAACTAAGATACTGCTGACTGCATTATGAATCTGGGAAAAAGGTTTAGGTATATTTAGGGGGTTATGGCATATCAACCTGTGTTCAGAGAAGCAATAAACAGCCCTTTCATTCAAATATGAGATGGGGTGAAGGGAGCAGTGAACTCAAATATTGACCAAGTGATTACTAAGATTAATCAAAGCAGAAAGTCATCAGTACTTTAGAGAACTTCTGTTAGTTATTTTAATACCAGTTCTTTGACTAGCACAACAGGCAGACAGTTGTCAGTAGGATATTGTTTGCATATAAATCACAGGTACTTACCAATAGACAAAAAAGTTGCCTTTGGAGGAAAGCTTTCAGGGATTGGCTGTTGGGCTTTGTTCTGTGCACTGAAACTGACTTGCGTCAACTACTCAAGTCTCACTTTAGCTCTTGAAACTAAATATCAAGGAGATGCGTGCTTGTGTTGTGTGTGGGTTTTGGTGTGTGTTGTTTTTTTTTAAATCTGGTTTATTAGTTTTGTTACAGGTGTTGACACAGCCCTCTAAAAAGAATATTCTGTCCATACTCTGGCTTCCAGAAACTTTTTATGTCTCCCCGCTGGCTGCCCAGGGAGGTGCTGGCATCACCATCACTGGAAGTGTTTAAAAAGACACTGTATGAGGCACTTAGTGCCATGGTTCTTAGATGGTGTTGGGTGATACGTTGGGCTTGATGATCTCAAAGGTCTTTTCCAACCTGGTTAATTCTGTATTCTGTATGTAAAAGCCCTCCCTGAGTAAATAGAATTTGTGGATTGCTGGTTATGTAGCTGTGGGCAGGGAGTGCTGGTGCAGAGCACTATGCCATGCCACAGGTGGCTCCTGTGGAGCCAGCCTCTACACAGATGAAAGTCTAATGCTTCAGGCTCTCCATCTGTGCCGCTTCCCTGTGTCATGCAATGAGCCAGTGCCGCACAGGGCATGTGGGGTAGAATAATGCAGTATTTTTGAGTAGCGTAGCTAAGGACTTCTGTTTCATTACAGTATTGCTATTAAATGGCAATCTGAAATTTCTAGTGAAATTTTAAGTTGCCCAGAAAATTTATGCATGCCATAGGAGTTCAAACTGACAAATTCTTTTATCCTTCCAGCTGTTTGTGTAATCTGCTGTGATTAGCCTTGCTGCTGTTTTCCCCTCCACGCTTGTCACCACTCAGCATTGGTGTACTCCAGCTAAATTGAGCTGGCTTACATTGACACTAAATCTTAACTGGCCAGTGTGAACTAAGGCTTCATGAAAACTACAGCTGAAGTATTTCCTGTCATACCTGCACTTCAGCCAAATGTTTGTTATGGGAGTGATTATTTTTTTTCCATTTTAAAATGAAGCTAAGGCTGAACAGTGATTGTTGAACTTTTTTTAAGTTTCAGGTTTTTCTTATTGTGCAAAAGTGGCTTTTATAGTTTAGGTCCTTTTTCATTTTTTTCCCACTGGTTTGCTCTGTTTTGAACTCATGGTTAACAAATAGCTATTTAATCTCAGCATCGTGCATCATCTGTGATACAACAGCTTCTTTTGGCTGCCTTAAGGAACCCACTACATTCATTTTTGAACTATTCCCTTCCTGAGGTGGTGTTAAGAGTTCTTTGATAAGAAACTGAGAACAACTTTGGTGAATGTACTGTCGGAAGTTAAGCTTTGCATTAAGGTCTGGTAGAGATTAGTGTAGCCTATATCTCAACCCTGTGCCCTCGTCTTGGATTCACTGATTTTGTAGTGACACATACTGCAAATGGCAGTTTAATGGCATTTTCCTGTAACACATGGGTATTGCACATCTGTGAAATCTAGGCATTAAGCTGTACTTTGAACAGCTGGCATTTTAACACACACATGCACTGGAGTATGTGGAATTTCCCTCATTTATGGGGGTGTTTTGTTGTTTGTTTGTTTGAAATCAGTGCATTCTGCTAAGAAAGCAGCTAAGCCTGAGAACTAAATAAAAGTATTTTGTAAACCTCAGTTATGTTACATACATACACTAACATGTCTGCACGTGTTTTACTTTCACAAGCACATTACTGATCGTTGATCCAACCGCTGAAGAAGAAGACTTGGCAACTGGAACAGTAACTGTTGTAACTGATGACGAAGGCAGACTCTGTTCTGTCCATAAACCAGGTACTTTGAAGTTTATTACAGAGGAAACTACAATGATAACCTTCTCTTAACTTCGATGTTGTATACCAGCTTTTCTTTGTAAAATGTGGGTGCTTTATGGTAACAGACAATGCTGATTATGGGACTCGCTCCTTCAGTTTTCAAAAAGATGGTGTGACAGAAGTTCAAAACCATGTCACAGCTTGACCTACATAGAGCAAAAGGCAGGTTCTGAGCACATCTCCTGTTATAGCTGTAGGGCCTTAGACTGGAGTTGGGGAAGCTGCTCTGCATCCCAAGTGAAAGTTGTTGGTTGTTGAGAACAACTGTATTAGTGAATACTCTCATCTGGGAAACTTCTTTAGAGACAGGAACCTAAGCAAAGTATGAAATCAAGTGATTCTCCTCTAATTTTTAGGAGGAAGTCCTATTACAGGAGCCAAGCTTCAGGACTGCATCACCAGAGCAATTACGAGACACAAAGAAGTAAAGAAGCTGATAGACAAAGTAATAAAAAGTATAAAACCCAAGTGAACAAAAGGAGAGACGCTTTCAAGACTGGGATTTGTAAAAATTGTATTTGTTACAGTGTTCACAAACCTTTTATACTAAATAAACAAATACCAATACTACATTTACAAAGCTCTTTTTCTTTTTTTTTTCTTTCTAAAATGTTTTTCACCCTTATACTATGTACAATGCTGCCAAGTGGTAAAAAATACAAGATAAAACATTCTGTTAAAAAATTAAGTGACTTAAGAAAACCAGACCCTAGCTCCTTTATAGATGAAATCTAAGGTCAATAGGCTTGCCTTCCAACACCAGTTAATTTATTTCAGTGTAATATCAAAAGTTCTTTTTCCCACCAGTAATACAAAACACTGGTTTGATTTTAAGCTGGAAAGAAAAACAAATCTCCTCTGAATCAAAATTTCAGTTGGAGGGAGGAGACTAAAAAAAGAGAAGTCTCAGGATTTTGGAGGGGCTGGTGTGCCTCTTTTCCTTTTACTTTTTGAGTGGCTGCCTGAATGCTGTTGACGATGCAGGTGAGCTGCTTGTGCTGCTGCTGCTGCTGCTGCCATAGCCATTTGATGCTGCAAGAATCGCAACTGCTGCCATGGAGAATGAGAAAAGGCTTGTTAGCGTTGACTATAAAGCTATGTCTCATGTCAGGAAGAATGAAAGGAAGGGAAGGAGGGGGAAAAAGAAAATAAAATGAAGCAGCACCAGGGTTGACAAAAGGAAAACACCATGTGCTGGGGCAATGAGTACAGTCAAGCAGCACCAGTGGCACAGAAGCCTGCTAAGGGCATAGCTAACATTTCACACGTACTTGGACAGCTTTGTTTCTTTGCCCTTTCTCTCCATTGCAGTAACTGCAGTAACTCAGCAACTTCAGTGAGTATTTAGAGTATGTTGTCAATTTCTCACATAATACTTTTTCAGTGTATGTAGCGTACATGTTTTTTTATATATATCACAAAGAGGAGACTGTGTTATTGTCATAACCTCTCATCCAAATGAGAGATGGCTTAAGGAATGCTTTGTGAGAGCTGTTATTTCCATGTAGTGACTGTAGCAGTGCTAGATCTGAACTTAGAGGTGCTTACATTCATGCTGTTTTAAAATCTACTGGCACCTGGCAGAGCTTATGTACATATGTGCCACAAGCACTCCTTGAATGCTAGCAAATCAGAAAGGTGAATGGCTGTAAGTGAATAAAAATAAATTCAGTGCTCCAAGCTGAGGACCAGATTTAAAAATGTTCATTACATTGTTTGCCAAATCAATGTTTGTTTTGCTTTCTTAAATATTGTGAGACTATATAGTGATTAGATAAAGAAAACACAAAGGGGCAGGATTTTGGGGTTTGGAGCTGAGAATTGTATTTTTAATTTAGTGTTGTTTTTTTGAACACAGTCAGAGTGAAGTTGCTGGATTACTTGTATCTGTTGCTGCTGCTGCTGCAAGGCTTGTTGTTGTTGCTGTTGTAAGGCAGAAGAAAGCTGGAGTCTCTGCTGAGGAAGGCTTTGCCCAGGTCTGTTCATGGCAGAGCCAAGCTGAGACAACACTAAGAAAGGAGAAGGGGAAAGCAGGCAGGTCAAAGAGGTCAGGTCATGTTTGTAAGGGTCAGGGAAGGAAGACAAGAATTGAGTGTTAACAGAACAGGAGGATCAATAGAATTAGTTTCAGAGTCAAACTGGAAACAGTGCAGAGTAAGTACACATGATATACATAGTTTGTTAGTTACAACATACTAGATTATGAAGTGCTTGTGGAAAAACAAGAGGTTTCTTGTACTGGATGTTGAGGACACAGCTGAACATTCCTCAATGAAGTCTGGCATAGAAGCTCTCTGTCTTTTTTCTATCACGTATGACTTATTTTCATGTGATACTATGAATTTAGAACACAACTGCCAAACGTGCTGATAATAAATAGTAAATTGTTCTGATCTAGCATGACTTCAAGACCAAACTTCATTTCAGTATGAACTGATCAACATACACATTTAACTGCAAAAGGAAGCTCAGCAAGCACATACCTGTGGCTTGAGGTTGCATAAAATTCCCTACTCCCGTCAGGTTAATTACAGCAGCTTGTTGGGCAGATAATGCCTGATCTTGATTGGATGGACCTTGGTCAGAGCCCTAGCAAAAATGAAAAGCTTGATCCTTATTACCAAACTTCAGTATCAGTGAATAAGTAAACAAAGCTAGTGTGAGGGCAAACTTTTGAAGATCCATTTAGAAACATTCCAGCGCATGTAGATACAGGCTATAACACAGTCACTATCAAAGTTGAATGAGCAGATACTGAATACCCCAAACCAGCTCTGTTTCAGCAGAGAAGCAGCATATTATGCTTCTTGCCCACCAGAAGTCCCACATGCTTGTCAACTTCCCTGCTACAATCAGCAGAGACTACAGTTTATGGTTGTAATCGCATGACAATTTCCTGTCCCACTCCCAGCCCCAAAGTCTTCAGGTAACACCTGAAGCCATCCATGTGCAAAGGTTCTAACCCACCAAAGTGTGAAAAGTCTGACATTTCAATTCACATTGTGCCACACACTCCTTAAATAAAAAATAAAGCCCTTACTTTTAAGATTTTATTTTCAGAACAGAGTAGTTCTCACAGTAATTGCACAAATGGAATTAGTGGAGTCTTATGTACTGTCAAATGATGTCAAAGGCTACTATTAAATTAGGACCTCTTCTAGAACTGAAGTTATGCATTGATTCATAATGTGGGAAAATGAAGTATTACATATGCAGTTCACGCCAGCTGCAAGGATTTATCAGTCAGAAAGTAAAACAACCAGCTGAAGATTGGAGCCGGTGCATTTCCAGGAGTGGAATGCTCCTTTAGAATAACCATATGAAATCATGCTACTAGTATCCAGGCAAGCTTGCCCAAACGATTGCACATTAAGAAGGCATCACCTTGATGAAGATGACTAAGAAAGACTGTATTACAAAGTCATAGAACCAACATTTGGGAAAAAGCCCTAAGCATGAGATGAGAATGTACATGTTCTGTTGGTATCAGAGAAAACTGTTGGGTCCTTTTGGGCTCAGGTGCTTTCCACAAAGCACTTGGATTACAGCACTGAATACATTGTTATCCTTGGAGAAAGTGAGAGAATTCAGTATTCCTAACTGGTCATTTTAGATAATGACCCCAGTCTTACTCTGTAATGTCCTGTAAGAGAGGGCAAATTAGCCAATGCAGAGAGATTGGTTTCCTCCAGAAGAACTTCCTGCCACAAGAAGGTCTAGGCTTATAGGCTTATATTGTAAATGCCCTAGAAGCCCAAGGCTTACAAAATAAAACCCAACAGTAAGAGCATACGTAAATTTTTGTTGTTGTTAGTAATTTAACTAGTAACTGACATTTGGATTCTAAGAACAAATCTGGAAGTTCCCCAGTAAACTGTCCCGCATTCCAAAACAAAGCCTGTGACAGGGGAGACTATACACCATTAAAACATTTGAAAGAGGCATCTTATTGATGAACAGTCTACAGTAGCACAAGCAAAATCATCATGACAAAACAAGTATCCAGCAGAGACCATTTGGTAAACAGAAGTTTGCATGTCTGGGAGGGCAAAAGATAACACAAAAGCAAAGCAGCTGGTTTTCTCAAATTGCTACATTTGTGCTGGTAAAGATTTTTAAGCACAGGTAGAACCAACCCCTCAAAATGTGTCATTCTGAGAACAGGCTTATTCATCCTTTTAAAGGCTTCAGACTTCTTCAGTGCTTAAAGCCTTTAACACTGATTACAGGCAGCAATAGAGCAAGTGTCTTTAAGATTACAGCTTTAAAGCCAAACGATGGTTTCTCCATCTTAAAGAGAATAACGGTACAGCAGTGAGGATTGTAAACCAGCTCACAGCAATGTAAGAAAGTTTTAGTTGCTGTTGCAATCATGATGGTGCATTACTCTGTTCATCTCGATGTACCTTAAACAGGACCACACTAAGCTGATTTTACACCATTCATACAGTGGGCTGTCTCCCTAGAGTCACACAATGCTTAGCCACTTGTTTTGTTGTAGCTCTTCTATACAGGATATAAATAAAAGAGTATAACTCAGCTCCTAAGCCACTACAACCTTTGCAGTTTGAGAAGATTTTGAAGGAAGACTTCCTTCCTGTCTCAGATTTGTTGGGTAAAGGCTTATTTACTTGTAGACAAGGGGAGGAGGAACTGTTTCATCCGTGCACCCCAGGCTGAGGGGCTGTTAGCACACAATTGTTCTCCCTATTGCTGAAAGCTACAGGTTGCAGGCTGCTAAGATTGTTGGTGGAGAGAACTGTGACAGCTGCTGTTACTGCGGAACCACCTGGAAGCTGTTGAAGATTTAAGACCAAAAGGCATAATTCAAACTGCTGAGTTTCCCCACTGTCCTAGGATGAGCATGACATTGATAATGATGCTCTCCTTGGAGGTTTGTTTTTCATTGGTTTTTGTTTATTGGTGCTTTATTTGTTTATAAATCCTTCAAAAATAATTCAATTTACAGTTGCTGCTGTTTGTGAAAAAGCCTGGTCCTCAAAAAACAAACCTGCATTAAAATTATGGTGAGATAGTTCCACAGGAAAATACATTTTTATTATTCTAATTATAAAAGTAGAGATTGTGCTGCTACTGGAAATGTAAAGGCTTGTCTTCAAAAACACTGACCATTATTCTCCCTTTTGGAATATTCCATCTAATTTTAGTAGATTGCTTCCAAACACCAAGCTGCAAGGTCTGATGCAGGAAAATGTTAAACAGACTCAATTCCTCTTCCTTACTCCAGCTTTAATTGCACTGATTTCAGACAAATTGTTCTTGGCTTACGTGGGTGGCAGAGGTAGCTTGAAAAGATATAGTTCAATGTGGAATGACACAAAGACAAGTATTCAATTTATAGAAGAGCTCTACTGTGGCATAACTGCCTCCTGTGCCAGTCCTTTTCCATGTTTCTGGAGAGCGTATAGAGTGGTAGAAGGAAGTGGCAAAGCTAAAGCTTATCTCTTTTTTTACTGGTATTAATTTTTTGAAGCACGGTGCAACGTTGGTGGAACGCTGAAGCTGCAATTCTGCACCTGTAACTTGCAGCTCATTTCAAGATCCAGGAATTCCACTTGGTTCCACAAACACTTCCTGTTTTGTTTTTACATGGAGCTCTGACATACTAAGCAGCTTTTGCTCATGTTTTTTATTTGAGTTTTTCTTAATGGCAAGAAAACATTTACCAACCTTCTAAACTTCTTATCTTACACGAACTTCTGTTTCCAGTACCACATGC
This sequence comes from Melanerpes formicivorus, assembly GCF_026170545.1. Lineage (NCBI taxonomy): Eukaryota > Metazoa > Chordata > Aves > Piciformes > Picidae > Melanerpes > Melanerpes formicivorus. The sequence continues at coordinate 49,241,207 of NW_027142353.1, read as the reverse complement.
TCTGTAAAGCTGTCACTGCACACAACTCTGCATGCTGAGCTTGCCTTTTTAAGCATTGTACATGTAACTCCTGAGCGCCTCTATTGTGCTGCTTTGTACTTTTAAAATAGTTGTAACTTCAGTTTAAAGAATGATTTGGAGTAAAAGCTTAAGCAAATCCTGAAAATGGAAGACTGTATTTTCAGATTAATCCCTTGGATTCAAATGTCAGCAATTTTAGACTGTTACTGTGAACTAGGTGCTGTGAGCTAGATCTATCATTTCAACCTGGCATCTTAATAGAAGGAGCTTTTCCTCTTATTCTGAGCATTTTAAATAAGGGTAAGTTTACAGTAAATGGTTGGTTGGATCAACTGGCTTCAAAGATTGGTGGTGGGCAATGCAGCAAGCAGCACTATACATGTCTCTAAATAAATATAGAAAATTTTCATTATTATTGTGTCCAAATAGAACAATTACCTGTAGAAGATTTAAGGACCGAAGATTTGATGCATTTTTCAAACCAAAGGGGCTGCCTGTTAAAGAAAACACCTTTTTATTAGTAGGAAGTCTTTGTTTAATTATACATGTGTATTGCAATTAATACACCTTTCCACTGGGATTATTTCTAAGCATTTGGAAGCTGGTAAACTGGCAAGTGCTGCATTTTCCATAATGCTGATAAGTTCAAAGTTAGCCAGATGTAAAGTTAAAGAGAACTGACTAAACAAAGAAATCTGTATTGTTATTGAAGAGTGTACCCTGTATCCTCTTAAAGCCTTTACACAAAGGTGAATGTGAAGAGTCACAGCAGTTACTCTTCAGGTATTCTTCTGGCTTTAAAAAACCTTTACTGTTTGTACAGTAAATCCAGAAATGTTGAAGAGCTTAATGAAGTAACAGGCTCTTAGTTTCTCAATCATTCACAGAAGCAATCCCCCTTAAAATCTTAGCAATTGCCCACCCACCTCCCCCAAGAGCTGCTGGCAAAAGGTTATCTGACTTCTAGAGCTTCTGTCGTTACTCCACATGGCACTCCTCAAAGCTATACTAAAAAAAGATGTACATGTAGTAAGCTGCCACGTGGGTGCAGAACTGATTGAACCAGTCCAGTAAAACAGTGGCTCCCAAACGGAATCCCTTGAGGTCTTCCATGGCCCTAGCTTAGCTCACTACTCCCAAATGTGATGTGGGCAACAGTGTAGCATTGTAAAGATCTGTGACACCAAATTGGGAAAGGCTGATAGTGCTTGAAAGGACAGAATTAGAATTCAAAATGATTGTAGTTAATTGAAGAAAGGGTCCAAAATTCAGTAACATTGAATTAAAAAAGGCAAATGAAAAGGTACAAAATTGTGAGCAACTAGCTTTGTGTCTATACAGCAAGAAAGGACAGGAGAAGCTACAGTAAGTCACAAACATATCCGAAATCATCCATACCACAAACTCCAGAACACAGAGAAGAACCTCTACACACAGTTTACATTTATAAAACTCATTGTCACAAGCTGCTGTTGATTCTGAAAATAAAAATGTATTCAAGAACCAATGAGCTAAATCCACAGACTAGAAGTCTAGCGTGGAATATTAAGCCCAAAGATCCATGTATGTAGTCTTCAGCTAAGAAAGTCTGAAAGCTGTAGATTGCCAGAAGAGGTATGGTTGTATACAAGGAACGTTTTTGCTTCACACTTTTGTCTCATCTTAAACTCTCTCTTGTCTCATCTTAAACTCTCTCTTATATATCCTCTTATGGCGACTGCCAGAGACAGAATATAAGCTGAATGATTCTTGGCCTAACCCAGTAAAGCATTCTTACGTTAAGGTAATGCTGTTGAAAAACCCCCAAACAGATAAAAAATAAGCAGACCTCATTTAGGGAAATGTTAACAGGAATGTTGTGAAAGAGATGAGATGCATTTATTCTGCTGTGCTCCATAGTAGTAAATCAGCCAAGCTCAGGCTTGTGTCCAGTTTTGGTTATCACATTTTAAGAAGGATGTAAGCAAATTGGACAGTCTAGAAGAGAGTGACAGGATTATGAAAGGTTTGAAAAATACGAGCTATCAGAAAGAGAAGACAAATGTGGGACATGACAGCGTGTTTGATACTTAGAAGGTAAAGAGAAAGGGTGAATGACTACTTTTCATGTCTGCAAGGAACAGGAGGAAAAAATTCATTTAATTTGCAATTAAGAAGATACATCGTAATTAGAAGGAAACATTTTGTACAGATAATGAACTACTCCAAACAGTTACAGAGAAAGGTGGGAATCTTCTTAGGTGAAGGTAATTAGACAGTTTAGATAAGCATGGTATAGAACACTAGGGTTTTTTTTCTTTATCAAAACCCCCAAAGCTAAGAATTTAAACCCTGCTTTAATGTCTAATGAAGTACAGTAATTTATATTATCCTCTTTGAAAGCAATAAGGAACTAATAATTGTCCTACTAGAATAAAGCAGTACCAGTGACAGGGTAATACACCCTGCATATTTAAAAAGTAGGCCTGTCTATAAAGCTAGTCTCGCCTTTTTTCCTGTCAGTCATCACCATCCAAGTTGAATTTGATTCTGGAGTCTCTCTCAACTGCCCTACTGAACATACCAAACAATCCAGGTTTAGAGCACGTATTGCCAGTCCAGCTCCTCAAAAATCCATTTCAAAGAATTTCAAACGCAGCCCATGCTTGGAACACAAAAATACTCACTGCTCCTGAGCATCAGTCATCAAATACACAACCTACGCACACAACAGCTGGTTTTGTCCACCTTTCTTACAATATGTTTTCACACTGTCCCTACCTGAAGGGTGGCTTTTCAACTTGTTTGCACTAACCTGCTTGAGAGGCAGACTGCATCGCAGCAGGCAGCGCACTTGGTACCAGACCTCCTGATGGTAAAATGCCACTCAGATTTATACCTGCAGGGGCTATGGCACCAGTGTTGCACCCCAACATAGGGTTTGACCCGCTCATCAGTGTCTGTGCTCCACTGTAGAAGAGGAAAGACAACACATCAAACCCAAGTGGTATGAGTAAATACGCGTCAGCTTTTGCCCTCTGTCTCACGATAAGCAGACCAACTGTTTTCTGTAAATAGGATTACAGACAAAGCATCAAGGCAGAATGACAAACTGTGACACCTAGGGCATAACAAATACACAACAAACCCAAATGTTTTGTTCCTTTGGTACAATCTATGGAAAATAAACCACAAGTGGCTCTTTAATTCTAGAAATACTGAGAGATCAACCGTCTTCAAAATGGTTGTAATATTGTAACAGAAAGTGAAGGAACAGGTTTGTGCTTTCTTTTTGTATTATATACACCAAAAAAAAACCCAAAAGAAAAGGCATCCAATTCATCAGCTGTGGCCAACTGCGGAACACCTTGGAGCAGTCAAGTGTCTGATGCTTGCATTGAAGCACACCATGCATCTTACGTTGCCCATCTTACATTGATCATAGAATTTCTTGTATTTAGAAATGCAGTTCACGTTACACCACACAATCTAATCTTGACAGCAGCATTTTTATTTTATCACAAAATGAGTTTGAAGGATTAAAGAATATTTAACTTCAGTTAAATTGCTAAAAACCTGATTTGTGTTTTCTGGTATTTTACATCCAATCTTTCATTCATAGTAAAGCGCCTACTGAATCTCTTTCCACTCTTCGTTTAGAGTGGTCTGCGTATGATATTCCACCTCTTTTCTGATTAATAAAAGATGTCTTCATAAAGAGCAAGACCTCAAAAAACATTTAAACTAAGGTTAAGCTTATAAAATTGAACTATACACATCCAAAACGCTGAAAGCAATAAAAACCCTTTCTTAGTGTTCTCATAGTAGTTGCCTTATGGTTGAGAAATACAAATAGTTTCTAGTGGCTTTTCAATTCATATTACAAAATCAGTAATATTTCTGTGTGGCAGATCCAGAAATGTATCTATCCTAATGGATGCTGGACAGTCCTGTACCACTCCCAAACTCTCCACACCACCACCCCAACAACCAACCCACCCACGGCAAATTACAAAACCATCGTAACAAAAGACTTACCACACAGAGCCCACTACATTGATGAAGTTAAGTCCTGCAGGGTTTGCCATGACCTGGGTGGAGGTCGTTCCTGTAGTAATGGATGTTACCATGGTGGAAAGAGGAATGGTCATTACAGGCAGTGCCTGGCTCAGAGACATCTGCTGCTGGGCAAACGGGGTTAACAAAGTGGGCTGAGGGGTGAAGCCTGAATCTTGGGGAGTAGGGATGGCAGAAGGGGTAATAGGAGTTGAGCTCTGAGCATCAGGAGGGTGTGGGGTCGATGAAGGGGTGTTGGTTGGAGTAGGAGTAGATGATTTAGGAGTTCCAGACCCTGCTCATTGAGAAAAATAGAAAGTACTAGTTTGTTATAAAAGGCCAGTCCTTTTTGTATAATAAGGTTAATGGAATCTTATTTAGCACTGACAATTTGCTCCTCAGACTGCAAGTGTTAATTTCTGCACGACACGAGTGTTGCAGCACGCACTCATTGTTAAGGATGCAGTAGAATCACACAGAAAGCTCATTCCCCATGCTTAATTCCTTCAGCCATACACAGATTTGTATCCTCCATTAAGTCCTTCAATAATTTACCATACACTGTCATAACTCCATTCAGAAATACATAAATTAAAAAAACCCTAAAAAATTCTTGGTGACCGTTGTAACCTCATTAATGTTGTTGCCCTCAAGTGTTAAACATATAGTCTCTATGCACTGCCTGCACAATTGCATCATGTTATAAACATATCATGGAAAACAACAGATTCAACAAAGAACACAGACTGTTTCAATAATCATGGGGTTGGCCTAAATTTCCTCAGATAGCTGATCTCCCATGTGCCAAATTTTGATGAAATATAAATATATTTAGAGATGTTTGAGAACCAGAGGGTAATACTGCATCTTTAAAAGTTACTGTGCAATTCCTTGTTCTTAAGCATAGTATGCATAGCTAGATTTGTTGTGGATGCAGTAAGAACAATTTGTCAATTGAAAAACAAAAGCTCCCATAAACATGAGGTGTGGCTTTTTGTGGTTTCTTTGGGAGGGTTTTAAGTTTCTTTTGGTTGGGGTTTTTTTTTGGGGGGGGGTTCTTTGTTGTTCTTTTTTTTTCTTTCTTTTAGAGGGGGTGGGGTGGTTTTTTTTCTGTTTGTTTGGTTTTTTTAGCTTTCATGTCCTGCAGAAAGAAAGTAAACAAATGTGAATGTTCAGCTGTCGTGACCGGAGCCTTAAAGTAACAACTGCGTGCAGCAGATTGACACAGTTCACAGCACTAACATAAAACCAGCCTTAAGTATGTTGGAAGAATTTTCTGACTTGTCCTCTTTTTTTCTTTGTGCAAAACAAGAAGGCAGAAAAGTTACACTTTTTGAGCTACCCAGCTTTTGAACTATTTAATGCAAAAAGCATATTATAATTACTGTGCAGGGTACTGGAACGTGCAGTGTACAATTACTCATTAAAAAATGAAAAGACTGCAGCTGTGAGTTCTCTTTGCACAAATCTGTTCGCGAAGTGCCTCAAGACGCGCACGTATTTTTAAAGCTGTTCGTGACCTGTAGCTACGGTTACAACGATCCTGTCAGTGTTGAGGAAAATACTTCCACTAGGATGCTACTTATTACTAGAATTTCCAGTTTAACACCTGGGAGTATGGTGCTATCGCCATCAGCATCACCACCACACTTGCAATCAGCAATGATTTGTAAAACAGTGTAGGAGTGTTTTAAAAAAGTCATCTTATTGTTTATTGTATCACCACCTTAGGACTGATCAGATTATATACATACACAGAGATACAACTGCACCAGCTCCTAGAACATTTAAAACCCGAGATGCTTAAATTATGTAAAAGCACACTGATCTAACATACTGTTTTTACACTGGAGGGATAAAAAAAAAATATATCTACACTTTGGAATTTCATCTCATCACACAATCTACCAGCCTTTCATAAAAGAGATCATCATACTAATTGCATAAAAATGTATTAAAACGTATACACAGAGGGTGCATACATATATACAGAAAGAACGAACACAGTTACAATAAACATGAAATACATACAGTGAACAAGAGACCTGCCTCAAGCTGCACAACTTATACAATTTACGGTACACTGTACACTTAAGTTTCATCGTTCCACAGGTTAAGAAGTTTATCTCAGGAAGCATTTATGCAAAAGCCTAAGATTTAATGGAGAATTTAGGTCGTGACTCACTTTGTGAAGAGCTTGCAGGGGACATGGCAGCTGGAGAAAGCATGCTAACTTGATTAAGATCCATAGATTGTTTCCGAGAAAGACCAGGAGGCTTAGAAGAAGGAGGAGGAGTTGGGGACTTTAGGTGGCCACTTGACTGTTGTGGACTAAAAATATTACCTGGAAAAGCATAATTAAAACACATCATTGTTCTGTGAGAACGTGTTAACTTGAATATGTTAGAGTCTGATTTTGTGAACAATATAATCAGAAATAAAAAAAATTATGCTCTTTTAACAGATAAGATACATGTCTTGTTTTTCTCATTAAATCTTTACTCAAGAAATGTCATTTTACAACAGGCAGGACATGTGAAAAGGAAACGCCAGAGTCAATGAATAATTACCTGAAGAGCTACTTCCTGAACTTGAAGGTAATTTGATGGGAGGAGGTCGGTGTTTTACACCTTTCCCCAATACTGAAGACTGAACAGAGCCTGATATACTTTCTGGCTGCTAGGAGGAAAGAGAAATTAACACTACCACAGCAATATGAGCTTCCACATATTTGACAGAAAAGACAATGCAATTAATTTGTACTAGACTTCTCAAACTCACGACAAGATTCCCTTCAAAATCTTCAGACTTCTCTTTGTTTTAAAAACATAACCTATGACACACTCTCTTTAGGCAAAATGCCTACCATCAAGAGGCACCTTTAAAGCACTGATACAATTTAAAACAAGCAAAACCTTTCAAAACAATGAAGCAGTTTCATTTTTCTCTGCAGTTTTGAAATTCTTGTTAGCAATTTTGACAACTGCAAGAGTGACAGATGCACTTTAAATAAAAAGATGATTTGGTCTTGAAAAATTACTCCATTTCATTCATTCACCAGCTGTACATATCTGCCATTTCCAACAAAGACAGATTTAGAGAGCAGAATCAGATTTCCTGATTCTGGGAAGAGGAATTTAAATAGATGCAGGAAAGTTCTGCATGTGCAGAAATCAACACACATTTTCTCCCCAACTTCAATGTGATCAGAGCTCTGCTAACTTTTTGAGAGGAAAAGTGCTCCCTTTTTGTTTGTTCTTATAACCTGTTTTGGTTGAACATAAATTTTCACCTAACGAAATCTGTGGTACTAACTCAGGCCCTAAATCCCTAATTCCAGTAGCTGACACAGTCAAAATACTCAACAGTCAAACACATTGACAGGTACAGTCTATACATTTGTACCTATAAAGCAGGTAAACCAGAAATTAAAGTAACATCTAACAAGCATAGACTCCACAAAGTTCTGAAACTAGAAAATGAGGCTGCTGGTATAGTGAATGGAATATTTCAACGCTGGAGCCCAGATTAGATGTGCGTGGGGTAACAAATCAGAGCACTCAGCACTATGAAGAATCAGCCCTTTTGGAGAGTTAAGCTTCCACTGATTCTGAGTAATAAGTGGCACTCCCTCTACAGTTTTGTAATTGCTTGCTTGTAAAAATGAATCTTTTGAGAAAAACTCTGAGGACTATCCTCCTCTTTAGTATAATGCACTCTTCAAAAGGAGTCCACTTTCAGTGAGGACTGACAGCTAGACAAGATGATTTCCAAACGCACTTTCCTACTCTAAGTTATTCTGTGATTTTTATATATATATATATGCATCCAGTAACATTCCTATACCTTTCTGCCACTGCTGGCCTCTGCATGCTGCTCTGGCAGACACCCAGAACTACCCACTGCAGAGCAACACTGTTGCTTTTGAAATGTATTTAGGGCAATTACAGCAAAATAAATAGCCCAAGGAGTACAGAATCCATACAGCTCATCCCTAGACTTCTGAATCTGATGAAGAAAGCCAGAAGCAGCAAGTAAAAGACATGGCAGTGACAACAGGCATGAGAGAAATTTGAGAATGCAGGAATTTCTACTGTATGTGTGCCTGTAAGCATGTGCACTTTAACATTTGCAGTGCTTATTTTGTTGGGTGGGGGGGTGTTAGTGTTTTGTTGTTGTTTTGGGTTTTCAAAGGAGTTATCCTCTTCAAAGTTAAAATAAAATAATTTCAGTAATTTCTAAAGGTAAAAGAAGTTCAGCTAATACATCTGCTTCTGTGTTTATTGACCTGCAAAATAAAACACATAGCTGCATTTAAGTATGGAAAGTTCACTGTGGAAGGTTCGTTTGAGTGGGAAAATGCTACACCAAAACCTCGGTGCTAAATGTTTTATACACAGTAATAAAATAAATAAGCCATGGCTAAAGGATGCAACATTTGGACAGTGAAAATAAGAGTGTTTTCCTCCAATTTTTCCAACAAGCTCCCATTGAATGATGATGATGATAAAGCATTTACAAACAATTTAGAATGAAATTCATGGGTTATTTTATGTTTACATGTGGATAGCAAAAACCATTTTAATAGTTCAGTAATTAAATGCCAGTTAAAGAAATGTATGGCTTGATAGACTCACTTCCATTTCCTTCCCTGGAGAAAGATGACTAAGATTTACTGATCCACCTGAATTGTGAAACATTTTCACAGGACATTTCGCTTCATTTTGTACTAGCTCTTGATACTGGTTCACCACTCTGAAACAAATAAAATGAGGACACAAAAAGGTGAACAACTTTGAACTTCTAAAGTAGTCACATATATGTAAACACATGTTACACAGTCATGTAAGTATATTTTAGGCAAGTACCTATCTGTATAAAATAGAGATACATCTATATGAAACATATCTCTATAGATCTTACTGCTTTAAATTCCTGGACCCTTTTATTAAATTTATTCCGGTTTAATGTCTCTTTCAACCACGGTCTTTTCTTCTAATGCAAAATACAGTATAAGAAACAAGTTTAAGAAGCATTCTTTTGGAGGAATATGCAAAATAGTAGACAGAACAATTTCCACCCCAAAAGCAATTTGAGCTCTTCAGGATGTCAGTTAATGGGGATCCAAGGGGTATCTTTCAGCAAGCATCTGCTGTTGGAGGCATATCACCAATTTGTGTCACTTAAACACTGAGTATTTTGTGTCACTTTAAGCACTGTCACTTAAGAAAGCTTCAAGTCAGCTGAACCTGGTTCTTATTGGTGACTACTCATGTTTGTTGGAAAAAAATACACCAGCCCAAACATCATCCATCAAGCTTCTGGAAATGTATAGAGTACTGCTCCTTCATACAAACATTAAGTGTACCAACCAGGCATGAGGCACTGCTGGATTTGCAAGTCACAAGCCAAGAAAAACTGTCTTGTGGTACCTTGATTACTGATGCCTCGGCTGCAGTGATCACAATATTGTGGTGTTTGGCATCCTGCTGAGTGTTAGGGAAGTTAGTACTAAGACAAAGGTTTAGAATTCTAGAAAAAGCAAACTTATCTCTCTACAGAGCTCAGCTGGGAGGTTCTGTGGGAAGCCTCCATGGAGGACAATGGAGCTAGCAAGTGCTGGGAGCTTTTCAACAATGCTCTCCTGGAAGCACAAAATCAGTTCATCCCCTTTTAAGGTAAGGGAAATATGAGTCTGCTCAAAACAAAAAGCAAAGTCTACCAGAGATGGAAAAGTGGATGAATATCTGTTAAGAACAAAGGCATTGACAAAGCATGCAGAGATTCAGTTAGAATAGGAAAAGCTCAGCTCAAATCGAAATTGGCCTGACAAGTCAAAAACTACAAGAAAGGGCTCTTCAGATATGTAAACACAAACTAGAAAAAGACAGAAAATATTGTCCCACTGTTGAATGGGAGAGGTGAATTAGTCACCAACACTGATGAAAAAGCAAAACCTCACCACTTTCTTCACCTCTATCTTTACCAGCACTGTTGGGCCCCCGGCCTCAAGAACAAAAATCCAGGTTGATGCAAACCCAAGCTCAGTCAGTGAAAGAAGAGATGATATGCTATTACAGGAACTTGTCCCTTATGAATTGATTGGCCCAGACATCCTCCTGAGAGTGGTTAAGAGTGGCTGACATCACTGTGAAGCCACTTTCCATAATCTTCTAGAAGTCATGAAGACTGGAGGACATCCCGCAAGACTGGAAGGTGGCTAATCATGGAATCATAAAATGGTCTGGGTTGGAAGAGACCTCTGAAGGTCATCTAGCCCAATTCCCTCTGCAGTAAGCAGGGGCATCCACAACTAGATCAGACTGCCCAGAGCCCTGTTGAGCCTCACTTTGAATATCTCCAGGGATGGGACTCCAACCACCTCCCTGGGCAACCTGTTGCAGAGTTCCCCTCATGGTAATGTCAGCCCCATCTACAAAAATGGGTTAAAGGAGGACCCAGGAAATTATAGGCCAGTTTTACTTCAGTCCCTGGAATGGACACTCCTGAGAGCTATCACAATTCAAAGTACATGACTGGGAAAAGTCAACCCAGATCCACCAAGGACAAATCATGCTTGGCAAACTTAATGGTCTTCTATGACAAAGTACCCTGCTCAGCTGATGTGGACAGAGCAGTGGACATTGTCTACCTGGATTTCTCCAAGGTTTTAGATATGGTTCCATATAGCCTCCGTGAAGAGAAACAGACACATTACAATCTAGACAAGTGGTTTGTAGAATGTATGGGGAACTGGCTGACAGTTTGCACCCAGAGAGTGGTCATAAATTACTTTCTAACTGCAACTTGTTAAAAGTGGGGTCCCCCAAGGACTGATACTGGGCCCAGTGCTGTTTAATGTATCTTCGTAAGTGATCTGAAGGGATCAAATGTACCCTGATGATACCAAACTGAGCAGGGAAATGGATACTTGGAAAAGAAATGTAGGAAGACCTGGATATGTGGGAAGAGAACCTGAAGAAGTTCAGTGATGATTGCTAATTTACTGTACAAAATGTCAAGATCAAGTTCATGTTAAGTGCTCCCATGATTTTATTATCATCTGTGCAATCATGAATAATTGTACAAACTGTTTAATGTTGAGGAGGCTGAAGGGAAACCTTCTTGCTCTACAACTACTTAAAAGGACATTGTAGTGAGGTGGGAGTTGGACTCTTTTCCCAAGTAACTAGTAATACCATGAGAGGAAATGGCCTCAAGTTGCACCACAAGAGGCTTAGATTGCATAACAGAAAAAAATTCTTTACTAAAAAAGTGGTCAGGCATTGCAATTGGCTGCCCAGGGAGGTGGAGTCACTATGCCTGATGGTGTTAAAAAACAAGTGTAGATAAGGTGCTTCAGGACATGGTTTAGTGGGCACGGTGGTGCTGACTTGATAGTTGGACACATTGAGCTTAGAACTCTTTTCCAACCTTAATGACTCTATGAAATAACTGTAACATACTTGAAATTTAGACAGTAGAACAAACTGTATTGACACACTTGTTTTCCTCCAGTCTTCACTGCTTGTTAAATAAACCACACACTATATCCTACTTCTTGACAGTTAATGGTTCTTATTTTCCTCATTTGTTCTGCATCTGTTTCCATAACCACAACATTAGCAGCCAGAATGACTAAAATAAACAAAATTCACTATTTGGCATCAAGCCAAACAGCTATGTACATACTATATTAATTTACCTTTCAGCATCAGTCTTCGAACCAATAAGGAACCTGCAATATAAAACGTGTAACACATTTTCAGTCATGAATTGGACTAAAAGAACAAGTTTTTATAATCACAAAACTTAAAGGAATGTCACTGCTGCTCTTTCAGATGTGCTGAAAATACAGGAGACACCATATCCATTTAATGAACTGGGTATTATTCAGTACTTGAAATGCAAACTTGGCTTCACAACTATATGTACAATATAGACACATGGTCTACCACAGACTCCTTTACAAGTAAATAACCTACAAAGCAAAAGGCAGAAGATAAAACTTCCACATTTTATGCTATAAAAAAGTGAATAACTGCTACAGAATTGCTACTGCAAAAAGTACAAGGGAAAAATTAGATGCATTTCCAGAATTCCTACATCAGAATTTCTTTGTTGTGTGCAAATGGATTACTTCATAAAACACTACAGATCTTTCTCTATCTAAATAAACAAATAAATGTTTTGTTTTACAGCAGTACAGCCAAAGTATCTTCTGCACTCTTTCACTTTTTATGACACAGTTTAAAGATGAGTATCCAAATTTTGATAAACTTCAAATCGTAATGCAGTGATATCGAAAAAGCCCCAGGCACTTAGCATCTACAAATCCTTTCAATTCCCAGCCTTATCACACTAGCTAACTGCAGGCTAACATTGTTGTTCTAATTAGATCAGCACTAAGTATGTATGCTGGTTTTGCCTGGGATAAAGTTAATTTTCTCCCCAGTAGCTGGTATGGGTCTGTTTTTCATTTGTGCTGAAAACAGTGTTTATAACACAGGATTTTTTTGTTACTGCTTAGTGGTGCTGCTTGCAGTGTCAAGACCTTTTCTGCTTCTTATACCAGTCCACCATCAAGCAGGCTGGGGATGTACAAGAAGTTGTGAAGGGACACAGCTAGCACAGCTGACCCCAAAACAGACCAATGGAATACTCCATACCATGTTATATCATGCTCAGCAATAAAAATCTGGGGGAAGAAGGAGGAAGAGGTGGTACAGGAGATGTTTGGAGCAATGGTGTTTGTCTTCCCACATAACATTACGCGTGATGGAGCCCTGCTTTCCTGGAGATGGCTGAAAACCTGTCTGCTGGTGGGCAGTGGTGAATGAATTCCTTGTTTTGCTTTCTTTTTGTGGCTTTTGCTTCACCTATTAAACTGTCTTTATATCAACCCATGAGTTTTCTCACTTTTACCATTCTGATTCTCTCCCCCATCTACCTGGGCGTGGTGACATAGGGCAGAGTGAGCAAGTAGCTGTGTGATGTTTAGTTGCCAGCTGGGATTGAACCATGACAGCATGAAAACAAACAGTAAATATCTCAGTCTAGGGATAAAATGTCCTGAGTATTAAGAAGAATTCAAGATTTTAATTAAAAAATAAGAATTACATACTAGGTAATAAATAACTTTCATTAACAGAACCAGCGTTTGCTCAGGCTCACTGCTGCTTGCACTTGTAAGGTTTATTCTGTTGCACAGGTATCTCCATACAAAGATTCTGTTATGTACAATAAAAGGGCCAAGAATGGAAAAAAACTTTGTAGAACCACAGCAGCAGCAGAAGGCTCAAAACAATTTAAAAGATGTAAGCTTCTTTGGAACCCACGCTTAACTGTTTATTTAGCCTAAGTTTCTCTGGAGAACCATAAATGTAATATAATCAAGTCACATATTTTTAGAGCATCAGGCAAATTTTGACAACAATCAAAATGAGCAGCACTAAAAATAAATAAATAAATAAATAAATAAAAGAGTGCTATTAGTGTCTCAAGGTTGCTCCACAATTTGAGTGGGTGTAAGTTTTATATTGCTTTTTTTGTTTGCTTACAATGTATCTTTAATGTTAAAGAGCACGCAGATATATCATAAAAGTACATTCAATATAGGATGGTTGCTTGGACATATTATTTTGGGATTTTTTTTTTTTAATTGGCTTCATTTGGTTCAATTTTTCAAACAAAACTCCTTAAATCACATTTCTAACTCTAGAGTATTTTTATGATTTAAAAAGGTAAGTAATGTTTGTCCTCCATCTACCAGATCGCAGCACAGTTTAAAACAGGATGTAACTTACTGTGATGGAGTTACTAGGTTGTCATTTTCCTCATCACCTTTGAGTGTCTGAATTTTACCATAGTACAAGGGATTGCCAAGAGACTGAAAAATGGTCAGTTTTGTTTTTTGAAGCTGATTACCAACTTCACATTCAAACACATAATCATCTTTTATTTCCTGGAAACACAGAAGAAAAAGAAAATGAGGTTAAACAAGTTAATGAAATACGCCAGTTCTATACAATACAGTAAGACAAACTCTGTAAGAACTGGTGAATTATCTAAAATGACAATGATTTGAGAAAAAGTTAAGTGAAGGGGTGAGAAGGAAAATAAAATTCTCTTAAAAAATAAAGACTGCAAACTCCAGTCTTGTTAGATATGGAAAGGCAGACTGGGTGAACATGGAGAGAAACAACTTCTTTTATAAATTATGACAATGTGAAATATTTTTTCCAAGTAAAGCACTGGAGGTGAAGATCAAGTTCTATTACTTTTTGCTAATATGAAACTACAAAGACATCACAATAAGTGCTGCTAGTAACAACAGTATCTTACTTAAAAAAACTATGAGGAATTAATGAATTTATTTATGGCTAATTGCATTAAATTACTATGGCTTAGCACATCATTCAATTTGTATCACATTCTTAAGGTTCAACTTAGACAATACAGAAAAAGGTTTTTGTAAGAGGTATTTAATATTAATCTCAAGGTTCAACTTAGACAATATAGAAAAAGCTTTTTGTAAGAGGTATTTAATATTAATCTCTTTCCAAATGTAACACATTAATAGAAATTCTTTTCCATTGATCGCTTGGGCATCTGTGTAAAGAAAGCAATTAGCTGAGCAGAGTACTGCTCCCAGTAAATGTTTATGCTTTCTTAGCTATGGAAGAACAGCACCTGTTACTTAGGAGATTGAAGGTGTTTTTCTTTGTAATTCTGGAAAATCTGAGAAAATTAGAAGACCAAGCACATACTTTTAATTTCATACAGTGCAGCATGCATCTGTGGTAATTTTTCTATGTCTATATAACACATGGAAGATTAAACTGGGGAGGGATGAGTATTCCCACATTGATTTCATTGAAATAGGAGGCATTTTAACTACAGATAGAGAAGTGTGGCCAAATTACTCACATGTGCTGGCCAGACAGTTGGTTGTGAGTCATCAGGCTTGATAGACTTTTCCACTTTGGCATATTTTTCCACCTTAAAGAAAATAGAGATATCAGACAAGAACGAACAATGGTCATATGGGGTCAGTTAAAGTCAATTTAGCACAGCTTCTTAACAGTGGCTAACATAATAGTCTTAAATAGTGAGAGCAAGAAACAGTCAAGGATAGCTTGACACTTTGTACAATATGCCTTCTTTGCGTTAAGCATTCAAGTAAATTAGAGAACCTTTAGAACTTTACCTTTTTTCTGCTACACCATATTTGCTATGCTAATACTTAATGAAAGCATGAAAAGTATCTTAAGACTACAGACTGAAATCACTGCCTGCCATTTGAAACTGTTAAGTGAATTCACAATACTAGTAACCCCTAACGACTGATTAGGTCAGGTACAACACTGTTGAAGAGCAAAGAGAGGGCTTGTACGCACGTACAGCATCATTTCCTGTGTAATGCATACTCTTGCCAGCCCTATTAAGATCAAAGCTACAATCTTGTCTAGTCTACTTAGTCCCTTCTGTATGCTAGCAGCATGTGTTTTGGCAGTGCCAGAAACCAAGAATGTGAATGCTGCCAACAGAATTCCCAACTAGAACTCTCTGTATAAAGAAATTAAACTATTGGAAATATTATGTCTCACAGTATAACAACATGTCAAAAAAGAAGGATTTCTGCCATGCTGAGAATTGACTAATTTCTCAATAATTTTCTTACCTCATTTCTTTTCCCATTTCCTATCTTATCATACAACTTCAAATAGACCTGTGCACACTGAACCTACAGATAAACAATACTAAAGGCCTCTTTACACTCTTAACTCATCCAAATTATTGTGCTATAGTTACAATGTATTACTACATGGTTTAGTTTGTGCTTATACTTTGGGGTAGAGAAAAGTAATTTTAAATGTCAGTAACTCCCATTGTTCAAGGTAGTTTTTGATACTGGCTACTTTTTAGTCACTTCTTCATACAATACAACATTCAATACAATCGCTAATGATAAAAACTTACATCCACTTCAGAAGGTGCAGTCAAGTAACAAGGGTTTTGCTTCCACATGTCTACGCACTGGAAGATGAAAAAGCAGTATTAATGTGTTAAAAGTTTCAAATTATTAGAAGTATAGCCACCTATGAGTCTGAACTTACATTTCCAGCTTTAGAAATTTTGAGGTCATACTGCTGGGCTCCTTTCCTCTCCTTTCTTTTCTGTAAGTAGTCAAGTAGCCTGAGCTGAGGTGGAGTTGAATAGTGAGTTACTTCCTGCTGTCTGTTCAGAGATGACCTGGAGTACCTTTTGAAGCACCTGTGGCAAAATAATAGATAAGCTTGTAAACCCATCTCAATTAAATTCTCCTCTGCATGGAAATGGCACTTATATTAAAACTAAAAGGCAGGTTTCAAAATACTAATTTAAAATTGCCATTCTGGATGACACAGTACTCAAACTCTCAATTTCATATGTGTAAAAAATACCAGCTTTCTGCTCAGGTGTTTCAGCACTTAGAATGGCATTATTTCTGAAATGCATAATTGAAATGCCATGTCAAAATGGGTAACTAACTGAGAAGATACTTGCATATTACCATAGATTTCAGTTCTGTCAAAAGATTTGTGTACTGCTAATCTAACTATAAAGTGACAATAACTGGCCTCATTTCTCTGCGTTATGCCAAACCCACTGATACATTAATGCTGTCCTGGACATACATTTAACACCTTCGTTTTTCTACTAGAATATTAGTTGATCACCAAGCTCTAATCCTAAGGACAGCTTGATTTCATTAGTGATGTTTTTGTAGACATCACCACTGGTTGTACACTGGCATACACACATCTACTCATCCACACTCAACGCAAATCTAGCTTTCGGTATTTCAGTAATTCTGACAGAACAGAGTTAATGCACCTCACGGTAGAACAAATGTGAAGCATCCCAAGCTTTTGTGGGGAAAAAAGTCAACAGCCATGCACAAAACTGAAACAATTTCAATGTTTTGTATATAGTATGTTTCACATTACTTTTAGATTTTCTAAAGAGTAAGCACATAAATAATTCATTTGATTTTCTTAGCTTTCAGTAAGTTGGAGACCAATAGGAAACGTATCCATTGATATATTTTACATTACTAAGCTGACATCTGACTCAGCTTACATCTGAATTATGAAAAAAAAAAGGACAAAGTCAAAACTGGAATATAACTTCATGTTAAGAAAATTATACACACACATTCTTTTGATATATGAAATCTAGCATGACATGTATCGACTACTAATTAATATATGGTATGATATCCAGCCCTTAAAAATTAGTTTCTTGGTAATCCTTCATATTCCTAATATTTAAGTAGATACTACACATGAGAAGCAAAGTTTTCCACATAAAGAATTACTTATGCTTTTTTTTGAAATGCTTCATAAATTTTCCAAGAAAGTCTCAATATGCTTCACACTGAAAACTACCGTTTCATGGGGCGAGTATTCATCTTCTGCTTGTTGTACAGGAGTCTGTTTGTAGTGCAGGTCACTGCTATTGAAGGATCAAGACACAAAGGCTCTGCTGTAGCCAAAATAAGTTGGCTCTCAAGTAGGAGTTTGTCCTCCTGCAATATACACAGCTATTAATAAATGTAAAAATCTCTAGACTCTTACTCTAAGTTGATATATACCTTCCATGTATGTGCAAGTTAAAGAAAACTGAATAAATTGGATTTGAAAAGTCAACAAAATAAAATATTCAACAGCTAAGCATCACTAACAATTACTATGAGTTACAAAAGCTTTGGGTGGGATTTGTTTTAAACATGGTACCAGTGGCAATGAAATCCATTTTTTGTCAGTGCCATAAAGATGATCTACCCATGATTTTAGATTAAATTTGAAATGGATTTGAGCATGACTGTGGCTCTGAAATACAAATCACAGAATGTTAGGGGCTGGAAGGGACATCAAGAAATCATCTAGTCCAACCCCCCTGCCAAAGAAGGATCACCTATGCCAGGCCACACAGGAATCATCCAGGTGGGTCTTGAGTATCTCCAGAGAGGGAGACTCCACAACCCCCCTGGACAGCCTGTTCCAGCATTCTGTCACCCTCACTGTGAAATAATTCTTCCTCCTGTTTCCATGGAACTTCTTATGCCTCAGCTTCCATCCATTGCCCCTGGTCCTGTCATTGGGTATCACTGAGAAGAGCCTGGCTCCATCCTCTCATCCCTCATCCTTTACGTATTTATAAACATTAATGAGGTCACCGCTCAGTCTCCTCTTCTCCCAGCTCCCTCAGTCTCTCCTCGTAAGGGAGATGTTCCACTCCCTCAATTTTTGTGGCTCTGCACTGGACTCTCTCAAGCAGCTCCCTGTCATTCTTGAACTGAGGGGCCCAGAACTGGACACAATATTCCAGATGTGGCCTCACCAGGGCAGAGTAGAGAGGGAGAAGAACCTCTCTGAATCTACTGACTACACCCCTTCCAATACAACCCACAATACCACTGGCCTTCCTGGCCACAAGAGCACATTGCTGGCTCATGGTCAACCTCCCATCCACTAGGACCCTCAGGTCCTTTTCCCCTTCACTGCTCTCAAGCAGGTCCGTCCCCAACTTATATCGGGCTTGTTCTTTCCCAGGTGCAAGACTACACTTGCCCTTGTTGAACTTCATTAAATTTCTCCCTGCCCAGCCCTGCAACCTGTCCAAGTCCTGCTGAATGGCAGCACAACCTTCTGGTGTGTCAGCCACTCCAGTCAGTTTGGGGTCACCAGAAAACTTGCTGACAGTGCTTTCTGTGCCCTCATTCAGGTCATTGATGAATATATTGAACAGCACTGGTCCCAGAACTGACCCCTGAGGGACCAAACTAGTTACAGGCCTCCAAGAGCATGCTGAGTACACCATGCTATTCAGCATTTAGCCTACTGTAACTGTACAACTGTACTTATTTACAATTTTCTTTACTGGAGCAATACCACTAGCAAAATGATGGTAAAGGAGCAATTGTGTCACTTGACTCCAAATGCTGTTCTAGGACAGTATGTCAAGGATGAATGAAGTAAGGTAAATGAATTAATATAACTCCAATACTGCCATTCTGCATTATCAAAAATTAAAGTTTGATTCTGCAAAACTTTTAGCAAATCCTATTGTTTGCTATGGTGTCTTGTGGGAAGATGTTTTTAACAAGTTCGTTTGGTAGCTCTCTGGAAGACACATCATGCACAACTTCTCATAGCCTGACAGTTTAATTTAATAAAGAAGCACCTGTGTTTTGCTTTTCAGGTTTTGTTAAACAAATAAACATTTAAAATCAATGTTATTGTCTATTTCCATATCACAGTAAAGTTTTAAAATAATTGTTAACCCACCTGTGTCCATTTGTGGTTGTCACTTGTTATAGAATGAACATCACAGATTAAAGTCTGAGGAAGAAGACATAATGGTAATTAGCTTTCAACTAAATAAGACTTCTTAAATTCAGTAACAGTTGATATGCAGTTTAGGAACTTCCATGGCACTTGTGAATGACTTAAATCACTTCCTACCTGCATTGTGGGACGTAAAAGAATGTGCTTGCTTTGGTACGTTGGAGATTTCATGTTACCGGACTGCCTATAGTCACGTATTTCTGCTATGACACATCCACAATGAAATATATTAACCTAGTTGAAACAAAAAAAACAGCTTGTAAGCAAAGGCCTCTGCTGCCTAAAAACTTTATTATATATCATCTAAAATTCAGTGACACTATTAATAAAACTAAGCACTAATTTTGTCAGACCAGTGGTCTTTACTACATACCCAGACATACCTCACACACAAGCTTCAAGTGTAGTGTTTTCATATGCCAGAAATGCAGTTTTAAGAAATTCCCACATCAAGTGTTTCATAATGACAAAGAACAAAGAATATTTTGCTAGAGCATGGAGTTGAAGATGTTTGGCAAGCTTAGCCATAGCAATCTCTCTTCTAACCCTTTCTCCCCAATATATAGTTTTTTCTTTCTCATATACAGCAAGAAAAAATTCTTTGGGACATTAAATATTTCAGTTCCAAATACACAAGTGTTTTGTGTCTTGGAACCACCTATGTGAAGCATTCAAAAAAAATAATAATCAATGTCTATAGGGTTACAAACAATGTGTTCTTTCTGAAAACCAAACTTTCAAACCTGAGATTTTTCTAAAAGATCAACCAAAATAGGTGGTAGTTCCTCTGCATCCAAATATTCGAGCAGCTCTCCTTCCTCGTAAGGCAGCCGAATGGTCTCAGAATCTGAATTTAAACAAAACATATTGCTTTTCAAGTCCAAACTTCAAAAATGTGAAATCTTAAACAACCTTGCCACAGTAAAATACAGGAATGGTAGAAACCTATCTAAAAAGGCAAAATTTTTGGCGTAGTATTTTTACGTCCAGTTTTGCTCACTGTGCCAAAAGGCAACATGCCTTAATAGCTCCATGGGATGGAATTTTTGCTCCCTGATGAGATATTGTATGCTTTTGTTGCACATTGCAGTACCAGTGGCATGAAGACACAACCAAAATGGAACACAGATGCCTTTGGTTAGAAAGCAGTGAAAGAAAATTTGATGGAAGTAATCTGAAACACAAGAAACTCAGTGAAGCAACTCAGGAAGCTAAGGGGAAACAGAACGGAAGGCTATTAAAAAGATTCATATCTACTCACTTATGCTGCACCATTAAGAGACCTTCTGAGCCCCCCACAGCTTTATGTAAATGTTTACTTCAAGTGCAGCTGTTTTATTTTGGTTGTTCTGCCCCCACCCCCGCCAAGGGATGATGTTAAAAGTGAAACAGTTAAACATAAGCAACACCACATTCTCACTATTCAGAGAGTATTCAGAGTATTTTTAAAAATTAAAGAGCAAAAATATTACCTGAGCCATTTTTTCCCCTGAGCATAAGTGAATAACCCTCATTTCCCGGATAGAGGTTCACTACCAGACATGACAATGTCTCCTGCATAACGAGCTTCTCCAGTAAATTCACATTTCGCCTCAGCTTCTGCTTTAAAAGTAAACATTGCTCATGAACATAATACTATCAAGTAATTAGTAGAAATAAAACCAATTTCTAGGATATTAGATGAATAATGAAGTATGTACTTAAACAAGCCCAGTTAAATTTAACTGGGCTCTATTCAGCAGAGTACATACACTACATATTACTATACATGCTTATGCACATAGAGGGTTTGTCTTTTTTCAAAGAATCACTCACTTCAATTAAAAGAAAGCTTTGAATTACAAATCTGCAGACAACATAGTTACAAGAATGACCCTGTGCTACAATCTGCAGTGCATTTTGTATCATTTGTATACCCATCATTTGTACCACCATTTAAACACTGCATATTAGAATCATAGAATGGCCTGAGTTGGAAGGGACCTCCAAAGGTCATCCAGTCCAACCCCCTCTGCAGTAAGCAGGGACATCCTCAACTAGATTCAGTAATCAGTATCACTAAGATTGGAAGAGACCTCAAAGATCATCGAGTCCAACCTGTCACCACAGACTTCCTGACCAGAGTAGGGAGGACACTACTGCCCACTGCAGGCTTGAACTCACGACCTTCCTATTAAGGGTCTTATGTGCTACCAACTGAGCCACTTAAGGTGGTTTGATAACACAACCAAATATTTAGTGCTTTCAAATATTCCTAACAGAAGCATGTATTTCTTTTCAGGATTAAAATACTGAATTACAGCATTTGGAAGCTTTCTTAATTGCATTGGCTTGTATGCACTTGTTGAAAACTGATTCAGCAGCTGTAGAGACTATTCCCTTACTTAATTTTAAGAATAACCTTTCCCATGTAGAACAGATTTTAAACAATTAATTAGTATGTTTCAAAGTCTTCATATGCATCCTACAAATTCAAAATTTTTAAAAACCCCTTAAAACTGAAAACAATAAATTCTAAATATCAGATGATTTTGCACCTTCTGGTTGGAGGCTAGACTTCATCACTGAATACCAGGTCTGGTTGGAGCCATCTCTATACTAAGCGTGCCAAACTACTCATTTCCCCATGCACCAAACTAAGTAGTAGTAGACTATTAAGCAAATTTATAATTCCAGAGATACTGAGAAGAAAAAGTGGTAACATTACTTACAGGGGAACAAAAGAAGAAAAAAGGACTGAAAACAAATCCCCAAATCCCATAGCAATATAATCTAAGAAATCATTTTAACAACTATGTAGAGGCTCAGGGCTCAGTTTTGGGGCCAGTCTTGTTTCGTATATTTATCAAGGATCTGGATGATGGGACTGAGTGCTCCCTCAGCAAGTTTGCAGATGGCACCACAGTGGGTGAGAGTGTGGATCTTCTCAAAGGTAGGAAAGCTCTCCAAACACAGCTGGACAGGTTGGATCAAGGTCAGTTGCATGAGATTCATATAGGCTAGGTCCTGCACTTGGGTCACAACAAACTCATGCAACTCTATGGGCTTGGGGCAGAGTGGCTTGAAAAGCTCCCCTGCAGAAAACGACCTGGGGATGCTGGTTGACAGCCAGCTGAACATGAGCCAACACTGTGCCAAGGTGTCCAAGAAGGCAAACAGCAACCCTACCTGTAACAGCCAAGGAGGAGTAGGGAAGTGATCGTGCTCCTGTACTCAGCACTGCTGAGGCTATAGTTCAAACGTTATGGTCAATTTTGGACCCCTCACTACAAGAAGGACATTGAGTTCCTTGAGCTGGTCTAGAGAAGGGCCACAAAGCTGGTGAAGGGTCTAGAGAATGAGTCCTATAAGCAGTGGCTAAGGGAACTGTGATTGTTTAATCTGGAGGAGGCTGAGGGGAGACCTCACTGCTCTCTACAACTCCCTGAAAGAGACTGTAGTGAACTGTGGGTCAGCCTCTTCTCCCAAGTAACCAGCGACTGGACAAGAGGAGATGGCCTTAAGTTATGTCAGGGGAGGTTTAGATTAGATAATAGCCATTGGCACAGGCTGCCCAGAGAGGCAGTGGAGTCACCATCCCTGGAGGTGTTAAAAAAACTGTGGACAGGGCATTTTGGGATGTGGTTTAGTGGTTGGACTCAATCTTAGAGGTCTTTTCCAACTTTAATGTCTCTATCTTTTCTCTTAAGTATATGGAAAAGTTTTCATATTTGTCTTCAGTGTGGACAGATTTATATTTAGTTACACATTGGGATTAATACAGAAAGTAGTATGAGAATTCTGTAAGAGTAGATTTCAAAACAGATTGTCAGGTTATGTATGAGAAGCGAAGAAGAAATTACTTATACTGAAGTTCTATTTCAGAATATAAAAAGAATCACAGAATGTTAGAGGTTGGAAAGGATCTCCAGAGATCATCAAGTCCAACCCCCCCTGCCAAAAGCAGGATCACCTAGGGCAGTCTGCACATGAATGCCTCTAGGCGGGTTTTGAAGTCTCCAAAGAAGGAGATTCCACACCTCCCTGAGCAGTCTGTTTCTGTGCTTCATCACCCTCACTGTAAGGAAGTTTCTCCACATGTTGAGGTCAAATCTTCTGTGTTCAAGTTTGCATCCTTTGTTTCTTATTACTGTGCATACTGTGCAAAAAGAGATTGGTCTCATTCACTTGACACTCACCTCTCAGATATTTATAGATGTTGATCAGATCCCCTCTCAGTCTTCTCAAGACTAAATAGTCCCAGGTCTCTCAGTCACTCTTCATAGAGGAGATGCTCAAGTCCCCTAATCATACTTGTGGGTCTCTGCTGGACTCTCTCCAGCAGATCCCTGTCTTTCTTGAACTGGGGAGCCCAAAACTGGACACAATACTCCAGGTGCGGTATCACCAGGGCAGAGTAGAGAGGCAGAAGTACCCCCCTAGATGTGCTGGACACACTCTTCTTGATGCACCCCAGGATACCATTGGCCATCTTGGCCACAAGGCCACATTGCATCCCATGGGGAACTTGCTGTCCACCAGGACTCCAAGGTCTGTATCAATGGAGCTGCTTTCCAGTAGGGCAGCCCCTAACCTGTATTGGTGCCTGTTGTTATTCCTCCCCAGGTGCAAGACCCTGCACTTGTCCTTATTGAACTTCATGAGGTTTGCCTTCACCCAGTTCTCCAGCCTGTCCAGATCTCATTGGATAGCAGCACAGCCTGACATGGTGTCAGCCACCCCCCCCCCCCCTCAGTTTTGTATCAGCAGTGAAATTGCTGAGGGTATTCTCAATCCCCTCAGCCAGGTCATTAATAAAGGTGTTTAACAAAACTGGGCCCAGTACTGATCCCTGTAGAACGCCACTGGCCACAGGCCTCCAAGTTGACTCTGCCACCCATCACAACCCTCTGAACTCTGCTGTCAAGCCAGTTTTCAATCCACCTCACTGACCAATTTTCTATGCCACATTTCCTGAGCAATAAAAAACCCCAAAAAACAAATGCACACAACAAATAAACTCACCCCAAAGCAATTCCATTCTTCTACCATTTGGACAGCATCAATACTACTTCTGTAAGTTGTTTTTAACAATACTACTTACTTTTCTAACCAAACTACTATTTTCACAAGCTAAAACCAGGCATTATTCCATCCAAAATACAACCACTGAATAAATTATACTAACGAGTAATAACCCAGAATTTTGAAATAAACAATTCATTCTTTCCTCAGAAATGTGTGTATGCAAGAAATAACAATGAGATTTATTTTATGGAAGCTCTTTGCTCCTTAAACACCTTGTGAGTAAAATATAAAATGGTTAGTTCAATTGTAAATGTAATTAAATTGTATTAAATTGTATTAATCACTGAATGCCAAGTTAATTTTATTTCTAGGTTTTGTTCAGTAATAGTTGGCCATTTACAATTTGGGGCTTTTTGTTTGCTTCATTTTTATTTTTTTTCCAGTGGTTAAGATGTTGGGGATGGAAGACAAGCAAAGGAAGGAGGACAATCACACAGGCTTGAGAAAATTTTTGGTAATTCTAAGCATACAAACAATAAGCAGGTAAAGTCACATTTCAATAAGCATGAAAATTGCAACTATAAAAATTGTCTTTCTTCCTTTGAGTTGGCTATTAGAGATACTAGCTCAGACCTGGTGTTAAACTCAGGTCTTGTCTGGAAAGATTTTAAAGATCAAGGATTAGCCTGAGGTGCTGAATTACATTTTGTAAACACTCAAGTAGTATATAGCAAGAGTTCAGATACAAAGTAACCAGGCCACTTACACTGCCTGGTTACATAGGCTAAAACTCCTAACTCTCTGGGACCTCATGCACAGAAAAATGGCACTCCTTCCTGAACATCAGTCACCCAACAAATAAATCTAACTTACAACAAAGCACAGATTCTAACAATGTTAAGCAATTGAATCTGAAACAGGGATACTGGCAATGCACATGGCATTAACACTGGCCCTGAATTTGACAGTAACTGTGTGACACAGGATTCAGTCAGAATGAACAAGTCACTCAAACCAGTCTAGGTCTTACTACTCATATTATACAATTCCACTATTTTAATAGTACTATAATCTAATAACCTTGTTAGATACACCTCTCCATTCTAGACCATTCTTTTACATTTTCTCTTTTCACATCAAGAGCACAATCTTTAAAATCATCTGCCAGCATTCTGTGGCAATGCCAGCGATGAGCAGTGTGAGCAATCTGGCAGTGCAGGCCTAGAGCCTGACATGGTGGTAGGCCATGTTCAGCATAAATGCAGAGCCAGCTAGCAGTGGAGCAAAACAGTGCTGTGCCTGCAGCATGTAACTAAAACAAGACACTGGTAGCTATAAACACGGACAGTTATCTTGGGACAACAGGACATGCACCTGCATCAACAACCTCGTTGTGTCATTAGTAGTTGGACCAATAATCTGTAGTAGTGCAATGTGTGGTCACTCATAGGGAACCAATGGAGCTATGCCAACGAGGCTCTCCGAGTTTATATAAGTTGTAGCAGTTGCCTTGCTACGCACTTTCCTGTCTCCTGTTTCTTCTACACTTTACTGTGCTATACTTGCACTACAGGCTTGCTCCATAGGCCTGCACCATAGGCCTGCAACACTGGAACAATAAAGGAACAATACTCGATCACATTGGTCAGCCGTATTGATTCCAATCTCCGTCGTCTACAGCATTCTACTTTATTACCTTTAAAAATTGATTTAAGGTTACCACATGGTCACTGGCCCTCCCATCACCTTGTTTTTATTTCAGATGGAACTAAGATTATACTATTAAATGACACAGTTTAGTCCACAAAAGTCACAGTAGCACAGTATAACTGAGGTTGGAAAGGACCTCGAGGATTATCGAGTCCAACCTATCAACACAGACCCCATGACTAGACCATGGCACCAAGTGTCACGTCCAATCTCCTCTTGAATGCCTCCAGGGATGGTGACTCAACCACCTCCCTGGGCAACCCGTTCCAATGACGAACGACTCGCTCGGTGAAGAACTTCCTCCTCACCTCGAGTCTAAACCTCCCCTGGCGCAGCTTGAGACTGTGTCCCCTTGTTCTGGTGCTGGTTGCCTGGGAGAAGAGACCAACCCCTTCCCAGGCACAACCACCCCTCAGGTAGTCGTAGAGGGCAATGAGGTCACCCCTGAACCTCCTCTTCTCCAGGCTAAACAATCCCAGTCACAATAGTTGTTTCTCTTGTAGTCTTAATCCTAGACAACTACAACAATAACCATAGTTCATTTATTATTTTTTTAACAAAGGAATTAAGTGAAATAAGTAAAGTATTTGCTGTCTAAATGGGCAAGTTCAGAGATGAAAAGTTACCCAGCAATTTCCACTTACCTTTATCTCAGGCTCTTTTTCACACTCTTCTATGTATAAATCATACAGTTTTTGAAATACAGATTTTCTGAAATGAAAAAAAAGCTTAAAATGTAACCAAAATTAAATTAAAGAAATGCTATTTTAAAACTCAATACTGAAACTCTTACTACCTTCCACTGGATAAATATTTTCTTTTTGGAGGTCTCTGACGAGCACTTTCAATGATATACTAGGAGAGAAAAGTAAAGCAAAAAATCAACATATATTACAAAGAAATTTCATGCTTGCTGCCATGCAGCTTCAGATCATTACCAGTGTTCTATGTGTACAGAAAGTAATTAAGTTATGGTACATGACTGTTTCAAAACTGATAATGATCTAGTATATGTTATCAACAAGGACACAGATCAGTTTAGTTGTGATGTGCAACATTTCATGGCTATGGCATGAGTTGCGCATAAAGTCTTGACTTTATACTCATGTTTTGCCATTACAGTAGTAAATAACACTACCCTAGTAGCAACACTACTGTACTTAGCACTACTGAAATTAACATGTCAATATACAATCCAGTTCATGCTTTCTGGCTCGACAACATTTACAAACCAACTAACTATTCCTTAACAAAACCAACTTGTAGTTTAATTTTCCCCTCGTCTCTTGCACTTACACTGCTTTGTCCAGACAGCTGTGCATTATAAATACAATTCAGGTACATGAAATATATGAACTAAAAAGGACAAAAGGTGTCATCCTCCATTCAATGTGGCTTACATTCCACCAAGGTTTTTCCAAATCTCTACTGTGTATCTGAAGCACTTTAATTAGCAGCTTAGTTCAGCATTTGAATAACGAGAAGTTTTCCAACAGAAATATGTATATCCCATAATTAATAGGTAACTATACATCAGGTAGTCAGCATGAAAGAATATGAATGAGAAGGCACTTGCCTCTTCATTCTCACTGGGCAACCCTTAAAAACACAAACAGAATTTTGCCATGTATTTCTGTCAGATACCTCTGTACAGCTGCACTTATTTCAATATATTGAAGACCAATATATTATTATGTGAAAACAAGTAACTTAGCTACTCCCTACCTCTGCACGATCCAATGCCAGTTCTAAAGCTTGTTGCTGCAAGAATTAAACAGTTGATTTTAGAAATCATATTAGCTGTTTATTCATCCTCATATATAAAAAAACAAATCCACAAAACCCTCTATTACTACTTATATGTCTTTATAGTTAGAATATGGGCTCACACATTCTTTGATATATACAAAACCTAGTATCTGAAGCTTCATGTAACTGCATCAACAGTAATGAATCCACTACCAAGTGCCTGTGCTTGTCAGGTTTTGGCTAAATTACAAAGTCTTAGAACAATGAAAGGCAATTAGAAGTAGGAATAAACATTATATCTAATAAAAGTAATAACAAACATTAACCAAAACAATTAGAGATGACAAACAGAAAAATCTATTCTCCTTTCTTAAGATTGCTAATAATTTAACACAAAGACTAGACCAACGTATTCCACAGAAGCTGTCCAGGAAGAAAACATTTAACTTTTAGGCAGTGATTCCTAAATATTAGTACAGTTATTTTTCTACAGAATGGAAACAAAGATCTCAGAACGTTACTTCTGCACACAAAATTTGAGAAGAGTTTCTTATGACATACTATTGATGGCTAAGAAACAAACAGAGCCTCCACTCCAGATTTCCTCCAGTGCGGGCTAAGGACGACCAACCCTAGGACAAGATACCAAAATCTGCAAAAGCTTTTTTATATCCCAAAGCATAGTATGCAGACTAGCATTTAATTCAAAGGCTTTAGCTTCTTTGGAACTTCTTTCACTTCAGTGTATCTGCAGCATACATGCAATTTCAAAAAAGAGCAAACAGCTTCATAGATATGAATACTGAGTTCTTGAACTTAAATTTGACAAGAACTTCAAACCAAAATAAATAAGTACTGCTGTCAGTAAAAAGTCTCCCTTGACCCCTAACTTTCCTTCGCTTAAAGAAAATGTGAAACATAAGTGGCATTTTGCTCATCAGCCACACAGCTACCAGACTTGGTTCTACAATCTGAAAATACAGTATCTGAATCGTAACATACCATTGTAGCTGAAGCCAGGTGACCAAATGGCAAAAGAAGTACTTAAGAAGTCTGGTGCAGCAGGCAAAGAATCATATTTTATAGTTACACTTGGGGTACTGGAAAAAAAAACAAGGAGAAAATATATCACTAGGAAATAACCATTTTATTTAACATTTTCAGTGGCTAATTAATCACTTAAATCTCATTTGCATAGCACCCTTTCCTCCAAATCATAAACAAAATGTTCTATGCTAAGTGCCAAGGCTCCTATTCTAATAGCCATGACTGCTTTGCATGATAATTTTACATTAGCTAAATAGTGAAATAAGTAAATACTTGAAATTACATAGCCAAGTACTCCACTGCAGTGGCCTAGTAGCTAGGCACCCCAAATACGACATCCACAAATGTGCAGGAGGCTAGGACATTTAGTGGCAAGCACTCAGAATAGTGAGCACACTTTAATAGGTTTGTTTTGCTTTCATGATGATGTATTTCACAGACAACACCACCACTAGCAGTGCCTTCTTAGCATTATTTTGAGATACTAGCTTCATAGTGACTCACAGTAGACTGTCAATCATGAATTACAATTTGCACAGCACTAGCACCTTCCTTACATGTCATTGCCTCCACACACTATGTCCCTCTGTCATTTCAGTTATAAGTTCAGCTAGATGGTTGTATGAAGAAAAACTAGCTCAAAGAACTCAATCTTTAAGTCCTGTTCTTCACATTATTCGCAATGAAGAGATGTGAAAATTCAAGTCAGTGTTACTTTCGACATTACAGTGCCTCATTATACTTGAAATGTTTACCTAAGAAACTCCACCACACACAATTTTAATTTGTGGAAGTATTGCAGCTACATCCCACATGGGCCTTAGTTTTGGTGAACACCTTCCTACATTTCAGATTACTTTACACCTCTCTCAACCTTGTTCAGGCTTTGGGGGGAGTGGAACAAAAAAAAAAAAAAATATCATAGAGAGTAACTCTTCAGTCCCTGCAAGGCTGAAACCAGCTGGCTTCTGGCAGACGGTGAGGTGATGCGCGAAAAAGACAGGTCGGCCAGAGCGGCGTCCAGCCGTGCTGCCCCAGCAGCCCTGCTGGTTTCCGGGGAGCCTTTCCGCCCCGGCCCCGGCTCAGGGTGAAACCAGATTCTGGGAGTGGGAGACCGAGAACACCCTGCACGACGGAAAGCGAGGCGCAGAGGTGTAAGACCCGCGAAGGAGGGGAGGCCAAATCCGTCCAGGCCCTGCTGTAAGTCCCGACGAATCCCGTCAGGCCAACCGCACCTCCGTGCTCATTAGAGCTGCCGCCGCCTCCACGGACATGGGCCTACCTGCGAAGGCGGAGAGCGACCGGAAGGAGGCACCGACCACTGCCAACCGGAAAGGGCTGGGCCGGGACGTACTACGGCTGGGCCGAAGGGCACAGGCTAGGCCCCCACTTCCCGGGGACCACCCGCCCGGCAGAACGCAGGGGGCCGCCGCCACCGATCCACCAACCTTCCCCACCCCAGCGCGAGCAGACCCGCCATACAGAGCGCCAATACCTGCCGGCCTCCCGCGGGGCCCTGCCCCCCACACAGCGACCCCCGTCGCCCGCTCATCCGCCCCCGCCTCAGCCCACCGCGGCGCCCCGAGCCGCTTCCGCCCCGTCGCTTCCGAGTCGCTCCCGGAAGGGGCGGGGCAGTCGCCATGGCGACGAGGTGGGCTCGGCTGAGGGTGGGAAGCGACTCGCGGCGTCGCCATAGAGACAGGAAGGCGGGCCTCTACGTCCCGCCCCTCCGCGGGCCGCCCGCGGGCTTGGCCGGTCCCAGGAATAAGCAGTGGCCGCTGAGGGGGCGGTGGCGGGGCGTCTGTGGCGGGCGGTCGCCGCAGGAGGGGCGTGAACCGGGGCCGAGAGGTCCGTAGGGTTTAGTGGTAGCAAAGTACTTGGGTACTTCTTCAGGCCGAGGGTGTAATGCCTCTCTGAGGATCTGAATAGATTTCCTACAGTTTTTTTCTCAGGGATATTTGAAGACTTTGGGTGCATATGCATTTGCAGCGCATTGGGGAAATTGGTTTCTGTGAAGGCAGAGAGGAAAGGCTGGGTGGTGGTTGGTGTGACAGCAATTCAAGGACGGGGTATTATCTGGGGAAGCTGTGGGGAATCTTTGCTTAGCATAAGATCAGTGCCTGAGTGTAAATTTTGCTTCATCGTAATGGTCTTTGTTTTCATAATTTCCGCTTGAGGTATATGGGAGCTATTCTAAAGAATGGGGACATTTAAGCCCGGAATAGACTGTTGTGAGTGTTTTCGAAGATGCTTCTGGGTAGCTTGCTGGAGCTGCTAGGGGAGTCATCAGATCATTATGCGAACAGCTATCCGTTCGAACTGATAAAAGCTTGTTTTAAAATTGCATTAAAAACCTGCTGCTTGTAGCATGAAAAAATAACTTGCCTGTTTTAAGGGGTTTGTGTGTCTATTTGTTTTTCTGGAATGTTCAATTTTCTGTGAAATAAGTCAAAACAAATGAAGCAGAATTGCGAATTTGGTATGTATGTGTTTGTGTGCATACTGGGAATGTCTTTGAGTTGCAACAAAGGGACTGGAAGTAGCCTGAGAACAAAACATTGCTGTGACCTCTCCTTCCAGAGAGGTTAAATAATGCGTGTGTTGCTTTTAGCAGTTACTTTTCTTATCAATTATCAGATCCATCTGCAAATAAATAATATGTTCTTACAGATTGATAAACATTGATTACTTGTTAATATATTTTGTGATAAAGGACTGGAACATCATCATGTTAGGAAAACACTTTAAAGAAGAATTTGTATCCTTAAAAGAACAGAAAGCATTTGAAATTCATTGTCCCTCAGCATGGACAATACATATAACAAAATCTTACGATCCTCCCCCTCTACTCAGCCCTGGTGAGACCCCACCTGGAGTACTGTGTCCAGTTCTGGAGCCCCTATTACAAGAGGGATATGGAGGTGCTGGAACGTGTCCAGAGAAGGGCCACGAGGATGATCAGAGGGCTGGAGCACCTCTCCTATGAGGACAGACTGAAGGAGTTGGGGCTGTTCAGTCTGCAGAAGAGAAGGCTCCCAGGTGACCTAATTGTGGCCTTCCAGTATCTGAAGGGGGCCTACAGGAAGGCTGGGGAAGGACTTCTCAGGATCTCAGGTAGTGATAGGACTAGGGGGAATGGAATGAAGCTGGAGGTGGGGAGATTCAGGCTGGAGGTGAGGAGGAGGTTCTTCACCATGAGAGTGGTGAAGCCCTGGAATGGGTTGTCCAGGGAGGTGGTCAAGGCCCCATCCCTGGGGGTGTTTAAGAGCAGGCTGGATGAGGCTCTGCCCAGGCTGATCTAGTGTGGGGTGTCCCTGCCCATGGCAGGGGGGTTGGAACTAGATGATCCTTGTGGTCCCTTCCAACCCTGAATGAAACTATGAAACTATGAAACTATGAAACTATTTGCATTCTTGTGGGGATAAACAAGATGGACCCCTGATTTCAGCATTTGAAAAGCTGCTTTAACAGTTGTTTAGGAGCCCATGCTGTTCCTGAATGTGAGAAAAAAGTTAACCAGCTGGTGGCAATTCTTCCTGAACTCATCAATGCACCTATTGATGCATAGTACAGCAATTCTCCAGGAGCATTTGAGCCAACTTTGAAGCTACCCCATCTTTTCCTAACCTCATGCTGTGGTAGGTGAGAAACAGCATATTACCACCACTTCAGAGTGAGCCTTTGTTTACAAAGACATCTCAGTGTTGCATTTAGAAATGGGCTTTCTTCTCAGAAGAGGAACCAGATCTCTTACAACAACAAATGGTTTTGCATATTCTGTAAACATATTGCCTCTTTATGCCCTGGTTGTTCCCTGCCAGAAATAAATTGTATTCCTTACTGTATGCACATGGAAATAAATAAACACAGGGCCAACTTTTACACAGTGGTAGAGCATTGTAATTATGGTGTTCTGAACACTTGCCATTATCTGTCCTAGGTCTGTTATGGTCATTTTCCTTCTTCTGCTTGGCTTGACATAAGTTAATCACACATATTTTATTGAAAATTAGTCTTTTAACTGCAGATAGTTTAGCACTGGAGCTAACTAGCTAAAAATCATATATATGACTGATGCATCTAAGCTCATTAAAGCTAGAGTTGTGAAGCATCTGTGTAAATAAAAGCTATTAATTTCTTCATAATTAAATGAAAAATATGCAGGAAGAATCCCTTGGAATATTCTATACATGTTTTTATCATCCTGGAAAGATTGTAGGATTTGTAATGATGTGTTTGGGATAGGAAAGATGGGTGATGGAGATACACATCCTGCAATACATTTTGTTATACCTGCTCAGAATAAGAGCCTATACATTTAGATACTTTTTCTGAGTTCAGTGGTTAACTTTGGAGCACTGAGCATGCTTTCCTAGTCATTTAGCCATTCATCATGCTAGGTGAACATCCTCACTACCCTGTGAACATCAGGCTGAGATAATCTGAAATATGAACTCCTGTGTAGTCTTTTCCCATCTGAAGGGCCTCAATGACTTTCATGATGAAATACTCGTACTTTTAGAAGTCTCAGACTTTCCTATAGCAAGTCCTATTTTCTTGCTTTCAGTTAGCTTAATCCAGATGTCTTTGTGTTCTCTCTGTGCTCTCTACAGTCCATGTGGAAAAGATTGAAGATTTTGAACCCAGGTGTTCCAACAAAGCTGGAGGTATAGAGCTGATCTGGGAACTTACTGACTTTCCTGGTGAAAAGACTGGAAAATCAGTCCTCAGGGTTGGTAGGATCATAGGATGTTAGGGGTTGGAAAGGACCTTCAAAGATCATCAAGTCCAGCCCCCCTGCCAGAGCAGGACCACAGAATATAGAATATACTACCTTACAATCTCTTCCATCTATTTTTCAATTTGTTCATCTCCTCAGAGATTACAGTCTCATTGTTAAACTATCTAAACTGGATTATTTTTTTAACAATAAACCCCCCTTCATTCATAATAGATACCTGTCTATAAACCAATTCCCATCATTAGTGTGTTTGATGCCTTCATGGGAACAGAGAGACAGAGTTTTGCAGCTATAGTGATATGCTTGCCCAAATACAAAATTGCAAAGCTGTTTCTCATTTTGATATGCTGTTTCAAAATTAAATGGCATGCAGGCATATGAATCTGAGTCAGATTTATATGTTCAGCCTGAGACAATGATTCAAGTATGGTCCCTCCCAGTTGAGTACAGATTAAAAAAAAGAAATGACAGCATACTGTGAGTAGAAAGCTCTGTGTTCAAGTCAGACAAACTGTGGGCATGTGAATGAAACTTAGGGCAAAGAGCCATGAACTCCTGAATTCTAACTCAGTTATGTCACTGACATTCTGTGTGAGCAGTTACAAATGCCTGTGGATAACATTTCCTACCTTGGATATGGACATCTGTATTTAGGACTTAAATGATTGGCAGACATGCTGAAGACCTGAAGCTTCTTTTATTTTAAGGTCAGATATACCTTGTCAGGTATGACCATCCATTCAGTCATAGGCAGATATTTCTAAGTTAATGGTTTAAACAGCATTTTGCTATTGGCAGCCAGAGATTAGCAACATCTTATTCAATTTATGTTCAATTTGTTGTCTGATCATCTATTCTGTCATGAAAGCACACACAGAAGGTTACAGCGAATCCCTTTTGTTTATTTTCAGGTATTAGAGGGCAAGAAAATGTGAAATGCTGTGGCATTCATGTTTTGAAGTGATTTGGGGTAGGATTCAGTACTTAATTAGGACATAGAAAGTTACTGTAAGTGAGCTAAGAGCTTAGATCTTCATTATACTCAGTAAAGTCTATAAATCAATTCAGTTTACTCTAAAGTAGGTATCTTGGGTAAGATGCAGTTGCTTAAAGGTAAGTATCTAGTTGATTTTGTGATGTCCCTTGTTTGTCTTAAACACTTTTTCGTAATGGGCAAACATGATACAGAATGTGAGGGAGATCTGTGTTCTTCATCTGGGGAGGTTACCTAACAGAGTCTAAAATTGTACTACACCCTCATCTTTAGTGAGCCTGAGTCACTCTGGGACTTCTTGGCTGTGTTGATGGACTCATCTGATTATGGAAACATTAGCACAGGTGTGTCCATCTCAAACTGAGGTTTTCTGTAAAAGCCCTTAGTTTTGGGATGCTCAAAGACACCTTAAAAACAGCCTCCATTTTCAAAATGTTTTGACTTACACTCCGTGATTTAGGCATCTTTGTTGGGTTTCCAGTTTGACAGCTGCAAGAATTGACTTAGCATTGCAAATCATTTTTTATTTCTATTAGAAAATGTAACAGTTGAAGGTGCTCAGTTCCAACCACATGTATTATTTTGAGTTTTCTCTTCTGATAGCAATTGCAGTGGGGTTACCAAAGCTGGACTACTTTGTCTACATTGCAGGACATGTTGAAGCCTTAATGGGATGAACAGTACATTCACATCACAGATGTATAGGACATCTGGAGACAACCTCTGTTCCACAGATCACTTTGTCTTCTTGCTCTACCCAGAATTTACTTGTGCTGTCTCACCCTTACTAGCATCTCACAGATGCAAAAGAGGAGCAGGGTTGCCAATCTGGCTTGGAATGTTTAATTACCATCCCTTCTTCATTGCTTCCCCCTTGTTTGAACTTGACAGTTCCTGTGGGACAAATTGCAAACTGGTCAATAGGAAATTATGCGGGTAAAGTCTTGCTGGGATTTCTGTACATCAAAATGTGGAGACTGGACACTGAATTTAGTAGCTAACATCCTCTTCATGTTAGCAGATAAAGCAAGAAGATTTAATAGCAGACTGATAGTGAATCTGAAATGTAATGAATCATAGAGAGTAAGACAGAGGCTGAGGTTAGTAAGAGTGATTTTTGGATGCAGTTTTCCTGTTTCCTTGAGACTAGGGAGGAGAAGGAAGTGAGATCATCTCCCTGCCACCCTGGAAGCAGGCAGGAAGGGTTATCTAAGGCCAGAAGGGGCTCTGCGGTCCAGGTTATACTTGACATACAGAAGAGCTACTGTGGCTCTGCATTTTCCTGTCCTGTGCTTACACAGAAGCCATTATGAGAATGCCAAAGCATACATTTGGTAATTAATGTTACAAATTCTGGCATGATCCTAGGTCACTATGTTGCTTGATTTTGGAGTTGGAATAGCTCTTGCTATCCAAAAGCCAGGGAACGTGGCTGGAGAGTTTTGGTACTGAGGGCGCTCTGAAAAGAACTTGGGTAATACAGATACAGTAAAAAATTTACATGTGAGTGTTTGACACCAAGCTTACATAATGGATTGTAACATTCTGACATATAAAGGGAGGACTACCCTTAAATCATCTCTTACATTTTGAGTATTTCAGAGGGCAGAATTTGTCCAGTAACAGTTGGTAAAACATGATAGATCATAGCAGTCAACTTGGCTTTACTAAACAATGATGTTGCCACGACAAACCACCTGGAACAATAAAATGAGGACCTCTAATTAAGGCAATGATGTCTAAATGCAAGAATCTGAATAGAAGAAAATTTAGGACAGTTACAGAGATCCCTAGATTTTTTGTCAAATTATTCTTAATTTGGCAATATATGTATGCAACTTATATAATGAATAAAACAAATGTGTATATTGAGTTAAGTGAGCTATAATAATGATAGGAAAAGGATGTTTCCTTCTCCTTCAAAGATTAAAGACCAGTTTTATCGAGGCAGTAAATAAACAATAAATACACATTTTCTACACAATTGAATTTTGGATGATCTGCTTTGGCTGAGTTTTCCAGAATTCCTTGTCAACAGATCTGTTGGCCTTCTCTTATAGTACGCAGAGTCTGGAAAACATAGTTGTATTTTTGTATTTTAAACATATACACATGATGTGAAAATGCAACATATTTGTGACTCTTTGGAAGATGTATCTTTGTTTTATTTTTATATACATTTTTTTTCCCAGCAATGGTACCTTTGTTATGTTCTATCTCTCTGGTTTGGTCTTATTCCCTTCTGCTTAGTTCATGGTAAATCAGAAAATCGTTTACATTAATGTAGTTACATGATGTAGCTAACAGAATCAACTATATGAGTGCTTTTATTAGCACTTCTGTGGATATGTGAGGAGGAGAATAGCAGAGTAACTATAACTATCATGTTAAGACTGTCCATACATCGTTTACACTGTGTCATGAATTTTGGAGACTGCCCTCATTCCCATCATTTTGTGTCTTTCTTTGGCCTTCTGGATGAGGACAGCTAAATTTAGTGTTATGTCTTGCACATTTTTTGCCGTCTTCATGTTGAAGCTTTCCATATTTCACTGGAACATCATTTCCACAATCTTTTCAGAGCTCTGGAGTTAATTTTCACTGTAGGACAAAAATAACAGGAAACCTAAGATTCTTAATCTTTGGAGTCTGGAGTATATCATGGAAGTGTTAAGTTTTCACTGAAAGTAGTAGGGATACATAAGACTTTGCAGCAGTCAGGTGTTCTTAGGTTCTAAAAAAATAACAATGTCCTTATGCCTAACCTGACTTATTTGTTTTTCTGAAGGGTAAGTTAACAAAAATGAACATTCATCTGGTGAGCGTCATAAACACCTCATCAGTCAGATAGATGTTGGCACTAGGCAAACACAGTGCCGCTGTTGGCCTGTAATTAATTTGCATTTGTCTGACAGACCAGCTAGTCCTTGGCTGATTGCATGGCTTTGCTGGAAGTTCTACATTTTCCAGATTTAAATGATTTTATTTACAAACCCACATTAACATGTTATCTTGCCTGCAAATGATTGTTTCTCTCAACCCACTAGAGGTCAGGGCTGTACTGCCAAGATGGATTGCTAGAAGTCATCTAGGAAGATACCTCTTAAGATGTTGCCAGAAGTGAAAATTTATTTAGAGGTGTCTCGATTTTAGAGATTTTAGATATGTTTTATCTATTAATAAATATGTTTATTAATAAATTAATATTAAATAATCCATTGTGTTTAATACCGATGAAATAGGCTTATTTGGCAGATCTGCTGTTATTATAAAAGCCTTGGTTTTGCAGTGACAAAAATAATATTAACTAATATGCTTTTTCATCTCTAAATTTCTGTATAATTGCTGTTGAAGCAATTTATTTCCAGCTTTGTGATTGCATTTGATACACTGGTTGTCTATTTAAAGAAGATCTGAGACAGGTATAAGGGATACTTCTTAGTTCTACAGAACAAAAGTTAGTTCCAGTTATGTAACCTTAACAGCCATGTTTGGAAGGAATGGGTTACAACAGTAATGATTTGTGATCCAAAGGACAGGCATGTAACGTTTTGTAGCTTAACATACAGCCCAGGGACTTTTTCTCTTTACTTGTTCATTATAAGAACTTATTTCATCCTATTATGGGTGTATAAAACACAGTGCATGATCAGCCTGGAGAAGAGAAGGCTCCAGGCAAGCATTATAGAAGCATTTTAATATCTGAAGGGGTCCTACAAGAAAGCTGGGGAGGGACTATTTACAAGGGTGTGCAGTGATAGGATGAGGAGCAGTGGTTTTAATCTAGGGCAGGATAGAGTTAAGTTGGATATTAGGAAAAAGTTCTTCACAGTGAGGGTAGTGAAATACTTGAACAGATTGCTCATACAGGTGGTGGAGGCCCTACCCCTGGAGACATTCAAGGTCAACCTTGATGGGGCCCTGGGCAACCTGGTCTTGTTAAAGATGTCCCTGTCCACTGCCGGGGAAGTTGAACAAGATGACTGTCAAGAGTCTCTTTCAATCTGATACATTCTATGACTCCCTGATCAGTACTTTACTAACTGTCTTATTCTGCTCTTTAAGAGTGTCTTTTTTGTAAAATCATGCATACAAAAGGCAGCCACCAGGCTTGTGGCAAACCTCTACAAAGGGTTAATTACACCAGTTAGTGTATATCAAAGCCAGGGAAAGGCAGACAAGGGAGCTTGGTACAGTTTCTGGTGTAAGAAAGGACACATTCTTTTGCCTGCTATATTGACTATAAGCCTGAGATAGCCAGCTCCACCTTGTGACAAAAAAAGAAGCCTGAACAGATGAGAAACTGGTGTTTCTCCTGAGAGTAGTAGTGACGTTCATTCTTTCAGGCCTTAGATCTTTCTTCTCTTAAGCGATAATGTGTAGCAGATTTGGACCCTCCTTGTTGCTACTGGTCTTGGCAGGGTGTTCTACTATCAGTTTTCTTTGGTGTATTGCTGAGTCCCAAAACCAGGTGTAGGATGTATGCATTGTAGAGCCTCTGCATCTGTGGGCATAAAGTTTTCAACTGTGTGGGTCAGATGAGGGACTGTGTGGCCTGTATGAGATGCTGGTGAGGAGTGTAGGTAAAAGCTCTGAGAGGTGTATTCTGTGCTCAGGTCTCTGCCGCCTAACTGACATCTGGAATAAGCTCAGTCTCTTTTGGAAGGTGGTGAGTTTACTAGCCAGGATGCACACCACTCTATGCTGACTTGCTGGAGGGCTGGAGTAAGTGCTTTGGCATCAAAAATAGTTCCAGTTTCTCCATCCTTCTGCTACAAACACACATTTTAATGAACATCCTAAAGCCAGAGTTCGCTGGAAAAGCAGGGACAAGCAGTGTCTTTAATCTCCCAGTAAAGGAACAGATTTGAAATGCCCATCATTCACATCTTTTGCAATCACAGAAAATATTGTGCAACCACTTTTTTTTTTTTTTGTCTCAATCCTGAGTTTTTGTGTATTCTTTTCCCTCACTTCTGTGTTGGGAAAATAAATAACTTAACCCACAGGATCTGTTTAACCTGTTTTTTTTGCTCCAACCTTGGTGATTCTGTGATTCTGTGAAAGAGGGACACTTTATTCTCCTTTATGGAGAGAATGATCCACTGCATATAGTCTGAACATGCCTGGTGACTTGAGCTCTTAAGGTAACAATCCTGGCCCTGGAAAGACACCTAATCTGGTTTAGGCATGAAACAGGTACTGAGCTTCTAAGGGCTGTCAGGAGTACATTTCTTCTGAGAATTACCAGCATTCTAGGAATCAGGTGAACTCTGTTATCAAAAGCTTTACCAGCTGCACAGTTTCTGTCACTCCAGATTGAACAGACACAAGATGGTGACTTTTCTGAGCTACCCATCCAATTAACACACCTAAAATAGCAGTTGAGACTTATCTGTAGTGAGATTCAGGCACATAAGGGAAATATGGTTGGAGTTACTTAATACAAATTTGAACTGTAGTAAACTTGATATCTGATCAGTGAATTATCTGAGAGCAAGATCCTGCATTTTTTTTTCAATCCCACCATGAGAGTGGTGAAACCCTGGAATGTGTTGTCCAGGGAGGTGGTCGAGGCCCCGTCCCTGGGGGTGTTTAAGACCAGGCTGGATGAGGCTCTGGCCAGCCTGATCTAGTGTGGGGTGCCCCTGCCCGTGGCAGGGGGGTTGGAACTAGATGATCCTTGTGGTCCCTTCCAACCCTGAATGAAACTATGAAACTAAGAATGCCATTATGTTATAGTTGTCTTCTTGTGCCTCAGAATTTAAAACTTTTCAATATACCCCTCTTTTAATTCAATTTAAAATACCATTCAATATAATTGTTTTTAAATTTTTTTTAAGTGAAGAAGTAGTTCTGAAAAGAAGTCAGATTAAATATTGCTAAACTGACATAGCATGGAAAAAATCACCTGGCGAGGAGGCCAAGTATTCTTATGATGTAACTTATATACCAGGTCATAATTTTGTATGAGAATGTATCTTTCTTTCCAGCTATTGGCAACCTCTGCTTTGAGCTTTATGAGCCTCAAGTGTGTCTGTTAAGAAGAACATTGACTCAAAGCTATTTTCTTCTCATTGCTTTCCAGCTAGAATAGAGTAATTGTATCTTCTTCTTGTGTAGAGAATCCAGAAAGCTTTCCTATGGGAATTTGCTTCCTTTTCATTTTGGCTTTTTGTTTTCTTTCTTTTATGTATTATTACTGTTGCACAGTGTACAGTAAATAATAATAAATCCAAAACTTTGAACTGATAATAAAATCAAGAATATTTGGACCTTTCTTATGTGAGCAAAGCCAATTTGTTCCGTATGGTAATGAAAAGTTTGTTTGCAATTTCTGTTTATGTTAACATAAATGTCTTATCAGTGCTAACACCCACTCCTCATGATTCTGAGGGGTTTTTATTATGGAGTTCATTTCAGCCCTGGAAGAGTGTGTAGCCTGGTAAGCTAACTGAAGAGACTAGGCATCCCAAGGCCTGTGGCCTTAAAAGGAGTGTAGTGAACCTTTCACTGACCTGGGTCCCTCCACAATCTGAGGTGTCTTTTGTTTTGTTTTGCTATAAATGTTAATTACTATATCCAGGACAAACTGCTGCTTGGGAAATAAAATATTTTTTTGACTTTGTAGATCATACATATTTGTACATTCTCAACTCTGTGGTGCTTATAATTATTGCTGAAGCTATTAATAAGTCAAGGGCTATTTTTTGTTACTTCTGGTCTTTTGTATTAGTAATATCACCTCTGGTGTGGGAAACAGGAAGTGTGTCCTGGCTTCTGGTCTTGGTAAGGGCAAGGATGGACATTTCTAACTTAGGATTTATAGCTCTACAGCTGTGGAAAAGTGGATTTGATAACTGAGGGCACTCCACCCATTCTTTTATTTCTGCATATGTGTAATCTCTATGGGCCTTCAGAAAGGATAGGCTTTAAAAAAGTTTTAAACCCCTATTACAATAAAGATATGGACATGCTGGAATGTGTCCAGAGAAGGGCCATGAGGATGATCAGAGGGCTGGAGCACCTCTCCTATGGAGACAGACTGAGCACCTCTCCTATGGAGACAGACTAAGAGAGTTGAGGTTATTCAGTCTGGAGAAGAGAAGACTCCGAGGAGACCTTATTGTGGCCTTCCAGTATGTTTTGGGGAGCTACAAGAAAGCTGGTGAGGAACTTTTTAGGGTGTCAGGTAGTGATAGGACTAAGGGGAATGGAGCAAAACTAGAAGTGGGTAGATTGAGATTGGATATTAGGAAGAAGTGTTTCACCATGAGGGTGGTGAGACACCGGAACAGGTTGCCCAGGGAGGTGGTAGAAGCCCCATCCCTGGAAGTTTTTAAGGCCAGGCTGGATGTGGCTCTGGGTAACCTGATCTAGTGTGAGGTATCCCTGCCCATGGCAGGGGACTTGTAACTGAATGATCCTTGAGGTCCCTTCCAGCCCTGACAATTCTGTGATTCTGAAATTCTGAGACATATTTTCATGCATTATTTAAGAATTTGTATCTTTAGGAACCCAAGATAGGGAGGAATCATGTCCAGGCTATAGACCCCTAAGCTTCTGTGTCTTAGTAGAAGTAAAAGAAGTAAAAGAAATATAATCACTGCAACTGTGTGATGACACATAAAATACATAATTAATTTGGATTCACCAGTAAGCGTGGCCTCTTAATTTTGCTGCTTCAAGTATCCAAAGAAAAAGCACTTGCAAATTTATTCATTAAGAAATATTTTCTTCATATTTCCCATTGTTACTTTAGTAAAAGTCCCACTCTTTCCAATCAATCCCACTTTAAGAAGAGTAACCTCTCTACATGTGAAGAATGTTATCCACACAATTAAATGGAAAGCTCAAAACTGCATGAAAGAGGGGAGAGTTTTCAGTAAAAAACAGATTATGTCATTCCCTCATTATGTCTCTGATATGCTGCTGATAGATTTTCCTTTCCTGCCCCCTTCCACAACAGCACAATGAAAATAGCATGTGGCTTGCATAGCAGATATAGTAGATACACTTTGGACAGATAAATGATAAACCACGTAGCTTGGAATATATTCTAGCTAAGCTTTCCAACTGAAAATATCTTGCAAACCCAGCAAGAGGTGGACTAATTGGTTTAGGGTCCTTTTTCACCACTACTTTTTCCTTTGTTCCTTTTTCATGACTGAAATAGAGTAGTATTTAAGATTTGTAAGATTTTCTTTGTGTTTATTTTCCATGTGTATTTGTCTTTTTTTCCCCCTTATACTATTCTGTGAGTTTTAGAACCTCTCATTGGAAAAATGTTAATGTAGCAAAAAAAAAAAGGAATAAAGTATGTCCATACATGTGTGTGGGAAACATCTGAACTTTACTAACTCACAGAATCACAGAATTCAGGTGGCTCAGTTGGTAGTGCATCAGACCCTTAATGGGAAGGTTGTGAGTTCAAGCCTGCAGTAGTGTCCTCCCTACTCTAGCCATGAGGTCTGTGGTGACAGGTTGGGCTTGATGATCTTTGAGGTCTCTTCCAACCTTAGGAATACTGAATAGGTTACTGAATTGTCAGGGTTGGAAGGGACCTCAAGGATCATTTAGTCCCAAATTCCCTGTCATGGGCAGGGATATCTCATAAAATGAGTCAATGTGTCACACATTTCTTGTACACAACTGAATTCCTTTGATGAGCCACAGAAGCAAAAGGTGTTCCTTGTCACTCTATAGATTGTGTAGTAGTGAAGAATCTGTATGAGTCCTGAGTTTTCTGCTGCCTTGCTTACAGCAAACTTCAGCCTATGACTGAAGCTGAGACTGATGTGGCCATGAGGTATCCAGTACCGTAATTATTTTTGCGTATCACTGTCAGATATCTTTTTCACAGTATATATTCAAGGCATCTTGTTTCTATCCATCTCTTGTTTTCTTCAGGAACTGTAATGCATAGATGATGAATGACTCTGCAGTGATTAAACAAGAGCCATATATTTGAAAATTATTTACATATTTTCACCCTTTGGCAGCTCAGAGACTCTGTGATCTAGCGAGCATTAAGCTTCCTGAACTTGCCTGTGGAAACTGTGGTGGGTTGGTGCTCCTGCTCAGTATGCATTTCTGGGACTGAGAGATTTAAAGCATAGTACCTGTAGGACTGATAGGCAAGACTGCAGAGTTTTCTGAACTGCTTTCTGAACATTATTACCATGGATTGCTCAACAGCATTGTGTATGGATCACAGTCCAACACAGGAAAAAAAAAGGGAAAAAAGGTCTCAAAGAAACCACTCTTTTCACCCTAGTAAAGGTGCCCAGGTGGCCAAGAAGGCCAATGGCATCCTGGCCTGTATCAGGAATAGTGTGGCCAGCAGGAGTACCCCTGTACTCAGCACTGTTTAGGCCACACCTTGAGTCCTCTGTCCAGTTCTGGGTCCCTCAGTTTAGGAAAGATGTTGAGTTGTTGGAACGTGTCCAGAGAAGGGCA
The DNA here is from genome assembly GCF_026170545.1 of Melanerpes formicivorus. Classification (NCBI taxonomy): domain Eukaryota; kingdom Metazoa; phylum Chordata; class Aves; order Piciformes; family Picidae; genus Melanerpes; species Melanerpes formicivorus. Next base: position 49,197,049 of record NW_027142353.1, on the reverse strand, counting down.
ACAAAGCTGGGGAGGGGTCTGGAGCACAAGCCTATGAGGAGAGGCTGAGAAGGCTGGGGTTGCTTAGCATTGGGGAGGAGGAGGCTCAGGGGAGACCTTATCGCTGTCTACAACTACCTGAAGGGAGGTTGTGGACAGGTGGGGGTTGGTCTCTTCTCCCAAGCAACCACCAACAAAACAAGAGGATGCAGTCTCAAGCTGCACCAGGGGAGGTTTAGGCTGGATGTTAGGAAGAAATGCTTCACAGAAAGAGTGATTTGCCATTACAATGGGCTGCCCAGGGAGGTGGTCGAGTCACCATCACTGGAAGTGTTTAGGAAGAGACTGGATGGGGCATTTAGTGCCATGGTTTAGTTGATTAGATGGTGTTGGGTGATAGGTTGGACTTGATGATCTCGAAGGTCTTTTCCAACCTGGTTAATTCTATTCTATTCTATTCTATTCTATTCTATTCTATTCTATTCTATTCTATTCTATTCTATTCTATTCTATTCTATTCTATTCTATTCTATTCTATTCTATTCTATTCTATTCTATTCTATTCTATTCTATTCTATTCTACCTTTCCTTGGTGACTATGGAAAGGGTCATGCTCTCCACTTCAGATTCACAAATTGTTGAGTAGCTGAAAGACGATGAGATAAATCTCTGCTCAGTCATATGAAACAATCAGTCCTAAAAGGGTTCAAGTGATTCATCTCATTGGGATCATTCACCAAAGACAGAGAAGATAAAGCATGCCATTGAAGTATCTATTTGTTAATCATAATGATAATGTTTGTGCATAGAGACATAAAGTTAGGTGAGATGGATCCCATGTGTAGCATCTGTCTCTGATGATCATATTTGTTACAAAATCAACATTCAATAGGGAAAGCTAGAGTGAGCTGGCAACACCAAAGTCCATAGTGGCTTACACAGATTGAGAACATGGCCTAATATTATAATAAACTAATGTTTTCAGTATTCAAAAAGGTATTGTATAGCTTCTGCAGCTTTCTTCACTTATGTGAATGCAGATTTTTATACTTCTGGCAGATAAGTATTAAAATTTCCAGTAAGATTGTTTTAAGCTCACTATTTGTCTGCTCTTTGAACAGGAATGAACTTTCTATAGAAAGCAGAGGAGATTGGACGTGGCACTTGGTGCCATGGTCTAATCATGAGGTCAGTGGTGACAGGTTGGACTCGATGATCCTTGAGGTCTCTACGAACCTTAGTGATACTGTATTGGGGATGCTTAGATTCCTGTGTCTCCTTGTCTCAGTCTGGAAGTTAGGAAAGAGATGTGGTCCTTTTAAAACATTCCTGGGTGAGAAATTAAGGCACAAATGAGGTCAAATATCAAAGCAAGGCAATTTATGAAAGAATAAAGTAAAGAAAATAGAAAGGAAGGGAAGGGGGGAGTGGGAGGGAAAATGGAGAAAGAGCAGGAGAGAAATTACAACCCCAAGGTGCTTTTCTGACTTCAGCTGGGAGAAGTGGGGAGACATCTCAGGATCCGAGTCCTTTTTGGCTTGTGATGTCTTCAGACAGAAGAGGGGAGAGGTCTGAGAATCCTGTCAAGTTCTGGCATGTAGTGTGGTCCTTGATGTTTTTCCTCCTCTGAGCAGGCTCCAGCATGTAATGTTTTCAGTGATGTTCTCTCTCAGAGCAAGCATAGATTGGGATTTTTATAGAGTTCATTTATCACAGTTCCACCTAGCCCCACAGCCTAGTCACATTGCAATGCATATGTGACTTCCAGGTGTCTCTTCCAGAGGATCTTTCCTGTGTGCTTGCAGGGGTCAGTGCTAGAGTGGCCTCTGGCCCTCTTTGCCTCTTCCCTGTTCACCACACCCAGCCCGGAGCAGTAATGGTCTTATCAGACAAGCCACCCAGGATGTGTTTATCTTTGCTGCTCATTCCAGGGGGTCTTTCCACCACACACCCCTGGGCCGCTTATCTTATCTTTGTTGAGACACTCCTCAGTTCTTGATGTAATCATCACCTTCCAGGTGATTTGCATGTGCAGAGAAAGGCCTCTCACCCCTGCACTAAACTGACCATGTGTGTATAACAGATTTGCACCTGCATAGCTGGAATTTTTACAGAATTTCTGGATGTACAACACCCAGTAGGTTGTTACTTGGAGCAGGAGGATGGTGGAGTATCGCTGTGTTACACTGAAAGCAGACTGAGAAGTAGCATGAATATTTATAAACAGTCTGTTTCTCCTTTGAATCATAGCCTCAGAGGTTCCAATATTAGCTATGTTGCTTTAATCTGGTTCAGGGAACTATGCAGCTGTTTCTTATACTGATTGCTTGTAATTCTTTTACAGTATTTGATTTTTTGTGCCATGGTGATTCAGTTATGGAAGAAGCTTAGCAATATTCACTGGCACCCTCACCCTTTTCTGTGTGTACTAGAATGAAGTCATTGACATATGGCAACATTTATATGATTGTGTCAGACAAACTAAACTGGAAGCAACACACAGATGTCCAACATGTTAGATATGCAAATCTTTACTGTAAATGTAATTGTAAATGATGAAGCAATTAGAATAATGAACAGATAAAAACCGACAATATTAAAAATAACTGGAATCTGATCTCTCTCTGGGAGAGTTTTTGTGAATTGCAAAGACAATGTGTTTCTGTTTTAATATAATTCATGGTAATTAGCACATTCAGTATTATTATCATGCTATGCAATAATGTATTTTTCTTTGCCTAAGTAGAACATTTAAACATGCACTTTCTGAGGATTTATCATTAACATTAACTGTTATTTGGATATAGCAGTAAGAGGATCCCAGTAACAGGAGTTTTGATTCATACTTTCAGTAAATTTACAATGCTAACAATTAACCTACAGATGTCTGATCAAAGTAACAAAAATAAAATTCTACCTTTCCTTTGTGTGTATATTTTCATCACTGGGAACTGTGTACAGATACACAAGGCGTGATTTTGAACTACTGAAGACTGTAGGAGTTTACCACTGGCTGAGGCACAGCAGAGTTGATCAGGTTTAATATGAAATGTGTTTAATTACAGCAGAAGAGATTAATTTTTGTCTAGCAGACCCTATACTGGACTATTTTTTTAAACTTCTTTTGCAGTCAGCGGAAAGAAATAGACTAAGGTCATGGTCAGAGGCCTACTTTAAGTTAGCATGCCTCTGGACTGCTGCTGAAGGAGATGCCCCCTCATGACCTATTTGTCCCATTTTGCTCCTTCTATGTTTCTTTTATTAGCTACTGAAAGGATCAAGGTCTGAGTCCAGCATACTGCCTGGCTCCAGGGAGGGATGCAGGAGCATGGGGAATGTAGAAACATCCCTTTTGATGTTAGTTCAGCTTTCTATTACATAAAAGTATCTATTTAACCACTGTTAACAATGCCTGGAATTAAACATATGGTTGTACTGGAGAGCCCAGAACTGGACATAGCACTCCAGATGTGACCTCATCAGTGTCAAATAGAGGGGAAGAATCACCTCTCTCCAATTACTGGCAGTATTTTTAATGCAGTTGAGTAAAACATTGGTTTTCTTTGCAGCAAGGGTACGTTGCTGGCACACGTTAATCTGGTGTTCAATTGTCAAGCTGCATTCCAGATGGGTGGCTCCCAGCATAAATTGGTGCCTGGGGTTGTTCCTCTCCAGGTGTAAGACTTTGCATTTGACCTTACTGATCAAAAAAATTATTAAAATATTTTCAACATTTTGGGAAAACATTTTTTAAACTGTTGTAATTACAATGATATTACTTCTTATGACCCATTTCAAGAAGAAATACATCCTTCTTTACTCCTCCTGCTCTTGTTTAGTTCATCTGGCTTTTTTAATAGTTTTCTGAGGAAAAGGCAATATAACCTTCATTGAGCTGAAGAGTATAGTGACAATATTTTGTGGTATATGCTGGTAGGCCCCCATGGGATGGGGGACAGGATCAGAAGAATAAAAGTAAAAATACTCATGGGTCATGATAAAGACAGATTAACAAGTAAAACAAAAGTTGCACATGCAAGGAAAGCAAAATCAAGCATTCATTAATTGCTTTCCATCAGCAGACCTGTGACCAGGAAAGCAGGGCTCCTTCACATGTGATGGTTACTTGGGAAGATAAACCATGATAAACCCAAATGTCTTCCCTTCCTTGTTCTTTCCCCTGAGTGTAGCATCACATGGTATGGAATATTCCTTTGGTCAGTTTGGGTCAGCTGTCCCAGCTGTGTCGCCTCCCAACTTCTTGAGCATCCTCAGCCTGTTCATTGCAGGGTTGTGTGAGAAGCAGAAAAGGCCTTCACTCTGTGTAAGTACTTCTTGGTTTTCAGCACAAATTCAAAACATATCCCCATACCAGCTCATCTGAAGATTAACTCTATCCAGTCAAAACTTATTCAAGGATACTCAGTAGTTTAAAACAATGTACATCTGTTCCTCATTGTATTAATAATTCTAACCGGAGTAGAACTTAGCTTTCCATCAACTGATTTATGAGTACACCATATGCTCTAGGAGTTTTCTCTGCTACAAATCTGAGATGTCACTCTTAAAGTCTGGGTTCAAGATATTGACTCTAAGCATTGTGAGTCTGCAAGTAAACCATGTTCCTTACTACCACTCTTCAGTTTATTCTGCTTTGAGTTTCAATTCATGAGGAAGGTGAGATGGCTAATGGGGTTGCCTTTCCTCTCCTTTCATCCTTTCTCATATGAGGACAGCTGAACTTGCCATTTATCAGTGGATGACATGGCAAAAAATGCAGTATCATGATTTAGAATAAAGGGTCACTAGTTTTCATCTGCTGTAGTCTTTACTGGGGCAGACCAGAGGGGGATTTTTAAGTGTTTTAGCAATCTTTTTTTTTTTTTCCCTTCTGCTGGAGTTGAGGTGGACTTCTTAGGTGTAAGCTTCATCAACAGCCCTGTTTTGTGATGTCTAAATTCAGGAATCAGAGCATTTTTATCTTAATTTAGCTCCTCAGAGGAGGGTGTGGACAGTATGAACAGCCAATGAAATTGTTTAGAAGGGGTGGACTGTGACCGTTTGAGGCGGTGCCTTTAACAAAGGGACACCATGGCCGAATGTTTTATAAACAAAGACAGGTCTAAACTAATTTCATTGGTGGAGAAGCAGAGCACTGCCTTAAGTTTTGATTCCCAGTGAGACTGCTCTCACTCAGTCTCGCACTTTCTCCCCGTCCTGCAGCTCACAGCTTCTGGGCTTTCGGCCAGACTGACCTTGGAACCGATAACCGCAAGGCCTGTACTAACTGCTTTTAATTAACAATTATTCCTTTTCTCTCTTTCCAACCCTCTCTGGGGAAAAGGGGGAGAGAAGGGGGGTACGGGGGGGAAAACCCTTCCTCCTCACAGGGGAAGGGAATCTCATTCTGTGTTACTTTGTTGTATATTTCTGTGTATATATTGTAAATATTGTAAATTGTGTATATATTCCCCTGCATTTCCTAAACTGCTTTGTAAATACAGCACACGATCCTTTGCTAATCCGGCTGTGTTTTTTTTTTCTTTCCGTTTTCTTCCCTTTACTTACGGGGGGGGAAGAAGGCTTGAGGCCTTCCCCTCAACCCTCGACAGAGGGTGTTTGACTTACAGTGCATTTTAGTGTGTCATCTACCATGAAAGGCCCTTCATGTTGCCTGGGATTTCCAACCATTATAATAATACAAATCATAACAACCTAGAGAACATCTGCACGCAATTATGAAAAGGCAGTATATAACTGGGTAGTTGTTGAGATTTTATTAGTCTATTTTGAGAACATGCAGAAGTGCAGGATTTGAGAATGTCCCTGCTCTGTGAAGCTGACATGTGAGTAGTTCAACCATCAAAATTTGAGCTGGGTTTATGCCCTAACAGCGGGATACCTTCAAAATTCTCAACTTCCAGATATGGACAGAGTGTAACAATGTGGCTTTGGATATGGCCCATTGTAGACAATATCACTCTGTTTTGGTCATGCCCAGAAGACTCATTAGGAGGTGTTAACCTACTTTTGTGGGAAAAGTGGTGTTAAAGAGGCAGAGAATACAGCTGCATGTATGTGCACTGTGCAGTGGGATTTGTACACTGGGTATAGGGATGGATATGAATGGGAGCTCTAACTTATGTGCTTCCCTTTCCAGCTTGCTTTTGCTGTGTGAGCAAAAGCTGTATATATGCTGTGATCTTCTTTATTTTTTTTTTACCAGTATGTGTGCCTGTTTGAAAGATTTATGTTTATACTTTCAACAGACATTTGCAGCAACTAATTGTTTTCAAATTCTAGTTCCAGGTTAAACAAATTGTAACCAAGAAATTATTGTGACTCATAGTTACAATATTTTCATTTTACTGTGACAGACAAGTGTGAAGTATACTACAAAATATTTATTTGGGAGACAAGTGAGGTCTAATGACTTTCTAGGCCTTCGTAAATCAATATGCATCATCCTTATTATGTATCTATTTTCTTGAATATGTTTTGCATTCTGATACATTAAAAATAAGGTCATAGTATCATAGTATCAGTCAGGGTTGGAAAGGACCACAAGGATCATCTAGTTCCAACCCCCCTGCCATGGGCAGGGACACCCCACACTAGATCAGGCTGGCCAGAGCCTCGTCCAGCCTGGTCTTAAACACCTTCAGGGATGGGGCCTCAACCACCTCCCTGGACAGCCCATTCCAGGGCTTTACCACTCTCACAGTGAAGAACTTCCTCCTCACATCTAGCCTGAATCTCCCCACCTCGAGCTTCATTCCATTCCCGCTAGTCCTATCACTACCTGATATTCTGAGCAGTCCCTCCCCAGCCTTCTTGTAGGCCCCCTTCAGATACTGGGAGGCCACAATTAGGTCACCTGGGAGCCTTCTCTTCTGCAGACTGAACAGCCCCAACTCCTTCAGTCTGTCCTCATAGGAGAGGTGCTCCAGCCCTCTGATCATCCTCCTGGCCCTTCTCTGGACACGTTCCAGCATGTCCATATCCCTCTTGTAATAGGGGCTTCAGAACTGGGCACAGTACTCCAGGTGGGGTCTCACCAGAGCTGAGTAGAGGGGGAGAATCACCTCCCTTGACCTGCTGGCCACACTGGTCTTGATGCAGCCCAGGATGTGATTGGCTTTCCAGGCTGCAAGTGCACATTGAGAGCTCATGTTGAGATTCTTGTCCACCAGCACCCCTAAGTCTCTCTCCTCTGGGCTGCTTTCCAACCAGTCACTGCCCAGTATGTCTGTGTATGTCTGAATTCTTAAAATGTGCATATGCCTGAGTAAACAGTAAAAACAAATAATCAACAACAAAACAACAAGCATAATCAATCCTGATAATTTCAATTGTTCTTTTTCAGAGCTAAAAAAACTTTACATACTTGTGGTGGAAAGACATCAGTTCATCTGCCTGACTAATTCAAGCAATAGAGAGGAGGATGAGGTGGGGAAGGAAGGTGGGAGTGAATTACTTACATGAGAGTTGGTCATTGTTTGTTAGATATTGGAGTCAAGCCAGGTTTCAGTTCTAAGGAACTGAAACCCAAATTTTCCAGTAAACCATGAAACTCTGAGTAAGAAGTTTGATTCCTAATTATGAAGCTTTTGTCCATCTCCTTTGGCATTACATAAACTACTTTGGGGCCTAGCCAGACAACAGCAGTGAATCCAATAAAAGTTAACCTTTTACTAAGGCATCTGGACTACCACTTTTCTTAACACATTTAAAATGCCATTAAGACAGTCTACTTATAAAGCCTTAAAAAATATGCATACAGGATCTACAGTAGTAAAACTTACATACTTCTCTTAAAATACAACTTGGTTATTTTTGGTAACTCATGTAAGTATGTTTTAAATAAAATTTTATTGTGTGAGTAAATGAAATAAGGGAAAAGAAAACCTATTTGAGGAAGTTGTTAAATGGGTGGCTGCTTTCCAGCTTCCTTGAATATCAAGACATAGATGTAAGTCCCTGTGTATGGCTTTAAATGTCTTGTCTTGAGGTCAGAAGCAGAAGCTTTGATGTTCTGTCCCACACTTCAGGCATATGCATCAATAGGAACAAGAACTTAAATTTGTGCACTTCCTTTCCCAGTTGGCTTTCACTATGTGAGCAAAGGCTGTACACATCCTGTGATCTGCTTTTTCTGACAGTCTGTCTGACACTATGTGCTTCTGTTTGAAGGATTTATGTTTATTCTCTCAACAGAGAAGAAAATACTAGTTTCATACAAATTTAAGGGACATTTGTAGTAAGCAATTTGTTTCATTTATCCCTATTGTATTCTGTGTACTTCTATGTAAAGTTTCTTCTGCCCCCTGTCCCCCTGCCATATGTATTTTGTATGTGATAGAAAGAGCCTGTATTACACTAGAACATCTATTTCCAGCTCAGCATATTCTATCTTATTCACACATAAAATTTCTTCCAGGAAGTTTTTTCCTAGTTTATCTCTTCTGGACCCAGGTAAGTTACAATAAATAAATTTTGTCAATGGACAGTTTGCCAAAAGAAAATCTCCAAAACCAAATTTAGGCAAGCTTGCTGTTATTTCAGATCTCAGCAGCTCTACATCGTCCATGAATTCTAACCTGGAAAGTAGAATCTGGAGCTTTTTAAATTCTAACTAGTTCAGAATTAAAGCAAGAATTCATGGAGAAAATTCTGTTTCCACAAGCATAAAGAATTCTGAAAGGGAGAAACAGGGTAAAAGGAAGACAAGCAGTAAAAGTAAAGTAAAATTGCTAAAGATACTTGCAAACCTGATGCCTATCTACAGTTATTGGCTTAGAATGAGAGTGAGTGGTGCCAGGGACAAATATAAAAGAAGTTTGTTGATTGTGTATGTATTAAGTTAATGTGCTGCTGATAACTTACCACATTTTTTGTGTAGATGTCCAAGCTCATGTGAATGGGAATATTTTTATGTGCTTTTTCCCTCTGAGTTTTTTGCCTCCACACTAATGCTCTATTTCTGTTTCTGTGCTGTTAAGAATAATAATGGACATTTCCTGTCAGAAAAGACAGACCCAACCCACCTTACCTTTTCATGGTGGAGCTTTGGTCACCAACATGATCCATTCCAGTTTGAGAATAGTCCTGTCTTCCTTGCTTAGAATATAAGATAAACTGTGTGTATTTAAAGTGATTCTTGAGAATTTTAGAATATTTAGGTCTTGTTTTGCATGATCTATAGTTTGCCTGGGCTACAGATGAGTTATCAGAAAAGATGAACAATTCTGGTCTTACACTGGATTTTTACACTATTATGGAACTATTAACTTCAATAAGGTTCTACACAAGGATGAAGGGTCTTGAATTCATAATGATTTAGCTACTCTAGCAAGAATAGAATCTTAGAATGCCTTGGGTTGCAAGGGACTTTTAAAGGTCATCTACTCCAGTCCTCAGCACTAAGCAGCAACATCCCCAAATATATCAGGTTTCTCAGAGCCCAGTCAAGCCTAAAAAAGTTTAACTTTTATACAAAACTCTTTCAGAACCTTGTCTATTAGTGAGGTTTCCCTGCCAAAAGATTATAAAGTGGCAAGACTGGGAATTTTCTGAAAAAAAGGACTGTGAAAGCCTCTCTTAATTATAGGAGTTCTAGCCATTTGACAATCCTTATTACTTCCTTTGCTGTTCAGTAGATTGACAAAGTGGCTGACTAAATGCCATTTATATGTCCATGTAATATTTATCTATGCTTCACCCTATCCTCATTTTGGCTCATGGAATCAATTCCATCATTTTGTCATTAAAATTAGGATGAACTCTAACAATGAGCAGTGAATTGGTGATGAAGTATCTTGCCTGAAGAAGAAGTAATATCCAGGGTAGTGTACTGAGATCCTTGAGGTGTGTATCTTCTGCAAAAGATGCCTGCAGCTCCAGTGTTTGATCTTGCACTTGTGGTGTTATCTTTTCTTTCAACATTTTTGGGGCTGTTGCTCAGCAAGAGAAAGTGAACTCAGAGCAAAGGGCAGAGACCCTAGAACCCCATCCCAAACTGGAGGAGCAAAGCAGATCTGGGGGTTTAGCCAGAGCAACCAATGGCCCTGATTGCTAGACAAGGTTGTGGTGATGGACTCGGTCTGAAGCCAACCTGGGAAAGCAGGTCAGCAGGTAAGCACAGCACAAGGCCAGGCACAGGCAGACCTACAATGCAGCTTAGACAAGTACTGTGGGCCAAGATTGAACACAAAAGCAGAGCCCAAGCTGGAAGGAAGCCCACAACAAGGCCTCTCTCGACTCTTCATCACATAGCTCTTTCCCAGCAGCTGCACTCATGGTTTCAGCCCTGTCATGCAAGAGGTGGTCTTAAGCACCCACAGCCAAAGATGGACAAGGAAGGAGGCTGCAGAATCTGTTAGTACACTCAGCAGAGAGAAACTGAGGAAAACCAAACCAAGGATAAATGGAAGGCCAAGACCAGTGACAGAATCACAGTTACTAAGTTGATCAGTCTAGTCTGCAGTTTAGAAATAACTGTCATGTTAAGGCAGGTCATCCTATCAACTATAACAGTTAAAAGTACAGTGAATGAAGATGAAACATGTGAAACTGTGTCCATGCAAGGACAGAAGACTAGAAATCTTAATATTGAAAAAGATATAGCTAGGGGAATTTAATAGCAATCCATAGACTGACTGCTCAAGAGGTGAATAAAGAATGATTATTAAGAATTTGTCACAACTAATTTCATTAATGAGATTAAAAAAAAAACAAAAACAAACAGAGCTGCTGATAAACTGAAGATAAGAGAAACATAAGGAAGTACCTTTTATGTAGTGAACAGCTAAATCATTAAACTTTTGTGGCAGCAGAAGCCTGAGTCCGAAGTAGTTAGAAATAGTTCATCTTCATTGTGGAGGATAAATCCACAGATGACAGCTTCAGAATCTAGATGTGACTTTTCGTTCAAGGAGACCCTAAACCATTGACTGTCAGCAGCTGGAAAGATGTGCCACAGAAAATCACTCTGCATCAGGTTACATAGTGTAATAATGTTATGGTGGTTCATGATATTTTGTTTTCACAACAGCAATGTAACTTAGCTGGGCATGAGTCTTTTAGCTCTTAGAATGTTTTAAACCATAGCTTACTACTGCATGTCCTCTCAGTTATACATGTGCCAACATCAAACTTGTCCTTCAGACAAACTCTATGTCTTCCTATACTGCTTTTCATCAAAATACAAAGTATGGAGTTCATAAAAAATACTCAGTGATTCATCCCAGGGATATCTAAAAGCTGTCCTAAATCTCTAGGTCGATGATTTTGTTCCCTGCACAATGCAATACCCATGAAGTTTTCCTGGCAAAGTCAGGATTTGGAGAGAAGTCACTGGGGAACTAGGGACCATTACAAATCTCAGTACATTTTCTGCTTTCAAACTGGCTTTTTCTAAGACAAATACATATGACTATGTTTTTTAAAGCATAATGTATTAAAGTGTGAAAATAAACAGCCCCCTCAGAAAACTCAAACATCAAACTAATTGAAATCTGAATTGCAACAGGACCAAACTGTCCTGTTTCTGGCTCTCTGCTGTTTTCTGCTCATTGAGAACTGATAAGAAAAATACACCACAGTGCCTAGTCTTATGTTCTTCTTTCTGTCCAAATGAAAGTAGCTCAAAGTGTACTGTAATAATCACATAGAAGAATAAACATAGAACAGGACAGATGCCACAGTTTATGCTGAAACAAGTCATATTACACCATATTCAACTGCTGAAACAGTGATAGCTTGTTTGCTTGCTTCCTTCCTTCCGAATTCCTTCCTTCCTTCCAAATTCCTTCTTTCCTTCCAGATTCCTTCCTTCATGCCTTCTGAATTCCTTCCTCCCAAATTCCTGCCTTCTGAATAATTCCTTCCTTCCAATAGTCAAGTAAAATGACTTGACAGGATGTCAAATAACACTACTCTGAGGATATGAGTATATATATAGTCCACTGATGGAACATGTAAAAAACCAACACCATAATTCTACATCATATAAACTTCCTCTGAGGATGCTGTTAAGGAATATATGGTTCCTTAATTTATAAATGATACAGCAAATATTAATAAAGATATTAATAACATTTTATGAGTATGGAAACTTGCCCAAATTTATTAAATCAGTTCAATGTGCAGTTTGAATATATATTTACAATGGGATGTACAGTACTTAGGCAACTTTATCAATTTTATGCAAACAGGGAGGAGATAACAGCAAGAGAATATCCCCAGGAGCGAAGTGGTGCTTGACCACACAGCATGGGGGAAACTTGACATGAACCGTTAAGCCAAAGCGGCAATGAATTAATTACTCACAGCTGGTTCCATCCAAGTAGGGAGTGCTGCTGATGTGTGAGTTGTTGAGGCTTTGGGGTGCTCTCCTGCACCAGGCACAGCAGATTGCCAGCAGGAATGACATACAGTCTTCGATGGCTGATCTGGCTTCAGCAGGTGTTGGGCTGTTTATGATGTGCTCTTCAAGACAAGTGCTTGCTTTGTCCTGAGACAACTGAGGCATGGCAAAATCCTAGTTGCAAGGGGAAGCAGGCTTGGCTCTGACTCCTAAGCTTGTGGCTTCTCTTGTAGCTGGTGGTGTGTAGGCTCGTGGCTTTATCCTGGGCTCTGGACTGGGCAACTTGAGGTGATGCAACTCAAAGCAACTTCAAGCCAGACAGGTCCAAGCAAGGCAAGGCTTAAGCAAGGCAAGGCGACTAGAAATCAGCCTGTATATAAATCTTGCCTGAGATTCGATTGGGCCAATAGGGCAACTGAAGCCAGCACATAGTTACTCAATGAGAAGAGGTTCTGCCAGGCTGTGGCCTTAAAAGGCAGAAACATAGGCCTAGTCAGGCAGGAGCCATGGGAAGTACATGTACTCTTACTCCAGATACAGGGTTGTTTACTAGACATGCATGGTCCTGTCCCCTTTGTTCCTCTTCCTGTATTACCCTGACTTTCTGCAGGAAGAAGGGGGGAGAGGGGGACTGTGTCTAGACACATGAGGGTCTGTCTGGGTTTGTTCCGGGGCTCATTTGGCCCTACCATGACAGATGTTGCCCTTAGATTTCATTACTTTTAGCATTAAACATCTGATATCTTATGTAGGGAGACCTGGAGCCTGCAGAAGCTCATGAACTAGCCGTAGATTCTTTCTAATCTCATAATTTCTATCCATGTTACATGAACCTGAAATAATACAGCCTAGAAAACAGTTGCACAGTTGTTTGGATTTGTGATAGTAAATAAATACTTTCATATGTTCAGTATGCAGTCAATGTGCTTGGCCTGATAAGCATGAATGCTGTTTTACAATAACTTTCACAGAGGTTAGTCACTTTTTCAGAATAGTAAATTGCCAGCTGGAGCTCATTCAATGCCTGATATCCTACTGTCTCATTAATAGTTTGTAACGAGAAAGGTTTTGCTGAAACACTATGCCAGTAGCTCTTTTTCTTCCCATCTCTTAGATGAATCCTTGGATCCTTGGATCCTTACAGTGACTTCTGTCACATACATTCCTATGATGGAGATCCCACCCCAAAACAGTGTACCGAACTCTAAGTTCATTACAAATACTGGAAACAGATGTTAGTCTATCCAGTACCTGAAGGGGGCCTACAAGACGGGAAGGGACTTGTAGTGATAAGATGAAAGGGAATGGCTTTAAGCTTGAGGAGGGTAGATTTAGCCTAGATATTAGGAAGGAATAATTTACAGAGGAGGTGGTGATACACTGGTACAGATTGCCAAGGGAAGTTGAGAATGCTCCCTGCCTGGAGATGTTCAAGGCAAAGTTGGATGAGGTCTTGAGCAGCTTGGTCTAGTGGAAGTCATCCCTGACCATGGCAGGGTGGTGGGAACTAGATGATCTTCAAGGTCCCTTCCAATCTAAACCTTTCTATAAATCTGTGAATGTATGAAAAGATGCCTTTTGTCCCTGTTTGAACCTTCTCCAGCTCCCATGCTGCTGTGCTGGCAACTCAGTCTCCTAACAGCTGTGTGCCATCATAGTGTCTCTTCTGCTCCTCCTACACTATAAAGAAGGAATAGGTCTGTAGAGTGAGTGGGCAGAATATTTTTGCCTATCTCTGGCTTCATCCTGTGCTCACAACCATAGTGTTAGACTCAGTTTGTGAAGCAAATATGTGCAAGCAAGGAAATCCTATGAGTGACACTGATGTGATGATGTTAGATGTTTGCATTCACAGCATAATCTCTTCCTTGTTGGATGAAACTAATGAAATAATATAGAAGATATGGAGTTCCATATGCTTAGCTATGAATCTGCTGAGGCTGGTGGACCAGGTTTGAATTAGGTCTAATACCCATTCATGCCATGAGGTATTTGGACTTGGATTTAACCCTATGCTTTATGTTAATATTTAATTATATTCCATTGATACTGTTTAATCTTTGGCTTTAATTTTCTCATCTTTAAGCTGTTACTAAAAAATTCAAGATACCATTTGGAAATATTTGTTTTACCTAGAGAATCCTGATGTTTACTTCTTTGAATGTATTTAAGGTAAAGAACATTTCTAATAAAAACAAAATAGTTAATAAGGTGAAGCAAAAATTATGTAGAAATATTTTAACTCCTATTTTATGTTGAAAAGGGCTGAAACATTTAATTAAGCTTAAAATAAACAACATCCTTCTCTATTATCTACAATGTAACTTCAAGGTGGGATTTGGTAATTTTAAAAGTATTATGTAAAAAGTCTGTATATTTTGCTAAGGCATTACATACTCCCAAGACATAAATGATCAACAGCAAGGACTGAATTGAAGCCATGATGCTCTGATAGTGTTAAAGAGTAGTAGATGCTTGGCTCAGGCTGGAGAAGCTTAATGTCAAATGTGTATAATCTCACTGCACACTTTGTGCCAGACCACACTGTACTCATAATTAGCAGCATTTGATTGGTCTGATACAGTGCAGCTAATTGGCAGCTAAGACAATGTTTAATCTCTTCAGTGGAGAAGCAGAGAGCACCTGGGTTTGATCCTGGCCTGCATCAAGAACAGTGTGGCCAGCAGGAGCAGGGAGGTCCTTCTGCCCCTGTATACTGCACTGGTTAGGCCACACCTCGAGTACTGTGTCCAGTTCTGGGCCCCTCAGTTTAGGAAGGATGTTGACTTGCTGGAACGAGTCCAGAGAAGAGCAACAAAGTTGGTGAGGGGTTTGGAACACAAGCCTTATGAGGAGAGGCTGAGGGAGTTGGGGTTGCTCAGCCTGGAGAAGAGGAGACTCAGGGGTGACCTTATCACTCTCTACAACTACCTGAAGGGAGGTTGTAGACAGGCTGATGATGGTCTCTTCTCCCAGGCAGCCAGTACCAGAACAAGAGGACACAGTCTCAGGCTGCGCCAGGGGAGGTTCAGGTTGGATGTTAGGAAGAAGTTCTATACAGAAAGAGTGATTGCCCATTGGAATGGGTTGCCCGGGGAGGTGGTGGAGTCGCCGTCATTGGAGGTGTTCAGGAGGAGACTTGATGGGGTACTTGGTGCCATGGGTTAGCTGTTTGGGTGGGTTGGATTGGTTGATGGGTTGGACACGATGATCTTGAAGGTCTCTTCCAACCTGGTTTGGTTTATTCTAATAAAGGTTATTATTTGTGAACGTGTTTGTGCACACAACCCCGAAGAATGATAAGGCTGTCTTATTGTGTAATTTGAATTTTACTCATCATAGTTGCTGTGGTTGACACACATCTTACCCTATTTAAACTGGACACTAATGCTCAGTCATTTTGATTACAGTCCTTTTGATTACAGTGCCATTGAGAGGTAAATAGATATTTATGGACTTACTGAAGGAAAAAGAATAAGTATATGCACTGTACATTATATGCACATTAGTTATGGTGAAGTGTGGGAAAAAAAATTATGAGTTTGAGGTACATTTGTTGAAGGAACCAAAAATAAACTACAGAAATCAAGTCAGAGGATATAAACCATTTCAGATATTCCTTCTGCATTTAGTGTCCATTTTGCAAATATTTTGGCTACTCTTTAAAAAAACAAAAGGCGTTTCACCTTCCTCCACCTGCCTTATGATACTGCTCTGAGGTATGTAGCTGGAGTTTCTAGTAACATGTCAGAGGCCTTAGTGTATTCTGCATGGGCTTCAGTTGCCTTTCCTTAGACACATAGATCATCTATAGCTTCTTGTCATACCGGCTGGCCCTGTGTCTTCAGTACTGTAAGTAACTGAATATGACACTAGATATGAGTGTCCAGACAATCAAGTCAGCTTGGTTTGCTTTTTCTCTGCCTCTCATGAATCTGATCTGTTAACTTTGACCTTGACTACATCAATTGTTCCAGACTCCTGGAATCTCAGTCATGCATCTTCAGCAGCTCATGAAGGCTGTATTGTGCCTGTCCAGAGCAGACACGTGGATTTCCATTGCAAAATAAGGCAGATGAGAGTATGAGGGATGTAGGCAGGAAGGCACACCCACTCAGATGAGAAGCTGGAATACGGACATCTGGGTCTGAGATCCTGTATATGGACCTGTCTGTGGGGACTAGGAATGGTCTAGACTGTGTCTAGACATGATCTAACAACAAGTGTAAGGCTTTTTTTGGCTAGAAGGAAGCTTAAAATCTGCCCAGGTGGAGCAGAAGGGATGCTGAATTAACAGTCCTCAATGAGCCGCCCCAGAAGATATTAATAATGGGAAATTCTCAAGTATGGTAGTTTTCATAACGCTGCTGACTATCTGGCAGTCTTACCACTGCTAAGGGTAGGTATCTTTGAACTCATTTGTGGACTCTTATTATTTGTCATGTAACAGATAATTGCTGAATTTGGTAACAAAACTATAGTTCTGATGATTTTATAGAAAAAAAAAACGTGGTTTATATGCCTAGGAAAAGAACATATTCGTGCATATATATAAGAGCTTTTCTATCCACAAACACATTTTTCAAAACAAAAATCAACCATTCCTTCTCATGCTCCCCAACCCACTAATTCCAGGTTATATTCAAGTTTCAGACAATGCAGCTCGATTTCATTGTGAATGAAGGCTGTGGCTGAAAAAGACCAGACAACTGTCTTTTGTTAAAATTCAGTTAATCACACCAAAGTAAACTACTGCAATAAAGCTCATCAGTCAAAAAATGAGCAGAAGCTTTATTACACAGGAACATTACACAGGCTCTTTAAACTACAGCACAGGAGGAGTTAATCTCTATCAACAAATTATACAAGAGAATAATACTGTCATGAAAGATTTTTTTCACCAATGTACAGGGGTGAATTAAAAGATAAAGGAAAGTGGGGGACTGAATCCGAAATGTTCATTGCTGACTCTCACAAACTTTTCCCACACTTCTCCCCAGGTGAATGTCTTCATCACTAGCCTCTAATCATGCTCCCTTTGTCCTCTCTCTTCCTGGCCTAATGACCAGCCTGACCATACAGGTAGATGATATGCCTGCAGCAGATCACCTCTACTGAGTGACCTACAATCCTGAAGTCCAGGACTGTCTTGTGGAAGGTATGAGTTTAAATATTTTCTGACCAAAGGAAGCCAGTTCATTGCAAGTGCTCTTTTGGTAAGTCACTCAACAGAAGGTGGGAGATGTGGCCACCAAGTCATTAGTCCTTCAGGTGAAAGATAGGTGATCTAGGTAGGCTGGATCCAAAATGGATCTAGGTACCCATTTCTATGAATACAGAACTGGGAAGCAGGATCTCTCTCCAGAGGTCATCAGAAGCTTGGGTACCAATTCTAGAAGGTCTGACTCATTTTCTTGAGGCAACCACTGAACATCAAATGAATGAAAAGTGTAAAATGAAGATGTGCATTGTGGATTACACTCAATATTCATAGTATCAGTCAGGGTTGGAAGGGACCACGAGGATCATCTAGTTCCAACCCCCCTGCCATGGGCAGGGACACCCCACACTAGATCAGGCTGGCCAGAGCCTCAGCCAGCCTGGTCTTAAACACTTCCAGGGATGGCACCCCAACCACCTCCCTGGACAACCCATTCCAGGGCTTCACCACTCTCATGGTGAAGGACTTCCTCCTCACACCCAGCCTGAGGCCTCTAAAAATCCCATATTTCAAAAAGTTGTCTTTAATGCAGTTCATGCAGGTCAGAAGTAGTAGATTTACTAATTTCTTCCCAGTTTCATCTGGACTAAGAAACTCCTCATGGTTCAACTTCAGTTAGCTCCTCACATCTCAAATCGCATTGTTAACCTATTTTACAGCCTTGTACCAATCCAGAGACATCAATTTAAACCAATTAGAGTCTAATCTGTCTTTCCTTTATCTGGGTTTTGCTTGCTTGTTTTGTTGTCATTATGCACAGGCTGTTTTCAGAGCATTACAGAATTTGTAAGACCATAATTAGTTGTTAGAAATACTAAAGGAAGTATTTGCTTCGATAATTTTTGTTTACAAGTCCCTTTGTTGTGGTGTCTAAACTTCTTTAGGTACCTTCTCAGGGAGATCACTTGATGACTCGCTGCTTCCTTTTGACATCTGTTAGGTACAAACCCTCTAGATATGTCAGCTATTAATCTGAACACAACCAAGGTGTGATAATGAGTGGCAGACCTGTATTAGTATGTTTATCAATGATTTGTGATTATAGTTCAATTTGTATTAGTATGTTTATCAATGATTTGTGATTATAGTTCAATTTGTGAATTAATTGATAGGGCACCTCTCCAAATCCTTCTGGACTATTGAATGTAATGAAGCTAAATATTCAATTCTCCCTTTAAAAAGCATCCTGTACTCCAGGAGTACTGTTACAGTTTCACATGTAAACTTTATCACAGTTAGGATCTCACAGCAGTGTAACAGGTGAAGTGCCATTTGCACCATCTCTTTATTACCTCTGCTTTCCAAACCAGATGGCATTTTGCATCCATGTGAGTTGCAGGGACATCCATGGAAACGCTACTTATCTTATCTGTTTGCTAACACTGAATGTGCTTCTCTCCCTTGACTGCATTCCTTTTGTTGGACAAGTCAGCACAAGGCGGTGCTAAGCAGCACACCATTAATCTTTTTCCTTTATACGACACTGAAGGGAGTTTTTGGAAATGGCAATTAAAAGACATTTTTTTAAAACTGCCAGTTAAAAGAGGCCTTTTAAACAAGTTAATTAATTAATTTCTGTCTGTTATGGATGGCAGAGTTTCCACAACAAAGCCTGCCCACAATGGCTGTCAAAGATATCTTTTCTGAGAAGTGTAGGCCTCCAGTCTTTGGATTAATGCAATATTAATTGGGACAGGAGTTGATCTGCTAGAGGGTAGAGAGGCTCTGCAGAGAGACCTCGACAGGCTGGACAGATGGGCAGAGTCCAACAGCATGAGATTTAACACATCCAAGTGCCGGGTTCTGCACATCGGCCACAACAACCCCATGCAGAGCTACAGGCTGGGGTCAGAGTGGCTGGAGAGCAGCCAGGCAGAGAGGGACCTGGGGGTGCTGGTTGATGGTAGGATGAACATGAGCCTGCAGTGTGCCCAGGCAGCCAAGAGGGCCAATGGCATCCTGGCCTGCATTAAGAACAGTGTGGCCAGCAGGAGCAGGGAGGTCATTCTGCCCCTGTACACTGCACTGGTTAGGCCACACCTCGAGTACTGTGTCCAGTTCTGGGCCCCTCAGTTTAGGAAAGATGTTGACTTGCTGGAACGAGTCCAGAGAAGGGCAACAAAGTTGGTGAGGGGCTTGGAGCACAAGCCCTATGAGGAGAGACTGAGGGAGCTGGGGCTGCTTAGCCTGGAGAGGAGGAGACTCAGGGGTGACCTTATTGCTCTCTACAACTACCTGAAGGGGGGTTGTAAACAGGCAGAGGTTGGTCTCTTGTCCCAGGCAGCCAGTACCAGAACAAGAGGACACAGTCTCAGGCTGCGCCAGGGGAAGTTCAGGCTGGAGGTCAGGAGGAAGTTTTACACAGTGAGAGTGATTGCCCATTGGAATCGGCTGCCCGGGGAGGTGGTGGAATCGCCATCACTGGAGGTGTTCAGGAGGAGACTTGACAGGGTGCTTGGTTACATGGGTTAGTTGATTAGGTGGTGTTGGATGATAGGTTGGACGCGATGATCTTGAAGGTCTCTTCCAACCTGGTTTATTCTGTTCTATTCTATTCTAACTTCAAGGTAGACTTTCCTTACAGGAAAGTGTAGCCATTATTTACTCATTTGTAAGTGGATGATGTCTTGTTGTTGTGTGTTTTTCTTTGCCTCTGTTCCACAGCTCTTTGTGGTTTGTGAATTGTTTCTGAGAAAATCTGAACAGCATATGTGCTTTGGCCTTAAATTGCAGGGTTCTGTAGTTTGTTTGGATAATTGCTAAGAAGCAGCTGAAAATGCAAAATAAGTGGAGATGACTAATCATAGATGGTGGGAACTTAAATATCTGACCAGATTCAGGACTGGCAGCTCCAGGGACACAGGGGCAGTGGCTGCTTCTTCCCCCATGGGCTGCTGGTGCTCTACCTGGAGCAAAGAGAGATAGTGTTTGATCAGCTTCCAGCTGTTTTGCTTTGCCTGCCAGCAGAAGTGCTTATTATATATTTTATTTTCTTGACATAAAATCACTCTTGTGAAAGTGCTCCTGAAGGCAACTATATCTTAAAAAAACCTTTTTTTTTCTCTCTCTCTCTTTTTCTTTTTTTAAAGAGGAGGGCAAAATTGGTCTAAAAAAAAAATATAAAAAAATTCAAACTGAGTTTTTTGCAAGTTGGAATCAACCATCCAGAGTATTTTACTTGTTTACTCTGTGTCTCTCAAGGAATCACACTTCATAAGTATTTGGCAGCACTTTTACACTGCATCTGCAATTCAGAGACTTTCTTTGGTATCTTCTGATGTTTAAAATCATGTTTTGTGGGTAGAAAAGGTCTGCAGGAAAGCCTGGAGCATTATTTCCTTTTGCAAAGCAACAGAAGATTGAAATGTGTCCTATTCCTTTCCCACCACGTAAATCCCAGCTTGAGAGAGAGCTTCCTAGAGGGAGCAGTTATTACTCTGCATAGGCAGCTGAGCTATCTGTTCACTCTTAATATGTGCATGATTTGATAGGCCATTCTGCACACCCCAATACTGATATATAGCACTAAATTCACTGTGGTGTGAAAAGTTGTCTTCTACCAGATGTCTGATTGTGTATGGTGCATCATATTGACTTGACAAAAGGCCAATCTTTTCCTAGGATGAGGGGCAATGGTTTTAAATTAGAGAAGAGTAGGTTTAGGTTGGACATTAGGAAGAATTTCTTTACCATGAGTGGTAAAGTGAAGCTATGAAACAGATTGCCCAGGGAGGTAGTTGTGGCTCCATCCTTGGAGATATTCAAGGTCAGGCTTGATGGGGTCTGGTCAGCCTGATCTAATGGAGGTTGTCCCTGCTCACTGCAGTGGGGTTGAACTAGATAACAGACTAGATGACCTTTGGAGGTCCCTTCAAACCCAAAGCATTCTATGATTCCATGACATTAGGATAAGACCGGACATAGAGGGGTCAAACACTGGAAAAAGTCTTTGACTAGGTGTTTCCTAGAGAAGTGGTTAATGCCCCAAGCCTGTAAGTGTTTAAGAGGCATTTAGACAATGCTTTTAATACTACGCTTTAACTTTTGGTCAGCCCTGAGCAGTCAGGCAGTTGGCTCATTAAAAATCCCTTCCAACAAAAATATTCCATTCCATTCTATTCTATATAATAAATAAGGCAACTTTCATAGTTAATTTGGGCAGGAGCTGAAATAATGAGTGAGAGGAGACTGGCTCTGTTCTCTTTTATACAGACAGATATTACAGATTCAAAAATTCACACAGAATGCATTGTGGTTTTGGTTTAAGGAGCAAGACAGAAGCTCTTCACCCCTTCCCAAAGGAGTAAAGAAAATGCTCCACACCAGATTGGAAAGAATTAGAAGTTTAAATGGAAGCATTATTCATAACTACATACAGCAATACAAAAGCATATAAAATACACAAAGCTTCATAGTCCACCTCAGCCATGGTTCTCCAAAAAGACCTCCTTAGCCCACAGACTCCCTGCAAACCAGGCCAAAACCCTAGGTCTCCATGCCCCCTCCACATTATACCTCTCTACCTGCCCCCATACCAAACCCGAGTGATGCAGCTGAAAATTCAGCTTGCCAGCTCCAGGCCACTCAAGGCCTCACTTCTCCTCATGGCCAGAGATAAGGGAGCCTGCGTCACGAAGTGAGCAGGGAGAGGAGAAGGGGCTGGACAACTTGTGCTGTTTGTTCATAAAGGGGAGATGCAGATATTATGGGAATGGAATAACAAATTATTATACTTTCTGGTGTGCGTCTTCTGGACTGTCTAGTCCTCCTGGAAGACTTCTCTATGGTTCTTAAAGGCATCCAGACTCAAACCATAACAGGTTGGAAGGGAGCCTCCAAAGGTCATCTTGTCCAACCACCCTGCAGTGAGCATGGCCATCTCCAACTAGATCAGTATGCTCAGGACTCCATTGAGTTTAACCTTGAATGTCTCCAGGGATGGGTCCTCAACCACTCCTCTGGGCTACCTGTTCCAGTATTTCACCCCTCTGATAGGAATGAACTTCTCCCTTATGTCTATCCTAAATCTACTCTGCTCTAACTTAAAACCACTGCCCCTCATTCTATCACTCCATGCCCTTCTAAACAGTCCTTTCCCACATTTACTGTAGGTCCCTTTCAAATATTGAAATGCATCTGTAAGTTCTCCATGGAGTCTCCTCTTCTCCACGCTGAACAGCTCCAACTCTCTGTGTGTCCTCAGACATGAGGTGCTCCAGCCCTCTAATCATCTTCATGGCCCTTGTCTGTATCTGTTCAAGCATCTCCCTGCCCTTCTTGTGATAAGAACCTCAGTCTTAGACACAGTACTACAGATGAGGTCTCTCCAGAGCAGAGAAGAGTTCCAGAATCACCTCTCTCAACCTGCTGGCCATGCTTCTTTGTTAGTTACTATATACATTATTATATTTTATATATATATAATGTATATATATATACACACATACACACACTAATATTGGCAGAATTGTGAGGTTTGAAATGCAAGATGAGTATTTATATAGGTCTTATAGTCTAATTTTCCTTTAGTGGCATACATCTCTGAAACATATTTTTAATTGTAATAACCCATTCTCTATTGGAGACAAAGTGCAAATCAAAACTTGGTCTTTCTACACTCCATTGACACTCATTTTTTTCTAAGGAGCATTTATTTGATTAAGAGTCTATCTATTGAGCTTTTAGTAGGCTTACTGATGCTATTGTTGCAAGTTAACATGCTAAATCATGTTTTGGAATTAACTATTCATAGATCTTTTCATCAGGACATTAAGCCTGGGTACTTCATCAGAATCTGAAACATCTACATTTACAGTGAAGTTCTTACTTTAGGTGACTGTAGTATGAGCTATTGGAACAAAACTTGTCAGGCATCAAGTGATTAGACATGTTTATGTAGTGGGATCACTGAATTAGTTTTGGATAAGTACTTGGTTTTCAGAATGGAATTCCTTCTACAGATAGGTTATCCCACAAGTTTTCACTGGATAGATGGATCAGAGGTCTGTTCTTGATACAGCAATCTTTTCATGTTTTAAGCATCAAGTGCAGAACAGACCTTGAAGTATGAAGTGGCAGTTCCAAGGGTGAGCTCTAATACTCTCCATCTGTGTTTCCAGTTTCATCCAGCAGTCTGAACAGCAGCATACACAGCCGACACTGAGTTTTTCACCACCAAAGAAGGTTAAATACAATTTCAAAAACAAAGTAGTTTGTTATGGTTTTAATGTGAAAAGCATGAATTCACATACCAATTATCTTCCTTTTTCTTATGGTGTGTCAAATTATTCAGATGTGGATCTGTGGATTCCACAGCTTTACACATCCTGGGCTGGTGAATTTTTCTTTATTGTCCACCCCCCAGGTCAATTTATTTATTACCTATTTTGACCATTGGCAGTGAATTGCTTTCTTGTTTATCCAAGTCTCAGGTAGGCAAGAAGACCTACTTCAACTGCATTCAGCCTTCCCGAAAAGAACTAGGTGTAGACAATAGGTACATTTCTATTCAGGAAGGCAAGAGGGAACACATAAGGGAGCAACACAGTTCCTTGTTTAAGGGACACATTTCTAGGAGGTTTCTCATAAGACAGCTTTGCAAGGTTACTGAA
This sequence comes from Melanerpes formicivorus, assembly GCF_026170545.1. Lineage (NCBI taxonomy): Eukaryota > Metazoa > Chordata > Aves > Piciformes > Picidae > Melanerpes > Melanerpes formicivorus. Next base: position 49,172,871 of record NW_027142353.1, on the reverse strand, counting down.
CTGACACTGAAAGCAATTAAGAAAAAAAAAATAGAAAGCCTCACAGCATTAACAGTTTTTATAGATGAGGATCCTCTAACTGTCAGGCGAGGCTCAACAGGAAAAAACAAACAGGGAGGTAGAAATCAAAGCATCATCTGATATCATTGCTTCTGTCAATACTATTGCACTGCTACTTGCTTGTGCCAGTGGGAGAGAGACATCTGTAATACCACAGAAGGGTGGAAAACTTCAGAAGTGCTTTGTATAGATTGAATAACTTTCCTATGTTCCTTAACCTGATTCTTGAAAATAACTAGCGAGAGGTTTTGCATGATGTTGTAACTATTCATGTTTGTCATAGCCTGGTTGTTAGTCTTTTTCCTCTGCTTCATGTCTTCTAATTATAGGTTAGCATACAAAGGTGTGAGGCATCAAATGATTGGAGTGCTGAAAGTGGGGACATTTTCCTCATTTTGTAATAACACTGCCTTCGATGAGTGCTATAAATCATTTAGTCACTATGCTTATTTTCCTTTGGCTTTCTAATGTTGTCCCTCCTGCAGTTTGGAATGCTGCTGTGAAGCATAGTTTGTTTCTGGGAAAGTCTTGTTGGCATTTACAGCTTTAGCTCCTCTGGAGGATACAGACTATGCATGGAGAGAGAGGCCTAATGCTACCCTTGGTGGAAAACTGCCTGTATTTTCTGGAGTTGTAGTAGCTTAAGTTGCTAGTTACTGCATCCTTAAGGTTTCCAGCATCTTATTCCTCTAGGAATGAAAGCATTATTTTACCTATTGCTTGGTCATTCTGATTTTTTTTTTTAAATATAGAAAATAATATAATTTTTTTGAAACCAGTGGTCTGGATGATACAGAAACTTTGTTTTCTATCCAGTAGCATGATCCTGAGAAGAAAAGAAAAATCCCTAAAAAGTGGTATTGACTTTCAACCTGTGATACAGCAAGTACAATATCACTAAGTATTAAGCATAAATCATGGCCATAATGCTTAATTGAATCCTGGTTTGAACAGCTTCCAATATTAGAGGTGCTTACAGCTGAGCTTTGGGCTCAGACTGGGGTGAAGAGTTGCATGCAGGTTTAGTTTTCCAAAATTCCTGGTCTGCAAATGGGCTTTGGTTTGGGCCCATTTCCTTAACATGGATGTGGCCCTTTTTGTATGACTCTGTGTTGTGGCAGACTGCTCCTCTGCAGTGTGCTTTGGTGTCTGTTGAACTTGGGAAGCTTTTCTGAGTGGCTGGGCATCTCAGTTCTGTTCATGCTGAGCAGCGCTGCAGACACTGCTCTGCTGAATGCACCCCGCCGAGATCTCAGGGGAGAAATAGGCTGAGCTCTTGCAGGCTGAATTTATAACAATTGTAGCTCTGTGTTGTAGACCCCTTGCTGGCATCTCTAGGATCAGCTAACAGACAGAGAAACCCTTGCAAGTGTGATGTTGTCATGAGCCACAGGGAAGGATATGGTGCAGTGGTAAGTAATAGCATGCAATATATGTGAAAGGGGCTTCTGGAAAATACCTTAGAACATCAGAGATCATAGCAGCAACTCTATTTATCTGTGAGCTAGGAATTGCTCATCCTATTTGATATCCAGTCCTGGCAAAAACAGCATCTGAGAAAAATATATGCAATGTTGGACAGGTGGCTATGGGCAAAGTCTGTCTTTCAGAAGGTTTTTCCTCCTCCTGACTGTTGCATTAGTGAGCTAAGGTAAGGTAACATATAATTTTAATGTACCTTTTCAATAAAAGCCTTGTGTGTTCTCATGTATGTAAATGCCTAATGCTGCTCTTATTGCTGGCCAAAGCTTGAATGCATCTCACAGCAACAACCCACACAGCTTACTAACATGTAAAAAGCACCTTTGCAAAATGTATTGCTTTTTGGTTTCATTACTCAAGCCTTGCCTTCTGCTATAAAAGTATCCTTTGCATGAGACTTCTTTCAAAACTTAGCATTTACAAAGTTCCCATTTTCACACAAAGGTTCTGGTAATCATTCTATGACCATGACATTTGGGAGCACTAACCTTACACAAGAAATGGCACACTATCTACAAAAACGTGTTTTATGAATTGCTGTTAACAACTACAGGGGGAATTATAAAAACACATGCATTTGACACATGTCCCTTTAACTAATGCATAGTCTTTTGTCTTGGGAAGATCTTTGACATTTTTTCCATTCTCTTTGCTTTTATATTTGCTTGCCTGAACAATTTAAGCTATGAGAAGGCCCTTTCATTTTTAATATACACAAAACTGTTACAGACTTTGAGCTTGCCAGTGTTTTTGAAAATAGTTGGGAAGTTGGCACTCCTTTACAACTATTGGACATTGCTCATGGGCTCAGATAGTCCATGCTATTAGTCCTGCCTCTGTCCTCTTGGCCTTGACACTTTACATGTGTGAGTGTGTGTTTGTGTGTTGACATAACCAGGAAAACACACAAGAACTGTCACAGAAGTACTTACTCAATTTAACAAGAGGATGGTTTCTATTCCTCATCAGAATAGTGGCATTTCTTTGTTTTCTCCTACAAAATGTTTTTCTCCTTCTTTAAGAAAGACTGCATTCTCCAAATTCCTCAGGAGTCCTTCCAAGCTTTATTCAGCCTAGTGGGTGCCATTTTCACAGTATCTTCAGTAGTTAGTTGGCAAAAGGACTGGTACACACGTAGCCTACTCAAGCTTCCTGAACTCAACAAAAAGTTTCTTCATGAACATAGCAGATTGTGGAAGTGATTTACAGTTGGATGGGCTTTTCAAAATGGGAGAAAACACAAGAATAAGGTTTTTAAAAGCTTGTTAAAGTGTTATATGAAGACTGATTTAGTCAGTAGCACAGTGCTATCAGAAAGTTAAAATTTCCCTTAGATAAGGACACAAAGGGGCTTGCAAAGCTAACCCTACAGATTGCAGTAGTACAGCTTACTGTACAGATACAGTTTCTAGCAGGTTAAATGCCATGGAAAATTGGGAAAGTGCCTGTAAAATTTTATGGGCTATTTTGAACTTATCTAGTTAATTTATTCTGGATTTAATGTTCTTTAGTAAATCTCTACTGATTTAGACCAGCTGGAGATGTGGTCCACCATATGTTGTCAGGGAAATGCAGGAATGCATTTGAGGGAATCAAAAGTTTTCAAGTTACTCTTGTTGCAAGTGTGAGTTAATGTCTATACCTCAAGAAAGTGAGCAAACTACCTTCATCCATGGCATGTATGCACTTAATGCATAATGTTCACCATGTACAAACATTGTGAAGGATTTCTGTTGAACCTAAAGGTAGTAAGATTTTTTTTTTCCTGCTTACAGTTCCTCTGAAGCATTTTGAACTGCATTGTGTCTTGCACAGAGTAATGGCCTGAAGGATGTGGTTATGTGGGACACTGTGAAATGAGGCAGTTGAACAAGTGAGGAATTAGTTCATGGACTTTAAGCTGAAGCCCTGGAGAGGTTTTCTGCTGAGAGGGTTAGAAGGGCAGTTTGGAAATATGGTGCATTTCCACTTCATGCTTCACTAATGAAAACCACAGTAGAAACCATATGGTGTCACATTATATAATCTATTATTCCTTTTATTAGTATAACACTATATAGGAGTAATAATACTTGCTCCAATACTATGAAACACAGACAAACCTCTCTATGTAGTGGACTATTTCTTTTCCATCCTCTAACAGTCTTCTCTTCCCATACTTCAGGAGCACTGTCTCTGCTGTGTTCCTTTAGTACATTTCTATCTCTTCCAGTGAACATCCATTCTTATCGCAACATCCTCCCAAATTATTTCCCTTCACAGTAAACTTTTCACTGCTGAATGGCACTACTACATCTCAGCTATTCAGCAAGCTACCATGTCAAGTGAATAGATGAAGGAGTTGCAAGCAAGGGGATGCTTCTGTATAGGCTGGCAAAATATGTTGACTCAGACAGGAACAAAGAATATGCATTCCATAAAACTAATTTTTCATTATGATCTTGATATTGCAGTATAAAAAAAACATAGAGTAAATAAAAAATGGCTTGAATGGGTCACAGGCACATGACAAAAGAATTTCCCTTGAAAAAGCAGCATAATATTAAAAATGGCAGAATTCATAGGCAATTGAATTTAAGGTGTGAATGAATTAGACATCCAAGAAAGTGTTTTATGTCAATATATAAGCTTCTAAGAGAAACTAAATGTCTTTATTTGTAGGGTTTTTTAAATTATATTTATTTAATAGTAGTATTTATACTCCTGGTAGCAATGTGAGGATTCTTCAAATAATTTGACTCCACTGTATGAAATAAAATGTGGTTTATGATTTATTCTTCTGGCTAAATTCTCTAGAACCGAACACAGACTCTGGCCATTGTTAATATAGCAAAGCAGAAACATAAGAGTTACGATAGGTCCTGGAGATCTGGGAGAAAAAGAAACGTGGCAGAAAACCACCTTGCAACAGCCGCTGTAATCACTTGATAATCCAAATGTGAGATTAATGAGTGGATTGGCCTGACAAAAAGAGGGAAGGGGAGGTATGTGCCCCTATTCTGGGAACTGTGGTTATGCAAAGACATTTACAGGAAGAGTTAGTGAATTGAAAGTGATTGTGCGAGTCCTCCTGGCACAGCTTGACTGATCAGTCATGCAAATGTCAGGGAAAGACCTCCTATATTTTTCGTAGTCTCACACCTTTTCTTATTAATCCAGACACAATTGCTAACAGAGAGCCCTTGTAACTATTACCTTTTGTTGATATTTTCAGGAATGCTGGTCATTTCTGTTAGGTTTATCTCTTGTCTAAACCACTATGAGCTCTTTTTCCCCACCACAGGAAGAAACTCTCCCACTGCTTTCATTCCCTGGAGTTTCTTAAAACCAGGCTGCCTCTGAAAACATCTGTTTGTGTCTTAGCATGATTTTTGTCCAATTTGCATGCTATTAAGCAAATATGGAATTATGACAAAAGAAATAAACAAAAAAGCAAACACCCCCAAAAAAAACCCCCCCCCCCCCCCAAAAAAAAAAAAAAAAAAGTAAAATAAGCATGCCCAAAAAGGGAGCTGGGATTGTTTAGCCTGGAGAAGAGGAGGCTCAGGGGTGACCTCATTGCCCTCTACAACTACATGAAAGGTGGTTGTAGCCAGGAAGGGGTTGGCCTCTTCTCCCAGGCAACCAGCACCAGAACAAGGGGACACAGTCTCAAGCTGCACCAGGGGAGGTTTAGACTCGAGGTGAGGAGGAAGTTCTTTACCGAGCGAGTCATTGGTCATTGGAACAGGTTGCCCAGGGAGGTGGTTGAGTCATCGACCCTGGAGGTGTTCAAGAGGAGATTGGACGTGGCACTTGGTGCCATGGTCTAGTCATGGGGTCTGTGTTGATAGGTTGGACTCGATGATCCTCGAGGTCCTTTCCAACCTAAATGATACTGTGACACTGTGAAAAATATTTCATTGGAAAGTCACAATTGATGTTTCCTTGAAAAGACATTGTGAAAAAGTCAGTTTATATGCATGACCAAGTTCTCAGTATGGGTTTGTTTTAGGGAAAGAGGAGAAAGAGAATGGACAACACAAGCCATCTTTTACCTCTGCCAGTCTGATGATCTCCTTCTCAGTGATTCAGTAATTCCTAATTCATACAGACAGCAGATGTAGGCTCTAGGGTTCTCTGGTTTATCAGTTTCCAAGAATTGGCTTTAGGAGCTTTTTTTTTTCTAAAAAAAAAAGCAATATTTTGAAACTATCTCTGGGATACATTACATCCTAAAGAAAACAATAATGTCAGGGTCAAATGAGGTTTGGTCCTCAGTTCTGTTTTACTCTGGATGAACTCCGGTGTAGGCAGGGGAAAAAGGAATGTGTTGGCATTTTGTGCTCCTCCTATTTAAAGAAGTGATTTTCAAAGGACCAAATATTCTTTTCATGCTCTATTACAGATTAGTTAAATAATCTTCCATATTGTTGGCTTTACCTACGATTATGAACACATTTACTCATATTACAAATGCTGCTGTCCCTGAAAATGTTCTGTTGTCAACACAGTATGGGCTTGTAGGAGTTTATATACTTTTAGAGGAGTACAGAGTCTATCCTGCTCCTTGGTTATGACATCTGCTTCCAGCTTTTTATCATGTGTTCATCGTTTTCAATGAACACTACTTTGCCTCAAGTAGGTATATTATGTCTGCAGGTTTCTGAGGGCCTGCCAAGCAGTTTGAGATACATACGCTGGTCAGACTTTCCATTCTTTTTATCATGAGTAGTGATTTTCACTAGTTGCTCTGAACTTCCATGGAGAGTGACTGAATACATAGGCGTAGATGGATTTTGGCCATTTTAAAGGTAACTTTACTTCACTTTTAGTTGCCTTTTCCTGTTTGCATTTCATATTTTATTAAATGAAGGCATGCTGAATGCACAAATTCTAAGATATTTAGCAGCTAAAGGGCTATCCAGTGTTGAACTCAAGGGTTGGTTATTTTTTTCCCCGTCTACTCTATTCACATCCGTTATGTGAAAGAATATTTGTACTGTCCATAAAACCATGCCAGACTTGTTATTAAAGTGTATTATCCACAGTTTCCCTTCTCTGAAATCAATCCTAGAGCTATATTCAACTTTTCTCTAGCATTCTTCCAATCAGAGCATTAGCAGCACAAGTTATTGCTGGAGACTTTAAGCAGAGATGGACTTAGCACAGTTCACAACCACACTTGTCTGTTGGAAGACATTGCAGCTCTTACTGAGGGAATGTATCCCAGTTTCTTATCAACACAAGGAGAGATGGAGTGGAAAGCAGGAAAAGAAGCATCTATTTCTCTCCTGTTATGGGGTTAGATGTGGTTAGAGGGCTTGGGAACTTAGAAGCACTTCCAAATGTTTGGAAGACCATGCATGCCCCATTCTCTGCTTGAGAGTGGGTTTGAATAAATGCTGCATAATCTGGGAAATGGGGTCCAGCTGAAGAGGGGAATGAGAAGCATAGCCAGCAGGTCAAGGGAGGTGATTCTCCCCCTCTACTCCTCTCTGGTGAGACCCCACCTGGAGTACTGTGTGCAGTTCTGGAGCCCCTCTTACAGGATGGATCTGGAGGTGCTGGAGCATGTACAGAGAAGGGCCACGAGGATGATTAGAGAGATGGTGCACCTCTCCTATGGGGACAGACTTGGGGCTGTTCAGTCTGGAGAAGAGAAGACTCCAAGGAGACCTTACTGTGGCCTTCCAGGATCTTAAGGGGGGCTACAAGAAAGCTGGGGAGGGACTTTTTAGGGTGTCAGGTAATGATAGGACTAGGGGGAATGGGACAAAACTAGAGGTGCGTAGATTCAGATTGGATGTTAGGAAGAAGTTCTTCCCCATGAGGGTGGTGAGACACTGGAACAGGTTGCCCAGGAAGGTGGTGGAAGCTTCATCCCTGGAGGATTTTAAGGCCACTCTGGATGTGGAAAACCTGATCTAGTGTGAGGTATCCCTGCCCATGGCAGGGGGGTGGAACTAGATGATCCTTGAAGTCCCTTCCAAACCTAACAATTCTATGATTCTACTATTTACCTAGAGAAATGAGTTAATTTTCTTCTGAAGGCTCAGACAATTATTATCCCAACGAGTGTGTTATCACACTGTGGCAGTTTGGGCTCAGTGCCTCCTGTTCCTGCCACACCAGTTCCATCTCTGGTGTGCTGAGTGTCCAACCCGGTAAGGTGGACACAGGAAGAAGCGTATTTCTACCCATAAATCCTGCGCCCTATAAATCCATCTGCAAAGTCATTCTCTTCCTCTTTCTTCCCTCTCTGCTCCCCTGGGAGATGCTCCCTATCAGGTAACGGTGGGGAAGTATTTCAGGCCACTTAGCCTGGCTAGGCCTAATGCCAGGAGGAGAAGGGGAGAGGGGCAGTCTCAGACCTGGCCAGCCTGAGATTAGCCCAGCCGTGGGGCAGGGGGGAGAGGGGTACACCCTCAGGTGGAGAGAAGGGAAGTATTGGGTGGTCTTTGGGTGTTATGTAAGGGACTCTGGATGCTTTGGGATATCTTTGCCACTATGCTTTGTAGTTTCTGTAAAACACCTTTTTTTTTTTTTCCATTTAAACTTTCCATCTGTCCTGAAGGGTCAAGCCCCAAAACATGCCCTAGTGCAGACAATAGGCTAAGCACCTGAGAATGTGCAAACCTGGATGCTTCTTGGGGTCCAGATGAACTTATACCACCTGTAATTAACACAGCTGGGAACTGTGTGTGTGCCCCTGGCCATCTTTGGATATGCCCCAACCCATAGGTCCAGTTATGAGAGTTCTGTGTTACCAAAGGGCATTAATTGTCTTGGGATAGTATTTAGACCAGCCAAGAAGTCAGGCAACTTGCCTTGTTTTCACCCAGACAGCAACAAGAACCAGATGCTGCTGGAGTAGCAGCTGAGGGCCTGCTTTCCACAAAGAGACAAGAGCCAAATGCTGCCTGAGTAGCAGCTGAAGAACCTGCTTCAGCAAACCAACAACTTCATGCAGGCCTTGCACCTGGACCAAGGCAGAAAGGGGACAGGTGGGGGCTGGTATCTTCTCCCAGGGAACCAGCATTTTTAAAGACAGAAATTCCTTGACAGTTCAGAAAAGTGGGGATTTGTTTGAATGTCACTCAGCACTATTGTGTGCAGATGGCCACCTGGAGGCAAGACCTAGGACATTTTAAGGCACATCATTGTACTTAACTCCTTCACCCTTGTTGTCCTTAAAATAGAAATAAATATGCTAACTGTACAAATTAAAATGCTACAGCAGATTCTATGAGTTATTTGCTAGAATATATTTGTATGTATGTGGGGGAGATTGTTGGCATCATGTTCAGATGAGAAGATCATAGTCTCATGAGATGGGGAGTTCAAATATTTGGGGAAAAGACTGCCAAAGAAACAAATAGCAGCCTTTGTATGGTCAGGCAGCTCCATTGTAGAGGTTTGCTGTTGCTACCACTGTAGGCAATTGGGTTTGAACATGATGTTACTAAGGGAAGGATGAGCTGATTCATCATGCTTAACAGTTAATTTATCCTCTGATTTTTATAAAGATTTTATAATGGCAAAATGCTGGGGAGAGATATTTTAACCTTTAGTAAATCATCAAAGTGTGCAACTCTGTGGCACAGGGCATGTCCTGTTTTGGCTCTTTATGTGAGCTTTTAACAGCTTTTGAATTCACATTTAGTTCCTTTATGAGCTTCAGGGTCCTGGCAAATTGCTCCCTTTTCAGTCAAGGACTGTCAGAATGACACCATACATGTGTCTTTATAAGAATCTCAAAACAATACAAATTCTGTTTCAAATCTAGAGTGCTCCTCATACAGCTCTGCATTTTGCTCTGCTTCACTGCATTCAAACAGTCTAGGGATGTGCTAACTGATTACTTATATTTTTCAATGAGAAGCAAACCAACTTCTTCTTAGAAGAAGTGTCTTGTGCAATTTGCTGGCTTTAAATCACAATCAGATGAAAAACAGGATGTATTTTTAATGGGAATTTATTAAATGTATTGGTGTCCACTTTGCATTTTTGTATGGTGAGCATGTCTATGCTTTTGTCTGCATTTGTTTCACAGACATGTTACATCACTCTTGTACCTTGCACACCATCCTCATCTGATCAACACAGCTCTCAAACAATCATTTCCAATCCACAGAACAAGGGAAAGGAGTCCAGCATTACTCATTGTATCTTTATTTCTATTGATTTTTATTTCTTTAACCTGAGATCAAAGTGGACACATGTCCCCTGATAGCAGCACAGAGACTCCTAGTCGCACTTGCATGCTCTTCCCATAGTTTGCATACACTCTGTTATCTGCCCTGGAAGATTGGTCATATTCTCCAGTGAAACAGCTACTCAGATACAATCCATAGAAAAGGTATGTCTTAAAGGTATTCTTACTGCACCAAAATTAATTTTTTTGGTAAGTATTTCCTAGTACCATTTTAGTTTATCAAGCACGGAAATATTTCCTATCAATACTGACATAAAAATTAAAATATCTAAATATTCATTGTTTCCATTGAAAACACTGACTTTTTCTATATTTTTACATGTTTATGGTCTATGATGGGTTTCATATATTTATTTCTTACAGTGATCATGAATGAATACAAACACTATGGGCAGTTTTTCTTGGCCACAGTTTCTGGATAAATCATCTTATATAACCCTTCTTTTGGTGCTTGCTTTTCCTCCTATTGTTACCTGGGGCTACTGGGTTATTCTGTGTGTATTCTGTTGGGACATTCCACATCTTGAAGAGGTGTTAAGGTCTTGCTTAAGTATGTTGGCTTCATCCCTAACACTCCCTCTAGATAACAACAAAAGCAAAACATATGTTTAGCAGTTTAGTGATACTGTTCCACATCATATTTATTGTATCTTGGTCTTGTATAATTCCCAAAGTCTTATAGCGAGGCAAGATTTGAATCCTGAGTTTTACATCTATACCTTCTCCTGCTTCTGCTCTGCCTTTCTCTGCCCATTTTCCTAAAATAGTAGACATGATTGTCTTTTGCCCTAGGAAAGGTTTTCCATCCTTCTGCTGTGTTTCTGTTGTCATCTTCTTTGTCTACGCTACTTTCATCGTGATGGCACTGGCATATTCTTGCAAGCAATGTAATCTGATGTGATTTTTCCTTCTGTTTTTCCAGTGGCTGGTTTGTGCTATTTGCCACAGCATGTAAAATTCTGCTGTTTTTCCTGGACTCTGGTTTTAATGTCTGTGTACTTTTCAATCTCAAGTTTCTTTCCTTTTAGTATGCTAGATTATTTGTCATGCACCCAGAAGTCCAGCTTCCATAAGCACTGAGGAAGATTGTGTGTCTCCCTTAGTTTGGCATCTCTAATTTGCTGCCTAGTTTGCAGAAGGAGAGTTTCCCTTCCCAATTTTTATTTGCATTACTGGCAAGTGTCCAGGCTGGGCAGTGAAACATTTGTGCAGAATTAATTTCTGTTGAGAGAATTAGTGTTTTAGAGTTTTTAATCTAGTGCTATGGGTCATTTCCAAATCCCACAGAGCCTGGCAGAGGCTGGCTGCGCTCAGGTTTGCCTCTGACTCTGTATGAAACCATGACAAAGGAACATCCAAGTCCCACAACAGTGTGGGTCAGCTGGTTTTATCAGGAGCACCTCACAGATACCATTTCTGCAGACACTTCAGGGAACCGATTGTACTGTTCACAGAGTCTTTCTGTTGTCGAACTTAGACATTTTTGACTGTTTAGGTATTTGCATGCAGTATGGCATGGAAGGTCTTTCTGCAGCTGGCTCTGATGAAACTTGACTCTTGCTCCCTCCTGACCTACCTTTGACATTTTAAGCTATGATGAATGAGTCCAAGTCCACAGGTGGTGATCCAGGCACCGACTTTTCTTGCTTTGCTGCCAGAGAATGTTTTCAAAACATCATTTAGGAGTTTTCTTCTTGCTCCCCTTTCTATTCTTTTATTTGTGTGCAGAGATGATAGTATGAAAGACTGCTGTATGTCAGAACATGTCTGGTCACTTGCCAGTGTTCAGGCAACAGGTTATGATAAACAGCAGAGAAATAAGTCTCTTAGAAAACTGAAATAAATCTGTCCTGTGTTGTCTGCTACTCACCTTTTAGTGGATTCAGTGCTCTAAAACAAATATACCCATAATGTAGTTGTGATTAGATTTCCAAAAACAGAGATGAAAAAACATAGTGTTCCTTTAGGTCATGCATTCACCATTAAAAAGGGAAGGGGACGGAGATTCCAATGAAAGACAAGTTTTGTAGTAATCTTCTTTACCCTTCTACTGTTGGCACTTAGAAGCTGCTGAGAGGGGTGGCTATAAAACCAGGAACTAGTGATAGTAAAAAAAAAATATATATATATATCTCATCATACATACCAGTCCCAGGAGGACTTTCTGCCATTTTGGATTGCTCTATATAACATCCAATAGCACTTGAAAGTGTGGCAGAGCCATGAAAGTCTCATGGTTTAAGCTAAACCCCAGATTTGTGAACGACAGGGACTGAGCATTCCATAATTATTTCCTTCTTCACCCTCTACAGATTCTACTGAGATGGTGAGGTGGACAGAAAAAGGCAGCTGACACAACTTGAACCTGTTCACCTGATCTGTTTGAGCCCTTAGGCACCTCTTTCTTCTCTGCATTTGTAGTTCATAGGATAGCTAAATCTGAATTTCAGCACTACTTCTTCCTGCTTCTCTTTCCCCATCCCACCCTGAAGGACAGAGGGCCAGAACCAGAAGCGCTGCTGAAGTCATGTGAGAGCTTTCTATAAGTGGCTGAGGACAAATGGCTTATGAAAAATTCTTCTTACCTCAGGACTGAAGATAAGAGTTTGACAAGATGTTGCCACTGAAAAAGTCAAGGCAATCCAAGACAATGTGAATTTGGGGATAGTAAGAAAGAGAGCTAGTAATATATATTCTGCCTAACTTGGCAATATTTATTGATGTAGAGTGGTAGATAATGTTGAAAACTTTCTGAAGGAGATCTCATCCACATGACACACCTGCTTAATAATTTCTCCTGGAAAGCCTACAAGAACATTCATCTCTATGTACCCCAAAAGCTCTAGAGGCCTTTTTTTTATTTGACTCCTACAACATAGGTGAGTATCCAGTGTTTGCAGGGATGCTGATACTGCTGGGAAGGTCACTATCTTCAGGAGTCAGTGATCCATATAACAATGAACCCGTGCAGGTACAAGTCTGTGATGTGCTGTGCTCCTCATACAGTGTTGTCTTCAGTCCTGTGACATGCTGGGTATTTCCTCTGGCACTGAATAAACTCAGCTGGGTGATGGTAATGGAGAAGGCTGCAAGGCAACTCCCACTTGCCTTTATCTAAGAGTACAGCAATAATTTCTCCTGTACACATCTTTTCTGTATGACAGTAGATGACTGCAGTGATTCTTGAAAGATGACTACAGTTTACTCTTGTAGGAAAACCACACAATAACTTAAATGACCCAAACTGGGTAAATAATCCACAAACAGGGTCTATACAGGGTGCTACATGCAGATTACAGCCTGTTCAGTCCTGAAAATTTGAAGGTTTCCAGTATCTAAAGAGACATGAGATTATCTACACTATATTCTCTTTCATTACAAGCAGCTCTAATAAAAAATTTAAATCATACTTTACACACTCTGAGTGCCTTTCTTACTGGCATATTAGTGGACTGTCACCTTCTGGTGCAAACCAGTATCACTTAGAAATAAAAACCTGACCAAGGCACCTTAAAACAATGGACTGTGTCTGAGAAATAAAGATGCATCCAATTCAGCAGTAGGCTTCAGGCAGACCCAGGGGACATTTTAGACATGTTCAATTGCAAGGTCAAGACTTTTATTTCCCAACAGCAGTACCTCTCCATTCACAAAAAGAATAGCACAGACCACAGTGCAGTAACTTTAGAATAACAGGGCTTTGCTAAGAAGCGGTAGAGGCAATGTTAACCCTTTGGTTTTCGCTGATTTTGCAGTCACCATAATAGTTTTAAGATGTGCTACATGATTTTATTTTTTCTTTTCCTCCAGATGGTGAATACGCTGTTCCTAGTCTGGGGTCCAAGGAAATTGTTGCAACTTTTTCCAGACTCTTATTAAGCCCATTTTCACTTTCTCTTTAATAGCAAACACTACAGCACACAGTCCTTAATCTATCTTAATCGGCAATGTTTAAAATGTTTAATCAATCAACTCCTTTTTGCTAAAATGTCCAGACACGGTAGATCATCTGCTGCTCAAGAAAAAGCAGTCTGGCAATTATTTCCCTGGCTCTTTTCCTTGCCTTCTTAGCAGCCTGACAACATAGCTTTAAGTCAGTTTCTCTCCCCCTAGCATCCTCTGCTCACAAAAGACATTCATCAGTGTGCCCTTAATCCTGACTTGTAGAGCATTTATACTTAAATTACCAAATTACCGAGAGGGTTGGGGGAGGAAATTCAGCAGCTTGTTTCCACAGCTGTGACTCAAAACCTCAGACATCCATAGGAAATAAAGCTGTTGCAGATCAACTCTCTTTTCATATCCCATCTGCTTTCTATCACATCATTAATTTTATTGTTTTTGCAGTCAGCTGTATTCCTCTCCCATTTATACACTCATGGAAGGAAAGACTTTGTGAATTTTCCTAAGTGTGATATCTTGTCTTATGTGAGGCAACAAAGTTGTGCAACTCCTTTGAAAGTCTCAGTTTTATCCTGCTGATTTTATTTATCTTATTTCCTCTTTGTCAGGCATATTCCTCTTTGGGCAGCTTCTGAAATATTTTTCTTTAGAAAGGTGATCAGATGTTTCTTACTTTTATTTAATATATCAGCAACCAGCATATTGCTGCTCTGTACTGCTGTGTTAAGTTGTATTTAACCAAATTTGGGAAATGGATGTAAATGAATGTACTCTTGTCTGCGTCCTGCTTTCAGGCACAACTGGCAGCTGAGCCCACTAGGCCACTCACAAAACTGACCATCCCTCTGGCAGGATGAGAAAGAGAAACTGGGAGTGAAATACAGAACCCAGTGAGTTGAGATAAAGAGGGTTTAATAGAATTCTGTAAACAACAAAAGAACTATAATAAATGTGGCAGGTTGAAATTTCCCCCAACAAAAAATTGCTGGACCAGCGCAGATGGAAGCAAATGGAGCTATATTTACAAGCAAGACTACAATCTAGAAATAGGGAATGCAATGAATATGTACAAAATATACAATATTTACATATATGTACAATTTATAAACAACACAAGAACCACCCTGGACAAAACCAGGGGGTTACCAACATCTTTCCCTGCTCCCCACCCCTTTCCCCCCTGTACGCAGGACACTAAAAAAGAGCAGAGAGTAGGTTTTTTAGTACTTAACCACGACAAAGGAGCACAGCCAGGGTCAGCAAGCTAGCAGAAGCACCAGCTAGAGCAAAGAAACCAAAAAAAACCCCAGAGTTAATTTACCCAACTTACTTTATGTTAGATACCAGACCAATGGGATTACTTAGACCTTATCATTATCTTCCTTTTTACATCCAGTGGTAATTTATTAACATTCTACCATGTCTTGTTCAAGATCTGTGGAAAATTTTCATAGTATCATAGTATCAGTCAGGGTTGGAAGGGACCACAAGGATCACTCCAACCCCCCTGCCATGGGCAGGGACACCCCACACTAGATCAGGCTGGCCAGAGCCTCGTCCAGCCTGGTCTTAAACACCTCCAGGGATGGCAGCCCAACCACCTCCCTGGACAACCCATTCCAGGGCTTCACCACTCTCATGGGGAAGAACTTCCTCCTCACATCCAGCCTGAATCTCCCCACCTCCAGCTTCATTCCATTTTCTAGGCACATCCTAAAACTTCCACAATAAGATCAAAAGTAAAAAAGTAAATTATAAATCAAGCAATATAAAATGTGATGTGCTCAACCAACACAGCCCTTTGCATCCTGTGCCATAACCTATTGCCAGCCCCACACCGCCCCTGCCTGAGCCAGCCCCACCATGCTATACAGCAGGCATGAGGTATATGGTATTGAATATCTCACTGGCTGGTTCAACTGGCTGTCCTGGGCATGGCCTCTTCCCAGCTTCCTGAAATTTTTCCTATCCTAGCCAAACCCAGGATAGCCCCTAAATAATACTTACAGATATGTTTATTCTTAAGCATATGATTAATCCCACTTGAAGCTGTGCATAAGTGCTGTATTAGTTCAAAGTTCTTGTAGCAATAGTACAATTCCTTTGATATCAGGGCAAAAGAGTGCTAATGAAATATAGTACTGAATTCTTAGTATCTGGCATTCCCTAGAGGATGGGAAAAAAGTTTCTCATTTTCTTAAAGTTTGTCCAAGGAAATGTTATGTAAATTATTAATATTTTTGGAGGGTAGATGTGAGGTTTAAAGTATTGGTGACAATCTGGAGTGAAACTTTGAATAGTTCTTCCAGATTTGTCATGCTATGAATAATCTCCACTCTCATGAAATAAGGAAGATTTCATTAGAAATCGCAGTTGCTCAGAGAATGTTTTCTTTTGACCTTGTGGGAACAGCATATTGTGTCTGGTAACTTAGAAAGTTTCATGCTAGAGAGCACTCAGCAGAGGACATCTGGTGACTGCTGCTTGTTTGCCACGCAAGACGAATAAAAGGCAACAGTTGTGAGAAAAAATATTTTAATACTTAGGAATGTCTGCAACAGTAGAGAGGACCAATTATGAGATATCTTTTATCTATCTTGAGGCATTTTAACCTACTCTTTCATGCCCCTGCTCTGCATTTTGCCCCATAGCATCTCACAAGAGTGCCGGTAATCAGAAACAGGTATTTCTGTGAATACTGTTCATGCTTTCTTGTTTTCAGGTATGAAATGTAGAAGGTAGGTGACATCTCAGCATGCTGTGGAAAAAGTGGCAGGGAACTTAAGGTGCTTGGGGCAGGGTTATCCTCCTAAAGTGCAGCAGACTTTTCAGGGTCAAGTTGTGCAGCCACAGGGAGTTGCAGGAAAGGTGTCAGGGGTTAGCTAGGAAAGACCTGTTGGAGCAGAATGTTTTCTGATCCTGGACTCCATTCTGAGATGCAGAGGGAAGAAAAGGTGAGGTACTGTTAGCTTCCAAGTTGTCACAGTGCTAAGGCAAGCTGATGGTGCTGGTGTGAAACAATGTTGGGAAGCATGTTTGGTAAGTTAGCAGAAGTTATATACTGAACTCTTCATCCTTCACCATTCTTTGTGAAGATGCTTTTCTAGCTCCTGTGGCTTCCAAATGGCAACTCAGTGATTGCTTTCTCTCCTGCCTTGTTCTTGTCCAATACATCCTGAGTTTACTTTGGTTCTAACCATCAGAGTTGGTATCTGATAACCAGGAATGCTTGGCTGAGCTCCTGAAAAGAATTCTAGCCTGATACCAGTTGTAAGAACAACAAGTACTGTTTGGTAGGCCTTTTTCTTAACTCTCTTCAGAAATTCCAGTTTAGAGAGTATTATTTATTTGCACAGGTCAAGGGCTCCTCTGTCAGATAGTTACCTTTGATTTATGTATCTGACATATAAAATTGTGACTTCATTTGGGCTATTTCATACAGACTTTGTTGATTTGAACTAATTCAGTATTTCTGACAATGTCATGCATTCTTGCTTATTGTGTATTTTGATATCTCTCTGTTATCACGTGGTTATCCAGACCAGAGGAAGCAAGTGATTTGTTTTTTTTTCCCTTTAGGAAGGATTATTATTCCTGTAGAGGGTAAGTGTGCTAGGCTGGATGTTAGGAAGCACTTCCTCACAGAAAGTGTAATTAGACACTGGAGTGGACTGCCCAGAGAGGTGGTGGAGTCGCTATCCCTGGAGGTGTTTAAGGGATTATTGGATGTGGTACTTGCTGGCATGGTCTAGTTGATGTGGTTGTGCTGGGTCATAGGCTGGACTTGATGATCTTGGAGGTCTATTCCAGCCTTGGTAATTCTGTGATTCTGTATCTATCCATTACCTAAATTTTATATTGGGGAAATTATGCCCAGAATGTGAATTCCTTCTCCTATATCTTCCTCAACAAAGAAAGCAAGTAAAAATAAATCTCCAGTGTGTTGTTTAGTGTTTTAATGGTTTTGTGTGTCCTATTGGCTTGAGCCTACAGGAGTGCCTGGCCATAAATAATGGGAAATTATAAACAGTATCTTTTGGCTCTCAGAGTGATGCTTTACGAAAGACTGATTCATGGTTGTAGAATGGAGTAGGGCAGATGCATAAACAGCCCATTACTGGAAAT
This sequence comes from Melanerpes formicivorus, assembly GCF_026170545.1. NCBI lineage: Eukaryota > Metazoa > Chordata > Aves > Piciformes > Picidae > Melanerpes > Melanerpes formicivorus. The sequence continues at coordinate 49,155,104 of NW_027142353.1, read as the reverse complement.
ATTAAATTTTAAATATATCTAAGATAATTCAGATGTTGACCTGTGCTATAGCTGTTCAAAGATAAGCATGTAACAAGTGTCACACTCTTTAAACATTTTATTCTCATAGGAGCATGACCTTACAGTTGGAATGTATAGCTTTCATAATAAAGTGAGTAAGATGTGCTAATTACTTGTCCTGATGGTGGTATTATTCTTATTCCTGTGAGGGTTTTCTTTTCCCACAGGTATTAGTTCTTTGTGTTACTGAAGCTGGTCAGGTTGGATGAGTGTCTTGTCTACACAAATAATTTCTTCCTGCAGCCTCTGCTGGCCTTTTCACAAAAATGGTCATTTGGACCTCAGCTGTATTTTGAACTTTGCATGAAATCTTTTCTGTAAAGCAATTTTAAAAGGCAAGCAATCTTAGTGGCAATTTCAAATGACAAGAAGCATGTTACCAAGGCTAGATGCAGGTGTTCCTTTGAGCAGAGCTCATCTGTAACATGGTTGCTCCAGCTTCACTTGGCACTTTACATCACAATGGGAGTGCTGGGAGGTATTTTTCCTTTTAATATAACTTTGCATGGCTCAATATAAAGGTAGATTTTACAGTGATGCATCCAGAATTGTTTTTTGTGGTGCATTAAAGAAATTGTGTTTAACACTGGAAAGATAGTTGCTGTCTCACTAAGTGAAAGAAAAAATCAAGAAAAGACAGAAAATTTGGCAACACATTCACCACTGAATGTTGCTTAAGTGGGTATCAACTTCTCAGTTCCATGGGGAAGTATGTGATAATTGTGTTTTTATCTTTATGGCAACAGCAACTTCTCCCAGGCTTTTAAGATGTATTTCTTGAAATTCTATTGTTTTTGGAATAAGTGTTCTAGGAATCCCCTTGGTTAGAAAAAAATCCGATGAAAGAAGTGAAATTTTCCAGACAATAGCGACGAGCAGATCAATGCAATGCAAAGACTCTTGCTTTTATGAAAAACACACTTGTTTTTGCAAAACCAGTTTGTTTTTAACAACTGCGTGTGAAAGATGAGTTTTTGTGATATTTATGAACCATATTAAACTGTCCTCAAGGGCCATACTCATTATGTCTGGAGTAAATTAACTTACAATTGACCTGCATGAATAATAATAAAAAAATGGGAATGTTTTTGAGCAGTCCAGCAGCGTTCTGCTCTGCAGCTACATCCTGCTGAAGTCAAGGGTTTGATTGGCGGGGTTCGGTTGTGGGAATAGTTCCATCTCATCATCACCACATTAATTTGTTTCACTGTGGTTAGCAAGGCATAGAAGCCAAGGTAACTCATGAGGATCAGGGGATTAAAAGGAAAAATGAGGTTAGGAAGGGAGAAATAATTTTTAAATGCTTTAGCTTGATCAATTCTAGTTCCCTAGATCTGAGTTTTAGCTGATTATTTAGACCTCATGGATTTATTAGCCATTTTCCAAGTTACTCTGGTTTGTATCCAGCTTCAGTCTGAGGACAAAGAGAGCAAGACAACTTCTCTCCTTTCTCAAAGATGCAGCATACCAATATTTTTTTTTCTTCCTTATTTTTCTATGCAAAACACATCCTGTATATGCTAGACGTTTAACTGTGAAATGCCTTTCAGTGATATATGTGAGACAGCTAATGACACCTATTTAAAAAACCCAAGATTTTTGTATCCCAAAGTACTCTCAGACCTTTTGCTTCTGTTCAAGGAACATAGTGAGAACATCTACATTAGTCTTGTGCCAAGGGTTTTAGCTTAGCAGGTGGAACATGAACAATGTTCTCCCAGCTGTCTCCCATGATGTTTTCTTTGCAGAAGGCTGAATCTGCTCAGGCCTTGGACAGAAAATCCTTGAGGGAGACTCTGCAGATGATGGCATGACACCTTCCAACTCTTCCAAAAAAGGAACCCTTGTTGTATTATAGGAAGACTGGTGCTTTTTGGCTTATATGCAAAACTTTGGGTATAGTTGAAAACAGCAGTAAATTATGGCACCAACCACCATGTGCACTCCTAGAACAACTGATGTGAAGAGTGGGTTTCAGTTCAAACTCCTAGCTAGAAGCACAGGACCTCAATATGTTGGACATACCTAGCACCTTGGACTGTGGCAATGCCAGTGACGAGCAGTGTAAGCAATCTGGCAGTGCAGGCCTAGAGCCTGACATGGTGGTAGGGCATGCTCAGCATAAGTGCAGAGCCAGCTAGCAGTGTAGCAAAACAGTGCTGTGCCTGCAGCATGTAACTAAAACAGGACACTGGTAGCTATAAACACACAAAGTTATCTTGGAACAACAGGACATGCACCTGCATCAACAACCTCGCGTGTCGTTAGTAATAGTGCGATGTGTGGTCACTCATAGGGAACCAATGAAGCTATGCCAATGAGGCTCTCCGAGTTTATATAAGTTGTAGAAGTTCCCTTGATATGCACTTTCCTTTCCTTTCCCTTCTTCTTCTTTGCTTTACTTTACTGTGCTATACTTGCACTATAGGCCTACAATACTGGAACGATAAAGGAACAATACTCGATCATATTGGTCAGCTGTATTGACTCCAATCTCCGTAGTCTATATTGGACCTTTCTTTCCTTTCTCCATATGGGAGCTATGGGAGTGCTCCTGCTATCAGAGAGTACAGGATACCTGTGGGTGATGTATCGTGGTGGATTAAGTACCCTCTTGAATTTTCCTTTGTTGTTGCAGATCTCAGGAGCAGCATGATTTCAAGATCCTGTCATGCTGTCCACAGTTACTTGCATTTTAGTAACATTTTTATGTACATGACGGGTCTATTGCCTGGCACAACAGAGTTTCTAGTTACTTTAAAAGGCTGATGCTACTTTTTCATATCCACTACTGAACCTGATTGGAGCTGCTACTGCACTTCGACCCACAAAATGATAAGGGTTAAGAGAAACTAACAGTTCCAATAAAGCCAAGAATTTTTCAGGTGAGTTTGTGACTGAAGTGCCTGTAGAGCTTGCCAAGCATGCAGATACCACACATATTAATTATTTTCTCATTATACTGAAAAAAAAACCCAGTCTTAGAAATTTATGAATCTGATTACTTTAAAAATGCTAGTGGGTAGTAATATTTTGGACCACCAGATGCAAAGTTACTACTTAAAACATTGTCTCTGGTAAGTGAGAGTAATCACAGTATCACAGTATCACAGTATCGCTTAGGTTGGAAAGGACCTCGAGGATCATCCAGTCCAACCTATCAACACAGACCCCATGACTAGACCATGGCACCAAGTGCCACGTCCAATCTCCCCTTGAACACCTCCAGGGTCGATGACTCAACCACCTCCCTGGGCAACCCGTTCCAATGACGAACGACTCGCTCGGTGAAGAACTTCCTCCTCACCTCAAGTCTAAACCTCCCCTGGTGCAGCTTGAGACTGTGTCCCTTTGTTCTGGTGCTGGTTGCAACAGGTGTTAATACCTATCTGCCAGCTCAGGTAATAACAGCAGGGCCCATAGTCAGTTGGTGCAAGGAAGAAAATTGGAAAGAAACAAATGTTTTAATATATGGTCATCAATGTGGCAAAAGCTTATGATCTTCACCAAAAAAAGGCAAGAAATTTCTAAACTGTGGCTCCCAAGTTAAACATAGCTACATAAGGAAAAAATCAATGAGCCCAAGGTGAAGAATGTCTGCAAGCAGGCAGTCCAGTGGGAGTATGTATCAATAAGCAGATATCTGCAGTGACTGGTGAGGTAGAAGAAAACCCCTTTCATCCATCAGACTGAGAAGAGTTACCTCAGAGAGATATCCAGAGATGGGTATTCTTCTGTATTTTTAAAAACACTTTGGAAACATCTACCTAAGAAACCAGACCAATTAAGTATTACAGAACTGAGAATTAATTGGAAAACCAAATGGAAGCAGTACCGCAGGACGTTTGCCAAGTGGAGAATGGAAATCAGTGAGGAAAGGTCTGACAAGGAACAGAGATGCTGCAGGAGACCACAGAGACACGGTGTCTGAAATCACTGCACAATGACATCTTACATTGGAGGCTTAAACTGCAGCAGAGTGTGCCAATTGCTGCTAGATGCTGGGAATGAGATTTAATGAGACATCTCATGTCTGGCATGCTCTAACATGCTGGAGATGAGGTTTGCATATGAACCATTAGGAGGGGTGACCAGAGTGCTGGAGCTGTTGTCATAACAGTTCAATAGCTTGATTCTTTTGTGGGTGTGAATGCAGACATGAGCAAAACAATAGGATAGGCTGTGAACAAGTGCCCCATAGCTGAGGAAAGGTACATCAGAAAGAGATTAAAAAAATATGTGGAAGTAAGTTTGTCTTTCTGACATCTGCAATCTCACTGAATCATGACCATATTTCTGGAAAATTAATATGAGTTAGTGTCAACTGTTATCCAGTTATTGTGACCAGTTAAAAATAGATGGGAAGATTGAGCTCTGTATCTTAGTAAGGGAGGAAAATTTAGTAGTAAGAGTCTATGATCTGTCTGCTATGGATTTTCTACATAAGCTTGGCCAAGATACAGCAGCCATATTATATACAAAAGTCTTTTTCGTGGGTTTTCACAGGTCCTGTGTGGTAAGCCTAAGATTTAATGAGTGAGTGTTGGTTGTACTTCAGTTCATGGTAGCTAAAGCAGTACAGGGGCTGTGTTACTGCTCACCAAATGGTGTGTTAATGACTTGAGAGGGAAATTATGTGCTGAAAGTTCTGGGGATTGGGAGCTAGAAAGTGTGTGGGTATGTTTCAAAGTGCAAAAACTGGGGATGTTGAAGGACAGGAACAAAAGCTGATGTAATGTTTTCTGTGATACCTTCTGGAGGGGTTCCTGGAGTGAACAAGCCCCAGAGACATACTCACACTTTGCATAGGAGAGGACTAACTTGAGCACACCAAGACAGGGTCATGGAACAAGCTAAAAGCACAACAGAATAGACAGCTAGTGTGGAGTAGCTGAGCTGACTCCCCAATATCTTTTGCACCTTTATCAGTGCAGGTACCTCACTGCCTCCTACTGGCTTCCCCATCTGAGAAGTTTCTAACTTCCACAAATGATAGATGGGGAAGGCCCATCAGAGACAGCTAGGCTATTGGGAGCTACAGTAGAGATGCTGGATCTCTTTTTAAATGGCTTTGAAAACCACAGCATGAAACATCATCGAAATCAGTTACACTGAATAAAGATCTAGAGTGAAATTAAAGTTCAGAGCAAAGAGGATATGGATTTAGTAGTGGGTGAGACAGGATGTCTCTGAGAAGCAGAATGAGGCAAAACTGGGCAATAAAGAATTTTTAAAAGACCATACTTTGAGCTGTCTTTACTGGTGTATCTGTCTGTCTTTACTGCTTTTGTGCTGGCAGGGATGAACAAGCAGATTTAGAAATACATCTGCTACTTTCAAATCTCATACCCAGGATTATAACTTTATTGCCATTGAGACCCTGGAAATTGCCCCGGGTATGATGAAGTGTACCTTCTCTGCATGCAGGTTTGTCAAATTTCAGAAATGGCTTTTTATTTGAATTCCAGAAATCCCAAAATGTGCTTTCCCATTTTCAAAATCCTGTAGGCAGAATTGTTGGTGTACAGTGGTACAGCTGGTTGCTGCTTGCCCTGGAACAGCGTGCTGCCTGTGCAGGAGTACAGCAATCTGTCAGGGGAAAGAACGTGAGACATACCTGGCAGACCTTATGAAATGTGACAGTTTCCATCAGATTGTGATAAACCAGCAACCTCCACTGAAAAAAAAAATAAATAAAAAATAAAGTTCTCTTGGAAAATTCCCAAGGGGAAACACCCATTAGTTACACCAGATGAAAAGCATCCAGAACCCACTTAATCATCAGCAATAAGTCGAGTTTGCTGAAACACAGAAAACATAAAGTTGTTAAAAGATATTTATGAGATACCGTCCCTGGAAAATGCTTTGCAATGAAAAGCATGTGATTGTAAAAAGCCCCAGCCCTCATAAGATGCAGCTCTTTGCCAAAACAGGGTGATGGATGAATGTATTTATGTATCCCTCTCATTCACCTTAAAAATATGGCTATTTTTCCAGCAATTAAATCAGTTATGGTTTTTGTGGGAGCGTGCTGATTGTGGGGTCAATATGGTATGAGCGTGAGTAATGAATAGTCCTTAAAGCATTCCTCTGTCTGCTTTGACTTTGATTTCTTCTTGCTGTACCCTTGGTGAAAGGCATAAAAACCATGACAAATGAGACAACTGCATGTGACAGATAGCAATTGTTATAGGTGACATTTACATAAGCAAAAGGAAATGCAAGATGGGCACCATCTAAGAACAGTCAGGATTTAAAGATGGTTAGTGAAACGCATGGGAGTGGCAGATATTATGGCTGATGCAGGTATTGTACATAGATCATATAATCATAGGATCATTTAGATTGGAATGGACCTTTAAGATCATTGAGTCCAACTGTTAAGCTAACACTACCAAGTCCGCCACTAAACCGTGTCCCTAAGTGCCACATCTACATGTCATTCAAATAACTCCAGGGACAGTGACTTGACCACTTCCCTGGGCAGCTTGTTCTAACACTTGACAACCCTTTTGGTGAATGTCTCGTGGTACAATGTAAGGCCATTTCCTTTTGTCTTATTGGTTGATAATTGGGATAAGAGACCACCTCCCACCTTCCTATAGTCTCTTTTCAGGTATCTGTAGAGAGCAAGAAGGTCTCCCCCCAGCCTCCTTTGCTCCAGGCTAAGCAACCCCACTTCCCTCAGCCACTCCTCATGACACTTGCTTTCTATACACCTCAGCAGCTTCGTTGTCCTTCTTTGGATGTGCTCCAGCACCTCAATATCTTTCTTGTATTGAGGGGCCCAAAAGTGAACCCAGTACTTGAGATGTGGCCTCACCAGTGCCATGTACAGGGTGACGATCACTTCCTTAGCCCCCCTGGACATACTATTTCTGATAGAAGCCAGTACACTATTGTCCTTCTCAGCTACCCAGGCTCACTGCTCCCTCATATTTAGCTATCTATCAACCAACAGCCCCAGGTCCTTTTTATAGAATTGTTTTGGTTGGAAGAAATTTTTAATATCATTAAGTCCAACCATTAAACCAACGCTGCTAGGTTACCCCTAAACACCACATCTACATGTGTTTTAAATGCTTCCAGGGATGACAGCTTTTCAGCTACTCTTCCACAAGCCTATAGCTTTGTATGGGGTTGTTTTGACCAAAGTGCAGGATCCAACACTTGGCCTTGTTGAACCTAATACCATTGACCTTAACCCATCAATCCAGCCTGTCCAGATCCCCCTGAAGAGCCGCCTTATCCTCAAGCAGATTAACACTCCCTCCTAATTTGATGCCATCTGCAAACTCACAGAAAGTGCACCTGATCCCTTTGTCCAATTGATAAAGATATTAAATAAAACTGGTCCCAGTATTGAGCCCTGGGGAACACCACTTGTGATCAGCCACCAACTGGATCTAACTCCATACACCACAACTTTTTGGGCCCACCCATCCAGCCACTTTTTTACCCAGGGGAGAGTATACCAGTCCAAACCATAACCAGCCCATTTCTCCAGGAGAATGTTGTGGGAAATGGTATCAAAGACCTTACTAAAATCCAGGTAAACAAAACCCAGGGAAACAACAAGCATCTAGATCCTACATGACCATTCTTAGGTGCTTCTGTGGTTTCTAACACATCAATAACCTTTGAGTCTTTGCTATTGCATGACACTCCATTGACTACCTCCACTGGGACAGCAGGCTGAAGTACCTTGCTAGCACTCTGTCCCTCAAACATTGGTGTAACCCAGATTTACCTCCAGTGAGCTTGGGTTTATCTTGCTCCCCCTGAAAATCTGGTTTAAACTTCCTTTAGTGAGCACCTAATTCTCTTTTCCCTGCTTGGATGACTTTCCCTCTCTTCTGGAATCTCCTGTGAGCATGAACTCCTAACTTTGGTCCTCCATCTTGCACCTGAATTAAGTATTCAAAGTCACCTGAAGTGATTAGGCACTCCCACGCTCTCTGTTGTGTCTTTACTTCTGAGTAATCCAGGAGTTATGGAATTATGGATATTCAGCACTTGACAAAAGCAGGTTAAAAAAATTATTTGTAAGTCTTCTGCATAAAGAGAGAAAAGTACTTAGTAATTAAAAAGAAAGTAATTAATAATTTGTATTAAAAAATATAGTTCAAAGCCCTTGATGCTTGTAGCAACTACACCACTGCAAAAACATTCCAAGAATGAAGGCTAAACAGGGATACTGTAGACATTTCTAATAATCACAGTTCTTATTGAAACTGGAAAGGGAAGCTTTAGAAGCTTGTGATGAGTCTTGAACAGTGCAGGGGAAAGTTATAATGCTACGAACAGTTAAGGTCATAGTATTATAATCTGAGAACACAACCACTGCTGGCAGTTATGCTGTAAGAAGGTGCTGAGTCCTGATTCCTCTGTGATGAATGATTTGGAGCCCTCTGACAGCTATGAGTCATTGTGCTAGGAACTGCACAAACAGGGCTGACCCTGCATGTGCTAGGTGATTTGGTCCGAAGTGAGGGAGCCAAGCACTCAACTACATGTGAGCAGACAGTGCAGGTGGTGCTGAGGGAGGAGGAACCACCCTAATCCTGCCTGGTGTGAGCCCTCACTAATCTTTCTGAAAGACAGTTGCTATTCCAAAGCACTTATACTGTGTGCTGGGAGCTGTTCCTGCAAAATACTACATTTATCTTTTCATTGTGTCCTGGTGAACTTCACACGGGCAAAATTCAGATCTTGAAGAATTTTGTTGACTGAAGTTTGCATGGTTATGTTGTGACTGCTATGATGGAAGAAGTATTTATCTCATTCTCCATTTTGTCCAGAAGATGGCTTGCCTATTGAGTAAGACATAACACAAAGATTACGGAGGTGCTATATTAAGTATTACTACTACATTTTCCAGTTTTCTGTGTGATACTCTACTTCTGTGTTCTGGGAGTGGCCAGAGCTTATGTTCTTCATAATTTTAAGTAAAAACCCCAAAAAATAGCCATAGTTAAATCACTGTGAGGTCATTTGGCCTCATACATGGCATGAAGACTGCTGCATATTGTAATTCCCTTTCTAACTGTTTATTAATATCTCTTAATGATGTATTGTGTAGGAGCTATATTAGTATTTCCCTTCAGTTCAGTGTATTCTTTAGCATCCAGTGAGCATCTCAGCATTGTCTCTAGTTTTCTTCTTCCTTACACCAGCCACATCACACTCCTACCAGAATTGACCATTATGTTCATTGCCTCTTTATGACAGAATGATAGAGTGACAGAATTACAGGGGTTGGAAGGGACCTCCAGAGGTCATTGAGTCCAAACCCCCTGCAAAGCAGGACCACTTAAGGTAGGTCACAGAGGAATGCATCCAGGCAGGTTATGAAGATCTGTAGAGATGGAGACTCCACAACGTCTCTGGCCAAGCCTGTTCCAGTGCTCTGTTGCCCTCACAGTAAAAAAGTTTTTTCTCATGTTGAGATGGAATTTCCTGTGATTGAGTTTACATTCATTGCCTCTTGTCCTACCACTGAGTATCATTGAGAAGAGACTGGCTCCATCCGCCTGACAGCCATCCTTCAGGTATTTGTGCACATCAATGAGATCTCCCCTCAGTCTTCTCTTCTACAGACTAAACGGTCTGAGATATCTGTCTTTCATTGTCTCTTAATCTCTCCAGTAGTTCCCTGTTCCTTTTGAACCGGGGAGCCCAAAACTGTACACAATATTCCAGATGAGGTCTAACTAGGACTGAGTAGATGGGGAGGAGAACTTCCCTCTACCTGCTGCACACATTCTTCTTAATGTACCTGAGTGGTGCTATTTGCTGCCTTGACCACCAGAGCACTTTGCTGCCCCATTTAATATTAACCAGGACTCCAAGGTCCTTCTCTGTGGAGGTACTCTCCAGCAGGTCCCATTCCTTAGTCCAGCATTAACATAAAAGCTTATTAGCAGCAAATCTGATTTCTAATATTGCCAGGGGATGTTTCACACTGACATGCATGCATACACACATGGTCTCTCTGCTACAGGTTCATTCTCCATCTCTGGATGCAGTGGTGAATGTAGGTTCCCACAGTTTGACAACAACAGTGGTGCAAGCCCACCACCAGTTTTTCAGATGTCTTTAGGAAAGGAAGGCAAACAATCCTTCTAACTAACACTGATCCCAAGGCAGAAGAAATTAAATCGTGTGCTAAGATAAGGTAACAAGAACTTCTCACTGTTCACTGACTGGAGCCTGCAAGTAGTTACCACTTCACATGTTTTTATTCAGCACCAGTGTGTCACTGGAAACATGGAGAAAGGTAGACAAAGAGAAACATGACCTTCTTTTTGAAAGACAGCTTAGAAATGCCAATCTTTCTAGTTTATCATCAGTTCCTTGGAGCTTCCTTTGTATTCCGTACCTCCATCCTCATGGGGTGCACTGAGTGCTGAGTTTCTCTGCCTGCCACTGCTGAGTGTGGGTGAAAGATCTGTTTAGATTTGTAGTTATTTTGTTCACTGGCTTTCAAACAATGTTTATCTTGTTGTTTGAACCATTTCCAGGCATGCACAATGTTTCCCTGGGTCATCAGGGTTGGTAAGAATATTCCTGGAGCTACATGGGTCCTGTAGTAGCCATTTGAAACTCATGGGGCCTCTGGCATTCTGCCTTGTAATTCTGGCACCCCTTAAAATTTTGTTAATGAGCATGACTAGTCCTGAAAAAAAGCTGTCATTAGGACATAAAGGTACATGCAGGAATGAAGTAACATAATGTCCTGCTTTTTTCTTGTGGTAATTGGAAAGAGCTACTGTAATCATTGGAGTCATTGCAGTTACTCACAGAAAAGGAGTAAGATATGCTTGGGCCACCATCAAGATTAATCTTCCCTTGAGTTCAAGAGTGCACAGGCTCTGAGGTGTCAGAATAGACACAGGTCAGCTTGGGCATGAAACATGGGGCAAACCTTCTGGGTCTACTTATCTTCATTTTTCAGTCTTGAAATTGTAGCTTCACAGTCTCAGAATGTGGCCTTCATGTATGGAAGTTCATGCCAAAGTGTTTTACTGACAGCTTGGTTTGTTACAACAATGGAAATAGTAGTCAGTGATAAATCAGATAAATCCTAAGGGAGTTTGAACTTCGAAGCTACATTCTTATTGGAAACAGGATGTGCTCCCCAATGACAATGTCTATCCTAGACAGCCTCTCCAGTTCATCTGAGTGTCTGGCAGTGTGCTCTCTCTAGATACGAGAGAGATTTTGGAGATATCAAACTTAACGATCCCTCTTGGTTCTTGCTTCTCTTTATCTTAATAATAAAAAAGAGAATAAAATTGCTACAATCCAAGCCATTGATTTCTGAAAACATGGAAGTACTAACTTAAAAATGTGTCAAAAGAAAATAGATGTGAGGGAAGAGCTGATGAAAATGATATTTTGCTGTAAATGTAAGAATAGTAATATGAGTGCCATGGTCCAGAGCCAGGAGGAAAACAAATCCCAAATCCTAATGTTAAATATTTGCCACTTCCGTTCAGCAACTTGTAGAATCTGGTTTATGTTAGCGAGCACTAGGTCACTGCAGTACGCCACACTGCCTTTAGATATTGCACAACTGTTAGTTTATTTTATGTGGAGCAAAATGCAGTTTGGAAGAAATGAATCAGACCTCTTTCCATGCCATTGCCCCCAGTTCACCCAGATGCATCTAAATGATTTTTGATATCATCATATAGGATAAATGGAAGTGTTTATCTTCCTTAAAACCAGCTTTCACTGACTTCAGGACTTGGCAATCTGCTCTTATCTGCCTAGCACAGCACTGACCCAAAGGTGGCTTCTCTTGCATATTCATTCTACATTAGGGAGAGGCTTTTAGGCCTTGTGACCACTGACAGTTGAGGCAGTATGAATGGTAGACAGCTCAGGAAGATCTTTAGACATGTCCAGAACCCAAAATATCTCCCTAGGCAAGCTGCAATCCCACAACAGGCTATAGCATTACATTGTCATCTGGAATTCATTGGTGTTCTTGGTACAGGGGTGTTCCCCATGCTCCTTGCAAGTTTGGGTGTTAGATGAATCAGGTAACTTGCAGGAAGAGATGTACTAGGGAAATTTGTTAGGTATTTTGTAAACAGGAAAAAATGGCGCAAAGGTTTTTTAACAATAGCATGTGAAATGTAACTATTAAAAAAAATATTCTGAAAATTGATTGCATAAAGCTTTCCTAAGGGGCTTATCAGCAATATGGACAAGAAATGAGTGTTCTCAGTGATCACCCGTGCTGTGTTATGCTTTGCATATTAATACATCTGAGGATAGCTTGAAAGGCCTTAGTGTAGCAACACTATTAAGCTCAAGAATCTTCTCAGTGGTTGTATATATGCCAAGTCAAGCAGCAGCTTTTTGTCTTGCCTTGAATTTCATACAGATACAGGTGTTCAGTCCCATGCCAGACACAGGTACACATCAGTTTGTACAGAACATGTTACTATGCCCAAATGCTGAACTTCCAAAGGACATGGAAGCAGAAGCAGTCTGGTTTTGCAGTTTGGGAATTATTCTAATTTTAACTGTTGTTTTTCTTTTTAACCAAAGAAAATGACAAATTTCCATTTAAAGAAGATGCAAACATGGAGAAGACTGCATTTGTTTTTCCTTAAATATAAACCCAACATTTATCTAGCTTTGAATTCTTCCCTGACCTCTTCCTGTGCATTTTGTAAGTCTACTCTCAGAAAACACAAATAGTCTGAGTAATTTGGTTGTTTCTCAGCAAGGGGTATTCATCACCTTCATCAATTTTGTAACTTATCTTTTTTCCCTAAGAACATCTGCTGCCGTGAGTAAGAGAGGAAGTGCCCATTTTGCTCTTGGATGAAGCAATGAAAATGTCACACCCCTGTTTTTAATAACCGTGGCCTATTTTTCCTTCCATGCCTGCATGCTCATCCCCTAAGTAATATTCAAATAAATACAGGAACATAAGAACTGGGTTGTTCTGAAATTTGAACCAATGAAACTAAGGTTTTTCCCCTGTCTCTTTTATTTTCTCCAAGAGAATTCTGCAACTTAGGGACCTGAAATGAACAAGAAAATCAACTGGGTTTTGATATGTCAAAAATAGTTAATCAGAAGTACATACAAACATTAACTGTGATTCATGGCAACTATTTTTATAATCTGTAATTTTTATTAACATTTACTTATAATTATATTTATTCATAGCACTTCTAGGGGGAATGGAATGAAGCTAGAGGTGGGGAGATTCAGGCTAGATGTGAGGAGGAGGTTCTTCACCATGAGGGTGGTGAGACCCTGGAATGGGTTGTCCAGGGAGGTGGTCGAGGCCCCGTCCCTGGGGGTGTTTAAGAGCAGGCTGGATGAGGCTCTGTCCAGCCTGATCTAGTGTGGGGTGTCCCTGCCCATGGCAGGGGGGCTGGAACTAGATGATCCTTGTGGTCCCTTCCAACCCTGAATGAAACTATGAAACTATGAAACAATAAAAATAATATCATCCTTGAGTAGAGTAATTATTTGGACCTCAATTGATAACCTTCCTCAGGCAATTCCTGCCTAATTAGTGCTATTAGTGAGTGTTTGAGCTCTGAGTGTGTGTGCTAGCGAGCTAGCTCTGTGTGCATTAGAGATGATCTGTGGAGACAAGGTGCAGTGATGGGGCAGCCCTGTGGAAGACTATGTTCATCTCTCACAGATCAGAGTAATGGTTTGGTCACCAGCTTTTAACTCTTCTTAGAAGAAGTTGACTAGGATTGGGCCCCTGACCAAACCACTGGACTCCTGACCAAGCCAGAAGAAGGAAAATGGCCTCACCAGACCTTTTGTGACTCTTAGGCATTGCTCCTTGGAATAAAGAAATCATACTACAACTGTGACTGAGAAAGGCTTTCTTGGTTCAGCCTGAGCACTGTAGTCTGTAGAGGAAGGTGGAAAGCCTAGAGTAAGATTGTTGCCTGCCTTTCTGTCCATGGTGTTGTCAGCCTTCTGCCTTACACTGGCAGATTTACATCCATAATTTGGAGATTTATTGTGGATTTATCAGATTTAGAGGAGAAACTAGCAGCCCAAGGCAGGCCCTGGTGCAGACAGAAGAGCATTAGAGGAAATCAGTGAATAAACCTGTGAGTGATATGCAGAGAGTGAAGATACACTTTCTGCCCTGAAGAGCTCGCAATCTATGTATGAGACATGAAAAACCCTTGGTCTAGAAGAAAATACATAGAAGTGATCCAGGATGTCCATCCTGGATGGAGAGGAGAAGGCATGAGAGTTTATGTGCATAGCCCTGCTGTTCCCTCTTGACATGTTCTCTGTAGGTGTGTGTCTCACCCCACCCCACACACCTCACTCCAGGTCAGTGCCACCACAGGTGTGGAATGAAACAGTTGTCCATATTGCAGAGTGGAAATTTCTATGTTGATACTCAAGTGCTGCCCTGAGTGAAATCATCTAATATGTTTCCTTTAATGTTTTATTTACAGACACAGACTGGCAAGAGCCTACAGTTTTGCAGGGTACTCTGGGATAGAACACAGCACTGCAAATGCTCTAAACTGCTCCAGCATGGGTGAACTCATTGGCAGTATCAGGTGTGAACCTTCTCCCCAGACCAGGAAGAACTTCTGGCAGTGGGCCCTCCCCAAGATGTTCCAGAGTGGGAATGGGAGTTGAGTGGCATCTTCTCAAAGCACATCCTGCACAGAACTGCCAGCAGTAGATACCTTGGGGAAAATGTCACTCAGCATCTTGGAGAAGTGCCTTTACCTTGCAAAGGAACTTTTTTCCTTGGGGCATAAGATCATTAGCAAAGCCTCTGGTGTAACGGGTGCATCCAGGTGCTGCCAATGATCATTTTCACTGCCTGTCATTCTAGTTCAGTCTTTTAGGTCACTATGAAACTATTATCAAGGCATTGATAATTGACCCAGTGTTTCCCTAACTCCTCAGTCCCCTTGCTAGCCCAGCTGCATTCTTATCCTGTCCTCAGCCCCCCAGTTTCTTCCTGTGGCTCTCTGTTCTCCTGGCCCCACTCATGGCGGAGAAAACATTTATTCCTTAAATGTAACCAGGGGTTAGGAAATTCTCTTATCCAGCCAAAGTAAATCCATTCTTTCCCATGTCATCTTTGCCTTCCTGAGCTCCACTTACATGTTTTCTCTCTTTTGACCGAACCACTGCAACCTTCTTCAAGAGACAATAGGCCAGTGCAGAGGAGCAGATGTAGCCATTGGGCACTTTTTAGTCAACAAATGGTGACCAAAAGCAGGGATGTGGTGAGCTTGTGAAGCATTATAGCTATTTGCACAGCATGGAGCCTAATATGGCAGAACCCAGTAAGCAATATTATTCCAAAATGTTTTGTGCTGGGACAGGCCCAAAGTCTCTGCCTCTGTGGCATGTCTTGGTTGCAAACGAGATAATCTGTCTGCTGACAGCAGTAGAGTGATTTTCTTCTTTGTCTTGGCAGAGTTTAGGACATTTTTGATGCTATTGTGATAGAAAGTTTAAGTTAGACTTCACACTATGTTATCATAACAAGTCAGAGCCATGCTGTTTTCCACAGTGCTTCTCCAGCTTAAGTAAAGGAAACAGTTTATTAAGAAACTGCTAAACTTAGCTCTGTGTGTTTCTTTCTGCTATTAGTTCTGGGACAAAAAGCTGTAATTCCTACATTTTAATCTATTGAGCAAAAGGCCAGATGCAATTGAGGGCTCTGGGGAGTAACTGTTGTCCTACCTCAGAAAAGTACACTTAAGTGAGAAATAATGTCTAGCTTGTTTAAGAACTCAATAGACTTTCTAAGATGTGATAAATTCATACTATAGACAGGCTTAGCACAAAGCCTAAAAATACCCTAAAATATGTTGTGGAATCACTGCTAATAAAGAAATAATTGCATTCAAACTGAAACATGTAACCTGCTTGCCTTCCATTCCCTTGTTTCCTCTCTCTTCTGATTTTTTTGGTTTTTGTTTTGTCAGGAAATCAGGACAAACACTTCTCTAGAAAGTTCCAGTTTGTTTCCAGAAAGGTGACCCCACTTCAGGCATTCCACTTCAGCCTGATTTTTCTGCCTGTGCTGGGTTTCATGGTTACACTGAATGCCATGCAGATGGTTTTCCTCTTTTCCCCTCTTCTGTCTTCTTTTGCTTTATTGGGATCCCAAATGATGTCTAGTGCAGATGTGCTGTTTACCTCTTTGACTAGATGTCCTGCTTGCTTGCTACTGCAAGGATCTTTCCAGGCCTTAACCAACACCTTTCTTTTCTGCTATCTAGGACAGTTTTCACTTTCTAAAACTGCAGCCATTTCAGGTCAGATGTGTTTAGAGCACAAATACTTTGATCTAAATAAATACCATTTTTCTTGGGGCATGGAGACCCTGAAAAGGCGTGGTCTCATGTCTGGAAGTCTGTGCTGTGCTCACTCCCTTTCCAAACATCCCATCAGGCTTAGCTTACCCTTTTTCCTCTTCTAGGGTGCAGAATTTAGTCTTGTTGAAAAGATGGATTAATCTGATCCTTCTCCCTGAGTACCCAGAAGACCTTTCTGTCCTGAAGCCAAGCTTGTATGCCAGAGTTCCACAACCCAGATACTCTCTCTTCTGCTGGTATGCCAAGAGGACAGAGCTGAGCAGCTGTTTTTCTTGGTGTTACTATGTCTTGCTTTGCCTCAAGCATCACTCTCTTCTTCATTTTGGTTACAGTGTATTATAACACTGGAAGATTAAGACTCTGCAGTGTAAGGCTTACTGGCTGCATTCCACACTTTTCTGATGGCATGTTAGAGGACTTACTATGTGATAGGCCTGGTCTAAAATATCCACAGAACAGAAACATTGAAGCCTTGTTAGAAAGATTATTTGGCAACATATATTAGCTGAATAATTGAATGATTTTTTAAAGTCCTGGAAGGTGGCCTGTAAATAACGTACATTGTATATGGAGTGTCATATTATTAAAGCAAGCAAAACAAGACTAGGATGAGAGGCCTTTGGAGACCCATTGACTTTAGTGCTTCATTGTATCTTCAAATGACTGGTGCACAGTTATTTCCACTGCTGCACATTGTATTATACTGCATTTCAGATGACACCAAGCTGGGAGTAGGTATTGATCTGTTAGAGGGTGGGAGAGATCTGTGGAGGGACCTTGACAGGCTGGACAGGTGTGCAGAGTCCAAAGGTATGAGATTTAGCACATCTAAGTGCTGGGTTCTATACATTGGCCACAACAACCCCATGGAGTGCTATAGGCTGGGGTCAGAATGGCTGGAGAGTGGCCAGGCAGAAAGGAACCTGGGGGTACTGGTTGACAGAAAGCTGAACATGAGCCAGCAGTGTGCTGGAATGTGTCCAGAGAAGGGCAACAATGCTGGTGAGGGGTTTGGAGCACAAGCCCTATGAGGAGAGGCTGAGGGAGCTGGGGTTGCTTAGCCTGGAGAAGAGGAGGCTCAGGGGAGACCTTATTGCTCCCTACAACTACCTGAAGGGAGGTTGTAGCCAGGTGGGGGTTGGTCTCTTCTCCCAGGCAACCAGCACCCGAACAAGAGGACGCAGTCTCAATCCATGCCACGGGAGGTTTAGGCTGGAGGTTAGGAAGAAGTTCTTCACAGAAAGAATGATTGGCCATTGGAATGGGCTGCCCAGGGAGATGGTGGAGTCATCATCACTGGAGGTGTTTAAGAAGAGATTGGATGGGATGCTTGGTGCCATGGTTTAGTTGATCAGATAGTGTTGGATGATAGGTTGGACACGATGATCTCAAAGGTCTCTTGCAGCCTGGCCTGTTCTGTTCTGTTCTATTCTATTCTATTCTATTCTATTCTATTCTATTCTATTCTATTCTATTCTATTCTATTCTATTCTATTCTATTCTATTCTATTCTATTCTATTCTATTCTATCTCGAATGACCCTTAATAGCATACTTTTGCTAGGAAAGCAGAGCACTCAGATGGACTGGAGGGGACAGTGTGTTTTGAAGGGCAAGGAATTGTCAGATGAAGTGCAACATCTAGCTGCAGAGTAAGTGAAAGCTTGAAGGTCTTTTGTGACATGACAATTTCAGCCAGCAGATTCTTTTCTGGGTTGCAGCAAGAGGCTCGTTTCAAGAGCTGAAATTTTGGTCCTACTATAGTGGAAGACAAAATGCTCATTGTCTGCCAGGGATGCTAGATTTTTTCCTTCATGGATTTGCATGAACATTGCAGGCCATATTCAGCTGCTTCTTTCTCAGAAATGAGCGTTTCAGTCACCTTTGTAAATCAATAAGTACCTTCCAAATTAATACCCTCATTACCACAAGTTATTTAAAAGCATGCTCATCTATTGCTTTAAATAGTCCTCTGTGGATTTTTAAGCATTTTAAAAAAACATTTTTTCTAGTAGTTAGCATAAAATTCTGGCAGCAAGCAACCGCAATTTCACCACTGTTCCCCCTTCCCTCTCTGCTCCTCCCCACATATTTATGGAACTTCAGTTTGGATTTTAAAATATTTATCCTACCAGTCATATGGTAATTAGTCATCCCATTCCAAAGTCTTTTCACAAGTGTTGTTTGCAGAAAATAAGCAAATCTCATCTAGTGAGTGTCCACGTTAGGATGTGAGACACACTGCTGGATCGGATGAAAAACATCTCTGATCAAATGGCCTCTTCTAATATTTATACCCTGGCATGAAATGTGCAGCACCAGTGTTTCTGCAGATAAGTGAGAGAGAAGAGAAGAGGAAAAAAATGCCAGGTGGCTCAGCTCACAGGTTTTAAAAACACAATAACCCTGTTTTTTAAGACTGAGGATAAGAATTGGAAAGAAGGTGGAAAAGGGAAACAGCTCATTTGTTTATGGCACTGTAAAACACACATTGATGTTTTTAACTCTACATTTGTTCAGCCAATTTATTTAGGTACCTTCTTATATGCAGCACAAAACTGTTGTCCAGTTACAAGAAAAAATAGACTTCATTGAAGAGAAATAAAACATGAAGTTGTTTTTGATCTGCAGTTACAGAGGCTACAAATGGAAAATAAGCTAAGATTGTGAAATGGAAACTTTTCTATATGTTTTTGATTACCTTGTGCTGACAGCTCTTCAGATTACCCTGCTTCCCATGCCAATTTGCACTGAATTTGCAGAATGAATTAATGAAGTACTGACTCATCTCTAGGCTGGATGTTTCATACATTTTCATTAGGCACATAACATTTTGACAGGAACGTTATCTCTTGGAGAAACTCACTTCCCTTTCTGAATCTAATGCCTCTGGTGAGAAGTAAAGCTCACACAATTTTGAGATACAAAATTAAACATCAAATCAACATTATGGTGCTCATTGTTTCACCATAAGGTAAAAAAAGATGTTAATTTCACTGTCATCCACCCATTCCTTTATGTCCTTTTGACTTCTGTATTAGCTGATTCTCCTAAGGCCATCTTTCCCCTTACCCATGCAGCTTTGTCTTTGTATCACTTGGCTGTGTTGTGATTCCTCCCTCTACCATGCTGTCCAGAGACTTACATATGTTTTACTTCTAGGCATTGCTGACATGCTGGTGGCTTTCTTTCTTTTCTAAGCCACAAGCCTTGACTAATACCCCTTTATTTTGGGGGGTGGGGGGTGACAGGGTGAGGCATGTCATGGATTGAATTGAACCTGCTGCTGTTATTCACACCATGCTGCAGTCTTGCCAGCTTCAAAAATGAAAGTGCTAACGGGAGCAAATTATGATGGGGCTTGAAGTTCAGATTGTAACACAGGAAGCTTCCTATTCCAGTTGTTGCTTCTGGGTTCTGGCTTCCTGGGTGTGGTCTCTTTTCTGCAGGCATGGCAGTGGAAAGAGTGGAAGTTGGGAATAGAATAGAATAGAATAGAATAGAATAGAATAGAATAGAATAGAATAGAATAGAATAGAATAGAATAGAATAGAATAGAATAGAATTAACCAGGTGGGAAAGGTCCTTTGAAATAATTGAGTCCAACCTATCATCCAACACTATCTAATCAACTAAACCATGGCACCAAGTGCCCCATCCAGTCTCTTCCTAAACAGCTCCAGTGATGGTGACTCCACCACCTCCCTGGGCAGCCCATTCCAATGGCCAATCACTCTTTCTATGAGGAACTTCTTCCTAACATCCAGCCTCAACCTCCCCTGGCACAGCTTGAGACTGTGTCCTCATGTTCTGGTAGCTGTATTGTATTATTAGATTAATTAGATTATTAGCTAAGGTAATTATGCATTGTGCTTATGATATTTTATGATACATTAAACTCTTATCTCTTTATCTCAGCCCTGAGTTTTGTGCATTACTCTTCCCCTCACTTTTCTGTTGGGGGAGCAGGAAGGTTAGCCCTTGTGTTAAACTGTCACAGAGGGTTACATGCTTCCCTGTGGAGCTGTGTGAAAAAATCACCAAGAACTCAGGAGTTTGGAAATGCTGCCAGAATAGTTGTTTTCCTTTGAGGCATTGTGAGACGACAAGATGTTTTGCTTTCGTTGCACTGAGTGGTCTTAGCCTGTGACTGTAGCTTCTTAGCCACCATAAGAAGAATACTTACATTGTTATTAATATTGCCAGTGGAAAAAATGTTAGGATCTTTGAAACTGACGGAGGCAAGACCTCCTGCACTTGATATCTGTACATAAACCAACATGAGATTATAATGCAACAAGATATAATGCAACAGAGAGGCAACAGTCTCAGAGGTTCTTGATGCAGATGGTGAAGGAGCCAACTAGAGGATGTGCTCTTCTAGACTGGATGCCTGTTAATAAAGAAGGGCTTGTAAGAAATGCAACAGGTGGAGGTTTAGTGATCACAAAATAATAGAGCTTTTAATTCTCAGAGAAGTAAGGAGGGGGGTTTAGCAAAATGGCCACCTTGGACTTCTGTAGGGCAGGCTGATTGGCAATGTCCCTTGGGAGGCTGCTCTGAAGAACAAAAGAGTTGAGGAAGGACCCTTTGGCTAGCACTGACTTCTTACTGTAATTAACTTCATTCTAATCATGTTGTTCTCCTACTGGGTTGCAGCTCAGAGTTTCACTGTTAGAATATCTTGTAAGTTTGTGCATGGATAAACCATTAATTATGTACTTTATAGATAAGCTGTGAATTCTAATAACCAAGATTTTTCTGAAGGCTTGCAGTTCAAACAAGAAAACGTCAGCCTGATTTGCATTTTTTTATTGAGTCAATGTTATTCAAGATAAAGTAAAATCAATTAAGAAAGATTTTTAATAGCTGGGGGCCTTAAAATATCTTAACATATTATTTCTGGTTGACTGACTCCTGTGAATGGATATTTCAATTCTATTTAGAATATTTAAAACTCATCTGCATCCCAAGCAATGCCTAAAATTATATGGCTTAGATCCAGATGGTTTTATATGTAATGTAGTTAAATAAAAGCCTGAAAGCTCAATGGGCTATCTAAAAACATAGAATTATCCTGCCTTAAAAATGAAAAGTTGCACAGAGATATACATAATTCCTTTAATGTTTATATGTCCAGAAAAATAACCTGCAAAATAACCAAAGAAAATTTAAGGTATCTGGGTTTAATTTGCTGTGTGAAAAATACTGCATCTTGCACTTTCCTAGCAGTTTCCTGGGGAAACTACACTTAAATAGATACACTATTACTGTTAATGACAAGTTTCACTGGTTTAGGTGATGGGAAGATTCACCCTCTACTCTCACTTTTTCCAGGAAAGGGCTATTAATGCTCCAAGGAAAAAGTGAATTCCCTTCTAGTATCTGGCTGTGTCATACACAAACTAGGGGAAACAAAAGGTTAATGAAAGGAAGAAGAAAAGGAGAGACGGTGAAAGCAGCTGCAATGCATTATTATAAAACTGCAGATAATGAGGTACAGCTAAATTCTTTACATGAAATCAGAATTTAGCTTCTATTTACATATATGAGCTTGAAAAATCTGTATTGGGTGAAAAGGAATTGCTTCATATTTAAGCTTTTCTGAAATCAGAGAGTGAGTCTGAGAACTGATGTGAAGGTGAAGCTTGTCTTGGAACAATATCCATGAAAGATGAGCAAACTGTGAAGCTGAACTGCGGGAGATTCTCACTGAAACAAAAGTCAAACTTGATGAGCGGCAACCTGACTGACAAAGACCAGAAGGCATATGTGAAGGAGTTCTTTGGAGACTTTGATCAGTTGGCATCATACCTGAATCTAACAAATTAACTATAAGAAATCAAGTAGCTGAGGTGATAGCAGAAGCTCCAGTGAATTCATTCTACATCATATTTCATCAAGATGGGCTGTCCAAAGGCTTGGGGTGAGATACTGAATCCAGAGAATTGCAGACTTGTGGAAGCTTAGGGATCCTGACATTTAACTGGCCTCTTCATCTCCACAATTATGTCAAAACCTTTATTTCAAAACTTTCTAGGTCTTCAGCTGTCCCATTTATATGAAATAGGTATCAGAGGCCAAACTACTGCTTTTTGACTGCTCTTTACTGCCAAAATTTGGAAGGAGAAAAAAGTGAAAATATAAGGTGCATCTGGGTATTGTCTCAGGCAATGATCCATCAAGATCTTTACCTCAGTCTTCACTGCAAGGGCCTCTAGCCACACTCCTGATGTTATGGAAGTCAAAGCCAGGGACGGGGAGGAAGAACTGCCCATTGTAAGTGCAGATCAGGTTCGTGATCATCTGAAGAACCTGAAAGTGTTCAAGTCCATGGGACCCGACGGGTTACACCCATGGGTACTGAGAGAACAGGCAGATGAGGTTGCTAAACCCCTCTCTATTATATTTCAAAAGTCCTGGCAGTCTGGTGAAGTCCCCACAGACTGGAAAAGGGGAAACATTGCCCCCATCTTCAAAAAGGGCAAGAAGGAGGAACCAGGGAACTACAGGCCAGTCAGTCTCACCTCTGTGCCTGGAAAGATCATGGAACAGATCCTCCTGGAGTCACTACTCGCTCAAAAGAATAGTCAAGAGGTGATTGGGAACAGTCAGCATGGCTTTGCCAAGGGCAAATCCTGCCTGACCAACCTGGTGGCCTTCTATGAGCAGGTGACAAAATTAATAGATGAGGGGCGAGCAACTGATGTCATTTACCTGGACCTGAGCAAAGCCTTCGACGCTGTCCCACACCACATCCTGGTCTCCAAACTGGTGACACATGGGTTTGATGGGTGGACCACTAGATGGATAAGGAACTGGCTTGATGGCCGCACCCAAAGAGTGGCTGTCAATGGCTCCATGTCCCAGTGGAGGCCAGTGACAAGTGGAGTCCCTCAGGGATCAGTCCTGGGACCTGTCTTATTCAACATCTTTGTGGGGGACATGGACAGTGGCATTGAGTGCACCCTCAGCAAGTTTGCTGATGACACCAAGCTGTGTGGTGCAGCAGACACGCTGGAGGGAAGGGAGGCCATCCAGAGGGACCTTGACAGGCTGGAGAGGTGGGCACAGGCCAACCTCATGAAGTTCAATAAGAGCAAGTGCAGGGTCCTGCATCTGGGTCGAGGCAATCCCAGGCACAAATCCAGGCTGGGCAGTGACTGGCTGGAAAGTAGCCCTGAAGAGAGAGACTTGGGGGTGCTGGTGGACAAAAAGCTCAACATGAGCTCTCAGTGTGCACTTGCAGCCCGCAAAGCCAATCAGATCCTGGGCTGCATCAGGAGAAGTGTGGCTAGCAGGTCGAGGGAGGTGATCCTCCCCCTCTACTCAGCCCTGGTGAGACCCCATCTGGAGTACTGTGTCCAGTTCTGGAGCCCCTATTACAAGAGGGATGTGGAGGTGCTGGAACGTGTCCAGAGAAGGGCCACGAGGATGATCAGAGGGCTGGAGCACCTCTCCTATGAGGACAGACTGAAGGAGTTGGGGCTGTACAGTCTGCAGAAGAGAAGGCTCCGAGGAGACCTAATTGTGGCCTTCCAGTATCTGAAGGGGGCCTACAGGAAGGCTGGGGAAGGACTTCTCAGGATCTCAGGTAGTGATAGGACTAGGGGGAATGGAATGAAGCTGGAGGTGGGGAGATTCAGGCTGGACGTGAGGAGGAGGTTCTTCACCATGAGAGTGGTGAAACCCTGGAATGGGTTGTCTAGGGAGGTGGTCGAGGCCCCGTCCCTGGGGGTGTTTAAGAGCAGGCTGGATGAGGCTCTGTCCAGCCTGATCTAGTGTGGGGTGTCCCTGCCCATGGCAGGGGGGTTGGAACTAGATGATCCTTGTGGTCCCTTCCAACCCTGAATGAAACTATGAAACTAAGATGTCTTGTATAGATTTCCAGAGCTGGACTATTCAGGCTCAGACCCCTACACTTTTTGAACCCTTGGGATTTGTGATGTAGGGTACTTAAAGAAGCATTAAACTGGGAGAAGATTTAATCTGATTTCACACCTTAGAAGAATGAAGGATCTCCACTGAGGATAAACTCCGATGTGTATTATTCTGGGTGATCTAAACATATGGAATAGGAGATGAGATCTGAGTACTTTGGGGTGGAAAGTGAATTAGTCACAAAAGCCAGTGTGGAAGAACTAGAGCCCAAGATTTTGGTAATTCTAAATTTTTTTTTCCTCTGCCCAGAGCTGAGAACCTATCAGTGGAAAAATGCTGGAAGAGTGATGTTTTCTAGCAGAACAAAAAAGACAGAATCTCTCCCAATGAGCAGATTTGCTTAGGAACATAAGGTATTACTCAGGTCTCCAGTGACTATGAACTTGGCACAGGAAGAAAAAAAACTCTTGATATTGTTTAAATGGCAGTACAATGTTACAGAAAGTTATCCTTTATCCAAAGCTACCCAAAAGGAAAAACATGATGAGAATAGTTAAGAATGCACCCTCTGAGATTTACACCAGAATACAATGCTGGCAAAGATCTTCTGAGTCATGAAGTTCATACTCCAGCTACTGCAATACCCCACCCCAGCATATATTGCCTTTCAAGCTCCAGTGTAAAACCAATGAGCATTTTTTCTTGAAGATACTCATTATTCAAAGCCTGCCAGAATGAGCAGATGCCCTATAGTCTACAATCTGTATTTATCAATGGACTTTCCATATCCATTTTTCTCCTAGGTCAATATTATCCTTCAGCCTTGATGTATCCCTCCTGCCCCATGTCAACCCTCACAGTATAACTTCACAGGTAATAACAGGCAATTGTTCCTTCCTTCCTTCACTGACTGGCTAAAAGTTCATCTTCTGGTGTAACGTAAACTCTCCCTTACTTCATCAACCTTGTAGCCATTTCCTTTAGCAGTTGTTACTTGAAATTAAGATCTACTTGTCCTCAATGGCTAATAATAATTTAAGATTTTTCTAAAGCCATGGTTTTATCCCATATATTCCTTTATTTCACTTCATCCCTTTCTCTTGCAGTTTTTATATTGTTGTTGTTGTTTCTTTTTCTCCCCCCCCCCCCCCCCCCCCCGTTGGGGTAGATCATTTTTCATTAATAGAGTCAGAACTATAGGTGACATGGACATGGAGATGGCAAGTGGTCATCAGGAAGAATTGTTGCTATGAGATGGCTGTTGTATTCATCTGTAAAAACACTGTGAAATGACTTCATGTATCATCAAAGTACCTGTGTAAAGTATTGATGCCTTTACTGGCTTTGGTTCTCAGGCAAAGGCTGAGACAGAAAATGAGAAATAGGAAGCAAAGAATAATCACACATGAGCACATGAGTGCAAAAACACTGGGATAAGCTCTGCAAGGTGATTTCAGAGTCCACATGTCAAGTGAAAGGTGTTTGGACTTGTGAGAAATAATCTGGGTTTGATCCCTGAAGTGTGGGGTGAAATAGGATTTTTACATTGCTTTAATTTTATTGCAAATAAATATCTCTGAAACAAAGACTCTTGAGTCAGTTTTCCATTTTTCTTAGTGAAAAGAACTTGGGAGACCTTGAACCTTGCCTAACCACTTGCAGAAATAACATAATTTTGGCATATGTGCAAACATCTTTTAATATTGTCTTTGCTTATGCTGAAGGCATATGGAAGCAAAACTAAACCAGTAACTGCTGGATTCACCTGAGCTCTTAACAGTGCATTTGCTTTACACAGCTCATGACTGAGAGGATAGACATCTCTGAAGATGATCTGTTTGCCCTTGTACCTGGATCAGTAAATCCAGCCAGGACCAGCAGGGCTGGTCGTGGACGTGGCACTTGGTGCCATGGTCTAGTCATGAGGTCTGTGGTGACAGGTTGGACTCGATGATCTTTGAGGTCTCTTCCAACCTTGGTGATACTGTGATACTGTGGCTGTCACAAGCCAGATATTGAAGGCTTTTAGTGCAGTGTTAAATACAAAACCAGGTGTCTACTTAGGCAGTGAGAATTGAGTAAGATTTCTTTTACCAGAGAGGGGAAAAGTTAGTTCTGTTCATTTGTGCTCACCTACAGATTTGCTGCTTTCCACAGCCAGAATGGCACAACAACTTGGCCCTTGGAAAGAGATGACACATTGCTGGATTCTTTCTACTCCAAGTACTTAAGTTTCTTAGTGTTACATACAATGTAACAACTGCAGCTGCAATTCTTGCTCTTTGTTGTGCTGACAGCCTTAATTTTTTTTTTTTCACCCAGTGATTTGAAATCCAGAAAGTGGAGTTTAACAAATTATCAAAGAATAGTTAACACACACTAAATTAGGTTAAATGATGTTGAAGGTAATATTTTGGGGTTAGAATAGCATCATTGTTTTAAGATTCATGCTGTTGAAATGCAAATGCTGGGCTTTGCCAGATACACATCTCTATTCAATTTATCTAGGTTTTTTTGTGTTGTCTTCCCCCACCTCCACCCCCCCAGTGAACCAGTCTTTCTAGATTCACTGTGTGGGGGGTTTCTTTACTATGAAAAAGATTATGGATTCAAATAGAAGATTTCTTATAACTTATCCCAGGAGATATCACAGCATCACAGTGCTGAAGAGATACAGAAAAGTATGTTAGAGGCAAAGGAGAAGATGTTAGATGCAAATTAAACCCTTGCCTCCCTAAAGCAGGTGGGAACACCTTGTTGACCTCTGTAAGGAAAAAATGTCTCTTTAACAGTTAATATATAATTTCCCTCAAATAACTTACCTTCTAAAACATGCTCTTAAAATATTCGTTGGTATTTTCCCCTTCTATGTATTTGCATATCTCCTGCTTATCTCCTGCATTCATTCTAAAGTAATAATAAGAGGTTCAATGGAGGATTTTAGGAGGTGTGAAAGAAAAGGAAGAGTTAATCAGAAAAGTTTTGCTCACATTGCAACTAAAATCAGAAACCTTTCCATCAAGTGCCCTCTGGAACAAAACTGTCTCCATTGACTGTTTAGGCTTGAGGTGAGGAGAAAGTTCTTCACGCAGAGAGTCATTCGTCATTGGAATGTGCTGCCCAGGGAGGTGGTGGAGTCGCCATCCCTGGAGGTGTTCAAGAGGGGATTGGACGTGGCACTTGGTGCCATGATCTAGTCATGAGGTCTGTGGTGACAGGCTGGACTCAATGATCTTTGAGGTCTCTTCCAACCTCAGTGATACTGTGATACTGTGACAGAAAAAATTCCTTAAACAGCACATGCTAATAATAACAACACTATAATATATATTATATACAATAACATATATTATATACAATAACATATATTATATACAATAACATATATATAACATTATATAAGGTTTGTTTCAATGTGTCAGTGGTTTGTGTTACTTGATCAAGAAGGCAGTTCTTTATATTCTTAGAACTTCTTAGGATTTATGTGACTCTTGAAGTAATTTTCCACCTCAGATACGTTTTTACTGCAATTATTATGGAGACTGAAATGAATTTGAAGTTTTCATCATTGTTACACAACGAGCCTGAAAGTGTGATGTTTCAAAAGGGATACAGACAGAATCTGGCTCTGAAACTTAAAATGTAGCTTATAACATTCCTCAGGTATTATTTAATCTAGCATTTGACAGCTAATAAATCTTTCTAATAGAAAAGCTTTTTTCTTTTCTTTCTCCCTCTCTTTTCTTTTTTTCTTTTCCCCCTGAAATTAGCAAAAGCACTGAAAAAAGGACACTTCCAAACACATTCATTTAACTGCTGGAGAGTCTCTTCATTGGCTCATTACTGCCAGGAACAAGATGCTATTGTGTTGACTTGGAATCACGGCAGGAGAACATAACAAAGATGAAATTTAAGTCCTGTGTCACACATAACGTACAATAGTTTATTTTACTCAGATCAATATTAGGGTGAATTACGTCATCATTCTGCTTTCTTTTAGTGGAAAGCTAGCTAAAGCCATAAGTAATTAACCTAAGCCACAGTGTGCTTCTCCAGAGAGGCAGTTGGATGATGACATTTGAAAAATATGTTTACTAATTTGTGTTTAAAATGAAATTCAAAATAAATTCTGGGGCTAGCTGTGTAAATGAGAAGTTTTTAATCTGAAAGAAGTATCTAAAAGTAGGAAGGAGGTGCATAGCAGTTGTACTTCTATAAATCAGGCTGGGTTTTTTCAGTATCTCAGATTTAATGTGTGATTCTTAATCTTAGTTGAAAAGCGTTATAACTCCAAATCTCTTAAATTTTCACGTAATAGTAGATGGAATTAAGCAGATCCTTCTCTGTTGTAATTGATGAAAATAACTGAGATACTCATACTGCATAATATTTATGTGGTCTGCTTCTGTAAATTCCCATCTCTTAGATCTGCAAATGCTGTGATTGTGTCAAAGGCACTTTTGTGCTATAGCTCACCAGATACAGAAGACAACCATGGAGTCTGTGCCTCTGAGCTGGATGTGAAGCAGTAAATCATGGCTTTCATAATCTCAACGTTAGGCAATTCTGATGGAATTTCTTTCAATTTATGGTCATGCTGTGCAACACCCCTCTAGTTACAGGGCAGTGCAACATACCCTGTGCTGGCAACCTGCCTATATGCTCTGCCTCCATGTCTGACTGCAGAAAGAGCAGGCTGGATGAGGCTCTGGGCAGCCTGATCTAGTGTGGGGTGTCCCTGCCCATGGCAGGGGGGTTGGAACTAGATGATCCTTGTGGTCCCTTCCAACCCTGAATGAAACTATGAAACTATGAAACACTGACCTACCCTGCCAGCTGGAGTCTCTGCTTCAGCTGAGAGATGGTTAAGGGGCTTTAGGAAAGCTGTCTGGCAGAAAGGGACCAGAGGGTTTTCTGATCAACAAGCAACTGAATATGAGCAAGCAGTGTACCCGGGTGGCCAAGAAAGCCAATGGCATCCTGGCTTGTATCAGAAATACTGTGTCCAGCAGGAGCAGAGAGGTGATTGTCCCCTTGTACTCAACTCTGGTGAGGGCACACCTTGAGTATTGTGTCCAGTTTTGGGCATCTCAGTACAGGAGAGATGTGGAGGTGCTGGAGTGAGTGCAGAGGAGGACAATGAAGCTGGTGAAGGGCCTGGAGAATAAATCTTATGAAGAATGAGTGAATAGGCTGGGGCTGTTTAGTTTGGAAAAGAGGAAGCTGAGGGGAGACCTCATTGCTCTCTACAACTACCTGAAAGGATGCTGTAGAGTGTCTGGTGCTGGTCTCTTCTCAAAGGTAATTAGTGATAGAACAAGTGGGAATGGCCTCAAGCTATGACTGTATAGGTTTAGACTGGACATTAAGGAAAAAGTTTTCACAGCAAGAGTGTTCAGGCATTGGAAAGTGCTGCCCAGGGAGGTGGTTGAGTCACCAACCCTGGATGTCCTAAATGTCGTTTAGATGTGGTGCTTCGGGATATGGTTTATGGGTGAACTTTGTAGAGTTATCAGTTGGACTTGGCAATCCTGAGGGTCTTTTCTGACTTGAATGTTTCTGTGATTCTGTTAGGAGTGGGTTGCAGAGGGTGCATCTAACTTTACAGTCAAACATGAACACGGAAATGGAATTTTTGGCTGGGTATATTGTAAAGTTAGGGACCATTTGCAAAAGAAATATCCAGAATCATACTGCAGAGTCTTCTGTAAAGTCAGCAAGGCAACAGTTGATCAGAATCACTGATTTGTTTCAAATTCATTTCTACTTATTCTGAGTAGGAGGAAGGCATAAAAGCAATAAAAATGGGACAAAATTTTAAAGTAAAAGTACTCTTCTAAAGATTGAGATCACTTCAATTTTTTTTGTCTTACACATATATAAATGAAATCATATAAATGAAAACATATTTTCTACTACTTTTGCAGTATTATTCCTAAAGTCATCATTCCCTTCTTAAGATTCAGTTCTCAGATTTAGTTTAAAAAAAACCCCAACTACTAAAAAATATTTTAAAATTGAGAGTAATCTTGGATTCAAAGACTGAAATGCTTTACTTTGAAATGTAGTTTAAACAAATATGATTTTATTAAAATTAAAACAAGACAAAAGCAAAACACAGGCGTGCAGCTGCCAACAAACAGCTGATTTGCCCCATGCATGGGCATTGGTGTGATCTGGTGCCTTTTCCAAACATCCTTCCTAAAATATATCCACAAAGGGTATCATATTCCTATTCTCCTTCTTCCTACAGCTGTAATCTAGGAAATAGTTTTGCCTCTTCAGGTAGTGATAGGACTAGGGGGAATGGAATGAAGCTGGAGGTGGGGAGATTCAGGCTGGATGTGAGGAGGAGGTTCTTCACCATGAGAGTGGTGAAACCCTGGAATGGGTTGTCCAGGGAGGTGGTCGAGGCCCCATCCCTGGAGGTGTTTAAGAGCAGGCTGGATGAGGCTCTGTCCAGCCTGATCTAGTGTGGGGTGTCCCTGCCCATGGCAGGGGGGTTGGAACTAGATGATCCTTGTGGTCCCTTCCAACCTTGAATGGTACTATGATACTATGATATGATACTCTTAGGTTCAAGGCCAGATGATGCTTTTCAAAAGTGCATCTAATATGAAACAAAATTATTTTAATAATCATAGAGTCATAGAATTGTTAAAATTGGAAAAAACCTTTAAGATCATGAAGTCAACTATGATCCAACTACCATGACCACTGAACTATATCCTGAAATACCATTTCTGCACAGCCCTTGACAACCTTCAGGGATGGCAACTCCACCACCTCCTTGGACAGCCTGAATGCCTCCCCACTCTTTCTGGAAAGAAATTTTCCCTAATATCCAATCTAAACCTCTCCTGGCACAACTTAAGCTCATTTCCTCTTGTCCTGTATCACAGTATCACAGTATCACTTAGGTTGGAAAGGACCTCGAGGATCATCGAGTCCAACCTATCAACACAGACCCCATGACTAGACCATGGCACCAAGTGCCACGTCCAATCTCCTCTTGAATGCCTCCAGGGTCCATGACTCAACCACCTCCCTGGGCAACCCGTTCCAATGACGAACGACTCGCTCGGTGAAGAACTTCCTCCTCACCTCAAGTCTAAACCTCCCCTGGTGCAGCTTGAGACTGTGTCCCCTTGTTCTGGTGCTGGTTGCCTGGGAGAAGAGGCCAACCCCTTCCTGGCTACAACCACCTTTCATGTAGTTGTGGAGGGTAATGAGGTCACCCCTGAGCCTCCTCTTCTCCAGGCTAAACAATCCCAGCTCCCTCAGCCTCTCCTCATAGGGCTTGTGTTCAAGGCCTCTCACCAGCCTTGTTGCCCTTCTCTGGACACGTTCAAGTGTTTCGATGTCCTTCTTAAACTGAGGGGCCCAGAACTGGACACAGCACTCAAGGTGCGGCCTAACCAATGCAGAGTACAGGGCTAGTTACCTGGGAGAGTTACCTGTTGCTAGTTACCTGGGAGAAGAGACCAATGGGGAAGGAGAAGAGACCAACAGAGAAAGAGAAGAGCAGTAATGCCAATGTTCTGCTGATTAAGAAAACCAGACTGAGCTCTAATAGTCCATTAGACAAAAATAAAGCTAGCAATAGCTATGACAGGATATAGATTGATAGATTATATAAGAAGTACTGGCCAAAATTTTCTGTACCTCTTAAGGTATCCAGATTGAAACTAGAGCTTCTGTAGAAAAAATATATTTGCTTCTTATTTTTTTATATTCATGTCCAGGGCTTGTTGCAGGTAAATCAATACACATAGAAACATTGGAATAAAACTGTTCTTGACAGGGTCTCTGTCTTCAGAACCATTCTGTTTTCTTTCTGAGATTTAATTTTCTTAGGGAGCTAATGCATGAAGAGCAATTATTATCAGCTGAAATCTTTCACAGAATGGAAGTTGCTGTTGCTCTACCTCCAAGGACATTGAAATTGTTTCATCTTATAAATCCTTTTGATCCTTTATACAGCTCATCATGCCTTTATAACATCTCTTATATTTCAGATTCAGGTAGATAACTCTCTTGCCTCAGGAAGCAAGTAGACTATGCTTTGAACAAATCAGCTTTGCCTGGCAGTTGCTTTTGGATGAATATCCCAACTTCAATGATCTATTTTGTCAAGAAATGGTGCCTGTGCAAAAAAAGTTAAAATTGTGACACAGTCACAGCTCTACTATGTTGAAAACAGTAGCACTTCCGTTCAATGTTAAGGCAACAAGACCTGGAACACATGACCTATCAGGAGTGTCTGAGGAAGCTGGAGCTGCTCAGTCTAGAGAAGAGGAGGCTGAGGGGAGACCTTATTGCTCTCTACAACTGCCTGAAGGGAGGTGGAAGCAAGGAGGGAGCCGATCTCTTCTCCTTGGTGGCAAGTGACAGGACTAGAGGAAATGGTTATAAGCTGCGCCAGGTAAGGTTCAGGTTGGATATTAGGAAGTTCTTCCTCATTGAAAGGGTTATCAAACATTGGACTGCCCAGGGCAGTAGTGGAGTCAGTGTCCCTGGGAGTGTTCAAGTGGCATGTGAACCTGGCTCTTAGGGACATAGTTTGGAGTTGATCCTTCAGTGCTGAGTTGAGGGTTGGACTGGAAGATCTTTGAGGTCTCTTTCAACCAGATATATTCTGTGAATCTATGACTCAAAGGCTTTTGTTGATTTCTTATCTCTGATTAAAAAAAACCAAAACAACTACAAAAAGGGACAAATATGAACATTTACACTGCAGATTAAGATGGAGTATATGTTTGGTGTGTACGTTTCCACATTACTGCCAATTAAAGGAGGCCACTAATGAACTGAAGAGGCTGAAGAATCATTCTGAATGGTCAATTCCTACACCTGGCTTTCTCTCAATTAAGTCCTATTTGAAATGTAGCATTTTTGTTAATCTGAAAACCCTTGATTTACAAAATCAAAGGGAGTTGTTGATAAATCGTTGCAGAATGTAATTTGATTGCTCAGAATATAAACCGGACTGTCTAATTCTGCCTAGCAAAATAACTTGGTCATATCTCTGTTTGTGAAATCCTCCATTATTAAGTTTTTGTTTCCTTTGTAAATAATTATAACTTTTAACTTGCAGTACTACCAAGATGCCTTTGAATTACCTAGATTGATGTAATTTATTGTGCCTGCTAGTCGCAGACAATTTTTTCAGCCCTGTAATGTAGTGGTTTCTAAATAAGGCTTTCTTGCCCCCAGTGGAATTGCGAACTTAGAAACAGGACTGGTAGAGCTATGGTACTTCTGGGGAGAGGGTCAGACAGAAAAGAAACCCACAACCTGCTGCTGCAATTATCTGCAGAGCTTTATTCTGAACCTCCTCCAATTGAGCAGCCTTTGGCTTGAATCCAGCAGCACCATGTCAGCTGTAAAGCTAAAGACAGTTTTCATTTCTCCAGTTTACCTGGTCTTTGTTAGGCTTCTGATGTTGGTTATCTACCATGACTATCAAATCCTTATCAGGTATGTTTCTTCCAAGGGCAAAGTGTCCTGTCACAGATTTCTGCCTTCAGGTTTGGTGATATTTGAGAAACACTATTCTTTATTGCATTTGAAGTAGGCAACATAACTGTTGATTTTTATGAACTATACTGTTAATCTTTGTGTTATTTGCATTCTCTATCAGTAAGGGCTTATGTTCTTAGTTCATTAGAAGGAAAGTCATGTGTAATGGTGTGAGAGACTAATAAGTTTGTCTCTCTTGGTGTACTTAACAAAGATAAAATCACTTGCTGTTTGCCCAGACAATATGTATTGGGCAGAGCCACTAAGGACTCTTGGAAGATGCAAAGATAACATTGCTCACTGGGCCACAGCTGGCCTACAACAATGACCCAGCCATTCACGCCTTTAGGGCAAGATAATCTCCACCCATCTAGTACCCTGGGCAGAGTGACACAATGGTTTTAGCCACCTGTTTCCTGATGTGTAAGGAATGTGGGGGGCTTGTCTGGAGGGAGACGGAGATTCCCCTCACCCCCCCTCCA
This sequence comes from Melanerpes formicivorus, assembly GCF_026170545.1. Classification (NCBI taxonomy): domain Eukaryota; kingdom Metazoa; phylum Chordata; class Aves; order Piciformes; family Picidae; genus Melanerpes; species Melanerpes formicivorus. Next base: position 49,120,799 of record NW_027142353.1, on the reverse strand, counting down.
TCCAAACTCTTGCCCAAACACACAGCAATACACAGAAAGATTTCCAGGAAAACGACCTATGGATTATTTCCTGCCCCTGGAATTCCTGAGGGACAATATTTGAACACATACCTAAGGACTAAAAACTGTATAAAAGACTTGAGCAACTACTAGTTTGTAGAGAGAAACGGAGGAGAAAAACGGCGAGAAAAACTGAGGTGAAGGAAAACACAGGAGACGGACCATGCCGCTGAGAAGGGAAAGCCGGGACAATGCTGCTCCGGAGAAAAGAGGCTGCTCAGAGGACCACAGCTCTTCTCCAGCCAAAGCCTCAGCACCCTTTCTCTACAGACCCAGGCTGCCCAGAGGACCACAGCTCTTCTCCAGCAAAAGCCTCAGCACCGTTTCTCTACAGACCCAACATCTCCTGCAGCACCTTTCCTCCACAGACTTTAACTGTCTTGGGGGGGATGAGGGGTGTGGTAATATAATTCCTTTCCTCTTCTCTCTCTCTTCTCTCTCTCCCTCTCTATTTTCTCCCTCTCCCCTTCTTACGTCCACTTTATTTATGTAATAAATAGTCTAGCTGTTGATACTTTGGCCTTGTTTGTGCCTCTAATTTCACAACACGGGAATGTTCTAAAAGAACTTGAGTCTCTTTCCCTTTCCGGACTGAGACAAATGGGAAGACTGAACTTTAGAGGACCTCACCTGAGCAATGTCTGTACAATACATGTGTTCCAAATACCTGCTGGCAGCTACACTTTGAAACCTGTCCCTTAGGTACAGGACCAATAAGTAACATAACCAGTTCCTTCTCAGATAGAATTTCTTTCTCTTATACTGAACAATTTAACATCAATGTGTCCAGAACAAGAGGACAGTCTCAGGCTGCACCAGGGGAGGTTTAGACTGGATGTTAGGAAGAAATTCTTCATAGAGAGAGTGGTTGCCCATTGGAATGGGCTACCTGGGGAGGTGCTGGAGTCACCATCATTGGAGGTATTTAGGAGGAGACTTGATGGGGTGCTTGGCTGCATGGTTTAGTTGATTAGATGGTGTTGGATGATGGGTTGGATGCGATGATCTTGAAGGTCTCTTCCAACCTGGTCTGGTCTGGTCTGGTCTGGTCTGGTCTGGTCTGGTCTATTCTATTCTATTCTATTCTATTCTATTCTATTCTATTCTATTCTATTCTATTCTATTCTATTCTATTCTATTCTATTCTAAAGACATAGAAACCCCTTAAAAATTCCCCATGGCCGTTGTTATATAAAAGCTCTTTCTGTGTAGGCTTATCCAGAGAAAGAAGTACTGCAACGATGTCACTAAAGGACTGCACAACTGAGATCTGAATTTGGAACTGCAGTGAGATAGAGCATGTAGGCACAGACTAGTGAGTTATACATTATGCTGAATAAAGTGTTACATACAGTGTTGAATGCTTAGAAATCTAGAAAAAAAAGTAAATGAAAACATCTTTTCAACATTTTTAATTAAAAAATACCAACAGAACAGCAGCTGAAAATACTTTTATAATCATTAAATATTTAATTGGGAGATTGTGTGCATCATTCTAATAATTAATAGTGTTAGCACTGATGCATGAATATTCTAATTTTTAAATTACTAGGCTGCACTTTACCAAACTGGCTTTCTCAGGAAAGAAAACACAGCTGCCATGTGAAAATCACACAGGAAATATGTGACTTAAAATATGTTTTACTCAAAGAGTGCTTTATTCAATAAGTATAAACATTTAAATTCATCTGTACTCCTTGAAAACAGATGTTTAAATGTTTTCATGCCTCTCAGACTTTTGACCTTTCATAACAGACAAACCATGTACTGTAACAGTAATTTCTTAATAAGTCTAAGCCATTAGTGCCTCCGCGAAAACCGAAGGAGAATGTGCTTGTTTTGTATCGTCATTCAAAATGCTTTGCTTACTGTGCCCTGGTTATTTGCCTACTTGTTGCCTTTGAGAAAACTTCTTACAGCTAGTTTGTGAAGTGCAGAACCTGCAGAGCCACTCACAAACCTTTCTCATTGGAAAGGGAAGACTTCATTAAACATATATCTCTCTATTTTACCCCCCAAAATATTTCACACTTCCAAAATTTGCTGAAAGAAATAAGAAAAGTAATGTTTTGATTCCCTTGTAGGACTAATGTGGTGTTTCACCACACTTGGTGCTGGCTGTCCTAGGAATCTCTTAACATTTCTATGCCAAGTACTCTATGTGCAAACTTTATTACCAGTCATACACCACTGCCTGTAGCTGAACTGATTAACAGAGGTAGGCTGTGGTGAACAATGGGAAATGTAGTTTAGGAAAGACACTGTCTAGACATGAGGGTGGGATCTTGAATAGTCCTATTAAGTAATTCTGTGAGGCATTGCATCTGCATTTCAGAAATATTTGGGAACACGTGTCACTTTTGCAACTTTTTTGAAGTTGACTATTTTCTATAACAAAATTATCTCATTTTCTGCTTCATGTTTAGATGGAGTTTGAATGTATACACTTCATCATTAAGTAAAAATCTGATTTAGTGACCTGAGTCAAAATTTTAATGGTTTTAATTGTTCATTACTTGTAAATACTCCTCAAACAATAAGAAACAGTAAAACAGCTTGCAAACTACTTCATAACCTGCTTATGTGTAAATACAGTATCACAACATAAAAAGATATGAAAGGTTGGAAAATGCACAGTAAATTTGGTGAAGTCTTGGGCTCAATGCTGTTTAATATCTTCCTCAATATTGTAGTGGAATAGAATGAACACTCAACAAATTTGAGAATGACTTGAAGCTGAGCAGTGCAGCTAATGTCCAGATGCCAACCAGAGGAACCTGGACAAGCTCAAGAATTGAGCCTATGTGAACCATGAGGTTCAACAAGAGCAAGTGCAAGGTCCTGCACCTGTACTGCAACAGCTGGGGGAAGGAAGGAATTGAGATCAGCCCTGTGGAGAAGGATTTGGGGATGCCGGTGGATGAAAAACTGGATAAGAATCAGCAATGAGAACTCACAGCCCAGAAATCCAGCCATAGCCTGGGATACACCAAAAGCATCATGACCAACAGGTTGAGAAAGGTGATTCTCCCCCTCTGCTCTCATGAGATCCCATCTGAATACTGCATCAAGCTCTGGGATCCATAGCACAAGACACAGACTTGTTAGAGGAAGTCCATAGGAGGGCCACAAACATGATCAGAGGGATGGAACACTTCTATAAAGAGAGACCGAAACAGTTGGGATTGTTCAGCCTGGGGAAGAGAAAGCTCTGAGGAGACCTGATTGCAACCTCTCAGTACCTAAAGAGAACTTTTAAGAAAACAGGGACAGAATGTTTAGTAGGACTTACAGCGGCAGGACAAGGGGTAGTGGTTTTAAACCAAAAGAGCATAGATTTAGACTAGATACAGGAAGAATTTTTTTACAGTGAGAGTGGCAAAACACGGTAACAGGTTGTCCAGAGAGGCTGTAGGTACCCCATCCCTGGAAACATTCAATGTCAGGTTGGATAGGGCTCTGAGCAGCCTTGGTTGCATGGTTTAGTTGGTTGGGTGGTGTTGGACGATAGGTTGGAAGTGATGATCTTGAAGGTCTCTTCCAACCTATTCTATTCTATTCTATTCTATTCTATTCTATTCTATTCTATTCTATTCTATTCTATTCTATTCTATTCTCCAGTTAAAGGTGTTTCTGCTCACTGTAGGGAGATTGGAGCTTAAAGGATCCTTTCCAAGACAAAGCATTCTATGTCATACAATGTATATTAATATTGAGGAAAGAAGAACGAAGCAATAGCATAAGTCTATCTGTATTTGTTGTCAGTTTTAGGCACAAAGGTTAGCATATCCTCTACATTTGCTTCTTGTTGAAAAATGGAGGAAGAATGGATAGACAGCTTCATCCAGTCTTTCCTCATGCTTTTAGAACAGCATTGTATGCATTACCTTTTTATTATTATTTTAGTTAGTCCAATATAATGTTATTTTTTATGTTAACATTGTTATGTTCTCCTTCTTACTGACTGAGTGACAGGTCGCACTTGATGATCTTTGAGGTCTCTTCTAACCTTGGTGATACTGTGATACTGTGATACGTCAACATGCTATTTACTTGCTAAGGTAAAATCAACCACTGGTATTGGCCATCTCTTTTCATGATGGTGGGGTGGATATGTGTGAATGTTAATACAGGGTTTCTAACTTAAGAATAGCTATAGTACTACTGACTTTAAAAATCTAAACTGTATGTGGTGTATGACAAAGCTTGAAATCAAATAGATGTGAAAACAATAACTGGATTTTTCATTTCTAACCAGTTCAAATTTAATTTCCTGTGAATTTTATTAGCCTTTTGTACAGATTGCTGGGAAAGGGAGAAATCAAGAATGTAATATTCAGTTGTTTTGATCACCAGTGCTTTTCTTAAATCCAGATCAGTCAAATTAGTCATTTAGGTTTGATACAGTCACACCTGGAAATGAGAAGTTTGGACTTTAACTGTGCTGATTTCTGTGACACTAAAAGCTCTTCTCTGAATACTATTTTGTATTTAGGACAGGCCATAGCTTAAAAAAACCTTAAAAGCAGCTGGCTGAAAAATTAGGTGTCTTTTGTATTAGCTGGTGCTTCTGGGAGTTAGAAAATAGCTAGACTGAATTCCCATCTCAGGCTGAGTGTTTCAAATATAGCTGATGGTTGCCATTATAGTTGTAAAGGGTGTTGAGACTGATCAGCTCAGTTGCATGTGTTCATTCAGCAAGTATTAGAGTCATGTCAGCAAGATGACAGTGAAAAAAAGATAACCATCCAAGTATCAACAAAAGGAAAGTGTGAGCTGTTTCAACAAAACTGCTTGGTGGGGAATGAGGGCAGCAAACAGACACAGACTGTACAGATGGCAAAAATTACTATCTAAAGCTGCAGCATGCTGAAGTGTAAGGTAGAGCACAAGAAAAACTAAGGTAGTGCATGTGTCTGGCCCCTTCAGCACTTAGACTGTAAGGCAGAGAGGAAGGGTGTGTCACATCAGTTACATTATCTTCTTGACAGTCTTGACATTAATTGCCCTCGTATATTTCCTTCTCTTTTTTAGCTGTCAAAGAACTTCAGCTATTTCCTTTCTAATGTGGGCCAGCATTAAGGAAAGCCAAATGACACAGCATTTTTTGACCACTGGAGGATAGAATGCAAACAAATTTGCAGACATCCTAATGAGAATAGGAAACTAGAAGTGTCTCCTTTTCCTTTGCAATTGAAATACAGCTTAAAGATAATTGCTCTTCAGGACAAACTGTCTCAGGGAATTGGTATGAATATATGGAACTCTGCTTCATCACCACACCTCCAATGACCAAAAATTACCAAGGGCTGGACTGAAAATGCATTGGTTTACTCAGTCCATATTGAAGATGTGTGCACCCTTTTTAAGAACAGTTGCCTATTTTTACCTCCAGGCACTCTGAGCAAGGGAGAAGTGTTGACATTGCTAAAAGATGACCTTTATCTACTAGAAAAGAAGGGAATGTGAAGAAATTTGCACTTTCATAATATTACTTACATTCAAGGCTTACAAATTTAATGTTTGAAACAACAACTACTTTGGGCCCAAGACTTAAAAACAACCAGAGTATTATTTGTCTAGATAATACAATAGATGTTACTAGGATAATAGAGATATTCTTGACCCCTTTACTGCTAATGTGATTTTCTTGCTGTGCCTGGGATATGCCAATGTCACAAATGAGCCAGAAGTAAATACTGGTTTTGGACAGAACTACTTCAACAACTCCCTGAAGAAAACCAAACCAGACCAAACCAAACCAGACCAAACCAAACAAAAGCTGGAACAAAATGAAAGTCTAGGTATGGCAGAAAGAACCAGAATCACTTGTCTATCTGGACTGAAGTGCTGGTAGAGTAAGACTTTGAGCTGTAGCATGCTTCTTTACAGAAGAAAGTTCTGAATTACAGGATAGGCCTTGACACTGTGATTGCAGGATCTTAAAGTCTCTAGAACACAGCATCAGAAACCATGATGAGTTACATTAACCGTTGTATTGAGTTTGTCTGAGCTGGAGTTAGTTCTCCTCAAAGCATCTTTCTAGTGCGGTGTTTTGCAGTAGCGGGGTGTTGATAGCACACCAGTGTTTTGGCTACTGCTGAACTGTGCTTTTCCAACACTTCCCCACCCCAAGAGTATGCTGAGGAGTGGGCAAGACCTTGCAAGGAGACACAGCCAGGCCAGCTGACCCAAACTAGCCAAAGGGGTATTCCATTTCATATGACATCAGCTCAGATATAAGAACTAACTGAAAATAGGAAGTGGGGCAATATTCTTCCATGGTGTCTGTCCTTCAGAGTGTGTTAGAGCCCTGCTTTTCAGGATCTGTTGATGGGAAGTAGAGAATAATGTCACTCTTTGCTTTTGCTTCTGCCCATGGCCTTTGTTCTTTGCTTAGCATTATTAAATTGCTTCTACTTTATAACTGGGTCTTGTTATATTTCCCCCTATCTCCTGTCCATCTAAGAAGGGGAATGATAGAACAGCTTTGGTGGGTATTTGGCCCCCAGCCATGGCCAAAACACTGCAACCATATGGCAGAGAAGTGAAACTGATTTTATATATATGTGTCTATATATATATACACACACACATATATATACACACATATATATTTATGTACAATATATATATATCTATATATGATATTGCTTTTGGAATACACATGCACAAAAATCAATCTTAGAAATGTGAATTAGTATGATCTTATTAGAGAGCTGCTTTGCTGAGTAGTCCAAATTATGTCATTTAACCAAGTGGCTAACATAGACTTACAGTTACAGAAAGGAGGTGTCACATATCTATTGGACAGTAACTAAAACAGGCATATTTCATCTGTATTCAAGTTTTCTCTTCTTTTATTCCTCTATAATTTAAACTGTGGTTATAGGGGCAGATGTCAGCTTTCTATGATGGATAATATAAAATGTTTGCTCACCTTCACTGTGACTCTTTTTGCTGTCCTGTAAACTTCACTCTAGGTCGTGTCAGCCCTCATGAAGAATTCAGGAGATACCTCCACTTACAAGATAAATGATGTTATGGGGCTATATTACATACATTACAGTGTCGCTGTTATGGTGACAGAGAGTAGCGACATACACACACTTGCTATTTATTTATACACACAAGCTATTTATGCTTTCAGCTCAGGGACCTTCCAGACATTCAAGGGTACATGGCAATATTTTAAAGGCCAGTCTCTTCTTGGCCCATCAAAGGGTCCATAGATTCATCACAGTTTCCCACATTAAAGGATCCTGTCTGATTTCCAGCAGCCATTTCATAAGGTGGTAGATCTCCTAAAGGTCCTGTTTCAGCACCTTGGATAGTCATGGAAGTTCCTACTGGCCGTAAGGTGCTTGTGATTAGGTAACTGAATCAAGGCTCTAAACAAAACGGCCAGATAGGATTCTCAAATCTGTTCAGGTAATGAAATGTTGCAGCTTTCCAGGCTCCACAAACTATATTAACTAGGTGACCTATCTGGTGGATGTGGGGAAGGCTGTGGATGTAGTCTACCTGGATGGACTTCAGCAAGGCCTTTGATACCATCCCCCACAGCAAACTCCTGGCCAAGCTGGCAGCCCGTGAGTTGGACAGAAGCAATATGTGCTGGGTTAGGAACAGGCTGGAGGGCTGAGCCCAGAGAGTGGTGGTGAATGGTGCCGCATCTAGCTGGAAGCCAGTCATTAGTGGTGTCCCCCAGGGATCAGCGTTGGGCCCCATCCCGTTCAATATCTTTATTGATGATGTGGACAAGGGGATCGAGTCCATCATGAGAAGATTTGAAGATGACACCAAGCTGGGGGCAGGTGTTGATCTGTTAGAGGGTAGGAGAGATCTGCAGAGGGACCTTGACGGGCTGGACAGATGGGTGGAGTTCAATGGCATGAGATTTAACACATCTAAGTGCTGGGTTCTACACACTGGCCACAATAACCCCATGCAGTGCTGTAGGCTGGGGTCAGAGTGGTTGGAGAGTGGCCAGGCAGAAAGGAACCTGGGGGTACTGGTTGACAGTAGGCTGAACATGAGCCAGCAGTGTGCCCAGGTGGCCAAGAAGGCCAATGGCATCCTGGCCTGCATCAAGAATAGTGTGGCCAATGGGAGCAGGAAGTCATTATGCCCCTGTACTGCGCACTGGTTAGGCCACACCTTGAGTACAGTGTCCAGTTCTAGGCTCCTCAATTTAAGAAGGACATTGAGACACTTGAACATGTCCAGAGAAGGGCAATGAGGCTGGTGAGGAGTTTGGAGCACAAGCCCTATGTGGAGAGGCTGAGGGAGCTGTGATTGTTTATCTTGGAGAAGAGGAGGCTCAGGGGAGACCTTATTGCTGTCTACAACTACCTGAAGGGTGGTTGTAGCCAGGAGTGGGTTGATCTCTTCTCCCAGACAGCCAGCATCAGAATGAGAGGACACAGTTTCAATCTGTGGCAGGGGAAGTTTAGGCTCAAGGTGAGGAGAAACTTCTTCACTGAGAGAGTTGTTAGCCGTTGGAAAGTGCTGCCCAGGGAGGTGGTGAAGTCGCTGTCACTGGAGGTGTTCAAGAGGGGATTGGACGTGGCACTTGGTGCCATGGTCTAGTAGGCATGAGCTCTTGGGTGACAGGTTGGACTTGATGATCTTTGAGGTCTTTTCCAACCTAGTTGATTCTATGATTTTATGATTCGGTGGCATCCTTTGTCACCTGGACACTTCCAGGCCTGCAGTGGCTCTTGCAATCTCATTTCTTGCACAAACAACAAATTCCTAACTCTGTAAAGCCATTTGGATTTAAAAAAGAAAAATAGACCAAGTCCCTGGGTGACGTGGCTTCAGTTTTGCAAAATATTTTCTTTTAAGCATATCAAATCCAAATGGTCAAGAATTCTGAGGAACATATAATATAAACACAGTAATTTGGTTGCTATTGAAATTTCCTTGCAGATTCCAATTTTATTAAAAATATTAACAGATGTGTTTTGACGTAGTGTTCTGATAACAACAAACAGAAACAGTATGTGGAATGGCTTTATTTGTCTGTACAGTAGTTTTTGTATATCCAGAAAGAATTACATTAAGGTAAACCTAAAGGACTCGTTACAAGAATAAGAACCAGAGCTTTAATTTGCTCTGCTCAGACAGATCCATTATTTTCTATGAGCTTATCGTACTCTGAAACTAGGTTGTATTTATCACTTGGTTAAGCACATAGAGCAAACTCACAAGGGTAACGGCACATCAGTTCTGGACATTTAGAAGCCAAATGCAATGACCGAAGAACTGTGATTTACTTTGTTGCCTGCATCCTTGCTTGTGTCTTTCTTTCTTCCCACACAAATTAAAAAATTACCAAAGTCTTCATTGTGCTTCTGCTGCTGCTGAACTGTGGAACTGGATTCTCACCTGAAGGATTTGACAAGAGAAAGACAGTAGAAAATAATCAGGGACTATTTAACTGAAATCTCCATCTTACCATTTCATAGTTTCATAGTTTCATTCAGGGTTGGAAGGGACCACAAGGATCAGCTAGTTCCAACCCCCCTGCCATGGGCAGGGACACCCCACACTAGAGCAGGCTGGACAGAGCCTCATCCAGCCTGCTCTTAAACACCTCCAGGGACGGGGCCTCGACCACCTCCCTGGCCAGCCCATTCCAGGGTTTCACCACTCTCATGGTGAAGAACCTCCTCCTCACATCTAGCCTGAATCTCCCCACCTCCAGCTTCATTCCATTCCCCCTAGTCCTAGCACTACCTGAGATCCTGAGAAGTCCTTCCCCAGCCTTCCTGTAGGCCCCTTTCAGATACTGGAAGGCCACAATTAGGTCACCTTGGAGCCTTCTCTTCTGCAGACTGAACAGCCCCAACTCCTTCAGTCTGTCCTCATAGGAGAGGTGCTCCAGCCCTCTGATCATCCTTGTGGCCCTTCTCTGGACACGTTCCAGCACCTCCACATCCCTCTTGTAATAGGGGCTCCAGAACTGGACACAGTACTCCAGGTGGGGTCTCACCAGGGCTGAGTAGAGGGGGAGGATCACCTCCCTCGACCTGCTAGCCACACTTCTCCTGATGCAGCCCAGGATCTGATTGGTTTTGTGGGCTGCAAGTGCACATTGAGAGCTCATGTTGAGCTTTTTGTCCACCAGCACCCCCAAGTCTCTCTCTTCAGGGCTACTTTCCAGCCAGTCACTGCCCAGCCTGGATTTGTGCCTGGGATTGCCTCGACCCAGATGCAGGACCCTGCACTTGCTCTTATTGAACTTCATGAGGTTGGCCTGTGCCCACCTCTCCAGCCTGTCAAGGTCTCTCTGGATGGCCTCCCTTCCCTCCAGCGTGTCTGCTGCACCACACAGCTTGGTGTCATCAGCAAACTTGCTGAGGGTGCACTCAATGCCACTGTCCATGTCCCCCACAAAGATGTTGAATAAGACAGGTCCCAGGACTGATCCCTGAGGGACTCCGCTTGTCACTGGCCTCCACTGGGACATGGAGCCATTGACAGCCACTCTTTGGGTGCGGCCATCAAGCCAGTTCCTTATCCATCTAGTGGTCCACCCATCAAACCCATGTGTCACCAGTTTGGCGACCAGGATGTGGTGCGGGACAGTGTCGAAGGCTTTGCTCAGGTCCAGGTAAACGACATCAGTTGCTCGCCCCTCATCTATTAATTTTGTCACCTGCTCATAGAAGGCCACCAGGTTGGTCAGGCAGGATTTGCCCTTGGCAAAGCCATGCTGACTGTTCCCAATCACCTCTTGACTATTCTTTTGAGCGAGTAGTGACTCCAGGAGGATCTGCTCCATGATCTTTCCAGGCACAGAGGTGAGACTGACTGACCTGTAGTTCCCTGGTTCCTCCTTCTTGCCCTTTTTGAAGATGGGGGCAATGTTTCCCCTTTTCCAGTCTGTGGAGACTTCACCAGATTGCCATGACTTTTGAAATATAATAGAGAGGGGTTTAGCAACCTCATTTGCTTGGATAGATATGACCTGGATATCAAATTAGAGAAAAGTACAAACACAGACATTACATTAGGGTTTATAAACATTAATAAAAATTCTTTCAATAAACCAAAGAGGTTAAATCAATCAGGAGTTTCAGAAATACAAGTAACACAATATATATTTGCATATATCTGAGGCATTTGTAATAGTACAACTGGTATGGTCCTTCTGACACACCTTGGTTAGCTAAGTGCCTCTAATTTCCTACTGAACATGTTTTCAACTGCTTCAGCTTTTTGGGTTTGTATATGTTATCTCAGAAATAAACTTAAAATGATTTCTCTAGACATTTCTGCCACACACTGTGCTTGGATGGACAGGTTCAGCTATTCAGACTTTCCTGCATCAAACTTTCCTGCAGAAAAGCCAGAAGAAACTGCAGAATACAATTAAATAACCAAAAATGAGAAATACAGAGACTCTGGATTTCACTTGAAATCTCTCTTCCAGCTCTTTAAGACTATGTTACACTCTCTGGAGGTGATTCACCATCCCAAAGCCCATATGATCTCAATCAAACCTGCTGCTTTGGGCAACTCTTTACATTAGTAACTAATACTGTGTCATTCTTTATAGTAGTTGGGCCCAATAGGGATGTTCAAATTGTCATGCTGCTGTATCCATTGACCCAGCTGCTACTTTAGTAAACCCTGACTTTTATCTCTGAGTGGGAATATAATATATAGCTACCAACTCAAATAAAGAAAAAGACGGTGGGAATAGGCACAGTCTGGTGTGAATTTACAGGGAAAGCAGAAGAGGCAGAAGCATTTTGTTTCTCACCATCCTCATGAGCTGATGTGGCACAAGTATCCAGATCATGTGGTGGCAACTGTACAGTCTGTGTCGCTCCTGCCACATCCTTATTCAGTCCAGATCCTGCTTTGTATACATTGTGCCCTGGGCATAGCATTATCTTTTCATGCTGTCCTATCTCCTTTTCATGCAGGAAATTTGCTTTTTATACTCCAGTGCTAGAGCAAAAGAAGCTGCTTTCTAAGATGTCTTCCCCGCCCCCCCCCCCCCCCCGCTTTGTGTCTGAGAATGTAGTGTTCAATACAAATTCAGTGACATCTATCAGAGACAGAGAGTTACAACAGAAACTCCATGGAAAATGTCAGTATTTCAAAATGTAGGCTCAAATTCTAGGAAAATTCTCCAATTATTTGAATTTGCCTGCAAAATGAAGCTGTAATAATCTGTTTGCAATTATTCAAAATATTTTATGTAGAATTTATCTGTTAATTTAACTTGGTGCTTCACACACTGTTATAATGCTATTTAGAAAAAAAAAATTGACTGTGTCCTTATAACAGGTTTTATTTTTTTAATTAAAGTTGTACCTGAAACTGACAGACCAGCAAAAAACCTTTGTTGTATCTGAACCCAACATTTTCTGATGAAAACCTGCCCTAGCGAAAATTCACAGAACCACAGAATATATCAGGTTGGAAGAGACCTCAAAGATCATCCAGTCCAACCCCTGACCTAGCACCAAAAGGTCGACACTAAACCACATCCCTAAGTACAAGGTCCACACACTGCTTAAACACCTCCAGGGACAGTGACTCCACCACTGTGGGGCAGACCATTCCAATGTTTGATAATCCTCTCTGTGAAGAAATATTTCCTAGCATCCAGCCTAAACCTCCCCTGGCACAGCTTGTAACCATTTCCTCTAGTTCTGCTATCCAGCATCAAGGACTAGACTCCTTTCAGGTAGTTGCAGAGAGTGATAAGGTCTCCTCTCAGTCTCCTCTTCTCGAGACTGAACAACCCTAGGAGCTCCCTCAGATGCTCCTTGTAGACTATGTGGTCCAGGCCCTTCAGCTTTGTTATCTTTCTCTGGGCATGCTCCAGTACCTCAATGTCCTTCCGGTAGTGATGGGCCCAGAACTGAACACAATACTCGAGGTGTGGCCTCACCAGTGCTGAGTTCAGAGGGATGATCACCTCCCTGTTCCTGCTGGCCACTGTTCCTAATAAATGCCAGGATGCCATTGACTTTCTCTGCCACCTGGGCACACTGCTGACTCATATTCAGTTGACTATCAACCAACACCCCCCAGGTCCCTCTCCAAGTTGCAGATTTCAAAACTAATGACAGCTGTGATGATCATAGCTGTAAATCTTACATGCTCAGCTCTGGGAGCAAGATTCACAAAGTTACATAAAACACCACAATTCCAGCAGCTGAAAATAGCACTGGGCCCAATGTTTAAAGAGAAAACAACCAAACAACAAACCCAAAAAACCAACTACAGAACAACATCCACACACACACACACACAAAAAACAATGGAAAGAAAATAGCCTACATTCTGTGTATGTATAAGCTTAGTCTTTACTGTAGCCAAACATCTATTTATCTTTTGCCAGATGCTTTTTCTTCAAGTGCAGTACAATCAACCTAATGCACCAATGGCATCTCATTACAGTTTGTTGCTAGAGTGACATGATGTTCCTGTAAATGCTGATGCATGATCCAGTTAAACTCACTTTAACTTGAAAATAAAGCTTTGTGATTCTGTATTTTTTTGGTCTTTTCCCCTCAAAATACTTTTACAAATTTGACACAAATCAATGAGTCATTTTAGTAATGCCAAATCTTTATTAGTGTATGAAAGATATTAGTAGGAAATGTGCTGTTTATTCAGAGTGACTAAAATATGTGCAGTACTTACAGAGTGGTTTTTTTGAAAATGGAAAATATAGTACAGTAGCTTTTACTCACTCAACTATATGGAAAAGCCAAACAAATCCACAGCAGTCAACATAAATCAACAGCAGGACTGGGCTCAGCACCGGCAAGGAGGCCCAACAACTTGATCTTTAGTGTCTCTGAAAATTTTTCAGATTAACTTGAAGCCAGATGTCACAATTGAACTATAGACATATAATTCACATTAATAAAGTAGAAAAGAAGTTTTCTTTTTAACTTTGGTCAAACTGAATTTCTGAGGAGTCTAAAGTACTTCAAGTATATAGCATTCCGGGATCTTTTCCATCCTGTCTTTAGGCTATCTTCACTTGTCACTGACCTACTTAATCTCCAGGTAGTTCCAGGTTCTATTAGTCTAATCTTTTTAAATTGTTGTGTCACAAAATATCAAAATGCATTTAATATGTTTCCTATTGCCAAAGATATCATTACTGTAAGAATACTTAATACCAGTTTTTGCACTGGGGACTGTTCCAGACAACAGAACTGAGTCAAATCTATCATCCCAGTAATCTGTGCCTCCAATCCATTTTGCAAATAGAGGATATGAACAAAGAACTGGTAAAAATCAGTCTTCATTCTAAAATCCACCATGACAGTAAGGGTATTTAACAGCTGTTTCTAAGACCATTTTCACATAGGAAAGAGCACAGTAATGTAAAGTTTTGTGTCAGGTCATTTGTTAATTACAAATGTTATTTCTACAATAGCAAGTATTTAAAATGGTACCTTGCCTATTGTTTACAAATCTCTTTCACTGTTTATTTTGGCACTGAACTCTTTTGAAGTAACTCTTGTGCAGGCAAAGCTATGAATTATGTACAGTTCTGCTTAGATTCTCTACTTATAACTCATAATCTTTTTGTCTTTTTGTCATAATCTTTTGCTCAATAAACATGAAATTCTAAACTTTTGTGTTTGGGATATTTAAAATCTGTGTTTATTTTGGCTGATCTTGACTATTTGACTTTTGCATTGGTACATAATCTCTGTTTTCACTACAAGATTGGCCAGTTTGTATCAGAGCTGATTCTGACTACATGATTGTTGGGTGCTACAGGGACAGAAACCTGCTTCGTGAAAGAAATTGTAAGTTGTCATCTGTCTTCACCTGTCATTTGTTTCTTTCACTAAATAATGGTTGCAGCACTGGTGACTATTTGTCTAAATGGAGAGTAAGGTGACAAAATTTCTGCATTTGCTATCCCAAACACTGCAGCCTCTGCAGCAGCTCTCCTGAAGGGAGGTTGTAGCCAGGTGGTGGTCTCTTCTCCCAGGCAACCAGCACCAGAACAAGAGGACACAGCCTCAAGCTGCATCAGAGAAGGTTGAGGCTGGAGGTTAGGAAGAAGTTCTTCACAGAAAGGGTGACTGGCCATTGGAATGGGCTACCCAGGGAGGTGGTGGAGTCACCATCACCGGAGATGTTTAGGAAGAGACTGGATGGGGTGCTTTGTGCCATGGTTTAGTTGATTAGATTGTGTTGGATGATAGGTTAGACTCCATGATCTCAAAGGTCTTTTCCAACCTGGTCTGGTCTATTCTATTCTATTCTATTCTATTCTATTCTATTCTATTCTATTCTATGCTATGCTATGCTATTCTATTCTATTCTATGCCACCGGTTAGCAGGAAGAAGAAACTAACAGTCTCTATGTACAGAAAAAAACCATGAACTTCTTAGATATTTACATATAATAAAAGTATATAATCTGAAAAGATGTCTCCCAAATATCTTGTACTCATATGGTTTGTTGATATGCTCCCTTATACATATCAGCTCCAGCAGCCTTTTCCTTCCCCACTATGGTTTCTTAGTCCTGTTCCTCATCTGAAATAGCCATCCTTAAATGGCTCCTTGCCAGCCCTGCAGCATTCTAGCACTCTAGGAAAAGCAGAAACATGCCTTCAGTAAATTAGAAAGTAACTACAAACAAATGAGTGCCTGCTACACTTAATTCAGAGCTGGAAGCACATCCTGAATTTTGAGAAACTTATGAGAAGCCCTGGAACCAGATCTTATGAACTGAAAGCAATTCACCACTGGAAATGCTTTCACAACTGTTTTATCTGGGGACAATCTTGAGGGATTCAAGCACCTGGAAGATGCCCAGGATCTGATTTCAGAAGTATATACACAAGCTCTTCTGAAGTTCATAATACACAGACAGACTCAAATCTACCAAAACGGTGTTGGGCTATAGACTTTCTGTCTCTTGCTAGCTTGACTTTCTGGGACACTTGAGGCTTGGTTTTAAAAGCAAAAAGAAATGTATGTACATGTGCATGTCTGTGATGTACATGTATATATAAAAATATAAACAAACAAACAAATGAACAAACACACAGACAATTGGAGACATTCATAAATATGTATGCTGCCAGGAAGCAAAATACTGCCGTAATTAAATAGAAAATCTGACTTCCTGAACGCCAGTCTTGGTCCAAACAGCCTGGGACATACATAAACTACATGTCTTTTATACTGTTCCAGTATATTATTTCCTGTTAATGTATCATCTGGAATGCAGTTGCAATATGAAGTGGATAAAGCAGAGACAAATAAAATAAAGTAAGATTAACCTTATTGAAACAGTGTGCTCCTCAAGACTTGAACAAAAGCCTTGGATGAATAGGTGCTTTCTGAAGTAGAACTGCACCTGATTTTGCTTTGGAGCTTTAACAGTAGTTCTATACAGCGAGTAAATTCATTGCATTAAATTTTGTGTTCCTCTGAGTAGGACTGAACCCTAGAAAACATCTTGAGGGGACCCAAGGTAGTGCTACCATATAGCCAGCTTTCCAGAGTCTCTTTTTCTGTCTGCTTCTGTTGAAATTTTATTCATGGTTCTTTTTCTCTGTGTGCAGAGAAGCTTGCCTCACCTAGAATAGAATAGAATAGAATAGAATAGAATAGAATAGACCAGACCAGGTTGGAAGAGACCTTCAAGATCATCACATCCAACCACCCAACCAACTAACCCATACAACCAAGCACCCTGTGAAGTCTCCTCCTGAGTCTACTGCCAGTACTAAGACAAATGAAGCAGTTGTGAACAAACTTTTACCTGCATTCACAGAACTGTAGGCACATTACCTTATTTCACCACTTAAGTGCTATCAAGAGTGCGCTTAGAGGAGAGAATTACTGAAGAAATGGCCACGTAATTCATGAGAACATTGATGTGCTTTAGGTCAGAAGCTCTCTGATAGACCTTATCAGGTATCCTGTTGAGAAAAACATGTTTGTTTTTTTTATCCCCAGGGTATTGGCTGCTCAGAAAGGAACCTGCTGCCAGTGCTGCTATTCTTCAAAACTATAAGCCATATCCTCAATCATCCTCATCCTTTTCATCCTCAATATACTTTATCAGTTTTAGAAGTTTGGTTGATTCTGTCCTACTCCAGTTAAAACAGAATACTTCTTGGGAAAAGAATTGACAACTGTCCCATGGCAAGCAAGACACACTTTGTAGTTAATATCACTTCTTTTCAAAGACAGAATATAAGGAGTTCTTATTATTTATTTGGCATCGATATGTACTAGAAAGTCACAGAGCCATTTTAACTTATTCCAGACTGTAGAAAAATGTTTCTATCTGAAGTAATGTACTCTCCATAGGAAAAATTACTCAAATCCTTAAAACTCCTGCATGGAGTATTTTTAACGTGAGGTAATTCAGGATCCTATTATGCTTAGGAAAATCCACTGTGCTGTTATTCTGAACTTTCTACCACTGAAGCCAATGATTAAATTCAGTCAGTCTGTAAATCTTTAAAGAACCCATCATTTCAATTGACAAAAACAAAACAAAACAAAACAACCCTGACCCTTGATGCAGGTTGCCATTCTGAATGGGGACATTAGAACAGTACAACCTCAAAAGCTAAAACATAATTGTTGAGTTATGGTCAACGTCCCAATGTCCAAGTGGAAGTCAGTTAATGAATGGTATCTTTACAGGCCTGTATTGGGACTAATACTATTTAACACCTTCATTAATGATATAGACACTGGGATAGAATGCACTTTTAGTAAGTTTTTTGCAAATTGCACCAAACTGAGTACTGCATTTGACATGCCTGAGGGATGTGATGCCATCCAGAGGGACCTTGACAGGCTTGAGAAGTGGGCCCATGTGAATCTCATTAAGTTCTACTAGTCCAAGTTTGAGGTTCTGCATATGAAGGTATTGAGAACAGTCCTGTGGAGAAGGACCTAAGTCTACTTAAGAATGAAAAACTGTACATGAATCAGCAATGTGTACTCACAGCCCAGAAACCTAACTGTATCCTTGGCTGCATTAAGTGTGGTGAGCATGTTGAAGGAGGTGACCTGTTGCAACAGGGCAAGGAGCAATGGTCTTAAACTGAAAGAAGGTAGATTTAGACTAGTTATAAGGAAGAAATTTTTAATGATGACAGTAGTTAACTACTGGAACAGGTTGCCCAGAGAATTTGTGGATATCCTAGCCCTGGGTGTGCTCAAATTCAGGTTGCACAGAGCTCAGAGCAAGCTCATGAAGTGAAATATGTCTGTGCCCACAACAGGGGAATTGGACTAAATAATCTTTGAAAGTTCCTTCCAACCCAAACTATTCTGCCTCTATGACTCTTAAGTTTGTGGGATCAGAGTCTGGTTACAAGAAAGCTAGAGATGGCTAGTACAAGCTAAACTGTCTAGCTAGAAACAGCTAAAAGGCATTTTGCTTGCATTATGACACAATGGAAGGCTGGGCAAATACCTGAGCTCAGCATGGGCAAAAAGACCCTGAATAAGGTGATCTAATGTTGAAGGTGGCTCTAGTCTGAGCAGGACCTGAACCCAATTTCATCCTGTCTTTCCCACTTGAATTAGTCTATGATTCTGCAAGCCCACAAAATTGCTCTACTTCCCAACAGATACAGGAAACAAAGTTCACAGCTAGCGAGATATCCCTCTAAGAAACTAAATTTTGCTGTCCAGACCTGCTTTGTCTGTGAGTTAGAGGCCAAAATATTTTCTGACTTATGACCTTATTGTATTGCACAGGGAGGAGCCCAGGGTGATGCTGGAACTGTCTGAAGTACTTCCACCAAGTGGTTCCAATTGCAGCTGCGCCAGGACTTGGAGGTATTGTGCACAAATGCACTTTGGCTCACACTGAAACAGAAATTGATGATGTTCAGTGTGCCACACCTGCAGCTCTGCAGCATGCTCAGAGCTAGCTACAATTAGTATGTGGTTTGCAGCAGATAATAAAGGCTTCTAGATACTTATATTTTGAAAGATGTCATTCTCCAGGGGGAGCCCAAACCTCCTTCCAGGGTAACATGTTCCAGTATTCCACCACCCTCATAGTAAAGAACCTGTTCCTAATATCCAGTCTAAATCTGCTCTGTTCTAGTTTGAAGCCATTGCCCCTTGTCCTATCACTACAGGCCTTTGTAAACAGTCTCTCCATCCTTGTAGGTCCTCTTCAGGTACTGGAAGGCTGCTATTAGGTGTCCTCAGAGCCTTCTCTTCTCCAGGCTGAACAACCCCAGCTCCTTCAGCCTGTCATTGTAGCAGAGGTGCTCCAACCATCTGATCATTTTTGTGGCCCTCTCCTGGATCTGCTTCATCATGTCTGTGCTCTTCAGATTTGGTTCTAACTCTGTGCATGTGTATGTTACAGGATTATACAGTATAAACATTAAAAAAATCACCCCTTTTCCACTGCCATGAGAAGAGCTACATCTGAGGGAAATGTCTAGAATTAGATGGGGACAAAATTTGTTGATGCAGGCAAGGTGGGAGCCTGCCCCATTGCCTTCAAAGTGAGAAAAGCATCTTGTCCCAATACTCAAAATGTGCTACTTGTCTTGATTCTCTACTGTGACAAGTGGAAGTGTGTGAGCTCAGTGAACTGTATCTGTTACTTCTTGCAAAGAGGCTCTGCCTTGGTCTTGGCAGGAGAGATTTTGTCTCTGAGCTGTTCCCTATTGATGCCAGCCTTCAGATCCACCTTTATCATATAGCAAGAGGGGAGACTTAAAAACCCCGGCATTCCCAAGCTCGTCTCAGGCTGCCAGCACCTCAGTGTAAACTATGCAGTCCTGAATTGATCAGCCTTTTCCATGCCCTCTGGCTTGGCTTCGCCTCTCAACTCCAAGTAACTGACCAGGGCTGAAAGGGTACAAGATTATTAGACTGAAAAAAAACCAAAACACAAACAAACAAAAACAAAAGAAGAAGAAATAAATAGAGGTGCAGAAAAAGTGAAACAACACAGGCCAATTTCAGGAAAGACTAAGCTAGTTCATATGGCATATTCCAGCTGTGAACAGAGGAAAAAGCAGAGATGCCTGCCACCCTCCCTTTGGTGATGCTGTCTCAGAGTTTAACCCTTCCCTTCTGAAGCACCTCCAGAAGTGTCCCCTTACTAAACACTTATTTTGTTCTACATCTCTTACTTTTTTTTTGGTGTGTGTAATTTAAAGTAAGACATTAAAAACTGCAACACTGCTTCTGATGTTATGCAAGAACTTATCTCTTTATGCAAAATATTCACTCTTCTTCGCTGCCTGCAGTAGCATAATCCAAATGCAGCAGTGATGACGCTTCTGCCTCCCAGGAGCTTCTCTAAATTCATGGTCTCAAATAATCCCTAGGAAATAATTTTCTGTGTGCTTCTATTCATCACAATGTTTTCAACATGTCACAATATTTTATGTTTCATATACTTCAAAGACTATTTACTGTGGAACCCTGTTGCTCACTAAACAGCTTCTTCTCTAGTCTTTGTCAATTTTAGCTACTACAGTTATGAATAGGGAAGAACTGATAAACCCTAGAAATATCTCTTTTAGACCTCTCCCCAGCCTCATTGCCCTTCTCTGGACACGTTCAAGAGTCTCGGTGTCCTTCTTA
Organism: Melanerpes formicivorus; assembly: GCF_026170545.1. NCBI lineage: Eukaryota > Metazoa > Chordata > Aves > Piciformes > Picidae > Melanerpes > Melanerpes formicivorus. The sequence continues at coordinate 49,100,132 of NW_027142353.1, read as the reverse complement.
AGCTGAGGGGTCCAGAACTGGACATAGGACTCAGGGTGTGGCCTAGCCGGTGCTGAGCACAGGGGCAGAGTGACTTCCCTGCTCCTGCTGGCCACACTATTTCTGATGCAGGCCAGGATGCCATTGGAGTCACCATCCCTGGAGGTGTTCGGAAAGAGATTGGATGTGGCACTTGAAGCCATGGTTTAGTTAGTCCTGAGGTGTTGGGTGATAGGTTGGACTTGATGATCTCTGAGGTCTTTTCCAACCTTGTCAATTCTATGATTCTGTGATTCTATGGAAATAAAGAGTAGTCAGAAGGGGTAACAAAGGCAGAGCAAAGCCACTCACTCTCATACTTCCCCAAAATTATCCTATGAAACTTTTGAGTGTTATCATCATTTCTCTGCTCACTACATTTTGTGGCAAAAGGCAGGCTCTCCACAACCAGGAATCTGTCACAAATAGAAGAAAATTATTTTAACCTACCTTTGTCTTCACAATATTTAGATTATAACCTCTCAACTAACCAAATAAAGCACAAAGATACTACTACAGGTTTTTATTTAATGAACAGTTATTCCTCTAGGAAACCATAATTTATTTGAAGACCAGGTAACAAAAAAAGTCAACAATGTTTTGAAAGGCTTATTGAAATGAACATGCTGTCTACTCTCTGAGTGATTAAATTACTCAGGGAATTGTAGTATCAAATAAAGCACTCAACTCCCAGATATTTAGAATCACTGGTGAAATTAGCCATCAGATTCTTAAATAAGAACTCTTCTTATTAAGAATACATAAATCTGAGATTCTCTGACAGAGACAGATATCTCTGACAGATAGATAAAGGATTGAATAGAATGATGCACTTGAAATAGAAGGAAACATTAGATCATCTAGTTTCATTTCCTGTGTGAAACAGATCAAACAGCTGCATTCATTTAACTTCTACAGTCCTGACATATTTGGCTAAAGCTTGTATTTCAAAATTACATCTAATCTTGATTTGACAAAGAAATGATGAATCTGTCACTTTCCTTGGTAATCTGCTTAGATTATTTATTGTTGTCATTAGTACAAATCTCTGTTGAATTTGAAGTTGTCTGGACTTAATGTCCAGCCATGGGTTATTGCTATGTCATTCTTTCCTCTGTAAAAGAAGTCTTCAGCAATCCATTATTTTTCTACTCAAGAAAAATTAAAACAAAAAGAAATCTTCTAATTGAGAGATGAGAGGGTAGATCACCTGACAGATGTGGTCTACAGGTTAGCTGCATACTCTAAACTAGTCTTCGGCCTGCAGGTGGAGAACTGTAGTCTATGGGAAGCAGGGAAGGATTCAGTCACAAGTCTTTTTCACTCCTGCCCTTAGGAGGAGAGGAATCCCTGATAAATGTAATCCTTTGTTCCCACTGACCTTCCGAGAGGCGCCAGCACAAACATTTAAATAACAAAAGCTAGGTCATATGAACACTACTCTTCTTTTCCTAAAACTGATCCTAGCTCCCAGAGGGGAATTTACTCTCAGTAAATTTACTGAGAGTAGGAAAAAGGTGAGAGGGAGAGGGAGGGCTTATGTGGCTGTATTACATGCCTATTACATCATTGCTTGGTACAGGGCATATTCTGTGTAACATGTGGGAGAAAGATTGTTCTTCCCTTCTCTTTAACCATGCCCCACTTCCATCCTTGGCATCATCTCTTTTGGGACTTCATCTAAAAACTATAATAATGTTTAGCCATAAAGACAGGTATAGATTTATTCAATGAGTTTCTCAAAACTGAAAGGCATTTTTTAAAATTTAATTTAATTTTCAATTTTAAATGGAGCAGTTAGGAACTACAGATATTTCCCTCGAATTACCAGTATTCACATATCTAATACATTAATTCCTGTAGTTTTTTGACATGTGAAGTGAATTCTTCTTCTTTTTTCTTCTCCAAGAGAAAGAAAACAATAATTTCCGAGTATATTTACTTCCCTGATCTTTACAACATTATTTCTCATCAATGTCAAGACTGATTTTCAGACATTTCCATGACTGAAACTAACAATTTTATTTTGGAAGCTTTCTTTATAATTGAACAATAAATCCATAGAATCATAGAATCAATAAAGTTGGAAAAGACCTCAAAGATCATCAAATCCAACCTGTCACCACAGACCTCATGATTACTAAACCATGGCACCAAATGCCACATCCAATCCCCTCTTGAACACCTCCAGTGATGGTGACTCCATCACCTCCCTGGGCAGCACATTCCAATGGCTAACAACTCTCTCAGTGAAGAAGTTTCTCCTCACCTCGAGCCTAAACGTTCCCTGGTGCAGTTTGAGACTGTGTCCTCTTATGTACTGTAAGAGCTGAAAGCTATCTGCAGTGGAGACTGCACTGTGAATGATACATAAGCACATGAAAAACTGTTTGGAACAGACCTTACTGGGGCACAGGTGAAGTGGCCATGACAAAATAGCATGAAGCTCCTAATTCCAGTTAACTTGTGACTGCCTGTTTCAAATAACGTCATTTTAAGCAGCTGTAATATGTTGTACTACCAAGCCCAAAAAAGTATTACCAGACATCTCCCTCTTCAGCTGAGTTCTGAGGAAATTGCCTTTCAGGAAATGAGGATTTTATTATTATTATTATTTATGATTAACTAATAAGCCATTGAGAACCTGCACTGTTTATTTCTCAAGTCTCAAACCCATTAAACATGGAGAGAAGAGAGACATGTGCTTGTGACATCACAAGCACATTTCTTTTCCACTTTCATTAAAAAGGGAAACGAAATGTCTTTTCTTTATGCAGCAGAACTTAGATATTCTGTATCTTTCTAACCTCAAATGAACAATTCACAGGTTTCATAGCACAATTGATTTAGAGCTGTTCCTGAATCTTTCATGTACCATGAATCCAGGATCAAGAACACAGAATACATGCTGAATTACTTTGTATGTGCTAAAGGCCATATTTATGTGATACATTTGACTAAGTTCACAAGTCAAACTAAAGCCAGCCAGGGAAATTCTTCCCTGGATCCTGAAGGGTCCTGGGGAATCAAGAACAAAGGAGTGAGATTCTTGGTACAGAACAGGGGAGCTGTAGACCTGGATGAATGTTTTCATTGAAAGGGACTTCAGAAAGCAGCATGGTGATGACAGAAGACAGAAATGTAGAGAAAAGCACACAATGAAAAGAGATACCGATGAGAAAGAATGCTGGATTAAACCAGACAGTTGGTCTCTGGCTGGATGCTTTACTTAGCTTCTTTTAGTGTTTTATTCTGGTTTCACCACACATCTACATTTATACCTTTCCACCAGGGAGCTTTTGCAAAGCTGCTGGCAATTTCTATCTTCCTTGGATGAACGAGAGTACTGTGGAGAAGCAAAAGTATTTTATGGCCATGTACATCTTTTTAGTGTCTGTGGAAGAGCATTTTTACTGAATCATCTTCAGCATTTGCCTCTCCTTGTTGTAGATAAATGCTTAACCCTCAGATGGAATTTGATGACATCATTAATTATAGTCATTGTTTAGCAGTGCAGTGTCTTCACAGTTTCCATAGTTTTGTTCAGTGTTTTCCCTTGTGTGATGCAGCTTTCCAAGAACCTCATGTTATTACTACCCTGATTTAAACTCAGAGAATATTTAAATGTTTGATGAATTGGAGATTCACATTAATCTAATCATGCCTTTCTGGGTTATTTCACATTTGCTGCACATACAGACCATTGTTTCTGTTCCTTCTTTCCCAATTCAATTATATTCACAATGATTTATTGTTATTATTACTGGCAGTTACGTTGACCTTTATATTCTTGCCTGTTTGAGCTTTGTGTTTCATGAGTTTATTTGCTCATGTATGCACAAACCTCCAACTACTGTCTGAAAAGTGGACACACAAGGTCCACAGACAATACTGAAGGTCTGAAGCAAAGCCTCTCTTTCAAATGGGTATCTCAGAGTTGCTTCACAGCAGATTTTTCCCTACAAATTTATTAACTATCCAGAAAGAAGGCTGTTTTCTTCTCTCTCACAAGATGTCATTTCAAAGATTAAGATCAGATGATTTAATAAACTTTTATTTTTTCTCCCAGGCCAATCTGGAAAAAAACAAGTGTTTCATCGAGGCTTTGACACTGCTTTGCTTTATTGGAAATAAAGATTTAAAGACAAATGGAATTAAACCATAGTCATTAAATCATGACTATTTCCTTAAGTCTTAAAATTAGACCAAATACTTTTGGATTTTTACTGTTTCAAGAGTTAAAGAGATAAGAAATAGGCTCCTATCCTGTCTTGTCCTGTTATGTCCTGTCCTTGCCCTCACTCTTGCCTTCAATTTCTGAGTCATGTTAATGATACATTGTGTCAGACAGTACGTGATATTAGCAAATGTATTATATTCAGATTTCTTTTATCACTGTTAAATGCTCATAGCGTTTCTGGCATACCTACAAAGCAGGTGCATTAGTGATAGGAGTTACTCTCTACTTGGAAATCATTTTAGGAAAAATATTTTTAAGTGTGGGAATGAGGGCTTCTGCGTTACTCTCATGATCAAGAGGCTAATATTTGTAACAAAACAATAACAAAACCACCCAAACCTTTTAAACTCAAAATTCAAACAACTACATGAAGATATATGCCTTCAGCATTCCTCAGTTTCTCCATCTGTAAATATTCTACCTGACTCCAAAAACTCAAACAAAATTGGCAAAAGGAATGCTGTAGGCTTGCACTGCATGGAAAGCTGAGAAATGCCAATCTAACTGCAACATCCTGATGCAAATATTTATGCTTATTTCCAGCCACCCATGGGTTTAGTCTGTTTCTACATTAAAAGCAAAATGAAATGCACAAAATATTCTTAGGGCTATAAAACCTTAGGAAAAAAAATGTGTACAGTATGTTCTGTGCACATAGTATGCCATAAAAAAATTCAAGAAAAAAATAATAAAAACTGAATAAAATTACAAAAACTACAAAAATCAATTTATAAAACATTTAATGGGATTTAGGTTAAGTGCTGCTTACTGCCTTTATATCTAGATGGGGCCAGAACCAGCCTGGTCTCTTGGCAGTGAGGAATCGTATGCCATGGTCAATTCAAGCACTAAAAAGGACAGAGTCTTAATAAGCCCATCCTGATTTTAGAAAATGGAGTGGTATTGATTATATAAATCAGGAGACATAGGAGTAAGTGATTTCATAGCAGTCTTTTCATTATCTCAAGTGTGACCTTCAGTAAAATGCTGTTTAATAATTAAATAATTGTTTCTCTTTCACAGTTTATCCTTTTCAACGTTATTCTGTTTGAACTTAGATCAGAAAGTGAAGCCCTGCCTTCCACTAGACAGTCAGAATTGCTTGTTCTCTCTCCTAGTTTGACTTCTTAGAACTGCACTGCTTTGTAGAAATTAGCGTGTGGCTTGGGAATGGCACAGAGATCTCTCATACATAAGGTAATGGGCCTTAACTGCTAGCCTGTGAGTTCAATCTCTTGACAGTTTCTTACTTTCTTTTTCCTTTTGCTTGGCTTGCTTCTTCTGCCTTGGAAAAACTTCAAGAATTGTTAGGTTTGTCTAGGAACATTTCTCTAAGCTCTTGAAGTATTGAGAGTCGCAAAAACGCTTTCCAGGCAAGCTGGTTAGGAGCATCTGGACAGCCCTTAGTACAAATTAGAAGGATTTTTCAGCAATATTTCAATTGCAGGTATTGCTAGCTGTAATCTTTAGCAACAGACCTAAGCTTTTTGGGTCAGAAAGTACAAGCTGTTTCAGGGAACACTATATATTGAATTTGGGAAAACTCAGGGAGTCCTGGAAGTTAAGCTGTATGACTGAAACTTCCACTTAGAGAAACTGCAAAGCACTTACTAACCCTGTGCCTGTTACTCACTTAGTATTGCCAGATGTCCTGACAAATTTTTAAGTCTCAGCTTTATTTGCCTGTCCCTGTGAACATGCTGAGATTTATTGTCCATTTCTCAGCATCATGGCTACAAACTGACTGCAAACAGTTCACTGGGCAAAGCTAATAACTAAGGAGTAAAGGAGGATGTGAGCTGCTAAACCTAGGTGTGAAGCACCCCCTTCATCAAGTAATGAGAGATTAATATCATCCCTGATATTGATATTGCATTTGATGAAATATTTAGCTGTGGAGAATTACAAGGGACTGGGGTCAAAGTTTGGTTCACTATAAATTAGATACTGATGGCTTGGGTCAGTTGGCTAAATTTTGTATCTCTAAAACCAGAGGTGGCGAAAGATCATTTTCTTTGGACAGAGCCAACAGTGAGATGTGTTACTAACACTAATAAATATTAACACATAATGCAGCTACACAAATCCTTCACAAATGAGTAAAAATGTCAAAAGTTCATCTGGGAAGAAGTTAGGATACAAGTCACCACAACTGTGGTTTTTGGTCATGTCCCTTTCTGGGCTACTGGACCTGCTGAGATTTAATCACAAGACAAATCTAAGAGTCTGAGAAAACAGACCAAACAAAATAAAAGGGAAATATGACTCAGAAGACAGGGAGCCATCCAGTTATGTGAGGTGATTAATCAAAAGAATATTGCCTTCTTGGACTGCACACTGCAGGGCACACATCAGAATAAGATTAGAGTTCACTGAATTTTCTTGGTGTTTGCCCCATTTCCCTGACAGTATTCTTTTCTGTGGAAAGGAAAAAAGTTCTGTATCTCTTTCTGTGAAAAGCAAAATAAGTAGGTTTTGTTCAGTTTCAGCTTCAGTTGGTATATTGCTATCAAGCCTCATTCAAAACTTCCTCTAACAAAATGTTTCATCTGAATGTGAAAAAAAAGCAAACAAATTAGAAGCCATTCAGAAGAGATGAATGAATGCAGAACAATTCAAACATCTTTCTCTCTAGATGGAACGTCCTGGGAAAGTGTCATTGTACCCATGTGATCCTCAGATTTTGTGCTCTAACACCATTTAAATTAAATAATTTTATAGATGTTCCTCCAGTAGCTGTTACTAAAACATTTAATATTTGATGGATTTTCCACATTTGCTACTGTATGTTGCCTGACATTCAGGGAGCAGTTTCTTTTATTTCATATTAATGTTACACAGACTTTTGAATTAGCTCATTTCGAGTTTGAAAACAAAATAAATGGCTTTGAAAAAAGATATCAGTTTTCAAATCTCACATTATGACTTCTTTGCAACTTCTGCACTTGCTAATAACTAGATTTGCAGCTGTCAAAGTATGGTCATTGTTGGAAATATTTTATTAATCTCAGACTCATTAACGGCTTCATTTATTTTATTGCTTGCATAGCTGTTGAAAATCAGAGGACTTAGCCCCATATCTCAAAATATGTCCCCTTTCATTTTCAGTTGTCTCCTGGTGTATGTGGTAGGTTGAAATTTCCTCCCCCAACATTAAGTTTGCCAGACCAGCTCAGGTGGGAGCAAATGAAAGCTGTAGTTACAGGCAAAACTACACTCTACAATGGAATACAATGAATATGTACAAATTTATACAGTATTTACAATATTTAAAGATATTTACAATTAATAAACAGCACAAGGATCCCCCTGATCAAAGATCAGGGGAAGCTAATAGCTTCTTCTTTTCTGCCCCCCCTGCCCCCTGTACAAAAGAAGGGAGAAAAGAGCAGAGAAGTTAATACTGAAACAATGCAGCCAAGGTCAAGCAGAAGCAAGTTAGTATCTCTTCAGAGTGAAGAAGCAGGAAGGGAGAGGGAGAGGGAGAGGGAAAGGGAGAGGGAGAGGGAGAGGGAGAGGGAGAGGGAGAGGGAGAGGGAGAGGTTCAGAGCGGTTTGGAGAGGAGAAGTTCGGAGAGGAGAGGTTCGGAGAGGTTCGGAGAGGAGAGATTCGGAGAGGTTTGGAGAGGAGAGGTTCAGAGAGGAGAGATTCGGAGAGGTTCAGAGAGGAGAGATTCGGAGAGGTTCAGAGAGGAGAGGTTTGGAGAGGAGAGGAGAGGTTTGGAAAGGAGAGGAGAGGTTTGGAGAGGAGAGGAAAGGAGAGGAGAGGAGCGGTTTGGAGAGGAGAGGTTCAGAGAGGAGAGGTTCGGAGAGGTTTGGAGAGGAGAGGTTTGGAGAGGAGAGGTTTGGAGAGGAGAGGTTCGGAGAGGAGAGGTTTGGAGAGGAGAGGAGAGGTTCAGAGAGGTTTGGAGAGGAGAGGAGAGGTTTGGAGAGGAGAGGTTTGGAGAGGAGAGGTTCAGAGAGGAGAGGTTCGGAGAGGAGAGGTTCGGAGAGGAGAGGAGAGGTTCAGAGAGGTTTGGAGAGGAGAGGAGAGGTTCAGAGAGGAGAGGTTCAGAGAGGAGAGGAGAGGAGAGGTTCAGAGAGGAGAGGAGAGGTTCAGAGAGGAGAGGAGAGGTTCAGAGAGGAGAGGTTCAGAGAGGAGAGGTTCAGAGAGGAGAGGAGAGGAGAGGAGAGGAGAGGAGAGGAGAGGAGAGGAGAGGAGAGGAGAGGAGAGGAGAGGAGAGGAGAGGAGAGGAGAGGAGAGGAGAGGAGAGGGAGAGGAGAGGAATTGTTTTGGTACAACCAATGTAAATTCCTTATCTCTCCAATGGAATTGTTTAGAATTATCTTTATTTTTCTTTTTACACCCAATAGTGATTTATGTACATTTTTACTACTTTTCTGCCCAAGATCTATGAAAAAAATAAATTAAAGGCATAGCCTAAAACTGCCACAGTGTACACAAGAACTACAAAAGAGTCTTGCCAGAAAGCACTTCTCCATGCTGAGGGAATCAGAAAGTGGAAGAAATCTGGGACTGAATGGAGGGATTAGACCTCAGTTTGCAAATTGTTTTCTTAGCCTTCGTGACTTGACTGGGTACCAGGAACCAGTAGGATTCATTCTTTTCATATCTGTCATGAGGGTAAGAAGGATCAGAAGGTGCCAGATACTATTCAATAGAATAGAATAGAATAGAATAGAATAGAATAGAATAGAATAGAATAGACCAGGTTGGAAGAGACCTTCAAGATCATCGCGTCCAACCTATCATCCAACACCACCTAATCAACTAACCCATGCAACAAGCACCCCATCAAGTCTCCTCCTGAACACCTCCAGTGATGGCGATTCCACCACCTCCCCGGGCAGTCCATTCCAATGGGCAATCACTCTCTCTGTGTAAAACTTCCTCCTGACCTCCAGCCTGAACTTCCCTGGCGCAGCCTGAGACTGTGTCCTCTTGTTCTTGTGCTGGTTACTAGAGAGAAGAGATTAACCCCTTCCTGGCTACAACCACCTGTGGAGGGTGGAAGGGCAAGGCCAAGAAGCCTCCTCCCTTCCCCCTTGTAAAGTAAAAGGGAAAAAAAAATTGAAGGGAAAGGAAAAAAAACTCGCAAGCTGAATTAGCAAAGCAGTGGAGCTATATTTACAAAGCAATGTAGGGTATGCAGGGGAATATTTACAAATTTACAATATCTACAATATATACAAAGATATACAACAGAGTAACACAGAAATGAGAGTGACCCCCTCGGCAGAGAGGGGTTCCCCACCTCCGCTCTCCCCTCTCTCCCCCCTTTCCCCAGAATGGGATAGAAAGAGAAAGAAAAGAGAGGGAAAAAAAAAATGTTAGAAGCAGTTTGTGTTAATTGGAAAGGAGTTAATATACCGGCCTTTATCTATCTTCAAGGCCGAGGCCTTGGCAGAAAGCCCAGCACAGAGACAGAGAGCGGCCGCACCGTGGAAAGGCGGAAGCAAGACTGACAGAAAAGTCGTGCAAATGTCCACTTCACTCCCAGTTCAGAAGGTGCTTCCTCCCACTTTACCAATGAAATAGTTTAGACTATTCCTTCCATTTACCAACTTCCGTCCACCATATTCCCTTTCTTAAGGGGGCAACGTCAACCGGCCACACCACCTTTCAGATAGCTGTAGAGAGCAATGAGGTCACCCCTGAGCCTCCTCTTCTCCAGGCTAAACAATCCCAGCTCTCTCAGCCTCTCCTCATAGGGCTTGTGCTCAAGGCCTCTCAGCAGCCTTGTTGCCCTTCTCTGGACACATTCAGGTATCTCAATGTCCTTCTTAAATTCAGGAGCCCAGAACTGGACACAGTACTCGAGGTGTGGCCTAACCAGTGCAGTATACAGGGGCAGAATGACCTCCCTGCTCCTGCTGGCCACACTGTTCCTGATGCAGGCCAGGATGCCATTGGCCCTCCTGGCCGCCTGGGCACACTGCTGGCTCATGTTAAGCCTACCATCAACCAGCACCCCCAGGTCCCTCTCTGCCTGGCTGCTCTCCAGCCACGCTGACCCCAGCCTGTAGCGCTGCATGGGGTTGTTGTGGCCGATGTGCAGAACTCGGCACTTGGATGTGTTAAATCTCATGCCGTTGGACTCTGCCCATCTGTCCAGCCTGTTGAGGTCTCTCTGCAGAGCCTCTCTAAATAGTTTCTCCCCTGGATCTTATTTGTGCATTTCAAGTACAGCTCACCAAGTTTGAGGCTCTGCTCATGTAGGTAACAACTTGTGATGTAAGGTTTTGTGAGGTCAGTCCATCTGGGTTTTTTAATTAAACTTAAATGGTCTGCTAGCATACTTTGCAGCATCTGCAGAAGTTATGTGAATTTATTAGACATATATCTATTTTTAAAATACTTGAGCAGAAATGGAAAACACCTTTAGGTCATCTAGTCCTTGTCTTTGCCAAAAGGGAACTGATACTTCAAGAATAATTTCTAGGATTTGGAATAGATTTCCAGAGTTTTCTCCCAATATCCTCTTTTGAAAGGTAACCCAGGATTGTAGTCATATATCTCAGATTGTAAACTAAAACTGTTCAGGCTGATGAAACTTCTGGAAATTTTGTTCCATTTAGGACTGTATTTCTGCAGTAGAAGGAAGAGAGGAATTCCCATTATTTTATTTTGAAAATGATTGTGTGTCTTAAACAAAAATTGGAATCCCTCAAGCAGCATTTTTTGGTCCTGTGAAATGAATTCTGTCCTGCATTCTGTCACCTTTCAGCAGCCTTTCTAAGCCAGACTGAAAAAAGTACAAAGAAATGTTGGTCTTCGGTATTGACTCTTTCACTTGCTGACCACATCCCTTTCCTGTCAACCCTGAAAAAACTGAAATGAGATGTAAAGAGTCATCCAAGTAGAAATCTAATTGAAACAGTGATTTTAAATTTGTTATTTTAAACTCCATTTATACGTATTTAAATTTATTTTTCCTTAAGCTGGAGTTAAATCTGCTCCTGATTTGAACTGGACTTTTAAAATGTAAAATATCAGTGCTAGAGTGATACTTCATGTTGATATATCCCTTTGTCCGAAGTCTCTTTGGCCACTTACAGTGACTCCACTAAAGTAAGTGTTAACCCCAGCAGTGTTCACCCGTGAAGGAGAGAAGTTGTAGTCATGAAGTTGTAGACAGGATGGCATAATTGAATTAAAACATTGTCATAACCTCCAGCTGAGTTGGTTTTCATGTGGTTATTTACAGAATCTTAATGCCTTGAAAAGTGACTACAGGGCAAACCACACTATCAGAGTATCACAGCATCACTAAGGTTGGAAGAGACCTCAAAGATCATCGAGTCCAACCTGTCACCACAGACCTCATGACTAGACCATGGCACCAAGTGTCACATCCAATCTCCTCTTGAACACCTCCAGGGACGGTGACTCCATCACCTCCCTGGGCAGCACATTCCAATGGCGAACAACTCTCTTGGTGAAGAACTTTCTCCTCACCTCGAGCCTAAACTTCCCCTGGTGCAGCTTGAGACTGTGTCCTCTTGTTCTGGTGCTGGTTACTAGAGAGAAGAGACCAACCCCTTCCTGGCTACAACCACCTTTCAGGTAGCTGTAGAGAGCAATGAGGTCACCCCTGAGCCTCCTCTTCTCCAGGCTAAACAATCCCAGCTCTCTCAGCCTCTCCTCATAGGGCTTGTGCTCAAGGCCTCTCACCAGCCTTGTTGCCCTTCTCTGGACACATTCAGGTATCTCAATGTCCTTCTTAAATTGAGGAGCCCAGAACTGGACACAGTACTCAAGGTGTGGCATAACCAATGCAGAGTACAGGAGCACAATGACTTCCCTGCTCCTGCTGGCCACACTATTCCTAATGCAGGCCAGGATGCCATTGGTCTTCTTGGCCACCTGGGCACACTGCTGGCTCATGTTTAGGTGGCTGTCAATCAGCACCCCCAGATCCCCCTTTGTCTGGCTGCTCTCCAGCCACTCTGACCCCAGCCTGTAGCTCTGTATGGGATTGCCGTGGCCAAAGTGCAGCACCCGGCACTTGGACTTGTTAAATACCATCCCATTGGACTCTGCCCATCTGTCCAGTCGATCAAGGTCCCTCTGCAGAGCCCTTCAACCCTCTAACTGACCAACATCTGCTCCCAACTTGGTGTAATCTGCAAATTTGCTGATGACTGTCTCAATCCCCTCATCCAGATCATCAATGAAGATATTAAAGAGGACGGGGCCCAGCACTGATCCCTGGGGGACGCCACTGATGACTGGCCTCCAGCTGGATGTATGTCCATGATAAGAATCATGTGCAGTTGTGCAAAGGCCTTAGCTGTACCCTAACAGAAACTCTGTTACATACATCAAAAAGCTTCAACTGTTCAACTGGTGTAAGCACTTCTTAAATGTCTTCCTCTTCTATGGATAGTGCTTCACTCTTACAGATTCTGCTAGTACACCTGGGGAACTGGGGTGCCACAGGCCAAGACTTAGCAATAAAACTAGGTTTGTTCAATGTCTTTGTCACTAGATCCTGTGTCCCAATGTCCAGATTTTCCCTAATGATTCTTCAACTGCCAGTGTACCTACAGAAGCCCTTCTTTGTCCTTCATATCCCTCTCCAGCTTTATCTGGAGCTCAGTTTTGGCTTCCCTAATTCCATCCTTGGAAACTTGCACAATGCTTCTATATTTCACTTGAGTATGACTACCCTCTGTGGACCTTCCTTCTGCATATGAGCTCCATCAGGGGTTAGCCAGTCATCCAGGCTGGAATTCTGGTGTGCTTGCTCAAGACTGGCCATTGGAATGGGCTGCCCAGGGAGGTAGTGGAGTCGCCATCACTGGAAATGTTTAAAATAAGACTGGATGAGGCACTTAGTGCCATGGTTTAGTTGATTAGCTGGTTTTGGGTGATAGGTTGGACTTGGTGATCTTGAAGATCTTTTCCAACCTGATTAATTCTGTGTTCTGTATTCTGTAAGTGTCTGCACTTGGAATGTGCACTCATAACAGTTGGTAGCTGTTCTCTTTTTCTTGAAGGGAGACAGATGTCAACCAGTTTGGCTCATCTTTGATTACATTATTTCTTTCACCTTGTGCATTGTGCAAACATAGTTTGAGAAGAGGAAACAATTTTTTAAATGACAAAGTTGTGATACTTGGGACATGTTCAAGACACCTAAATACAAAAGCAAACATGACACCAAACAACTAGCCTGAAGGAGCAATAAACAACCCCAATTCTCCTTTTGAAGTAGAAGATGTAGAGCAAACAATGGGCTATGATTATTGCATTATATGTTGTCTAGAAATAAGTCTGAATCACGAAGTTCAGTGTAGTGCAGACTGTGAAACTGGCTTCAGCTATTCTAAAAGTAGAAGTAATTTGCAAATATTAGATCAGCATTTGAACTGACAGATCAAGAAGTAACACAAATTAGATATTCAGAAGACTTGGAATTCGGTCATGCCGTATCTATTTCCTTTGAAATACAAGTCTGCTTGCTAGAATTCTTGCTCCTGTCAACTTTGATTCCACATATATAACAAGTTAAATATAGAACCAAGGCTAAGAAATCAAAAGACTTTTTTTTTTTTTTTAATATTATCTGATGACACTTCAGCTGGAACATTAAAATACATACAGTCATAAGGAGGAAGAAAATGGAACAGAGATAAATCTAATGAAATAAATATGCACAGAGGGGAAAAAGGAGAAAATTATCCAACCAAACAGCCCTAAGTGTTGGACTCTTTTCCTGACACATATCTGAAACTCACATGATTTGGATAAGTCTAATGTTTCATTATATTGGGTAGCATTTGATGGAGCCAGATGTTCCCTCAAAGAAAGATAACCACAAAACAAATCCTGCCAAGCTTCTGATGTATTAAACAGTCTGTAAGTAGTGTTATAAACAGAGAGGCCTTTGCTTTCACCAGTCACAAAATGGATGGTGTTCAAATGCAAGCTTTGAAAACTTTTATAGTTTTGGTTCTTGCAGTGGTGTCAGGACCTGGTTCCACAGACTCTCTAAGCAGCAAAAGTGGTTTAAGCTGTTCCTGTCTGCCCCACACCAGTCCCATGTTTATTCTTGCCTCTATATCATCTCCTAGTTTGTGTTGTCTGGGGTGCTTATGGTCTCATATGGCAAACATGATTTACTAATTGATCACAAACACATTGATCAGCTCATTTTGAGCAAAAATATCTTCAAGAAAAAAAGATGAGGTTATTTTTATCCTTGGAGTTTTTTCAATCAGTTTCTTGGTCTGGTTCATCTCAGAAGCCCAGCAAACAGAGTGCAATGGAAGGAGATGTCATGGGAGCAAGCAGGAATACCTCTGGGCAAGGGCAGAGAAAAATATTTACATTAGAATAGTTGCCAAGGCAAACATCCTCTGACCCACAGTGTATGCCAAAGGATTTCCACTGGGGCTCACTTCAGTAGGTTGCCATATATGCAGCAAGTAGTCCTTACAGAGCAAAGCTTATATGGTAAAAAGTCAAGACAGAGAAAAGGCTCAAGTTTCCCAATTCACTGATGAGGGCTGAGAGGTGAAACCCCACCTGTAGCTACTAAAACGTTAAATGTCACAGGCCTCTGTTTTGCAGCTGTAGTGAATGTAACACAGACTTCTTGCTAGGCCTACCCTCCTGCAGCATGGGGCTTGCACAGAACTATGGGAAGGAAGCTCCTGAAGTTGTCTGAAAAAAATGAAAAGGAATCTCATTCATGCAAACCTTGAAGTGAAAAGGAAATTTCACTACACTTAAAGTATGAAAGCTCAAAATAATTCCTCAACTAAGAGCAAACTTCCTTTGAAAACAGAAGGATATTTTTTGCAGCTATAGGAAAAAAAGGCACAACTACTGACCTGTTTTCCCCATATACTTTGCTTATTCTATGCCTCTGACTTTGGAAAATGTTCCGTCTCAGCACTGAATGCTTCTGAGCATTGGGAGATGGGATGAAAATAAGCAAGGTGTTCTTGCTGGGCTCTGGGTGGAGAGCATGGCTCCATTTTAGAGAAGCACAGTTTCAGAAACATGTATTTCAAATAACCATTTTGATTACTCCGGTTCAAATGGCCCAGCATCATGTCCAGAGGAACCTTGACAGGCTGGACAGACAGGCAGAGTCAAACAAGATGGCGTTTAACAAGTCCAAATGCTGGGTGCTGCACTTTGGTCTCAATAACCCTATGCAGTGCAATGGGCTGGGGTCAGTGTGGCTGGCGATCAGACAGGCAGAAAGGGACCTGGGGGGTACTGGTTTAAAGCCAGCTGAACATGAGCCAGCAGTGCACCCAGTTGGCCAAGAAGGCCAATGGCATCCTGGCCTGCATCAGGAATAGTGTGGCCAGCAGGAGCAGGGAAGTCATTGTGCTCCTGTACTCAGCACTGGTTTGGCCATACCTTTCCAGTTCTGGCCCCCTCAATTTAAGAAGGATATTGAGACACTTGAACGTGTCCAGAGAAGGGCAACAAGGCTGGGGAGAGACCTTGAGCACAAGCCCTATGAGGAGAGGCTGAGAGAGCTGGGATTGTTTAGCCTGGAGAAGAGCAGGCTCAGGGTGACCTCATTGCTCTCTACAACTACCTTAAAGGTGATTGTAGCCAGGAGGGGGTTGGTCTCTTCTCCCAGACAATCAGCACCAGAATGAGAGGACACAGTCTCAAGCCGTGTCAGGGGAGGTTTAGGCTGGAGGTGAGGAGAAAGTAATTGGCCATTGGAAAGTGCTGCCCAGGGAGGTGGTGGAGTCACCGTCCCTGGAAGTGTTCAAAAAAGGATTGGATGTGGCACTTGAAGCCATAGTTTAGTTAGTCATGAGGTATTGGGTGATAGGTTGGACTTGACGATCTCTGAGGTCTTTTCCAAGCTTGTTGTTTCTATGATTCTATGAGATTTTTCCGCAGATTGAGTAGAAAGTGGTAGAAGGTAAATAAATTACCATTGGATGCAAAAGAAAAAATCATAGAATCATAGAATCAATAAAGTTGGAAAAGACCTCGAAGATCATCAAGTCCAACCTGTCACCCAAGACCTCATAACTACAATATAAAATAATGAAAAGGTCTAAATAATCCCATTGGTCTGATAACTAACATGAAGTTAGTTGTATAAACTCACTTTTTCTCGGTTCTTTGCTCCAGCAGATACTAGCTGGTTGCTTCTTCTGACTTGCTGACCTTGTCTGCATTTCTTTGTTGTGGCTAAGTACTAAGAAGATACTCCCTGTTTTTATCTTCTTTCCCTTTCCCTTGTCTGGGGCAGGGAGAGAGGGAAGCTATTGGTAGCCCCCCTGTCCGGGGGATTCTTGTGTTGTTTATAAATTGTAAATATATGTAAATATTGTATATTTTGTACATATTGATTGCACTTCATCTTTCTAGATTTTAGTTTGCTTGTAAATATAGCTTCATTTGCTTCCATCCAACTGAGCTGGTCTGGAATTTTATTTTGGGGGTAATTCTCCAAATTAGTTGGGGGGTAACTTCAACCCACCACACCCAAAGACCAGGCAGAAGTGTTGAAGGAGATAATATTGATCATAAAACACCCAGACATGTTTACAATGAGTTATAAAGGTGGCTTACATAAATCCTGCTTAGTTTTATGCTGTCTTGGAAAATATATATAGAACTTGTTACTGAGGATCAAGCTTTGTAGGAAATGTTTCCTAGAAGTATTTGCTACTACAATGCAAAGGGTATTTTTAAAAATTCTGGGTTTCCTTTTCCCCTCAGCAGCATTTTTTTTTCCCAGCTCTGGACCTTCCTGCCAACAGTACTGAGTGAGACCAATTACAGTGTGGGGAGAAAGGAAAATCTCCCCTTTGTGTAACTGAGAAGTTACTTATCAAATTGGGAAGTTCTTTGTTCAACATACACCAGGGTATCCCCAGAAGCTTATCTTTGATAGTGAACAGCTGTGGCTTTATGTGTTAATATATTCTTTTTTTTTTAAACCAGAAAATTTTCTTCATATACTTTAGAACAGATTTTACAGTGGTAAAAGACTGCAATGCAGTTTTGATCAGCAGCAAAAAGAAATGAGGAAATATGTCATCAAAGCCTTAGGCTATCTTATAAATTAAATGTTTTTCTTAATTCTTCCCTAGTGTTTTAATTCTATACAAACGCTGAGACAGAAAACATTAACTTTTAATAACAAAATTTTACCTTCTTTAAAGGCAATCTAAATCATTCCCAGTTCAAGAAAAATATTGGTGGCCAGAAACATTCTGTGGAACATCCCCCTTCCTTCAAGCAAATTTATTTTTCCTCTTGGGAGTGCAAACTTTAATGATTTACCTAGTGATTAAAATAAGGAAGCAGTGGGTTCCTGGCCACAGGTATCGTAATAATTGCCCTGCACAGGTGCTACAACATCAATGAGGTGGCCATGTCTAACAAACAGAGTCATCTGTTGGTGCAGTTGCTTTTCAAGTCGAAAAAAATCAAATTTCTTATATACCAATGTGTGTATCAATACATATTGGTCTTTTTTGACAGCCTATTATATAGGCTGGCTGAGGCTCTGGCCAGCCTGATCTAGTGTGGGGTGTCCCTGCCCATGGCAGGGGGGTTGGAACTAGATGATCCTTGTGGTCCCTTCCAACCCTGAATGATACTATGATACTATGATATCTTGCAGGGCTTGGAAAATGTTCTAATAGAACAGGAAAAGAGCTTTCCAAAGAGATAAAGCTTACATGACTATTTATTTGCATTTTAAAATATCTCTGATTGGAATGATTCTATAGAAGACTATAGCTACTTCATTATTTTATAAATATTTCTATTGCAATTGAAGAGTTGTAAACATTGGTAGGGTTAAACTGAGGAAAATAAAGGGTATTCTTAGGAGATGGATTATTCAGAAATAATAGTAAAAAAAAAAAAAGGTTTTATCCTGATAATTTTCAGCATAATGAAAAAGTCACTTTAAAAAATTAGTGTCTCATTTTTTAAGTCATTCATTGCCTAAGTTCAATATTTTGTAAAAGACCCCTGAAAGCCTCAGGAAGAACTATAGTGGTCCAGAAAAACTTTTCCCTCTGTGAGGGCAAAAGGATTCTCTGAGGTCCTAGAGACTGTTGGATAAGTTCTTTAGGAACCATTTGAACCTTCCCAAGACCTGCTTGGCTCTGAACTCCTCTAACATAAATGTATAAAGGTATAAATAGCTACAGAAGAAACAGAAACAACTGTCACACCAGCCACAGGAACAGAATAAACCACACAAGCTTCCAACAAACAGCCAAAATGATCATGTCAAACCTGCCACAAAAGATGCTTTTGGGTGTTAAGAAAATGTACTAACATAGGGCCAGTGTGAATACAGTATTCATGGCACAAATAACAGAAACTTGGGATGATCAGCATGATGGGGAAAATCCTCAGAAACAAAGCAGGGTTGAGCTGCTGGTTGTCAGAGAAGTGAGACTTGTCAGAGAAGTGAGACTTGTCAGAGCTAGAGCCCCTTTCTTCAACTGTCTTCACATGGGAGTCTGAACAATTAGAAAAGGGTTCCTCCATACCCTGTAGCTTCTTATGCTCAGTGTGGTCATATTCAGGCTTTGCAGATAAGCTCTTTTGACTGTTCTTCTCAGCCTAAGTTAAGGATATATCTTCAGTGAAAACTGCACATTTGCCTCTGACAGGCAGAGAGGATCACAACACTGAGAGGTGTCCAGATGAGAAATACAGCAGATTTCTTTGCTATGTTTGCTATTGCTACACTAATTTTCACACTCGCAAAACAGAACAATTATTTCAGAGTTTAGGTTCTCTAATGGCTGCAAGTTTGCTGGCTGAAAAAAAAAAAAAAAAAAAAAGAAAAAAATGAAGAAAGCAGGGAAAATTCAAATTAGTTTTGAGCCAATTGGGAACGTGAACCCTCACCACAACACACAGAAAAAGCATATTTTAAAATGTAATTTTTTTTTTCTGATAAAAGAAAATTAATTATTTGGGTTAAAACATTTTGTTTGACCAATGCTAACTGCTTTAAGATGGTCTGATTTGGATATTCTTATGCAGGAAGTATTGACAATTCTCATCACAAGAATAAAGGGTGAGATGTTATGAATTTTGCTTTAGTTCTCATTTTTGACTGATGGTCCTAAATGAACGTGATCTAGTTTGACAGATAATTTCCAGTCCCACAGAGTATTTTCTCAGAAAATAAGCTGTCCCTGAATGTAGCTCTAGTTGCAAGTGAAGCAAAGGGGTTTTTTGTGCAATCTTATTTAAATGTAAATGGTTCTTATGGTTGAAGATGTCATTGCTCATTGCAGGGCAGTTGGAGTGGATGACTGTGGTGGGTTGACGTTTTCCCCAGCATTAACTCAGCCAGACTGAGGTGTTCAGGAGGAGACTTGATGGGGTGCTTGGTGCCATGGTTTAGTTGATTAGGTGGTGTTGGATGATAGGTTGGACACAATGATCTTGAAGGTCTCTTCCAACCTGGTCTATTCTATTCTATTCTATTCTATTCTATTCTATTCTATTCTATTCTATTCTATTCTATTCTATTCTATTCCATTCTATTCCATTCCATTCCATTCCATTCCATTCCATTCCATTCCATTCCATTCCATTCCATTCCATTCCATTCACATGAAGCTGTATTTATAAGCAAAACCTACACTCTACAATGTAATGCAATGAATATGTACAAAATACGCAGTATTTACAACATTATGCAGGTATTTACAATTAGTGAATAACACAGAAACCCTCCTGGTCCAGCAGACCTCCAGAAGATCAGGTAAGCTGCTCCACTGCCCACCCCTACAACCTCCTCCCCACCTTGTACAAGAGGAAGAGAGGAGTTGAGAGAAAGGAGTGTTAGTTCTTATCTGAAGGTCAGCCAGAAGCGTTGTTATCTCCTGGGCAAAGCAGAACAGCCAAGAGGAGAAAAGAAAAGGAATGGGAATGGAAGTGAAATGTGAAGAGTTGTTATGATACAGCTGCTCTTATCCCAGACATTTTGTCCAATGAATTTGTTTAGAACAATTTTTTTGTTTTCCTTCTTACACCAAATAGTGGTTTATTTATATTTTTTCTACTTTTCTGCTCAAAATCTGCAGCTAAGTTTAAAGGCATAGCCTAAAACTGCCACAATGACCTTTAAAAATCCCTTCCACCCAGACTATTCTATGACTCTATGATTTGCACAGCGTGACAAAATATGTGCGCTGCAGCAAGGATCAACAAACAGAACTCTGATGTTAAGCATAGAAGAGACTTTTAATGACAGATTAGATGTTAACCTGGAGACACAACCATAGGACAATGTACAGTGTCTAATTTACAGTAAGTACCATCTCCTAACTTCTGTAATTTTATTGTTCTCTTCTGCACTGGCATCATTAATATTCACACTGTGTGTTTTTTCACACTTTTTGGAGACATTCATGCAGACAAGTATGTGCTGTTGTTGGGACAGATAAGGGTGCCTGTCATTTCTTTCTCTACTGCTTGGTAGCTTGATGGAGCATATTCTTCAGATACAAGTAGAGCAAATCCAAACAGGATGGATGAGCTGTGCAAGGGGAACACAACAGCGGAGAGTTTTCTGAATGACTTCATGATGCTGACATGATGGGATGAAGCTGAAACGGTCAGTTTCTCTCCTGTGTTTAAACTCTTCTTCTTTGGTGTAAGTGCTATGAATATGCAAGGAGCTCTGGCTTCACAGA
Organism: Melanerpes formicivorus; assembly: GCF_026170545.1. Taxonomy (NCBI): domain Eukaryota; kingdom Metazoa; phylum Chordata; class Aves; order Piciformes; family Picidae; genus Melanerpes; species Melanerpes formicivorus. The sequence continues at coordinate 49,079,198 of NW_027142353.1, read as the reverse complement.
CACTAACAGGACCTTCTTGTGATCATTGTTTCTGATGAGCCTATGTCTTGGTATAGAATAGAATAGAATAGAATAGAATAGAATAGAATAGAATAGAATAGAATAGAATAGAATAGAATAGAATAGAATAGAATAGAATAAACCAGGTTGGAAGAGACCTTCAAGATCATCGCGTCCAACCTATCATCCAACACCACCTAATCAACTAACCCATGCAACCAAGCACCCTGTCAAGTCTCCTCCTGAACACCTCCAGGGATGCCGATGCCACCACCTCCCCGGGCAGTCCATTCCAGTGGGCAATCACTCTCTCTGTGTAAAACTTCCTCCTGACCTCCAGCTTGAACCTCCCCTGGCGCAGCCTGAGACTGTGTCCTCTTGTTCTGGTGCTGGCTGCCTGGGAGAAGAGACCAGAATAGACCAGACCAGGTTGGAAGAGACCTTCAAGATCATGGCATCCAACCCATCAACCAATCCAACCCACCTAATCAACTAAACCATGGCACCAAGCACCCCATCAAGTCTCCTCCTGAACACCTCCAATGATGGTGACTCCACCACCTCCCCGGGCAGCACATTCCAATGGGCAATCATTCTCTCTGTGTAGAATTTCTTCCTAGCATCCGGCGTGAACCTCCCCTGGTGCAGCCTGAGACTGTGTCCTCTTGTTCTGGTGAGAGCTCTCTTTAGCAGCTAACATCCTACATTAGTATCAACCTAGGACAGAGAAAGATCTAAGGTCAGTGCATAAAGCAGCACCGACTTGTAGCTGCTTTTTTTTTTGTTTGCTTTAGTTTTCATGCTTGCATATGGAAGAGTGTATGAATCTTAGTGCTGACTGATCTCTTAGACAAACTTCTCCAGAGAATACTCTCTCTTCTAATGTAAAGAACAATTGAAGATGTTATGTGAATCTTTTCTCTTTAACATTTTTCTTGAAAGTGATCTTGCCACTATAGCAAAATATGCAAAATTGTGTAACAGAAGAGCTATGGGATTTAGCATCTGTTCTGGAAGAAACATTATTTTATCATCACTAGTTATGAACTGTTTCTTCAAAGATAAAGTTGCACTCAAACTGCTAAAATGTAGTCTGCAATACAGGATTCCTTTGGGTATGCACAACTTAGTCTAAGTGGTTTAGATGTTTCAAAGGACTCATCTTTTTGATTATAAACATGGTATCTTTGCAGATTTTATGAGTGAAGCAAAATGAAGTGTAGTTGATATGCATTTGAAAGAACAACATTGAATTTTGGCATTAACAGATGAAGCATATTTCACATTAAGGAGCCTGTCAAATTCAGAAATCTCTCTGATGCAGTAGAAAACTGACACCCCCCCCCCCCCCCCGACTTGATTAAGAAGCTGTTTGTATTTCTCCTTTTTTTATATAAGACTAAGTATGCATATATACATACACATGTACGTGTACAGATACACAAACATATGCCTATGCATGCCTTAAGAAATCAAATTGAAAATTCTGACTCAAGCATGGAAAAAATTGTTTTCAGATGTAAACTACTAGACTTGCATTCCCTGAAACCCCTTATAGCCAGAGAGTCCACATTTATCTTTTCTTCCTTAAGAGTCTATTAGCAGAGCCTTTACAATGCCAGTGAGGAGTCTACAATGTGGAAAAATAAGTCACTCTAGCTTCTTACTGAAGGGCTAAAGACTTGGTGTCTCAGAGGAAGTTAGGAAAGCTATGGAAGAAACTGTGGTGAGAAAATGAATGAGGCTTATTAGTATCACTAACTAAGCTTGGAAGAGACCTCAAAGATCATCGAGTCCAACCTGTCACCACAGCCCTCATACCATGGTGAAAGACAAACATATTTGTTTTATTAACTACAATAAATATTACTATAAACCCTGAGCTAGGATCTGCCACCTATTAAGTTGGATTGCTGTTGTTGAACAAAACTAATCCAAGTGAATTTACTTTTCTGACTCCTCATGGAAGACAAGTGGCCCCATCCCTGGAAGTTTTTAAGGCCAGGCTAGATGGGGCTCTGGGGATCCTGATCTAGTGAAAAGTTTCAGGAGTTTGTTTTGAGGAGAGGAGAGGAGAGGAGAGGAGAGGTTCAGAGAGGAGAGGTTCAGAGAGGTTCAGAGAGGAGAGGAGAGGTTCAGAGAGGAGAGGTTCAGAGAGGTTCAGAGAGGTTCAGAGAGGAGAGGAGAGGGGAGGAGAGGGGAGGAGAGGAGAGGGGAGGGGAGGGGAGGGGAGGGGAGGAGAGGGGAGGGGAGGAGAGGAGAGAAGAGGG